>NC_133544.1:104505000-105755000 GCF_048773025.1 Camelus bactrianus
ATTTTTCAAATCCGTGATTTATTCAGCTTGTTCGGGACACGGAATTTCAAGGTAATGAAACTATGTAAATTTCAATTGTATTGTGTAGAACTAGCTTGAATAGAATTTTTTGCGAAAATTGCATGATTTTCGAATTTGATGTTTGGATAAAGCTGCGAAATGACAGTAAATATTTGTAGGTGTAAATATGCCTTATATGGTGGATGAAACTTCGGTTATCCACATGCTAACTCTGTAGTGAATATTTGTCGAATCAGAGATACATGAAGCTTGTTCAGAACACAGAATATCATGGTGAGCGAATCTCTGTACATTACATGTCAATTGGGTAGAACTCATTCCAAGAGCATTTTTCTGAAAAATCTGCCTTATTTTCAAATCTGGTGTTAGGAAAAAACTTCAAAATATGAGAAAAAGCTTCTAACTGTCAATATGTCTTGGGTGGTGGATGAAAGTTTGGTAATCCACATGCTAACAACTCTGTAGTGAATATTTGTCGAATCCGAGATACATGAAGAGTGTTCGGAACACAGAATATCACAGTGAGCGAATCTATGTAAAATACATTTCTCTTGGGTAGAACTCACTCCAAGAGGTTTTCTCTGCGAAATCTGCCTCATTTTTGAAACTGGCATTTGGAAATTTCTTCAAAATCAGAGAAAATGCTTCAAACTGTCAATATGCCTTGTATTGTGATGGAAGTTCATAAAGCCACATGCAAACAAACCTGATGTGAATAATTGTAGAAAGCCTATGCATGTAGCCTGATCGTATGTTGGAAATTTAAGGTGATGGAATCTATGTAAATTTCATGTCTATTGGTTAGAACACGCTCCAAAAATTTTTTCCTGAGAGAACGGCCTGATTTTCGAAACTGGCATTAAGAAAAGGCTGCAAATTCAGAGTTAATGTTTCTAGGTTTAAATATGCCTTGTATGGTGGATGAAAGTTCTGTAAAACACATGTACATAACTCATTAAAAATGTTTGTCAAATCCGGGAAGTATGTAGCTTGTTCGGAAATTGGAATGTCACTGCGAGGGAAACTATGTAAATTACATTTCTATTGGGAAGTACTTGCTCCGTGAGAATTTTTTGCGATTCTGCCTCATTTTCAAAACTGGCATTAGGAAAATCTTTTGAAATATGGGAAAGTGCTTCAATGTGTCAATATGGCATATATGGTGGATGAATATTTGGTAATCATTATGCTACCAACTCTGTAGTGAATATTTTTCGAATACGTGATGCATGTAGATTTTTGGGAACACGGAATTTCACGATGACAGGTTCTATGTAAATTGCATGTCTATTGGATCGAACTCGCTCCAAGAGGATTTCTCTGGGAAAACTGCATGATTTTAGAAACTGAGATTAGGAGAAATCTACTAAATCAGAATAAAACTTTCTATGTATAAATATGCATTGTAAGGTGGATGAATGTTCAGTAATACACATGTACACAACTCATTAAAGAATGTTTGTCAAATCCGTGATGCATGTAACGTGTTCAGAACACAGAATGTCACGGTGAGCGAATCCACATAAATTACATGTCTATTTGTTAGAACCTGCTCCAAGAGGATTTTGCCGTGAACTCTCACTCATTTTTGAAACTGGCATTTGAGAAGCTCTGTGAAATCAGAGAAAATGCTTCTAAGCAAGAATATGCCTTGTATTGTGATGAAAGTCCTGTCATCCTCATGCAAACAACTCTATACTTTATTTTTATCGAAACTTTTCTGCATGAAGCGTGTTCAAAACACGTAATTTCACAGTGGGGGAATCTATGTAATTTACGTATCTATTGGGTAGAACTCGCTCCAAGAGATTTTTCCTTTGAAATCTGCCTGATAGTCGAAACTGCTATTAGGAAGAAGCTGCGAAATCAGAGTTAATGTTTCTATGTGTCAATATGCCTTGTATGGTGGATGAAAGATCTGTAATACACATGTACATAAATCATTAAAAATGTTTGAGAAATCCGTGATGAATGTAGCATGTTCGGAACACGGAATGTCACGGAGAGGGAAACTATGTGAATTACATATCTATTGGTTAGAACCCTCTCCAGGAGAGTTTTATTGAAAAATCTGCCTCAGTTTCGAAACTGGTGTTATGAAAACGCTGTGAAATCAGAGTAAATGCTTTAAGGTGACAATATGTCTTCAATGGTCTATTAAAGATCTGTAATTCACATGCTAACAACTCAGAAGTGAATATTTGTTGTAACATTCCTGCATGAAACATTTTCGGAACACGGAATGTTACGGTGACAGTATCAATGAAAATGAGATATCTATTGAATGGAACATTCAACAAGAGGATTTTTCTGGCAAAACTGCCTGATTTTCGAAACTGACGTTAGTAAAATTCTGCGAAATGTGAGTAAATATTTCTAGGTGAAAATATGTCTTGTATGGTGGATGAAAGTTCGATAATACACATGCTCACAATCATTAAAGAATGATTGTCGAATCCTTGATGCATGTAACATGTTCAGAACTCGGAATGTCATGGTGAGTGAACTACTTAAATTACATATCTTTTGGGTAGAACTCGCTCCAAGGGCATTTTTCTGTGAAATCAGCTTCTTTTTCAATACTGGCATTAGAAAAAACCTGAGAAATCTGAGAAAATGTCTCTAAGTGTGAATATGCCTTGAATGGGGAATTTAAGTCTGGTAATCCACGTAACCAACTATGAAGGGAATACTTTTCAAATCCGTGACTTATTTGCGTGTTCGGAACATGGAAATTCACGGTAATGAAACTATGTAAATTAAAATTCTAATGGGTAGAACTAGCTAGAATAGAATTTTTCTGTGAAAATTGCCTGTTTTTCGAATTAGACGTTTGGATAAATCTGTGAAATGAGAGTAAATAGTTGTAGGTGTAAATATGCCTTGTATGGTGGATGTAAGATTGGTAATCCAAATGCTAACATCTCTGTAGTGTATATTTGTCGAATCCGAGATACGTGAAATGTGTTCGGACACAAAATGTCATGATGAGCACATCTATGTAAATTACCTGTCTATTGGGTAGAACCTGCTCCAAGGGCATTTTTCTGCCAAATCTGCCTCATTGTCTAAAGTGGCATTAAAACTAAACTGTGAAATCTGAGAAAATTTTTCAAAGTGTCAGTAAGCCTTGTATGGTGATGAAAGTGCTGTAATCCACATGCTAACAACTCTGTAGTGAATACTTGTCGAATCCGAGATGCATGCAGTGTGTTCGGAACACGGAATTTGACGGTGATCGAATCCATGTAAATTACATGTCTATAGGTTAGAACACGCTCCAAGAGATTTTTGCAGTGAAATCTGCCTCATTTTAGAAACTGGCTTTTGTAAAACACAGTGAAATTAGAGAAAATGCTTCTAAGCTTCAATATGCCTTGTATTTTGATGAAAGTCCTGTAATCCACATGCAAGGAACTCTGTAGTGTATTTTTGTCGAAACCTTTCTGAATGTAGCGTGTTCAAAACACATAATTTCTCATCGGGGGAATCTATGTAATTTACATATCTATTGTGTACAACACACTCCAGCAGTTATTTCCTTTGAAAACTGCCTGATGTTCGGAACTGCTAATAGGAAAACGCTGCAAACTCAGAGATAATGTTTCTAGGTGTAAATATGCCTTGTATGGTGGATGAAAGATCTGTAATAATCATGTAAACAGCTATTTAAAAATGTTTGTCATATCCGTGATGTATGTAGCATGTTCAGAACACGGACTGTCACGGTGAGGGAAACTATGTAAATTATATAGGTATTGGTTAGAACCCGTTCCAGGAGCATTTACTGTACTATCTGCCTCTGATTGGAAACTGGTGTTATGAAAATGCTGCAAAATCTGAGTAAATGCTTTAAGGTCACAATATGTCCTCAATGGTTTATTAAAGATCTATAATTCACATGCTATCAACTCAGCAGTGAATATTTGTTGAATCCGTTTTTCATGTAAGGTTTTCTGAACACGGAATGTTACGGTGACGGTATCTATGAAAATGAGATTTCTATTGGATAGAATATGCACCTAGAGAATTTCTATGCGAAAACTGTCTGATTTTCGAAACTGCCATTAGGAAATTTCTGCAAAATCTTAGTAAATATTTCTAGGTGAAAATATGCCTTGTATGGTTGATGAAAGTTTCGTAATCCACATGCACACAGTGATTAAAGAATGTTTGTCGAATCCGTGATGCATGTAACATGTTCAGAACACGGAATGTCACGCTGAGTGATACTATTTAAATTACATATCTTTTGGGTAGAACTCACTCCAAGGGCCTTTTTCTGTGAAATCTGCCTCAATTTCAAAACTGCTGTTAGGAAAGCAATGAGAAATCTGAGAAAATGATTCTAAGTGTCAGTATGCATTGAATGGGGAATGAAAGTCCGGTAATCCACATGTTAACAACTATGAAGTGAATATTTTTCAAATCCGTGATTTATTCAGCTTGTTCGGGACACGGAATTTCAAGGTAATGAAACTATGTAAATTTCAATTGTATTGTGTAGAACAAGCTTGAATAGAACTTTTTGCGAAAATTGCATGATTTTCGAATTTGATGTTTGGATAAAGCTGCGAAATGACTGTAAATATTTGTAGGTATAAATATGCCTTATATGGTGGATGAAACTTCAGTTATCCACATGCTAACTCTGTAGTGAATATTTGTCGAATCAGAGATACAAGAAGCTTGTTCAGAACACAGAATATCATGGTGAGCGAATCTCTGTACATTACATGTCAATTGGGTAGAACTCATTCCAAGAGCATTTTTCTGAAAAATCTGCCTCATTTTCAAATCTGGTGTTAGGAAAAATCTTCAAAATATGAGAAAATGCTTCTAAGTGTCTATATATCTTGGGTGGTGGATGAAAGTTTGGTAATCGACATGCTAACAACTCTGTAGTGAATATTTGTCGAATCCGAGATACATGAAGAGTGTTCGGAACACAGAATATCACAGTGAGCGAATCTACGTAAAATACATTTCTCTTTGGTAGAACTCACTCCAAGAATTTTTTCTCTGCGAAATCTGCCTCATTTTTGAAACTGGCATTTGGAAATATTTCAAAATCAGAGAAAATGCTTCAAACTGTCAATATGCCTTGTATTGTGATGGAAGTTCATAAAGCCACATGCAAAAAAACCTGATGTGAATAATTGTAGAAAGCCTATGCATGTAGCTTTATCGTATGTTGGAAATTTAAGGTGATGGAATCTATGTAAATTTCATGTCTATTGGGTAGAACACGCTCCAAAAATTTTTTCCTGAGAAAACGGCCTGATTTTTGAAACTGGCATTAAGAAAAGGCTGCAAATTCAGAGTTAATGTTTCTAGGTTTAAATATGCCTTGTATGGTGGATGAAAGTTCTGTAAAACACATGTACATAACTCATTAAAAATGTTTGTCAAATCCGGGAAGTATGTAGCTTGTTCGGAAATTGGAATGTCACTGCGAGGGAAACTATGTAAATTACATTTCTATTGGGAAGTACTTGCTCCGTGAGAATTTTTTGCGATTCTGCCTCATTTTCAAAACTGGCATTAGGAAAATCTTTTGAAATATGGGAAAGTGCTTCAATGTGTCAATATGGCATATATGGTGGATGAATATTTGGTAATCATTATGCTACCAACTCTGTAGTGAATATTTTTCGAATACGTGATGCATGTAGATTTTTGGGAACACGGAATTTCACGATGACAGGTTCTATGTAAATTGCATGTCTATTGGATCGAACTTGCTCCAAGAGGATTTCTCTGGGAAAACTGCATGATTTTAGAAACTGAGATTAGGAGAAATCTACTAAATCAGAATAAAACTTTCTATGTATAAATATGCATTGTAAGGTGGATGAATGTTCAGTAATACACATGTACACAACTCATTAAAGAATGTTTGTCAAATCCGTGATGCATGTAACGTGTTCAGAACACAGAATATCACGGTGAGCGAATCCACATAAATTACATGTCTATTTGTTAGAACCTGCTCCAAGAGGATTTTGCCGTGAACTCTCACTCATTTTTGAAACTGGCATTTGAGAAGCTCTGTGAAATCAGAGAAAATGCTTCTAAGCAAGAATATGCCTTGTATTGTGATGAAAGTCCTGTCATCCTCATGCAAACAACTCTATACTTTATTTTTATCGAAACTTTTCTGCATGAAGCGTGTTCAAAACACGTAATTTCACAGTGGGGGAATCTATGTAATTTACGTATCTATTGGGTAGAACTCGCTCCAAGAGATTTTTCCTTTGAAATCTGCCTGATAGTCGAAACTGCTATTAGGAAGAAGCTGCGAAATCAGAGTTAATGTTTCTATGTGTCAATATGCCTTGTATGGTGGATGAAAGATCTGTAATACACATGTACATAAATCATTAAAAATGTTTGAGAAATCCGTGATGAATGTAGCATGTTCGGAACACGGAATGTCACGGAGAGGGAAACTATGTGAATTACATATCTATTGGTTAGAACCCTCTCCAGGAGAGTTTTATTGAAAAATCTGCCTCAGTTTCGAAACTGGTGTTATGAAAACGCTGTGAAATCAGAGTAAATGCTTTAAGGTGACAATATGTCTTCAATGGTCTATTAAAGATCTGTAATTCACATGCTAACAACTCAGAAGTGAATATTTGTTGTAACATTCCTGCATGAAATATTTTCGGAACACGGAATGTTACGGTGACAGTATCAATGAAAATGAGATATCTATTGAATGGAACATTCAACAAGAGGATTTTTCTGGCAAAACTGCCTGATTTTCGAAACTGACGTTAGTAAAATTCTGCGAAATGTGAGTAAATATTTCTAGGTGAAAATATGTCTTGTATGGTGGATGAAAGTTCGATAATACACATGCTCACAATCATTAAAGAATGATTGTCGAATCCTTGATGCATGTAACATGTTCAGAACTCGGAATGTCACGGTGAGTGAACTACTTAAATTACATATCTTTTGGGTAGAACTCGCTCCAAGGGCATTTTTCTGTGAAATCAGCTTCTTTTTCAATACTGGCATTAGAAAAAACCTGAGAAATCTGAGAAAATGTCTCTAAGTGTGAATATGCCTTGAATGGGGAATTTAAGTCTGGTAATCCACGTAACCAACTATGAAGGGAATACTTTTCAAATCCGTGACTTATTTGCGTGTTCGGAACATGGAAATTCACGGTAATGAAACTATGTAAATTAAAATTCTAATGGGTAGAACTAGCTAGAATAGAATTTTTCTGTGAAAATTGCCTGTTTTTCGAATTAGACGTTTGGATAAATCTGTGAAATGAGAGTAAATAGTTGTAGGTGTAAATATGCCTTGTATGGTGGATGTAAGATTGGTAATCCAAATGCTAACATCTCTGTAGTGTATATTTGTCGAATCCGAGATACGTGAAATGTGTTCGGACACAAAATGTCATGATGAGCACATCTATGTAAATTACCTGTCTATTGGGTAGAACCTGCTCCAAGGGCATTTTTCTGCCAAATCTGCCTCATTGTCTAAAGTGGCATTAAAACTAAACTGTGAAATCTGAGAAAATTTTTCAAAGTGTCAGTAAGCCTTGTATGGTGATGAAAGTGCTGTAATCCACATGCTAACAACTCTGTAGTGAATACTTGTCGAATCCGAGATGCATGCAGTGTGTTCGGAACACGGAATTTGACGGTGATCGAATCCATGTAAATTACATGTCTATAGGTTAGAACACGCTCCAAGAGATTTTTGCAGTGAAATCTGCCTCATTTTAGAAACTGGCTTTTGTAAAACACAGTGAAATTAGAGAAAATGCTTCTAAGCTTCAATATGCCTTGTATTTTGATGAAAGTCCTGTAATCCACATGCAAGGAACTCTGTAGTGTATTTTTGTCGAAACCTTTCTGAATGTAGCGTGTTCAAAACACATAATTTCTCATCGGGGGAATCTATGTAATTTACATATCTATTGTGTACAACACACTCCAGCAGTTATTTCCTTTGAAAACTGCCTGATGTTCGGAACTGCTAATAGGAAAACGCTGCAAACTCAGAGATAATGTTTCTAGGTGTAAATATGCCTTGTATGGTGGATGAAAGATCTGTAATAATCATGTAAACAGCTATTTAAAAATGTTTGTCATATCCGTGATGTATGTAGCATGTTCAGAACACGGACTGTCACGGTGAGGGAAACTATGTAAATTATATAGGTATTGGTTAGAACCCGCTCCAGGAGCATTTACTGTACTATCTGCCTCTGATTGGAAACTGGTGTTATGAAAACGCTGCAAAATCTGAGTAAATGCTTTAAGGTCACAATATGTCCTCAATGGTTTATTAAAGATCTATAATTCACATGCTATCAACTCAGCAGTGAATATTTGTTGAATCCGTTTTTCATGTAAGGTTTTCTGAACACGGAATGTTACGGTGACGGTATCTATGAAAATGAGATTTCTATTGGATAGAATATGCACCTAGAGAATTTCTATGCGAAAACTGTCTGATTTTCGAAACTGCCATTAGGAAATTTCTGCAAAATCTTAGTAAATATTTCTAGGTGAAAATATGCCTTGTATGGTTGATGAAAGTTTCGTAATCCACATGCACACAGTGATTAAAGAATGTTTGTCGAATCCGTGATGCATGTAACATGTTCAGAACACGGAATGTCACGCTGAGTGATACTATTTAAATTACATATCTTTTGGGTAGAACTCACTCCAAGGGCCTTTTTCTGTGAAATCTGCCTCAATTTCAAAACTGCTGTTAGGAAAGCAATGAGAAATCTGAGAAAATGATTCTAAGTGTCAGTATGCATTGAATGGGGAATGAAAGTCCGGTAATCCACATGTTAACAACTATGAAGTGAATATTTTTCAAATCCGTGATTTATTCAGCTTGTTCGGGACACGGAATTTCAAGGTAATGAAACTATGTAAATTTCAATTGTATTGTGTAGAACTAGCTTGAATAGAACTTTTTGCGAAAATTGCATGATTTTCGAATTTGAAGTTTGGATAAAGCTGCGAAATGACTGTAAATATTTGTAGGTGTAAATATGCCTTATATGGTGGATGAAACTTCGGTTATCCACATGCTAACTCTGTAGTGAATATTTGTCGAATCAGAGATACAAGAAGCTTGTTCAGAACACAGAATATCATGGTGAGCGAATCTCTGTAAATTACATGTCAATTGGTAGAACTCATTCCAAGAGCATTTTTCTGAAAAATCTGCCTCATTTTCAAATCTGGTGTTAGGAAAAATCTTCAAAATATGAGAAAATGCTTCTAAGTGTCAATATGTCTTGGGTGGTGGATGAAAGTTTGGTAATCCACATGCTAACAACTCTGTAGTGAATATTTGTCGAATCAGTGATGTATGTATCTTATACAAAACACGGAAATTCATGGTGATCTAATCTATGCAAATTACAAGTCTATTCGTTAGATCCTGCTTCAGGAGCATTTTACTGATAAATCTGCCTCAGTTTCGAAACTGGCATTATGAAAACGCTGTGAAATCGTAGTAAACTCATTTAGGTGTCTATATGTCTTCAATGGATTATTTAAGTTTGGTAAATCACATGCTAACAAATCAGCAGTGAATATTTCTCGAATCCGTTGTACATGTACCGTGATCAAAACACGGAATGTTACGGTGATGGTATCTGTGTAAATGAGATGTCTATTGGATCGAACATGCAGCAAGAGAATTTTTCTGCGAACACTACCTGATTTTCGAATCTGACGTTAGGAAAAATCTGTGAAATGTAAGTAAATGTTTCTAGGTGTAAATATGCCTTGTATGGTGGTTGAAAATTCGGTAATCCACTTGCTCACAGTCATTAAATAATGTTTGTCGAAGCCATGATGAATGTAACGTTTTCAGAACCAGGAATGTCTCATTGAGTGAAACTATGATAATAACAACTCTACTGGATAGAACTCAGTTGAATTGAATTTTCTGCGAAATTTTCATGACTTTTGAACCTGGATGTTAGGAAAAATCTGCGAAATCAGAATAAGTACTTCTAAGTGTTAATATTCCTCGCATGGTGGATGAAAGTTCGGTAATCCACATGCTCACACTCATTAAAGAATGTTTGTCGAATTCATGATGAATGTAATGTGTTTGGAGTACACAATGTCATAGTGAAGTAAAGAATGTAAGATACTTGTCTATTTGGTAGAACCCGCTTGAAGAGGATTTTTCTGTGGAAATTGCATGATTATCGAATCTGAATTTTGGAAAAAGCTGCAAAATGAGAGTAAATATTTGTAGGTGTAAATATGCCTTTATGTTGGAAGAAAGTTCAGTAATCCACATTTTCACAACATACTAAAGAATCATTTTCTAATCCGTGATGCATGTACCATGTTCAGAACGTGGAATTTCACGGTGATTGAAACAATGTAAATTACTTCTCTATTGGGCAGAACTCGCTCCAAGAGAGTTTTTCTGTGAAAACTGCTTCATTTTTGAAACTGGCGCTTGGAAAACGCTGCAAAATCTGAGAAAATACTTCTAAGTATCAATATTCAATGTATTGTGATGAAAGTTCGGTAATCCACGTGCTAACAAATCTGTAGTGAATCTCTGTCGAATCAATTATGCATGTAGCAATTTCGGAAAATGCAATTTCACGGCCAGGGAATTTATGTAAATTGCATTTCTCTTCGTTAGAAATCACTCCAAGAGATTTTTCCTGAGAAAACTGCCTGATTTTCGAAACTGGAGTTTGGAAAACCCTGCGAACTCAGATTGATAGATTCTCAGTGTAATCATGCCTTGTATGGTGGATGAAAGTTCGGTAATCCGCATGCTAACAACTCTATAGTTAATATATGTTGAATCGGAGATACATGAAGTGTGTTTGGAACACAGAATATCACGGTGAGTGAATCTATGTAAACTACATGTCTCTTGGGTAGAACCCGCTCCAAGAGTTTTTTCTGGGAAATCTCCCTCATTTTTGAAACTGGCGTTTGAAAATCTCTGCAAAATCAGAGAAAATGCTTCAAAGTGTCAATATGCCTTGTATTGTGATGGAAGTTCATAAAGCCACATGCAAACAAATCTGTGGTGAATATTTGTAGAAATTGTTATGCATGGAGTGTGATCGTATCACGAAAATTCCCGGCGAAGGGACCTATGTAAATTAAACATCTATTGGGTAGAACTCACTCCAAAAAATTTTTCGTGAGAAAACAGCCTGATTTTCGAAACTGGCATTAGGAAAAATCTGGAAATTCAGAGTCAATGTTTCTAGGGTTAAATATGCCATGTATGGTGGATGAAAGTTCTGTAATCTACATTTTCACAACTCATTGGAGAAAGTTTGTTGAAACCTTGAAGTGTGTGTGGAAATTGGAATGTCACAGTGAGGGAAACTATGTAAATTATATTTCTATTGGGAAGTTCTTGCTCCACGACAATTTTTTGCGAATCTCCCTCATTTTCGAAACTGGCATTAGGAAAATCTTTTGAAATATGGGAAAGTGCTTCAAAGTGTCAATATGGAATTTATGGTGGATGATTGTCCGGTAATCCTTATGCTACCAACCCTGTAGTGAATATTTGTCGAATCCGTGATGCATGTAGCTATTTCTGAACATGGAATTTCACGATGACGGGTTCTATGTAAATTGCATGTCAATTGGATAGAACTCGATCCAAGAGGATTTCTCTTTGAAAACTGCATGATATTTCAAACTAAGATTAGGAGAAATCTAATAAATCAGAATGAAACATTCTATGTATAAATATACATAGTAAGGAGGATGAAAGTTCGGTAATACACATGTTCACAACTCATTAAAGAATTTTTGTCAAATCCGTGAAGAATGTAGCGTGTTGGGAAATTGGAATGTCACTGTGAGGGAACTATGTAAATTACATTTCTATTGGGAAGTACTTGCTCCACAAGAATATTTTGCGAATCAGACCTCATTTTCAAAACTGGCATTAGGAAAAATTTTGAAATATGGGAAAGTGTTTCAAAGTGCCAATATGGCATTTATGGTGGATGAATGTTCTTTAATCGTTATGCTACCAAGTCTGTAGTGAATGTTTGTCGAATCCGTGATGCATGAAATGTGATCAGAACACGGAATGTCACGGTGAGTAAAACTAGGTAAATTACATATCTTTTGTGTATAACTCGCTCCAAGAGCATTTTTCTGCGAAATCTGCCTCATTTTCTAAACTGGCGTTAAAACTAAACTGTGAAATCTGAGAAAATTCTTCAAAGTGTAAGTAAGCCTTGTATGGTGGATGAAATTGCTGTAATCCACATGCTAACAACTATGTAGTGAATATTTGTCGAATCCGAGATGCATGTAGTGTGTTCAGAACACGGAATTTCATGGTGAGCGAATCCATGTAAATTACATGTCTATAGGTTAGAACCTGCTCCAAGAGGTTTTTGCCGTGAAATCTGCCTCATTTTCGAAACTGGCGTTTGGAAAGCTCTGTGAAATCAGAGAAAATGCTTCTAAGCAAGAATATGCCTTGTATTGTGATGAAAGTTCTCTCATCCTCATGCAAACAACTCTATAGTTTAGTTTTGTCGAAACTTTTCTGCAGGTAGTGTGTTCGAAACATGTAATTTCACAGCGGGGGAATTTATGTAATTTACGTATCTATTGGGTAGAACACGCTCCAAAAGTTTTTTTCCTTTGAAAACTGCCTGATTTTCGAAACTGCTATTAGGAAAAAGCTGCGAACTCAGAGTTAATGTTTCTATGTGTCAATATGCCTTGCATGGTGGATGAAAGATCTGTAATACACATGTACGTAACTCATTAAAAATGTTTCTCAAATCCTTGATGTATGTAGCCTGTTTGGGACACGGTCTTTCTCGGTGAGGGAAGCTATGTAAATTACATATCTATTGGTTAGAACCCTCTCCAGGAGAGTTTTACTGAAAAATCTGCCTCAGTTTCGAAACTGGTGTTATGAAAACGCTGTGAAATGAGAGTAAATGCTTGAAGGTGACAATATGTCTTCAATGCTTTATTAAAGATCGGTAATTCACATGCTAACAACTCAGCAGTGAATATTTGTTGAATCTTTGGTGCATGAACCTTTTGTTAGTCACACGGAATGTTACGGTGATGGAATCTATGAAAATGAGATGTCTATCGGATGGAACATGCAACAAGAGGATTTTTCTGGGAAAACTGCCTGATTTTCGAAACTGAAGTTAGGAAAATTCTGCGAAATGTGAGTAAATGTTTCTAGGTGAAAACATGTCTTGTAAGGTGGAGGAGAATTTGATAATCCACATGCTCACACTCATTAAAGAATGATTGTCGAAACCTTGATGCATGTAACATGTTCAGAACACGGAATGTCACTGTGATTGAACTACTTAAATTACATATCTTTTGGGTAGAACTCGCACCAGGAACATTTTTCTGTGAAATCAGCCTCATTTTCCAAACTGGCGTTAGGAAAAACCAGAGAAATCTGAGAAAATGCTTCTAAGTGTGAATATGCCTTGAATGGGGAGTTTAATTCCGGTAATCCACGTAACCAACTATGAAGGGAATACTTTTCGAATCCGTGATTTATTTAGCGTGTTTGGAACACAGAAATTCACGGTAATGAAACGATGTAAATTAAAATTCTATTGTGTAGAACTAGCTTGAATAGAATTATTCTGTGCAAATTGCATGATTTTCGAATTTGAAATTTGGATAAAACTGCGAAATGAGAGTAAATACTTGTAGGTGTAAATATGCCTTGTATGGTGGATGTAAGATTGGTAATCCAAATGCTAACATCTCTGCAGTGAATATTTGTCGAATCCGAGATACATGAAACGTGTTCAGAACACAAAATGTCATGAAGAGCACATCTATGTAAATTACTTTTCTATTGGGTAGAACTCGCTCCAAGATCTTTTTTCTGCAAAATCTGTCTCATTTTCAAATCTGGCGTTAGGAAAAATCTTCAAAATATGAGAAAATGCTTCTGAGTGTCAATATGACTTGATTGGTGGATGAAAGTACGGTATTCCACATGTTAACAAGAGTGTAGTAAATATTTTTCAAACCGTGATTCATGTAGCACGTTCGGAAAACAGAATTTCACGGTAATGAAACTATGTAAATTAGAATTCTATTGGGTAGAACTAGCTAGAATAGAATGTTTAAGCGAAAATTGCATGATTCTCGAATGGGATATTTGGATAAAGCTGTGAAATGAGAGAAAATATTTGGATGTGTAAAGATGCCTTTATGTTGGAAGAAAGATCGGTAATCCACATTTTCACAACATATTAAAGAATCTTTTTTTCTAATCCGTGATGCATGTACCATGTTCGGAACGTGGAATTTCACGGTGATTGAAACAATGTAAACTACTTGTCTATACGGTAGAACTCACTTCAAGAGAATTTTTCTGTGAAAAATGCTTCATTTTTGAAACTAGCGCTTGGAAAACGCTGCAAAATCTGAGAAAATACTTCTAAGTATCAATATTCAATGTATTGTGATGAAAGTTCGGTAATCCACATGCTAACAAATCTGTAGTGAATATTTGTCGAATCCGTTATGCATGTAGAATGTTCGGAACACGGAATGTCACGGCGAGGAAATTTATGTAAATTATCTTTCCATAGGTTAGAAATCGCTCCAAGAGTTTTTTCCTGAGATAACAGCCTGATTTTTAAAACTGGCTTTAGGAATAAGCTGTGAACTCAGATTAATCAATTGTAGGTGTAAATATGCCTTGTATGGTGGATGAAAGTTCGGCAATCCGCATACTAACAACTCTGTAGAGAATATTTGTCGAATCCGAGATACATGAAGAGTGTTCGGAACACAGAATATCACAGTGAGCGAACTAGTTAATATACATGTCTCTTGGTTAGAACTCAATCCAAGAGGTTTTTTCTGCGAAATATGCCTCATTTTCGAAACTGGCATTTGGAAATTTCTTCAAAATCAGAGAAAATACTTCAAGCTGTCAATATGCCTCGTATTATGTTGGAAGTTCATAAAGCCACATGCAAACAAACCTGATGTGAATAATTGTAGAAAGCCTATGCATGTAGCGTGATTGTATGACGGAAATTTCCGGAGATGGAATCTATGTAAATTTCATGTCTATTGGGTAGAACACGCTCCAAAAATTTTTTCCGGAGAAAACGGCCTGATTTTCGAAACTGGCATTAGGAAAAGGCTGCAAATTCAGAGTTATTGTTTCTAAGTTTTAATATGCCTTGTATGGTGGATGAAAGTTCTGTAATACACATGTACATAACTCATAAAAATTTTTGTCAAATCCGTGAAGTATGTAGCGTGTTAGGAAATTGGAATGTCACTGTGAGGGAAACTATGTAAATTACATTTCTATGGGAAGTACTTGCTCCACTAGAATTTTTTGTGAATCTGCCTAATTTTCAAAACTGGAATTAGGAAAATCTTTGAAATATGGGAAAGTGCTTCAAAGTGTCAATATGGCATTTGTGGTGAATGAATGTTCGGTAAACCTTTTGCTACCAACTCTGTAGTGAATATTTTTCGAATCTGTGATGCATGTAACTATTTTCGATCACGGAATTTCACGATGACGTGTTCTATGTAAATTGCATTTCTATTGGATAGAACTCGCCTCAAGAGAATTTCTCTGTGAAATCTGCATGATTTTTGAAATTGAGATTAGGAGAAATCTACTAAATCAGAATAAAACTTTCTACGTATAAATATACATTGTAAGGAAGATGAAAGATCGATAATACAAATGTTCACAACTCATTAAAGATTGTTTGTCAAATCCATGATGCATGTAATGTGTTCAGAACATGGAATGTCACGGTGATTAAAACTCAGTAAATTACATATCTTTTGTGTATAAATCGCTCCAAAGGCATTTTTCTGCGAAATCTGCCTCATTTTTAAACTGGCGTTAAAACAAACATGTGAAAACTGAGAAAATACTTCAAAGTGTCAGTAGTCTAGTATGGTGAATGAAAGTGCTGTAATTCACATGCTAACAACTATGTAGTGAATATTTGTCGAATCCGAGTTGCATGTAGCGTGTTCAGAACACGGAATTTCACGGTAAGCGAATCCAAGTAAATTACATGTCTATACATTAGAACCTGCTCCAAGAGGTTTTTACCGTGAAATCTGCCTCATTTTCGAAAGTGGCGTTTGGAAATCTCTGTGAAATCAGAGAAAATCCTTCTAAGCATCAATATGCCTTTTATTGTGATGAAAGTCCTGTCATCCTCATGCAAACAACTGTATAGTTTATGTTTTTTGAATCTTTTCTGCATGTAATGTGTTCGAAACACGTAATTTCACAGCGGGGGAATCTTTGTAATTTACGTATCAAATGGGTAGACCACGCTCCAACATTTTTTTCCTTTGAAAACTGCCTGATTTTCGAAACTGCTATTAGGAAATAGCTGCAAACTCAGAGTTAATATTTATAAGTGTCAATATGCCTTGTATGGTGGATGAAAGATCTGTAATACACATGTATATTATTCCTTAAAAATGTTTCTCAAATCCTTGATGTATGTAGCCTGTTCGAAAATTGGAATATCACTGTGAGTGAAATTAGTAAATTATATTTCTATTAGGAAGTACTTGCTCCACGAGAATTTTTTGTGAATCTGCCTCATTTTAAAAACTGGAATTAGGAAAATCTTTTGAAATATAGGAAAGTGCTTCAAAGTGTCATTATGGCATTTATGGTGGATGAATGTTCGGTAATCATTATGCTACCAACACTGTAGTGAATATTTGTCAAATCTGTGATGCGTGTAGCAATTTTTCGAACACGGAATTTCACGCTGACGGGTTCTATGTAAATTGCATGTCTATTGGATAGAACTCGCACCAAGAGGATTTCTCTGTGAAAACTGCATGATTTTAGAAACTGAGATTAGGAGAAATCTACTAAATCAGAATAAAACTTTCTATGTATAAATATACATTGTAAAGAAGATGAAAGTTCGATAATAAAATGTTCACAACTCATTAAATTATGTTTGTAAAATCCGTGATGCAGGTAACGTGTTCAGAACACGGAATGTCAAGGTGAGTAAAACTAGGTTAATTACATATCTTTTGTGTATAACTCGCTCCAAGAGCATTTTTCAGCCAAATCTGCATCATTTTTTAACTGGCGTTAAAACTAAACTGTGAAACATGAGAAAATTCTTCAAAGTGTCAGTAAGCCTTGTATGGTGGATGAAATTGCTGTAATCCACATGCTAACAACTATGTAGTGAATATTTGTCGAATCCGAGATGCAGGTAGCGTGTTCAGAATACGGACTTTCACGGTGAGTGAATCCATGTAAATTACATGTCTATAGGTTAGAACTTGCTCCAAGAGGTTTTTGCCGTGAAATCTGCCTCATTTTAGAAACTGGCATTCGGAAAGCTCTATGAAATCAGAGAAAATGCTTCTAAGCATCAATATGCCTTGTATTGTGATGAAAGTCCTGTCATCCTCATGCAAACAACCATATAGTTTAGTTTGTCGAAAGTTTTCTGCATGTAGTGTGTTCGAAACATGTAATTTCACAGCGGGGGAATCTATGTAATTTACGTATCTATTGGGTAGAACACGCTCCAACAGTTTTTTCCTTTGAAAAGGGCCTGATTTTGGAAACAGCTATTAGGAAATAGCTGCGAACTCAGAGTTAATGATTCTATGTGTCATTATGTCTTGTATGGTGGATGAAAGGTCTGTAATACACATGTACATAACTCCTTAAAAATGTATCTCAAATCCTTGATGTATGTAGCCTGTTCGGAACACGGTCTTTCTCGGTGAGGGAAGCTATGTAAATTACATATCTATTGGTTAGAACCCTCTCCAGGAGAGTTTTACTGAAAAATCTGCCTCAGTTTCGAAACTGGTGTTATGAAAACGCTGTGAAATCAGAGTAAATGCTTTAAGGTGACAATATGTCTTCAATGCTTTATTAAAGATCGGTAATTCACATGCTAACAACTCAGAAGTGAATATTAGTTGAATCCTTGGTGCATGAACCGTTTTTTCGGAACATGGAATGTTACGGTGATGGTATCTATGAAAATGAGATCTCTATATGATGGAACATGGAACAAGAGGATTTTTCTGGGAAAACTGCCTGTTTTTCAAAACTGACGTTAGGAAAATTCTGCGAAATGTGAGTAAATGTTTCTAGGTGAAATCATGTCTTGTAAGGTGGATGAAAATTTGATAATCCACATGCTCACACTAATTAAAGTATGATTGTCGAGTCCTTGATGCATGGAATATGTTCAGAACACGGAATATCACGGTGAGTGAACTAGTTAAATTACATCTTTTTTGGGTAGAAGTGGCTCCAAGAACATTTTCTGTGAAATCAGCCTAATTTTCCAAACTGGCGTTAGGAAAAACTTGAGAAATCTGAGAAAATGCTTCTAAGTATGAATATGCCTTGAATGGGGAATTTAAGTCCGGTAATCCACGTAACCAACTATGAAGGGAATAATTTTTGAAACCATGACTTATTTAGTGTGTTTGGAACACTGGAAATTCACGGTAATGACACAATGTAAATTAAAATTCTATTGGGTAGAACTAGCTAGAATAGAATTTTTCGGCGAAAATTTCTTGATTATCGAATGGGATGTTTGGATAAAGCTGTGAAATGAAAGAAAATATTGTAGTTATCAAGATGCCTTTATTTTGGAAGTAAGTTCGGTAATCCACATTTTCACAACTTATTAAAGTATCTATTTTCTAATCAGTGATGCTTGTACCATGTTCGGAACGTGGAAATTCACGGTGATTGTAACAATGTAAACTAATTGTTTATTCGGTAGAACTCACTTCAAGAGAATTTTTCTGTGAAAAGTGCTTCATTTTTGAAACTGGCGCTTAGAAAATACTGCAAAATCTGAGAAAATTCTTCTAAGTATCAAAATTCAAATTTTGTGATGAAAGTTCGGTAATCCACATGCTAACAAATCTGTAGTGAATATTTGTCGAATCCGTTATGCATGTAGAATGTTCAGAACACGGAATGTCACGGCGAGGAAATTTATGTAAATTATCTTTCCATAGGTTGGAAATCGCTGCAAGAGTTTTTTCCTGAGATAACAGCCTGATTTTTAAAACTGGCTTTAGGAATAAGCTGCGAACTCAGATTAATCAATTGTAGGTGTAAATATGCCTTGTATGGTGGATGAAAGTTCGGCAATCCGCATACTAACAACTCTGTAGAGAATATTTGTCGAATCCGAGATACATGAAGAGTGTTCGGAACACAGAATATCACAGTGAGCGAACTAGTTAATATACATGTCTCTTGGTTAGAACTCAATCCAAGAGGTTTTTTCTGCGAAATCTGCCTCATTTTCGAAACTGGCATTTGGAAATTTCTTCAAAATCAGAGAAAATACTTCAAGCTGTCAATATGCCTCGTATTATGTTGGAAGTTCATAAAGCCACATGCAAACAAACCTGATGTGAATAATTGTAGAAAGCCTATGCATGTAGCGTGATTGTATGACGGAAATTTCCGGAGATGGAATCTATGTAAATTTCATGTCTATTGGGTAGAACACGCTCCAAAAATTTTTTCCGGATAAAACGGCCTGATTTTCGAAACTGGCATTAGGAAAAGGCTGCAAATTCAGAGTTATTGTTTCTAAGTTTTAATATGCCTTGTATGGTGGATGAAAGTTCTGTAATACACATGTACATAACTCATAAAAATTTTTGTCAAATCCGTGAAGTATGTAGCGTGTTAGGAAATTGGAATGTCACTGTGAGGGAAACTATCTAAATTACATTTCTATGGGAAGTACTTGCTCCACTAGAATTTTTTGTGAATCTGCCTAATTTTCAAAACTGGAATTAGGAAAATCTTTGAAATATGGGAAAGTGCTTCAAAGTGTCAATATGGCATTTGTGGTGAATGAAAGTTCGGTAAACCTTTTGCTACCAACTCTGTAGTGAATATTTTTCGAATCTGTGATGCATGTAGCTATTTTCGATCACGGAATTTCACGATGACGTGTTCTATGTAAATTGCATTTCTATTGGATAGAACTCGCCTCAACAGAATTTCTCTGTGAAATCTGCATGATTTTAGAAATTGAGATTAGGAGAAATCTACTAAATCAGAATAAAACTTTCTATGTATAAATATACATTGTAAGGAAGATGAAAGATCGATAATACAAATGTTCACAACTCATTAAAGATTGTTTGTCAAATCCATGATGCATGTAATGTGTTCAGAACATGGAATGTCACGGTGATTAAAACTCAGTAAATTACATATCTTTTGTGTATAAATCGCTCCAAGAGCATTTTTCTGCGAAATCTGCCTCATTTTTAAACTGGCGTTAAAACAAACATGTGAAAACTGAGAAAATACTTCAAAGTGTCAGTAGTCTAGTATGGTGAATGAAAGTGCTGTAATCCACATGCTAACAACTCTGTAGTGAATATTTGTCGAATCAGTGATGTATGTAGCTTATACAAAACACGGAAATTCATGGTGATCTAATATTCAAATTGCATGTCTACTCGTTAGATCCTGCTTCAGGAGCATTTTACTGATAAATCTGCCTCAGTTTCGAAACGCGTTATGAAAACGCTGTGAAATCTTAGTAAACGCATTTAGGTGTCTATATGTCTTCAATGGTTTATTTAAGTTTGGTAATTCACATGCTGACAAATCAGCAGTGAATATTTCTCGAATCCGTTGTACATGTACCGTGATCAGAACACGGAATGTTACGGTGATGGTATCTTTGTAAATGAGATGTCTATTGGATCGAACTTGCAGCAAGAGAATTTTTTGCGAACACTACCTGATTTTCGAAACTGACGTTAGGAAAAATCTGTGAAATGTAAGTAAATGTTTCTAGGTGTAAATATGCCTTGTATGGTGGTTGAAAATTCGGTAATCCACTTGCTCACAGTCATTAAATAATGTTTGTCGAAGCCGTGATGAATGTAATGTTTTCAGAACCAGGAATGTCTCATTGAGTGAAACTATGAAAATAACAATTCTACTGGATAGAACTCACTTGAATTGAATTTTCTGCGAAATTTTCATGACTTTTGAACCTGGATGTTAGGAAAAACCTGCGAAATCAGAATAAGTACTTCTAGGTGTATATATTCCTCATATGGTGGATGAAAGTTCGGTAATTCACATGCTCACACTCATTAAAGAATGTTTGTCGAATTCATGATGAATGTAATGTGTTTGGAGTACACAATGTCATAGTGAAGGAAACAATGTAAGATACTTGTCTATTGGGTAGAACCCGCTTGAAGAGAATTTTTCTGTGGAAATTGCATGATTATCGAATCTGAATTTTGGAAAAAGCTGCAAAATGAGAGTAAATATTTGTAGGTGTAAATATGCCTTTATGTTGGAAGAAAGTTCGGTAATCCACATTTTCACAACATACTAAAGAATCATTTTCTAATCCGTGATGCATGTAGCTATTATGGAACACGGAATTTCACCATGACTGGTTCTATGTAAATTACATATCTATTGGATAGAACTCGCTCCAAGAATATTTCTCTGTGAAAACTGCATGATTTTAGAAACTGAGATTAGGAGAAATTTACTAAATCAGAATAAATTTTCTATGTATAAATATAGATTGTAAGGAAGATGAAAGTTCGATAATACAAATGTTCACAACTCATTAAAGTATGTTTGTCAAATCCTTGATGCATGTAACTTGTTCAGAACACGGAACGTCACGGTGAGTGAACTAGTTAAATTATATATCTTTTGGGTAGAACTGGCTCCAAGAACATTTTCTGTGAAATCAGCCTCATTTTCCAAACTGGCGTTAAGGAAAACCTGAGAAATCTGAGAAAATGCTTCTAAGCGTGAATATGCCTTGTATGGTGAAATTAAGTCCGGTAATCCACGTAACCAACTATGAAGGGAATACTTTATGAATCCGCGACTTATTTAGAGTGTTTGGAACACGGAAATTCACGGTAATGAAACTAAGTAAATTAAAATTCTATTGGGTATACATAGCTTGAAAAGAATTTTTTGGCGAAAATTGCTTTTTTCTCGAATGTGATGTTTATATAAAGCTGCGAAATGAGAGAAAATATTTGTAGGTGTAAAGATGCCTTTATGTTGGAAGAAAGTTCGGTAATCCAATTTTTCACAACATATTAAACAATCATTTTTCTAATCCGTGATGCATGTAACATTTTTGGAACGTGGAATTTCACGGTGATTGAAAGAATGTAAACTACTTGTCTATTCGGTAGAACTCACTTCAAGAGAATTTTTCTGTGAAAAATGCTTCATTTTTGAAACTGGCACTTGGAAAACGCTGCAAAATCTGAGAAAATACTTCTAAGTATCAATATTCAATGTTTTGTGATGAAAGTTCGGTAATCCACATGCTAACAAATCTGTAGTGAATATTTGTCGAATCCGTTATGCATGTAGAATGTTCGGAACACGGAATGTCACGGCGAGGAAATTTATGTAAATTATCTTTCCACAGGTTAGAAATCGCTCCAAGAATTTTTTCCTGAGATAACAGCCTGATTTTTGAAACTGGCTTTAGGAATAAGCTGCGAACTCAGATTAATCAATTGTAGGTGTAAATATGCCTTGTATGGTGGATGAAAGTTCGGCAATCCGCATACTAACAACTCTGTAGAGAATATTTGTCGAATCCGAGATACATGAAGAGTGTTCCAAACACAGAATATCACGGTGAACGAATCTAGGTAAAATAAATGTCTCTTGGTTAGAACTCACTCCAAATTTTTTTTTGCGAAATCTGCCTCATTTTCAAAACTGGTGTTAAAACTAACCTTTGAAATCTGAGAAAATTCTTCATAGTATCTGTAAGCATTGTATGGTGGATGAAAGTGCTGTAATCCATATGTTAACAACTATGTAGTGAATATTTGTCGAATCTGAGATGCATGTAGTGTGTTCAGAACACGGAATTTAACAGTGAGCGTATCAATGTAAATTACATGTCTATAGGTTAGAACCTGCTCCAAGAGATTTCTGCCATGAAATCTGCCTCATTTTCAAATCTGGCATTAGGAAAAATCTTTGAAATATGAGAAAATGTTTCTAAGTGTAAATATGACTGGATTGGTGGATAAAGTCCGGTACTCCACATGTTAACAAGAGTGTAGTAAATATTTTTCAAACCGTGATTCATGTAGCACGTTCGGAAAACAGAATTTCACGGTAATGAAACTATGTAAATTAGAATTCTTTTGGGTAGAACTAGCCAGAATAGAATTTTTAGGCGAAAATTGCTTGATTCTCGAATGGGATATTTGGATAAAGCTGCAAAATGAGAGAAAATATTTGTAGGTGTAAAGATGCCTTTATGTTGGAAGAAAGTACGGTAATCCACTTTTTCACAACATATTAAACAATCTTTTTTCTAATCCGTGATGCATGTACCATTTTTGGAACGTGGAATTTCACGGTGATTGAAACAATGTAAACTACTTGTCTATTCGGTAGAACTCACTTCAAGAGAATTTTTCTGTGAAAAATGCTTCATTTTTGAAACTGGCGCTTGGAAAACGCTGCAAAATCTGAGAAAATACTTCTAAGTATCAATATTCAATGTTTTGTGATGAAAGTTCGGTAATCCACATGCTAACAAATCTGTAGTGAATATTTGTCGAATCCGTTATGCATGCAGAATGTTTGGAACATGGAATGTCACGGCGAGGAAATTTATTTAAATTATATTTCCATAGGTTAGAAATCGCTCCAGGGGTTTTTTCCTGAGATAACAGCATGATTTTTGAAACTGGCGTTAGGAATCTTCTGCGAACTCAGATTAATCAATTGTAGGTGTAAATATGCCTTGTATGGTGGATGAAAGTTCGGCAATCCGCATACTAACAACTTTGTAGAGAATATTTGTCGAATCCGAGAATCATGAAGAGTGTTCGGAACACAGAATACCACGGTGAGCGAATCCAGGTAAAATACATGTCTCGGGTAAAACTGACTCCAAGAGTTCTTTTCTGCAAAATCTGCCTCATTATGGCAACTGGCATTTTGAAATTTCTTCAAAATCAGAGAAAATGCTTCAAACTCTCAATAAGCCTTGTATTGAGATGGAAGTGCATAAAACCACATGCAAACAAACCTGATGTGAATAATTGTAGAAAGCCTATGCATGTAGCGTGATCGTATGACGGAAATTTCCGGAGATGGAATCTATGTAAATTTCATTTCTATTGGGTAGAATGCGCTCCAAAAATTTTTTCCAGAGAAAACAGCCTGATTTTCGAAACTGGCATTAGGAAAAGGCTGCAAATTCAGAGTTAATGTTTCTAGGTTTTAATATGCCTTGTATGGTGGATGAAAGTTCTGTAATACACATGTACATAACTTATTAAAAATGTTTGTCAAATCCGTGAAGTATGTAGCGTGTTCGGAAATTGGAATGTCACTGTGAGGGAAAATATGTAAATTACATTTCTATTGGGAAGTACTTGCTCCACTAGAATTTTTTGTGAATCTGCCTCATTTTCAAAACTGGAATTAGGAAAATCTTTTGAAATATGGGAAAGTGCTTCAAAGTGTCAATATGGCATTTATGGTGGATGAATGTTCGGTAATTCTTATGCTACAAACTCTTAGTGAATAATTGTCGAAACCGTGATGCATGTAGCTATTTTGGAACACGGAATTTCACCATGACTGGTTCTATGTAAATTCCATATCTATTGGATAGAACTCGGTCCAAGAGAATTTCTCTGTGAAAACTGCATGATTTTAGAAACTGAGATTAGGAGAAATCTACTAAATCAGAATAAAACTTTCTATGTATAAATATGCATTGTAAGGAAGATGAAAGATCGATAATACAAATGTTCACAACTCATTAAAGATTGTTTCTCAAATCCATGATGCATGTAATGTGTTCAGAACATGGAATGTCATGGTGATTAAAACTCAGTAAATTACATATCTTTTGTGTATAAATCGCTCCAAGAGCATTTTTCTGCGAAATCTGCCTCATTTTTAAAGTGGCGTTAAAACTAACATGCGAAAATTGAGAAAATACTTCAAAGTGTCAGTAGCCTAGTATGGTGAATGAAAGTGCTGTAATCCACATGCTAACAACTATGTAGTGAATATTTGTCGAATCCGAGATGCATGTAGCGTGTTCAGAACACGGAATTTCACGGTAAGCGAATCCAAGAAAATTACATGTCTATACGTTAGAACCTGCTCCAAGAGGTTTTTACCGTGAAATCTGCCTCATTTTCGAAAGTGGCATTTGGAAATCTCTGTGAAATCAGAGAAAATCCTTCCAAGCATCAATATGCCTTTTATTGTGATGAAAGTCCTGTCATCCTCATGCAAACAACTGTATAGTTCAGATTTGTCGAATCTTTTCTGCATGTAATGTGTTCGAAACACGTAATTTCACAGCGGGGGAATCTATGTAATTTATGTATCTATTGGGTAGAACACGTTCCAACAGTTTTTTCCTTTGAAAACTGCCTGATTTTCAAAACTGCTATTAGGAAAAAGCTGCGAACTCAGAGTTAATGTTTCTATGTGTCAATATGCCTTGCATGGTGGATGAAAGGTCTGTAATACACATGTACGTAACTCATTAAAAATGTTTCTCAAATTCTTGATGTAACTAGCATGTTTGGAACACGGTCTTTCTCGGTGAGGGAAGCTATGTAAATTACATATCTATTGGTTAGAACCCTCTCCAGGAGAGTTTTACTGAAAAATCTGCCTCAGTTTCGAAACTGGTGTTATGAAAACGCTGTGAAATCAGAGTAAATGCTTTAAGGTGACAATATGTTTTCAATGGTTTATTAAAGATTGGTAATTCACATGCTAACAACTCAGCAGTGAATATTTGTTGAATCGTTTGTGCATGAACCATTTTTTTGTAACACGGAAAGTTTCGGTGATGGAATCTATGAAAATGAGATGTCTATTGGATGGAACAAGCAACAAGAGGATTTTTCTGGGAAAACTGCCTGATTTTCGAAACTGACGTTAGGAAAATTCTGCGAAATGTGAGTAAATATTTCTAGGTGAAAACATGTCTTGTAAGGTGGATGAAAATTTGATAATCCACATGCTCACACTCATTTAAGAATGATTGTCGAAACCTTGATGCATGTAACATGTTCAGAACACGGAATGTCACTGTGATTGAACTACTTAAATTACATATCTTTTGGGTAGAACTCGCACCAGGAACATTTTTCTGTGAAATCAGCCTCATTTTCCAAACTGGCGTTAGGAAAAACCTGAGAAATCTGAGAAAATGCTACTAAGTGTGAATATGCCTTGAATGGGGAGTTTAATTCCGGTAATCCACGTAACCAACTATGAAGGGAATACTTTTCGAATCCGTGACTTATTTAGCGTGTGTGGAACACAGAAATTCACGGTAATGAAACGATGTAAATTAAAATTCTATTGTGTAGAACTAGCTTGAATAGAATTTTTCTGCGCAAATTGCATGAATTTCGAATTTGAATTTTGGATAAAACTGCGAAATGAGAGTAAATAATTGTAGGTGTAAATATGCCTTGAATGGTGGATGTAAGATTGGTAATCCAAATGCTAACATCTCTGCAGTGAATATTTGTCGAATCCGAGATACATGAAATGTGTTCAGAACACAAAATGTCATGATGAGCACATCTATGTAAATTACCTGTCTATTGGGTAGAACTCGCTCCAAGAGCATTTTTCTGCAAAATCTGCCTCATTTTCAAATCTGGCGTTAGGAAAAATCTTCGAAATATGAGAAAATGCTTCTGAGTGTCAATATGACTTGATTGGTGGGTGAAAGTCCGGTAATCCACATGTTAACAAGAGTGTAGTAAATATTTTTCAAACCGTGATTCATGTAGCACGTTCGGACAACAGAATTTCACGGTAATGAAACTATGTAAATTACAATTCTTTTGGGTAGAACTAGCTAGAATAGAATTTTTAGGCGAAAATTGCTTGATTCTCGAATGGGATATTTGGATAAAGCTGCAAAATGAGAGAAAATATTTGTAGGTGTAATGATGCCTTTATGTTGGAAGAAAGTTCGGTAATCCAATTTTTCACAACATATTAAACAATCTTTTTTCTACTCCGTGATGCATGTACCATTTTTGGAACGTGGAATTTCACGGTGATTGAAACAATGTAAACTACTTGTCTATTCGGTAGAACTCACTTCAAGAGAATTTTTCTGTGAAAAATGCTTCATTTTTGAAACTGGCGCTTGGAAAACGCTGCAAAATCTGAGAAAATACTTCTAAGTATCAATATTCAATGTTTTGTGATGAAAGTTCGGTAATCCACATGCTAACAAATCTGTAGTGAATATTTGTCGAATCCGTTATGCATGCAGAATGTTTGGAACATGGAATGTCACGGCGAGGAAATTTATTTAAATTATTTTTCCATAGGTTAGAAATCGCTCCAAGGGTCTTTTCCTGAGATAACAGAATGATTTTTGAAACTGGCGTTAAGAATAAGCTGCGAACTCTGATTAATCAATTGTAGGTGTAAATATGCCTTGTATGGTGGATGAAAGTTCGGCAATCTGCATACTAACAGCTTTGTAGAGAATATTTGTCAAATCCGAGAACCATGAAGAGTGTTTGGAACACAGAATATCACGGTGAGCGAATCCAGGTAAAATACATGTCTCTTGGGTAGAACTGACTCCAAGAGTTCTTTTCTGTGAATTCTGCCTCATTATGACAACTGGCTTTTGGAAATTTCTTCAAAATCAGAGAAAATGCTTCAAACTGTCAATAAGCCTTGTATTGAGATGGAAGTGCATAAAACCACATGCAAACAAACCTGATGTGAATAATTGTAGAAAGCCTATGCATGTAGCGTGATCGTATGACGGAAATTTCCGGAGATGGAATCTATGTAAATTTCATTTCTATTGGGTAGAATGCGCTCCAAAAATTTTTTCCGGAGAAAACAGCCTGATTTTTGAAACTGGCATTAGGAAAAGGCTGCAAATTCAGAGTTAATGTTTCTAGGTTTTAATATGCCTTGTATGGTGGATGAAAGTTCTGTAATACACATGTACATAACTTATTAAAAATGTTTGTCAAATCCGTGAAGTATGTAGCGTGTTCGGGAATTGGAATGTCACTGTGAGGGAAAATACGTAATTTACATTTCTATTGGGATGTACTTGCTCCACTAGAATTTTTTGTGAATCTGCCTCATTTTCAAAACTGGAATTAGGAAAATCTTTTGAAATATGGGAAAGTGCTTCAAAGTGTCAATATGGCATTTATGGTGGATGAATGTTCGGTAATACTTATGCTACCAACTCTTAGTGAATAATTGTCGAAACCGTGATGCATGTAGCTATTTTGGAACACGGAATTTCACCATGACTGGTTCTATGTAAATTCCATATCTATTGGATAGAACTCGCTCCAAGAGTATTTCTCTGTGAAAACTGCATGATTTTAGAAACTGAGATTAGGAGAAATTTACTAAATCAGAATAAACTTTCTATGTATAAATATAGATTGTAAGGAAGATGAAAGTTCGATAATACAAATGTTCACAACTCATTAAAGTATGTTTGTCAAATCCTTGATGCATGTAACTTGTTCAGAACACGGAACGTCACAGTGAGTGAACTAGTTAAATTACATATCTTTTGGGTAGAACTGGCTCCAAGAACATTTTCTGTGAAATCAGCCTCATTTTCCAAACTGGCGTTAAGGAAAACCTGAGAAATCTGAGAAAATGCTTCTAAGCGTGAATATGCCTTGTATGGTGAAATTAAGTCCGGTAATCCACGTAACCAACTATGAAGGGAATACTTTATGAATCCGTGACTTATTTAGAGTGTTTGGAACACGGAAATTCACGGTAATGAAACTATGTAAATTAAAATTCTATTGGGTATACATAGCTTGAAAAGAATTTTTCGGCGAAAATTGCTTTTTTCTCGAATGTGATGTTTATATAAAGCTGCGAAATGAGAGAAAATATTTGTAGGTGTAAAGATGCCTTTATGTTGGAAGAAATTACGGTAATCCACATTTTCACAACATATTAAACAATCTTTTTTCTAATCCGTGATGCATGTACCATTTTTGTAACGTGGAATTTCACGGTGTTTGAAACAATATAAACTATTCTCTATTTGGTAGAACTCACTTCAAGAGAATTTTTCTGTGAAAAATGCTTCATTTTTGAAACTAGCGCTTGGAAAACGCTGCAAAATCTGAGAAAATACTTCTAAGTATCAATATTCAATGTTTTGTGATGAAAGTTCGGTAATCCACATGCTAACAAATCTGTAGTGAATATTTGTCGAATCCGTTATGCATGTAGAATGTTCGGAACACGGAATGTCACGGCGAGGAAATTTATGTAAATTATCTTTCCACAGGTTAGAAATCGCTCCAAGAATTTTTTCCTGAGATAACAGCCTGATTTTTGAAACTGGCTTTAGGAATAAGCTGCGAACTCAGATTAATCAATTGTAGGTGTAAATATGCCTTGTATGGTGGATGAAAGTTCGGCAATCCGCATACTAACAACTCTGTAGAGAATATTTGTCGAATCCGAGATACATGAAGAGTGTTCCAAACACAGAATATCACGGTGAACGAATCTATGTAAAATAAATGTCTCTTGGTTAGAACTCACTCCAAATTTTTTTTTGCGAAATCTGCCTCATTTTCAAAACTGGTGTTAAAACTAACCTTTGAAATCTGAGAAAATTCTTCATAGTATCTGTAAGCATTGTATGGTGGATGAAAGTGCTGTAATCCATATGTTAACAACTATGTAGTGAATATTTGTCGAATCTGAGATGCATGTAGTGTGTTCAGAACACGGAATTTAACAGTGAGCGTATCAATGTAAATTACATGTCTATAGGTTAGAACCTGCTCCAAGAGATTTTTGCCATGAAATCTGCCTCATTTTCAAATCTGGCATTAGGAAAAATCTTTGAAATATGAGAAAATGTTTCTAAGTGTAAATATGACTGGATTGGTGGATAAAGTCCGGTACTCCACATGTTAACAAGAGTGTAGTAAATATTTTTCAAACCGTGATTCATGTAGCACGTTCGGAAAACAGAATTTCACGGTAATGAAACTATGTAAATTAGAATTCTTTTGGGTAGAACTAGCCAGAATAGAATTTTTAGGCGAAAATTGCTTGATTCTCGAATGGGATATTTGGATAAAGCTGCAAAATGAGAGAAAATATTTGTAGGTGTAAAGATGCCTTTATGTTGGAAGAAAGTTCGGTAATCCACTTTTTCACAACATATTAAACAATCTTTTTTCTAATCCGTGATGCATGTACCATTTTTGGAACGTGGAATTTCACGGTGATTGAAACAATGTAAACTACTTGTCTATTCGGTAGAACTCACTTCAAGAGAATTTTTCTGTGAAAAATGCTTCATTTTTGAAACTGGCGCTTGGAAAACGCTGCAAAATCTGAGAAAATACTTCTAAGTATCAATATTCAATGTTTTGTGATGAAAGTTCGGTAATCCACATGCTAACAAATCTGTAGTGAATATTTGTCGAATCCGTTATGCATGCAGAATGTTTGGAACATGGAATGTCACGGCGAGGAAATTTATTTAAATTATATTTCCATAGGTTAGAAATCGCTCCAGGGGTTTTTTCCTGAGATAACAGCATGATTTTTGAAACTGGCGTTAGGAATCTTCTGCGAACTCAGATTAATCAATTGTAGGTGTAAATATGCCTTGTATGGTGGATGAAAGTTCGGCAATCCGCATACTAACAACTTTGTAGAGAATATTTGTCGAATCCGAGAATCATGAAGAGTGTTCGGAACACAGAATACCACGGTGAGCGAATCCAGGTAAAATACATGTCTCTTGGGTAAAACTGACTCCAAGAGTTCTTTTCTGCAAAATCTGCCTCATTATGGCAACTGGCATTTCGAAATTTCTTCAAAATCAGAGAAAATGCTTCAAACTGTCAATAAGCCTTGTATTGAGATGGAAGTGCATAAAACCACATGCAAACAAACCTGATGTGAATAATTGTAGAAAGCCTATGCATGTAGCGTGATCGTATGACGGAAATTTCCGGAGATGGAATCTATGTAAATTTCATTTCTATTGGGTAGAATGCGCTCCAAAAATTTTTTCCAGAGAAAACAGCCTGATTTTCGAAACTGGCATTAGGAAAAGGCTGCAAATTCAGAGTTAATGTTTCTAGGTTTTAATATGCCTTGTATGGTGGATGAAAGTTCTGTAATACACATGTACATAACTTATTAAAAATGTTTGTCAAATCCGTGAAGTATGTAGCGTGTTCGGGTATTGGAATGTCACTGTGAGGGAAAATATGTAAATTACATTTCTATTGGGAAGTACTTGCTCCACTAGAATTTTTTGTGAATCTGCCTCATTTTCAAAACTGGAATTAGGAAAATCTTTTGAAATATGGGAAAGTGCTTCAAAGTGTCAATATGGCATTTATGGTGGATGAATGTTCGGTAATACTTATGCTACCAACTCTTAGTGAATAATTGTCGAAACCGTGATGCATGTAGCTATTATGGAACACGGAATTTCACCATGACAGGTTCTATGTAAATTACATATCTATTGGATAGAACTCGCTCCAAGAATATTTCTCTGTGAAAACTGCATGATTTTAGAAACTGAGATTAGGAGAAATTTACTAAATCAGAATAAATTTTCTATGTATAAATATAGATTGTAAGGAAGATGAAAGTTCGATAATACAAATGTTCACAACTCATTAAAGTATGTTTGTCAAATCCTTGATGCATGTAACTTGTTCAGAACACGGAACGTCACGGTGAGTGAACTAGTTAAATTATATATCTTTTGGGTAGAACTGGCTCCAAGAACATTTTCTGTGAAATCAGCCTCATTTTCCAAACTGGCGTTAAGGAAAACCTGAGAAATCTGAGAAAATGCTTCTAAGCGTGAATATGCCTTGTATGGTGAAATTAAGTCCGGTAATCCACGTAACCAACTATGAAGGGAATACTTTATGAATCCGTGACTTATTTAGAGTGTTTGGAACACGGAAATTCACGGTAATGAAACTAAGTAAATTAAAATTCTATTGGGTATACATAGCTTGAAAAGAATTTTTCGGCGAAAATTGCTTTTTTCTCGAATGTGATGTTTATATAAAGCTGCGAAATGAGAGAAAATATTTGTAGGTGTAAAGATGCCTTTATGTTGGAAGAAAGTTCGGTAATCCAATTTTTCACAACATATTAAACAATCATTTTTCTAATCCGTGATGCATGTAACATTTTTGGAACGTGGAATTTCACGGTGATTGAAAGAATGTAAACTACTTGTCTATTCGGTAGAACTCACTTCAAGAGAATTTTTCTGTGAAAAATGCTTCATTTTTGAAACTGGCACTTGGAAAACGCTGCAAAATCTGAGAAAATACTTCTAAGTATCAATATTCAATGTTTTGTGATGAAAGTTCGGTAATCCACATGCTAACAAATCTGTAGTGAATATTTGTCGAATCCGTTATGCATGTAGAATGTTCGGAACACGGAATGTCACGGCGAGGAAATTTATGTAAATTATCTTTCCACAGGTTAGAAATCGCTCCAAGAATTTTTTCCTGAGATAACAGCCTGATTTTTGAAACTGGCTTTAGGAATAAGCTGCGAACTCAGATTAATCAATTGTAGGTGTAAATATGCCTTGTATGGTGGATGAAAGTTCGGCAATCCGCATACTAACAACTCTGTAGAGAATATTTGTCGAATCCGAGATACATGAAGAGTGTTCCAAATACAGAATATCACGGTGAACGAATCTAGGTAAAATAAATGTCTCTTGGTTAGAACTCACTCCAAATTTTTTTTTGCGAAATCTGCCTCATTTTCAAAACTGGTGTTAAAACTAACCTTTGAAATCTGAGAAAATTCTTCATAGTATCTGTAAGCATTGTATGGTGGATGAAAGTGCTGTAATCCATATGTTAACAACTATGTAGTGAATATTTGTCGAATCTGAGATGCATGTAGTGTGTTCAGAACACGGAATTTTACAGTGAGCGTATCAATGTAAATTACATGTCTATAGGTTAGAACCTGCTCCAAGAGATTTTTGCCATGAAATCTGCCTCATTTTCAAATCTGGCATTAGGAAAAATCTTCGAAATATGAGAAAATGTTTCTAAGTGTAAATATGACTGGATTGGTGGATAAAGTCCGGTACTCCACATGTTAACAAGAGTGTAGTAAATATTTTTCAAACCGTGATTCATGTAGCACGTTCGGAAAACAGAATTTCACGGTAATGAAACTATGTAAATTAGAATTCTTTTGGGTAGAACTAGCCAGAATAGAATTTTTAGGCGAAAATTGCTTGATTCTCGAATGGGATATTTGGATAAAGCTGCAAAATGAGAGAAAATATTTGTAGGTGTAAAGATGCCTTTATGTTGGAAGAAAGTTCGGTAATCCACTTTTTCACAACATATTAAACAATCTTTTTTCTAATCCGTGATGCATGTACCATTTTTGGAACGTGGAATTTCACGGTGATTGAAACAATGTAAACTACTTGTCTATTCGGTAGAACTCACTTCAAGAGAATTTTTCTGTGAAAAATGCTTCATTTTTGAAACTGGCACTTGGAAAACGCTGCAAAATCTGAGAAAATACTTCTAAGTATCAATATTCAATGTTTTGTGATGAAAGTTCGGTAATCCACATGCTAACAAATCTGTAGTGAATATTTGTCGAATCCGTTATGCATGCAGAATGTTTGGAACATGGAATGTCACGGCGAGGAAATTTATTTAAATTATATTTCCATAGGTTAGAAATCGCTCCAGGGGTTTTTTCCTGAGATAACAGCCTGATTTTTGAAACTGGCGTTAGGAATAAGCTGCGAACTCAGATTAATCAATTGTAGGTGTAAATATGCCTTGTATGGTGGATGAAAGTTCGGCAATCCGCATACTAACAACTTTGTAGAGAATATTTGTCGAATCCGAGAATCATGAAGAGTGTTCGGAACACAGAATACCACGGTGAGCGAATCCAGGTAAAATACATGTCTCTTGGGTAAAACTGACTCCAAGAGTTCTTTTCTGCAAAATCTGCCTCATTATGGCAACTGGCATTTTGAAATTTCTTCAAAATCAGAGAAAATGCTTCAAACTCTCAATAAGCCTTGTATTGAGATGGAAGTGCATAAAACCACATGCAAACAAACCTGATGTGAATAATTGTAGAAAGCCTATGCATGTAGCGTGATCGTATGACGGAAATTTCCGGAGATGGAATCTATGTAAATTTCATTTCTATTGGGTAGAATGCGCTCCAAAAATTTTTTCCAGAGAAAACAGCCTGATTTTCGAAACTGGCATTAGGAAAAGGCTGCAAATTCAGAGTTAATGTTTCTAGGTTTTAATATGCCTTGTATGGTGGATGAAAGTTCTGTAATACACATGTACATAACTTATTAAAAATGTTTGTCAAATCCGTGAAGTATGTAGCGTGTTCGGGTATTGGAATGTCACTGTGAGGGAAAATATGTAAATTACATTTCTATTGGGAAGTACTTGCTCCACTAGAATTTTTTGTGAATCTGCCTCATTTTCAAAACTGGAATTAGGAAAATCTTTTGAAATATGGGAAAGTGCTTCAAAGTGTCAATGTGGCATTTATGGTGGATGAATGTTCGGTAATTCTTATGCTACAAACTCTTAGTGAATAATTGTCGAAACCGTGATGCATGTAGCTATTATGGAACACGGAATTTCACCATGACTGGTTCTATGTAAATTACATATCTATTGGATAGAACTCGCTCCAAGAATATTTCTCTGTGAAAACTGCATGATTTTAGAAACTGAGATTAGGAGAAATTTACTAAATCAGAATAAATTTTCTATGTATAAATATAGATTGTAAGGAAGATGAAAGTTCGATAATACAAATGTTCACAACTCATTAAAGTATGTTTGTCAAATCCTTGATGCATGTAACTTGTTCAGAACACGGAACGTCACGGTGAGTGAACTAGTTAAATTATATATCTTTTGGGTAGAACTGGCTCCAAGAACATTTTCTGTGAAATCAGCCTCATTTTCCAAACTGGCGTTAAGGAAAACCTGAGAAATCTGAGAAAATGCTTCTAAGCGTGAATATGCCTTGTATGGTGAAATTAAGTCCGGTAATCCACGTAACCAACTATGAAGGGAATACTTTATGAATCCGTGACTTATTTAGAGTGTTTGGAACACGGAAATTCACGGTAATGAAACTAAGTAAATTAAAATTCTATTGGGTATACATAGCTTGAAAAGAATTTTTTGGCGAAAATTGCTTTTTTCTCGAATGTGATGTTTATATAAAGGTGCGAAATGAGAGAAAATATTTGTAGGTGTAAAGATGCCTTTATGTTGGAAGAAAGTTCGGTAATCCAATTTTTCACAACATATTAAACAATCATTTTTCTAATCCGTGATGCATGTAACATTTTTGGAACGTGGAATTTCACGGTGACTGAAAGAATGTAAACTACTTGTCTATTCGGTAGAACTCACTTCAAGAGAATTTTTCTGTGAAAAATGCTTCATTTTTGAAACTGGCACTTGGAAAACGCTGCAAAATCTGAGAAAATACTTCTAAGTATCAATATTCAATGTTTTGTGATGAAAGTTCGGTAATCCACATGCTAACAAATCTGTAGTGAATATTTGTCGAATCCGTTATGCATGTAGAATGTTCGGAACACGGAATGTCACGGCGAGGAAATTTATGTAAATTATCTTTCCACAGGTTAGAAATCGCTCCAAGAATTTTTTCCTGAGATAACAGCCTGATTTTTGAAACTGGCTTTAGGAATAAGCTGCGAACTCAGATTAATCAATTGTAGGTGTAAATATGCCTTGTATGGTGGATGAAAGTTCGGCAATCCGCATACTAACAACTCTGTAGAGAATATTTGTCGAATCCGAGATACATGAAGAGTGTTCCAAACACAGAATATCACGGTGAACGAATCTAGGTAAAATAAATATCTCTTGGTTAGAACTCACTCCAAATTTTTTTTTGCGAAATCTGCCTCATTTTCAAAACTGGTGTTAAAACTAACCTGTGAAATCTGAGAAAATTCTTCATAGTATCTGTAAGCATTGTATGGTGGATGAAAGTGCTGTAATCCATATGTTAACAACTATGTAGTGAATATTTGTCGAATCTGAGATGCATGTAGTGTGTTCAGAACACGGAATTTAACAGTGAGCGTATCAATGTAAATTACATGTCTATAGGTTAGAACCTGCTCCAAGAGACTTTTGCCATGAAATCTGCCTCATTTTCAAATCTGGCATTAGGAAAAATCTTTGAAATATGAGAAAATGTTTCTAAGTGTAAATATGACTGGATTGGTGGATAAAGTCCGGTACCCCACATGTTAACAAGAGTTTAGTAAATATTTTTCAAACCGTGATTCATGTAGCACGTTCGGAAAACAGAATTTCACGGTAATGAAACTATGTAAATTAGAATTCTTTTGGGTAGAACTAGCCAGAATAGAATTTTTAGGTGAAAATTGCTTGATTCTCGAATGGGATATTTGGATAAAGCTGCAAAATGAGAGAAAATATTTGTAGGTGTAAAGATGCCTTTATGTTGGAAGAAAGTTCGGTAATCCACTTTTTCACAACATATTAAACAATCTTTTTTCTAATCCGTGATGCATGTACCATTTTTGGAACGTGGAATTTCATGGTGATTGAAACAATGTAAACTACTTGTCTATTCGGTAGAACTCACTTCAAGAGAATTTTTCTGTGAAAAATGCTTCATTTTTGAAACTGGCGCTTGGAAAACGCTGCAAAATCTGAGAAAATACTTCTAAGTATCAATATTCAATGTTTTGTGATGAAAGTTCGGTAATCCACATGCTAACAAATCTGTAGTGAATATTTGTCGAATCCGTTATGCATGCAGAATGTTTGGAACATGGAATGTCACGGCGAGGAAATTTATTTAAATTATATTTCCATAGGTTAGAAATCGCTCCAGGGGTTTTTTCCTGAGATAACAGCATGATTTTTGAAACTGGCGTTAGGAATCTTCTGCGAACTCAGATTAATCAATTGTAGGTGTAAATATGCCTTGTATGGTGGATGAAAGTTCGGCAATCCGCATACTAACAACTTTGTAGAGAATATTTGTCGAATCCGAGAATCATGAAGAGTGTTCGGAACACAGAATTCCACGGTGAGCGAATCCAGGTAAAATACATGTCTCTTGGGTAAAACTGACTCCAAGAGTTCTTTTCTGCAAAATCTGCCTCATTATGGCAACTGGCATTTTGAAATTTCTTCAAAATCAGAGAAAATGCTTCAAACTCTCAATAAGCCTTGTATTGAGATGGAAGTGCATAAAACCACATGCAAACAAACCTGATGTGAATAATTGTAGAAAGCCTATGCATGTAGCGTGATCGTATGACGGAAATTTCCGGAGATGGAATCTATGTAAATTTCATTTCTATTGGGTAGAATGCGCTCCAAAAATTTTTTCCAGAGAAAACAGCCTGATTTTCGAAACTGGCATTAGGAAAAGGCTGCAAATTCAGAGTTAATGTTTCTAGGTTTTAATATGCCTTGTATGGTGGATGAAAGTTCTGTAATACACATGTACATAACTTATTAAAAATGTTTGTCAAATCCGTGAAGTATGTAGCGTGTTCGGAAATTGGAATGTCACTGTGAGGGAAAATATGTAAATTACATTTCTATTGGGAAGTACTTGCTCCACTAGAATTTTTTGTGAATCTGCCTCATTTTCAAAACTGGAATTAGGAAAATCTTTTGAAATATGGGAAAGTGCTTCAAAGTGTCAATATGGCATTTATGGTGGATGAATGTTCGGTAATTCTTATGCTACAAACTCTTAGTGAATAATTGTCAAAACCGTGATGCATGTAGCTATTTTGGAACACGGAATTTCACCATGACTGGTTCTATGTAAATTCCATATCTATTGGATAGAACTCGGTCCAAGAGAATTTCTCTGTGAAAACTGCATGATTTTAGAAACTGAGATTAGGAGAAATCTACTAAATCAGAATAAAACTTTCTATGTATAAATATGCATTGTAAGGAAGATGAAAGATCGATAATACAAATGTTCACAACTCATTAAAGATTGTTTCTCAAATCCATGATGCATGTAATGTGTTCAGAACATGGAATGTCATGGTGATTAAAACTCAGTAAATTACATATCTTTTGTGTATAAATCGCTCCAAGAGCATTTTTCTGCGAAATCTGCCTCATTTTTAAAGTGGCGTTAAAACTAACATGCGAAAATTGAGAAAATACTTCAAAGTGTCAGTAGCCTAGTATGGTGAATGAAAGTGCTGTAATCCACATGCTAACAACTATGTAGTGAATATTTGTCGAATCCGAGATGCATGTAGCATGTTCAGAACACGGAATTTCACGGTAAGCGAATCCAAGAAAATTACATGTCTATACGTTAGAACCTGCTCCAAGAGGTTTTTACCGTGAAATCTGCCTCATTTTCGAAAGTGGCATTTGGAAATCTCTGTGAAATCAGAGAAAATCCTTCCAAGCATCAATATGCCTTTTATTGTGATGAAAGTCCTGTCATCCTCATGCAAACAACTGTATAGTTCAGATTTGTCGAATCTTTTCTGCATGTAATGTGTTCGAAACACGTAATTTCACAGCGGGGGAATCTATGTAATTTATGTATCTATTGGGTAGAACACGTTCCAACAGTTTTTTCCTTTGAAAACTGCCTGATTTTCAAAACTGCTATTAGGAAAAAGCTGCGAACTCAGAGTTAATGTTTCTATGTGTCAATATGCCTTGCATGGTGGATGAAAGGTCTGTAATACACATGTACGTAACTCATTAAAAATGTTTCTCAAATTCTTGATGTAACTAGCATGTTTGGAACACGGTCTTTCTCGGTGAGGGAAGCTATGTAAATTACATATCTATTGGTTAGAACCCTCTCCAGGAGAGTTTTACTGAAAAATCTGCCTCAGTTTCGAAACTGGTGTTATGAAAACGCTGTGAAATCAGAGTAAATGCTTTAAGGTGACAATATGTTTTCAATGGTTTATTAAAGATTGGTAATTCACATGCTAACAACTCAGCAGTGAATATTTGTTGAATCATTTGTGCATGAACCATTTTTTTGTAACACGGAAAGTTTCGGTGATGGAATCTATGAAAATGAGATGTCTATTGGATGGAACAAGCAACAAGAGGATTTTTCTGGGAAAACTGCCTGATTTTCGAAACTGACGTTAGGAAAATTCTGCGAAATGTGAGTAAATATTTCTAGGTGAAAACATGTCTTGTAAGGTGGATGAAAATTTGATAATCCACATGCTCACACTCATTTAAGAATGATTGTCGAAACCTTGATGCATGTAACATGTTCAGAACACGGAATGTCACTGTGATTGAACTACTTAAATTACATATCTTTTGGGTAGAACTCGCACCAGGAACATTTTTCTGTGAAATCAGCCTCATTTTCCAAACTGGCGTTAGGAAAAACCTGAGAAATCTGAGAAAATGCTACTAAGTGTGAAAATGCCTTGAATGGGGAGTTTAATTCCGGTAATCCACATAACCAACTATGAAGGGAATACTTTTCGAATCCGTGACTTATTTAGCGTGTGTGGAACACAGAAATTCACGGTAATGAAACGATGTAAATTAAAATTCTATTGTGTAGAACTAGCTTGAATAGAATTTTTCTGCGCAAATTGCATGAATTTCGAATTTGAATTTTGGATAAAACTGCGAAATGAGAGTAAATAATTGTAGGTGTAAATATGCCTTGAATGGTGGATGTAAGATTGGTAATCCAAATGCTAACATCTCTGCAGTGAATATTTGTCGAATCCGAGATACATGAAATGTGTTCAGAACACAAAATGTCATGATGAGCACATCTATGTAAATTACCTGTCTATTGGGTAGAACTCGCTCCAAGAGCATTTTTCTGCAAAATCTGCCTCATTTTCAAATCTGGCGTTAGGAAAAATCTTCGAAATATGAGAAAATGCTTCTGAGTGTCAATATGACTTGATTGGTGGGTGAAAGTCCGGTAATCCACATGTTAACAAGAGTGTAGTAAATATTTTTCAAACCGTGATTCATGTAGCACGTTCGGACAACAGAATTTCACGGTAATGAAACTATGTAAATTACAATTCTTTTGGGTAGAACTAGCTAGAATAGAATTTTTAGGCGAAAATTGCTTGATTCTCGAATGGGATATTTGGATAAAGCTGCAAAATGAGAGAAAATATTTGTAGGTGTAATGATGCCTTTATGTTGGAAGAAAGTTCGGTAATCCACTTTTTCACAACATATTAAACAATCTTTTTTCTAATCCGTGATGCATGTACCATTTTTGTAACGTGGAATTTCACGGTGATTGAAACAATGTAAACTACTTTTCTATTCGGTAGAACTCACTTCAAGAGAATTTTTCTGTGAAAAATGCTTCATTTTTGAAACTGGCGCTTGGAAAACGCTGCAAAATCTGAGAAAATACTTCTAAGTATCAATATTCAATGTTTTGTGATGAAAGTTCGGTAATCCACATGCTAACAAATCTGTAGTGAATATTTGTCGAATCCGTTATGCATGCAGAATGTTTGGAACATGGAATGTCACGGCGAGGAAATTTATTTAAATTATTTTTCCATAGGTTAGAAATCGCTCCAAGGGTCTTTTCCTGAGATAACAGAATGATTTTTGAAACTGGCGTTAAGAATAAGCTGCGAACTCTGATTAATCAATTGTAGGTGTAAATATGCCTTGTATGGTGGATGAAAGTTCGGCAATCTGCATACTAACAGCTTTGTAGAGAATATTTGTCAAATCCGAGAACCATGAAGAGTGTTTGGAACACAGAATATCACGGTGAGCGAATCCAGGTAAAATACATGTCTCTTGGGTAGAACTGACTCCAGGAGTTCTTTTCTGTGAATTCTGCCTCATTATGACAACTGGCTTTTGGAAATTTCTTCAAAATCAGAGAAAATGCTTCAAACTGTCAATAAGCCTTGTATTGAGATGGAAGTGCATAAAACCACATGCAAACAAACCTGATGTGAATAATTGTAGAAAGCCTATGCATGTAGCGTGATCGTACGACGGAAATTTCCGGAGATGGAATCTATGTAAATTTCATTTCTATTGGGTAGAATGCGCTCCAAAAATTTTTTCCGGAGAAAACAGCCTGATTTTTGAAACTGGCATTAGGAAAAGGCTGCAAATTCAGAGTTAATGTTTCTAGGTTTTAATATGCCTTGTATGGTGGATGAAAGTTCTGTAATACACATGTACATAATTTATTAAAAATGTTTGTCAAATCCGTGAAGTATGTAGCGTGTTCGGGAATTGGAATGTCACTGTGAGGGAAAATACGTAATTTACATTTCTATTGGGATGTACTTGCTCCACTAGAATTTTTTGTGAATCTGCCTCATTTTCAAAACTGGAATTAGGAAAATCTTTTGAAATATGGGAAAGTGCTTCAAAGTGTCAATATGGCATTTATGGTGGATGAATGTTCGGTAATACTTATGCTACCAACTCTTAGTGAATAATTGTCGAAACCGTGATGCATGTAGCTATTTTGGAACACGGAATTTCACCATGACTGGTTCTATGTAAATTCCATATCTATTGGATAGAACTCGCTCCAAGAGTATTTCTCTGTGAAAACTGCATGATTTTAGAAACTGAGATTAGGAGAAATTTACTAAATCAGAATAAACTTTCTATGTATAAATATAGATTGTAAGGAAGATGAAAGTTCGATAATACAAATGTTCACAACTCATTAAAGTATGTTTGTCAAATCCTTGATGCATGTAACTTGTTCAGAACACGGAACGTCACGGTGAGTGAACTAGTTAAATTACATATCTTTTGGGTAGAACTGGCTCCAAGAACATTTTCTGTGAAATCAGCCTCATTTTCCAAACTGGCGTTAAGGAAAACCTGAGAAATCTGAGAAAATGCTTCTAAGTGTGAATATGCCTTGTATGGTGAAATTAAGTCCGGTAATCCACGTAACCAACTATGAAGGGAATACTTTATGAATCCGTGACTTATTTAGAGTGTTTGGAACACGGAAATTCACGGTAATGAAACTATGTAAATTAAAATTCTATTGGGTATACATAGCTTGAATAGAATTTTTTGGCGAAAATTGCTTTTTTCTCGAATGTGATGTTTATATAAAGCTGCGAAATGAGAGAAAATATTTGTAGGTGTAAAGATGCCTTTATGTTGGAAGAAATTACGGTAATCCACATTTTCACAACATATTAAACAATCTTTTTTCTAATCCGTGATGCATGTACCATTTTAGTAACGTGGAATTTCACAGTGTTTGAAACAATATAAACTATTTTCTATTTGGTAGAACTCACTTCAAGAGAATTTTTCTGTGAAAAATGCTTCATTTTTGAAACTAGCGCTTGGAAAACGCTGCAAAATCTGAGAAAATACTTCTAAGTATCAATATTCAATGTTTTGTGATGAAAGTTCGGTAATCCACATGCTAACAAATCTGTAGTGAATATTTGTCGAATCCGTTATGCATGTAGAATGTTCGGAACACGGAATGTCACGGCGAGGAAATTTATGTAAATTATCTTTCCATAGGTTAGAAATCGCTCCAAGAGTTTTTTCCTGAGATAACAGCCTGATTTTTAAAACTGGCTTTAGGAATAAGCTGCGAACTCAGATTAATCAATTGTAGGTGTAAATACGCCTTGTATGGTGGATGAAAGTTCGGCAATCCGCATACTAACATCTCTGTAGAGAATATTTGTCGAATCCGAGATACATGAAGAGTGTTCCAAACACAGAATATCACGGTGAACGAATCTAGGTAAAATAAATATCTCTTGGTTAGAACTCACTCCAAATTTTTTTTTGCGAAATCTGCCTCATTTTCAAAACTGGTGTTAAAACTAAACTTTGAAATCTGAGAAAATTCTTCATAGTATCTGTAAGCATTGTATGGTGGATGAAAGTGCTGTAATCCATATGTTAACAACTATGTAGTGAATATTTGTCGAATCTGAGATGCATGTAGTGTGTTCAGAACACGGAATTTAACAGTGAGCGTATCAATGTAAATTACATGTCTATAGGTTAGAACCTGCTCCAAGAGTTTTTTGCCGTGAAATCTGCCTCATTTTCAAATCTGGCATTAGGAAAAATCTTTGAAATATGAGAAAATGCTTCTGAGTGTCAATATGACTTGATTGGTGAATGAAAGTCCGGTAATCCACATGTTAACAAGAGTGTAGTAAATATTTTTCAAACCGTGATTCATGTAGCACGTTCGGAAAACAGAATTTCACGGTAATGAAACTATGTAAATTAGAATTCTTTTGGGTAGAACTAGCCAGAATAGAATTTTTAGGCGAAAATTGCTTGATTCTCGAATGGGATATTTGGATAAAGCTGCAAAATGAGAGAAAATATTTGTAGGTGTAAAGATGCCTTTATGTTGGAAGAAAGTTCGGTAATCCAATTTTTCACAATATATTAAACAATCTTTTTTCTAATCCGTGATGCATGTACCATTTTTGGAACGTGGATTTTCACGGTGATTGAAACAATTTAAACTACTTGTCTATTCGGTAGAACTCACTTCAAGAGAATTTTTCTGTGAAAAATGCTTCATTTTTGAAACTGGCGCTTGGAAAACGCTGCAAAATCTGAGAAAATACTTCTAAGTATCAATATTCAATGTTTTGTGATGAAAGTTCGGTAATCCACATGCTAACAAATCTGTAGTGAATATTTGTCGAATCCGTTATGCATGCAGAATGTTTGGAACATGGAATGTCACGGCGAAGAAATTTATTTAAATTATTTTTCCATAGTTTAGAAATCGCTCCAAGGGTTTTTTCCTGATATAACAGCCTGATTTTTGAAACTGGTGTTAGGAATAAGCTGCGAACTCAGATTAATCAATTGTAGGTGTAAATATGCCTTGTATGGTGGATGAAAGTTCGGCAATCCGCATACTAACAACTCTGTAGAGAATATTTGTCGAATCCGAGAATCATGAAGAGTGTTCGGAACACAGAATATCACGGTGAGCGAATCCAGGTAAAATACATGTCTCTTGGGTAGAACTGACTCCAAGAGTTCTTTTCTGCAAAATCTGCCTCATTATGGCAACGGGCATTTGGAAATTTCTTCAAAATCAGAGAAAATGCTTCAAACAGTCAATAAGCCTTGTATTGAGATGGAAGTGCATAAAACCACATGCAAACAAACCTGATGTGAATAATTGTAGAAAGCCTATGCATGTAGCGTGATCGTATGATGGAAATTTCCGGAGATGGAATCTATGTAAATTTCATTTCTATTGGGTAGAATGCGCTCCAAAAATTTTTTCCGGAGGAAACAGCCTGATTTTCGAAACTGGCATTAGGAAAAGGCTGCAAATTCAGAGTTAATGTTTCTAGGTTTTAATATGCCTTGTATGGTGGATGAAAGTTCTGTAATACACATGTACATAACTTATTAAAAATGTTTGTCAAATCCGTGAAGTATGTAGCGTGTTCGGGAATTGGAATGTCACTGTGAGGGAAAATATGTAAATTACATTTCTATTCGGAAGTACTTGCTCCACTAGAAATTTTTGTGAATCTGCCTCATTTTCAAAACTGGAATTAGGAAAATCTTTTGAAATATGGGAAAGTGCTTCAAAGTGTCAATATGGCATTTATGGTGGATGAATGTTCGGTAATACTTATGCTACCAACTCTTAGTGAATAATTGTCGAAACCGTGATGCATGTAGCTATTTTGGAACACGGAATTTCACCATGACTGGTTCTATGTAAATTCCATATCTATTGGATAGAACTCGCTCCAAGAGTATTTCTCTGTGAAAACTGCATGATTTTAGAAACTGAGATTAGGAGAAATTTACTAAATCAGAATAAATTTTCTATGTATAAATATAGATTGTAAGGAATATGAAAGTTCGATAATACAAATGTTCACAACTCATTAAAGTATGATTGTCAAATACTTGATGCATGTAACTTGTTCAGAACACGGAACATCACGGTGAGTGAACTAGTTAAATTACATATCTTTTGGGTAGAACTGGCTCCAAGAACATTTTCTGTGAAATCAGCCTCATTTTCCAAACTGGCATTAGGAAAATCCTGAGAAATCAGAGAAAATGCTTCTAAGTGTGATTATGCCTTATATGGTGAAATTAAGTCCGGTAATCCACGTAACCAACTATGAAGGGAATACTTTATGAATCCGTGACTTATTTAGAGTGTTTGGAACACGGAAATTCACGGTAATGAAACTAAGTAAATTAAAATTCTATTGGGTATACCTAGCTTGAATAGAATTTTTCGGCGAAAATTGCTTTTTTCTCGAATGTGATGTTTATGTAAAGCTGCGAAATGAGAGAAAATATTTGTAGGTGTAAAGATGCCGTTATGTTGGAAGAAACTTCGGTAATCCAAATTTTCACAACATATTAAAGAATCTTTTTTCTAATCCGTGATGAAAGTACCATGTTTGGAACGTGGAATTTCACGGTGTTTGAAAAAATATAAACTATTGTCTATTTGGTAGAACTCACTTCAAGAGAATTTTTCTGTGAAAAATGCTTTATTTTTGAAACTAGCGCTTGGAAAACGCTGCAAAATCTGAGAAAATACTTCTAAGTATCAATATTCAATTTTTTGTGATGAAAGTTCGGTAATCCTCATGCTAACAAATCTGTAGTGAATATTTGTCGAATCCGTTATGCATGTAGAATGTTCGGAACACGGAATGTCACGGCGAGGAAATTTATGTAAATTATCTTTCCATAGGTTAGAAATTGCTCCAAGAGTTTTTTCCTGAGATAACAGCCTGATTTTTGAAACTGGCTTTAGGAATAAGCTGCGAACTCAGATTAATCAATTGTAGGTGTAAATATGCCTTGTATGGTGGATGAAAGTTCGGCAATCCGCATACTAACAACTCTGTAGAGAATATTTTTCGAATCCGAGATACATGAAGTGTGTTCAGAACACAGAATATCACAGTGAGCGAACTAGTTAAAATACATGTCTCTTGGTTAGAACTCAATCCAAGAGGTTTTTTCTGCGAAATCTGCCTCATTTTCGAAACTGGCATTTGGAAATTTCTTCAAAATCAGAGAAAATGCTTCAAACTGTCAATATGCCTCATATTATGTTGGAAGTTCATAAAGCCACATGCAAACAAACCTGATGTGAATAATTGTAGAAAGCCTATGCATGTAGCGTGATTGTATGACGGAAATTTCCGGAGATGGAATCTATGTAAATTTCATGTCTATTGGGTAGAACATGCTCCGAAAATTTTTTCCGGAGAAAATGGCCTGATTTTCGAAACTGGCATTAGGAAAAGGCGGCAAATTCAGAGTTAATGTTTCTAGGATTAAATATGCCTCGTATGGTGGATGAAAGTTCTGTAATACACATGTACATAACTCATAATAATTTTTGTCAAATCCGTGAAGTATGTAGCGTGTTCGGAAATTGGAATGTCACTGTGAGGGAAACTATGTAAATTACATTTCTATGGGAAGTACTTGCTCCACTAGAAATTTTTGTGAATCTGCCTCATTTTCAAAACTGGAATTAGGAAAATATTTTGAAATATGGGAAAGTGCTTCAAAGTGTCAATATGGCATTTGTGGTGAATGAATGTTCGGTAAACCTTTTGCTACCAACGCTGTAGTGAATATTTTTCGAATCTGTGATGCATGTAGCTATTTTGGATCACGGAATTTCACGATGACGTGTTCTATGTAAATTGAATTTCTATTGGATAGAACTCGCTCCAAGAGTATTTCTCTGTGAAATCTGCATGATTTTAGAAACTGAGATTAGGAGAAATCTACTAAATCAGAATAAAACTTTCTATGTATAAATATACATTGTAAGGAAGATGAAAGTTCGATAATACAAATGTTCACAACTCATTAAATATTGTTTGTCAAATCCATGATGCATGTAATGTGTTCAGAACATGGAATGTCACGGTGATTAAAACTCAGTAAATTACATATCTTTTGTGTATAAATCGCTCCAAGAGCATTTTTCTGCGAAATCTGCCTCATTTTTAAACTGGCGTTAAAACTAACATGTGAAAACTGAGAAAATATTTCAAAGTGTCAGTAGCCTACTATGGTGAATGAAAGTGCTGTAATCCACATGCTAACAACTATGTAGTGAATATTTGTCGAATCCGAGATGCATGTAGCGTGTTCAGAACATGGAAAATCAAGATAAGCGAATCCAAGTAAATTACATGTCTATAAGTTAGAACCTGCTCCAAGAGTTTTTTGACGTGAAATCTGCCTCATTTTCGAAAGTGGCGTTTGGAAATCTCTGTGAAATCTGAGAAAATCCTTCTAAGCATCAATATGCCTTGTATTGTGATGAAAGTCCTGTCATCCTCATGCAAACAACTGTATAGTTTATGTTTTTTGTATCTTTTCTACATGTAATGTGTTCGAAACACGTAATTTCACAGCGGGGAATCTATGTAATTTACGTATCTAATGGGTAGAACACACTCCAACAGTTTTTTCCTTTGAAAACAGCCTGATTTTCGAAACTGCTATTAAGAAAAAGCTGCGAACTCAGAGTTAATATTTATAAGTGTCAATATGCCTTGTATGGTGGATGAAAGATCTGTAATACACATGTACATTACTCCTTAAAAATGTTTCTCAAATCCTTGATGTATGTAGTCTGTTCGAAAATTGGAATTTCACTGTGAGTGAAACTAGTAAATTATATTTCTATTAGGAAGTACTTGCTCCACGAGAATTTTTTGTGAATCTGCCTCATTTTAAAAACTGGAATTAGGAAAATATTTTGAAATATGGGAAAGTGCTTCAAAGTGTCAATATGGCATTTTTGGTGGAAGAATGTTCGGTAATCTTTATGCTACCAACTCTGTAGTGAATATTTGTCGAATCTGTGATGCGTGTAGCAATTTTGGAACACGGAATTTCACGCTGACGGGTTCTATGTAAATTGCATGTCTATTGGATAGAACTCGCACCTAGAGGATTTCTCTGTGAAAACTGCATGATTTTAGAAACTGAGATTAGGAGAAATCTACTAAATCAGAATAAAACTTTCTATGTATAAATATACATTGTAAAGAAGATGAAAGTTCGATAATAAAATGTTCACAACTCATTAAATTATGTTTGTCCAATCCGTGATGCATGTAACGTGTTCAGAACACGGAATGTCAAGGTGAGTAAAACTAGGTTAATTACATATCTTTTGTGTATAACTCGCTGCAAGAGCATTTTTCAGCCAAATCTGCATCATTTTTTAACTGGCATTAAAACTAAACTGTGAAACCTGAGAAAATTTTTCAAAGTGTCTGTAAGCCTTGTATGGTGGATGAAATTGCATTAATTCACATGCTAACAACTATGTAGTGAATATTTGTTGAATCCGAGATGCATGTAGCGTGTTCAGAACACTGAATTTCACGGTGATCGAATCCATGTAAATTACATGTCTATAGGTTAGAACCTGCTCCAAGAGGTTTTTGCCGTGAAATCTGCCTCATTTTAGAAACTGGCGTTTGGAAAACTCTGTGAAATCAGAGAAAAATCTTCTAAGCATCAATATGCCTTGTATTGTGATGAAAGTCCTGTCATCCTCATGCAAACAACCCTATAGTTTATATTGTCGAATCTTTTCTGCATGAAGTGTGTTGGAAACACGTAATTTCACAACGGGGGAATCTATGTAATTTATGTACCTATTGGGTAGAAAACGCTCCAAAAGCTTTTCCTTTGAAAACGGCCTGATTTTCAAAACAGCTATGAGGAAATAGCTGCGAACTCAGAGTAAATGTTTCTACGTGTCAATATGCCTTGTATGGAGGATGAGAGACCTGTAATACACATGTACATAACTCATTAAAAATGTTTCTCAAAACCTTGATATATGTAGCCTGTTCTGAACATGGTCTTTCTCGGTGAGGGAAGTTATGTATATTACATATCTATTGGTTAGAACCCTCTCCAGGAGAGTTTTACTGAAAAATCTGCCTCAGTTTCGAAACTGGTGTTATGAAAACACGGTGAAATCAGAGTAAATGCTTTAAGGTGACATTATGCCTTCAATGGTTTATTAAAGATCGGTAATTCACATGCTAACAACTCAGCAGTGAATATTTGTTTAATCCTTGGTGCATGAACCGTTTTTTAGGAACAAGGTATGTTACGGGGACGTTATATAGGAAAATAAGATGTCTATTGGATGGAACATGGAACAAGAGGATTTTTCTGTGATAACTGCCTGATTTTCAAAACTGACTTTAGGACAATTCTGCAAAATGTGAGTAAATGTTTCTAGGTGAATACATGTCTTGTAAGGTGGATGAAAATTTGATAATCCACATGCTCACATTCATTAAAGAATGATTGTCGAAACCTTGATGCATGTAACATGTTCAGAACACGGAAAGTCACGGTGAGTGAACTCGTTAAATTACATATCATTTGGGTAGAAATGGCTCCAAGAACATTTTCTTTGAAGTCAGCCTCCTTTTCCAAACTGGCGTTAGGAAAAAGCTGAGAAATCTGAGAAAATGCTTGTAAGTGTGAATATGCCTTGAATGGGGAATTTAAGTCCGGTAATCCACGTAACCAGCTATGAAGGGAATACATTTCGAATCCGTGACTTATTTATCGTGTTTGGAACACAGAAATTCACGGTAATGAAACTATGTAAATTTAAATTCTATTGGGTAGAACTAGCTTGCATAGAATTTTTCTGTGCAAATTGCATGATTTTTTGAATTGGATGTTTGGATAAAACTGCAAAATCAGAGTAAATACTTGTAGGTGTAAATATGCCTTGTATGGTGGATGTAAGATTGGTAATCCAAACGCTAACATCTCTGTAGTTAATATTTGTCGAATCCGAGGTACATGAAATGTGTTCGGAACACAAAATGTCATGAAGAGCACATCTATGTAAATTACCTTTCTTTTGGGTAGAAGTCACTCCAAGAGCATTTTTCTGCAAAATCTACCTCATTTTCAAATCTGGCGTTAGGTAAAATCTTCGAAATATGAGAAAATGCTTGTAAGTGTCAATATGACTTGATTGGTGGATGAAAGTCCGGTAATCCACATGTTAACAAGAGTGTAGTAAATATTTTACAAGCCGTTATTTATTTAGTGCGTTCGGAAAACTGAATTTCACGGTAATGAAACTATGTAAATTAGAATTCTTTTGGGTAGAACTAGCTAGAATATAATTTTTTGGAGAAAATTGCTTGATTCTCGAATGGGATGTTTGGATAAAGCTGTGAAATGAGAGAAAATATTTGTAGGTGTAAAGATGCCTTTATGTTGTAAGAAAGTCCGGTAATCCATATTTTCACAACATATTAAAGAATCTTTTTTCTAATCTGTGATGCATGTACCATGTTCGGAACGTGAAATTTCACGGTGATTGAAACAATGTAAACTACTTGTTGATTCAGTAGAACTCACTTCAAGAGACTTTTTCTGTGAAAACTGCTTCATTTTTGAAACTAGCCCTTGGAAAACGCTGCAAAATCTGAGAAAATACTTCTAAGTATAAATATTCAAAGTTTTGTGATGAAAGTTCGGTAATCCACATCCAAACAAATCTGTAGTGAATATTTGTCGAATCCGTTTTGCATGTAGAATGTTCGGAACACGGAATGTCACGGCGAGGATATTTAAGTAAATTACCTTTCCATAGTTTAGAAATCACTCCAAGAGTTTTTTGCTGAGATAACAGCCTGATTTTTGAAACTGGTATTAGGAATAAGCTGTGAACTCAGATTAAATAATTGTAGGTGTAAATATGCCTTGTATGGTGGATGAAAGTTCGGCAATCCGCATACTAACATCTCTGTAGAGAATATTTGTCGAATCCGAGATACATGAAGAGTGTTCGGATCACAGAATATCACAGTGAGCGAATCTATTTAAAGTACATATCTCTTGGTTAGAACCCAATCCAAGGGTTGTTTTTTGCGAAATCTGCCTCATTATGTCAACTGGCATTTGGAAATTCCTTCAAAATCAGAGAAAATGCTTCAAACTGTCAATATGCCTTGTATTGTGATGGAAGTTCATAAAGCCACATGCAAACAAACCTGATGTGAATTATTTTAGAAAGCCTATGCATGTAGCGTGATCATATGACGGAAATTTTCGGAGATGGAATCTACGTAAATTTTCATGTCTTTTGGGTAGAACCCGCTCCAAAAAATTTTTCCAGAGAAAACGGCCTGATTTTTGAAACTGGCATTAAGAAAAGGCTGCAAATTCAGAGTTAATGTTTCAAGGTTTAAATATGCCTTGTATGGTGGATGAAAGTTCTCTAATACACATGTACATAACTCATTAAAAATGTTTGACAACTCCGTGAAGTATGTAGCTTGTTTGGGAATTGGAATGTCACTCTGAGGGAATCTATGTAAATTACATTTCTATGGGAAGTACTTGCTCCACAAGAAATTTTTGTGAATCTGCCTCAGTTTCAAAACTGGCATTAGGAAAATCTTTTGAAATATGGGAAAGTGCTTCAAAGTGTCAATATGGCATTTATGGTGGATTAATGTTCGGGAAACCTTAAGCTACCAATTCTGTAGTGAATATTTATCGAATCAGTTATGCGTGTACCTATTTTGGAACACGGAATTTCAGGCTGATGGGTTCTATGTAAATTGCATGTCTATTGGATAGAACTCGCTCCAAGAAGATTTCTCTGGGAAAACTGCATGATTTTAGAAACTGAGATTAGGAGAAATCTTCTAAATCAGAATAAAACTTTCTATGTATAAATATACATTGTAAGGAAGATGAAAGTTCGATAATACAAATGTTCACAACTCATTAAAGGTTGTTTGTCAAATCCGTGATGGGTGTAACGTGTTCAGAACACGGAATGTCACGGTGAGTAAAACTAGGTAAATTACATATCTTTTGTGTATAACTCGCTCCAAGAGCATTTTTCTGCCAAATCTGCCTCATTATCTAAACTGGCATTAAAACTGAACTATGAAATCTGAGAAAATACTTCAAAGTGTCGGTAAGCATTGTCTGGTGGATGAAAGAGCTTTAATCCACATGCTAACAACTATGTAGTGAATATTTGTCGAATCCGAGATGCATGTAGCGTGTTCAGAACACGGAATTTCACGGTGAGAGTATCCATGTAAATTACATCTCTATAGGTTAGAACCTGCTCCAAGAGATTTTTCCCTTGAAATCTGACTCAGTTTCGAAACTGGTGTTTGCAAAGCTCTGTGAAATAAGAGAAAATCCTCCTAAGCATCAATAAGCCTTGTATTGTGATGAAAGTCCTGTCATCCTCATGCAAACAAATCGAAAGTTTATTTTTGTCGAAACTTTTCTGAATGTAGTGTGTTCGAAACACGTAATTTCACAGCGGGGGAATCTATGTAATTTACTTACCTATTGGGTAGAACACGCTCCAAAAGTTTTTTCCTTTGAAAACGGCCTGATTTTGGAAACTGCTATTAGGAAATAGCTGCAAACACAGATTTAATGTTTCTATGTGTCAATATGACATATATGGTGGATGAAAGACCTGAAAAACACATGTACATAACTCATTAAAAATGTTTCTCAAATCCTTGATATATGTAGCCTGTTCAGAACATGGACTTTCTCGCTGAGGGAAGCTATATAAACTACATATATATTGGTTAGAACCCTCTCCAGGAGAGTTTTACTGAAAAATCTGCCTCAGTTTCGAAACTGGTGTTATGAAAACGCTGTGAAATCAGAGTAAATGCTTTAAGGTGACAATATGTCTTCAATTGTTTATTAAAGATCGCTAATTCACATGCGAAAAACTCAGCAGAGTATATTTGTTGAATCCTTGGGGCATGAAATTTTTTTTAGGAACACGGAATGTTACAGTGACAGTATATAGGAAAATGAGATGTCTATTGGATGGAACATGCAAGAAGAGGATTTTTCTGTGAAAACTGCCTGATTTTCGAAACGGATATTAGGACAATTCTGCAAAATGTGAGTAAATGTTTCTAGGTGAAAACATGTCTTGTAAGGTGGATGAAAATTTGATAATCCACATGCTCACACTCATTAAAGAATGATTGTCGAATCCTTGATGCATGTAACATGTTCAGAAAACGGAATGTCACGGTGAGTGAACTTGTTAAATTACATCTTTTGGGTAGAACTGGCTCCAAGAACATTTTCTGTGAAATCAGCCTCATTCTCCAAACTGGCGTTAGGAAAATCCTGAGAAATCAGAGAAAATGCTTCTAAGTGTGAATATGCCTTGAATGGGGAATTTACGTCTGTTAATCCACGTAACCAGCTGAGAAGGGAATAATTTTCGTATCCGTGACTTATTTAGCGTGTTTGGAACACGGAAATTCACGGTAATGAAACTATGTAAATTAAAATTCTATTGGGTAGATCTAGCTTGAATAGAATTTTTCTGCGCAAATTGCATGATTTTCGAATTTGACGTGTGGATAAATCTGTGAAATGAGAGTAAATACTTGCAGGTGTAAATATGCCTATTATGGTGGATGTAAGATTTGTAATCCAAACGCTAACATCTCTGTAGTTAATATTTGTCGAATCCGAGATACATGAAATGTGTTCGGAACACAAAATGTCATGATGAGCACATCTATGTAAATTACCTGTCTATTGGGTAGAACTCGCTCCAAGAGCATTTTTATGCAAAATCTGCCTCATTTTCAAATATGGCGTTAGGAAAAATCTTCGAAATATGAGATAATGCTTCTAAGTGTCAATATGACTTTATTGGTTGATGAAAGTCCGGTAATCCACATGTTGACAAATGTGTAGTATATATTTTTCAAACCGTGATTCATGTATCACGTTCGGAAAACAGAATTTCACGGTAATGGAACTATGTAAATTAGAATTATATTGGGAAGAACTAGCTAGAATAGAATATTTCTGTGAAAATTTCTTGATTCTCGATTGGGATGTTTGGATAAAGCTGCGAAATGAGAGAAAATATTTGTAGGTGTAAAGATGCCTTTATGTTGGAAGAAATTTCGGTAATCCATATTTTCACAACATATTAAAGAATTTTTTTTCTAATCCGTTATGCATGTACCATGTTCGGAACGTGGAATTTCACGGTGATTGAAACAATATAAACTACTTGTCTATTCGGTAGAACTCACTTCAAGTTAATTTCTCTGTGAAAACTGCTTCATTTTTGAAGCTGGCGAGTGGAAAATGCTGCAAAATCTGAGAAAATACTACTAAGTATCAATATTCAAAGTTTTGTGATGAAAGTTCGGTAACCCACATGCTAACAAATCTGTAGTGAATATTTGTCGAATCCGTTTTGCATGTAGAAAGTTCTGAACACGGAAGGTCACAGTGAGGAAATTTATGTAAATTAACTTTCCATAGGTTAGAAATCGCTCCAAGAGTTTTTTCCTGAGATAACAGCCTGATTTTTGAAACTGGTGTTAGGAATAAGCTGCGAACTCAAATTAATCAATTGTAGGTGTAAATATGCCTTGAATGGTGGATGAAAGTTCGGCAATCCGCATACTAACAACTCTGTAGAGAATATTTGTCGAATCCGAGATACATGAAGAGTGTTCGGAACACAGAATATCACAGAGAGCGAATCTATGTAAAATACATGTCTCTTTGTTAGAACTCAATGCAAGAGTTTTTTTCTGCGAAATCTGCCTCATTATCGAAACTGGCATTTGGAAATTCCTTCAAAATCAGAGAAAATGATTGAAACTGACAATATGCCTTGTATTGTGATGGAAGTTCATAAAGCCACATGCAAACAAACCTGATGTGAATAATTGTAGAAAGCCTATGCATGTAGCGTGATCGTATGACGGAAATTCCCGGAGATGGAATCTATGTAAATTTCATGTCTATTGGGTCGAACTGGCTCCAAAATTTTTTTCAGGAGAAAACAGCATGATTTTCGAAAATGGCATTAGGAAAAGGCTGCAAATTCAGAGTTAAAGTTTCTAGGTTTAAATATGCCTTGTATGGTGGATGAAAGTTCTGTAATACACATGTACATAACTCATTAAAAATGTTTGTCAAATTCGAGAAGTATGTAGCTTGTTTGGGAATTGGGTTGTCACTGTGAGGGAAACTATGTAAATTATATTTCTATTGGGAAGTACTTGCTCCACGAGAATTTTTTGTGAATCTGCCTCATTTTCAAAACTGTCATTAGGAAAATCTTTTGAAATATGGGAAAGTGCTTCAAAGTGTCAACATGGCATTTATGGTGGATGAATGTTAGGTAATTCTTATGCTACAAATTCTATAGTGAATATTTGTGGAAACCGTCATGCGTGTAGTTAATTTGGAACACGGAATTTCACGCTGATGTGTTCTATGTAAATTGCATGTCAATTTGATAGAACTCGCACCAAGAGGTATTCTCTGTGAAAACTGCAAGATTTTAGAAACTGAGATTAGGAGAAATCTACTAAATAAGAATAAAACTTTCTATGTATAAATATACAATGTAAGGAAGATGAAAGTTCGATAATACAAATGTTCACAACTCATTAAATTATGTTTGTCAAATCCGTGAAGTATGTAGCGTGTTCTGAAATTGGAATGTCAGTGTGAGGGAAACTATGTAAATTACATTTCTATTGGGAAGCTCTTGCTCCACGAGAATATTTGGTGAATCTGCCTCATTTTCAAAACTGGCATTAGGAAAATATTTTGAAATATGGGAAAGTGCTTCAAACTGTGAATATGGCATTTACGGTCGATGAATGTTCCGTAATCATTATGCTACCAACACTGTAGTGAATGTTTGTCGAATCCGTGATGCATGTAACCTGTTCAGAATACGGAATGTCACGGTGAGTAAAACTAGTTAAATTATATATCTTTTGTGTATAACTCGCTCCAAGAACATTTTTCCGCCAAATCTGCCTCATTTTCTAAACTGGCGTTAAAACTAAACTGTGAAATCTGAGAAAATTCTTCAAAGTGAAAGTAAGCCTTGTACGGTGGATGAAAGTGCTGTAATCCACATGCTAACAACTATGTAGTGTATATTTGTCGAATCCGAGATACATGTAGTGTGTTCGGAACACGGAATTTCACGGTGATCGAATCCATGTTTATTACATGTCTATAGGTTAGAACCTGTTCCAAGAGGTTTTTGCCGTGAAGTCTGCATCAGTTTCGAAACTGGCATTTGGAAATCTCTGTGAAATCAGAGAAAATGCTTGTAAACATCAATATGCCTTGTATTGTGATGAAAGTCTTTTCATCCTCATGCAAACATCTCTATAGTTTATTTTTGTCGAAACATTTCTGCATGTGGATTGTTCGGTACATGTAATTTCACAGCGGAGGAATCTATGTAATTTACGTATCTATTGGGGAGAACACGCTCCAACATTTATTTCCTTTGAAAACTGCCTGATTTTCGAAACTGCTATTAGGGAAAAGCTGCGAACTCAGAGTTAATGTTTCTATGTGTCAATATGCCTTGTATGGTGGATGAAAGATCTGTAATACACATGTACATAACTCATTAAAAATGTTTCTCAAATCCTTGATGTATTTAGCCTGTTCGGAACACGGTCTTTCTCGGTGAGGGAAGCTATATATATTACATATCTATTGGTTAGAACACTCTCCAGGAGAGTTTTACTGAAAAATCTGCCTCAGTTTCGAAACTGGAGTTATGAAAACGCTGTGAAATCTGAGTAAATATTTTAAGGTGACAATATGTCTTCAATGGTTTATTAAAGATCGGTAATTCACATGCTATCAACTCAGCAGTGAATATTTGTTGAATCCTTGGTGCATGAAATTTTTTTTGGAACACGGGATGTTACGGTGATGTTATCTGTGAAAATGAGATGTCTATTGGATGGAACATGCAACAAGAGGATTTTTCTGGGAAAACTGCCTGATTTTCGAAACTGACGTTAGGAAAATTCTGCGAAATGTGAGTAAATGTTTCTAGGTGAAAATATGTCTTGTAAGGTGGATGAAAATTTGATAATCCACATGCTCACACTCATTAAAGAATGATTGTCGAATCCTTGATGCATTTAAATTCTTCAGAACACAGAATATCACGGTGAGTGAACTACTTAAATTACATACCTTTTGGGTAGAAATGGCTCCAAGAACATTTTCTGTGAAATCAGCCTCATTTTCCAAACTGGCGTTAGGAAAATCCTGAGAAATCAGAGAAAATGCTTCTAAGTGTGAATATGCCTTGAATGGGGAATTTAAGTCCGGTAATCCACGTAACCAACTATGAAGGGAATACTTTTCGAATCCGTGACTTATTTAGCGTGTTTGGAAAACGGAAATTGACGAAATGAAACTATTTAAATTAAAATACTTTTGGGTAGAACTAGCTTGAATAGAATTTTTTGCGCAAATTGCATGATTTTCGAATTTGAGGTTTGGATAAAATTGCGTAATGAGTGTAAATACTTGTAGGTGTTAATACGCCTTGTATGGTGGATTTAAGATTGGTAATCCAAATGCTAACATCTCTGTAGTGAATATTTGTCGAATCCGAGATACATGAAATGTGTTTGGAACACAAAATGTCATGATGAGCACATCAATGTAAATTACCTGTCTATTGGGTAGAACTCGCTCCAAGAGCATTTTTCTGCAAAATCTGCCTCATTTTCATATCTGGCGTTAGGAAAAATCTTCGAAATATGAGAAAATGCTTCTAAGTGTAAATATGACTTGATTGGTGGATGAAAGTCCGGTAATCCACATGTTAACAAGAGTTTAGTAAATATTTTTGAAACCGTGATTCATGTAGTGCGTTCGAAAAACAGAATATCACGGTAATGAAACTACGTAAATTAGAATTCTATTGGGTAGAACTAGCTAGAATAGAATATTTCAGCGAAAATTGCTTGATTCTTGAATGTGATGTTTGGATAAAGCTGCGAAATGAGAGAAAATATTTGTAGGTGTAAAGATGCCTTTATGTTGGAAGAAAGTACGGTAATCCATATTTTCACAACATATTAAAGAATCTTATTTCTAATCCGTGATGCATGTATCATGTTCGGGATGTGGAATTTCACGGTGATTGAAACAATGTAAACTACTTGTCTATTTGGTAGAACTAACTTCAAGAGGAATTTTCTGTGAAAACTGCTTCATTTTTGAAACTGGCGCTTGGAAAACGCTGCAAAATCTGAGAAAATACTTCTAAGTATCAATATTCAATGTTTTGTGATGAAAGTTCGGTAATCCACATGCTAACAAATCTGTAGGGTATATTTGGAGAATCCTATATTCATGTAGAATGTTCGGAACACGGATGTCACGGTGAGTGAACTACTTAAATTACATATCTTTTGGGTAGAACTGGCTCCAAGAACATTTTCTTTGAAATCAGCCTCATTTTCCAAACTGGCATTAGGAAAATCCTGAGAAATCAGAGAAAATGATTTTAAGAGTGAAGATGCCTTGAATGGGGAATTTAAGTCCGGTAATCCACGTAACCAACTATGAAGGGAATACTTTTCGAATCCGTGACTTATTTAGCGCGTTCAGAAAACAGAATTTCACGGTAATGAAAATATGTTAATTAGAATTCTATTGGGTAGAACTAGCTAGAATAGAATTTTTCGGCGAAAACTGCTTGATTCTCGAATGTGATGTGTGGATAAAGCTGCGAAATGAGAGAAAATATTTGTAGGTGTAAAAATGCCTTTATGTTGGAAGAAAGTTCGGTAATCCACATTTTCACAACATGTTAAAGAATCTTTTTTCTAATCCGTGATGCATGTACCATGTTCGGAACTTGGAATTTCACGGTGTTTGAAACAATGTAAACTATTTGTCGATTTGGTAGAACTCACTTCAAGTGTACTTTTCTGTGAAAACTTCTTCATTTTTGAAACTGGTGCTTGGAAAACGCTGCAAAATCTGAGAAAATACTGCTAAGTATCAATATTCAATGTTTTGTGATGAAAGTTCGTTAAACCACATGCTAACAAATATGTAGTGAATATTTGTCGAATCCGTTATTCATGAAGAATGTTCGGAACACGGAATGTAACAGTGAGGAAATTTATGTAAATTAACTTTCCATAGGTTAGAAATCGCTCCAAGAGATTTTTCCTGAGATAACAGCCTGATTTTTGAAACGCGTTAGGAATAAGCTGCGAACTCAAATTAATCAATTGTAGGTGTAAATATGCCTTGTATGGTGGATGAAAGTTCGGCAATCCGCATACTAACAACTCTGTTGAGAATATTTGTCGAATCCGAGATACATGAAGAGTGTTCGGAACACAGAATATCAAGGTGAGCGAATCTAGGTAAAATACATGTCTCTTGGTTAGAACTCAATCCAAGAGTTTTTTTTGCGAAATCTGCCTCATTTTCGAAACTGGCATTTGGAAATTCCTTCAAAATCAGAGAAAATGCATGAAACTGACAATATGCCTTATATTTTGATGGAAATTCATAAAGCCACATGCAAACAAACCTGATGTGACTAATTGTAGAAAGCCTATGCGTGTAGCGTGATCGTATGACGGAAATTTCCGGAGATGGAATCTATGTAAATTTCATGCCTATTGGGTAGAACTCGCTCCAAATTTTTTTCTGGAGAAAAGAGCATGATTTTCGAAACTGGCATTTGGAAAAGGCTGCAAATTAAGAGTTAATGTTTCTACGTTTAAATATGCCTTGTATGGTGGAAGAAATTTCTGTAATACACATGTACATAACTCATTAAAAATGTTTGTCAAATCCGAGAAGTATGTAGCGTTTTCGGGAATTGGAATGTCACTGTGAGGGAAACTATGTAAATTACATTTCTATTGGGAAGTACTTGCTCCACGAGAATTTTTTGTGAATCTGCCTCATTTTCAAAACTGGCATTAGGAAAATCTTTTGAAATATGGGAAAGTGTTTCAAAGTGTCAATATGGCATTTATGGTGGATGAATGTTAGGTTATTCTTATGCTACCAATTCTGTAGTGAATATTTGTCGAATCCGTCATGCGTGTAGGTATTTTGGAACACGGAATTTCACGCTGATGAGTTCTACGTAAATTGCATGTCTATTGGAGAGAACTCGCTCCAAGAAGTTTTCTCTGTGAAAACTGCATGATTTTAGAAACTGAGATTAGGAGAAATCTACTAAATCAGAATAAAACTTTCTATGTATAAATATACATTGTAAGGAAGATGAAAGTTCGATAATACAAATGTTCACAACTCATTAAATTGTGTTTGTCAAATCCGTGATGCATGTTACTTGTCCAGAATACGGAATGTCACGGTGAGTAAAACTAGGTAAATTACATATCTTTTGTGTATAACTGGCTCCAAGAACATTTTTCCGCCAACTCTGCCTCAATTTCTAAACTGGCGTTAAAACTAACCTGTGAAATCTGAGAAAATTCTTCAAAGTGTCAGTAAGCATTGTGTGGTGGATGAAAGTGCTGTAATCCACATGCTAACAACTATGTAGTGAATATTTGTCGAATCCGAGATACATGTAGTGTGTTCAGAACACGGAATTTCACGGTGATCGAATCCATGTTTATTACATGTCTATAGGTTAGAACCTGCTCCAGGAGGTTTTTGCCGTGAAATCTGCCTCAGTTTCGAAACTGGAGTTTTGAAATCTCTGTGAAATCAGAGAAAATGCTTCTAAGCATCAATATGCCTTGTATTGTGATGAAAGTCCTGTCATCTTCATGTAAACAACTCCATAGTTTATTTTTGTCGAATATTTTCTGCATGTGGTGTGTTCGGTACACTTAATTTCACAGCGTGGGAATCTATGTAATTTACGTACCTATTTGGTAGAACACGCTGCAACAGTTTTTTCCTTTGAAAACTGCCTGATTTTCGAAACTGCTATTAGGAAAAAGCTGCGAACTCAGAGTTAATGTTTCTATGTGTCAATATGCCTTGTATGGTGGATGAAAGTTCTGTAATACACATGTACATAACTCATCAAAAATGTTTCTCTAATCCTTGATGTATGTAGCCTGTTCAGAACACGGTCTTTCTCAGTGAGGGAAGCTATGTATATTACATATCTATTGGTTAGAACCCTCTCCAGGGGAGTTTTACTGAAAAATCTGCCTCAGTTTCGAAACTGGTGTTATGAAAACGCTGTGAAATCACAGTAAATGTTTAAAGGTGACAATATGTATTCAATGGATAATTAAAGATCGGTAATTCACATGCTAACAACTCAGCAGTGAATATTTGTTGAATCCTTGGTGCATCAACAGTTTTTTAGGATCACGGAATGTTACGGTGATGGTATCTGTGAAAATGAGATGTCTATTGGATGGAACATGCAACAAGAGGATTTTTCTGTGAAAACTGCCTGATTTTCAAAACTGACTTTAGGAAAATTCTGCGAAATGTGAGTAAAAGTTTCTAGGTGAAAACATGTCTTGTAAGGTGGATGAAAATTTGATAATCCACATGCTCACACTCATTAAAGAATGATTGTCGAACCCTTGATGCATGTAACATGTTCAGAACACGGAATGTCACGGTGAGTGAACTACTTAAATTACAAATCTTTGGGTAGAACTGGCTCGAAGAACATTTTCTGTGAAATCAGCCTCATTTTCCAAACTGGCGTTAGGAAAATCCTGAGAAATCAGAGAAAATGCTTCTAAGTGTGAATATGCCTTGAATGGGGAATTTAAGTCCGGTAATCCACGTAACCAACTATGAAGGGAATACTTTTCGAATCCGTGACTTATTTAGCGTGTTTGGAACACGGAAATTCACGGTAATGAAACTATGTAAATTAAAATTCTATTGGGTAGAACTAGCTTGAATAGAATTATTCTGCGCAAATTGCATGATTTTGGAATTTGACGTTTGGATAAAATTGCGAAATGAGAGTAAATACTTGTAGGTGTAAATATGCCTGGTATGGTGGATGTAAAATTGGTAATCCAAATGCTAACATCTCTGTAGTGAATATTTGTTGAATCCGAGATACATGAAATGTGTTCGGAACACAAAATATCATGAAGAGCACATCTATGTAAATTACCTGTCTATTGGGTAGAACTCGCTCCAAGAGCATTTTTCTGCATAATCTGCCTCATTTTCAAATCTGGCGTTAGGAAAAATCTTCGAAATATGAGAAAATGCTTCTAAGTGTCAATATGACTTGATTGGTGGATGAAAGTCTGGTAATCCACACGTTAACAAGAGTTTAGTAAATATTTTTCAAACCGTGATTCATGTAGCGCTTTCAAAAAACAGAATTTCATGGTAATGGAAGTATGTAAATTAGAATTCTATTGGGTAGAACTAGCTAGAATAGAATATTTCAGCGAAAATTGCTTGATTCTTGAATGTGATGTTTGGATAAAGCTGCGAAATGAGAGAAAATATTTGTAGGTGTAAAGATGCCTTTATGTTGGAAGAAAGTTCAGTAATCCACATTTTCACAACATATTAAAGAATCTTTTTTTATTCCGTGATGCATGTACCATGTTCGGTATGTGGAATTTCAAGGTGATTGAAAGAATGTAAACTACTTGTCTATTCGGTAGAACTCACTTCAAGAGAATTTTTCTGTGAAAACTGCTTCATTTTTGAAACTGGCGCTTAGAAAACGCTGCAAAATCTGAGAAAATACTTCTAAGTAACAATATTCAATATTTTGTGATGAAAGTTCGGTAATCCACATGCTAACAAATCTGTAGGGAATATTTGGCGAATACTATATTCATGTAGAATGTTCGGAACACGGAATGTCACGGTGAGTGAACTACTTAAATCACATATCTTTTGGGTAGAACTGGCTCCAAGAACATTTTCTTTGAAATCAGCCTCATTTTCCAAACTGGCATTAGGAAAATCCTGAGAATTCAGAGAAAATGATTTTAAGAGTGAAGATGCCTTGAATGGGGAATTTAAGTCCGGTAATCCACGTAACCAACTATGAAGGGAATACTTTTCGAATCCGTGACTTATTTAGCGCGTTCGGAAAACAGAATTTCACGGTAATGAAACTATGTTAATTAGAATTCTATTGGGTAGAACTAGCTAGAATAGAATTTTTCGGCGAAAACTGCTTGATTCTCGAATGTGATGTGTGGATAAAGCTGCGAAATGAGAGAAAATATTTGTAGGTGTAAAAATGCCTTTATGTTGGAAGAAAGTTCGGTAATCCACATTTTCACAACATGTTAAAGAATCTTTTTTCTAATCCGTGATGCATGTACCATGTTCGGAACTTGGAATTTCACGGTGTTTGAAACAATGTAAACTATTTGTCGATTTGGTAGAACTCACTTCAAGTGTACTTTTCTGTGAAAACTGCTTCATTTTTGAAACTGGTGCTTGGAAAACGCTGCAAAATCTGAGAAAATACTTCTAAGTATCAATATTCAATGTTTTGTGATGAAAGTTCGGTAATCCACATGCTAACAAATCTGTAGTGAATATTTGTCGAATCCGTTATTCATGAAGAATGTTCGGAACACGGAATGTAACAGTGAGGAAATTTATGTAAATTAACTTTCCATAGGTTAGAAATCGCTCCAAGAGATTTTTCCTGAGATAACAGCCTGATTTTTGAAACACGTTAGGAATAAGCTGCGAACTCAAATTAATCAATTGTAGGTGTAAATATGCCTTGTATGGTGGATGAAAGTTTGGCAATCCGCATACTAACAACTCTGTATAGAATATTTGTCGAATCCGAGATACATGAATAGTGTTAGGAACACAGAATATCACGGTGAGCGAATCTAGGTAAAATACATGTCTCTTGGTTAGAACTCAATCCAAGAGTTTTTTTTGCGAAATCTGCCTCATTTTCGAAACTGGCATTTGGAAATTCCTTCAAAATCAGAGAAAATGCTTCACACTGACAATATGCCTTGTATTGTGATGGAAGATCATAAAGCCACATGCAAACAAACCTGATGTGACTAATTGTAGAAAGCCTATGCATGTAGCGTGATTGTATGACGGAAATTTCCGGAGATGGAATCTATGTAAATTTCATGCCTATTGGGTAGAACTCGCTCCAAATTTTTTTCTGGAGAAAAGAGCATGATTTTCGAAACTGGCATATGGAAAAGGCTGCAAATTCAGAGTTAATGTTTCTAAGTTTAAATATGCCTTGTATGGTGGATGAAATTTCTGTAATACACATGTACATAACTCATTAAAAATGTTTGTCAAATCCGAGAAGTATGAAGCGTTTTCGGGAATTGGAATGTCACTGTGAGGGAAACTATGTAAATTACATTTCTATTGGGAAGTACTTGCTCCACGAGAATTTTTTGTGAATCTGCCTCATTTTCAAAACTGGCATTAGGAAAATCTTTTGAAATATGGGAAAGTGCTTCAAAGTGTCAATATGGCATTTATGGTGGGTGAATGTTAGGTTATTCTTATGCTACCAATTCTGTAGTGAATATTTGTCGAATCCGTCACGCGTGTAGGTTTTTTGGAACACGGAATTTCACGCTGATGAGTTCTACGTAAATTGCATGTCTATTGGAGAGAACTCGCTCCAAGAGGTTTTCTCTGTGAAAACTGCATGATTTTAGTAACTGAGATTAGGAGAAATCTACTAAATCAGAATAAAACTTTCTATGTATAAATATACATTGTAAGGAAGATGAAAGTTCGATAATACAAATGTTCACAACTCATTAAAGTATGTTTGTCAAATCCGTGATGCATGTTACCTGTCCAGAATACGGAATGTCACGGTGAGTAAAACTAGGTAAATTACATATCTTTTGTGTATAACTCGCTCCAAGAACATTTTTCCACCAACTCTGCCTCATTTTCTAAACTGGCGTTAAAACTAACCTGTGAAATCTGAGAAAATTCTTCAAAGTGTCAGTAAGCATTGTGTGGTGGATGAAAATGCTGTAATCCACATGCTAACAACTATGTAGTGAATATTTGTCGAATCCGTGATACATGTAGTGTGTTCAGAACACGGAATTTCACGGTGATCGAATCCATGTTTATTACATGTCTATAGGTTAGAACCTGCTCCAGGAGGTTTTTGCCGTGAAATCTGCCTCAGTTTCGAAACTGGCGTTTTGAAATCTCTGTGAAATCAGAGAAAATGCTTCTAAGCATCTATATGCCTTGTATTGTGATGAAAGTCCTGTCATCTTCATGTAAACAACTCCATAGTTTATTTTTGTCGAATCTTTTCTGCATGTGGTGTGTTCGGTACACTTAATTTCACAGCGTGGGAATCTATGTAATTTACGTACCTATTGGGTAGAACACGCTCCAACAGTTTTTTCCTTTGAAAACTGCCTGATTTTCGAAACTGCTATTAGGAAAAAGCTGCGAACTCAGAGTTAATGTTTCTATGTGTCAATATGCCTTGTATGGTGGATGAAAGTTCTGTAATACACATGTACATAACTCATCAAAAATGTTTCTCTAATCCTTGATGTATGTAGCCTGTTCAGAACACGGTCTTTCTCAGTGAGGGAAGCTATGTATATTACATATCTATTGGTTAGAACCCTCTCCAGGGGAGTTTTACTGAAAAATCTGCCTCAGTTTCGAAACTGGTGTTATGAAAACGCTGTGAAATCACAGTAAATGTTTAAAGGTGACAATATGTATTCAATGGATAATTAAAGATCGGTAATTCACATGCTAACAACTCAGCAGTGAATATTTGTTGAATCCTTGGTGCATCAACAGTTTTTTAGGATCACGGAATGTTACGGTGATGGTATCTGTGAAAATGAGATGTCTTTTGGTTGGAACAGGCAACAAGACGATTTTTCTGGGAAAAATGCCTGATTTTCAAAACTGACGTTAGGAAAATTCTGCGAAATGTGAGTAAAAGTTTCTAGGTGAAAACATGTCTTGTAAGGTGGATGAAAATTTGATAATCCACATGCTCACACTCATTAAAGAATGATTGTCGAACCCTTGATGCATGTAACATGTTCAGAACACGGAATATCATGGTGAGTGAACTACTTAAATTACAAATCTTTTGGGTAGAACTGGCTCGAAGTACATTTTCTGTGAAATCAGCCTCATTTTCCAAACTGGCTTTAGGAAAATCCTGAGAAATCAGAGAAAATGCTTCTAAGTGTGAATATGCCTTGAATGGGGAATTTAAGTCCGGTAATCCACGTAACCAACTATGTAGGGAATACTTTTCGAATCCGTGACTTATTTAGCGTGTTTGGAACATGGAAATTCACGGTAATGAAACTATGTAAATTAAAATTCTATTGGGTAGAACTAGCTTGAATAGAATTATTCTGCGCAAATTGCATGATTTTGGAATTTGACGTTTGGATAAAATTGCAAAATGAGAGTAAATACTTGTAGGTGTAATTATGCCTGGTATGGTGGATGTAAGATTGGTAATCCAAATGCTAACATCTCTGTAGTGAATATTTGTCGAATCCGAGATACATGAAATGTGTTCGGAACACAAAATGTCATGATGAGCACATCTATGTAAATTACCTCTCTATTGGGTAGAACTCGCTCCAAGAGCATTTTTCTGCAAAATCTGCCTCATTTTCAAATCTGGCATTAGGAAAAATCTTCGAAATATGAGAAAATGCTTCTAAGTGTCAATATGACTTGATTGGTGGATGTAAGTCCGGCAATCCACAAGTTAACAAGAGTTTAGTAAATATTTTTCAAACCGTGATTCATGTAGCGCGTTCAAAAAACAGAATTTCACGGTAATGGATCTATGTAAATTAGAATTCTATTGGGTAGAACTAGCTAGAATAGAATATTTCAGCGAAAATTGCTTGATTCTTGAATGTGATGTTTGGATAAAGCTGCGAAATGAGAGAAAATATTTGTAGGTGTAAAGATGCCTTTATGTTGGAAGAAAGTTCAGTAATCCACATTTTCACAACATATTAAAGAATCTTTTTTTATTCCGTGATGCATGTACCATGTTCGGTATGTGGAATTTCAAGGTGATTGAAAGAATGTAAACTACTTGTCTATTCGGTAGAACACACTTCAAGAGAATTTTTCTGTGAAAACTGCTTCATTTTTGAAACTGGCGCTTGGAAAACGCTGCAAAATCTGAGAAAATACTTCTAAGTATCAATATTCAATGTTTTGTGATGAAAGTTCGGTAATCCACATGCTAACAAATCTGTAGGGAATATTTGGCGAATCCTATATTCATGTAGAATGTTCGGAACACGGAATGTCACGGTGAGTGAACTACTTAAATTACATATCTTTTTGGTAGAACTGGCTCCAAGAACATTTTCTTTGAAATCAGCCTCATTTTCCAAACTGGCATTAGGAAAATCCTGAAATCAGAGAAAATGATTTTAAGAGTGAAGATGCCTTGAATGGGGAATTTATGTCCGGTAATCCACGTAACCAACTATGAAGGGAATACTTTTCGAATCCGTGACTTATTTAGCGCGTTCGGAAAACAGAATTTCACGGTAATGAAACTATGTTAATTAGAATTCTATTGGGTAGAACTAGCTAGAATAGAATTTTTCGGCGAAAACTGCTTGATTCTCGAATGTGATGTGTGGATAAAGCTGCGAAATGAGAGAAAATATTTGTAGGTGTAAAAATGCCTTTATGTTGGAAGAAAGTTCGGTAATCCACATTTTCACAACATGTTAAAGAATCTTTTTTCTAATCCGTGATGCATGTACCATTTTCGGAACTTGGAATTTCACGGTGTTTGAAACTATGTAAACTATTTGTCGATTTGGTAGAACTCACTTCAAGTGTAGTTTTCTGTGAAAACTGCTTCATTTTTGAAACTGGTGCTTGGAAAACGCTGCAAAATCTGAGAAAATACTTCTAAGTATCAATATTCAATGTTTTGTGATGAAAGTTCGGTAATCCACATGCTAACAAATCTGTAGTGAATATTTGTCGAATCCGTTATTCATGAAGAATGTTCGGAACACGGAATGTAACAGTGAGGAAATTTATGTAAATTAACTTTCCATAGGTTAGAAATCGCTCCAAGAGATTTTTCCTGAGACAACAGCCTGATTTTTGAAACGCGTTAGGAATAAGCTGCGAACTCAAATTAATCAATTGTAGGTGTAAATATGCCTTGTATTGTGGATGAAAGTTCGGCAATCCGCATACTAACAACTCTGTAGAGAATATTTGTCGAATCCGAGATACATGAAGAGTGTTCGGAACACAGAATATCACGGTGAGCGAATCTAGGTAAAATACATGTCTCTTGATTAGAACTCAATCCAAGAGTTTTTTTTGCGAAATCTGCCTCATTTTCGAAACTGCCATTTGGAAATTCCTTCAAAATCAGAGAAAATGCTTCAAACTGCAATATGCCTTGATTGTGATGGAAGTTCATAATACCACATGCAAACAAACTTGATGTGACTAATTGTAGAAAGCCTATGCATGTAGCGTGATCGTATGACGGAAATTTCCGGAGATGGAATCTATGTAATGTTCATGTCTATTGGGTAGAACTCGCTTCAAATTTTTTCTGCAGAAAAGAGCATGATTTTCGAAACTGGCATTTGGAAAAGGCTGCAAAATCAGAGTTAATGTTTCTACGTTTAAATATGCCTTGTATGGTGGATGAAATTTCTGTAATACACATGAACATAACTCATTAAAAATGTTTGTCAAATCCGAGAAGTATGTAGCGTTTTCGGGAATTGGAATGTCACTGTGTGGGAAACTATGTAAATTACATTTCTATTGGGAAGTACTTGCTCCACGAGAATTTTTTGTGAATCTGCCTCATTTTCAAAACTGGCATTAGGAAAATCTTTTGAAATATGGGAAAGTGCTTCAAAGTGTCAATATGGCATTTATGGTGGATGAATTTTAGGGAATTCTTATGCTACCAATTCTGTAGTGAATATTGGTCAAATCCGTCATGCGTGTAGTTATTTTGGAACACGGAATTTCACGCTGATGGGTTCTATGTAAATTGCATGTCTATTGGGGAGAACTCGCTCCAAGAGTTTTTCTCTGTGAAAGCTGCATGGTTTTAGAAACTGAGATTAGGAGAAATCTACTAAATCAGAATAAAATTTTCTATGTATAAATATACATTGTAAGGAAGATGAAAGTTCGATAATACAAATGTTCACAACTCATTAAAGTATGTTTGTCAAATCCGTGATGCATCTTACCTGTCCAGAATACGGAATGTCACGGTGAGTAAAACTAGGTAAATTACATATCTTTTGTGTATAACTCGCTCCAAGAAAATTTTTCCACCAACTCTGCCTCATTTTCTAAACTGGCGTTAAAACTAACCTGTGAAATCTGAGAAAATTCTTCAAAGTGTCATTAAGCCTTGTATGGTGGATGAAAGTGCTGTAATCCACATGCTAACAACTATGTAGTGAATATTTGTCGAATCTGAGATACATGTAGTGTGTTCAGAACACGGAATTTCACGGTGATCGAATCCATGTTTATTACATGTCTATAGGTTAGAACATGCTCCAAGAGGTTTTTTCTGTGAAATCTGCCTCAGTTTCGAAACTGGCATTTGGAAAGCTCTGTGAAATCAGAGAAAATGCTTCTAAACATCATTATGCCTTGTATTGTGATGAAAGTCCTGTCATCCTCATGCAAACAACTCTTTATTTTATTTTTGTCGAAACTTTTCTGCATGTGGTGTGTTCGGTACACGTAATTTCACAGCGGGGGAATCTATGTAATTTACGTATCTATTGGGTTGAACATACTCCAACATTTATTTCCTTTGAAAACTGCCTGATTTTCGAAACTGCTATTAGGGAAAATCTGCGAACTCAGAGTTAATGTTTCTATGTGTCAATATGCCTTGTATGGTGGATGAAAGATCTGTAATACACATGTACATAACTCATTAAAAATGTTTCTCAAATCCTTGATGAATGTAGCCTGTTCGGAACACGGTCTTTCTCGGTGAGGGAAGCTATGTATATTACATATCTATTGGTTAGAACCCTCTCCAGGAGAGTTTTACTGAAAAATCTGCCTCAGTTTCAAAACTGGTGTTATGAAAACGCTGTGAAATCTGAGTAAATGTTTTAAGGTGACAATATTCCTTCAATGGTTTATTAAAGATCGGTAATCCACATGCTAACAAATCTGTAGAGAATATTTGGTGAATCCTTTATTCATGTAGAATGTTCGGAACACGGAACGTCACGGTGAGTGAACTACTTAAATTAAATATTTTTGGGTAGAACTGGCTCCAAAAACATTTTCTGTGAAATCAGCCTCATTTTACAAACTGGCGTTAGGAAAAACCTGAGAAACTGAGAAAAAGCTTCTAAGTGTGAATATGCTTTGAATGGGGAATTTAAGTCCGGTAATCCACGTAACCAACTATGAAGGGAATACTTTTCGAATCCGTGACTTATTTAGCGCGTTCGGAAAACAGAATTTCACAGTAATGAAACTATGTAAATTAGAATTCTATTGGGTAGAACTAGCTAGAATAGGATTTTTTGGCGAAAACTGCTTGATTCTCGAATGTGAAGTTTGGATAAAACTGCGAAATGAGAGAAAATATTTGTAGGTGTAAAGATGCCTTTATGTTTGAAGAAAGTTCGGTAATCCACATTTTCACAACATATTAACGAATCATTTTTCTAATACGTGATGCATGTTCCATGTTCGGGACGTGGAATTTCACGGTGATTGTAAGAATGTAAACTACTTGTCTATTTGGTAGAACTCACTTCAAGAGAATTTTTCAGTGAAAACTGATTCATTTTTGAAACTGGCGCTTGGAAAACGCTGCAAAATCTGAGAAAATACTTCTAAGTATCAATATTCAATGTTTTGTGATGAAAGTTCGGTAATCCACATGCTAACAAATCTGTAGTGAATATTTGTTGAAACCGTTTTGCATGTAGAATATTCTGAACACGGAATGTCACAGTGAGGAAATTTATGTAAATTAACTTTCCATAGGTTAGAAATCGCTCCAAGATATTTTTCCTGAAATAACAGCCTGATTTTTGAAACTGGCGTTAGGTATAAGCTGCGAAATCAAATTAATCAATTGTAGGTGTAAATATGCCTTGTATGGTGGATGAAAGTTCGGCAATTCGCATACGAACAACTCTGTAGAGAATATTTGTCGAATCCGAAATACATGAAGAGTGTTCGGAACACAGAATATCACGGTGAGCGAATCTATATAAAATACATGTCTCTTGGTTAGAACTCAAACTAAGAGTTTTTTTCTGTGAAATCTGCCTCATTATCGAAACTGGCATTTGGAAATTCCTTCAAAATCAGAGAAAATGCTTGAAACTGTCAATATGTCTTTTATTGTGATGGAAGCTCATAAAGCCACATGCAAACAAACCTGATGATAATAATTGTAGAAAGCCTATGCATGTAGCGTGATCGTATGATGGAAATTTCCGGAGATGGAATCTATGTAAATTTCATGTCTATTTGGTAGAACACGCTCCAAAAATTTTTCTGGAGAAAACAGCATGATTTTCTAAGCTGGCATTAGGAAAAGTCTGCAAATTCAGAGTTAATGTTTCTAGGTTTAAATATGCATTGTATGGTAGATGAAAGATCTGTAATACACATGTACATAACTCATTAAAAATGTTTGTCAAATACGAGATGTATGTAGCGTGTTCGGGAATTGTAATGTCATTCTGAGGGAAACTATGTAAATTACAATTCTATTGGGAAGTACTTGCTCTACGAGAATATTTTGTGAATCTGTCTCATTTTCTAAACTGGAATTAGGAAAATCTTTTGAAATATGGGAAAGTGCTTCAAAGTGTCAATATGGTATTTATGGTGGATGAATGTTAGGTAATTCTTATGCTACCAATTCTATAGTGAATATTTGTCGAAACCGTCATTCGTGTAGGTAATTTGGAACACGGAATTTCACGCTGATGGGTTCTATGTAAATTGCATGTCAATTTGTTTGAACTCGCACCAAGAGGTTTTCTGTGTGAAAACTGCATGATTTTAGAAACTGAGATTAGGAGAAATCTACTAAATCGGAATAAAACTTTCTATGTATAAATATACAATGTAAGGAAGATGAAAGTTCGATAATACAAATGTTCACAACTCATTAAATTATGTTTGTCAAATCCGAGAAGTATGTAGCGTGTTCGGAAATTGGAATGTCAGTGTGAGGGAAACTATGTAAATTGCATTTCTACTGGGAAGCTCTTGCTCCACGAGAATATTTGGTGAATCTGCCTCATTTTCAAAACTGGCATTAGGAAAATATTTTGAAATATGGGAAATTGATTCAAACTGTTAATATGGCATTTATGGTGGATGAATGTTCCGTAATCATTATGCTACCAACTCTGTAGTGAATGTTTGTCGAATCCGTGATGCATGTAACCTGTTCAGAACACGGAATGTCACGGTGAGTAAAACTAGTTAAATTACATATATTTTGTGTATAACTAGCTCCAAGAACATTTTTCCGCCAAATCGGCCTCATTTTCTATACTGGCATTAAAACTAACCTGTGAAATCTGAGAAAATTTTTCAAAGTGTCAGTAAGCCTTATATGGTTGATGAAAGTGCTGTAATCCACATGCTAACAACTATGTAGTGAATATTTGTCGAATCCGAGTTACACGTAGTGTGTTCAGATCACGGAATTTCACGTTGATCGAATCCATGTTTATTACATGTCTATAGGTTAGAACCTGTTCCAAGAGGTTTTTGCCGTGAAATCTGCCTCAGTTTCGAAACTGGCATTTGGAAAGCTCTGTGAAATCAGAGAAAATGCTTCTAAACATCAATATGCCTTGTATTGTGATGAAAGTCCTGTCATCCTCATGCAAACATCTCTATAGATTATTTTTGTCGAATCTTTTCTGCATGTGTTTGTTCTGTACATGTAAATTCACAGCAGAGGAATCTATGTAATTTACGTATCTATTGGGTAGAACACGCTCCAACATTTATTTTCTTTGAAAACTGCCTGATTTTCGAAACTGCTATTAGGGAAAAGCTGCGAACTCAGAGTTAATGTTTCTATGTGTCAATATGCCTTGTATGGTGGATGAAAGGTCTGTAATACACATGTACATAACTCATTAAAAATGTTTCTCAAATCCTTGATAAATGTAGCCTGTTCGGAACACGGTCTTTCTCGGTGAGGGAAGCTATGTATATTAAATGTCTATTGGTTAGAACCCTTTCCAGGAGAGTTTTACTGAAAAATCTGCCTCAGTTTCGAAACTGGTGTTATGAAAACGCTGTGAAATCTGAGTAAATGTTTTAAGGTGACAATATGCCTTCAATGGTTTATTAAAGATCGGTAATTCACATGCTATCAACTCAGCAGTGAATATTTGTTGAATCCTTGGTGCATGAAAATTTTTTTAGGATCACGGAATGTTACGGTGATGGTATCTGTGAAAATGTGATGTCTATTGGATGGAACATGCAACAAGAGGATTTTTCTGGGAAAACTGCCTGATTTTCAAAACTGACTTTAGGAAAATTCTGCGAAATGTGAGTAAATGTTTCTAGGTGAAAACATGTCTTGTAAGGTGGATGAAAATTTGATATTCCAGATGCTCACACTCATTAAAGAATGATTGTCGAAACCTTGATGCATGTAACATGTTCAGAACATGGAATGTCACAGTGAGTGAACTACTTAAATTACAAATCTTTTGGGTAGAACTGGCTCCAAGAACATTTTCTGTGAAATCAGCCTCATTTTCCATACTGGCTTTAGGAAAATCCTGAGAAATCAGAGAAAATGCTTCTAAGTGTGAATATGCATTGAATGGGGAATTTAAGTCCGGTAATCCACGTAACCAACTATGAAGGGAATACTTTTCGAATCCGTGACTTATTTAGCGTGTTTGGAATACGGAAATTCACGGTAATGAAACTAAGTAAATTAAAATTCTATTGTTTAGAACTGGCTTGAATAGAATTATTCTGCGCAAATTGCATGATTTTGGAATTTGACGTTTGGATAAAATTGCGAAATGAGAGTAAATACTTGCAGGTGTAAATATGCCTGGTATGGTGGATGTAAGATTGGTAATCCAAATGCTAACATCTCTGTAGTAAATATTTGTCGAATCCGAGATACATGAAATGTGTTCGGAACACAAAATGTCATGATGAGCACATCTATGTAAATTACCTGTCTATTGGGTAGAACTCGCTCCAAGAGCATTTTTCTGCAAAATCTGCCTCATTTTCAAATCTGGCGTTAGGAAAAATCTTCGAAATATGAGAAAATGCTTCTAAGTGTCAATATGACTTGATTGGTGGATGAAAGTCCGGCAATCCACACGTTAACAAGAGTGTAGTAAATATTTTTCAAACCGTGATTCATGTAGCGCGTTCGAAAAACAGAATTTCACGGTAATGGAACTATGTAAATTAGAATTCTATTGGGTAGAACTAGCTAGAATAGAATATTTCAGGTAAAATTGCTTGATACTCGAATGTGATGTTTGGATAAAGCTGCGAAATTAGAGAAAATATATGTAAGTGTAAAGATGCCCTTATGTTGGAAGAAAGTTCAGTAATCCACATTTTCACAACATATTATAAGAATCTTTTTTTATTCCATGATGCATGTACCATGTTCAGAATGTGGAATTTCATGTTGATTGAAAGAATGTAAACTACTTGTCTATTCGGTAGAACTCACTTCAAGAGAATTTTTCTGTGAAAACTGCTTCATTTTTGAAACTGGCGCTTGGAAAACGCTGCAAAATCTGAGAAAATACATCTAAGTATCAATATTCAATGTTTTGAGATGAAAGTTCGATAATCCACATTTTCACAACATGTTAAAGAATCTTTTTTCTAATCCGTGATGCATGTACCATGTTCGGAACTTGGAATTTCATGGTGATTGAAACAATGTAAACTATTTGTCGATTTGGTAGAACTCACTTCAAGTCAACTTTTCTGTGAAAACTTCATTTTTGAAACTGGCGCTTTGAAAACGCTGCAAAATCTGAGAAAATACTTCTAAGTATCAATATTCAATGTTTTGTGATGAAAGTTCGGTAATCCACATGCTAACAAATCTGTAGTGAATATTTGTCGAATCTGTTATGCATGTAGAATGATCAGAACATGGAATGACATAGTGAGGAAATTTATGTAAATTAAAATTCCCTAGGTTAGGAAACGCTCCAAGAGTTTTTCCTGAGATAACAGCCTGATTATTGAAACGCGTTAGGAATAAGCTGCGAACTCAAATTAATCTATTGTAGGTGTAAATATGCCTTGTATGGTGGATGAAAGTTCGGCAATCCGCATACTAACAACTCTGTAGAGAATATTTGTCGAATCCTACATACATGAAGAGTGTTCGGAACACAGAATATCACGGTGAGTGAATCTAGGTAAAATACATTTCTCTTGGTTAGAACTCATCCGAGAGATTTTTCTGAGAAATCTGCCTCATTTTCGAAATTGGCATTTGGAAATTCCTTCAAAATAAGAGAAAATGCTTCAAACTGACAATATGCCTTGTATTGTGATGGAAGTTCATAAAACCACATGCAAACAAACTTGATGTGACTAATTGTAGAAAGCCTATGCATGTAGCGTGATCGTATGACGGAAATTTCCGGAGATGGAATCTATGTTAATTTCATGTCTATTGGGTAGAAATCGCTCCAAAAATTTTTTCTGCAGAAAAGAGCATGATTTTCGAAACTGGCATTTGGAAAAGGCTGCAAATTCAGAGTTAATGTTTCTACGTTTAAATATGCCTTGTATGGTGGATGAAAGATCTGTAATACACATGTACATAACTCATTAAAAATGTTTCTCAAATCCTTGATAAATGTAGCCTGTTCAGAACATGGACTTTCTCACTGAGGGAAGCAATGTATATTACATATATATTGATTAGAACCCTCTCCAGGAGAGTTTTACTGAAAAATCTGCCTCAGTTTAGAAACTGGTGTTATGAAAACGCTGTGAAATCTGAGTAAATATTTTAAGGTGACAATATGCCTTCAATGGTTTATTAAAAATCGGTAATTCACATGCTATCAACTCAGCAGTGAATATTTGTTGAATCCTTGGTTCATGAAAATTTTTTTAGGATCACGGAATGTTACGGTGATGGTATCTGTGAAAATGAGTAGTCTATTGGACGGAACATGCAACACGAGGATTTTTCTGTGAAAACTGCCTGATTTTCAAAACTGACGTTAGGAAAATTCTGCGAAATGTGAGTAAATGTTTCTAGGTGAAAACATGTCTTGTAAGGTGGATGAAAATTTGATAATCCAGATGCTCACACTCATTAAAGAATGATTGTCGAAACCTTGATGCATGTAACATGTTCAGAACACGGAATGTCACGGTGAGTGAACTACTTAAATTACAAATCTTTTGGGTAGAACTGGCTCCAAGAACATTTTCTGTGAAATCAGCCTCATTTTCCAAACTGGCGTTAGGAAAATCCTGAGAAATCAGAGAAAATGCTTCTAAGTGTGAATATGCATTGAATGGGGAATTTAAGTCCGATAATCCACATAACCAACTATGAAGGGAATACTTTTCGAATCCCTGACTTATTTAGCGTGTTTGGAACACGGAAATTGACGGTAATGAAACTAAGTAAATTAAAATTCTATTGTTTAGAACTGGCTTGAATAGAATTATTCTGCGCAAATTGCATGATTTTGGAATTTGACGTTTGGATAAAATTGCGAAATGAGAGTAAATACTTGCAGGTGTAAATATGCCTGGTATGGTGGATGTAAGATTGGTAATCCAAATGCTAACATCTCTGTAGTAAATATTTGTCGAATCCGAGATACATGAAATGTGTTCGGAACACAAAATGTCATGATGAGCACATCTATGTAAATTACCTCTCTATTGGGTAGAACTCGCTCCAAGAGCATTTTTCTGCAAAATCTGCCTCATTTTCAAATCTGGCGTTAGGAAAAATCTTCGAAATATGAGAAAATGCTTCTAAGTGTCAATATGACTTGATTGGTGGATGAAAGTCCGGCAATCCACACGTTAACAAGAGTGTAGTAAATATTTTTCAAACCGTGATTCATGTAGCGCGTTCGTAAAACAGAATTTCACGGTAATGGAACTATGTAAATTAGAATTCTATTGGGTAGAACTAGCTAGAATAGAATATTTCAGGTAAAATTGCTTGATACTCGAATGTGATGTTTGGATAAAGCTGCGAAATGAGAGAAAATATTTGTAAGTGTAAAGATGCCTTTATGTTGGAAGAAAGTTCAGTAATCCACATTTTCATAACATATTAAAGAATCTTTTTTTATTCCGTGATGCATGTACCATGTTCGGAATGTGGAATTTCACGTTGATTGAAACAATGTAAACTACTTGTCTATTCGGTAGAACTCACTTCAAGAGAATTTTTCTGTGAAAACTGCTTCATTTTTGAAACTGGCGCTTGGAAAACGCTGCAAAACCTGAGAAAATACATCTAAGTATCAATATTCAATGTTTTGAGATGAAAGTTCGGTAATCCACATTTTCACAACATGTTAAAGAATCTTTTTTCTAATCCGTGATGCATGTACCATGTTCGGAACTTGGAATTTCACGGTGATTGTAACAATGTAAATTATTTGTCGATTTGGTAGAACTCACTTCAAGTGAACTTTTCTGTGAAAACTGCTTCATTTTTGAAACTGGCGCTTTGAAAACGCTGCAAAATCTGAGAAAATACATCTAAGTATCAATATTCAATGTTTTGTGATGAAAGTTCGGTAATCCACATGCTAACAAATCTGTAGTGAATATTTGGCGAATCCTTTATTCATGTAGAATGTTCGGAACACGGAATGTCACGGTGAGTGAACTACTTAAATTACATATCTTTTGGGTAGAACTGGCTCCAAGAACATTTTCTGTGAAATCAGCCTCATTTTCCAAACTGGCATTAGGAAAATCCTGATAAATCAGAGAAAATGCTTCTAAGAGTGAAGATGCCTTGAAAGGGGAATTTAACTCCGGTAATCCACGTAACCAACTATGAAGGGAATGCTTTTCGAATCCGTGACTTATTTAGCGCGTTCGGAAAACAGAATTTCACGGTAATGAAACTATGTTAATTAGAATTCTGTTGGGTAGAATTAGCTAGAATAAAATTTTTCTGAGAAAATTGCTTGTTTCTCGAATGTGATGTTTGGACAAGCTGCGAAATGAGAGAAAATATTTGTAGGTGAAAAGATGCCTTTATGTTGGAAGAAAGTTCGGTAATCCATATATTCACAACATGTTAAAGAATCTTTTTTCTAATCCGTGATGCATGTACCATGTTCGGAACGTGGAATTTCACGGTGATTGAAAAAATGTAAACTACTTGTCGATATGGTAGAACTCACTTCAAGAGAATTTTTCTGTGAAAACTGCTTCATTTTTGAAACTGGCGCTTGGAAAACGCTGCAAAATCTGAGAAAATACTTCTAAGTATCAATATTCAATGTTTTGTGATGAAAGTTCGGTAATTGACATGCTAACAAATTTGTAGTGAATATTTGTCGAATCCGTTATGCATGTAGAATGTTCGGAACACGGAATGTCACAGTGAGGAAATTTATGTAAATTAACTTTCCCTAGGTTAGAAAACGCTCCAAGAGTTTTTTCCTGAGATAACAGCCTGATTTTTGAAACTGGGGTTAGGAATAAGCTGCGAACTCAGATTAAACAATTGTAGGTGTAAATATGCCTTGTATGGTGGATGAAAGTTCGGCAATCCGCATACTAACAACTCTGTAGAGAATATTTGTCGAATCTTACATACATGAAGAGTGTTCGTAACACAGAATATCACGGTGAGTGAATCTAGGTAAAATACATTTCTCTTGGTTAGAACTCATCCGAGAGATTTTTCTGCGAAATCTGCCTCATTTTCGAAACTGGCATTTGGAAATTCTTCAAAATCAGAGAAAATGCTTCAAACTGAAAATATGCCTTGTATTGTGATGGAAGTTCATAAAGCCACATGCAAATAAACATGATGTGACTGATTGTAGAAAGCCTATGCATGTAGCGTGATCGTATGATGGAAATTTCCGGAGATGGAATCTATGTAAATTTCATGTCTATTGGGTAGAACTCGCTCCAAAAATTTTTTCTGGAGAAAAGAGCATGATTTTCGAAACTGGCATTTGGAAAATGCTGCAAATTCAGAGTTAATGTTTCTACGTTTAAATATGCCTTCTATGGTGGATGAAATTTCTGTAATACACATGTACATATCTCATTAAAAATGTTTGTCAAATCCGAGAAGTATGTAGCGTTTTCGGGAATTGGAATGTCACTGTGAGGGAAACTATGTAAATTAAATTTCTATTGGGAAGTACTTGCTCCACGAGAATTTTTTGTGAATCTCCCTCATTTACAAAACTGTCATTAGGAAAATCTTTTGAAATATGGGAAAGTGCTTCAAAGTGTCAATATGGCATTTATGGTGGATGAATGTTAGGTAATGCTTATGCTACCAATTCTGTAGTGAATATTTGTCGAATCTGACATGCGTGTAGGTATTTTGGAACACGGAATTTCACGCTGATGGGTTCTATGTAAATTGCATGTCTATTGGAGAGAACTCGCTCCAAGAGGATTTCTCTGTGAAAATTGCATGATTTTAGAAACTGAGATTAGGAGAAATCTACTAAATCAGAATAAAACTTTCTATGTATATATATACATTGTAAGGTAGATGAAAGTTCGATAATACAAATGTTCACAACTCATTAAAGTATGTTTGTCAAATCCGTGATGCATGTAACGTGTTCAGAACACGGAATGTCACGGTGAGTAAAACTAGGTAAATTACATATCTTTTGTGTATAACTCACTCCAAGAACATTTTTCCAGCAAATCTGCCTCATTTTCTAAACTGGCGTTAAAACTAAACTGTGAAATCTGAGAAAATTCTTCAAAGTGACAGTAAGCCTTGTATGGTGGATGAAAGTGCTGTAATCCACATGCTAACAACTATGTAGTGAATATTTGTCGAATCCGAGATACATGTAGTGTTTTCAGAACACGGAATTTCACGGTGATCGAATCCATGTTTATTACATGTCTATAGGTTAGAACATGCTCCAAGAGGTTTTTGCCGAGAAATCTGCCTCAGTTTCGAAACTGGCATTTTGAAAGCTCTGTGAAATCAGAGAAAAAGATTCTAAGCATCAATATCCCTTGTATTGTGATGAAAGTCCTGTCATCCTCATGCAAACAACTTTATAGTTTATTTTTGTCGAATCTTTCCTGCATGTGGTGTGTTAGGTACACGTAATTTCACAGCGGGGAATCTATGTAATTTACGTATCTATTGGGTAGAACACGCTCCAACGTTTATTTCCTTTGAAAACTGCCTGATTTTCAAAACTGCTATTAGAGAAATGCTGCGAACTCAGAGTTAATGTTTCTATGTGTCAATATGCCTTGTATGGTGGATGAAAGATCTGTAATACACATGTACATAACTCATTAAAAATGTTTCTCAAATCCTTGATGTATGTAGCCTGTTCGGAACACGGTTTTCTCGGTGAGGGAAGCTATGTATATTACATATCTATTGGTTAGAACACTCTCCAGGAGAGTTTTACTGAAAAATCTGCCTCAGTTTCGAAACTGGTGTTATGAAAACGCTGTGAAATCTGATTAAATATTTTAAGGTGACAATATGTCTTCAATGGTTTATTAAAGATCGGTAATTCACATGCTATCAACTCAGCAGTGAATATTTTTGAATCCTTGGTGCATGAAAATTTTTTTAGGAACACGTAATGTTACGGTGATGGTATCTGTGAAAATGAGATGTCTATTGGATGGAACATGCAACAAGAGGATTTTTCTGGGGAAACTGCCTGATTTTCGAAACTTAGATTAGGAAAATTCTGCAAAATGTGAGTAAAAGTTTCTAGGTGAAAACATGTCTTGTAAGGTGGATGAAAATTTGATAATCCACGTGCTCACACTCATTAAAGAATGATTGTCGAAACCTTGATGCATGTAACATTTTCAGGACACGGAATGTCACGGTGAGTGAATTACTTAAATTACATATCTTTTGGGTAGAACTGGCTCCAAGAACATTTTCTGTGAAATCAGCCTCATTTTCCAAACTGGCGTTAGGAAAAACCTGAGAAATCAGAGTAAATGCTTCTAAGTGTGAATATGCCTAGAATGGGGAATTTAAGTCCGTTAATCCACGTAACCAACTATGAAGGGAATACTTTTCGAATCCGTGACTTATTTAGCGTGTTTGGAACACGGAAATTCACGGTAATGAAACTATGTAAATTAAAATTCTATTGGGTAGAACTAGCTTGAATAGAATTTATCTGCGCAAATTGCATGATTTTGGAATTTGACGTTTGGATAAAATTGCGAAATGAGAGTAAATACTTGTAGGTGTAAATATGCCTGGTATGGTGGATGTAAGATTAGTAATCCAAATGCTAACATCTCTGTAGTAAATATTTGTCGAATCCGAGATACATGAAATGTGTTCGGAACACAAAATATCATGATGAGCACATCTATGTAAATTACCTGTCTATTGGGTAGAACTCGCTTCAAGAGCATTTTTCTGCAAAATCTGCCTCATTTTCAAATCTGGCGTTAGGAAAAATCTTCGAAATATGAGAAAATGCTTCTAAGTGTCAATATGACTTGATTGGTGGATGAAAGTCTGGCAATCCACACGTTAACAAGAGTGTAGTAAATATTTTTCAAACCGTGATTCATGTAGCGCGTTCGAAAAACAGAATTTCACGGTAATGGAACTATGTAAATTAGAATTCTATTGGGTAGAACTAGCTAGAATAGAATATTTCAGCGAAAATTGCTTGATTCTCGAATGTGATGTTTGGATAAAGCTGCGAAATGAGAGAAAATATTTGTAGGTTTAAAGTTGCCTTTATGTTGGAAGAAAGTTCAGTGATCCAAATTTTCGCAACATATAAAAGAATCTTTTTTTATTCCGTGATGCATGTACTATGTTCGGAATGTGGAATTTCAAGGTGATTGAAAGAATGTAAATTACTTGTCTATTCGGTAGAACTCACTTCAAGAGAATTTTTCTGTGAAAACTGCTTGATTTTTAAAACTGGCGCTTGGAAAACGCTGCAAAATCTGAGAAAATACATCTAAGTATCAATATTCAATGTTTTGTGATGAAAGTTCGGTAATCCACATGCTAACAAATCTGTAGTGAATATTTGGCGAATTCTTTATTCATGTAGAATGTTCGGAACACGGAATGTCACGGTGAGTGAACTACTTAAATTACATATCTTTTGGGTAGAACTGGCTCCAAGAACATTTTCTGTGAAATCAGCCTCATTTTCCAAACTGGCATTAGGAAAATCCTGAGAAATCAGAGAAAATGCTTCTAAGAGTGAAGATGCCTTGAAAGGGGAATTTAAGTCCGGTAATCCACGTAACCAACTATGAAGGGAATTCTTTTCGAATCCGTGACTTATTTAGCGCGTTCGGAAAACAGAATTTCACGGTAATGAAACTATGTTAATTAGAATTCTATTGGGTAGAATTAGCTAGAATAAAATTTTTCTGAGAAAATTGCTTGATTCTCGAATGTGATGTTTGGACAAGCTGCGAAATGAGAGAAAATATTTGTAGGTGTAAAGATGCCTTTATGTTGGAAGAAAGTTCGGTAATCCACATTTTCACAACATGTTAAAGAATCTTTTTTCTAATCCGTGATGCATGTACCATGTTCGTAACGTTGAATTTCACGGTGATTGAAAAAATGTACACTACTTGTCGATATGGTAGAACTCACTTCAAGAGAATTTTTCTGTGAAAACTGCTTCATTTTTGAAACTGGCGCTTGGAAAACGCTGCAAAATCTGAGAAAATATTTCTAAGTATCAATATTCAATGTTTTGTGATGAAAGTTCGGTAATTGACATGCTAACAAATCTGTAGTGAATATTTGTCGAATCCGTTATTCATGTAGAATGTTCGGAACACGGAATGTCACAGTGAGGAAATTTATGTAAATTAACTTTCCCTAGGTTAGAAATCACTCCAAGAGTTTTTTCCTGAGATAACAGCCTGATTTTTGAAACTGGGGTTAGGAATAAGCTGCGAACTCAGATTAAACAATTGTAGGTGTAAATATGCCTTTTATGGTGGATGAAAGTTCGGCAATCCACATACAAACAACTCTGCAGAGAATATTTGTCGAATCCGAGATACAAGAATCGTGTTCGGAACACAGAATATCACGGTGAACGATTCTACGTAAAATACATTTCTCTTGGTTACAACTCAATCCAAGAAATTTTTCTGCAAAATCTGCATCAGTTTCGAATCTGGCATTTGGAAATTCCTTCAAAATCATAGAAAATGCTTCAAACTGACAATATGCCTTGTATTGTGATGGAAGTTCATAAAGCCACATGCAAATAAACATGATGTGACTAATTGTAGAAAGCCTAAGCATGTAGCGTGATCGTATGACGGAAATATCCGGAGATGGAATCTATGTAAATTTCAAGTCTATTGGGTAGAACTTGCTCAAAAAATTTTTTCTGGAGAAAAGAGCATGATTTTCGAAACTGGCATTAGGAAAAGGCTGCAAATTCAGAGTTAATGTTTCTAGGTTTAAATATGCCTTGTATGGTGGATGAAAGTGCTGTAATCCACATGCTAACAACTATGTAGTGAATATTTGTCGAATCTGAGATACATGTAATGTGTTCAGAACACGGAATTTCACAGTGATCGAATCCATGTTTATTACATGTCTATAGGTTAGAACCTGCTCCAAGAGGTTTTTGCCGTGAAATCTGCCTCTGTTTTGATACTGGCATTTGGAAAGCTCTGTGAAATCAGAGAAAATGCTTCTAAACATCAATATGCCTTGTATTGTTATGAAAGTCCTGTCATCCTCATGCAAACAACGCTATAGTGTATTTTTCTCGAATATTTTCTGCATGTGGTTTGTTCGGTATACGTAATATCACAGCGGGGGAATCTATGTAATTTACGTATCTATTGGGTAGAACACGCTCCAACATTTATTTCCTTTGAAAACTGCCTGATTATCAAAACTGCTATTAGGGAAATGCTGCGAACTCAGAGTTAATGTTTCTATGTGTCAATATGCCTTGTATTGTGGATGAAAGATCTGTAATACACATGTACATAACTCATTAAAAATGTTTCTCAAATCCTTGATGTATGTAGCCTGTTCGGAACACGGTCTTTCTCGGTGAGGGAAGCTATGTATATTACATTTCTATTGGTTAGAACCCTCTCCAGTAGAGTTTTACTGAAAAATCGGCCTCAGTTACGAAACTGGTGTTATGAAAACGCTGTGAAATCTGATTAAATATTTTAAGGTGACAATATGTCTTCAATGGTTTATTAAAGATCGGTAATTCACATGCTATCAACTCAGCAGTGAATATTTGTTGAATCCTTGGTGCATGAAAATTTTTTTAGGAACACGGAATGTTACAGTGATGGTATCTGTGAAAATGAGATGTCTATTGGATGGAACAAGCAACAAGAGGTTTTTTCTGGGAAAACTGCTTGATTTTCGAAACTGGCGTTAGGAAAATTCTGCGAAATGTGAGTAAATGTTTCTAGGTGAAAACATGTCTTGTAAGGTGGATGAAAATTTGATAATCTAAGTGCTCACACTCATTAAAAAATGATTGTCGAAAGCTTGATGCATATAACATTTTCAGGACACGGAATGTCACGGTGAGTGAACTACTTAAATTACATATCTTTTGGGTTGAACTGGCTCCAAGAACATTTTCTGTGAAATCAGCCTGATTTTCCAAATTAGCGTTAGGAAAATCCTGAGAAATCAGAGTAAATGCTTCTAAGTGTGAATATGCCTAGAATGGGGAATTTAAGTTCGTTAATCCACGTAACCAACTATGAAGGGGATAATTTTCGAATCCGTGACTTATTTAGCGTGTTTGTAAAACGGAAATTCACGGTAATGAAACTATGTAAATTAAAATTCTATTGGGTAGAACTAGCTTGAATAGAATTTTTTGCTCAAATTGCATGATTTTGGAATTTGATGTTTGGATAAAATTGCGAAATGAGAGTAAATACTTGTAGGTGTAAATATGCCTGGTATGGTGGATGTAAGATTGGTAATCCAAATGCTAACATCTCTGTAGTGAATATTTGTCGAATCCGAGGTACATGAAATGTGTTCGGAACACAAAATGTCATGATGAGCACATCTATGTAAATTACCTCTCTATTGGGTAGAACTCGCTCCAAGAGCATTTTTCTGCAAAATCTGCCTCATTTTCAAATCTGGCGTTAGGAAAAATCTTCGAAATATGAGAAAATGCTTCTAAGTGTCAATATGACTTGATTGGTGGATGAAAGTCTGGCAATCCACACGTTAACAAGAGTGTAGTAAATATTTTTCAAACCGTGATTCATGTAGCGCGTTCGAAAAACAGAATTTCACGGTAATGGAACTATGTAAATTAGAATTCTATTGGGTAGAACTAGCTAGAATAGTATATTTCAGGTAAAATTGCTTGATACTCGAATGGGATGTTTGGATAAAGCTGCGAAATGAGAGAAAATATTTGTAGGTGTAAAGATGCCTTTATGTTGGAAGAAAGTTCAGTAATCCACATTTTCACAACATATTAAAGAATCTTTTTTTATTCCGTGATGCATGTACCATGTTCGGAATGTGGAATTTCAAGGTGATTGAAAGAATGTAAACTACTTGTCTATTCGGTAGAACTCACTTCAAGAGAATTTTTCTGTGAAAACTGCTTCATTTTTGAAACTGGCGCTTGGAAAACGCTGCAAAACCTGAGAAAATACATCTAAGTATCAATATTCAATGTTTTGAGATGAAAGTTCGGTAATTCACATTTTAACAACATGTTAAAAAAACTTTTTTCTAATCCGTGATGCATGTAACATGTTCGGAACTTGGAATTTCACGGTGATTGAAACAATGTAAACTATTTGTCGATTTGGTAGAACTCACTTCAAGTGAACTTTTCTGTGAAAACTGCTTCATTTTTGATACTGGCGCTTTGAAAATGCTGCAAAATATGAGAAAATACTTCTAAGTATCAATATTCAATGTTTTGTGATGAAAGTTCGGTAATCCAAATACTAAAAAATCTGTAGTGAATATTTGTCGAATCTGTTATGCATGTAGACTGATCAGAACATGGGATGACATAGTGAGGAAATTTATGTAAATTAAATTTCCCTAGGTTAGGAATCGCTCCAAGAGTTTTTCCTGGGATAACAGCCTGATTTTTGAAACGCGTTAGGAATAAGCTGCGAACTCAAATTAATCTATTGTAGGTGTAAATATGCCTTGTATGGTGGATGAAAGTTCGGCAATCCGCATACTAACAACTCTGTAGAGAATATTTGAGGAATCCTACATACATGAAGAGTGTTCGGAACACAGAATATCACGGTGAGTGAATCTAGGTAAAATACATTTCTCTTGGTTAGAACTCATCCGAGAGATTTTTCTGAGAAATCTGCCTCATTTTCGAAACTGGCATTTGGAAATTCTTCATAATCAGAGAAAATGCTTCAAACTGACAATATGCCTTGTATTGTGATGGAAGTTCATAAAGCCACATGCAAATAAACATGATGTGACTAATTGTAGAAAGCCTATGCATGTAGCGTGATCGTATGACGGAAATTTCCGGAGAAGGAATCTATGTAAATTTCATGTCTATTGGGTAGAACTCGCTCCAAAAATTTTTTCTGGAGAAAAGAGCATGATTTTCGAAACTGGCATTTGGAAAAGGCTGCAATTTCAGAGTTAATGTTTCTACGTTTAAATATGCCTTGTATGGTGGATGAAATTTCTGTAATACAAATGAACATAACTCATTAAAAATGTTTGTCAAATCCGAGAAGTATGTAGCGTTTTCGGGAATCGGAATGTCACTGTGAGGGAAACTATGTAAATTAAATTTCTATTGGGAAGTACTTGCTCCACGAGAATTTTTTGTGAATCTCCCTCATTTTCAAAACTGGCATTAGGAAAATATTTTGAAATATGGGAAAGTGCTTCAAAGTGTCAATATGGCATTTATGGTGGATGAATGTTAGGTAATTTTTATGCTACCAATTCTGTAGTGAATATTTGTCGAATCCATCATGCGTGTAGGTATTTTGGAACACGGAATTTCACGCTGATGGGTTCTATGTAAATTGCAAGTCTATTGGAGAGAACTCGCTCCAAGAGGTTTTCTCTGTGAAAGTTGCATGATTTTAGAAACTGAGATTAGGAGAAATCTACTAAATCAGAATAAAACTTTCTATGTATAAATATACATTGTAAGGAAGATGAAAGTTCGATAATACAAATGTTCACAACTCATTAAAGTATGTTTGTCAAATCCGTGATGCATGTTACATGTTCAGAACACGGAATGTCACAGTGAGTAAAACTAGGTAAATTACATATCTTTTGTGTATAACTCGCTCCAAGAACATTTTTCCACCAAATCAGCCTCATTTTCTAAACTGGCGTTAAAACTAACCTGTGAAATCTGAGAAAAATTTTCAAAGTGCCAGTAAGCCTTGTATGGTGGATGAAAGTGCTGTAATCCACATGCTAACAACTATGTAGTGAATATTTGTCGAATCCGAGATACATGTAGTGTGTTCAGAACACGGAATTTCACGGTGATCGAATCCATGTTTATTACATGTCTATAGGTTAGAACCTGCTCCAAGAGGTTTTTGCCGAGAAATCTGCCTCAGTTTCGAAAGTGGCATTTTGAAACCTCTGTGAAATCAGAGAAAAAGATTCTAAGCATCAATATGCCTTGTATTGTGATGAAAGTCCTGTCATCCTCATGCAAACAACTCTATAGTTTATTTTTGTCGAATCTTTCCTGCATGTGGTGTGTTAGGTACATGTAATTTCACAGCGGGGAATCTATGTAATTTACATATCTATTGGGTAGAACACGCTCCAACATTTATTTCCTTTGAAATCTGCCTGATTTTTGAAACTGCTATTAGGGAAAAGCTGCGAACTCAGAGTTAATGTTTCTATGTGTCAATATGCCTTGTATGGTGGATGAAAGATCTGTAATACACATGTACATAACTCATTAAAAATGTTTCTCAAATCCTTGATGTATGTAGCCTGTTCAGAACACGGTCTTTCTCGGTGAGGGAAGCTATGTATATTACATATCTATTGGTTAGAACACTCCCCAGGAGAGTTTTACTGAAAAATCTGCCTCAGGTTCGAAACTGGTGTTATGAAAACGCTGTGAAATCTGAGTAAAAGTTTTAAGGTGACAATATGCTTTCAATGGTTTATTAAAGATCGGTAATTCACATGCTATCAACTCAGCAGTGAATATATGTTGAATCCTTGGTTCATGAAAATTTTTTTAGGAACACGGAATCTTACAGTGATGGTATCTGTGAAAATGAGATGTCTATTGGATGGAACATGCAACAAGAGGATTTTTCTGTGAAATCTGCCTCATTTTCAAAACTGACGTTAGGAAAATTCTGCGAAATGTGAGTAAATGTTTCTAGGTGAAAACATGTCTTGTAAGGTGGATGAAAATTTGATAATCCAGATGCTCACACTCATAAAAGAATGATTGTCGAAACCTTGATGCATGTAACATGTTCAGAACACGGAATGTCACGGTGAGTGAACTACTTAAATTACAAATCTTTTGGGTAGAACTGGCTCCAAAAACATTTTCTGTGAAATCAGCCTCATTTTCCAAACTGGCGTTAGGAAAAACCTGAGAAATCAGAGAAAATGCTTCTAAATGTGAATATGCCTTGAATGGGGAATTTAAGTCCGGTAATCCACGTAACCAACTATGAAGGGAATACTTTTCGAATCAGTGACTTATTTAGCGTGTTTGGAACACGGAAATTCACGGTAGTGAAACTATGTAAATTAAAATTCTATTGGGTAGAATTAGCTTGAAGAGAATTTTTCACGCAAATTGCATGATTTTGGAATTTGACGTTTGAATAAAATTGCGAAATGAGAGTAAATACTTGTAGGTGTAAATATGCCTGGTAGGGTGGATGTAAGATTGGTAATCCAAATGCTAACATCTCTGTAGTGAATATTTGTCGAATCCGAGATACATGAAATGTGTTCGGAACACAAAATATCATGATGAGCACATCTATGTAAATTACCTGTCTATTGGGTAGAACTCGCTCCAAGAGCATTTTTCTGCAAAATCTGCCTCTTTTTCAAATCTGGCGTTAGGAAAAATCTTCGAAATATGAGAAAATGCTTCTAAGTGTCAATATGACTTGATTGGTGTATGAAAGTCCGTTAATCCACACGTTAACAAGAGTGTAGTAAATATTTTTCAAACCGTGATTCATGAAGCGGTTTCAAAAAACAGAATTTCACGGTAATGGCACTATTTAAATTAGAATTCTATTGGGTAGAACTAGCTAGAATAGAATATTTCAGCGAAAATTGCTTGATTCTCGAATGTGATGTTTGGATAAAGCTGCGAAATGAGAGAAAATATTTGTAGGTGTAAAGTTGCCTTTATTTTGGAAGAAAGTTCAGTAATCCACATTTTCACAACATATTAAAGAATCTTTTTTTATTCTGTGATGTATGTACCATGTTCGGAATGTGGAATTTCACGTTGATTGAAACAATGTAAACTAATTGTCGATTCGGTAGAACTCACTTCAAGAGAATTTTTCTGTGAAAACTGCTTCATTTTTGAAACTGGCGCTTGGAAAACGCAGCAAAATCTGAGAAAATACTTCTAAGTATCAATATTAAATATTTGGTGATGAAAGTTCGGTAATCCACATTCTAACAAATATGTAGTGAATATTTGGCGAATCCTTTATTCATGTAGAATGTTCGGAACACATAATGTCACGGTGAGTGTAGTACTTAAATTACAAATCTTTTGGGTAGAACTGGCTCCAAGAACATTTTCTGTGAAATCAGCATCATTTTCCAAAATGGCATTAGGAAAACCTGAAAAATCGGAGAAAATGCTTCTAAGAGTGAAGATGCCTTGAATGGGGAATTAAATTACGGTAATCCACGTAACCAACTATGATGGGAATACTTTTCGAATCCGTGAATTATATAGCGCGTTCGGAAAACAGAAATTCACGGTAATGAAACTATTTTAATTAGAATTCTATTGGGTAGAATTTGCTAGAATAAAATTTTTTTGAGAAAATTGCTTGATTCTCGAATGTGATGTTTGGACAAACTGCGAAATAAGAGATAATATTTGTAGGTGTAAAGATGCCTTTATGTTGAAAGAAAGTTCGGTAATCCACACTTTCACTACACGTTAAAGAATCTTTATTCTAATCCGTGATGCATGTACCATGTTCGGAACGTGGAATTTCACGGTGATTGAAAATATGTAAACTACTTGTCGATATGGTAGAACTCACTTCAAGAGAATTTTTCTGTGAAAACTGCTTCATTTTTGAAACTGGTGCTTGGAAAACGCTGCAAAATCTGAGAAAATACTTCTAAGTATCATTATTCAATGTTTTGTGATGAAAGTTCTGTAATTGACATGCTAACATATCTGTAGTGAATATTTGTCGAATCCGTTATTCATGTAGATTGTTCAGAACACGGAATGTCACAGTGAGGAAATTTTTGTAAATTAACTTTCCATAGGTTAGAAATCGCTCGAAGAGTTTTTTCCTGAGATAACACCCTGATTATTGAAACTGGCGTTAGGAATAATTTGAGAACTCAGTTTAAACTATTGTAGGTGTAAATATGCCTTTTATGGTGGATGAAAGTTCGGCAATCCGCATACTAACAACTCTGCAGAGAATATTTGTCGAATCCGAGATACATGAATAGTGTTCGGAACACAGAATATCACGGTGAGCGATTCTACGTAAAATATATTTCTCTTGGTTAGAACTCAATTCAAGAGATTTTTCTGCGAAATCTGCATCATATTCGAAACTGGCATTTGGAAATTTCTTCAAAATCAAAGAAAATGCTTCAAACTGACAATATGCCTTGTATTGTCATGGAAGTTCATAAAGCCACATGCAAACAAACATGATGTGACTAATTGTAGAAAGCCTAAGCATGTAGCGTGATCGTATGACGGAAAAATCCGGAGATGGAATCTATGTAAATTACAAGTCTATTGGGTAGAAATCGCTCCAAAAATTTTTTCTGGAGAAAAGAGCATGATTTTCGAAACTGGCATCTGGAAAATGGCTGCAAATTCAGAGTTAATGTTTCTAGGTTTAAATATGCCTTGTATGGTGGATGAAAGTTCTGTAATACACATGTACATAACTCATTAAAAATGTTTGTCAAATCCGAGAAGTATGTAGCCTTTTCGGGAATTGGAATGTCACTGTGAGGGAAACTATTTAAATTAAATTTCTATTGGGAAGTACTTGCTCCACGAGAATTTTTTGTGAATCTCCCTCATTTACAAAACTGGCATTAGGAAAATATTTTGAAATATGGGAAAGTGCTTCAAAGTGTCAATATGGCATTTATGGTGGATGAATGTTAGGTAATTCTTATGCTACCAATTCTGTAGTGAATATTTGTCGAATCCATCATGTGTGTATGTATTTTGGAACACGGAATTTCACGCTGATGGGGTCTATGTAAATTGCATGTCTATTGGATAGAACTCGCTCCAAGAGGTTTTCTCTGTGAAAACTGCATGATTTTAGAAACTGAGATTAGGAGAAATATACTAAATCAGAATAAACTTTCTATGTGTAAATATACATTGTAAGGAAGATGAAAGTTCGATAATACAAATCTTCACATCTCATTAAAGAATGTTTGTCAAATCCGTGATGCATGTAACGTGTTCAGAACACGGAATGTCACGGTGAGTAAAACTAGGTAAATTACATATCTTTTGTGTATAACTCGCTCCAAGAATATTTTTCCGCCAAATCTGCCTCATTTTCTAAACTGGCGTTAAAACTAAACTGTGAAATCTGAGAAAATTCTTCAAAGTGTCAGTAAGCCTTGTATGGTGGATGAAAGTGCTGTAATCCACATACTAACAACTATGTGGTGAATATTTGTCGAATCCGAGATACATGTAGTGTGTTCAGAACATGGAATTTCACAGTGATCGAATCCATGTTTGTTACATGTCTATAGGTTAGAACTTGCTCCAAGAAGTTTTTGCTGTGAAATCTGCCTCAGTTTCGATACTGGCATTTGAAAGCTCTGTGAAATCAGAGAAAATGCTTCTAAACATCAATATGCCTTGTATTGTGATGAAAATCCTGTCATCCTCATGCAAACAACTCTATAGTTTATTTTTGTCGAATCTTTTCTGCATGTAGTGTGTTCGGTACACGTAAATTCACAGCAGGGGAATCTATGTAATTTACGTATCTATTGGGTAGAACACGCTCCAAAATTTATTTTCCTTTGAAAACTTCATGATTTTTGAAACTGCTATTAGGGAAAAGCTGCGAACTCAGAGTTAATGTTTGTATGTGTCAATATGCCTTGTATGGTGGATGAAAGATCTGTAATACACATGTACATAACTCATTAAAAATGTTTCTCAAATCCTTGATGTATGTAGCCTGTTCGGAACACGGTCTTTCTCGGTGAGGGAAGCTATGTATTTTACATATCTTTTGGTTACAACCCTCTCCAGGAGAGTTTTACTGAAAAATCTGCCTCAGTTACGAAACTGGTGTTATGAAAACGCTGTGAAATCTGATTAAATATTTTAAGGTGACAATATGTCTTCAATGGTTTATTAAAGATCAGTAATTCACATGCTATCAACTCACCAGTGAATATTTGTTGAATCCTTGGTGCATGCAACTTTTTTTGGAACACGGAATGTTACGGTGATGGTATCTGTGAAAATGAGATGTCTATTGGATGGAACATGCAACAAGAGGATTTTTCTGGGAAAACTGCCTGATTTTCGAAACTGACGTTAGGAAAATTTCTGCGAAATATGAGTAAATGTTTCTAGGTGAAAACATGTCTTGTAAGGTGGATGAAAATTTGATAATCCACGTGCTCACACTCATTAAAGAATGATTGTCGAATCCTGGATGCATGTAACATTTTCAGGACACGGAATGTCACGGTGAGTGAACTACTTAAATTACAAATCTTTTGGGTAGAACTGGCTCCAAGAACATTTTCTGTGAAATCAGCCTGATTTTCCAAACTGGCATTAGGAAAAACATGAGAAATCTGAGAAAATGCTTCTAAGTGTGAATATGCCTTGAATGGGGAATTTAAGTCCGGTAATCCACGTAACCAACTATGAAGGGAATACTTTTCGAATCCGTGAATTATTTAGCGTGTTTGGAACAGGGAAATTCACGGTAATGAAACTATGTAAATTAAAATTCTATTGGGTAGATCTAGCTTGAATAGAATTTTTCGGCGCAAATTGCATGATTTTCGAATTTGACGTTTGGATAAAACTGCTTAATGAGAGTAAAAACTTGTAGGTGTAAATATGCCTGTTATGGTGGATGTAAGATTAGTAATCCAAATGCTAACATCTCTGTAGTGAATATTTGTCGAATCCGAGATACATGAAATGTGTTCGGAACACAAAATGTCATGATGAGCACATCTATGTAAATTACCTCTCTATTGTGTAGAACTCGCTCCAAGAGCATTTTTCTGCAAAATCTGCCTCATTTTCAAATCTGGCGTTAGGAAAAATCTTCGAAATATGAGAAAATGCTTCTAAGTGTCAATATGACTTGATTGGTGGATGAAAGTCCGGTAATCCACACGTTAACAAGAGTTTAGGAAATATTTTTCAAACCGTGATTCATGTAGCACGTTCGAAAAACAGAATTTCACGGTAATGGAACTATGTAAATTAGAATTCTATTGGGTAGAACTAGCTCGAATAGAATATTTCAGCGAAAATTGCTTGATTCTCGAATGTGATGTTTGGATAAAGCTGCAAAATGAGAGAAAATATTTGTAGGTTTAAAGATGCCTTTATGTTGGAAGAAAGTTCAGTAATCCACATTTTCACAACATATTAAAGAATGTTTTTTTATTCCATGATGCATGTACCATGTTCGGAATGTGGAATTTCACGTTGATTGAAGCAATGTAAACTATTGTTGATTCGGTAGAACTCACTTAAAGAGAATTTTTCTGTGAAAACTGCTTCATTTTTGAAACTGGCGCTTGGAAAACGCAGGAAAATCTGAGAAAATACTTCTAAGTATCAATATTCAATGTTTTGTGATGAAAGTTCGGTAATCCAAATGCTAACAATTCTGTAGTGAATATTTGGCGAATACTTTATTCATGTAGAATGTTCGGAACACGGAATGTCACCGTGAGTGAACAACTTAAATTACATATCTTTTGGGTAGACTGGCTCCAAGAACATTTTCTGTGAAATCAGCCTCATTTTCCAAACTGGCATTAGGAAAAACCTGAGAAATCGGAGAAAATGCTTCTAAGAGTGAAGATGCCTTGAATGGGGAATTAAAGTCCGGTAATCCACGTAACCAACTATGAAGGGAGTACTTTTCGTATCCGTGACTTATTTAGCGCGTTCGGAAAACAGAATTTCACGGTAATGGAAATATGTTAATTAAAATTCTATTGGGTAGAATAAGCTAGAATAAAATTTTTTGGCGAAAATTGCTTGATTCTCGAATGTGAAGTTTGAACAAGCTGCGAAATGAGAGAAAATATTTGTAGGTGTAAAGATCCCTTTATGTAGGTAGAAAGTTCGGTAATCCACACTGTCACAACATGTTAAAGAATCTTTTTTCTACTCCGTGATGCATGTACCATGTTCGGAACGTGGAATTTCACGGTGATAGAAAAAATGTAAACTAATTGTCGATTTGGTAGAACTCACTTCAAGAGAATTTTTCTGTAAAAACTGCTTCATTTTTGAAACTTGCGCTTGGAAAACGCTGCAAAATCTGAGAAAATACTTCTAAGTATCAATATTCAAAATTTTGTGATGAAAGTTCGGTAATCCACATGCTAAAAAATTTGTAGTGAATATTTGTCGAATCCGTATTGCATGTAGAATGATCAGAACACGGAATGTCACAGTGAGGAATTTATTTAATTTACATTTCCCTAGGTTAGAAATCTCTCCAAGAGTTTTTTCCTGAGATAACAGCCTGATTTTTGAAACTGGCGTTAGGAATAAGCTGCGAACTCAGATTAAACAATTGTAGGTGTAAATATGCCTTGTATGGTGGATGAAAGTTCGGCATTCCACATTTTAACAAGAGTGTAGTAAATATTTTTCAAACCATGTTTCATGTAGCACGTTCGAGAAACAGAATTTCACGGTAATGGAACTATGTAAATTAGAATTCTATTGGGTAGAACTAGCTAGAATAGAATATTTCTGCGAAAATTGCTTGATTCTCGAATGGGATGTTTGGATAAAGCTGCGAAATGAGAGAAAATATTTGTAGGTGTAAATATGCCTTTATGTTGGAAGAAAGTTCAGTAATCCTTATTTTCACAACATATTAAGGAATCTTTTTTTTTTATCCGTGATGCATGTACCATGTTCGGAATGTGGAATTTCACGTTGATTGAAACAATCTAAACTACTTGTCGATTTGGTAGAACTCAATTCAAGGGAATTTTTCTGTGAAAACTGCTTCATTTTTAAACTGGCGCTTGGAAAACGCTGCAAAATCTGAGAAAATACTTCTAAGAATCAATACTCAATATTTTGTGATGAAAGTTCGGTAATCCACATGCTAACAAATCTGTAGTGAATATTTGTCGAATCCGTTATGCATGTAGAATGATTGGAACACGAAATGTCACAGTGAGGAAACTTATGTAAATTACATTTCCCTAGGTTAGAAATCACTCCACGAGGGTTTATTCCTGAGATAACAGCCTGATTTTTGAAACTGGCGTTAGGAATAAGCTGCGAACTCAGATTAAACAATTGTAGGTGTAAATATGCCTTGTATGGTGGATGAAAGTTCGGCAATCCGCATACTAACAACTCTGTAGAGAATATTTGTCAAATCCGAGATACATGAAGAGTGTTCGGAACACAGAATATCACAGTGAGCGAATCTAGGTAAAATAAATGTCTCTTGGTTAGAACTCAATCCAAGAGTTTTTTCTTCGAAATCTGCCTCATTTTCGAAACTGGCATTTGGAAATTCCTTCAAAATCAGAGAAAATGATTCAAACTGACAATATGCCTTGTATTGTGATGGAAGTTCATAAAGCCACATGCAAACAAACCTGATGTGACTAATTGTAGAAAGCCTATGCATGTAGCGTGATCGTATGACGGAAATTTCCGGAGATGGAATCTATGTAAATTTCATGTCTATTTGGTAGAAATTGCTCCAAAAATTTTTTCTGGAGATAACGGCCTGATTTTCGAAACTGGCATTAGGAAAAGCCTGCAAATTCAGAGTTAATGTTTCTAGGTTTAAATATGCCTTGTATGGTGGATGATAGTTCTGTAATACACATGTACATAACTCATTAAAAATGTTTGCCAAATCCGAGAATTATGTAGCGTTTTCGGGAATTGGAATGTCACTCTGAGGGAAACTATGTAAATTACATTTCTATTGGGAAGTACTTGCTCCACGAGAATTTATTGTGAATCTGCCTCATTTTCAAAACTAGCATTAGGAAAATCTTTTGAAATATGGGAAAGTGCTTCAAAGTGTCAATATGGCATTTATGGTGGATGAATGTTAGGTAATATTTATGCTACCAATTCTGTAGTGAATATTTGTCGAATCTGTCATGCGTGTATGTATTTTGGAACACGGAATTTCACGCTGATGGGTTCTATATAAATTGCATGTCTATTGGATAGAACTCGATCCAAGAGGATTTCTCTGTGAAAACTGAATGATTTTAGAAACTGAGATTAGGAGAAATGTACTAAAGCAGAATAAAATTTCTATGTGTAAATTTACATTGTAAGGAAGATGAAAGTTCCATAATACAAATGTTCACAACTCATTAAAGTATGTTTGTCAAATCCGTGATGCATGTAACGTATTCAGAACACGGAATGTCACGGTGAGTAAAACTAGGTAAATTACATACCTTTTGTGTATAACTCGCTCCTAGAATATTTTTCTGCCAAATCTGCCTCATTTTCTAAACTGGCATTTAAAACTAAACTTTGAAATCTGAGAAAATTCTTCAAAGTGTCAGTAAGCCTTGTATGGTGGATGAAAGTGCTGTAATCCACATGCTAACAACTATGTAGTGAATATTTGTCGAATCCGAGATACATGAAGAGTGTTCGGAACACAGAATATCACGGTGAGCGAATCTAGGTAAAATACATGTCTCTTGGTTAGAACTCAATCCAAGAGTTTTTTCTGCGAAATCTGCCTCATTTTCGAAACTGGCATTTGGAAATTCCTTCAAAATCAGAGAAAATGATTCAAACTGACAATATGCCTTGTATTGTGATGGAAGTTCATAAAGCCACATGCAAACAAACCTGATGTGACTAATTGTAGAAAGCCTATGCATGTAGCGTGATCATATGACGGAAATTTCCGGAGATGGAATCTATGTAAATTTCATGTCTATTTGGTAGAACTCGCTCCAAAAATTTTTTCTGGAGAAAAGAGCATGATTTTCGAAACTGGCATTTGGGAAAAGCTTCAAATTAAGAGTTAATGTTTCTAGGTTTATATATGCCTTGTATGGTGGATGAAAGTTCTGTAATACACATGTAAATAAGTCCTTAAAAATGTTTGTCAAATCCAGAAGTATGTAGCGTGTTCGGGAATTGGAATGTCACTGTGAGGAAACTATGTAAATTACATTTCTATTGGGAAGTACTTGCTCCACGAGAATCTATTGTGAATCTGCCTCATTTTCAAACCTGGCATTAGGAAAATCTTTTGAAATATGGGAAAGTGCTTCAAAGTGTCAATATGGCATTTATGGTGGATGAATGTTAGGTAATTTTGATGCTACCAATTCTGTAGTGAATATTTGTCGAATCCGTCATGCGTGTAGTTATTTTGGAACACGGAATTTCACGCTGATGGGTTCTATGTAAATTGCATTTCTATTGGATAGAACTCGATCCAAGAGGTTTTCTCTGTGAAAACTGAATGATTTTAGAAACTGAGATTAGGAGAAATCTACTAAATCAGAATAAACTTTCTATGTGTAAATATACATTGTAAGGAAGATGAAAGTTCGATAATACAAATGTTCACAACTCATTAAATTATGTTTGTCAAATCCATGATTCATGTAACGTGTTCAGAACACGGAATGCCACGGTGAGTAAAACATGGTAAATTACATATCTTTTGTGTATAACTCGCTCCTAGAATATTTTTCTGCCAAATCTGCCTCATTTTCTAAACTGGCGTTAAAACTAATCTTTGAATTCTGAGAAAATTCTTCAAAGTATCAGTAAGCCTTGTAGGGTGGATGAAAGTGCTGTAATCCACATTCTAACAACTATGTAGTGAATATTTGTCGAATCCGAGATACATGTAGTGTGTTCAGAACACGGAATTTCACGGTGATCGAATCCATGTTTATTACATGTCTATAAGTTAGAACCTGCTCCAAGACGATTTGCCGTGAAATCTGCCTCAGTTTCGATACTGGCATTTGGAAAGCTCTGTGAAATCAGAGAAAATGCTTCTAAACATCAATATGCCTTGTATTGTGATGAAAGTCCTGTCATCCTCATGCAAACAACTCTATAGTTTATTTTTGTCCAATCATTTCTGCATGTGGTGTGATCGGTAAATGTAATTTCACAGCGGGGGAATCTATGTAATTTACGTATCTATTGGGTAGAAAACGCTCCAACATGTATTTCCTTTGAAAACTGCATGATTTTCGAAACTGCTAGTAGGGAAAAGCTGCGAACTCAGAGTTAATATTTCTATGTGTCAATATGCCTTGTATGGTGGATGAAAGATCTGTAATACACATGTACATAACTCATTAAAAATGTTTCTCAAATCCTTGATGTATGTAGCCTGTTTGGAACACGGTCTTTCTCGGTGAGGGAAGCTATGTATATTACATATCTATTGGTTAGAACCCTCTCCAGGAGAGTTTTACTGAAAAATCTGCCTCAGTTATGAAACTTGTGTTATGAAAACGCTGTGAAATCTGATTAAATATTTTAAGGTGACAATATGTCTTCAATGGTTTATTAAAGATCGGTAATTCACATGCTATCAACTCAGCAGTGAATATTTGTTGAATCCTTGGTGATTGAAACTTTTTTTAGGAACATGAATGTTACGGTGATGGTATCTGTGAAAATGAGATGTCTATTGGATGGAACATGCAACAAGAGGATTTTTCTGGGAAAACTGCCTGATTTTCGAAACTGACTTTAGGAAATTTCTGCGAAATGTGAGTAAATGTTTCTAGGTGAAAACATGTCTTGTAAGGTGGATGAAAATTTGATAATCCACGTGCTCACACTCATTAAAGAATGATTGTCGAAACCTTGATGCATGTAACATTTTCAGGACACGGAATGTCACGGTGAGTGAACTAGTTAAATTACATATCTTTTGGGTAGAACTGGCTCCAAGAACATTTTCTGTGAAATCAGCCTCATTTTCCAAACTGGCGTTAGGAAATACCTGAGAAATCTGAGAAAATGCTTCTAAGTGTGAATATGCCTTGAATGGGGAATTTAAGTCCGGTAATCCACGTAACCAACTATGAAGGGAATACTTTTCGAATCCGTGAATTATTTAGCGTGTTTGGAACAGGGAAATTCATGGTACTGAAACTATGTAAATTAAAATTCTATTGGGTAGAACTAGCTTGAATAGAATTTATCTGCGCAAATTGCATGATTTTCGAATTTGACGTTTGGATAAAACTGCAAAATGAGAGTAAATACTTGTAGGTGTAAATATGCCTGGTAGGGTGGATGTAAGATTGGTAATCCAAATGCTAACATCTCTGTAGTGAATATTTGTCGAATCCGAGGTACATGAAATGTGTTCGGAACACAAAATGTCATGATGAGCACATCTATGTAAATTACCTGTCTATTGGGTAGAACTCACTCCAAGAGCATTTTTCTGCAAAATCTGCCTCATTTTCAAATCTGGCATTAGGAAATATCTTCGAAATATGAGAAAATGCTTCTAAGTGTCAATATGACTTGATTGGTGGATGAAAGTCCGGTAATCCACATTTTAACAAGAGTGTAGTAAATATTTTTCAAACCATGATTCATGTAGCGCGTTCGAGAAACAGAATTTCACGGTAATGGAACTATGTAAATTAGAATTCTATTGGGTAGAACTAGCTAGAATAGAATATTTCTGCGAAAATTGCTTGATACTCGAATGGGATGTTTGGATAAAGCTGCGAAATGAGAGAAAATATTTGTAGGTGTAAATATGCCTTTATGTTGGAAGAAAGTTCAGTAATCCTTATTTTCACAACATATTAAAGAATCTTTTTTCTAATCCGTGATGCATGTACCATGTTCGGAATGTGGAATTTCACGTTGATTGAAACAATCTAAACTACTTGTCGATTCGGTAGAACTCACTTCAAGAGAATTTTTCTGTGAAAACTGCTTCATTTTTAAACTGGCGCTTGGAAAACGCTGCAAAATCTGAGAAAATACTTCTAAGAATCAATACTCAATATTTTGTGATGAAAGTTCGGTAATCCACATGCTAACAAATCTGTAGTGAATATTTGTCGAATCCGTTATGCATGTAGAATGATTGGAACACGAAATGTCACAGTGAGGAAACTTATGTAAATTACATTTCCCTAGGTTAGAAATCGCTCCACGAGGGTTTATTCCTGAGATAACAGCCTGATTTTTGAAACTGGCGTTAGGAATAAGCTGCGAACTCAGATTAATCAATTGTAGGTGTAAATATGCCTTTTATGGTGGATGAAAGTTCGGCAATCCGCATACTAACAACTCTGTAGAGAATATTTGTCGAATCCGAGATACATGAAGAGTGTTCGGAACACAGAATATCACGGTGAGCGAATCTCGGTTTAAATATATGTCTCTTGGTTAGAACTCAATCCAAGATTTTTTTCTGGATATCTGCCTCATTTTCGAAACTGGCATTTGGAAATTCCTTCAAAATCAGAGAAAATGATTCAAACTGACAATATGCATTTTATTTTGATGGAAGTTCATAAAGCCACATGCAAACAAACCTGATGTGACTAATTGTAGAAAGCCTATGCATGTAGCGTGATCGTATGACGGAAATTTCCGGAGATGGAATCTATGTAAATTTCACGTCTATTGGGTAGAACTCGCTCCAAAAAATTTTTCTGGAGATAACGGCCTGATTTTCGAAACTGGCATTAGGAAAAGCCTGCAAATTCAGAGTTAATGTTTCTAGGTTTAAATATGCCTTGTATGGTGGATGAAAGTTCTGTAATACACATGTATATAAGTCATTAAAAATGTTTGTCAAATCCAGAAGTATGTAGCGGGTTCGGGAATTGGAATGTCACTCTGAGGGAAACTATGTAAATTACATTTCTATTGGGAAGTACTTGCTCCACGAGAATCTATTGTGAATCTCCCTCATTTACAAAACTGGAATTAGGAAAATCTTTTGAAATATGGGAAAGTGCTTCAAAGTGTCAATATGGCATTTATGGTGGATGAATGTTAGGTAATTTTTATGCTACCAATTCTGTAGTGAATATTTGTCGAATCTGTCATGCGTGTATGTATTTTGGAACACGGAATTTCACGCTGATGGGTTCTATATAAATTGCATGTCTATTGGATAGAACTCGATGCAAGAGGTTTTCTCTGTGAAAACTGAATGATTTTTGAAACTGAGATTAGGAGAAATCTACTAAATCAGAATAAACTTTCTATGTGTAAATATACATTGTAAGGAAGATGAAAGTTCGATAATACAAATCTTCACAACTCATTAAAGTATGTTTGTCAAATCCGTGATGCATGTAACGTATTCAGAACACGGAATGTCACGGTGAGTAAAACTAGGTAAATTACATACCTTTTGTGTATAACTCGCTCCTAGAATATTTTTCTGCCAAATCTGCCTCATTTTCTAAACTGGCGTTAAAACTAAACTTTGAAATCTGAGAAAATTCTTCAAAGTGTCAGTAAGCCTTGTATGGTGGATGAAAGTGCTGTAATCCACATGCTAACAACTATGTAGTGAATATTTGTCGAATCCAAGATACATGTAGTGTGTTCAGAACACGGAATTTCACGGTGATCGAATCCATGTTTATTACATTTCTATAGGTTAGAACCTGCTCCAGGAGGTTGTTGCCGTGAAATCTGCCTCAGTTTCGATACTGGCATTTGGAAAGCTCTGTGAAATCAGAGAAAATGCTTCTAAACATCATTATGCCTTGTATTGTGATGAAAGTCCTGTCATCCTCATGCAAACAACTCTATAGTTTATTTTTGTCGAATCATTTCTGCATGTGGTGTGATCGGTAAACGTAATTTGACAGCGGGGGAATCTATGTAATTTACGTATCTATTGGGTAGAACACGCTCCAACATGTATTTCCTTTGAAAACTGCATGATTTTCGAAACTGCAATTAGGGAAAAGCTGCGAACTCAGAGTTAATATTTCTATGTGTCAATATGCCTTGTATGGTGGATGAAAGATCTGTAATACACATGTACATAACTCATTAAAAATGTTTCTCAAATCCTTGATGTATGTAGCCTGTTCCGAACACGGTCTTTCTCGGTGAGGGAAGCTATGTATATTACATATCTATTGGTTAGAACCCTCTCCAGGAGAGTTTTACTGAAAAATCTGCCTCAGTTACGAAACTGGTGTTATGAAAACGCTGTGAAATCTGATTAAATATTTTAAGGTGACAATATGTCTTCAATGGTTTATTAAAGATCGGTAATTCACATGCTATCAACTCAGCAGTGAATATTGGATGAATCCTTGGTGATTGAAACTTTTTTTAGGAACACGGAATGTTACGGTGATGGTATCTGTGAAAATGAGATGTCTATTGAATGGAACATGCAACAAGAGGACTTTTCTGGGAAAACTGCCTGAGTTTCGAAACTGACTTTAGGAAATTTCTGCGAAATGTGAGTAAATGTTTCTAGGTGAAAACATGTCTTGTAAGGTGGATGAAAATTTGATAATCCACGTGCTCACACTCATTAAAGAAGGATTGTCGAAACCTTGATGCATGTAACATTTTCAGGACACGGAATGTCAAGGTGAGTGAACTACTTAAATTACATATCATTTGGGTAGAACTGGCTCCAAGAACATTTTCTGTGAAATCAGCCTCATTTTCCAAACTGGCGTTAGGAAAAACATGAGAAATCTGAGAAAATGCTTCTAAGTGTGAATATGCTTGAATGGGGAATTTAAGTCCGGTAATCCACGTAACCAACTATGAAGGGAATACTTTTCGAATCCGTGACATATTTAGCGTGTTTGGTACACCGAAATTCACGGTAATGAAACTATGTAAATTAAAATTCTATTGGGTAGAACTAGCTTGAATAAAATTTATCTGCGCAAATTGCATGATTTTCGAATTTGACGTTTGGATAAAACTGCGAAATGAGAGTAAATACTTGTAGGTGTAAATATGCCTGGTAGGGTGGATGTAAGATTGGTAATCCAAACGCTAACATCTCTGTAGTGAATATTTGTCGAATCCGAGGTACATGAAATGTGTTCGGAACACAAAATGTCATGATGAGCACATCTATGTAAATTACCTGTCTATTGGGTAGAACTCTCTCCAAGAGCATTTTTCTGCAAAATCTGCCTCATTTTCAAATCTGGCATTAGGAAATATCTTCGAAATATGAGAAAATGCTTCTAAGTGTCAATATGACTTGATTGGTGGATGAAAGTCCGGTAATCCACATTTTAACAAGAGTGTAGTAAATATTTTTCAAACCATGTTTCATGTAGCGCGTTCTAGAAACACAATTTCACGGTAATGGAACTATGTAAATTAGAATTCTATTGGGTAGAACTAGCTAGAATAGAATATTTCTGCGAAAATTGCTTGATTCTCGAATGGGATGTTTGGATAAAGCTGCGAAATGAGAGAAAATATTTGTAGGTGTAAATATGCCTTTATGTTGGAAGAAAGTTCAGTAATCCTTATTTTCACAACATATTAAAGAATCTTTTTTCTAATCCGTGATGCATGTACCATGTTCGGAATGTGGAATTTCACGTTGATTGAAACAATCTAAACTACTTGTCGATTCGGTAGAACTCACTTCAAGAGAATTTTTCTGTGAAAACTGCTTCATTTTTAAACTGGCGCTTGGAAAACGCTGCAAAATCTGAGAAAATACTTCTAAGAATCAATACTCAATATTTTGTGATGAAAGTTCGGTAATCCACATGCTAACAAATCTGTAGTGAATATTTGTCGAATCCGTTATGCATGTAGAATGATTGGAACACGAAATGTCACAGTGAGGAAACTTATGTAAATTACATTTCCCTAGGTTAGAAATCGCTCCACGAGGGTTTATTCCTGAGATAACAGCCTGATTTTTGAAACTGGCGTTAGGAATAAGCTGCGAACTCAGATTAATCAATTGTAGGTGTAAATATGCCTTGTATGGTGGATGAAAGTTCGGCAATCCGCATACTAACAACTCTGTAGAGAATATTTGTCGAATCCGAGATACATGAAGAGTGTTCGGAACACAGAATATCACGGTGAGCGAATCTAGGTAAAATACATGTCTCTTGGTTAGAACTCAATCCAAGAGTTTTTTCTGCGAAATCTGCCTCATTTTCGAAACTGGCATTTGGAAATTCCTTCAAAATCAGAGAAAATGATTCAAACTGACAATATGCCTTGTATTGTGATGGAAGTTCATAAAGCCACATGCAAACAAACCTGATGTGACTAATTGTAGAAAGCCTATGCATGTAGCGTGATCGTATGATGGAAATTTCCGGAGATGGAATCTATGTAAATTTCATGTCTATTTGGTAGAAATTGCTCCAAAAATTTTTTCTGGAGATAATGGCCTGATTTTCGAAACTGGCATTAGGAAAAGCCTGCAAATTCAGAGTTAATGTTTCTAGGTTTATATATGCCTTGTATGGTGGATGATAGTTCTGTAATACACATGTACATAACTCATTAAAAATGTTTGCCAAATCCGAGAATTATGTAGCGTTTTCGGGAATTGGAATGTCACTCTGAGGGAAACTATGTAAATTACATTTCTATTGGGAAGTACTTGCTCCACGAGAATTTATTGTGAATCTGCCTCATTTTCAAAACTAGCATTAGGAAAATTTTTGAAATATGGGAAAGTGCTTCAAAGTGTCAATATGGCATTTATGGTGGATGAATGTTAGGTAATATTTATGCTACCAATTCTGTAGTGAATATTTGTCGAATCCGTCATGCGTGTAGTTATTTTGGAACACGGAATTTCACGCTGATGGGTTCTATGTAAATTGCATTTCTATTGGATAGAACTCGATCCAAGAGGTTTTCTCTGTGAAAACTGAATGATTTTAGAAACTGAGATTAGGAGAAATCTACTAAATCAGAATAAACTTTCTATGTGTAAATATACATTGTAAGGAAGATGAAAGTTCGATAATACAAATGTTCACAACTCATTAAATTATGATTGTCAAATCCATGATTCATGTAACGTGTTCAGAACACGGAATGCCACGGTGAGTAAAACATGGTAAATTACATATCTTTTGTGTATAACTCGCTCCTAGAATATTTTTCTGCCAAATCTGCCTCATTTTCTAAACTGGCGTTAAAACTAATCTTTGAATTCTGAGAAAATTCTTCAAAGTATCAGTAAGCCTTGTAGGGTGGATGAAAGTGCTGTAATCCACATTCTAACAACTATGTAGTGAATATTTGTCGAATCCGAGATACATGTAGTGTGTTCAGAACACGGAATTTCACGGTGATCGAATCCATGTTTATTACATGTCTATAAGTTAGAACCTGCTCCAAGACGATTTGCCGTGAAATCTGCCTCAGTTTCGATACTGGCATTTGGAAAGCTCTGTGAAATCAGAGAAAATGCTTCTAAACATCAATATGCCTTGTATTGTGATGAAAGTCCTGTCATCCTCATGCAAACAACTCTATAGTTTATTTTTGTCCAATCATTTCTGCATGTGGTGTGATCGGTAAATGTAATTTCACAGCGGGGGAATCTATGTAATTTACGTATCTATTGGGTAGAAAACGCTCCAACATGTATTTCCTTTGAAAACTGCATGATTTTCGAAACTGCTAGTAGGGAAAAGCTGCGAACTCAGAGTTAATATTTCTATGTGTCAATATGCCTTGTATGGTGGATGAAAGATCTGTAATACACATGTACATAACTCATTAAAAATGTTTCTCAAATCCTTGATGTATGTAGCCTGTTCGGAACACGGTCTTTCTCGGTGAGGGAAGCTATGTATATTACATATCTATTGGTTAGAACCCTCTCCAGGAGAGTTTTACTGAAAAATCTGCCTCAGTTATGAAACTGGTGTTATGAAAACGCTGTGAAATCTGATTAAATATTTTAAGGTGACAATATGTCTTCAATGGTTTATTAAAGATCGGTAATTCACATGCTATCAACTCAGCAGTGAATATTTGTTGAATCCTTGGTGATTGAAACTTTTTTTAGGAACATGAATGTTACGGTGATGGTATCTGTGAAAATGAGATGTCTATTGGATGGAACATGCAACAAGAGGATTTTTCTGGGAAAACTGCCTGATTTTCGAAACTGACTTTAGGAAATTTCTGCGAAATGTGAGTAAATGTTTCTAGGTGAAAACATGTCTTGTAAGGTGGATGAAAATTTGATAATCCACGTGCTCACACTCATTAAAGAATGATTGTCGAAACCTTGATGCATGTAACATTTTCAGGACACGGAATGTCACGGTGAGTGAACTAGTTAAATTACATATCTTTTGGGTAGAACTGGCTCCAAGAACATTTTCTGTGAAATCAGCCTCATTTTCCAAACTGGCGTTAGGAAATACCTGAGAAATCTGAGAAAATGCTTCTAAGTGTGAATATGCCTTGAATGGGGAATTTAAGTCCGGTAATCCACGTAACCAACTATGAAGGGAATACTTTTCGAATCCGTGAATTATTTAGCGTGTTTGGAACAGGGAAATTCATGGTACTGAAACTATGTAAATTAAAATTCTATTGGGTAGAACTAGCTTGAATAGAATTTATCTGCGCAAATTGCATGATTTTCGAATTTGACGTTTGGATAAAACTGCAAAATGAGAGTAAATACTTGTAGGTGTAAATATGCCTGGTAGGGTGGATGTAAGATTGGTAATCCAAATGCTAACATCTCTGTAGTGAATATTTGTCGAATCCGAGGTACATGAAATGTGTTCGGAACACAAAATGTCATGATGAGCACATCTATGTAAATTACCTGTCTATTGGGTAGAACTCACTCCAAGAGCATTTTTCTGCAAAATCTGCCTCATTTTCAAATCTGGCATTAGGAAATATCTTCGAAATATGAGAAAATGCTTCTAAGTGTCAATATGACTTGATTGGTGGATGAAAGTCCGGTAATCCACATTTTAACAAGAGTGTAGTAAATATTTTTCAAACCATGATTCATGTAGCGCGTTCGAGAAACAGAATTTCACGGTAATGGAACTATGTAAATTAGAATTCTATTGGGTAGAACTAGCTAGAATAGAATATTTCTGCGAAAATTGCTTGATACTCGAATGGGATGTTTGGATAAAGCTGCGAAATGAGAGAAAATATTTGTAGGTGTAAATATGCCTTTATGTTGGAAGAAAGTTCAGTAATCCTTATTTTCACAACATATTAAAGAATCTTTTTTCTAATCCGTGATGCATGTACCATGTTCGGAATGTGGAATTTCACGTTGATTGAAACAATCTAAACTACTTGTCGATTCGGTAGAACTCACTTCAAGAGAATTTTTCTGTGAAAACTGCTTCATTTTTAAACTGGCGCTTGGAAAACGCTGCAAAATCTGAGAAAATACTTCTAAGAATCAATACTCAATATTTTGTGATGAAAGTTCGGTAATCCACATGCTAACAAATCTGTAGTGAATATTTGTCGAATCCGTTATGCATGTAGAATGATTGGAACACGAAATGTCACAGTGAGGAAACTTATGTAAATTACATTTCCCTAGGTTAGAAATCGCTCCACGAGGGTTTATTCCTGAGATAACAGCCTGATTTTTGAAACTGGCGTTAGGAATAAGCTGCGAACTCAGATTAATCAATTGTAGGTGTAAATATGCCTTGTATGGTGGATGAAAGTTCGGCAATCCGCATACTAACAACTCTGTAGAGAATATTTGTCGAATCCGAGATACATGAAGAGTGTTCGGAACACAGAATATCACGGTGAGCGAATCTCGGTTTAAATATATGTCTCTTGGTTAGAACTCAATCCAAGATTTTTTTCTGGATATCTGCCTCATTTTCGAAACTGGCATTTGGAAATTCCTTCAAAATCAGAGAAAATGATTCAAACTGACAATATGCATTTTATTTTGATGGAAGTTCATAAAGCCACATGCAAACAAACCTGATGTGACTAATTGTAGAAAGCCTATGCATGTAGCGTGATCGTATGATGGAAATTTCCGGAGATGGAATCTATGTAAATTTCACGTCTATTGGGTAGAACTCGCTCCAAAAAATTTTTCTGGAGATAACGGCCTGATTTTCGAAACTGGCATTAGGAAAAGCCTGCAAATTCAGAGTTAATGTTTCTAGGTTTAAATATGCCTTGTATGGTGGATGAAAGTTCTGTAATACACATGTATATAAGTCATTAAAAATGTTTGTCAAATCCAGAAGTATGTAGCGGGTTCGGGAATTGGAATGTCACTCTGAGGGAAACTATGTAAATTACATTTCTATTGGGAAGTACTTGCTCCTCGAGAATCTATTGTGAATCTCCCTCATTTACAAAACTGGAATTAGGAAAATCTTTTGAAATATGGGAAAGTGCTTCAAAGTGTCAATATGGCATTTATGGTGGATGAATGTTAGGTAATTTTTATGCTACCAATTCTGTAGTGAATATTTGTCGAATCTGTCATGCGTGTATGTATTTTGGAACACGGAATTTCACGCTGATGGGTTCTATATAAATTGCATGTCTATTGGATAGAACTCGATGCAAGAGGTTTTCTCTGTGAAAACTGAATGATTTTTGAAACTGAGATTAGGAGAAATCTACTAAATCAGAATAAACTTTCTATGTGTAAATATACATTGTAAGGAAGATGAAAGTTCGATAATACAAATCTTCACAACTCATTAAAGTATGTTTGTCAAATCCGTGATGCATGTAACGTATTCAGAACACGGAATGTCACGGTGAGTAAAACTAGGTAAATTACATACCTTTTGTGTATAACTCGCTCCTAGAATATTTTTCTGCCAAATCTGCCTCATTTTCTAAACTGGCGTTAAAACTAAACTTTGAAATCTGAGAAAATTCTTCAAAGTGTCAGTAAGCCTTGTATGGTGGATGAAAGTGCTGTAATCCACATGCTAACAACTATGTAGTGAATATTTGTCGAATCCAAGATACATGTAGTGTGTTCAGAACACGGAATTTCACGGTGATCGAATCCATGTTTATTACATTTCTATAGGTTAGAACCTGCTCCAGGAGGTTGTTGCCGTGAAATCTGCCTCAGTTTCGATACTGGCATTTGGAAAGCTCTGTGAAATCAGAGAAAATGCTTCTAAACATCATTATGCCTTGTATTGTGATGAAAGTCCTGTCATCCTCATGCAAACAACTCTATAGTTTATTTTTGTCGAATCATTTCTGCATGTGGTGTGATCGGTAAACGTAATTTGACAGCGGGGGAATCTATGTAATTTACGTATCTATTGGGTAGAACACGCTCCAACATGTATTTCCTTTGAAAACTGCATGATTTTCGAAACTGCAATTAGGGAAAAGCTGCGAACTCAGAGTTAATATTTCTATGTGTCAATATGCCTTGTATGGTGGATGAAAGATCTGTAATACACATGTACATAACTCATTAAAAATGTTTCTCAAATCCTTGATGTATGTAGCCTGTTCCGAACACGGTCTTTCTCGGTGAGGGAAGCTATGTATATTACATATCTATTGGTTAGAACCCTCTCCAGGAGAGTTTTACTGAAAAATCTGCCTCAGTTACGAAACTGGTGTTATGAAAACGCTGTGAAATCTGATTAAATATTTTAAGGTGACAATATGTCTTCAATGGTTTATTAAAGATCGGTAATTCACATGCTATCAACTCAGCAGTGAATATTGGATGAATCCTTGGTGATTGAAACTTTTTTTAGGAACACGGAATGTTACGGTGATGGTATCTGTGAAAATGAGATGTCTATTGAATGGAACATGCAACAAGAGGACTTTTCTGGGAAAACTGCCTGAGTTTCGAAACTGACTTTAGGAAATTTCTGCGAAATGTGAGTAAATGTTTCTAGGTGAAAACATGTCTTGTAAGGTGGATGAAAATTTGATAATCCACGTGCTCACACTCATTAAAGAAGGATTGTCGAAACCTTGATGCATGTAACATTTTCAGGACACGGAATGTCAAGGTGAGTGAACTACTTAAATTACATATCATTTGGGTAGAACTGGCTCCAAGAACATTTTCTGTGAAATCAGCCTCATTTTCCAAACTGGTGTTAGGAAAAACATGAGAAATCTGAGAAAATGCTTCTAAGTGTGAATATGCCTTGAATGGGGAATTTAAGTCCGGTAATCCACGTAACCAACTATGAAGGGAATACTTTTCGAATCCGTGAATTATTTAGCGTGTTTGGTACACCGAAATTCACGGTAATGAAACTATGTAAATTAAAATTCTATTGGGTAGAACTAGCTTGAATAAAATTTATCTGCGCAAATTGCATGATTTTCGAATTTGACGTTTGGATAAAACTGCGAAATGAGAGTAAATACTTGTAGGTGTAAATATGCCTGGTAGGGTGGATGTAAGATTGGTAATCCAAACGCTAACATCTCTGTAGTGAATATTTGTCGAATCCGAGGTACATGAAATGTGTTCGGAACACAAAATGTCATGATGAGCACATCTATGTAAATTACCTGTCTATTGGGTAGAACTCGCTCCAAGAGCATTTTTCTGCAAAATCTGCCTCATTTTCAAATCTGGCATTAGGAAATATCTTCGAAATATGAGAAAATGCTTCTAAGTGTCAATATGACTTGATTGGTGGATGAAAGTCCGGTAATCCACATTTTAACAAGAGTGTAGTAAATATTTTTCAAACCATGTTTCATGTAGCGCGTTCTAGAAACACAATTTCACGGTAATGGAACTATGTAAATTAGAATTCTATTGGGTAGAACTAGCTAGAATAGAATATTTCTGCGAAAATTGCTTGATTCTCGAATGGGATGTTTGGATAAAGCTGCGAAATGAGAGAAAATATTTGTAGGTGTAAATATGCCTTTATGTTGGAAGAAAGTTCAGTAATCCTTATTTTCACAACATATTAAAGAATCTTTTTTCTAATCCGTGATGCATGTACCATGTTCGGAATGTGGAATTTCACGTTGATTGAAACAATCTAAACTACTTGTCGATTCGGTAGAACTCACTTCAAGAGAATTTTTCTGTGAAAACTGCTTCATTTTTAAACTGGCGCTTGGAAAACGCTGCAAAATCTGAGAAAATACTTCTAAGAATCAATACTCAATATTTTGTGATGAAAGTTCGGTAATCCACATGCTAACAAATCTGTAGTGAATATTTGTCGAATCCGTTATGCATGTAGAATGATTGGAACACGAAATGTCACAGTGAGGAAACTTATGTAAATTACATTTCCCTAGGTTAGAAATCGCTCCACGAGGGTTTATTCCTGAGATAACAGCCTGATTTTTGAAACTGGCGTTAGGAATAAGCTGCGAACTCAGATTAATCAATTGTAGGTGTAAATATGCCTTGTATGGTGGATGAAAGTTCGGCAATCCGCATACTAACAACTCTGTAGAGAATATTTGTCGAATCCGAGATACATGAAGAGTGTTCGGAACACAGAATATCACGGTGAGCGAATCTAGGTAAAATACATGTCTCTTGGTTAGAACTCAATCCAAGAGTTTTTTCTGCGAAATCTGCCTCATTTTCGAAACTGGCATTTGGAAATTCCTTCAAAATCAGAGAAAATGATTCAAACTGACAATATGCCTTGTATTGTGATGGAAGTTCATAAAGCCACATGCAAACAAACCTGATGTGACTAATTGTAGAAAGCCTATGCATGTAGCGTGATCGTATGATGGAAATTTCCGGAGATGGAATCTATGTAAATTTCATGTCTATTTGGTAGAAATTGCTCCAAAAATTTTTTCTGGAGATAATGGCCTGATTTTCGAAACTGGCATTAGGAAAAGCCTGCAAATTCAGAGTTAATGTTTCTAGGTTTATATATGCCTTGTATGGTGGATGATAGTTCTGTAATACACATGTACATAACTCATTAAAAATGTTTGCCAAATCCGAGAATTATGTAGCGTTTTCGGGAATTGGAATGTCACTCTGAGGGAAACTATGTAAATTACATTTCTATTGGGAAGTACTTGCTCCACGAGAATTTATTGTGAATCTGCCTCATTTTCAAAACTAGCATTAGGAAAATCTTTTGAAATATGGGAAAGTGCTTCAAAGTGTCAATATGGCATTTATGGTGGATGAATGTTAGGTAATATTTATGCTACCAATTCTGTAGTGAATATTTTTTGAATCTGTCATGCGTGTATGTATTTTGGAACATGGAATTTCACGCTGATGGGTTCTATATAAATTGCATGTCTATTGGATAGAACTCGATCCAAGAGGATTTCTCTGTGAAAACTGAATGATTTTAGAAACTGAGATTAGGAGAAATGTACTAAAGCAGAATAAAATTTCTATGTGTAAATTTACATTGTAAGGAAGATGAAAGATCCATAATACAAATGTTCACAACTCATTAAAGTATGTTTGTCAAATCCGTGATGCATGTAACGTATTCAGAACACGGAATGTCACGGTGAGTAAAACTAGGTAAATTACATACCTTTTGTGTATAACTCGCTCCTAGAATATTTTTCTGCCAAATCTGCCTCATTTTCTAAACTGGCGTTAAAACTAAAGTTTGAAATCTGAGAAAATTCTTCAAAGTGACAGTAAGCCTTGTATGGTGGATGAAAGTGCTGTAATCCACATGCTAACAACTATGTAGTGAATATTTGTCGAATCCGAGATACATGAAGAGTGTTCGGAACACAGAATATCACGGTGAGCGAATCTAGGTAAAATACATGTCTCTTGGTTAGAACTCAATCCAAGAGTTTTTTCTGCGAAATCTGCCTCATTTTCGAAACTGGCATTTGGAAATTCCTTCAAAATCAGAGAAAATGATTCAAACTGACAATATGCCTTGTATTGTGATGGAAGTTCATAAAGCCACATGCAAACAAACCTGATGTGACTAATTGTAGAAAGCCTATGCATGTAGCGTGATCATATGACGGAAATTTCGGGAGATGGAATCTATGTAAATTTCATGTCTATTTGGTAGAACTCGCTCCAAAAATTTTTTCTGGAGAAAACAGCATGATTTTCGAAACTGGCATTTGGGAAAAGCTTCAAATTAAGAGTTAATGTTTCTAGGTTTATATATGCCTTGTATGGTGGATGAAAGTTCTGTAATACACATGTAAATAAGTCATTAAAAATGTTTGTCAAATCCAGAAGTATGTAGCGTGTTCGGGAATTGGAATGTCACTGTGAGGAAACTATGTAAATTACATTTCTATTGGGAAGTACTTGCTCCACGAGAATCTATTGTGAATCTGCCTCATTTTCAAAACTGGCATTAGGAAAATCTTTTGAAATATGGGAAAGTGCTTCAAAGTGTCAATATGGCATTTATGGTGGATGAATGTTAGGTAATTTTTATGCTACCAATTCTGTAGTGAATATTTGTCGAATCCGTCATGCGTGTAGTTATTTTGGAACACGGAATTTCACGCTGATGGGTTCTATGTAAATTGCATTTCTATTGGATAGAACTCGATCCAAGTGGTTTTCTCTGTGAAAACTGAATGATTTTAGAAACTGAGATTAGGAGAAATCTACTAAATCAGAATAAACTTTCTATGTGTAAATATACATTGTAAGGAAGATGAAAGTTCGATAATACAAATGTTCACAACTCATTAAATTATGTTTGTCAAATCCATGATTCATGTAACGTATTCAGAACACGGAATGCCACGGTGAGTAAAACATGGTAAATTACATATCTTTTGTGTATAACTCGCTCCTAGAATATTTTTCTGCCAAATCTGCCTCATTTTCTAAACTGGCGTTAAAACTAGTCTTTGAATTCTGAGAAAATTCTTCAAACTATCAGTAAGCCTTGTAGGGTGGATGAAAGTGCTGTAATCCACATGCTAACAACTATGTAGTGAATATTTGTCGAATCCGAGATACATGTAGTGTGTTCAGAACACGGAATTTCACGGTGATCGAATCCATGTTTATTACATGTCTATAAGTTAGAACCTGCTCCAAGACGATTTGCCGTGAAATCTGCCTCAGTTTCGATACTGGCATTTGGAAAGCTCTGTGAAATCAGAGAAAATGCTTCTAAACATCAATATGCCTTGTATTGTGATGAAAGTCCTGTCATCCTCATGCAAACAACTCTATAGTTTATTTTTGTCCAATCATTTCTGCATGTGGTGTGATCGGTAAATGTAATTTCACAGCGGGGGAATCTATGTAATTTACGTATCTATTGGGTAGAAAACGCTCCAACATTTATTTCCTTTGAAAACTGCCTGATTTTCGAAACTGCTAGTAGGGAAAAGCTGCGAACTCAGAGTTAATATTTCTATGTGTCAATATGCCTTGTATGGTGGATGAAAGATCTGTAATACACATGTACATAACTCATTAAAAATGTTTCTCAAATCCTTGATGTATGTAGCCTGTTTGGAACACGGTCTTTCTCGGTGAGGGAAGCTATGTATATTACATATCTATTGGTTAGAACCCTCTCCAGGAAAGTTTTACTGAAAAATCTGCCTCAGTTATGAAACTGGTGTTATGAAAACGCTGTGAAATCTGACTAAATATTTTAAGGTGACAATATGTCTTCAATGGTTTATTAAAGATCGGTAATTCACATGCTATCAACTCAGCAGTGAATATTTGTTGAATCCTTGGTGATTGAAACTTTTTTTAGGAACATGAATGTTACGGTGATGGTATCTGTGAAAATGAGATGTCTATTGGATGGAACATGCAACAAGAGGATTTTTCTGGGAAAACTGCCTGATTTTCGAAACTGACTTTAGGAAATTTCTGCGAAATGTGAGTAAATGTTTCTAGGTGAAAACATGTCTTGTAAGGTGGATGAAAATTTGATAATCCACGTGCTCACACTCATTAAAGAATGATTGTCGAAACCTTGATGCATGTAACATTTTCAGGACACGGAATGTCACGGTGAGTGAACTAGTTAAATTACATATCTTTTGGGTAGAACTGGCTCCAAGAACATTTTCTGTGAAATCAGCCTCATTTTCCAAACTGGCGTTAGGAAATACCTGAGAAATCTGAGAAAATGCTTCTAAGTGTGAATATGCCTTGAATGGGGAATTTAAGTCCGGTAATCCACGTAACCAACTATGAAGGGAATACTTTTCGAATCCGTGAATTATTTAGCGTGTTTGGAACAGGGAAATTCACGGTAATGAAACTATGTAAATTAAAATTCTATTGGGTAGAACTAGCTTGAATAGAATTTATCTGCGCAAATTGCATGATTTTCGAATTTGACGTTTGGATAAAACTGCAAAATGAGAGTAAATACTTGTAGGTGTAAATATGCCTGGTAGGGTGGATGTAAGATTGGTAATCCAAATGCTAACATCTCTGTAGTGAATATTTGTCGAATCCGAGGTACATGAAATGTGTTCGGAACACAAAATGTCATGATGAGCACATCTATGTAAATTACCTGTCTATTGGGTAGAACTCACTCCAAGAGCATTTTTCTGCAAAATCTGCCTCATTTTCAAATCTGGCATTAGGAAATATCTTCGAAATATGAGAAAATGCTTCTAAGTGTCAATATGACTTGATTGGTGGATGAAAGTCCGGTAATCCACATTTTAACAAGAGTGTAGTAAATATTTTTCAAACCATGATTCATGTAGCGCGTTCGAGAAACAGAATTTCACGGTAATGGAACTATGTAAATTAGAATTCTATTGGGTAAAACTAGCTAGAATAGAATATTTCTGCGAAAATTGCTTGATGCTCGAATGGGATGTTTGGATAAAGCTGCGAAATGAGAGAAAATATTTGTAGGTGTAAAGATGCCTTTATGTTGGAAGAAAGTTCAGTAATCCATATTTTCACAACATATTAAAGAATCTTTTTTCTAATCCGTGATGCATGTACCATGTTCGGAATGTGGAATTTCACGTTGATTGAAACAATCTAAACTACTTGTCGATTCGGTAGAACTCACTTCAAGAGAATTTTTCTGTGAAAACTGCTTCATTTTTAAACTGGCGCTTGGAAAACGCTGCAAAATCTGAGAAAATACTTCTAAGAATCAATACTCAATGTTTTGTGATGAAAGTTCGGTAATCCACATGCTAACAAATCTGTAGTGAATATTTGTCGAATCCGTTATGCATGTAGAATGATTGGAACACGGAATGTCACAGTGAGTAAATTCATGTAAATTACATTTCCCTAGGTTAGAAATCGCTCCAAGAGGTTTTTCCTGAGATAACAGCCTGATTTTTGAAACTGGCGTTAGGAATAAGCTGCGAACTCAGATTAATCAATTGTAGGTGTAAATATGCCTTGTATGGTGGATGAAAGTTCGGCAATCCGCATACTAACAACTCTGTAGAGAATATTTGTCGAATCCGAGATACATGAAGAGTGTTCGGAACACAGAATATCACGGTGAGCGAATCTAGGTAAAATACATGTCTCTTGGTTAGAACTCAATCCAAGAGTTTTTTCTGCGAAATCTGCCTCATTTTCGAAACTGGCATTTGGAAATTCCTTCAAAATCAGAGAAAATGATTGAAACTGACAATATGCCTTGTATTCTGATGGAAGTTCATAAAGCAACATGCAAACAAACCTGATGTGGATAATTGTAGAAAGCCTATGCATGTAGCGTGATCGTATGACGGAAATTTCCGGAGAAGGAATCTATGTAAATTTCAAGTCTATTGGTTCGAACTCGCTCCAAAAATTTTTTCTGGAGAAAACAGCATGATTTTCGAAACTGGCATTTGGAAAAAGCTTCAAATTAAGAGTTAATGTTTCTAGGTTTATATATGCCTTGTATGGTGGATGAAAGTTCTGTAATACACATGTACATAAGTCATTAAAAATGTTTGTCAAATCCAGAAGTATGTAGCGTGTTCGGGAATTGGAATGTCACTGTGAGGAAACTATGTAAATTACATTTCTATTGGGAAGTACTTGCTCCACGAGAATCTATTGTGAATCTGCCTCATTTTCAAAACTGGCATTAGGAAAATCTTTTGAAATATGGGAAAGTGCTTCAAAGTGTCAATATGGCATTTATGGTGGATGAATGTTAGGTAATTTTTATGCTACCAATTCTGTAGTGAATATTTGTCGAATCCGTCATGCGTGTAGGTATTTTGGAACACGGAATTTCACGCTGATGGGTTCTATGTAAATTGCATTTCTATTGGATAGAACTCGCTCCAAGAGGTTATCTCTGTGAAAACTGAATGATTTTAGAAACTGAGATTAGGAGAAATCTACTAAATCAGAATAAACTTTCTATGTGTAAATATACATTGTAAGGAAGATGAAAGTTCGATAATACAAATGTTCACAACTCATTAAAGTATGTTTGTCAAATCCGTGATTCATGTAACGTGTTCAGAACACGGACTGTCACGGTGAGTAACACATGGTAAATTACATATCTTTTGTGTATAACTCGCTCCTAGAATATTTTTCTGCCAAATCTGCCTCATTTTCTAAACTGGCGTTAAAACTAATCTTTGAATTCTGAGAAAATTCTTCAAAGTATCAGTAAGCCTTGTAGGGTGGATGAAAGTGCTGTAATCCACATGCTAACAACTATGTAGTGAATATTTGTCGAATCCAAGATACATGTAGTGTGTTCAGAACACGGAATTTCACGGTGATCGAATCCATGTTTATTACATGTCTATAAGTTAGAACCTGCTCCAAGACGATTTGCCGTGAAATCTGCCTCAGTTTCGATACTGGCATTTGGAAAGCTCTGTGAAATCAGAGAAAATGCTTCTAAACATCAATATGCCTTGTACTGTGATGAAAGTCCTGTCATCCTCATGCAAACAACTCTATAGTTTATTTTTGTCGAATCATTTCTGCATGTGGTGTGATCGGTTAATGTAATTTCACAGCGGGGGAATCTATGTAATTTACGTATCTATTGGGTAGAAAACGCTCCAAAATGTATTTCCTTTGAAAACTGCATGATTTTCGAAACTGCTATTAGGGAATAGCTGCGAACTCAGAGTTAATATTTCTATGTGTCAATATGCCTTGTATGGTGGATGAAAGATCTGTAATACACATGTACATAACTCATTAAAAATGTTTCTCAAATCCTTGATGTATGTAGCCTGTTCCGAACACGGTCTTTCTCGGTGAGGGAAGCTATGTATATTACATATCTATTGGTTAGAACCCTCTCCAGGAGAGTTTTACTGAAAAATCTGCCTCAGTTACGAAACTGGTGTTATGAAAACGCTGTGAAATCTGATTAAATATTTTAAGGTGACAATATGTCTTCAATGGTTTATTAAAGATCGGTAATTCACATGCTATCAACTCAGCAGTGAATATTTGTTGAATCCTTGGTGATTGAAACTTTTTTTAGGAACATGAATGTTACGGTGATGGTATCTGTGAAAATGAGATCTCTATTGAATGGAACATGCAACAAGAGGATTTTTCTGGGAAAACTGCTTGATTTTCGAAACTGACTTTAGGAAATTTCTGCGAAATGTGAGTAAATGTTTCTAGGTGAAAACATGTCTTGTAAGGTGGATGAAAATTTGATAATCCACGTGCTCACACTCATTAAAGAATGATTGTCGAAACCTTGATGCATGTAACATTTTCAGGACACGGAATGTCACGGTGAGTGAACTAGTTAAATTACATATCTTTTGGGTAGAACTGGCTCCAAGAACATTTTCTGTGAAATCAGCCTCATTTTCCAAACTGGCGTTAGGAAAAACATGAGAAATCTGAGAAAATGCTTCTAAGTGTGAATATGCCTTGAATGGGGAATTTAAGTCCGGTAATCCACGTAACCAACTATGAAGGGAATACTTTTCGAATCCGTGAATTATTTAGCGTGTTTGGAACAGGGAAATTCATGGTAATGAAACTATGTAAATTAAAATTCTATTGGGTAGAACTAGCTTGAATAGAATTTATCTGCGCAAATTGCATGATTTTCGAATTTGACGTTTGGATAAAACTGCGAAATGAGAGTAAATACTTGTAGGTGTAAATATGCCTGGTAGGGTGGATGTAAGATTGGTAATCCAAATGCTAACATCTCTGTAGTGAATATTTGTCGAATCCGAGGTACATGAAATGTGTTCAGAACACAAAATATCATGATGAGCACATCTATGTAAATTACCTGTCTATTGGGTAGAACTCACTCCAAGAGCATTTTTCTGCAAAATCTGCCTCATTTTCAAATCTGGCATTAGGAAATATCTTCGAAATATGAGAAAATGCTTCTAAGTGTCAATATGACTTGATTGGTGGATGAAAGTCCGGTAATCCACATTTTAACAAGAGTGTAGTAAATATTTTTCAAACCGTGATTCATGTAGCGCGTTCGAAAAACAGAATTTCACGGTAATGGAACTATGTAAATTAGAATTCTATTGGGTAGAACTAGCTAGAATAGAATATTTCAGCAAAAATTGCTTGATTCTCGAATGGGATGTTTGGATAAAGCTGCAAAATGAGAGAAAATATTTGTAGGTGTAAAGATGCCTTTATGTTGGAAGAAAGTTCAGTAATCCATATTTTCACAACATATTAAAGAATCTTTTTTCTAATCCGTGATGCATGTACCATGTTCGGAATGTGGAATTTCACGTTGATTGAAACAATCTAAACTACTTGTCGATTCGGTAGAACTCACTTCAAGAGAATTTTTCTGTGAAAACTGCTTCATTTTTAAACTGGCGCTTGGAAAACGCTGCAAAATCTGAGAAAATACTTCTAAGAATCAATACTCAACGTTTTGTGATGAAAGTTCGGTAATCCACATGCTAACAAATCTGTAGTGAATATTTGTCGAATCCGTTATGCATGTAGAATGATTGGAACACGGAATGTCACAGTGAGGAAATTTATGTAAATTACATTTCCCTAGGTTAGAAATCGCTCCAAGAGGTTTTTCCTGAGATAACAGCCTGATTTTTGAAACTGGCGTTAGGAATAAGCTGCGAACTCAGATTAATCAATTGTAGGTGTAAATATGCCTTGTATGGTGGATGAAAGATCGGCAATCCGCATACTAACAACTCTGTAGAGAATATTTGTCGAATCCGAGATACATGAAGAGTGTTCGGAACACAGAATATCACGGTGAGCGAATCTAGGTAAAATACATGTCTCTTGGTTAGAACTCAATCCAAGAGTTTTTTCTGCGAAATCTGCCTCATTTTCGAAACTGGCATTTGGAAATTCCTTCAAAATCAGAGAAAATGATTCAAACTGACAATATGCCTTGTATTGTGATGGAAGTTCATAAAGCCACATGCAAACAAACCTGATGTGACTAATTGTAGAAAGTCTATGCATGTAGCGTGATCGTATGATGGAAATTTCCGGAGATGGAATCTATGTAAATTTCATGTCTATTTGGTAGAAATTGCTCCAAAAATTTTTTCTGGAGATAATGGCCTGATTTTCGAAACTGGCATTAGGAAAAGCCTGCAAATTCAGGGTTAATGTTTCTAGGTTTAAATATGCCTTGTATGGTGGATGATAGTTCTGTAATACACATGTACATAACTCATTAAAAATGTTTGCCAAATCCGAGAATTATGTAGCGTTTTCGGGAATTGGAATGTCACTCTGAGGGAAACTATGTAAATTACATTTCTATTGGGAAGTACTTGCTCCACGAGAATTTATTGTGAATCTGCCTCATTTTCAAAACTAGCATTAGGAAAATCTTTTGAAATATGGGAAAGTGCTTCAAAGTGTCAATATGGCATTTATGGTGGATGAATGTTAGGTAATATTTATGCTACCAATTCTGTAGTGAATATTTGTCGAATCTGTCATGTGTGTATGTATTTTGGAACACGGAATTTCACGCTGATGGGTTCTATATAAATTGCATGTCTATTGGATAGAACTCGATCCAAGAGGATTTCTCTGTGAAAACTGAATGATTTTAGAAACTGAGATTAGGAGAAATGTACTAAAGCAGAATAAAATTTCTATGTGTAAATTTACATTGTAAGGAAGATGAAAGTTCCATAATACAAATGTTCACACCTCATTAAAGTATGTTTGTCAAATCCGTGATGCATGTAACGTATTCAGAACACGGAATGTCACGGTAAGTAAAACTAGGTAAATTACATACCTTTTGTGTATAACTCGCTCCTAGAATATTTTTCTGCCAAATCTGCCTCATTTTCTAAACTGGCGTTAAAACTAAAGTTTGAAATCTGAGAAAATTCTTCAAAGTGTCAGTAAGCCTTGTATGGTGGATGAAAGTGCTGTAATCCACATGCTAACAACTATGTAGTGAATATTTGTCGAATCCGAGATACATGAAGAGTGTTCGGAACACAGAATATCACGGTGAGCGAATCTAGGTAAAATACATGTCTCTTGGTTAGAACTCAATCCAAGAGTTTTTTCTGCGAAATCTGCCTCATTTTCGAAACTGGCATTTGGAAATTCCTTCAAAATCAGAGAAAATGATTCAAACTGACAATATGCCTTGTATTGTGATGGAAGTTCATAAAGCCACATGCAAACAAACCTGATGTGACTAATTGTAGAAAGCCTATGCATGTAGCGTGATCATATGACGGAAATTTCCGGAGATGGAATCTATGTAAATTTCATGTCTATTTGGTAGAACTCGCTCCAAAAATTTTTTCTGGAGAAAACAGCATGATTTTCGAAACTGGCATTTGGGAAAAGCTTCAAATTAAGAGTTAATGTTTCTAGGTTTATATATGCCTTGTATGGTGGATGAAAGTTCTGTAATACACATGTAAATAAGTCATTAAAAATGTTTGTCAAATCCAGAAGTATGTAGCGTGTTCGGGAATTGGAATGTCACTGTGAGGAAACTATGTAAATTACATTTCTATTGGGAAGTACTTGCTCCACGAGAATCTATTGTGAATCTGCCTCATTTTCAAACCTGGCATTAGGAAAATCTTTTGAAATATGGGAAAGTGCTTCAAAGTGTCAATATGGCATTTATGGTGGATGAATGTTAGGTAATTTTTATGCTACCAATTCTGTAGTGAATATTTGTCGAATCCGTCATGCGTGTAGTTATTTTGGAACACGGAATTTCACGCTGATGGGTTCTATGTAAATTGCATTTCTATTGGATAGAACTCGATCCAAGTGGTTTTCTCTGTGAAAACTGAATGAGTTTAGAAACTGAGATTAGGAGAAATCTACTAAATCAGAATAAACTTTCTATGTGTAAATATACATTGTAAGGAAGATGAAAGTTCGATAATACAAATGTTCACAACTCATTAAATTATGTTTGTCAAATCCATGATTCATGTAACGTATTCAGAACACGGAATGTCACGGTGAGTAAAACATGGTAAATTACATATCTTTTGTGTATAACTCGCTCCTAGAATATTTTTCTGCCAAATCTGCCTCATTTTCTAAACTGGCGTTAAAACTAATCTTTGAATTCTGAGAAAATTCTTCAAACTATCAGTAAGCCTTGTAGGGTGGATGAAAGTGCTGTAATCCACATTCTAACAACTATGTAGTGAATATTTGTCGAATCCGAGATACATGTAGTGTGTTCAGAACACGGAATTTCACGGTGATCGAATCCATGTTTATTACATGTCTATAAGTTAGAACCTGCTCCAAGACGATTTGCCGTGAAATCTGCCTCAGTTTCGATACTGGCATTTGGAAAGCTCTGTGAAATCAGAGAAAATGCTTCTAAACATCAATATGCCTTGTATTGTGATGAAAGTCCTGTCATCCTCATGCAAACAACTCTATAGTTTATTTTTGTCCAATCATTTCTGCATGTGGTGTGATCGGTAAATGTAATTTCACAGCGGGGGAATCTATGTAATTTACGTATCTATTGGGTAGAAAACGCTCCAACATATATTTCCTTTGAAAACTGCATGATTTTCGAAACTGCTAGTAGGGAAAAGCTGCGAACTCAGAGTTAATATTTCTATGTGTCAATATGCCTTGTATGGTGGATGAAAGATCTGTAATACACATGTACATAACTCATTAAAAATGTTTCTCAAATCCTTGATAAATGTAGCCTGTTCGGAACACGGTCTTTCTCGGTGAGGGAAGCTATGTATATTACATATCTATTGGTTAGAACCCTCTCCAGGAGAGTTTTACTGAAAAATCTGCCTCAGTTATGAAACTGGTGTTATGAAAACGCTGTGAAATCTGATTAAATATTTTAAGGTGACAATATGTCTTCAATGGTTTATTAAAGATCGGTAATTCACATGCTATCAACTCAGCAGTGAATATTTGTTGAATCCTTGGTGATTGAAACTTTTTTTAGGAACATGAATGTTACGGTGATGGTATCTGTGAAAATGAGATGTCTATTGGATGGAACATGCAACAAGAGGATTTTTCTGGGAAAACTGCCTGATTTTCGAAACTGACTTTAGGAAATTTCTGCGAAATGTGAGTAAATGTTTCTAGGTGAAAACATGTCTTGTAAGGTGGATGAAAATTTGATAATCCACGTGCTCACACTCATTAAAGAATGATTGTCGAAACCTTGATGCATGTAACATTTTCAGGACACGGAATGTCACGGTGAGTGAACTAGTTAAATTACATATCTTTTGGGTAGAACTGGCTCCAAGAACATTTTCTGTGAAATCAGCCTCATTTTCCAAACTGGCGTTAGGAAATACCTGAGAAATCTGAGAAAATGCTTCTAAGTGTGAATATGCCTTGAATGGGGAATTTAAGTCCGGTAATCCACGTAACCAACTATGAAGGGAATACTTTTCGAATCCGTGAATTATTTAGCGTGTTTGGAACAGGGAAATTCACGGTAATGAAACTATGTAAATTAAAATTCTATTGGGTAGAACTAGCTTGAATAGAATTTATCTGCGCAAATTGCATGATTTTCGAATTTGACGTTTGGATAAAACTGCAAAATGAGAGTAAATACTTGTAGGTGTAAATATGCCTGGTAGGGTGGATGTAAGATTGGTAATCCAAATGCTAACATCTCTGTAGTGAATATTTGTCGAATCCGAGGTACATGAAATGTGTTCGGAACACAAAATGTCATGATGAGCACATCTATGTAAATTACCTGTCTATTGGGTAGAACTCACTCCAAGAGCATTTTTCTGCAAAATCTGCCTCATTTTCAAATCTGGCATTAGGAAATATCTTCGAAATATGAGAAAATGCTTCTAAGTGTCAATATGACTTGATTGGTGGATGAAAGTCCGGTAATCCACATTTTAACAAGAGTGTAGTAAATATTTTTCAAACCATGATTCATGTAGCGCGTTCGAGAAGCAGAATTTCACGATAATGGAACTATGTAAATTAGAATTCTATTGGGTAAAACTAGCTAGAATAGAATATTTCTGCGAAAATTGCTTGATGCTCGAATGGGATGTTTGGATAAAGCTGCGAAATGAGAGAAAATATTTGTAGGTGTAAAGATGCCTTTATGTTGGAAGAAAGTTCAGTAATCCATATTTTCACAACATATTAAAGAATCTTTTTTCTAATCCGTGATGCATGTACCATGTTCGGAATGTGGAATTTCACGTTGATTGAAACAATCTAAACTACTTGTCGATTCGGTAGAACTCACTTCAAGAGAATTTTTCTGTGAAAACTGCTTCATTTTTAAACTGGCGCTTGGAAAACGCTGCAAAATCTGAGAAAATACTTCTAAGAATCAATACTCAATGTTTTGTGATGAAAGTTCGGTAATCCACATGCTAACAAATCTGTAGTGAATATTTGTCGAATCCGTTATGCATGTAGAATGATTGGAACACGGAATGTCACAGTGAGGAAATTTATGTAAATTACATTTCCCTAGGTTAGAAATCGCTCCAAGAGGTTTTTCCTGAGATAACAGCCTGATTTTTGAAACTGGCGTTAGGAATAAGCTGCGAACTCAGATTAATCAATTGTAGGTGTAAATATGCCTTGTATGGTGGATGAAAGTTCGGCAATCCGCATACTAACAACTCTGTAGAGAATATTTGTCGAATCCGAGATACATGAAGAGTGTTCGGAACACAGAATATCACGGTGAGCGAATCTAGGTAAAATACATGTCTCTTGGTTAGAACTCAATCCAAGAGTTTTTTCTGCGAAATCTGCCTCATTTTCGAAACTGGCATTTGGAAATTCCTTCAAAATCAGAGAAAATGATTCAAACTGACAATATGCCTTGTATTGGGATGGAAGTTCATAAAGCCACATGCAAACAAACCTGATGTGACTAATTGTAGAAAGCCTATGCATGTAGCGTGATCGTATGATGGAAATTTCCGGAGATGGAATCTATGTAAATTTCATGTCTATTTGGTAGAAATTGCTCCAAAAATTTTTTCTGGAGATAATGGCCTGATTTTCGAAACTGGCATTAGGAAAAGCCTGCAAATTCAGGGTTAATGTTTCTAGGTTTAAATATGCCTTGTATGGTGGATGATAGTTCTGTAATACACATGTACATAACTCATTAAAAATGTTTGCCAAATCCGAGAATTATGTAGCGTTTTCGGGAATTGGAATGTCACTCTGAGGGAAACTATGTAAATTACATTTCTATTGGGAAGTACTTGCTCCACGAGAATTTATTGTGAATCTGCCTCATTTTCAAAACTAGCATTAGGAAAATCTTTTGAAATATGGGAAAGTGCTTCAAAGTGTCAATATGGCATTTATGGTGGATGAATGTTAGGTAATATTTATGCTACCAATTCTGTAGTGAATATTTGTCGAATCTGTCATGTGTGTATGTATTTTGGAACACGGAATTTCACGCTGATGGGTTCTATATAAATTGCATGTCTATTGGATAGAACTCGATCCAAGAGGATTTCTCTGTGAAAACTGAATGATTTTAGAAACTGAGATTAGGAGAAATGTACTAAAGCAGAATAAAATTTCTATGTGTAAATTTACATTGTAAGGAAGATGAAAGTTCCATAATACAAATGTTCACACCTCATTAAAGTATGTTTGTCAAATCCGTGATGCATGTAACGTATTCAGAACACGGAATGTCACGGTAAGTAAAACTAGGTAAATTACATACCTTTTGTGTATAACTCGCTCCTAGAATATTTTTCTGCCAAATCTGCCTCATTTTCTAAACTGGCGTTAAAACTAAAGTTTGAAATCTGAGAAAATTCTTCAAAGTGTCAGTAAGCCTTGTATGGTGGATGAAAGTGCTGTAATCCACATGCTAACAACTATGTAGTGAATATTTGTCGAATCCGAGATACATGAAGAGTGTTCGGAACACAGAATATCACGGTGAGCGAATCTAGGTAAAATACATGTCTCTTGGTTAGAACTCAATCCAAGAGTTTTTTCTGCGAAATCTGCCTCATTTTCGAAACTGGCATTTGGAAATTCCTTCAAAATCAGAGAAAATGATTCAAACTGACAATATGCCTTGTATTGTGATGGAAGTTCATAAAGCCACATGCAAACAAACCTGATGTGACTAATTGTAGAAAGCCTATGCATGTAGCGTGATCATATGACGGAAATTTCCGGAGATGGAATCTATGTAAATTTCATGTCTATTTGGTAGAACTCGCTCCAAAAATTTTTTCTGGAGAAAACAGCATGATTTTCGAAACTGGCATTTGGGAAAAGCTTCAAATTAAGAGTTAATGTTTCTAGGTTTATATATGCCTTGTATGGTGGATGAAAGTTCTGTAATACACATGTAAATAAGTCATTAAAAATGTTTGTCAAATCCAGAAGTATGTAGCGTGTTCGAGAATTGGAATGTCACTGTGAGGAAACTATGTAAATTACATTTCTATTGGGAAGTACTTGCTCCACGAGAATCTATTGTGAATCTGCCTCATTTTCAAACCTGGCATTAGGAAAATCTTTTGAAATATGGGAAAGTGCTTCAAAGTGTCAATATGGCATTTATGGTGGATGAATGTTAGGTAATTTTTATGCTACCAATTCTGTAGTGAATATTTGTCGAATCCGTCATGCGTGTAGTTATTTTGGAACACGGAATTTCACGCTGATGGGTTCTATGTAAATTGCATTTCTATTGGATAGAACTCGATCCAAGTGGTTTTCTCTGTGAAAACTGAATGAGTTTAGAAACTGAGATTAGGAGAAATCTACTAAATCAGAATAAACTTTCTATGTGTAAATATACATTGTAAGGAAGATGAAAGTTCGATAATACAAATGTTCACAACTCATTAAATTATGTTTGTCAAATCCATGATTCATGTAACGTATTCAGAACACGGAATGTCACGGTGAGTAAAACATGGTAAATTACATATCTTTTGTGTATAACTCGCTCCTAGAATATTTTTCTGCCAAATCTGCCTCATTTTCTAAACTGGCGTTAAAACTAATCTTTGAATTCTGAGAAAATTCTTCAAACTATCAGTAAGCCTTGTAGGGTGGATGAAAGTGCTGTAATCCACATTCTAACAACTATGTAGTGAATATTTGTCGAATCCGAGATACATGTAGTGTGTTCAGAACACGGAATTTCACGGTGATCGAATCCATGTTTATTACATGTCTATAAGTTAGAACCTGCTCCAAGACGATTTGCCGTGAAATCTGCCTCAGTTTCGATACTGGCATTTGGAAAGCTCTGTGAAATCAGAGAAAATGCTTCTAAACATCAATATGCCTTGTATTGTGATGAAAGTCCTGTCATCCTCATGCAAACAACTCTATAGTTTATTTTTGTCCAATCATTTCTGCATGTGGTGTGATCGGTAAATGTAATTTCACAGCGGGGGAATCTATGTAATTTACGTATCTATTGGGTAGAAAACGCTCCAACATATATTTCCTTTGAAAACTGCATGATTTTCGAAACTGCTAGTAGGGAAAAGCTGCGAACTCAGAGTTAATATTTCTATGTGTCAATATGCCTTGTATGGTGGATGAAAGATCTGTAATACACATGTACATAACTCATTAAAAATGTTTCTCAAATCCTTGATAAATGTAGCCTGTTCGGAACACGGTCTTTCTCGGTGAGGGAAGCTATGTATATTACATATCTATTGGTTAGAACCCTCTCCAGGAGAGTTTTACTGAAAAATCTGCCTCAGTTATGAAACTGGTGTTATGAAAACGCTGTGAAATCTGATTAAATATTTTAAGGTGACAATATGTCTTCAATGGTTTATTAAAGATCGGTAATTCACATGCTATCAACTCAGCAGTGAATATTTGTTGAATCCTTGGTGATTGAAACTTTTTTTAGGAACATGAATGTTACGGTGATGGTATCTGTGAAAATGAGATGTCTATTGGATGGAACATGCAACAAGAGGATTTTTCTGGGAAAACTGCCTGATTTTCGAAACTGACTTTAGGAAATTTCTGCGAAATGTGAGTAAATGTTTCTAGGTGAAAACATGTCTTGTAAGGTGGATGAAAATTTGATAATCCACGTGCTCACACTCATTAAAGAATGATTGTCGAAACCTTGATGCATGTAACATTTTCAGGACACGGAATGTCACGGTGAGTGAACTAGTTAAATTACATATCTTTTGGGTAGAACTGGCTCCAAGAACATTTTCTGTGAAATCAGCCTCATTTTCCAAACTGGCGTTAGGAAATACCTGAGAAATCTGAGAAAATGCTTCTAAGTGTGAATATGCCTTGAATGGGGAATTTAAGTCCGGTAATCCACGTAACCAACTATGAAGGGAATACTTTTCGAATCCGTGAATTATTTAGCGTGTTTGGAACAGGGAAATTCACGGTAATGAAACTATGTAAATTAAAATTCTATTGGGTAGAACTAGCTTGAATAGAATTTATCTGCGCAAATTGCATGATTTTCGAATTTGACGTTTGGATAAAACTGCAAAATGAGAGTAAATACTTGTAGGTGTAAATATGCCTGGTAGGGTGGATGTAAGATTGGTAATCCAAATGCTAACATCTCTGTAGTGAATATTTGTCGAATCCGAGGTACATGAAATGTGTTCGGAACACAAAATGTCATGATGAGCACATCTATGTAAATTACCTGTCTATTGGGTAGAACTCACTCCAAGAGCATTTTTCTGCAAAATCTGCCTCATTTTCAAATCTGGCATTAGGAAATATCTTCGAAATATGAGAAAATGCTTCTAAGTGTCAATATGACTTGATTGGTGGATGAAAGTCCGGTAATCCACATTTTAACAAGAGTGTAGTAAATATTTTTCAAACCATGATTCATGTAGCGCGTTCGAGAAACAGAATTTCACGATAATGGAACTATGTAAATTAGAATTCTATTGGGTAAAACTAGCTAGAATAGAATATTTCTGCGAAAATTGCTTGATGCTCGAATGGGATGTTTGGATAAAGCTGCGAAATGAGAGAAAATATTTGTAGGTGTAAAGATGCCTTTATGTTGGAAGAAAGTTCAGTAATCCATATTTTCACAACATATTAAAGAATCTTTTTTCTAATCCGTGATGCATGTACCATGTTCGGAATGTGGAATTTCACGTTGATTGAAACAATCTAAACTACTTGTCGATTCGGTAGAACTCACTTCAAGAGAATTTTTCTGTGAAAACTGCTTCATTTTTAAACTGGCGCTTGGAAAACGCTGCAAAATCTGAGAAAATACTTCTAAGAATCAATACTCAATGTTTTGTGATGAAAGTTCGGTAATCCACATGCTAACAAATCTGTAGTGAATATTTGTCGAATCCGTTATGCATGTAGAATGATTGGAACACGGAATGTCACAGTGAGGAAATTTATGTAAATTACATTTCCCTAGGTTAGAAATCGCTCCAAGAGGTTTTTCCTGAGATAACAGCCTGATTTTTGAAACTGGCGTTAGGAATAAGCTGCGAACTCAGATTAATCAATTGTAGGTGTAAATATGCCTTGTATGGTGGATGAAAGTTCGGCAATCCGCATACTAACAACTCTGTAGAGAATATTTGTCGAATCCGAGATACATGAAGAGTGTTCGGAACACAGAATATCACGGTGAGCGAATCTAGGTAAAATACATGTCTCTTGGTTAGAACTCAATCCAAGAGTTTTTTCTGCGAAATCTGCCTCATTTTCGAAACTGGCATTTGGAAATTCCTTCAAAATCAGAGAAAATGATTCAAACTGACAATATGCCTTGTATTGGGATGGAAGTTCATAAAGCCACATGCAAACAAACCTGATGTGACTAATTGTAGAAAGCCTATGCATGTAGCGTGATCGTATGATGGAAATTTCCGGAGATGGAATCTATGTAAATTTCATGTCTATTTGGTAGAAATTGCTCCAAAAATTTTTTCTGGAGATAATGGCCTGATTTTCGAAACTGGCATTAGGAAAAGCCTGCAAATTCAGGGTTAATGTTTCTAGGTTTAAATATGCCTTGTATGGTGGATGATAGTTCTGTAATACACATGTACATAACTCATTAAAAATGTTTGCCAAATCCGAGAATTATGTAGCGTTTTCGGGAATTGGAATGTCACTCTGAGGGAAACTATGTAAATTACAATTCTATTGGGAAGTACTTGCTCCACGAGAATTTATTGTGAATCTGCCTCATTTTCAAAACTAGCATTAGGAAAATCTTTTGAAATATGGGAAAGTGCTTCAAAGTGTCAATATGGCATTTATGGTGGATGAATGTTAGGTAATATTTATGCTACCAATTCTGTAGTGAATATTTGTCGAATCTGTCATGTGTGTATGTATTTTGGAACACGGAATTTCACGCTGATGGGTTCTATATAAATTGCATGTCTATTGGATAGAACTCGATCCAAGAGGATTTCTCTGTGAAAACTGAATGATTTTAGAAACTGAGATTAGGAGAAATGTACTAAAGCAGAATAAAATTTCTATGTGTAAATTTACATTGTAAGGAAGATGAAAGTTCCATAATACAAATGTTCACAACTCATTAAAGTATGTTTGTCAAATCCGTGATGCATGTAACGTATTCAGAACACGGAATGTCACGGTAAGTAAAACTAGGTAAATTACATACCTTTTGTGTATAACTCGCTCCTAGAATATTTTTCTGCCAAATCTGCCTCATTTTCTAAACTGGCGTTAAAACTAAAGTTTGAAATCTGAGAAAATTCTTCAAAGTGACAGTAAGCCTTGTATGGTGGATGAAAGTGCTGTAATCCACATGCTAACAACTATGTAGTGAATATTTGTCGAATCCGAGATACATGAAGAGTGTTCGGAACACAGAATATCACGGTGAGCGAATCTAGGTAAAATACATGTCTCTTGGTTAGAACTCAATCCAAGAGTTTTTTCTGCGAAATCTGCCTCATTTTCGAAACTGGCATTTGGAAATTCCTTCAAAATCAGAGAAAATGATTCAAACTGACAATATGCCTTGTATTGTGATGGAAGTTCATAAAGCCACATGCAAACAAACCTGATGTGACTAATTGTAGAAAGCCTATGCATGTAGCGTGATCATATGACGGAAATTTCCGGAGATGGAATCTATGTAAATTTCATGTCTATTTGGTAGAACTCGCTCCAAAAATTTTTTCTGGAGAAAACAGCATGATTTTCGAAACTGGCATTTGGGAAAAGCTTCAAATTAAGAGTTAATGTTTCTAGGTTTATATATGCCTTGTATGGTGGATGAAAGTTCTGTAATACACATGTAAATAAGTCATTAAAAATGTTTGTCAAATCCAGAAGTATGTAGCGTGTTCGGGAATTGGAATGTCACTGTGAGGAAACTATGTAAATTACATTTCTATTGGGAAGTACTTGCTCCACGAGAATCTATTGTGAATCTGCCTCATTTTCAAACCTGGCATTAGGAAAATCTTTTGAAATATGGGAAAGTGCTTCAAAGTGTCAATATGGCATTTATGGTGGATGAATGTTAGGTAATTTTTATGCTACCAATTCTGTAGTGAATATTTGTCGAATCCGTCATGCGTGTAGTTATTTTGGAACACGGAATTTCACGCTGATGGGTTCTATGTAAATTGCATTTCTATTGGATAGAACTCGATCCAAGTGGTTTTCTCTGTGAAAACTGAATGATTTTAGAAACTGAGATTAGGAGAAATCTACTAAATCAGAATAAACTTTCTATGTGTAAATATACATTGTAAGGAAGATGAAAGTTCGATAATACAAATGTTCACAACTCATTAAATTATGTTTGTCAAATCCATGATTCATGTAACGTATTCAGAACACGGAATGCCACGGTGAGTAAAACATGGTAAATTACATATCTTTTGTGTATAACTCGCTCCTAGAATATTTTTCTGCCAAATCTGCCTCATTTTCTAAACTGGCATTAAAACTAATCTTTGAATTCTGAGAAAATTCTTCAAAATATCAGTAAGCCTTGTAGGGTGGATGAAAGTGCTGTAATCCACATTCTAACAACTATGTAGTGAATATTTGTCGAATCCGAGATACATGTAGTGTGTTCAGAACACGGAATTTCACGGTGATCGAATCCATGTTTATTACATGTCTATAAGTTAGAACCTGCTCCAAGACGATTTGCCGTGAAATCTGCCTCAGTTTCGATACTGGCATTTGGAAAGCTCTGTGAAATCAGAGAAAATGCTTCTAAACATCAATATGCCTTGTATTGTGATGAAAGTCCTGTCATCCTCATGCAAACAACTCTATAGTTTATTTTTGTCCAATCATTTCTGCATGTGGTGTGATCGGTAAATGTAATTTCACAGCGGGGGAATCTATGTAATTTACGTATCTATTGGGTAGAAAACGCTCCAACATGTATTTCCTTTGAAAACTGCATGATTTTCGAAACTGCTAGTAGGGAAAAGCTGCGAACTCAGAGTTAATATTTCTATGTGTCAATATGCCTTGTATGGTGGATGAAAGATCTGTAATACACATGTACATAACTCATTAAAAATGTTTCTCAAATCCTTGATGTATGTAGCCTGTTCGGAACACGGTCTTTCTCGGTGAGGGAAGCTATGTATATTACATATCTATTGGTTAGAACCCTCTCCAGGAGAGTTTTACTGAAAAATCTGCCTCAGTTATGAAACTGGTGTTATGAAAATGCTGTGAAATCTGATTAAATATTTTAAGGTGACAATATGTCTTCAATGGTTTATTAAAGATCGGTAATTCACATGCTATCAACTCAGCAGTGAATATTTGTTGAATCCTTGGTGATTGAACCTTTTTTTAGGAACATGAATGTTACGGTGATGGTATCTGTGAAAATGAGATGTCTATTGGATGGAACATGCAACAAGAGGATTTTTCTGGGAAAACTGCCTGATTTTCGAAACTGACTTTAGGAAATTTCTGCGAAATGTGAGTAAATGTTTCTAGGTGAAAACATGTCTTGTAAGGTGGATGAAAATTTGATAATCCACGTGCTCACACTCATTAAAGAATGATTGTCGAAACCTTGATGCATGTAACATTTTCAGGACACGGAATGTCACGGTGAGTGAACTAGTTAAATTACATATCTTTTGGGTAGAACTGGCTCCAAGAACATTTTCTGTGAAATCAGCCTCATTTTCCAAACTGGCGTTAGGAAATACCTGAGAAATCTGAGAAAATGCTTCTAAGTGTGAATATGCCTTGAATGGGGAATTTAAGTCCGGTAATCCACGTAACCAACTATGAAGGGAATACTTTTCGAATCCGTGAATTATTTAGCGTGTTTGGAACAGGGAAATTCACGGTAATGAAACTATGTAAATTAAAATTCTATTGGGTAGAACTAGCTTGAATAGAATTTATCTGCGCAAATTGCATGATTTTCGAATTTGACGTTTGGATAAAACTGCGAAATGAGAGTAAATACTTGTAGGTGTAAATATGCCTGGTAGGGTGGATGTAAGATTGGTAATCCAAATGCTAACATCTCTGTAGTGAATATTTGTCGAATCCGAGGTACATGAAATGTGTTCGGAACACAAAATGTCATGATGAGCACATCTATGTAAATTACCTGTCTATTGGGTAGAACTCACTCCAAGAGCATTTTTCTGCAAAATCTGCCTCATTTTCAAATCTGGCATTAGGAAATATCTTCGAAATATGAGAAAATGCTTCTAAGTGTCAATATGACTTGATTGGTGGATGAAAGTCCGGTAATCCACATTTTAACAAGAGTGTAGTAAATATTTTTCAAACCATGATTCATGTAGCGCGTTCGAGAAACAGAATTTCACGGTAATGGAACTATGTAAATTAGAATTCTATTGGGTAAAACTAGCTAGAATAGAATATTTCTGCAAAAATTGCTTGATTCTCGAATGGGATGTTTGGATAAAGCTGCGAAATGAGAGAAAATATTTGTAGGTGTAAAGATGCCTTTATGTTGGAAGAAAGTTCAGTAATCCATATTTTCACAACATATTAAAGAATCTTTTTTCTAATCCGTGATGCATGTACCATGTTCGGAATGTGGAATTTCACGTTGATTGAAACAATCTAAACTACTTGTCGATTCGGTAGAACTCACTTCAAGAGAATTTTTCTGTGAAAACTGCTTCATTTTTAAACTGGCGCTTGGAAAACGCTGCAAATTCTGAGAAAATACTTCTAAGAATCAATACTCAATGTTTTGTGATGAAAGTTCGGTAATCCACATGCTAACAAATCTGTAGTGAATATTTGTCGAATCCGTTATGCATGTAGAATGATTGGAACACGGAATGTCACAGTGAGTAAATTTATGTAAATTACATTTCCCTAGGTTAGAAATCGCTCCAAGAGGTTTTTCCTGAGATAACAGCCTGATTTTTGAAACTGGCGTTAGGAATAAGCTGCGAACTCAGATTAATCAATTGTAGGTGTAAATATGCCTTGTATGGTGGATGAAAGTTCGGCAATCCGCATACTAACAACTCTGTAGAGAATATTTGTCGAATCCGAGATACATGAAGAGTGTTCGGAACACAGAATATCACGGTGAGCGAATCTAGGTAAAATACATGTCTCTTGGTTAGAACTCAATCCAAGAGTTTTTTCTGCGAAATCTGCCTCATTTTCGAAACTGGCATTTGGAAATTCCTTCAAAATCAGAGAAAATGATTGAAACTGACAATATGCCTTGTATTGTGATGGAAGTTCATAAAGCAACATGCAAACAAACCTGATGTGGATAATTGTAGAAAGCCTATGCATGTAGCGTGATCGTATGACGGAAATTTCCGGAGAAGGAATCTATGTAAATTTCAAGTCTATTGGTTAGAACTCGCTCCAAAAATTTTTTCTGGAGAAAACAGCATGATTTTCGAAACTGGCATTTGGAAAAAGCTTCAAATTAAGAGTTAATGTTTCTAGGTTTATATATGCCTTGTATGGTGGATGAAAGTTCTGTAATACACATGTACATAAGTCATTAAAAATGTTTGTCAAATCCAGAAGTATGTAGCGTGTTCGGGAATTGGAATGTCACTGTGAGGAAACTATGTAAATTACATTTCTATTGGGAAGTACTTGCTCCACGAGAATCTATTGTGAATCTGCCTCATTTTCAAAACTGGCATTAGGAAAATCTTTTGAAATATGGGAAAGTGCTTCAAAGTGTCAATATGGCATTTATGGTGGATGAATGTTAGGTAATTTTTATGCTACCAATTCTGTAGTGAATATTTGTCGAATCCGTCATGCGTGTAGGTATTTTGGAACACGGAATTTCACGCTGATGGGTTCTATGTAAATTGCATTTCTATTGGATAGAACTCGCTCCAAGAGCTTATCTCTGTGAAAACTGAATGATTTTAGAAACTGAGATTAGGAGAAATCTACTAAATCAGAATAAACTTTCTATGTGTAAATATACATTGTAAGGAAGATGAAAGTTCGATAATACAAATGTTCACAACTCATTAAAGTATGTTTGTCAAATCCGTGATTCATGTAACGTGTTCAGAACACGGACTGTCACGGTGAGTAAAACATGGTAAATTACATATCTTTTGTGTATAACTCGCTCCTAGAATATTTTTCTGCCAAATCTGCCTCATTTTCTAAACTGGCGTTAAAACTAATCTTTGAATTCTGAGAAAATTCTTCAAAGTATCAGTAAGCCTTGTAGGGTGGATGAAAGTGCTGTAATCCACATGCTAACAACTATGTAGTGAATATTTGTCGAATCCAAGATACATGTAGTGTGTTCAGAACACGGAATTTCACGGTGATCGAATCCATGTTTATTACATGTCTATAAGTTAGAACCTGCTCCAAGACGATTTGCCGTGAAATCTGCCTCAGTTTCGATACTGGCATTTGGAAAGCTCTGTGAAATCAGAGAAAATGCTTCTAAACATCAATATGCCTTGTATTGTGATGAAAGTCCTGTCATCCTCATGCAAACAACTCTATAGTTTATTTTTGTCGAATCATTTCTGCATGTGGTGTGATCGGTAAATGTAATTTCACAGCGGGGGAATCTATGTAATTTACGTATCTATTGGGTAGAAAACGCTCCAACATGTATTTCCTTTGAAAACTGCATGATTTTCGAAACTGCTATTAGGGAAAAGCTGCGAACTCAGAGTTAATATTTCTATGTGTCAATATGCCTTGTATGGTGGATGAAAGATCTGTAATACACATGTACATAACTCATTATAAATGTTTCTCAAATCCTTGATGTATGTAGCCTGTTCCGAACACGGTCTTTCTCGGTGAGGGAAGCTATGTATATTATATATCTATTGGTTAGAACCCTCTCCAGGAGAGTTTTACTGAAAAATCTGCCTCAGTTACGAAACTGGTGTTATGAAAACGCTGTGAAATCTGATTAAATATTTTAAGGTGACAATATGTCTTCAATGGTTTATTAAAGATCGGTAATTCACATGCTATCAACTCAGCAGTGAATATTTGTTGAATCCTTGGTGATTGAAACTTTTTTTAGGAACATGAATGTTACGGTGATGGTATCTGTGAAAATGAGATCTCTATTGAATGGAACATGCAACAAGAGGATTTTTCTGGGAAAACTGCTTGATTTTCGAAACTGACTTTAGGAAATTTCTGCGAAATGTGAGTAAATGTTTCTAGGTGAAAACATGTCTTGTAAGGTGGATGAAAATTTGATAATCCACGTGCTCACACTCATTAAAGAATGATTGTCGAAACCTTGATGCATGTAACATTTTCAGGACACGGAATGTCACGGTGAGTGAACTAGTTAAATTACATATCTTTTGGGTAGAACTGGCTCCAAGAACATTTTCTGTGAAATCAGCCTCATTTTCCAAACTGGCGTTAGGAAAAACATGAGAAATCTGAGAAAATGCTTCTAAGTGTGAATATGCCTTGAATGGGGAATTTAAGTCCGGTAATCCACGTAACCAACTATGAAGGGAATACTTTTCGAATCCGTGAATTATTTAGCGTGTTTGGAACAGGGAAATTCACGGTAATGAAACTATGTAAATTAAAATTCTATTGGGTAGAACTAGCTTGAATAGAATTTATCTGCGCAAATTGCATGATTTTCGAATTTGACGTTTGGATAAAACTGCGAAATGAGAGTAAATACTTGTAGGTGTAAATATGCCTGGTAGGGTGGATGTAAGATTGGTAATCCAAATGCTAACATCTCTGTAGTGAATATTTGTCGAATCCGAGGTACATGAAATGTGTTCAGAACACAAAATATCATGATGAGCACATCTATGTAAATTACCTGTCTATTGGGTAGAACTCACTCCAAGAGCATTTTTCTGCAAAATCTGCCTCATTTTCAAATCTGGCATTAGGAAATATCTTCGAAATATGAGAAAATGCTTCTAAGTGTCAATATGACTTGATTGGTGGATGAAAGTCCGGTAATCCACATTTTAACAAGAGTGTAGTAAATATTTTTCAAACCGTGATTCATGTAGCGCGTTCGAAAAACAGAATTTCACGGTAATGGAACTATGTAAATTAGAATTCTATTGGGTAGAACTAGCTAGAATAGAATATTTCAGCGAAAATTGCTTGATTCTCGAATGTGATGTTTGGATAAAGCTGCAAAATGAGAGAAAATATTTGTAGGTGTAAAGATGCCTTTATGTTGGAAGAAAGTTCAGTAATCCATATTTTCACAACATGTTAAAGAATCTTTTTTCTAATCCGTGATGCATGTACCATGTTCGGAATGTGGAATTTCACGTTGATTGAAACAATCTAAACTACTTGTCGATTCGGTAGAACTCACTTCAAGAGAATTTTTCTGTGAAAACTGCTTCATTTTTAAACTGGCGCTTGGAAAACGCTGCAAAATCTGAGAAAATACTTCTAAGAATCAATACTCAATGTTTTGTGATGAAAGTTCGGTAATCCACATGCTAACAAATCTGTAGTGAATATTTGTCGAATCCGTTATGCATGTAGAATGATTGGAACACGGAATGTCACAGTGAGGAAATTTATGTAAATTACATTTCCCTAGGTTAGAAATCGCTCCAAGAGGTTTTTCCTGAGATAACAGCCTGATTTTTGAAACTGGCGTTAGGAATAAGCTGCGAACTCAGATTAATCAATTGTAGGTGTAAATATGCCTTGTATGGTGGATGAAAGTTCGGCAATCCGCATACTAACAACTCTGTAGAGAATATTTGTCGAATCCGAGATACATGAAGAGTGTTCGGAACACAGAATATCACGGTGAGCGAATCTAGGTAAAATACATGTCTCTTGGTTAGAACTCAATCCAAGAGTTTTTTCTGCGAAATCTGCCTCATTTTCGAAACTGGCATTTGGAAATTCCTTCAAAATCAGAGAAAATGATTGAAACTGACAATATGCCTTGTATTGTGATGGAAGTTCATAAAGCAACATGCAAACAAACCTGATGTGGATAATTGTAGAAAGCCTATGCATGTAGCGTGATCGTATGACGGAAATTTCCGGAGAAGGTATCTATGTAAATTTCAAGTCTATTGGTTAGAACTCGCTCCAAAAATTTTTTCTGGAGAAAACAGCATGATTTTCGAAACTGGCATTTGGAAAAAGCTTCAAATTAAGAGTTAATGTTTCTAGGTTTATATATGCCTTGTATGGTGGATGAAAGTTCTGTAATACACATGTACATAAGTCATTAAAAATGTTTGTCAAATCCAGAAGTATGTAGCGTGTTCGGGAATTGGAATGTCACTGTGAGGAAACTATGTAAATTACATTTCTATTGGGAAGTACTTGCTCCACGAGAATCTATTGTGAATCTGCCTCATTTTCAAAACTGGCATTAGGAAAATCTTTTGAAATATGGGAAAGTGCTTCAAAGTGTCAATATGGCATTTATGGTGGATGAATGTTAGGTAATTTTTATGCTACCAATTCTATAGTGAATATTTGTCGAATCCGTCATGAGTGTAGGTATTTTGGAACACGGAATTTCACGCTGATGGGTTCTATGTAAATTGCATTTCTATTGGATAGAACTCGTTCCAAGAGGTTATCTCTGTGAAAACTGAATGATTTTAGAAACTGAGATTAGGAGAAATCTACTAAATCAGAATAAACTTTCTATGTGTAAATATACATTGTAAGGAAGATGAAAGTTCGATAATACAAATGTTCACAACTCATTAAAGTATGTTTGTCAAATCCGTGATTCATGTAACGTGTTCAGAACACGGACTGTCACGGTGAGTAAAACATGTTAAATTACATATCTTTTGTGTATAACTCGCTCCTAGAATATTTTTCTGCCAAATCTGCCTCATTTTCTAAACTGGCGTTAAAACTAATCTTTGAATTCTGAGAAAATTCTTCAAAGTATCAGTAAGCCTTGTAGGGTGGATGAAAGTGCTGTAATCCACATGCTAACAACTATGTAGTGAATATTTGTCGAATCCAAGATACATGTAGTGTGTTCAGAACACGGAATTTCACGGTGATCGAATCCATGTTTATTACATGTCTATAAGTTAGAACCTGCTCCAAGACGATTTGCCGTGAAATCTGCCTCAGTTTCGATACTGGCATTTGGAAAGCTCTGTGAAATCAGAGAAAATGCTTCTAAACATCAATATGCCTTGTACTGTGATGAAAGTCCTGTCATCCTCATGCAAACAACTCTATAGTTTATTTTTGTCGAATCATTTCTGCATGTGGTGTGATCGGTAAATGTAATTTCACAGCGGGGGAATCTATGTAATTTACGTATCTATTGGGTAGAAAACGCTCCAACATGTATTTCCTTTGAAAACTGCATGATTTTCGAAACTGCTATTAGGGAAAAGCTGCGAACTCAGAGTTAATATTTCTATGTGTCAATATGCCTTGTATGGTGGATGAAAGATCTGTAATACACATGTACATAACTCATTAAAAATGTTTCTCAAATTCTTGATGTATGTAGCCTGTTCCGAACACGGTCTTTCTCGGTGAGGGAAGCTATGTATATTACATATCTATTGGTTAGAACCCTCTACAGGAGAGTTTTACTGAAAAATCTGCCTCAGTTACGAAACTGGTGTTATGAAAACGCTGTGAAATCTGAGTAAATATTTTAAGGTGACAATATGTCTTCAATGGTTTATTAAAGATCGGTAATTCACATGCTATCAACTCAGCAGTGAATATTTGTTGAATCCTTGGTGATTGAACCTTTTTTTAGGAACATGAATGTTACGGTGATGGTATCTGTGAAAATGAGATCTCTATTGAATGGAACATGCAACAAGAGGATCTTTCTGGGAAAACTGCCTGATTTTCAAAACTGACTTTAGGAAATTTCTGCGAAATGTGAGTAAATGTTTCTAGGTGAAAACATGTCTTGTAAGGTGGATGAAAATTTGATAATCCACGTGCTCACACTCATTAAAGAATGATTGTCGAATCCTTGATGCATGTAACATTTTCAGGACACGGAATATCACGGTGAGTGAACTAGTTAAATTACATATCTTTTGGGTAGAACTGGCTCCAAGAACATTTTCTGTGAAATCAGCCTCATTTTCCAAACTGGCGTTAGGAAAAACATGAGAAATCTGAGAAAATGCTTCTAAGTGTGAATATGCCTTGAATGGGGAATTTAAGTCCGGTAATCCACGTAACCAACTATGAAGGGAATACTTTTCGAATCCGTGAATAATTTAGCGTGTTTGGAACAGGGAAATTCACGGTAATGAAACTATGTAAATTAAAATTCTATTGGGTAGAACTAGCTTGAATAGAATTTATCTGCGCAAATTGCATGATTTTCGAATTTGACGTTTGGATAAAACTGCGAAATGAGAGTAAATACTTGTAGGTGTAAATATGCCTGGTAGGGTGGATGTAAGATTGGTAATCCAAATGCTAACATCTCTGTAGTGAATATTTGTCGAATCCGAGGTACATGAAATGTGTTCGGAACACAAAATGTCATGATGAGCACATCTATGTAAATTACCTGTCTATTGGGTAGAACTCACTCCAAGAGCATTTTTCTGCAAAATCTGCCTCATTTTCATATCTGGAATTAGGAAACATCTTCGAAATATGAGAAAATGCTTCTAAGTGTCAATATGACTTGATTGGTGGATGAAAGTCCGGTAATCCACATTTTAACAAGAGTGTAGTAAATATTTTTCAAACCGTGATTCATGTAGCGCGTTCGAAAAACAGAATTTCACGGTAATGGAACTATGTAAATTAGAATTCTATTGGGTAGAACTAGCTAGAATAGAATATTTCAGCGAAAATTGCTTGATTCTCGAATGTGATGTTTGGATAAAGCTGCAAAATGAGAGAAAATATTTGTAGGTGTAAAGATGCCTTTATGTTGGTAGAAAGTTCAGTAATCCATATTTTCACAACATATTAAAGAATCTTTTTTCTAATCCGTGATGCATGTACCATGTTCGGAATGTGGAATTTCACGTTGATTGAAACAATCTAAACTACTTGTCGATTCGGTAGAACTCACTTCAAGAGAATTTTCCTGTGAAAACTGCTTCATTTTTGAAACTGGCGCTTGGAAAATGCTGGAAAATCTGAGAAAATACTTCTAAGTATCAATACTCAATGTTTTGTAGTGAAAGTTCGGTAATCCACATGCTAACAAATCTGTAGTGAATATTTGTCGAATCCGTTATGCATGTAGAATGATTGGAACACGGAATGTCACAGTGAGGAAATTTATGTAAATTACATTTCCCTAGGTTAGAAATCGCTCCAAGAGGTTTTTCCTGAGATAACAGCCTGATTTTTGAAACTGGCGTTAGGAATAAGCTGCGAACTCAGATTAATCAATTGTAGGTGTAAATATGCCTTGTATGGTGGATGAAAGTTCGGCAATCCGCATACTAACAACTCTGTAGAGAATATTTGTCGAATCCGCGATACATGAAGAGTGTTCGGAACACAGAATATCACGGTGAGCGAATCTAGGTAAAATACATATCTCTTGGTTAGAACTCAATCCAAGAGTTTTTTCTGCGAAATCTGCCTCATTTTCGAAACTGGCATTTGGAAATTCCTTCAAAATCAGAGAAAATGATTGAAACTGACAATATGCCTTGTATTGTGATGGAAGTTCATAAAGCCGCATGCAAACAAACCTGATGTGACTAATTGTAGAAAGCCTATGCATGTAGCGTGATCGTATGACGGAAATTTCCGGAGATGGAATCTATGTAAATTTCATGTCTATTTGGTAGAACTCGCTCCAAAAATTTTTTCTGGAGAAAACAGCATGATTTTCGAAACTGGCATTTGGAAAAAGCTTCAAATTAAGAGTTAATGTTTCTAGGTTTATATATGCCTTGTATGGTGGATGAAAGTTCTGTAATACACATGTACATAAGTCATTAAAAATGTTTGTCAAATCCAGAAGTATGTAACGTGTTCGGGAATTGGAATGTCACTGTGAGGAAACTATGTAAATTACATTTCTATTGGGAAGTACTTGCTCCACGAGAATCTATTGTGAATCTGCCTCATTTTCAAAACTGGCATTAGGAAAATCTTTTGAAATATGGGAAAGTGCTTCAAAGTGTCAATATGGCATTTATGGTGGATGAATGTTAGGTAATTTTTATGCTACCAATTCTGTAGTGAATATTTGTCGAATCCGTCATGCGTGTAGGTATTTTGGAACACGGAATTTCACGCTGATGGGTTCTATGTAAATTGCATTTCTATTGGATAGAACTTGCTCCAAGAGGTTATCTCTGTGAAAACTGAATGATTTTAGAAACTGAGATTAGGAGAAATCTACTAAATCAGAATAAACTTTCTATGTGTAAATATACATTGTAAGGAAGATGAAAGTTCGATAATACAAATGTTCACAACTCATTAAAGTATGTTTGTCAAATCCGTGATTCATGTAACGTGTTCAGAACACGGAATGTCACGGTGAGTAAAACATGGTAAATTACATATCTTTTGTGTATAACTCGCTCCTAGAATATTTTTCTGCCAAATCTGCCTCATTTTCTAAACTGGCGTTAAAACTAATCTTTGAATTCTGAGAAAATTCTTCAAAGTATCAGTAAGCCTTGTAGGGTGGATGAAAGTGCTGTAATCCACATGCTAACAACTATGTAGTGAATATTTGTCGAATCCGAGATACATGTAGTGTGTTCAGAACACGGAATTTCACGGTGATCGAATCCATGTTTATTACATGTCTATAGGTTAGAACCTGCTCCAAGACGATTTGCCGTGAAATCTGCCTCAGTTTCGATACTGGCATTTGGAAAGCTCTGTGAAATCAGAGAAAATGCTTCTAAACATCAATATGCCTTGTATTGTGATGAAAGTCCTGTCATCCTCATGCAAACAACTCTATAGTTTATTTTTGTCGAATCATTTCTGCATGTGGTGTGATCGGTAAATGTAATTTCACAGCGGGGGAATCTATGTAATTTACGTATCTATTGGGTAGAAAACGCTCCAACATGTATTTCCTTTGAAAACTGCCTGATTTTCGAAACTGCTATTAGGGAAAAGCTGCGAACTCAGAGTTAATGTTTCTATGTGTCAATATGCCTTGTATGGTGGATGAAAGATCTGTAATACACATGTACATAACTCATTAAAAATGTTTCTCAAATCCTTGATGTATGTAGCCTGTTCGGAACACGGTCTTTCTCGGTGAGGGAAGCTATGTATATTACATATCTATAGGTTAGAACACTCTCCAGGAGATTTTTACTGAAAAATCTGCCTCAGTTATGAAACTGGTGTTATGAAAACGCTGTGAAATCTGATTAAATATTTTAAGGTGACAATATGTCTTCAATGGTTTATTAAAGATCGGTAATTCACATGCTATCAACTCAGCAGTGAATATTTGTTGAATCCTTGGTGATTGAAAATTTTTTAGGAACATGAATGTTACGGTGATGGTATCTGTGAAAATGAGATGTCTATTGAATGGAACATGCAACAAGAGGATTTTTCTGGGAAAACTGCCTGATTTTCGAAACTGACTTTAGGAAATTTCTGTGAAATGTGAGTAAATGTTTCTAGGTGAAAACATGACTTGTAAGGTGGATGAAAATTTGATAATCCACGTGCTCACACTCATTAAAGAATGATTGTCGAAACCTTGATGCATGTAACATTTTCAGGACACGGAATGTCACGGTGAGTGAACTACTTAAATTACATATCTTTTGGGTAGAACTGGCTCCAAGAACATTTTCTGTGAAATCAGCCTCATTTTCCAAACTGGCGTTAGGAAAAACATGAGAAATCTGAGAAAATGCTTCTAAGTGTGAATATGCCTTTAATGGGGAATTTAAGTCCGGTAATCCACGTAACCAACTATGAAGGGAATACTTTTCGAATCCGTGAATTATTTAGCGTGTTTGGAACATGGAAATTCACGGTAATGTAACTATGTAAATTAAAATTCTATTGGGTAGAACTAGCTTGAATAGAATTTATCTGCACGAATTGCATGATTTTCGAATTTGACGTTTGGATAAAACTGCGAAATGAGAGTAAATACTTGTAGGTGTAAATATGCCTGGTAGGGTGGATGTAAGATTGGTAATCCAAATGCTAACATCTCTGTAGTGAATATTTGTCGAATCCGAGATACATGAAATGTGCTCGGAACACAAAATGTCATGATGAGCACATCTATGTAAATTACCTGTCTATTGGTTAGAACTCACTCCAAGAGCATTTTTCTGCAAAATCTGCCTCATTTTCAAATCTAGCTTTAGGAAAAATCTTCAAAATATGAGAAAATGCTTCTAAGTGTCAATATGACTTGATTGGTGGATGAAAGTGCGGTAATCCACATTTTAACAAGAGTGTAGTAAATATTTTTCAAACCGTGATTTATGTAGCGCGTTCGAAAAACAGAATTTCACGGTAATGGAACTATGTAAATTAGAATTCTATTGGGTAAAACTAGCTAGAATAGATTATTTCAGCGAAAATTGCTTGATTCTCGAATGTGATGTTTGGATAAAGCTGCGAAATGAGAGAAAATATTTGTAGGTGTAAAGATGCCTTTATGTTGGAAGAAAGTTCAGTAATCCATATTTTCACAACATATTAAAGAATCTTTTTTCTAATCCGTGATGCATGTACCATGTTCGGAATGTGGAATTTCACGTTGATTGAAACAATGTAAACTACTTGTCGATTCGGTAGAACTCACTTGAAGAGAATTTTCCTGTGAAAACTGCTTCATTTTTGAAACTGGCACTTGGAAAATGCTGGAAAATCTGAGAAAATACTTCTAAGTATCAATACTCAATGTTTTGTAGTGAAAGTTCGGTAATCCACACGCTAACAAATCTGTAGTGAATATTTGTCGAATCCGTTATGCATGTAGAATGATTGGAACACGGAATGTCACAGTGAGGAAATTTATGTAAATTACATTTCCCTAGGTTAGAAATCGCTCCAAGAGTTTTTTCCTGAGATAACAGCCTGATTTTTGAAACTGGCGTTAGGAATAAGCTGCGAACTCAGATTAATCAATTGTAGGTGTAAATATGCCTTGTATGGTGGATGAAAGTTCGGCAATCCGCATACTAACAACTCTGTAGAGAATATTTGTCGAATCCGCAATACATGAAGAGTGTTCGGAACACAGAATATCACGGTGAGCGAATCTAGGTAAAATACATGTCTCTTGGTTAGAACTCAATCCAAGAGTTTTTTCTGCAAAATCTGCCTCATTTTCGAAACTGGCATTTGGAAATTCCTTCAAAATCAGAGAAAATGATTGAAACTGACAATATGCCTTGTATTGTGATGGAAGTTCATAAAGCCGCATGCAAACAAACCTGATGTGACTAATTGTAGAAAGCCTATGCATGTAGCGTGATCGTATGACGGAAATTTCCGGAGATGGAATCTATGTAAATTTCATGTCTATTTGGTAGAACTCGCTCCAAAAATTTTTTCTGGAGAAAACAGCATGATTTTCGAAACTGGCATTTGGAAAAAGCTTCAAATTAAGAGTTAATGTTTCTAGGTTTATATATGCCTTGTATGGTGGATGAAAGTTCTGTAATACACATGTACATAAGTCATTAAAAATGTTTGTCAAATCCAGAAGTATGTAGCGTGTTCGGGAATTGGAATGTCACTGTGAGGAAACTATGTAAATTACATTTCTATTGGGAAGTACTTGCTCCACGAGAATCTATTGTGAATCTGCCTCATTTTCAAAACTGGCATTAGGAAAATCTTTTGAAATATGGGAAAGTGCTTCAAAGTGTCAATATGGCATTTATGGTGGATGAATGTTAGGTAATTTTTATGCTACCAATTCTGTAGTGAATATTTGTCGAATCCGTCATGCGTGTAGGTATTTTGGAACACGGAATTTCACGCTGATGGGTTCTATGTAAATTGCATGTCTATTGGATAGAACTCGCTCCAAGAGGTTATCTCTGTGAAAACTGAATGATTTTAGAAACTGAGATTAGGAGAAATCTACTAAATCAGAATAAACTTTCTATGTGTAAATATACATTGTAAGGAAGATGAAAGTTCGATAATACAAATGTTCACAACTCATTAAAGTATGTTTGTCAAATCCGTGATTCATGTAACGTGTTCAGAACACGGAATGTCACGGTGAGTAAAACATGGTAAATTACATATCTTTTGTGTATAACTCGCTCCTAGAATATTTTTCTGCCAAATCTGCCTCATTTTCTAAACTGGCGTTAAAACTAATCTTTGAATTCTGAGAAAATTCTTCAAAGTATCAGTAAGCCTTGTAGGGTGGATGAAAGTGCTGTAATCCACATGCTAACAACTATGTAGTGAATATTTGTCGAATCCGAGATACATGTAGTGTGTTCAGAACACGGAATTTCACGGTGATCGAATCCATGTTTATTACATGTCTATAGGTTAGGACCTGCTCCAAGACGATTTGCCATGAAATCTGCCTCAGTTTCGATACTGGCATTTGGAAAGCTCTGTGAAATCAGAGAAAATGCTTCTAAACATCAATATGCCTTGTATTGTGATGAAAGTCCTGTCATCCTCATGCAAACAACTGTATAGTTTATTTTTGTCGAATCATTTCTGCATTTGGTGTTATCGGTAAATGTAATTTCACAGCGGGGGAATCTATGTAATTTACGTATCTATTGGGTAGAAAACGCTCCAACATGTATTTCCTTTGAAAACTGCATGATTTTCGAAACTGCTATTAGGGAAAAGCTGCGAACTCAGAGTTAATGTTTCTATGTGTAAATATGCCTTGTATGGTGGATGAAAGATCTGTAATACACATGTACATAACTCATTAAAAATGTTTCTCAAATCCTTGATGTATATAGCCTGTTCCGAACACGGTCTTTCTCGGTGAGGGAAGCTATGTATATTACATATCTATTGGTTAGAACCCTCTCCAGGAGAGTTTTACTGAAAAATCTGCCTCAGTTACGAAACTGGTGTTATGAAAACGCTGTGAAATCTGATTAAATATTTTAAGGTGACAATATGTCTTCAATGGTTTATTAAAGATCGGTAATTCACATGCTATCAACTCAGCAGTGAATATTTGTTGAATCCTTGGTGATTGAAAATTTTTTTTGGAACATGAATGTTACGGTGATGGTATCTGTGAAAATGAGATGTCTATTGAATGGAACATGCAACAAGAGGATTTTTCTGGGAAAACTGCCTGATTTTCGAAACTGACTTTAGGAAATTTCTGTGAAATGTGAGTAAATATTTCTAGGTGAAAACATGTCTTGTAAGGTGGATGAAAATTTGATAATCCACGTGCTCACACTCATTAAAGAATGATTGTCGAAACCTTGATGCATGTAAGATTTTCAAGACATGGAATGTCACGGTGAGTGAACTACTTAAATTACATATCTTTTGGGTAGAACTGGCTCCAAGAACATTTTCTGTGAAATCAGCCTCATTTTCCAAACTGGCGTTAGGAAAAACATGAGAAATCTGAGAAAATGCTTCTAAGTGTGAATATGCCTTGAATGGGGAATTTAAGTCCGGTAATCCACGTAACCAACTATGAAGGGAATACTTCTCGAATCCGTGAATTATTTAGCGTGTTTGGATCATGGAAATTCACGGTAATGTAACTATGTAAATTAAAATTCTATTGGGTAGAACTAGCTTGAATAGAATTTATCTGCGCTAATTGAATGTTTTTCGAATTTGACTTTTGGATAAAACTGCGAAATGAGAGTAAATACTTGTAGGTGTAAATATGCCTGGTAGGGTGGATGTAAGATTGGTAATCCAAATGCTAACATCTCTGTAGTGAATATTTGTCGAATCCGAGATACATGAAATGTGCTCGGAACACAAAATGTCATGATGAGCACATCTATGTAAATTACCTCTCTATTGGGTAGAACTCACTCCAAGAGCATTTTTCTGCAAAATCTGCCTCATTTTCAAATCTAGCTTTAGGAAAAATCTTCGAAATATGAGAAAATGCTTCTAAGTGTCAATATGACTTGATTGGTGGATGAAAGTGCGGTAATCCACATTTTAACAAGAGTGTAGTAAATATTTTTCAAACCGTGATTTATGTAGCGCGTTCGAAAAACAGAATTTCACGGTAATGGAACTATGTAAATTAGAATTCTATTGGGTAAAACTAGCTAGAATAGAATATTTCAGCGAAAATTGCTTGATTCTCGAATGTGATGTTTGGATAAAGCTGCGAAATGAGAGAAAATATTTGTAGGTGTAAAGATGCCTTTATGTTGGAAGAAAGTTCAGTAATCCATATTTTCACAACATATTAAAGAATCTTTTTTCTAATCCGTGATGCATGTACCATGTTCGGAATGTGGAATTTCACGTTGATTGAAACAATGTAAACTACTTGTCGATTCGGTAGAACTCACTTCAAGAGAATTTTCCTGTGAAAACTGCTTCATTTTTAAACTGGCGCTTGGAAAATGCTGGAAAATCTGAGAAAATACTTCTAAGTATCAATACTCAATGTTTTGTAGTGAAAGTTCGGTAATCCACATGCTAACAAATCTGTAGTGAATATTTGTCGAATCCGTTATGCAAGTAGAATGATCAGAACACTGAATGTCACAGTGAGGAAATTTATGTAAATTACATTTCCCTAGGTTAGAAATCGCTCCAAGAGGTTTTTCCTGAGATAACAGCCTGATTTTTGAAACTGGCGTTAGGAATAAGCTGCAAACTCAGATTAATCAATTGTAGGTGTAAATATGCCTTGTATGGTGGATGAAAGTTCGGCAATCTGCATACTAACAACTCTGTAGAGAATATTTGTCGAATCCGAGATACATGAAGAGTGTTCGGAACACAGAATATCACGGTGAGCGAATCTAGGTAAAATACATGTCTCTTGGTTAGAACTCAATCCAAGAGTTTTTTCTGCGAAATCTGCCTCATTTTCGAAACTGGCATTTGGAAATTCCTTCAAAATCAGAGAAAATGATTCAAACTGACAATATGCCTTGTATTGTGATGGAAGTTCATAAAGCCACATGCAAACAAACCTGATGTGACTAATTGTAGAAAGCCTATGCATGTAGCGTGATCATATGACGGAAATTTCGGGAGATGGAATCTATGTAAATTTCATGTCTATTTGGTAGAACTCGCTCCAAAAATTTTTTCTGGAGAAAACAGCATGATTTTCGAAACTGGCATTTGGGAAAAGCTTCAAATTAAGAGTTAATGTTTCTAGGTTTATATATGCCTTGTATGGTGGATGAAAGTTCTGTAATACACATGTAAATAAGTCATTAAAAATGTTTGTCAAATCCAGAAGTATGTAGCGTGTTCGGGAATTGGAATGTCACTGTGAGGAAACTATGTAAATTACATTTCTATTGGGAAGTACTTGCTCCACGAGAATCTATTGTGAATCTGCCTCATTTTCAAAACTGGCATTAGGAAAATCTTTTGAAATATGGGAAAGTGCTTCAAAGTGTCAATATGGCATTTATGGTGGATGAATGTTAGGTAATTTTTATGCTACCAATTCTGTAGTGAATATTTGTCGAATCCGTCATGCGTGTAGTTATTTTGGAACACGGAATTTCACGCTGATGGGTTCTATGTAAATTGCATTTCTATTGGATAGAACTCGATCCAAGTGGTTTTCTCTGTGATAACTGAATGATTTTAGAAACTGAGATTAGGAGAAATCTACTAAATCAGAATAAACTTTCTATGTGTAAATATACATTGTAAGGAAGATGAAAGTTCGATAATACAAATGTTCACAACTCATTAAATTATGTTTGTCAAATCCATGATTCATGTAACGTATTCAGAACACGGAATGCCACGGTGAGTAAAACATGGTAAATTACATATCTTTTGTGTATAACTCGCTCCTAGAATATTTTTCTGCCAAATCTGCCTCATTTTCTAAACTGGCGTTAAAACTAGTCTTTGAATTCTGAGAAAATTCTTCAAACTATCAGTAAGCCTTGTAGGGTGGATGAAAGTGCTGTAATCCACATGCTAACAACTATGTAGTGAATATTTGTCGAATCCGAGATACATGTAGTGTGTTCAGAACACGGAATTTCACGGTGATCGAATCCATGTTTATTACATGTCTATAAGTTAGAACCTGCTCCAAGACGATTTGCCGTGAAATCTGCCTCAGTTTCGATACTGGCATTTGGAAAGCTCTGTGAAATCAGAGAAAATGCTTCTAAACATCAATATGCCTTGTATTGTGATGAAAGTCCTGTCATCCTCATGCAAACAACTCTATAGTTTATTTTTGTCGAATCATTTCTGCATGTGGTGTGATCGGTAAATGTAATTTCACAGCGGGGGAATCTATGTAATTTACGTATCTATTGGGTAGAAAACGCTCCAACATGTATTTCCTTTGAAAACTGCCTGATTTTCGAAACTGCTATTAGGGAAAAGCTGCGAACTCAGAGTTAATGTTTCTATGTGTCAATATGCCTTGTATGGTGGATGAAAGATCTGTAATACACATGTACATAACTCATTAAAAATGTTTCTCAAATCCTTGATGTATGTAGCCTGTTCCGAACACGGTCTTTCTCGGTGAGGGAAGCTATGTATATTACATATCTATTGGTTAGAACCCTCTCCAGGAGAGTTTTACTGAAAAATCTGCCTCAATTACGAAACTGGTGTTATGAAAACGCTGTGAAATCTGATTAAATATTTTAAGGTGACAATATGTCTTCAATGGTTTATTAAAGATCGGTAATTCACATGCTATCAACTCAGCAGTGAATATTTGTTGAATCCTTGGTGATTGAAACTTTTTTTAGGAACATGAATGTTAAGGTGATGGTGTCTGTGAAAATGAGATGTCTATTGAATGGAACATGCAACAAGAGGATTTTTCTGGGAAAACTGCCTGATTTTCGAAACTGACTTTAGGAAATTTCTGCGAAATGTGAGTAAATGTTTCTAGGTGAAAACATGTCTTGTAAGGTGGATGAAAATTTGATAATCCACGTGCTCACACTCATTAAAGAATGATTGTCGAAACCTTGATGCATGTAACATTTTCAGGACACGGAATGTCACGGTGGGTGAACTAGTTAAATTACATATCTTTTGGGTAGAACTGGCTCCAAGAACATTTTCTGTGAAATCAGCCTCATTTTCCAAACTGGCATTAGGAAAAACATGAGAAATCTGAGAAAATGCTTCTAAGTGTGAATATGCCTTGAATGGGGAATTTAAGTCCGGTAATCCACGTAACCAACTATGAAGGGAATACTTTTCGAATCCGTGAATTATTTAGCGTGTTTGGAACAGGGAAATTCACGGTAATGAAACTATGTAAATTAAAATTCTATTGGGTAGAACTAGCTTGAATAGAATTTATCTGCGCAAATTGCATGATTTTCGAATTTGACGTTTGGATAAAACTGCAAAATGAGAGTAAATACTTGTAGGTGTAAATATGCCTGGTAGGGTGGATGTAAGATTGGTAATCCAAATGCTAACATCTCTGTAGTGAATATTTGTCGAATCCGAGGTACATGAAATGTGTTCGGAACACAAAATGTCATGATGAGCACATCTATGTAAATTACCTGTCTATTGGGTAGAACTCACTCCAAGAGCATTTTTCTGCAAAATCTGCCTCATTTTCAAATCTGGCATTAGGAAATATCTTCGAAATATGAGAAAATGCTTCTAAGTGTCAATATGACTTGATTGGTGGATGAAAGTCCGGTAATCCACATTTTAACAAGAGTGTAGTAAATATTTTTCAAACCGTGATTCTTGTAGCGCGTTCGAAAAACAGAATTTCACGGTAATGGAACTATGTAAATTAGAATTCTATTGGGTAGAACTAGCTAGAATAGAATATTTCAGCGAAAATTGCTTGATTCTCGAATGTGATGTTTGGATAAAGCTGCGAAATGAGAGAAAATATTTGTAGGTGTAAAGATGCCTTTATGTTGGAAGAAAGTTCAGTAATCCATATTTTCACAACATATTAAAGAATCTTTTTTCTAATCCGTGATGCATGTACCATGTTCGGAATGTGGAATTTCACGTTGATTGAAACAATCTAAACTACTTGTCGATTCGGTAGAACTCACTTCAAGAGAATTTTTCTGTGAAAACTGCTTAATTTTTAAACTGGCGCTTGGAAAACGCTGCAAAATCTGAGAAAATACTTCTAAGAATCAATACTCAATGTTTTGTGATGAAAGTTCGGTAATCCACATGCTAACAAATCTGTAGTGAATATTTGTCGAATCCGTTATGCATGTAGAATGATTGGAACACGGAATGTCACAGTGAGGAAATTTATGTAAATTACATTTCCCTAGGTTAGAAATCGCTCCAAGAGGTTTTTCCTGAGATAACAGCCTGATTTTTGAAACTGGCGTTAGGAATAAGCTGCGAACTCAGATTAATCAATTGTAGGTGTAAATATGCCTTGTATGGTGGATGAAAGTTCGGCAATCCGCATACTAACAACTCTGTAGAGAATATTTGTCGAATCCGAGATACATGAAGAGTGTTCGGAACACAGAATATCACGGTGAGCGAATCTAGGTAAAATACATATCTCTTGGTTAGAACCCAATCCAAGAGTTTTTTCTGCGAAATCTGCCTCATTTTCGAAACTGGCATTTGGAAATTCCTTCAAAATCAGTGAAAATGATTGAAACTGACAATATGCCTTGTATTGTGATGGAAGTTCATAAAGCCACATGCAAACAAACCTGATGTGACTAATTGTAGAAAGCCTATGCATGTAGCGTGATCGTGTGACGGAAATTTCCGGTGATGGAATCTATGTAAATTTCATGTCTATTTGGTAGAACTCGCTCCAAAAATTTTTTCTGGAGAAAACAGCATGATTTTCGAAACTGGCTTTTGGAAAAGCTTCAAATTAAGAGTTAATGTTTCTAGGTTTATATATGCCTTGTATGGTGGATGAAAGTTCTGTAATACACATGTACATAAGTCATTAAAAATGTTTGTCAAATCCAGAAGTATGTAGCATGTTCGGGAATTGGAATGTCACTTTGAGGAAACTATGTAAATTACATTTCTATTGGGAAGTACTTGCTCCAAGAGAATCTATTGTGAATCTGCCTCATTTTCAAAACTGGCATTAGCAAAATCTTTTGAAATATGGGAAAGTGCTTCAAAGTGTCAATATGGCATTTATGGTGGATGAATGTTAGGTAATTTTTATGCTACCAATTCTGTAGTGAATATTTGTCGAATCCGTCATGCGTGTAGGTATTTTGGAACACGGAATTTCACGCTGATGGGTTCTATGTAAATTGCATTTCTATTGGATAGAACTCGCTCCAAGAGGTTATCTCTGTGAAAACTGAATGATTTTATAAACTGAGATTAGGAGAAATCTACTAAATCAGAATAAACTTTCTATGTGTAAATATACATTGTAAGGAAGATGAAAGTTCGATAATACAAATGTTCACAACTCATTAAAGTATGTTTGTCAAATCCGTGATTCATGTAACGTGTTCAGAACACGGAATGTCACGGTGAGTAAAACATGGTAAATTACATATCTTTTGTGTATAACTCGCTCCTAGAATATTTTTCTGCCAAATCTGCCTCATTTTCTAAACTGGCGTTAAAACTAATCTTTGAATTCTGAGAAAATTCTTCAAAGTATCAGTAAGCCTTGTAGGGTGGATGAAAGTGCTGTAATCCACATGCTAACAACTATGTAGTGAATATTTGTCGAATCCGAGATACATGTAGTGTGTTCAGAACACGGAATTTCACGGTGATCGAATCCATGTTTATTACATGTCTATAAGTTAGAACCTGCTCCAAGACGATTTGCCGTGAAATCTGCCTCAGTTTCGATACTGGCATTTGGAAAGCTCTGTGAAATCAGAGAAAATGCTTCTAAACATCAATATGCCTTGTATTGTGATGAAAGTCCTGTCATCCTCATGCAAACAACTCTATAGTTTATTTTTGTCGAATCATTTCTGCATGTGGTGTGATCGGTAAATGTAATTTCACAGCGGGGGAATCTATGTAATTTACGTATCTATTGGGTAGAAAACGCTCCAACATGTATTTCCTTTGAAAACTGCATGATTTTCGAAACTGCTATTAGGGAAAAGCTGCGAACTCAGAGTTAATGTTTCTATGTGTCAATATGCCTTGTATGGTGGATGAAAGATCTGTAATACACATGTACATAACTCATTAAAAATGTTTCTCAAATCCTTGATGTATGTAGCCTGTTCCGAACACGGTCTTTCTCGGTGAGGGAAGCTATGTATATTACATATCTATTGGTTAGAACCCTCTCCAGGAGAGTTTTACTGAATAATCTGCCTCAATTACGAAACTGGTGTTATGAAAACGCTGTGAAATCTGAGTAAATATTTTAAGGTGACAATATGTCTTCAATGGTTTATTAAAGATCGGTAATTCACATGCTATCAACTCAGCAGTGAATATTTATTGAATCCTTGGTGATTGAAACTTTTTTTAGGAACATGAATGTTACGGTGATGGTGTCTGTGAAAATGAGATGTCTATTGAATGGAACATGCAACAAGAGGATTTTTCTGGGAAAACTGCCTGATTTTCGAAACTGACTTTAGGAAATTTCTGCGAAATGTGAGTAAATGTTTCTAGGTGAAAACATGTCTTGTAAGGTGGATGAAAATTTGATAATCCACGTGCTCACACTCATTAAAGAATGATTGTCGAAACCTTGATGCATGTAACATTTTCAGGACACGGAATGTCACGGTGAGTGAACTAGTTAAATTACATATCTTTTGGGTAGAACTGGCTCCAAGAACATTTTCTGTGAAATCAGCCTCATTTTCCAAACTGGCATTAGGAAAAACATGAGAAATCTGAGAAAATGCTTCTAAGTGTGAATATGCCTTGAATGGGGAATTTAAGTCCGGTAATCCACGTAACCAACTATGAAGGGAATACTTTTCGAATCCGTGAATTATTTAGCGTGTTTGGAACAGGGAAATTCACGGTAATGAAACTATGTAAATTAAAATTCTATTGGGTAGAACTAGCTTGAATAGAATTTATCTGCGCAAATTGCATGATTTTCGAATTTGACGTTTGGATAAAACTGCGAAATGAGAGTAAATACTTGTAGGTGTAAATATGCCTGGTAGGGTGGATGTAAGATTGGTAATCCAAATGCTAACATCTCTGTAGTGAATATTTGTCGAATCCGAGGTACATGAAATGTGTTCGGAACACAAAATGTCATGATGAGCACATCTATGTAAATTACCTGTCTATTGGGTAGAACTCACTCCAAGAGCATTTTTCTGCAAAATCTGCCTCATTTTCAAATCTGGCATTAGGAAATATCTTCGAAATATGAGAAAATGCTTCTAAGTGTCAATATGACTTGATTGGTGGATGAAAGTCCGGTAATCCACATTTTAACAAGAGTGTAGTAAATATTTTTCAAACCGTGATTCTTGTAGCGCGTTCGAAAAACAGAATTTCACGGTAATGGAACTATGTAAATTAGAATTCTATTGGGTAGAACTAGCTAGAATAGAATATTTCAGCGAAAATTGCTTGATTCTCGAATGTGATGTTTGGATAAAGCTGCGAAATGAGAGAAAATATTTGTAGGTGTAAAGATGCCTTTATGTTGGAAGAAAGTTCAGTAATCCATATTTTCACAACATATTAAAGAATCTTTTTTCTAATCCGTGATGCATGTACCATGTTCGGAATGTGGAATTTCACGTTGATTGAAACAATCTAAACTACTTGCCGATTCGGTAGAACTCACTTCAAGAGAATTTTTCTGTGAAAACTGCTTAATTTTTAAACTGGCGCTTGGAAAACGCTGCAAAATCTGAGAAAATACTTCTAAGAATCAATACTCAATGTTTTGTGATGAAAGTTCGGTAATCCACATGCTAACAAATCTGTAGTGAATATTTGTCGAATCCGTTATGCATGTAGAATGATTGGAACACGGAATGTCACAGTGAGGAAATTTATGTAAATTACATTTCCCTAGGTTAGAAATCGCTCCAAGAGGTTTTTCCTGAGATAACAGCCTGATTTTTGAAACTGGCGTTAGGAATAAGCTGCGAACTCAGATTAATCAATTGTAGGTGTAAATATGCCTTGTATGGTGGATGAAAGTTCGGCAATCCGCATACTAACAACTCTGTAGAGAATATTTGTCGAATCCGAGATACATGAAGAGTGTTCGGAACACAGAATATCACGGTGAGCGAATCTAGGTAAAATACATATCTCTTGGTTAGAACCCAATCCAAGAGTTTTTTCTGTGAAATCTGCCTCATTTTCGAAACTGGCATTTGGAAATTCCTTCAAAATCAGTGAAAATGATTGAAACTGACAATATGCCTTGTATTGTGATGGAAGTTCATAAAGCCACATGCAAACAAACCTGATGTGACTAATTGTAGAAAGCCTATGCATGTAGCGTGATCGTATGACGGAAATTTCCGGAGATGGAATCTATGTAAATTTCATGTCTATTTGGTAGAACTCGCTCCAAAAATTTTTTCTGGAGAAAACAGCATGATTTTCGAAACTGGCTTTTGGAAAAGCTTCAAATTAAGAGTTAATGTTTCTAGGTTTATATATGCCTTGTATGGTGGATGAAAGTTCTGTAATCCACATGTACATAAGTCATTAAAAATGTTTGTCAAATCCAGAAGTATGTAGCATGTTCGGGAATTGGAATGTCACTTTGAGGAAACTATGTAAATTACATTTCTATTGGGAAGTACTTGCTCCAAGAGAATCTATTGTGAATCTGCCTCATTTTCAAAACTGGCATTAGCAAAATCTTTTGAAATATGGGAAAGTGCTTCAAAGTGTCAATATGGCATTTATGGTGGATGAATGTTAGGTAATTTTTATGCTACCAATTCTGTAGTGAATATTTGTCGAATCCGTCATGCGTGTAGGTATTTTGGAACACGGAATTTCACGCTGATGGGTTCTATGTAAATTGCATTTCTATTGGATAGAACTCGCTCCAAGAGGTTATCTCTGTGAAAACTGAATGATTTTAGAAACTGAGATTAGGAGAAATCTACTAAATCAGAATAAACTTTCTATGTGTAAATATACATTGTAAGGAAGATGAAAGTTCGATAATACAAATGTTCACAACTCATTAAAGTATGTTTGTCAAATCCGTGATTCATGTAACGTGTTCAGAACACGGAATGTCACGGTGAGTAAAACATGGTAAATTACATATCTTTTGTGTATAACTCGCTCCTAGAATATTTTTCTGCCAAATCTGCCTCATTTTCTAAACTGGCGTTAAAACTAATCTTTGAATTCTGAGAAAATTCTTCAAAGTATCAGTAAGCCTTGTAGGGTGGATGAAAGTGCTGTAATCCACATGCTAACAACTATGTAGTGAATATTTGTCGAATCCGAGATACATGTAGTGTGTTCAGAACACGGAATTTCACGGTGATCGAATCCATGTTTATTACATGTCTATAAGTTAGAACCTGCTCCAAGACGATTTGCCGTGAAATCTGCCTCAGTTTCGATACTGGCATTTGGAAAGCTCTGTGAAATCAGAGAAAATGCTTCTAAACATCAATATGCCTTGTATTGTGATGAAAGTCCTGTCATCCTCATGCAAACAACTCTATAGTTTATTTTTGTCGAATCATTTCTGCATGTGGTGTGATCGGTAAATGTAATTTCACAGCGGGGGAATCTATGTAATTTACGTATCTATTGGGTAGAAAACGCTCCAACATGTATTTCCTTTGAAAACTGCCTGATTTTCGAAACTGCTATTAGGGAAAAGCTGCGAACTCAGAGTTAATGTTTCTATGTGTCAATATGCCTTGTATGGTGGATGAAAGATCTGTAATACACATGTACATAACTCATTAAAAATGTTTCTCAAATCCTTGATGTATGTAGCCTGTTCCGAACACGGTCTTTCTCGGTGAGGGAAGCTATGTATATTACATATCTATTGGTTAGAACCCTCTCCAGGAGAGTTTTACTGAATAATCTGCCTCAATTACGAAACTGGTGTTATGAAAACGCTGTGAAATCTGAGTAAATATTTTAAGGTGACAATATGTCTTCAATGGTTTATTAAAGATCGGTAATTCACATGCTATCAACTCAGCAGTGAATATTTATTGAATCCTTGGTGATTGAAACTTTTTTTAGGAACATGAATGTTACGGTGATGGTGTCTGTGAAAATGAGATGTCTATTGAATGGAACATGCAACAAGAGGATTTTTCTGGGAAAACTGCCTGATTTTCGAAACTGACTTTAGGAAATTTCTGCGAAATGTGAGTAAATGTTTCTAGGTGAAAACATGTCTTGTAAGGTGGATGAAAATTTGATAATCCACGTGCTCACACTCATTAAAGAATGATTGTCGAAACCTTGATGCATGTAACATTTTCAGGACACGGAATGTCACGGTGAGTGAACTAGTTAAATTACATATCTTTTGGGTAGAACTGGCTCCAAGAACATTTTCTGTGAAATCAGCCTCATTTTCCAAACTGGCATTAGGAAAAACATGAGAAATCTGAGAAAATGCTTCTAAGTGTGAATATGCCTTGAATGGGGAATTTAAGTCCGGTAATCCACGTAACCAACTATGAAGGGAATACTTTTCGAATCCGTGAATTATTTAGCGTGTTTGGAACAGGGAAATTCACGGTAATGAAACTATGTAAATTAAAATTCTATTGGGTAGAACTAGCTTGAATAGAATTTATCTGCGCAAATTGCATGATTTTCGAATTTGATGTTTGGATAAAACTGCGAAATGAGAGTAAATACTTGTAGGTGTAAATATGCCTGGTAGGGTGGATGTAAGATTGGTAATCCAAATGCTAACATCTCTGTAGTGAATATTTGTCGAATCCGAGGTACATGAAATGTGTTCGGAACACAAAATGTCATGATGAGCACATCTATGTAAATTACCTGTCTATTGGGTAGAACTCACTCCAAGAGCATTTTTCTGCAAAATCTGCCTCATTTTCAAATCTGGCATTAGGAAATATCTTCGAAATATGAGAAAATGCTTCTAAGTGTCAATATGACTTGATTGGTGGATGAAAGTCCGGTAATCCACATTTTAACAAGAGTGTAGTAAATATTTTTCAAACCGTGATTCATGTAGCGCGTTCGAAAAACAGAATTTCACGGTAATGGAACTATGTAAATTAGAATTCTATTGGGTAGAACTAGCTAGAATAGAATATTTCAGCGAAAATTGCTTGATTCTCGAATGTGATGTTTGGATAAAGCTGCGAAATGAGAGAAAATATTTGTAGGTGTAAAGATGCCTTTATGTTGGAAGAAAGTTCAGTAATCCATATTTTCACAACATATTAAAGAATCTTTTTTCTAATCCGTGATGCATGTACCATGTTCGGAATGTGGAATTTCACGTTGATTGAAGCAATCTAAACTACTTGTCGATTCGGTAGAACTCACTTCAAGAGAATTTTTCTGTGAAAACTGCTTCATTTTTGAAACTGGCGCTTGGAAAACGCAGCAAAATCTGAGAAAATACTTCTAAATATAAATATTCAATGTTTTGTGATGAATGTTCGGTAATCCACATGCTAACAAATGGGTAGTGAATATTTGGCGAATCCTTTATTCATGTAGAATGTTCGGAACACAGAATGTCACGGTGAGTGAACTACTTAAATTACTTATCTTTTGGGTAGAACTGGCTCCAAGAACATTTTCTGTGAAATCAGCCTCATTTTCCAAACTGGCATTAGGAAAAACCTGAGAAATCGGAGAAAATGCTTCTAAGAGTGAATATGCCTTGAATGGGGAATTTAAGTCCGGTAATCCACGTAACCAACTATGAAGGGAATAATTTTCGTATCCGTGACTTATTTAGCGCGTTCGGAAAACAGAATTTCACGGTAATGAAACTATATTAATTAGAATTCTATTGGGTAGAATTAGCTAGAATAAAATTTTTCGGCCTAAATTGCTTGATTCTCGAATGTGATGTTTGGACAAGCTGCGAAATGAGAGAAAATATTTGTATATGTAAAGATGCCTTTATGTTGGAAGAAAGTTCGGCAATCCACATTTTCACAACATGTTAAAGAATCTTTTTTCTAATCCGTGATGCATGTACCATGTTCGGAACGTGGAATTTCACGGTGATTGAAAACATGTAAACTACTTGTCAATTTGGTAGAACTCACTTCAAGAGAATTTTTCTGTAAAAACTGCTTCATTTTTGAAACTGGCGCTTGTAAAACCCTGCAAAATCTGAGAAAATACTTCTAAGTATAAATATACAATGTTTTGTGATGAAAGTTTGGTAATCCACATGCTAACAAATCTGTAGTGAATATTTGTCGAATCCGTATTGCATGTAGAATGATCAGAACACGGAATGTCACAGTGAGGAAATTTATGTAAATTACATTTCCCTAGGTTAGAAATCGCTCCAAGAGGTTTTTCCTGAGATAACAGCCTGATTTTTGAAACTGGCGTTAGGAATAAGATGCGAACTATGATTAAACAATTGTAGGTGTAAATATGCCTTGTATGGTGGATGAAAGTTCGGCAATCCGCATACTAACAACTCTGTAGAGAATATTTGTCGAATCCGAGGTACATGAATAGTGTTCGGAACACAGAATATCACGGTGAGCGATTCTACGTAAAATACATGTCTCTTGGTTAGAACTCAATCCAAGAGGTTTTTCTGCGAAATCTGCCTCATTTTTGAAACTGGCATTTGGAAATTCTTTCATAATCAGAGAAAATGCTTCAAACTGACAATATGCCTTGTATTGTGATGGAAGTTCATAAAGACACATGCAAACAAACATGATGTGACTAATTGTAGAAAGCCTATGCATGTAGCGTGATCGTATGACGGAAATATCCGGAGATGGAATCTATGTAAATTTCAAGTCTATTGGGTAGAACTCACTCCAAAAATTTTTTCTGGAGAAAAGAGCATGATTTTCGAAACTGGCATTTGGAAATGCCTGCAAATTCAGAGTTAATGTTTCTAGGTTAAAATATGCCTTGTATGGTGGATGAAAGTTCTGTAATACACATGTACATAACTCATTAAAAATGTTTGTCAAATCCGAGAAGTATGTAGCATTTTCGGGAAATGGAATGTCACTTTGAGGAAAATTATGTAAATTAAATTTCTTTTGGGAAGTACTTGCTCCACGAGAATTTTTTGTGAATCTCCCTCATTTACAAAACTGGCATTAGGAAAATCTTTTGAAATATGGGAAAGTGTTTCAAATTGTCAATATGGCATTTATGGTGGATGAATGTAAGGTAATTCTTATGCTACCAATTCTGTAGTGAATATTTGTCGAATCCGTCATGCGTGTATGTATTTTGGATACGGAATTTCACGCTGATGGTTTCTATGTAAATTGCATGTCTATTAGATAGAACTTGCTCCAAGAGGTTTTCTCTGTGAAAACTGCATGATTTTAGAAACTGAGATTAGGAGAAATATACTAAATCAGAATAAACTTTCTATGTGTAAATATACATTGTAAGGAAGATGAAAGTTCGATAATACAAATCTTCACAACTCATTAAAGTATGTTTGTCAAATCCGTGATGCATGTAACGTGTTCAGAACACGGAATGTCACGGTGAGTAAAACTAGGTAAATTACATATCTTTTGTGTATAACTCGCTCCAAGAATATTTCTCCGCCAAATCTGCCTCATTTTCTAAACTGGCGTTAAAACTAACCTGTGAAATCTGAGAAAATTCTTCAAAGTGTCAGTAAGCCTTGTATGGTGGATGAAAGTGCTGTAATCCACATGCTAACAACTATGTAGTGAATATTTGTCGAATCCGAGATACATGTAGTGTGTTCAGAACACGGAATTTCACAGTGATCGAATCCATGTTTATTACATGTCTATAGGTTAGAACCTGCTCCAAGCGGTTTTTGCCGTGAAAACTGCCTCAGTTTCGGTACTGGCATTTGGAAAGCTCTGTGAAATCAGAGAAAATGCTTCTAAACATCAATATGCCTTTTATTGTGATGAAAGTCCTGTCATCCTCTTGCAAACAACTCTATAGTTTATTTTTGTCGAATTTTTTCTGCATGTGGTGTGTTCGGTACACGTAATTTCACAGCAGGGGAATCTATGTAATTTACGTATCTATTGGGCAGAACACGCTCCAACATTTATTTCCTTTGGAAACTGCCTGATATTCGAAACTGCTATTAGGGAAAAGCTGCTTACTCAGAGTTAATTTTTCTATGTGTCAATATGCCTTGTATGGTGGATGAAAGATCTGTAATACACATGTACATAACTCATTAAAAATGTTTCTCAAATCCTTGATGTATGTAGCCTGTTCGGAACACGGTCTTTCTCGGTGAGGGAAGCTATGTATATTACATATCTATTGGGTAGAACCCTCTCCAGGAGAATTTTACTGAAAAATCTGCCTCAGTTACGAAATTGGTGTTATGAAAACGCTGTGAAATCTGATTAAATATTTTAACGTGACAATATGTCTTCAATGGTTTATTAAAGATCGGTAATTCACATGCTATCAACTCAGCAGTGAATATTTGTTGAATCCTTGGTGCATGAAAGTTTTTTTAGGATCACGGAATGTTGCGGTGATGTTATCTGTGAAAATGCGATGTCTATTGGATGGAACATGCAACAAGAGGATTTTTCTGGGAAAACTGCCTGATTTTCGAAACTGACGTTAGGAAAATTCTGCGAAATGTGAGTAAATGTTTCTAGGTGAAAACATGTCTTGTAAGGTGGATGAAAATTTGATAATCCACGTGCTAACACTCATTAAAGAATGATTGTCGAATCCTTGATGCATGTAACATTTTCAGGACACGGAATGTCACGGTGAGTGAACTAGTTAAATTACATATCTTTTGGGTAGAACTGGCTCCAAGAACTTTTTCTGTGAAATCAGCCTGATTTTCCAAACTGGCGTTAGGAAAATCCTGAGAAATCTGAGAAAATGCTTCTAAGTGTGAATATGCCTTGAATGGGGAATTTAAGTCCGGTAATCCACGTAACCAACTATGAAGGGAATAGTTTTCGAATCCGTGACTTATTTAGCGTGTTTGGAACACGGAAATTCACGGTAATGAAACTATGTAAATTAAAATTCTATTGGGTAGATCTAGCTTGAATAGAATTTTTCGGCGCAAATTGCATGATTTTCGAATTTGACGTTTGGATAAAACTGCTAAATGAGAGTAAAAACTTGTAGGTGTAAATATGCCTGGTATGGTGGATGTAAGACTAGTAATCCAAATGCTAACATCTCTGTAGTGAATATTTGTCAAATCCGAAATACATGAAATGTGTTCGGAACGCAAAATGTCATGATGAGCACATCTATGTAAATTAACTCTCTATTGGGTAGAACTAGCTCCAGGAGCATTTTTCTGCAAAATCTGCCTCATTTTCAAATCTGGCGTTAGGAAAAATCTTCGAAATACGAGAAAATGCTTCTAAGTGTCAATATGACTTGACTGGTGGATGAAAGTCCGGTAATCCACACGTTAACAAGAGTGTAGTAAATATTTTTCAAACCGTGATTCATGTAGCGCGTTCGAAAAACAGAATTTCACGGTAATGGAACTATGTAAATTAGAATTCTATTGGGTAGAACTAGCTAGAATAGAATATTTCAGCGAAAATTGCTTGACTCTCGAATGTGATGTTTGGATAAAGCTGCAAAATGAGAGAAAATATTTGTAGGTGTAAAGATGCCTTTATGTTGGAAGAAAGTTCAGTAATCCACATTTTCACAACATATTAAAGAATCTTTTTTTATTCTGTGATGTATGTAACATGTTCGGAATGTGGAAATTTACGTTGATTGAAACAATGTAAACTACTTGTCGATTCGGTAGAACTCACTTCAAGAGAATTTTTCTGTGAAAACTGCTTCATTTTTGAAACTGGCGCTTGGAAAACGCAGCAAAATCTGAGAAAATACTTCTAAGTATCAATATTAAATGTTTTGTGATGAAAGTTCGGTAATCCACATGCTAACAAATATGTAGTGAATATTTGGTGAATCCTTTATTCATGTAGAATGTTCGGAACACGGAATTTCACGGTGAGTGTACTACTTAAATACATATCTTTTGGGTAGAACTGGCTCCAAGAACATTTTCTGTGAAATCAGCATCATTTTCCAAAATGGCATTAGGAAAACCTGAAAAATCGGAGAAAATGCTTCTAAGAGTGAAGATGACTTGAATGGGGATTTAAATTACGGTAATCCAGTAACCAACTAAGAAGGGAATACTTTTCGAAACCGTGAATTATATAGCGCGTTCGGAAAACAGAATTTCACGGTAATGAAACTATGTTAATTAGAATTCTATTGGGTAGAATTAGCTAGAATAAAATTTTTCTGAGAAAATTGCTTGATTCTCGAATGTGATGTTTGGACAAGCTGCGAAATGAGAGAAAATATTTGTAGGTGTAAAGATGCCTTTATGTTGGAAGAAAGTTCGGTAATCCACACTTTCACAACATGTTAAAGAATCTTTATTCTAATCCGTGATGCATGTACCATGTTCGGAACGTGGAATTTCACGGTGATTGAAAAAATTTAAACTACTTGTCGATTTGGTAGAACTCACTTCAAGAGAATTTTTCTGTGAAAACTGCTTCATTTTTGAAACTGGTGCTTGGAAAACGCTGCAAAATCTGAGAAAATACTTCTAAGTATCAATATTCAATGTTTTGTGATGAAAGTTCGGTAATCCACATGCTAACAAATCTGTAGTGAATATTTGTCGAATCCGTTATTCATGTAGATTGTTCAGAACACGGAATGTCACAGTGAGGAAATTTTTGTAAATTAACTTTCCATAGGTTAGAAGTCGCTCCAAGAGTTTTTTCCTGAGATAACAGCCTGATTTTTGAAACTGGCGTTAGGAATATTTTGCGAACTCAGATTAAACAATTGTAGGTGTAAATATGCCTTTTATGGTGGATGAAAGTTCGGCAATCCGCATACTAACAACTCTGCAGAGAATATTTATCGAATCTGAGATACATGAATAGTGTTCGGAACACAGAATATCACGGTGAGCGATTCTACGTAAAATACATTTCTCTTGGTTAGAACTCAATCCAAGAGATTTTTCTGCGAAATCAGCCTCATTTTCGAAACTGGCATTTGGAAATTTCTTCAAAATCAAAGAAAATGCTTCAAACTGACAATATGCCTTGTATTGTCATGGAAGTTCATAAAGCCACATGCAAACAAACATGATGTGACTAATTGTAGAAAGCCTAAGCATGTAGCGTGATCGTATGACGGAAATAACCGGAGATGGAATCTATTTAAATTTCAAGTCAATTGGGTAGAACTCGCTCCAAAAATTTTTTCTGGAGAAAAGAGCATGATTTTCGAAACTGGCATCTGGAAAAGGCTGCAAATTCAGAGTTAATGTTTCTAGGTTTAAATATGCCTTGTATGGTGGATGACAGTTCTGTAGTACACATGTACATAACTCATTAAAAATGTTTGTCAAATCCGAGAAGTATGTAGCATTTTCGGGAATTGGAATGTCACTGTGAGGGAAACTATGTAAATTAAATTTCTATTGGGAAGTACTTGCTCCACGAGAATTTTTTGTGAATCTCCCTCATTTACAAAACTGTCATTAGGAAAATCTTTTGAAATATGGGAAAGTGCTTCAAAGTGTCAATATGGCATTTATGGTGGATGAATGTTAGGTAATGCTTATGCTACCAATTCTGTAGTGAATATTTGTCGAATCCGTCATGCGTGTATGTATTTTGGATACGGAATTTCACGCTGATGGTTTCTATGTAAATTGCATGTCTATTAGATAGAACTTGCTCCAAGAGGTTTTCTCTGTGAAAACTGCATGATTTTAGAAACTGAGATTAGGAGAAATATACTAAATCAGAATAAACTTTCTATGTGTAAATATACATTGTAAGGAAGATGAAAGTTCGATAATACAAATCTTCACAACTCATTAAAGTATGTTTGTCAAATCCGTGATGCATGTAACGTGTTCAGAACACGGAATGTCACGGTGAGTAAAACTAGGTAAATTACATATCTTTTGTGTATAACTCGCTCCAAGAATATTTCTCCGCCAAATCTGCCTCATTTTCTAAACTGGCGTTAAAACTAACCTGTGAAATCTGAGAAAATTCTTCAAAGTGTCAGTAAGCCTTGTATGGTGGATGAAAGTGCTGTAATCCACATGCTAACAACTATGTAGTGAATATTTGTCGAATCCGAGATACATGTAGTGTGTTCAGAACACGGAATTTCACAGTGATCGAATCCATGTTTATTACATGTCTATAGGTTAGAACCTGCTCCAAGCGGTTTTTGCCGTGAAAACTGCCTCAGTTTCGGTACTGGCATTTGGAAAGCTCTGTGAAATCAGAGAAAATGCTTCTAAACATCAATATGCCTTTTATTGTGATGAAAGTCCTGTCATCCTCTTGCAAACAACTCTATAGTTTATTTTGTCGAATTTTTTCTGCATGTGGTGTGTTCGGTACACGTAATTTCACAGCGGGGGAATCTATGTAATTTACGTATCTATTGGGCAGAACACGCTCCAACATTTATTTCCTTTGGAAACTGCCTGATATTCGAAACTGCTATTAGGAAAAAGCTGCTTACTCAGAGTTAATTTTTCTATGTGTCAATATGCCTTGTATGGTGGATGAAAGATCTGTAATACACATGTACATAACTCATTAAAAATGTTTCTCAAATCCTTGATGTATGTAGCCTGTTCGGAACACGGTCTTTCTCGGTGAGGGAAGCTATGTATATTACATATCTATTGGGTAGAACCCTCTCCAGGAGAATTTTACTGAAAAATCTGCCTCAGTTACGAAATTGGTGTTATGAAAACGCTGTGAAATCTGATTAAATATTTTAACGTGACAATATGTCTTCAATGGTTTATTAAAGATCGGTAATTCACATGCTATCAACTCAGAAGTGAATATTTGTTGAATCCTTGGTGCATGAAAGTTTTTTTAGGATCACGGAATGTTGCGGTGATGTTATCTGTGAAAATGCGATGTCTATTGGATGGAACATGCAACAAGAGGATTTTTCTGGGTAAACTGCCTGATTTTCGAAACTGACGTTAGGAAAATTCTGCGAAATGTGAGTAAATGTTTCTAGGTGAAAACATGTCTTGTAAGGTGGATGAAAATTTGATAATCCACGTGCTAACACTCATTAAAGAATGATTGTCGAATCCTTGATGCATGTAACATTTTCAGGACACGGAATGTCACGGTGAGTGAACTAGTTAAATTACATATCTTTTGGGTAGAACTGGCTCCAAGAACTTTTTCTGTGAAATCAGCCTGATTTTCCAAACTGGCGTTAGGAAAATCCTGAGAAATCGGAGAAAATGCTTCTAAGTGTGAATATGCCTTGAATGGGGAATTTAAGTCCGGTAATCCACGTAACCAACTATGAAGGGAATAGTGTTCGAATCCGTGACTTATTTAGCGTGTTTGGAACACGGAAATTCACGGTAATGAAACTATGTAAATTAAAATTCTATTGGGTAGATCTAGCTTGAATAGAATTTTTCGGCGCAAATTGCATGATTTTCGAATTTGACGTTTGGATAAAACTGCTAAATGAGAGTAAAAACTTGTAGGTGTAAATATGCCTGGTATGGTGGATGTAAGACTAGTAATCCAAATGCTAACATCTCTGTAGTGAATATTTGTCAAATCCGAAATACATGAAATGTGTTCGGAACGCAAAATGTCATGATGAGCACATCTATGTAAATTAACTCTCTATTGGGTAGAACTAGCTCCAAGAGCATTTTTCTGCAAAATCTGCCTCATTTTCAAATCTGGCGTTAGGAAAAATCTTCGAAATACGAGAAAATGATTCTAAGTGTCAATATGACTTGACTGGTGGATGAAAGTCCGGTAATCCACACGTTAACAAGAGTGTAGTAAATATTTTTCAAACCGTGATTCATGTAGCGCGTTCGAAAAACAGAATTTCACGGTAATGGAACTATGTAAATTAGAATTCTATTGGGTAGAACTAGCTAGAATAGAATATTTCAGCGAAAATTGCTTGATTCTCGAATGTGATGTTTGGATAAAGCTGCAAAATGAGAGAAAATATTTGTAGGTGTAAAGATGCCTTTATGTTGGAAGAAAGTTCAGTAATCCACATTTTCACAACATATTAAAGAATCTTTTTTTATTCTGTGATGTATGTAACATGTTCGGAATGTGGAAATTTACGTTGATTGAAACAATGTAAACTACTTGTCGATTCGGTAGAACTCACTTCAAGAGAATTTTTCTGTGAAAACTGCTTCATTTTTGAAACTGGCGCTTGGAAAACGCAGCAAAATCTGAGAAAATACTTCTAAGTATCAATATTAAATGTTTTGTGATGAAAGTTCGGTAATCCACATGCTAACAAATATGTAGTGAATATTTGGTGAATCCTTTATTCATGTAGAATGTTCGGAACACGGAATTTCACGGTGAGTGTACTACTTAAATACATATCTTTTGGGTAGAACTGGCTCCAAGAACATTTTCTGTGAAATCAGCATCATTTTCCAAAATGGCATTAGGAAAACCTGAAAAATCGGAGAAAATGCTTCTAAGAGTGAAGATGACTTGAATGGGGATTTAAATTACGGTAATCCAGTAACCAACTAAGAAGGGAATACTTTTCGAAACCGTGAATTATATAGCGCGTTCGGAAAACAGAATTTCACGGTAATGAAACTATGTTAATTAGAATTCTATTGGGTAGAATTAGCTAGAATAAAATTTTTCTGAGAAAATTGCTTGATTCTCGAATGTGATGTTTGGACAAGCTGCGAAATGAGAGAAAATATTTGTAGGTGTAAAGATGCCTTTATGTTGGAAGAAAGTTCGGTAATCCACACTTTCACAACATGTTAAAGAATCTTTATTCTAATCCGTGATGCATGTACCATGTTCGGAACGTGGAATTTCACGGTGATTGAAAAAATTTAAACTACTTGTCGATTTGGTAGAACTCACTTCAAGAGAATTTTTCTGTGAAAACTGCTTCATTTTTGAAACTGGTGCTTGGAAAACGCTGCAAAATCTGAGAAAATACTTCTAAGTATCAATATTCAATGTTTTGTGATGAAAGTTCTGTAATTGACATGCTAACATATCTGTAGTGAATATTTGTCGAATCCGTTATTCATGTAGATTGTTCAGAACACGGAATGTCACAGTGAGGAAATTTTTGTAAATTAACTTTCCATAGGTTAGAAGTCGCTCGAAGAGTTTTTTCCTGAGATAACAGCCTGATTTTTGAAACTGGCGTTAGGAATATTTTGCGAACTCAGATTAAACAATTGTAGGTGTAAATATGCCTTTTATGGTGGATGAAAGTTCGGCAATCCGCATACTAACAACTCTGCAGAGAATATTTGTCGAATCTGAGATACATGAATAGTGTTCGGAACACAGAATATCACGGTGAGCGATTCTACGTAAAATACATTTCTCTTGGTTAGAACTCAATCCAAGAGATTTTTCTGCGAAATCAGCCTCATTTTCGAAACTGGCATTTGGAAATTTCTTCAAAATCAAAGAAAATGCTTCAAACTGACAATATGCCTTGTATTGTCATGGAAGTTCATAAAGCCACATGCAAACAAACATGATGTGACTAATTGTAGAAAGCCTAAGCATGTAGCGTGATCGTATGACGGAAATAACAGGAGATGGAATCTATTTAAATTTCAAGTCAATTGGGTAGAACTCGCTCCAAAAATTTTTTCTGGAGAAAAGAGCATGATTTTCGAAACTGGCATCTGGAAAAGGCTGCAAATTCAGAGTTAATGTTTCTAGGTTTAAATATGCCTTGTATGGTGGATGACAGTTCTGTAGTACACATGTACATAACTCATTAAAAATGTTTGTCAAATCCGAGAAGTATGTAGCATTTTCGGGAATTGGAATGTCACTGTGAGGGAAACTATGTAAATTAAATTTCTATTGGGAAGTACTTGCTCCACGAGAATTTTTTGTGAATCTCCCTCATTTACAAAACTGTCATTAGGAAAATCTTTTGAAATATGGGAAAGTGCTTCAAAGTGTCAATATGGCATTTATGGTGGATGAATGTTAGGTAATGCTTATGCTACCAATTCTGTAGTGAATATTTGTCGAATCCATCATGCGTGTATGTATTCTGGAACACGGAATTTCACGCTAATGGGTTCTATGTAAATTGCATGTCTATTGGATAGAACTCGCTCCAAGAGGTTTTCTCTGTGAAAACTGCATGATTTTAGAAACTGAGATTATGAGAAATATACTAAATCAGAATAAACTTTCTATGTGTAAATATACATTGTAAGGAAGATGAAAGTTCGATAATACAAATCTTCACAACTCATTAAAGTATGTTTGTCAAATCCGTGATGCATGTAACGTGTTCAGAACACGGAATGTCACGGTGAGTAAAACTAGGTAAATTACATATCTTTTGTGTATAACTCGCTCCAAGAATATTTCTCCGTCAAATCTGCCTCATTTTCTAAACTGGCGTAAAAACTAACCTGTGAAATCTGAGAAAATTCTTCAAAGTGTCAGTAAGCCTTGTATGGTGGATGAAAGTGCTGTAATCCACATGCTAACAACTATGTAGTGAATATTTGTCGAATCCGAGATACACGTAGTTTGTTCAGAACACGGAATTTCACAGTGATCGAATCCATGTTTATTACATGTCTATAGCTTAGAACCTGCTCCAAGAGGTTTTTGCTGTGGAATCTGCCTCAGTTTCGATACTGGCATTTGGAAAGCTCTGTGAAATCAGAGAAAATGCTTCTAAACATCAATATGCCTTGTATTGTGATGAAAGTCCTGTCATCCTCATGCAAACAACTCTCTAGTTTATTTTTGTCGAATCTTTTCTGCATGTGGTGTGTTCGGTACACGTAATATCACAGCGGGGGAATCTATGTAATTTACGTATCTATTGGGTAGAACACGCTCCAAAATTTATTTCCTTTGAAAACTGCCTGATTTTCAAAACTGCTATTAGGGAAAAGCTGCGAAATCAGAGTTAATGTTTCTATGTGTCAATATGCCTTGTATGGTGGATGAAAAATCTGTAATACACATGTACATAACTCATTAAAAATGTTTCTCAAATCCTTGATGTATGTAGCCTGTTCGGAACACGGTCTTTCTCGGTGAGGGAAGCTATGTATATTACATATCTTTTGGTTAGAACCCTCTCCAGGAGAGTTTTACTGAAAAATCTGCCTCAGTTACGAAACTGGTGTTATGAAAACGCTGTGAAATCTGATTAAATATTTTAAGGTGACAATATGTCTTCAATGGTTTATTAAAGATCGGTAATTCACATGCTATCAACTCACCAGTGAATATTTGTTGAATCCTTGGTGCATGCAACATTTTTTAGGAACACGGAATGAAACGGTGATGGTATCTGTGAAAATGAGATGTCTATTGGATGGAACATGCAACAAGAGGATTTTTCTGGGAAAACTGCCTGATTTTCGAAACTGACGTTCGGAAAATTCTGCGAAATGTGAGTAAATGTTTCTAGGTGAAAACATGTCTTGTAAGGTGGATGAAAATTTGATAATCCACGTGCTCACACTCATTAAAGAATGATTGTCGAATCCTGGATGCATGTAACATTTTCAGGACACGGAATGTCACGGTGAGTGAACTACTTAAATTACAAATCTTTTGGGTAGAACTGGCTCCAAGAACATTTTCTGTGAAATCAGCCTGATTTTCCAAACTGGCGTTAGGAAAAACATGAGAAATCTGAGAAAATGCTTCTAAGTGTGAATATGCCTTGAATGGTGAATTTAAGTCCGGTAATCCACGTAACCAACTATGAAGGGAATACTTTTCGAATCCGTGACTTATTTAGCGTGTTTGGAACACGGAAATTCACGGTAATGAAACTATGTAAATTAAAATACTATTGGGTAGATCAAGCTTGAATAGTATTTTTCTGCGCAAATTGCATGATTTTGGAATTTGACGTTTGGATAAAACTGCTAAATGAGAGTAAAAACTTGTAAGTGTAAATATGCCTGGTATGGTGGATGTAAGATTAGTAATCCAAATGCTAACATCTCTGTAGTGAATATTTGTCGAATCCGACATACATGAAATGTGTTCGGAACACAAAATGTCATGATGAGCACATCTATGTAAATTACCTCTCTATTGGGTAGAACTCGCTCCAAGAGCATTTTTCTGCAAAATCTGCCTCATTTTCAAATCTGGCGTTAGGAAAAATCTTCGAAATACGAGAAAATGCTTCTAAGTGTCAATATGACTTGACTGGTGGATGAAAGTCCGGTAATCCACATTTTAACAAGAGTGTAGTAAATATTTTTCAAACCATGATTCATGTAGCGCGTTCGAAAAACAGAATTTCACGGTAATGGAACTATGTAAATTAGAATTGTATTGGGTAGAACTAGCTAGAATAGAATATTTCAGCGAAAATTGCTTGATTCTCGAATGTGATTTTTGGATAAAGCTGCAAAATGAGAGAAAATATTTGTAGGTGTAAAGATGCCTTTATGTTGGAAGAAAGTTCAGTAATCCACATTTTCACAACATATTAAAGAATCTTTTTTTATTCTGTGATGCATGTACCATGTTCGGAATGTGGAATTTCACGTTGATTGAAGCAATGTAAACTACTTGTCGATTCGGTAGAACTCACTTCAAGAGAATTTTTCTGTGAAAACTGCTTCATTTTTGAAACTGGCGCTTGGAAAACGCAGCAAAATCTGAGAAAATACTTCTAAATATAAATATTCAATGTTTTGTGATGAATGTTCGGTAATCCACATGCTAACAAATGGGTAGTGAATATTTGGCGAATCCTTTATTCATGTAGAATGTTCGGAACACGGAATGTCACGGTGAGTGAACTACTTAAATTACATATCTTTTGGGTAGAACTGGCTCCAAGAACATTTTCTGTGAAATCAGTCTAATTTTCCAAAATGGCATTAGGAAAAACCTGAGAAATCGGAGAAAATGCTTCTAAGAGTGAATATGCCTTGAATGGGGAATTTAAGTCCGGTAATCCACGTAACCAACTATGAAGGGAATACTTTTCGAATCCGTGACTTATTTAGCGCGTTCGGAAAACAGAATTTCACGGTAATGAAACTATGTTAATTAGAATTCTACTGGGTAGAATTAGCTAGAATAAAATTTTTCGGCCAAAATTGCTTGATTCTCGAATGTGATGTTTGGACAAGCTGCGAAATGAGAGAAAATATTTGTAGGTGTAAAGATGCCTTTATGTTGGAAGAAAGTTCGGCAATCCACATTTTCACAACATGTTAAAGAATCTTTTTTCTAATCCGTTATGCATATATCATGTACAGAACGTGGAATTTCACGGTGATTGAAAACATGTAAACTACTTGTCGATTTGTTAGAACTCACTTCAAGAGAATTTTTCTGTAAAAACTGCTTCATTTTTGAAACTGGCGCTTGGAAAACGCTGCAAAATGTGAGAAAATACTTCTAAGTATAAATATTCAATATTTTGTGATGAAAGTTTGGTAATCCACATGCTAACAAATCTGTAGTGAATATTTGTCGAATCCGTATTGCATGTAGAATGATCAGAACACGGAATGTCACAGTGAGGAAATTTATGTAAATTACATTTCCCTAGGTTAGAAATCGCTCCAAGAGGTTTTTCCTGAGATAACAGCCTGATTTTTGAAACTGGCGTTAGGAATAAGCTGCGAACTCAGATTAAACTATTGTAGGTGTAAATATGCCTTTTATGGTGGATGAAAGTTCGACAATCCGCATACTAACAACTCTGTAGAGAATATTTGACGAATCCGAGATACATGAATAGTGTTAGGAACACAGAATATCACGGTGAGCGATTCTACGTAAAATACATGTCTCTTGGTTAGAACTCAATCCAAGAGGTTTTTCTGCGAAATCTGCCTCATTTTTGAAACTGGCATTTGGAAATTCCTTCATAATCAGAGAAAATGCTTCAAACTGACAATATGACTTGTATTGTGATGGAAGTTCATAAAGACACATGCAAACAAACATGATGTGACTAATTGTAGAAAGCCTATGCATGTAGCGTGATCGTATGACGGAAATATCCGGAGATGGAATCTATGTAAATTTCAAGTCAATTGCGTAGAACTCGCTCCAAAAATTTTTTCTGGAGAATAGAGCATGATTTTCGAAACTGGCATTTGGAAATGGCTGCAAATTCAGAGTTAATGTTTCTAGGTTTAAATATGCCTTGTATGGTGGATGAAAGTTCTGTAATACACATGTACATAACTCATTAAAAATGTTTGTCAAATCCGAGAAGTATGTAGCATTTTCGGGAAACGGAATGTCACTGTGAGGGAAACTATGTAAATTAAATTTCTATTGGGAAGTATTTGCTCCACGAGAATTTTTTGTGAATCTCCCTCATTTACAAAACTGGCATTAGGAAAATTTTTTGAAATATGTGAAAGTGTTTCAAATGGTCAATATGGCATTTATGGTGGATGAATGTTAGGTAATTCTTATGCTACCAATTCTGTAGTGAATATTTGTCGAATCCTTCATGCGTGTATGTATTTTGGAATACGGAATTTCACGCTGAAATTTTCTATGTAAATTGCATGTCTATTAGATAGAACTCGCTCCAAGAGGTTTTCTCTGTGAAAACTGCATGATTTTAGAAACTGAGATTAGGAGAATTATACTAAATCAGAATAAACTTTCTATGTGTAAATATACATTGTAAGGAAGATGAAAGTTCGATAATACAAATCTTCACAACTCATTAAAGTATGTTTGTCAAATCCATGATGCATGTAACGTGTTCAGAACACGGAATGTCACGGTGAGTAAAACTAGGTAAATTACATATCTTTTGTGTATAACTTGCTCCAAGAATATTTCTCCGCCAAATCTGCCTCATTTTCTAAACTGGCGTTAAAAATAACCTGTGAAAACTTAGAAAATTCTTCAAAGTGTCAGTAAGCCTTGTATGTTGAATGAAAGTGCTGTAATCCACATGCTAACAACTATGTAGTGAATATTTGTCGAATCTGAGATACATGTAGTGTGTTCATAACACGGAATTTCACAGTGATCGAATCCATGTTTATTACATGTCTATAGGTTAGAACCTGCTCCAAGAGGTTTTTGCCGTGAAAACTGCCTCAGTTTCTGTACTGGCATTTGGAAAGCTCTGTGAAATCAGAGAAAATGCTTCTAAACATCAATATGCCTTTTATTGTGATGAAAGTCCTGTCATCCTCATGCAAACAACTCTATAGTTTATTTTTGTCGAATCTTTCTGCATGTGGTGTGTTCGGTACACGTAATTTCACAGCGGGGGAATCTATTTAATTTACGTATCTATTGGGTAGAACACGCTCCAACATTTATTTCCTTTGGAAACTGCCTGATATTCGAAACTGCTATTAGGGAAATGCTGCGAACTCAGAGTTAATTATTCCATGTGTCAATATGCCTTGTATGGTGGATGAAAGATCTGTAATACACATGTACATAACTCATTAAAAATGTTTCTCAAATCCTTGATGTATGTAGCCTGTTCGGAACACGGTCTTTCTCGGTGAGGGAAGCTATGTATATTACATATCTATTGGGTAGAACCCTCTCCAGGAGAATTTTACTGAAAAATCTGCCTCAGTTACGAAATTGGTGTTATGAAAACGCTGTGAAATCTGATTAAATATTTTAACGTGACAATATGTCTTCAATGGTTTATTAAAGATCGGTAATTCACATGCTATCAACTCAGCAGTGAATATTTGTTGAATCCTTGGTGCATGAAAGTTTTTTTAGGATCACGGAATGTTGCGGTGATGTTATCTGTAAAAATGCGCTGTCTATTGGATGGAACATGCAACAAGAGGATTTTTCTGGGTAAACTGCCTGATTTTCGAAACTGACGTTAGGAAAATTCTGCGAAATGTGAGTAAATGTTTCTAGGTGAAAACATGTCTTGTAAGGTGGATGAAAATTTGATAATCCACGTGCTAACACTCATTAAAGAATGATTGTCGAATCCTTGATGCATGTAACATTTTCAGGACACGGAATGTCACGGTGAGTGAACTAGTTAAATTACATATCTTTTGGGTAGAACTGGCTCCAAGAACTTTTTCTGTGAAATCAGCCTGATTTTCCAAACTGGCGTTAGGAAAATCCTGAGAAATCTGAGAAAATGCTTCTAAGTGTGAATATGCCTTGAATGGGGAATTTAAGTCCGGTAATCCACGTAACCAACTATGAAGGGAATAGTTTTCGAATCCGTGACTTATTTAGCGTGTTTGGAACACGGAAATTCACGGTAATGAAACTATGTAAATTAAAATTCTATTGGGTAGATCTAGCTTGAATAGAATTTTTCGGCGCAAATTGCATGATTTTCGAATTTGACGTTTGGATAAAACTGCTAAATGAGAGTAAAAACTTGTAGGTGTAAATATGCCTGGTATGGTGGATGTAAGACTAGTAATCCAAATGCTAACATCTCTGTAGTGAATATTTGTCAAATCCGAAATACATGAAATGTGTTCGGAACGCAAAATGTCATGATGAGCACATCTATGTAAATTAACTCTCTATTGGGTAGAACTAGCTCCAAGAGCATTTTTCTGCAAAATCTGCCTCATTTTCAAATCTGGCGTTAGGAAAAATCTTCGAAATACGAGAAAATGCTTCTAAGTGTCAATATGACTTGACTGGTGGATGAAAGTCCGGTAATCCACACGTTAACAAGAGTGTAGTAAATATTTTTCAAACCGTGATTCATGTAGCGCGTTCGAAAAACAGAATTTCACGGTAATGGAACTATGTAAATTAGAATTGTATTGGGTAGAACTAGCTAGAATAGAATATTTCAGCGAAAATTGCTTGATTCTCGAATGTGATGTTTGGATAAAGCTGCAAAATGAGAGAAAATATTTGTAGGTGTAAAGATGCCTTTATGTTGGAAGAAAGTTCAGTAATCCACATTTTCACAACATATTAAAGAATCTTTTTTTATTCTGTGATGTATGTAACATGTTCGGAATGTGGAAATTTACGTTGATTGAAACAATGTAAACTACTTGTCGATTCGGTAGAACTCACTTCAAGAGAATTTTTCTGTGAAAACTGCTTCATTTTTGAAACTGGCGCTTGGAAAACGCAGCAAAATCTGAGAAAATACTTCTAAGTATCAATATTAAATGTTTTGTGATGAAAGTTCGGTAATCCACATGCTAACAAATATGTAGTGAATATTTGGTGAATCCTTTATTCATGTAGAATGTTCGGAACACGGAATTTCACGGTGAGTGTACTACTTAAATACATATCTTTTGGGTAGAACTGGCTCCAAGAACATTTTCTGTGAAATCAGCATCATTTTCCAAAATGGCATTAGGAAAACCTGAAAAATCGGAGAAAATGCTTCTAAGAGTGAAGATGACTTGAATGGGGATTTAAATTACGGTAATCCAGTAACCAACTAAGAAGGGAATACTTTTCGAAACCGTGAATTATATAGCGCGTTCGGAAAACAGAATTTCACGGTAATGAAACTATGTTAATTAGAATTCTATTGGGTAGAATTAGCTAGAATAAAATTTTTCTGAGAAAATTGCTTGATTCTCGAATGTGATGTTTGGACAAGCTGCGAAATGAGAGAAAATATTTGTAGGTGTAAAGATGCCTTTATGTTGGAAGAAAGTTCGGTAATCCACACTTTCACAACATGTTAAAGAATCTTTATTCTAATCCGTGATGCATGTACCATGTTCGGAACGTGGAATTTCACGGTGATTGAAAAAATTTAAACTACTTGTCGATTTGGTAGAACTCACTTCAAGAGAATTTTTCTGTGAAAACTGCTTCATTTTTGAAACTGGTGCTTGGAAAACGCTGCAAAATCTGAGAAAATACTTCTAAGTATCAATATTCAATGTTTTGTGATGAAAGTTCTGTAATTGACATGCTAACATATCTGTAGTGAATATTTGTCGAATCCGTTATTCATGTAGATTGTTCAGAACACGGAATGTCACAGTGAGGAAATTTTAGTAAATTAACTTTCCATAGGATAGAAGTCGCTCGAAGAGTTTTTTCCTGAGATAACAGCCTGATTTTTGAAACTGGCGTTAGGAATATTTTGCGAACTCAGATTAAACAATTGTAGGTGTAAATATGCCTTTTATGGTGGATGAAAGTTCGGCAATCCGCATACTAACAACTCTGCAGAGAATATTTGTCGAATCTGAGATACATGAATAGTGTTCGGAACACAGAATATCACGGTGAGCGATTCTACGTAAAATACATTTCTCTTGGTTAGAACTCAATCCAAGAGATTTTTCTGCGAAATCAGCCTCATTTTCGAAACTGGCATTTGGAAATTTCTTCAAAATCAAAGAAAATGCTTCAAACTGACAATATGCCTTGTATTGTCATGGAAGTTCATAAAGCCACATGCAAACAAACATGATGTGACTAATTGTAGAAAGCCTAAGCATGTAGCGTGATCGTATGACGGAAATAACCGGAGATGGAATCTATTTAAATTTCAAGTCAATTGGGTAGAACTCGCTCCAAAAATTTTTTCTGGAGAAAAGAGCATGATTTTCGAAACTGGCATCTGGAAAAGGCTGCAAATTCAGAGTTAATGTTTCTAGGTTTAAATATGCCTTGTATGGTGGATGACAGTTCTGTAGTACACATGTACATAACTCATTAAAAATGTTTGTCAAATCCGAGAAGTATGTAGCATTTTCGGGAATTGGAATGTCACTGTGAGGGAAACTATGTAAATTAAATTTCTATTGGGAAGTACTTGCTCCACGAGAATTTTTTGTGAATCTCCCTCATTTACAAAACTGTCATTAGGAAAATCTTTTGAAATATGGGAAAGTGCTTCAAAGTGTCAATATGGCATTTATGGTGGATGAATGTTAGGTAATGCTTATGCTACCAATTCTGTAGTGAATATTTGTCGAATCCATCATGCGTGTATGTATTCTGGAACACGGAATTTCACGCTGATGGGTTCTATGTAAATTGCATGTCTATTGGATAGAACTCGCTCCAAGAGGTTTTCTCTGTGAAAACTGCATGATTTTAGAAACTGAGATTATGAGAAATATACTAAATCAGAATAAACTTTCTATGTGTAAATATACATTGTAAGGAAGATGAAAGTTCGATAATACAAATCTTCACAACTCATTAAAGTATGTTTGTCAAATCCGTGATGCATGTAACGTGTTCAGAACACGGAATGTCACGGTGAGTAAAACTAGGTAAATTACATATCTTTTGTGTATAACTTGCTCCAAGAATATTTCTCCGCCAAATCTGCCTCATTTTCTAAACTGGCGTTAAAAATAACCTGTGAAAACTTAGAAAATTCTTCAAAGTGTCAGTAAGCCTTGTATGTTGAATGAAAGTGCTGTAATCCACATGCTAACAACTATGTAGTGAATATTTGTCGAATCTGAGATACATGTAGTGTGTTCATAACACGGAATTTCACAGTGATCGAATCCATGTTTATTACATGTCTATAGGTTAGAACCTGCTCCAAGAGGTTTTTGCCGTGAAAACTGCCTCAGTTTCTGTACTGGCATTTGGAAAGCTCTGTGAAATCAGAGAAAATGCTTCTAAACATCAATATGCCTTTTATTGTGATGAAAGTCCTGTCATCCTCATGCAAACAACTCTATAGTTTATTTTTGTCGAATCTTTCTGCATGTGGTGTGTTCGGTACACGTAATTTCACAGCGGGGGAATCTATTTAATTTACGTATCTATTGGGTAGAACACGCTCCAACATTTATTTCCTTTGGAAACTGCCTGATATTCGAAACTGCTATTAGGGAAATGCTGCGAACTCAGAGTTAATTATTCCATGTGTCAATATGCCTTGTATGGTGGATGAAAGATCTGTAATACACATGTACATAACTCATTAAAAATGTTTCTCAAATCCTTGATGTATGTAGCCTGTTCGGAACACGGTCTTTCTCGGTGAGGGAAGCTATGTATATTACATATCTATTGGGTAGAACCCTCTCCAGGAGAATTTTACTGAAAAATCTGCCTCAGTTACGAAATTGGTGTTATGAAAACGCTGTGAAATCTGATTAAATATTTTAACGTGACAATATGTCTTCAATGGTTTATTAAAGATCGGTAATTCACATGCTATCAACTCAGCAGTGAATATTTGTTGAATCCTTGGTGCATGAAAGTTTTTTTAGGATCACGGAATGTTGCGGTGATGTTATCTGTAAAAATGCGCTGTCTATTGGATGGAACATGCAACAAGAGGATTTTTCTGGGTAAACTGCCTGATTTTCGAAACTGACGTTAGGAAAATTCTGCGAAATGTGAGTAAATGTTTCTAGGTGAAAACATGTCTTGTAAGGTGGATGAAAATTTGATAATCCACGTGCTAACACTCATTAAAGAATGATTGTCGAATCCTTGATGCATGTAACATTTTCAGGACACGGAATGTCACGGTGAGTGAACTAGTTAAATTACATATCTTTTGGGTAGAACTGGCTCCAAGAACTTTTTCTGTGAAATCAGCCTGATTTTCCAAACTGGCGTTAGGAAAATCCTGAGAAATCTGAGAAAATGCTTCTAAGTGTGAATATGCCTTGAATGGGGAATTTAAGTCCGGTAATCCACGTAACCAACTATGAAGGGAATAGTTTTCGAATCCGTGACTTATTTAGCGTGTTTGGAACACGGAAATTCACGGTAATGAAACTATGTAAATTAAAATTCTATTGGGTAGATCTAGCTTGAATAGAATTTTTCGGCGCAAATTGCATGATTTTCGAATTTGACGTTTGGATAAAACTGCTAAATGAGAGTAAAAACTTGTAGGTGTAAATATGCCTGGTATGGTGGATGTAAGACTAGTAATCCAAATGCTAACATCTCTGTAGTGAATATTTGTCAAATCCGAAATACATGAAATGTGTTCGGAACGCAAAATGTCATGATGAGCACATCTATGTAAATTAACTCTCTATTGGGTAGAACTAGCTCCAAGAGCATTTTTCTGCAAAATCTGCCTCATTTTCAAATCTGGCGTTAGGAAAAATCTTCGAAATACGAGAAAATGCTTCTAAGTGTCAATATGACTTGACTGGTGGATGAAAGTCCGGTAATCCACACGTTAACAAGAGTGTAGTAAATATTTTTCAAACCGTGATTCATGTAGCGCGTTCGAAAAACAGAATTTCACGGTAATGGAACTATGTAAATTAGAATTGTATTGGGTAGAACTAGCTAGAATAGAATATTTCAGCGAAAATTGCTTGATTCTCGAATGTGATGTTTGGATAAAGCTGCAAAATGAGAGAAAATATTTGTAGGTGTAAAGATGCCTTTATGTTGGAAGAAAGTTCAGTAATCCACATTTTCACAACATATTAAAGAATCTTTTTTTATTCTGTGATGTATGTAACATGTTCGGAATGTGGAAATTTACGTTGATTGAAACAATGTAAACTACTTGTCGATTCGGTAGAACTCACTTCAAGAGAATTTTTCTGTGAAAACTGCTTCATTTTTGAAACTGGCGCTTGGAAAACGCAGCAAAATCTGAGAAAATACTTCTAAGTATCAATATTAAATGTTTTGTGATGAAAGTTCGGTAATCCACATGCTAACAAATATGTAGTGAATATTTGGTGAATCCTTTATTCATGTAGAATGTTCGGAACACGGAATTTCACGGTGAGTGTACTACTTAAATACATATCTTTTGGGTAGAACTGGCTCCAAGAACATTTTCTGTGAAATCAGCATCATTTTCCAAAATGGCATTAGGAAAACCTGAAAAATCGGAGAAAATGCTTCTAAGAGTGAAGATGACTTGAATGGGGATTTAAATTACGGTAATCCAGTAACCAACTAAGAAGGGAATACTTTTCGAAACCGTGAATTATATAGCGCGTTCGGAAAACAGAATTTCACGGTAATGAAACTATGTTAATTAGAATTCTATTGGGTAGAATTAGCTAGAATAAAATTTTTCTGAGAAAATTGCTTGATTCTCGAATGTGATGTTTGGACAAGCTGCGAAATGAGAGAAAATATTTGTAGGTGTAAAGATGCCTTTATGTTGGAAGAAAGTTCGGTAATCCACACTTTCACAACATGTTAAAGAATCTTTATTCTAATCCGTGATGCATGTACCATGTTCGGAACGTGGAATTTCACGGTGATTGAAAAAATTTAAACTACTTGTCGATTTGGTAGAACTCACTTCAAGAGAATTTTTCTGTGAAAACTGCTTCATTTTTGAAACTGGTGCTTGGAAAACGCTGCAAAATCTGAGAAAATACTTCTAAGTATCAATATTCAATGTTTTGTGATGAAAGTTCTGTAATTGACATGCTAACATATCTGTAGTGAATATTTGTCGAATCCGTTATTCATGTAGATTGTTCAGAACACGGAATGTCACAGTGAGGAAATTTTAGTAAATTAACTTTCCATAGGATAGAAGTCGCTCGAAGAGTTTTTTCCTGAGATAACAGCCTGATTTTTGAAACTGGCGTTAGGAATATTTTGCGAACTCAGATTAAACAATTGTAGGTGTAAATATGCCTTTTATGGTGGATGAAAGTTCGGCAATCCGCATACTAACAACTCTGCAGAGAATATTTGTCGAATCTGAGATACATGAATAGTGTTCGGAACACAGAATATCACGGTGAGCGATTCTACGTAAAATACATTTCTCTTGGTTAGAACTCAATCCAAGAGATTTTTCTGCGAAATCAGCCTCATTTTCGAAACTGGCATTTGGAAATTTCTTCAAAATCAAAGAAAATGCTTCAAACTGACAATATGCCTTGTATTGTCATGGAAGTTCATAAAGCCACATGCAAACAAACATGATGTGACTAATTGTAGAAAGCCTAAGCATGTAGCGTGATCGTATGACGGAAATAACCGGAGATGGAATCTATTTAAATTTCAAGTCAATTGGGTAGAACTCGCTCCAAAAATTTTTTCTGGAGAAAAGAGCATGATTTTCGAAACTGGCATCTGGAAAAGGCTGCAAATTCAGAGTTAATGTTTCTAGGTTTAAATATGCCTTGTATGGTGGATGACAGTTCTGTAGTACACATGTACATAACTCATTAAAAATGTTTGTCAAATCCGAGAAGTATGTAGCATTTTCGGGAATTGGAATGTCACTGTGAGGGAAACTATGTAAATTAAATTTCTATTGGGAAGTACTTGCTCCACGAGAATTTTTTGTGAATCTCCCTCATTTACAAAACTGTCATTAGGAAAATCTTTTGAAATATGGGAAAGTGCTTCAAAGTGTCAATATGGCATTTATGGTGGATGAATGTTAGGTAATGCTTATGCTACCAATTCTGTAGTGAATATTTGTCGAATCCATCATGCGTGTATGTATTCTGGAACACGGAATTTCACGCTGATGGGTTCTATGTAAATTGCATGTCTATTGGATAGAACTCGCTCCAAGAGGTTTTCTCTGTGAAAACTGCATGATTTTAGAAACTGAGATTATGAGAAATATACTAAATCAGAATAAACTTTCTATGTGTAAATATACATTGTAAGGAAGATGAAAGTTCGATAATACAAATCTTCACAACTCATTAAAGTATGTTTGTCAAATCCGTGATGCATGTAACGTGTTCAGAACACGGAATGTCACGGTGAGTAAAACTAGGTAAATTACATATCTTTTGTGTATAACTCGCTCCAAGAATATTTCTCCGTCAAATCTGCCTCATTTTCTAAACTGGCGTTAAAACTAACCTGTGAAATCTGAGAAAATTCTTCAAAGTGTCAGTAAGCCTTGTATGGTGGATGAAAGTGCTGTAATCCACATGCTAACAACTATGTAGTGAATATTTGTCGAATCCGAGATACACGTAGTTTGTTCAGAACACGGAATTTCACAGTGATCGAATCCATGTTTATTACATGTCTATAGCTTAGAACCTGCTCCAAGAGGTTTTTGCTGTGAAATCTGCCTCAGTTTCGATACTGGCATTTGGAAAGCTCTGTGAAATCAGAGAAAATGCTTCTAAACATCAATATGCCTTGTATTGTGATGAAAGTCCTGTCATCCTCATGCAAACAACTCTCTAGTTTATTTTTGTCGAATCTTTTCTGCATGTGGTGTGTTCGGTACACGTAATATCACAGCGGGGGAATCTATGTAATTTACGTATCTATTGGGTAGAACACGCTCCAACATTTATTTCCTTTGAAAACTGCCTGATTTTCAAAACTGCTATTAGGGAAAAGCTGCGAAATCAGAGTTAATGTTTCTATGTGTCAATATGCCTTGTATGGTGGATGAAAAATCTGTAATACACATGTACATAACTCATTAAAAATGTTTCTCAAATCCTTGATGTATGTAGCCTGTTCGGAACACGGTCTTTCTCGGTGAGGGAAGCTATGTATATTACATATCTTTTGGTTAGAACCCTCTCCAGGAGAGTTTTACCGAAAAATCTGCCTCAGTTACGAAACTGGTGTTATGAAAACGCTGTGAAATCTGATTAAATATTTTAAGGTGACAATATGTCTTCAATGGTTTATTAAAGATCGGTAATTCACATGCTATCAACTCACCAGTGAATATTTGTTGAATCCTTGGTGCATGCAACATTTTTTAGGAACACGGAATGAAACGGTGATGGTATCTGTGAAAATGAGATGTCTATTGGATGGAACATGCAACAAGAGGATTTTTCTGGGAAAACTGCCTGATTTTCGAAACTGACGTTCGGAAAATTCTGCGAAATGTGAGTAAATGTTTCTAGGTGAAAACATGTCTTGTAAGGTGGATGAAAATTTGATAATCCACGTGCTCACACTCATTAAAGAATGATTGTCGAATCCTGGATGCATGTAACATTTTCAGGACACGGAATGTCACGGTGAGTGAACTACTTAAATTACAAATCTTTTGGGTAGAACTGGCTCCAAGAACATTTTCTGTGAAATCAGCCTGATTTTCCAAACTGGCGTTAGGAAAAACATGAGAAATCTGAGAAAATGCTTCTAAGTGTGAATATGCCTTGAATGGGGAATTTAAGTCCGGTAATCCACGTAACCAACTATGAAGGGAATACTTTTCGAATCCGTGACTTATTTAGCGTGTTTGGAACACGGAAATTCACGGTAATGAAACTATGTAAATTAAAATACTATTGGGTAGATCAAGCTTGAATAGTATTTTTCTGCACAAATTGCATGATTTTGGAATTTGACGTTTGGATAAAACTGCTAAATGAGAGTAAAAACTTGTAAGTGTAAATATGCCTGGTATGGTGGATGTAAGATTAGTAATCCAAATGCTAACATCTCTGTAGTGAATATTTGTCGAATCCGAAATACATGAAATGTGTTCGGAACACAAAATGTCATGATGAGCACATCTATGTAAATTACCTCTCTATTGGGTAGAACTCGCTCCAAGAGCATTTTTCTGCAAAATCTGCCTCATTTTCAAATCTGGCGTTAGGAAAAATCTTCGAAATACGAGAAAATGCTTCTAAGTGTCAATATGACTTGACTGGTGGATGAAAGTCCGGTAATCCACATTTTAACAAGAGTGTAGTAAATATTTTTCAAACCATGATTCATGTAGCGCGTTCGAAAAACAGAATTTCACGGTAATGGAACTATGTAAATTAGAATTGTATTGGGTAGAACTAGCTAGAATAGAATATTTCAGCGAAAATTGCTTGATTCTCGAATGTGATGTTTGGATAAAGCTGCAAAATGAGAGAAAATATTTGTAGGTGTAAAGATGCCTTTATGTTGGAAGAAAGTTCAGTAATCCACATTTTCACAACATATTAAAGAATCTTTTTTTATTCTGTGATGCATGTACCATGTTCGGAATGTGGAATTTCACGTTGATTGAAGCAATGTAAACTACTTGTCGATTCGGTAGAACTCACTTCAAGAGAATTTTTCTGTGAAAACTGCTTCATTTTTGAAACTGGCGCTTGGAAAACGCAGCAAAATCTGAGAAAATACTTCTAAATATAAATATTCAATGTTTTGTGATGAATGTTCGGTAATCCACATGCTAACAAATGGGTAGTGAATATTTGGCGAATCCTTTATTCATGTAGAATGTTCGGAACACGGAATGTCACGGTGAGTGAACTACTTAAATTACATATCTTTTGGGTAGAACTGGCTCCAAGAACATTTTCTGTGAAATCAGCCTAATTTTCCAAAATGGCATTAGGAAAAACCTGAGAAATCGGAGAAAATGCTTCTAAGAGTGAATATGCCTTGAATGGGGAATTTAAGTCCGGTAATCCACGTAACCAACTATGAAGGGAATACTTTTCGAATCCGTGACTTATTTAGCGCGTTCGGAAAACAGAATTTCACGGTAATGAAACTATGTTAATTAGAATTCTACTGGGTAGAATTAGCTAGAATAAAATTTTTCGGCCAAAATTGCTTGATTCTCGAATGTGATGTTTGGACAAGCTGCGAAATGAGAGAAAATATTTGTAGGTGTAAAGATGCCTTTATGTTGGAAGAAAGTTCGGCAATCCACATTTTCACAACATGTTAAAGAATCTTTTTTCTAATCCGTTATGCATATATCATGTACAGAACGTGGAATTTCACGGTGATTGAAAACATGTAAACTACTTGTCGATTTGTTAGAACTCACTTCAAGAGAATTTTTCTGTAAAAACTGCTTCATTTTTGAAACTGGTGCTTGGAAAACGCTGCAAAATGTGAGAAAATACTTCTAAGTATAAATATTCAATATTTTGTGATGAAAGTTTGGTAATCCACATGCTAACAAATCTGTAGTGAATATTTGTCGAATCCGTATTGCATGTAGAATGATCAGAACACGGAATGTCACAGTGAGGAAATTTATGTAAATTACATTTCCCTAGGTTAGAAATCGCTCCAAGAGGTTTTTCCTGAGATAACAGCCTGATTTTTGAAACTGGCGTTAGGAATAAGCTGCGAACTCAGATTAAACTATTGTAGGTGTAAATATGCCTTGTATGGTGGATGAAAGTTCGACAATCCGCATACTAACAACTCTGTAGAGAATATTTGACGAATCCGAGATACATGAATAGTGTTAGGAACACAGAATATCACGGTGAGCGATTCTACGTAAAATACATGTCTCTTGGTTAGAACTCAATCCAAGAGGTTTTTCTGCGAAATCTGCCTCATTTTTGAAACTGGCATTTGGAAATTCCTTCATAATCAGAGAAAATGCTTCAAACTGACAATATGACTTGTATTGTGATGGAAGTTCATAAAGACACATGCAAACAAACATGATGTGACTAATTGTAGAAAGCCTATGCATGTAGCGTGATCGTATGACGGAAATATCCGGAGATGGAATCTATGTAAATTTCAAGTCTATTGCGTAGAACTCGCTCCAAAAATTTTTTCTGGAGAATAGAGCATGATTTTCGAAACTGGCATTTGGAAATGGCTGCAAATTCAGAGTTAATGTTTCTAGGTTTAAATATGCCTTGTATGGTGGATGAAAGTTCTGTAATACACATGTACATAACTCATTAAAAATGTTTGTCAAATCCGAGAAGTATGTAGCATTTTCGGGAAACGGAATGTCACTGTGAGGGAAACTATGTAAATTAAATTTCTATTGGGAAGTATTTGCTCCACGAGAATTTTTTGTGAATCTCCCTCATTTACAAAACTGGCATTAGGAAAATTTTTTGAAATATGTGAAAGTGTTTCAAATGGTCAATATGGCATTTATGGTGGATGAAAGTTAGGTAATTCTTATGCTACCAATTCTGTAGTGAATATTTGTCGAATCCTTCATGCGTGTATGTATTTTGGAATACGGAATTTCACGCTGATATTTTCTATGTAAATTGCATGTCTATTAGATAGAACTCGCTCCAAGAGGTTTTCTCTGTGAAAACTGCATGATTTTAGAAACTGAGATTAGGAGAATTATACTAAATCAGAATAAACTTTCTATGTGTAAATATACATTGTAAGGAAGATGAAAGTTCGATAATACAAATCTTCACAACTCATTAAAGTATGTTTGTCAAATCCATGATGCATGTAACGTGTTCAGAACACGGAATGTCACGGTGAGTAAAACTAGGTAAATTACATATCTTTTGTGTATAACTTGCTCCAAGAATATTTCTCCGCCAAATCTGCCTCATTTTCTAAACTGGCGTTAAAACTAACCTGTGAAAACTTAGAAAATTCTTCAAAGTGTCAGTAAGCCTTGTATGTTGAATGAAAGTGCTGTAATCCACATGCTAACAACTATGTAGTGAATATTTGTCGAATCTGAGATACATGTAGTGTGTTCAGAACACGGAATTTCACAGTGATCGAATCCATGTTTATTACATGTCTATAGGTTAGAACCTGCTCCAAGAGGTTTTTGCCGTGAAAACTGCCTCAGTTTCTGTACTGGCATTTGGAAAGCTCTGTGAAATCAGAGAAAATGCTTCTAAACATCAATATGCCTTTTATTGTGATGAAAGTCCTGTCATCCTCATGCAAACAACTCTATAGTTTATTTTTGTCGAATCTTTCTGCATGTGGTGTGTTCGGTACACGTAATTTCACAGCGGGGGAATCTATTTAATTTACGTATCTATTGGGTAGAACACGCTCCAACATTTATTTCCTTTGGAAACTGCCTGATATTCGAAACTGCTATTAGGGAAATGCTGCGAACTCAGAGTTAATTATTCCATGTGTCAATATGCCTTGTATGGTGGATGAAAGATCTGTAATACACATGTACATAACTCATTAAAAATGTTTCTCAAATCCTTGATGTATGTAGCCTGTTCGGAACACGGTCTTTCTCGGTGAGGGAAGCTATGTATATTACATATCTATTGGGTAGAACCCTCTCCAGGAGAGTTTTACTGAAAAATCTGCCTCAGTTACGAAATTGGTGTTATGAAAACGCTGTGAAATCTGATTAAATATTTTAAGGTGACAATATGTCTTCAATGGTTTATTAAAGATCGGTAATTCACATGCTATCAACTCACCAGTGAATATTTGTTGAATCCTTGGTGATTGAAACTTTTTTTAGGAACACGGAATGTTACGGTGATGGTATCTGTGAAAATGAGATGTCTATTGGATGGAACATGCAACAAGAGGATTTTTCTGGGTAAACTGCCTGATTTCCGAAACTGACGTTAGGAAAATTCTGCGAAATGTGAGTAAATGTTTCTAGGTGAAAACATGTCTTGTAAGGTGGATGAAAATTTGATAATCCACGTGCTCACACTCATTAAAGAATGATTCTCGAAACCTTGATGCATGTAACATTTTCAGGACACGGATTGTCACGGTGAGTGAACTACTTAAATTACATATCTTTTGGGTAGAACTGGCTCCAAGAACATTTTCTGTGAAATCAGCCTGATTTTCCAAACTGGCGTTAGGAAAACCCTGAGAAATCTGAGAAAATGCTTCTAAGTGTGAATATGCCTTGAATGGGGAATTTAAGTCCGGTAATCCACGTAACCAACTATGAAGGGAATACTTTTCGAATCCGTGACTTATTTTGCGTGTTTGGAACACGGAAATTCACGGTAATGAAACTATGTAAATTAAAATTCTATTGGGTAGATCTAGCTTGAATAGAATTTTTCGGCGCAAATTGCATGATTTTCGAATTTGATGTTTGGATAAAACTGCTAAATGAGAGTAAAAACTTGTAGGTGTAAATATGCCTGGTATGGTGGATGTAAGATTAGTAATCCAAATGCTAACATCTCTGTAGTGAATATTTGTTGAATCCGAGATACATGAAATATGTTCGGAACGCAAAATGTCATGATGAGCACATCTATGTAAATTACCTCTCTACTGGGTAGAACTCGCTCCAAGAGCATTTTTCTGCAAAATCTGCCTCATTTTCAAATCTGGCGTTAGGAAAAATCTTCGAAATATGAGAAAATGCTTCTAAGTGTCAATATGACTTGACTGGTGGATGAAAGTCCGGTAATCCACACGTTAACAAGTGTGTAGTAAATATTTTTCAAACCGTGATTCATGTAGCGCGTTCGAAAAACAGAATTTCACGGTAATGGAACTATGTAAATTAGAATTCTATTGGGTAGAACTAGGTAGCATAGAATATTTCAGCGAAAATTGCTTGAATCTCGAATGTGATGTTTGGATAAAGCTGCAAAATGAGAGAAAATATTTGTAGGTGTAAAGATGCCTTTATGTTGGAAGAAAGTTCAGTAATCCACATTTTCACAACATATTAAAGAATCTTTTTTTATTCTGTGATGTATGTACCATGTTCGGAATGTGGAATTTCACGTTGATTTTAACAATTTAAACTACTTGTCGATTCGGTAGAACTCACTTCAAGAGAATTTTTCTGTGAAAACTGCTTCATTTTTGAAACTGGCGCTTGGAAAACGCAGCAAAATCTGAGAAAATACTTCTAAATATAAATATTCAATGTTTTGTGATGAATGTTCTGTAATCCACATGCTAACAAATGGGTAGTGAATATTTGGCGAATCCTTTATTCATGTAGAATGTTCGGAACACGGAATGTCACGGTGAGTGAACTACTTAAATTACATATCTTTTGGGTAGAACTGGCTCCAAGAACATTTTCTGTGAAATCAGCCTAATTTTCCAAAATGGCATTAGGAAAAACCTGAGAAATCGGAGAAAATGCTTCTAAGAGTGAATATGCCTTGAATGGGGAATTTAAGTCCGGTAATCCACGTAACCAACTATGAAGGGAATACTTTTCGAATCCGTGACTTATTTAGCGCGTTCGGAAAACAGAATTTCACGGTAATGAAACTATGTTAATTAGAATTCTACTGGGTAGAATTAGCTAGAATAAAATTTTTCGGCCAAAATTGCTTGATTCTCGAATGTGATGTTTGGACAAGCTGCGAAATGAGAGAAAATATTTGTAGGTGTAAAGATGCCTTTATGTTGGAAGAAAGTTCGGCAATCCACATTTTCACAACATGTTAAAGAATCTTTTTTCTAATCCGTTATGCATATATCATGTTCGGAACGTGGAATTTCACGGTGATTGAAAACATGTAAACTACTTGTCGATTTGGTAGAACTCACTTCAAGAGAATTTTTCTGTGAAAACTGCTTCATTTTTGAAACTGGTGCTTGGAAAACGATGCAAAATCTGAGAAAATACTTCTAAGTATCAATATTCAATGTTTTGTGATGAAAGTTCTGTAATTGACATGCTAACATATCTGTAGTGAATATTTGTCGAATCCGTTATTCATGTAGATTGTTCAGAACACGGAATGTCACAGTGAGGAAATTTTTGTAAATTAACTTTCCATAGGTTAGAAATCGCTCGAAGAGTTTTTTCCTGAGATAACAGCCTGATTTTTGAAACTGGCGTTAGGAATAATTTGCGAACTCAGATTAAACAATTGTAGGTGTAAATATGCCTTTTATGGTGGATGAAAGTTCGGCAATCCGCATACTAACAACTCTGCAGAGAATATTTGTCGAATCCGAGATACATGAATAGTGTTCGGAACACAGAATATCACGGTGAGCGATTCTACGTAAAATACATTTCTCTTGGTTAGAACTCAATCCAAGAGATTTTTCTGCGAAATCAGCCTCATTTTCGAAACTGGCATTTGGAAATTTCTTCAAAATCAAAGAAAATGCTTCAAACTGACAATATGCCTTGTATTTTCATGGAAGTTCATAAAGCCACATGCAAACAAACATGATGTGACTAATTGTAGAAAGCCTAAGCATGTAGCGTGATCGTATGACGGAAATATCCGGAGATGGAATCTATGTAAATTTCAATTCTATTGGGTAGAACTCGCTCCAAAAATTTTTTCTGGAGAAAAGAGCATGATTTTCGAAACTGGCATCTGGAAAAGGCTGCAAATTCAGAGTTAATGTTTCTAGGTTTTAATATGCCTTGTATGGTGGATGAAAGTTCTGTAGTACACATGTACATAACTCATTAAAAATGTTTGTCAAATCCGAGAATTATGTAGCGTTTTCTGGAATTGGAATGTCACTGTGAGGGAAACTATGTAAATTAAATTTCTATTGCGAAGTACTTGCTCCACGAGAATTTTTTGTGAATCTCCCTCATTTACAAAACTGGCATTAGGAAAATCTTTTGAAATATGGGAAAGTGCTTCAAAGTGTCAATATGGCATTTATGGGGGATGAATGTTAGGTAATGCTTATGCTACCAATTCTGTAGTGAATATTTGTCGAATCCATCATGCGTGTATGTATTCTGGAACACGGAATTTCACGCTGATGGGTTCTATGTAAATTGCATGTCTATTGGATAGAACTCGCTCCAAGAGGTTTTCTCTGTGAAAACTGCATGATTTTAGAAACTGAGTTTAGGAGAAATATACTAAATCAGAATAAACTTTCTATGTGTAAATATACATTGTAAGGAAGATGAAAGTTCGATAATACAAATCTTCACAACTCATTAAAGTATGTTTGTCAAATCCGTGATGCATGTAACGTGTTCAGAACACGGAATGTCACGGTGAGTAAAACTAGGTAAATTACATATCTTTTGTGTATAACTCGCTCCAAGAATATTTCTCCGCCAAATCTGCCTCATATTCTAAACTGGCGTTAAAACTAACCTGTGAAATCTGAGAAAATTCTTCAAAGTGTCAGTAAGCCTTGTATGGTGGATGAAAGTGCTGTAATCCACGTGCTAACAACTATGTAGTGAATATTTGTCGAATCCGAGATATATGTAGTGTGTTCAGAACACGGAATTTCACAGTGTTCGAATCCATGTTTATTACATGTCTATAGGTTAGAACCTGCTCCAAGAGGTTTTTGCTGTGAAATCTGCCTCAGTTTCGATACTGGCATTTGGAAAACTCTGTGAAATCAGAGAAAATGCTTCTAAACATCAATATGCCTTGTATTGTGATGAAAGTCCTGTCATCCTCATGCAAACAAATCTATAGTTTATTTTTGTCGAATCTTTTCTGCATGTGGTGTGTTCGGTACACGTAATATCACAGCGGGGGAATCTATGTAATTTACGTATCTATTGGGTAGAACACGCTCCAACATTTATTTCCTTTGAAAACTGCCTGATTTTCGAAAGTGCTGTTAGGGAAAAGCTGCGAACTCAGAGTTAATGTTTCTATGTGTCAATATGCCTTGTATGGTGGATGAAAGATCTGTAATACACATGTACATAACTCATTAAAAATGTTTCTCAAATCCTTGATGTATGTAGCCTGTTCGGAACACGGTCTTTCTCGGTGAGGGAAGCTATGTATATTACATATCTTTTGGTTACAACCCTCTCCAGGAGAGTTTTACTGAAAAATCTGCCTCAGTTACGAAACTGGTGTTATGAAAACGCTGTGAAATCTGATTAAATATTTTAAGGTGACAATATGTCTTCAATGGTTTATTAAAGATCGGTAATTCACATGCTATCAACTCACCAGTGAATATTTGTTGAATCCTTGGTGCATGCAACTTTTTTTAGGAACACGGAATGTTACGGTGATGGTATCTGTGAAAATGAGATGTCTATTGGATGGAACATGCAACAAGAGGATTTTTCTGGGAAAACTGCCTGATTTTCGAAACTGACGTTCGGAAAATTCTGCGAAATGTGAGTAAATGTTTCTAGGTGAAAACATGTCTTGTCAGGTGGATGAAAATTTGAGAATCCACGTGCTCACACTCATTAAAGAATGATTGTCGAATCCTGGATGCATGTAACATTTTCAGGACACGGAATGTCACGGTGAGTGAACTACTTTAATTACAAATCTTTTGGGTAGAACTGGCTCCAAGAACATTTTCTGTGAAATCAGCCTGATTTTCCAAACTGGCGTTAGGAAAAACATGAGAAATCTGAGAAAATGCTTCTAAGTGTGAATATGCCTTGAATGGGGAATTTAAGTCCGCTAATACACGTAACCAACTATGAAGGGAATACTTTTCGAATCCGTGACTTATTTAACATTTTTGGAACACGGAAATTCACGGTAATGAAACTATGTAAATTAAAATTCTATTGGGTAGATCTAGCTTGAATAGAATTTTTCGGCGCAAATTGCATGATTTTGGAATTTGACGTTTGGATAAAACTGCTAAATGATAGTAAAAACTTGTAGGTGTAAATATGCCTGGTATGGTGGATGTAAGATTAGTAATCCAAATGCTAACATCTCTGTAGTGAATATTTGTCGAATCAGAGATACATGAAATGTGTTCGGAACACAAAAAGTCATGATGAGCACATCTATGTAAATTAACTCTCTATTGGGTAGAACTCGCTCCAAGAGCATTTTTCTGCAAAATCTGCCTCATTTTCAAATCTGGCGTTAGGAAAAATCTTCGAAATACGAGAAAATGATTCTAAGTGTCAATATGACTTGACTGGTGGATGAAAGTCCGGTAATCCACATGTTAACAAGAGTGTAGTAAATATTTTTCAAACCGTGATTCATGTAGCGCGTTCGAAAAACAGAATTTCACGGTAATGGAACTATGTAAATTAGAATTCTATTGGGTAGAACTAGCTAGAATAGAATATTTCAGCGAAAATTGCTTGATTCTCGAATGTGATGTTTGGATAAAGCTGCAAAATGAGAGAAAATATTTGTAGGTGTAAAGATGCCTTTATGTTGGAAGAAAGTTCAGTAATCCACATTTTCACAACATATTAAAGAATCTTTTTTTATTCTGTGATGCATGTACCATGTTCGGAATGTGGAATTTCACGTTGATTGAAGCAATCTAAACTACTTGTCGATTCGGTAGAACTCACTTCAAGAGAATTTTTCTGTGAAAACTGCTTCATTTTTGAAACTGGCGCTTGGAAAACGCAGCAAAATCTGAGAAAATACTTCTAAATATAAATATTCAATGTTTTGTGATGAATGTTCGGTAATCCACATGCTAACAAATGGGTAGTGAATATTTGGCGAATCCTTTATTCATGTAGAATGTTCGGAACACAGAATGTCACGGTGAGTGAACTACTTAAATTACTTATCTTTTGGGTAGAACTGGCTCCAAGAACATTTTCTGTGAAATCAGCCTCATTTTCCAAACTGGCATTAGGAAAAACCTGAGAAATCGGAGAAAATGCTTCTAAGAGTGAATATGCCTTGAATGGGGAATTTAAGTCCGGTAATCCACGTAACCAACTATGAAGGGAATACTTTTCGAATCCGTGACTTATTTAGCGCGTTCGGAAAACAGAATTTCACGGTAATGAAACTATATTAATTAGAATTCTATTGGGTAGAATTAGCTAGAATAAAATTTTACGGCCAAAATTGCTTGATTCTCGAATGTGATGTTTGTACAAGCTGTGAAATGAGAGAAAATATTTGTATATGTAAAGATGCCTTTATGTTGGAAGAAAGTTCGGCAATCCACATTTTCACAACATGTTAAAGAATCTTTTTTCTAATCCGTGATGCATGTACCATGTTCGGAACGTGGAATTTCACGGTGATTGAAAACATGTAAACTACTTGTCAATTTGGTAGAACTCACTTCAAGAGAATTTTTCTGTAAAAACTGCTTCATTTTTGAAACTGGCGCTTGTAAAACCCTGCAAAATCTGAGAAAATAATTCTAAGTATCAATACTCAATGTTTTGTGATGAAAGTTTGGTAATCCACATGCTAACAAATCTGTAGTGAATATTTGTCGAATCCGTATTGCATGTAGAATGATCAGAACACGGAATGTCACAGTGAGGAAATTTATGTAAATTACATTTCCCTAGGTTAGAAATCGCTCCAAGAGGTTTTTCCTGAGATAACAGCCTGATTTTTGAAACTGGCGTTAGGAATAAGATGCGAACTATGATTAAACAATTGTAGGTGTAAATATGCCTTGTATGGTGGATGAAAGTTCGGCAATCCGCATACTAACAACTCTGTAGAGAATATTTGTCGAATCCGAGGTACATGAATAGTGTTCGGAACACAGAATATCACGGTGAGCGATTCTATGTAAAATACATGTCTCTTGGTTAGAACTCAATCCAAGAGGTTTTTCTGCGAAATCTGCCTCATTTTTGAAACTGGCATTTGGAAATTCTTTCATAATCAGAGAAAATGCTTCAAACTGACAATATGCCTTGTATTGTGATGGAAGTTCATAAAGACACATGCAAACAAACATGATGTGACTAATTGTAGAAAGCCTATGCATGTAGCGTGATCGTATGACGGAAATATCCGGAGATGGAATCTATGTAAATTTCAAGTCTATTGGGTAGAACTCACTCCAAAAATTTTTTCTGGAGAAAAGAGCATGATTTTCGAAACTGGCATTTGGAAATGCCTGCAAATTCAGAGTTAATGTTTCTAGGTTAAAATATGCCTTGTATGGTGGATGAAAGTTCTGTAATACACATGTACATAACTCATTAAAAATGTTTGTCAAATCCGAGAAGTATGTAGCATTTTCGGGAAATGGAATGTCACTTTGAGGAAAATTATGTAAATTAAATTTCTATTGGGAAGTACTTGCTCCACGAGAATTTTTTGTGAATCTCCCTCATTTACAAAACTGGCATTAGGAAAATCTTTTGAAATATGGGAAAGTGTTTCAAATTGTCAATATGGCATTTATGGTGTATGAATGTAAGGTAATTCTTATGCTACCAATTCTGTAGTGAATATTTGTCGAATCCATCATGCGTGTATGTATTTTGGATACGGAATTTCACGCTGATGGTTTCTATGTAAATTGCATGTCTATTAGATAGAACTTGCTCCAAGAGGTTTTCTCTGTGAAAACTGCATGATTTTAGAAACTGAGATTAGGAGAAATATACTAAATCAGAATAAACTTTCTATGTGTAAATATACATTGTAAGGAAGATGAAAGTTCGATAATACAAATCTTCACAACTCATTAAAGTATGTTTGTCAAATCCGTGATGCATGTAACGTGTTCAGAACACGGAATGTCACGGTGAGTAAAACTAGGTAAATTACATATCTTTTGTGTATAACTCGCTCCTAGAATATTTCTCCGCCAAATCTGCCTCATTTTCTAAACTGGCGTTAAAACTAACCTGTGAAATCTGAGAAAATTCTTCAAAGTGTCAGTAAGCCTTGTATGGTGGATGAAAGTGCTGTAATCCACATGCTAACAACTATGTAGTGAATATTTGTCGAATCCGAGATACATGTAGTGTGTTCAGAACACGGAATTTCACAGTGATCGAATCCATGTTTATTACATGTCTATAGGTTAGAACCTGCTCCAAGCGGTTTTTGCCGTGAAAACTGCCTCAGTTTCGGTACTGGCATTTGGAAAGCTCTGTGAAATCAGAGAAAATGCTTGTAAACATCAATATGCCTTTTATTGTGATGAAAGTCCTGTCATCCTCTTGCAAACAACTCTATAGTTTATTTTTGTCGAATCTTTTCTGCATGTGGTGTGTTCGGTTCACGTAATTTCACAGCAGGGGAATCTATGTAATTTACGTATCTATTGGGCAGAACACGCTCCAACATTTATTTCCTTTGGAAACTGCCTGATATTCGAAACTGCTATTAGGGAAAAGCTGCTTACTCAGAGTTAATTTTTCTATGTGTCAATATGCCTTGTATGGTGGATGAAAGATCTGTAATACACATGTACATAACTCATTAAAAATGTTTCTCAAATCCTTGATGTATGTAGCCTGTTCGGAACACTGTCTTTCTCGGTGAGGGAAGCTATGTATATTACATATCTATTGGGTAGAACCCTCTCCAGGAGAATTTTACTGAAAAATCTGCCTCAGTTACGAAATTGGTGTTATGAAAACGCTGTGAAATCTGATTAAATATTTTAACGTGACAATATGTCTTCAATGGTTTATTAAAGATCGGTAATTCACATGCTATCAACTCAGCAGTGAATATTTGTTGAATCCTTGGTGCATGAAAGTTTTTTTAGGATCACGGAATGTTGCGGTGATGTTATCTGTGAAAATGCGATGTCTATTGGATGGAACATGCAACAAGAGGATTTTTCTGGGTAAACTGCCTGATTTTCGAAACTGACGTTAGGAAAATTCTGCGAAATGTGAGTAAATGTTTCTAGGTGAAAACATGTCTTGTAAGGTGGATGAAAATTTGATAATCCAAGTGCTAACACTCATTAAAGAATGATTGTCGAATCCTTGATGCATGTAACATTTTCAGGACACGGAATGTCACGGTGAGTGAACTAGTTAAATTACATATCTTTTGGGTAGAACTGGCTCCAAGAACTTTTTCTGTGAAATCAGCCTGATTTTCCAAACTGGCGTTAGGAAAATCCTGAGAAATCTGAGAAAATGCTTCTAAGTGTGAATATGCCTTGAATGGGGAATTTAAGTCCGGTAATCCACGTAACCAACTATGAAGGGAATACTTTTCGAATCCGTGACTTATTTAGCGTGTTTGGAACACGGAAATTCACGGTAATGAAACTATGTAAATTAAAATTCTATTCGGTAGATCTAGCTTGAATAGAATTTTTCGGCGCAAATTGCATGATTTTCGAATTTGACTTTTGGATAAAACTGCTAAATGAGAGTAAAAACTTGTAGGTGTAAATATGCCTGGTATGGTGGATGTAAGACTAGTAATCCAAATGCTAACATCTCTGTAGTGAATATTTGTCAAATCCGAAATACATGAAATGTGTTCGGAACGCAAAATGTCATGATGAGCACATCTATGTAAATTAACTCTCTATTGGGTAGAACTCGCTCCAAGAGCATTTTTCTGCAAAATCTGCCTCATTTTCAAATCTGGCGTTAGGAAAAATCTTCGAAATACGAGAAAATGCTTCTAAGTGTCAATATGACTTGACTGGTGGATGAAAGTCCGGTAATCCACACGTTAACAAGAGTGTAGTAAATATTTTTCAAACCGTGATTCATGTAGCGCGTTCGAAAAACAGAATTTCACGGTAATGGAACTATGTAAATTAGAATTCTATTGGGTAGAACTAGCTAGAATAGAATATTTCAGCGAAAATTGCTTGATTCTCGAATGTGATGTTTGGATAAAGCTGCAAAATGAGAGAAAATATTTGTAGGTGTAAAGATGCCTTTATGTTGGAAGAAAGTTCAGTAATCCACATTTTCACAACATATTAAAGAATCTTTTTTTATTCTGTGATGTATGTACCATTTTCGGAATGTGGAAATTCACGTTGATTGAAACAATGTAAACTACTTGTCGATTCGGTAGAACTCACTTCAAGAGAATTTTTCTGTGAAAACTGCTTCATTTTTGAAACTGGCGCTTGGAAAACGCAGCAAAATCTGAGAAAATACTTCTAAGTATCAATATTAAATGTTTTGTGATGAAAGTTCGGTAATCCACATGCTAACAAATATGTAGTGAATATTTGGCGAATCCTTTATTCATGTAGAATGTTCGGAACACGGAATTTCACGGTGAGTGTACTACTTAAATACATATCTTTTGGGTAGAACTGGCTCCAAGAACATTTTCTGTGAAATCAGCATCATTTTCCAAAATGGCATTAGGAAAACCTGAAAAATCGGAGAAAATGCTTCTAAGAGTGAAGATGACTTGAATGGGGATTTAAATTACGGTAATCCAGTAACCAACTAAGAAGGGAATACTTTTCGAAACCGTGAATTATATAGCGCGTTCGGAAAACAGAATTTCACGGTAATGAAACTATGTTAATTAGAATTCTATTGGGTAGAATTAGCTAGAATAAAATTTTTCTGAGAAAATTGCTTGATTCTCGAATGTGATGTTTGGACAAGCTGCGAAATGAGAGAAAATATTTGTAGGTGTAAAGATGCCTTTATGTTGGAAGAAAGTTCGGTAATCCACACTTTCACAACATGTTAAAGAATCTTTATTCTAATCCGTGATGCATGTACCATGTTCGGAACGTGGAATTTCACGGTGATTGAAAAAATTTAAACTACTTGTCGATTTGGTAGAACTCACTTCAAGAGAATTTTTCTGTGAAAACTGCTTCATTTTTGAAACTGGTGCTTGGAAAACGCTGCAAAATCTGAGAAAATACTTCTAAGTATCAATATTCAATGTTTTGTGATGAAAGTTCTGTAATTGACATGCTAACATATCTGTAGTGAATATTTGTCGAATCCGTTATTCATGTAGATTGTTCAGAACACGGAATGTCACAGTGAGGAAATTTTTGTAAATTAACTTTCCATAGGATAGAAGTCGCTCGAAGAGTTTTTTCCTGAGATAACAGCCTGATTTTTGAAACTGGCGTTAGGAATATTTTGCGAACTCAGATTAAACAATTGTAGGTGTAAATATGCCTTTTATGGTGGATGAAAGTTCGGCAATCCGCATACTAACAACTCTGCAGAGAATATTTGTCGAATCTGAGATACATGAATAGTGTTCGGAACACAGAATATCACGGTGAGCGATTCTACGTAAAATACATTTCTCTTGGTTAGAACTCAATCCAAGAGATTTTTCTGCGAAATCAGCCTCATTTTCGAAACTGGCATTTGGAAATTTCTTCAAAATCAAAGAAAATGCTTCAAACTGACAATATGCCTTGTATTGTGATGGAAGTTCATAAAGCCACATGCAAACAAACATGATGTGACTAATTGTAGAAAGCCTATGCATGTAGCGTGATCGTATGACGGAAATATCCGGAGATGGAATCTATGTAAATTTCAAGTCAATTGGGTAGAACTCGCTCCAAAAATTTTTTCTGGAGAAAAGAGCATGATTTTCGAAACTGGCATCTGGAAAAGGCTGCAAATTCAGAGTTAATGTTTCTAGGTTTAAATATGCCTTGTATGGTGGATGACAGTTCTGTAGTACACATGTACATAACTCATTAAAAATGTTTGTCAAATCCGAGAATTATGTAGCATTTTCGGGAATTGGAATGTCACTGTGAGGGAAACTATGTAAATTAAATTTCTATTGGGAAGTACTTGCTCCACGAGAATTTTTTGTGAATCTCCCTCATTTACAAAACTGTCATTAGGAAAATCTTTTGAAATATGGGAAATTGCTTCAAAGTGTCAATATGGCATTTATGGTGGATGAATGTTAGGTAATGCTTATGCTACCAATTCTGTAGTGAATATTTGTCGAATCCATCATGCGTGTATGTATTCTGGAACACGGAATTTCACGCTGATGGGTTCTATGTAAATTGCATGTCTATTGGATAGAACTCGCTCCAAGAGGTTTTCTCTGTGAAAACTGCATGATTTTAGAAACTGAGATTAGGAGAAATATACTAAATCAGAATAAACTTTCTATGTGTAAATATACATTGTAAGGAAGATGAAAGTTCGATAATACAAATCTTCACAACTCATTAAAGTATGTTTGTCAAATCCGTGATGCATGTAACGTGTTCAGAACACGGAATGTCACGGTGAGTAAAACTAGGTAAATTACATATCTTTTGTGTATAACTCGCTCCAAGAATATTTCTCCGTCAAATCTGCCTCATTTTCTAAACTGGCGTTAAAACTAACCTGTGAAATCTGAGAAAATTCTTCAAAGTGTCAGTAAGCCTTGTATGGTGGATGAAAGTGCTGTAATCCACATGCTAACAACTATGTAGTGAATATTTGTCGAATCCGAGATACACGTAGTTTGTTCAGAACACGGAATTTCACAGTGATCGAATCCATGTTTATTACATGTCTATAGCTTAGAACCTGCTCCAAGAGGTTTTTGCTGTGAAATCTGCCTCAGTTTCGATACTGGCATTTGGAAAGCTCTGTGAAATCAGAGAAAATGCTTCTAAACATCAATATGCCTTGTATTGTGATGAAAGTCCTGTCATCCTCATGCAAACAACACTCTAGTTTATTTTTGTCGAATCTTTTCTGCATGTGGTGTGTTCGGTACACGTAATATCACAGCGGGGGAATCTATGTAATTTACGTATCTATTGGGTAGAACACGCTCCAACATTTATTTCCTTTGAAAACTGCCTGATTTTCGAAACTGCTATTAGGGAAAAGCTGCGAAATCAGAGTTAATGTTTCTATGTGTCAATATGCCTTGTATGGTGGATGAAAAATCTGTAATACACATGTACATAACTCATTAAAAATGTTTCTCAAATCCTTGATGTATGTAGCCTGTTCGGAACACGGTCTTTCTCGGTGAGGGAAGCTATGTATATTACATATCTTTTGGTTAGAACCCTCTCCAGGAGAGTTTTACTGAAAAATCTGCCTCAGTTACGAAACTGGTGTTATGAAAACGCTGTGAAATCTGATTAAATATTTTAAGGTGACAATATGTCTTCAATGGTTTATTAAAGATCGGTAATTCACATGCTATCAACTCACCAGTGAATATTTGTTGAATCCTTGGTGCATGCAACATTTTTTAGGAACACGGAATGAAACGGTGATGGTATCTGTGAAAATGAGATGTCTATTGGATGGAACATGCAACAAGAGGATTTTTCTGGGAAAACTGCCTGATTTTCGAAACTGACGTTCGGAAAATTCTGCGAAATGTGAGTAAATGTTTCTAGGTGAAAACATGTCTTGTAAGGTGGATGAAAATTTGATAATCCACGTGCTCACACTCATTAAAGAATGATTGTCGAATCCTGGATGCATGTAACATTTTCAGGACACGGAATGTCACGGTGAGTGAACTACTTAAATTACAAATCTTTTGGGTAGATCTGGCTCCAAGAACATTTTCTGTGAAATCAGCCTGATTTTCCAAACTGGCGTTAGGAAAATCCTGAGAAATCTGAGAAAATGCTTCTAAGTGTGAATATGCCTTGAATGGTGAATTTAAGTCCGGTAATCCACGTAACCAACTATGAAGGGAATACTTTTCGAATCCGTGACTTATTTAGCGTGTTTGGAACACGGAAATTCACGGTAATGAAACTATGTAAATTAAAATTCTATTGGGTAGATCAAGCTTGAATAGTATTTTTCTGCGCAAATTGCATGATTTTGGAATTTGACGTTTGGATAAAACTGCTAAATGAGAGTAAAAACTTGTAGGTGTAAATATGCCTGGTATGGTGGATGTAAGATTAGTAATCCAAATGCTAACATCTCTGTAGTGAATATTTGTCGAATCCGAAATACATGAAATGTGTTCGGAACACAAAATGTCATGATGAGCACATCTATGTAAATTACCTCTCTATTGGGTAGAACTCGCTCCAAGAGCATTTTTCTGCAAAATCTGCCTCATTTTCAAATCTGGCGTTAGGAAAAATCTTCGAAATACGAGAAAATGCTTCTAAGTGTCAATATGACTTGACTGGTGGATGAAAGTCCGGTAATCCACATTTTAACAAGAGTGTAGTAAATATTTTTCAAACCATGATTCATGTAGCGCGTTCGAAAAACAGAATTTCACGGTAATGGAACTATGTAAATTAGAATTGTATTGGGTAGAACTAGCTAGAATAGAATATTTCAGCGAAAGTTGCTTGATTCTCGAATGTGATGTTTGGATAAAGCTGCAAAATGAGAGAAAATATTTGTAGGTGTAAAGATGCCTTTATGTTGGAAGAAAGTTCAGTAATCCACATTTTCACAACATATTAAAGAATCTTTTTTTATTCTGTGATGCATGTACCATGTTCGGAATGTGGAATTTCACGTTGATTGAAGCAATGTAAACTACTTGTCGATTCGGTAGAACTCACTTCAAGAGAATTTTTCTGTGAAAACTGCTTCATTTTTGAAACTGGCGCTTGGAAAACGCAGCAAAATCTGAGAAAATACTTCTAAATATAAATATTCAATGTTTTGTGATGAAAGTTCGGTAATCCACATGCTAACAAATATGTAGTGAATATTTGGCGAATCCTTTATTCATGTAGAATGTTCGGAACACGGAATTTCACGGTGAGTGTACTACTTAAATACATATCTTTTGGGTAGAACTGGCTCCAAGAACATTTTCTGTGAAATCAGCATCATTTTCCAAAATGGCATTAGGAAAACCTGAAAAATCGGAGAAAATGCTTCTAAGAGTGAAGATGACTTGAATGGGGATTTAAATTACGGTAATCCAGTAACCAACTAAGAAGGGAATACTTTTCGAAACCGTGAATTATATAGCGCGTTCGGAAAACAGAATTTCACGGTAATGAAACTATGTTAATTAGAATTCTATTGGGTAGAATTAGCTAGAATAAAATTTTTCTGAGAAAATTGCTTGATTCTAGAATGTGATGTTTGGACAAGCTGCGAAATGAGAGAAAATATTTGTAGGTGTAAAGATGCCTTTATGTTGGAAGAAAGTTCGGTAATCCACACTTTCACAACATGTTAAAGAATCTTTATTCTAATCCGTGATGCATGTACCATGTTCGGAACGTGGAATTTCACGGTGATTGAAAAAATTTAAACTACTTGTCGATTTGGTAGAACTCACTTCAAGAGAATTTTTCTGTGAAAACTGCTTCATTTTTGAAACTGGTGCTTGGAAAACGCTGCAAAATCTGAGAAAATACTTCTAAGTATCAATATTCAATGTTTTGTGATGAAAGTTCTGTAATTGACATGCTAACATATCTGTAGTGAATATTTGTCGAATCCGTTATTCATGTAGATTGTTCAGAACACGGAATGTCACAGTGAGGAAATTTTTGTAAATTAACTTTCCATAGGTTAGAAATCGCTCGAAGAGTTTTTTCCTGAGATAACAGCCTGATATTTGAAACTGGCGTTAGGAATATTTTGCGAACTCAGATTAAAAAATTGTAGGTGTAAATATGCCTTTTATGGTGGATGAAAGTTCGGCAATCCGCATACTAACAACTCTGCAGAGAATATTTGTCGAATCCGAGATACATGAATAGTGTTCGGAACACAGAATATCACGGTGAGCGATTCTACGTAAAATACATTTCTCTTGGTTAGAACTCAATCCAAGAGATTTTTCTGCGAAATCAGCCTCATTTTCGAAACTGGCATTTGGAAATTTCTTCAAAATCAAAGAAAATGCTTCAAACTGACAATATGCCTTGTATTGTCATGGAAGTTCATAAAGCCACATGCAAACAAACATGATGTGACTAATTGTAGAAAGCCTAAGCATGTAGCGTGATCATATGACGGAAATATCCGGAGATGGAATCTATGTAAATTTCAAGTCAATTGGGTAGAACTCGCTCCAAAAATTTTTTCTGGAGAAAAGAGCATGATTTTCGAAACTGGCATCTGGAAAAGGCTGCAAATTCACAGTTAATGTTTCTAGGTTTAAATATGCCTTGTATGGTGGATGAATGTTCTGTAGTACACATGTACATAACTCATTAAAAATGTTTGTCAAATCCGAGAATTATGTAGCATTTTCGGGAATTGGAATGTCACTGTGAGGGAAACTATGTAAATTAAATTTCTATTGGGAAGTACTTGCTCCACGAGAATTTTTTGTGAATCTCCCTCATTTACAAAACTGTCATTAGGAAAATCTTTTGAAATATGGGAAAGTGCTTCAAAGTGTCAATATGGCATTTATGGTGGATGAATGTTAGGTAATGCTTATGCTACCAATTCTGTAGTGAATATTTGTCGAATCCGTCATGCGTGTATGTATTTTGGAATACGGAATTTCACGCTGATGGGTTCTATGTAAATTGCATGTCTATTAGATAGAACTCGCTCCAAGAGTTTTTCTCTGTGAAAACTGCATGATTGTAGAAACTGAGATTAGGAGAAATATACTAAATCAGAATAAACTTTCTATGTGTAAATATACATTGTAAGGAAGATGAAAGTTCGAAATTACAAATGTTCACAACTCATTAAAGTATGTTTGTCAAATCCATGATGCATGTAACGTGTTCAGAACACGGAATGTCACGGTGAGTAAAACTAGGTAAATTACATATCTTTTGTGTATAACTCGCTCCAAGAATATTTCTCCGCCAAATCTGCCTCATATTCTAAACTGGCGTTAAAACTAACCTGTGAAATCTGAGAAAATTCTTCAAAGTGTCAGTAAGCCTTGTATGGTGGATGAAAGTGCTGTAATCCACATGCTAACAACTATGTAGTGAATATTTGTCGAATCTGAGATACATGTAGTGTGTTCAGAACACGGAATTTCACAGTGATCGAATCCATGTTTATTACATGTCTATAGGTTAGAACCTGCTCCAAGCGGTTTTTGCTGTGAAAACTGCCTCAGTTTCGATACTGGCATTTGGAAAGCTCTGTGAAATCAGAGAAAATGCTTCTAAACATCAATATGCCTTGTATTGTGATGAAAGTCCTGTCATCCTCATGCAAACAACTCTCTAGTTTATTTTTGTCGAAACTTTTCTGCATGTGGTGTGTTCGGTACACGTAATTTAACAGCGGGGGATTCTATGTAATTTACGTATCTATTGGGTAGAACACGCTCCAACATTTATTTCCTTTGGAAACTGCCTGATATTCGAAACTGCTATTAGGGAAAAGCTGCGAACTCAGAGTTAATGTTTCTATGTGTCAATATGCCTTGTATGGTGGATGAAAGATCTGTAATACACATGTACATAACTCATTAAAAATGTTTCTCAAATCCTTGATGTATGTAGCCTGTTCGGAACACGGTCTTTCTCGGTGAGGGAAGTTTTGTATATTACATATCTTTTGGTTACAACCCTCTCCAGGAGAGTTTTACTGAAAAATCTGCCTCAGTTACGAAACTGGTGTTATGAAAACGCTGTGAAATCTGATTAAATATTTTAAGGTGACAATATGTCTTCAATGGTTTATTAAAGATCGGTAATTCACATTCTATCAACTCACAAGTGAATATTAGTTGAATCCTTGGTGCATGCAACTTTTTTTAGGAACACAGAATGTTACGGTGATGGTATCTGTGAAAATGAGATGTCTATTGGATGGAACATGCAACAAGAGGATTTTTCTGGGAAAACTGCCTGATTTTCGAAACTGACGTTCGGAAAATTCTGCGAAATGTGAGTAAATGTTTCTAGGTGAAAACATGTCTTGTAAGGTGGATGAAAATTTGATAATCCACGTGCTCACACTCATTAAAGAATGATTGTCGAATCCTGGATGCATGTAACATTTTCAGGACACGGAATATCACGGTGAGTGAACTACTTAAATTACAAATCTTTTGGGTAGAACTGGCTCCAAGAACATTTTCTGTGAAATCAGCCTGATTTTCCAAACTGGCGTTAGGAAAAACATGAGAAATCTGAGAAAATGCTTCTAAGTGTGAATATGCCTTGAATGGGGAATTTAAGTCCGGTAATCCACGTAACCAACTATGAAGGGAATACTTTTCGAATCCGTGACTTATTTAGCGTGTTTGGAACATGGAAATTCACGGTAATGAAACTATGTAAATTAAAATTCTATTGGGTAGATCAAGCTTGAATAGAATTTTTCTGCGCAAATTGCATGATTTTGGAATTTGACGTTTGGATAAAACTGCTAAATGAGAGTAAAAACTTGTAGGTGTAAATATGCCTGGTATGGTGGATGTAAGATTAGTAATCCAAATGCTAACATCTCTGTAGTGAATATTTGTCGAATCCGAGATACATGAAATGTGTTCGGAACACAAAATGTCATGATGAGCACATCTATGTAAATTACCTCTCTATTGGGTAGAACTCGCTCCAAGAGCATTTTTCTGCAAAATCTGCCTCATTTTCAAATCTGGCGTTAGGAAAAATCTTCGAAATACGAGAAAATGCTTCTAAGTGTCAATATGACTTGACTGGTGGATGAAAGTCCGGTAATCCACACGTTGACAAGAGTGTAGTAAATATTTTTCAAACCGTGATTCATGTAGCGTGTTCGAAAACAGAATTTCACGGTAATGGAACTATGTAAATTAGAATTGTATTGGGTAGAACTAGCTAGAATAGAATATTTCAGCGAAAATTGCTTGATTCTCGAATGTGATGTTTGGATAAAGCTGCAAAATGAGAGAAAATATTTGTAGGTGTAAAGATGCCTTTATGTTGGAAGAAAGTTCAGTAATCCACATTTTCACAACATATTAAAGAATCTTTTTTTATTCTGTGATGCATGTACCATGTTCGGAATGTGGAATTTCACGTTGATTGAAGCAATGTAAACTACTTGTCGATTCGGTAGAACTCACTTCAAGAGAATTTTTCTGTGAAAACTGCTTCATTTTTGAAACTGGCGCTTGGAAAACGCAGCAAAATCTGAGAAAATACTTCTAAATATAAATATTCAATGTTTTGTGATGAATGTTCGGTAATCCACATGCTAACAAATGGGTAGTGAATATTTGGCGAATCCTTTATTCATGTAGAATGTTCGGAACACGGAATGTCACGGTGAGTGAACTACTTAAATTACATATCTTTTGGGTAGAACTGGCTCCAAGAACATTTTCTGTGAAATCAGCCTCATTTTCCAAAATGGCATTAGGAAAAACCTGAGAAATCGGAGAAAATGCTTCTAAGAGTGAATATGCCTTGAATGGGGAATTTAAGTCCGGTAATCCACGTAACCAACTATGAAGGGAATACTTTTCGAATCCGTGACTTATTTAGCGCGTTCGGAAAACAGAATTTCACGGTAATGAAACTATGTTAATTAGAATTCTACTGGGTAGAATTAGCTAGAATAAAATTTTTCGGCCAAAATTGCTTGATTCTCGAATGTGATGTTTGGACAAGCTGCGAAATGAGAGAAAATATTTGTAGGTGTAAAGATGCCTTTATGTTGGAAGAAAGTTCGGCAATCCACATTTTCACAACATGTTAAAGAATCTTTTTTCTAATCCGTTATGCATATATCATGTTCGGAACGTGGAATTTCACGGTGATTGAAAACATGTAAACTACTTGTCGATTTGGTAGAACTCACTTCAAGAGAATTTTTCTGTGAAAACTGCTTCATTTTTGAAACTGGTGCTTGGAAAACGCTGCAAAATCTGAGAAAATACTTCTAAGTATCAATATTCAATGTTTTGTGATGAAAGTTCTGTAATTGACATGCTAACATATCTGTAGTGAATATTTGTCGAATCCGTTATTCATGTAGATTGTTCAGAACACGGAATGTCACAGTGAGGAAATTTTTGTAAATTAACTTTCCATAGGTTAGAAATCGCTCGAAGAGTTTTTTCCTGAGATAACAGCCTGATATTTGAAACTGGCGTTAGGAATAATTTGCGAACTCAGATTAAAAAATTGTAGGTGTAAATATGCCTTTTATGGTGGATGAAAGTTCGGCAATCCGCATACTAACAACTCTGCAGAGAATATTTGTCGAATCCGAGATACATGAATAGTGTTCGGAACACAGAATATCACGGTGAGCGATTCTACGTAAAATACATTTCTCTTGGTTAGAACTCAATCCAAGAGATTTTTCTGCGAAATCAGCCTCATTTTCGAAACTGGCATTTGGAAATTTCTTCAAAATCAAAGAAAATGCTTCAAACTGACAATATGCCTTGTATTGTCATGGAAGTTCATAAAGCCACATGCAAACAAACATGATGTGACTAATTGTAGAAAGCCTAAGCATGTAGCGTGATCATATGACGGAAATATCCGGAGATGGAATCTATGTAAATTTCAAGTCAATTGGGTAGAACTCGCTCCAAAAATTTTTTCTGGAGAAAAGAGCATGATTTTCGAAACTGGCATCTGGAAAAGGCTGCAAATTCACAGTTAATCTTTCTAGGTTTAAATATGCCTTGTATGGTGGATGAAAGTTCTGTAGTACACATGTACATAACTCATTAAAAATGTTTGTCAAATCCGAGAATTATGTAGCATTTTCGGGAATTGGAATGTCACTGTGAGGGAAACTATGTAAATTAAATTTCTATTGGGAAGTACTTGCTCCACGAGAATTTTTTGTGAATCTCCCTCATTTACAAAACTGTCATTAGGAAAATCTTTTGAAATATGGGAAAGTGCTTCAAAGTGTCAATATGGCATTTATGGTGGATGAATGTTAGGTAATGCTTATGCTAACAATTCTGTAGTGAATATTTGTCGAATCCGTCATGCGTGTATGTATTTTGGAATACGGAATTTCACGCTGATGGGTTCTATGTAAATTGCATGTCTATTAGATAGAACTCGCTCCAAGAGGTTTTCTCTGTGAAAACTGCATGATTGTAGAAACTGAGATTAGGAGAAATATACTAAATCAGAATAAACTTTCTATGTGTAAATATACATTGTAAGGAAGATGAAAGTTCGAAATTACAAATGTTCACAACTCATTAAAGTATGTTTGTCAAATCCATGATGCATGTATCGTGTTCAGAACACGGAATGTCACGGTGAGTAAAACTAGGTAAATTACATATCTTTTGTGTATAACTCGCTCCAAGAATATTTCTCCGCCAAATCTGCCTCATATTCTAAACTGGCGTTAAAACTAACCTGTGAAATCTGAGAAAATTCTTCAAAGTGTCAGTAAGCCTTGTATGGTGGATGAAAGTGCTGTAATCCACATGCTAACAACTATGTAGTGAATATTTGTCGAATCTGAGATACATGTAGTGTGTTCAGAACACGGAATTTCACAGTGATCGAATCCATGTTTATTACATGTCTATAGGTTAGAACCTGCTCCAAGCGGTTTTTGCTGTGAAAACTGCCTCAGTTTCGATACTGGCATTTGGAAAGCTCTGTGAAATCAGAGAAAATGCTTCTAAACATCAATATGCCTTGTATTGTGATGAAAGTCCTGTCATCCTCATGCAAACAACTCTCTAGTTTATTTTTGTCGAAACTTTTCTGCATGTGGTGTGTTCGGTACACGTAATTTAACAGCGGGGGATTCTATGTAATTTACGTATCTATTGGGTAGAACACGCTCCAACATTTATTTCCTTTGGAAACTGCCTGATATTCGAAACTGCTATTAGGGAAAAGCTGCGAACTCAGAGTTAATGTTTCTATGTGTCAATATGCCTTGTATGGTGGATGAAAGATCTGTAATACACATGTACATAACTCATTAAAAATGTTTCTCAAATCCTTGATGTATGTAGCCTGTTTGGAACACGGTCTTTCTCGGTGAGGGAAGTTTTGTATATTACATATCTTTTGGTTACAACCCTCTCCAGGAGAGTTTTACTGAAAAATCTGCCTCAGTTACGAAACTGGTGTTATGAAAACGCTGTGAAATCTGATTAAATATTTTAAGGTGACAATATGTCTTCAATGGTTTATTAAAGATCGGTAATTCACATTCTATCAACTCACAAGTGAATATTAGTTGAATCCTTGGTGCATGCAACTTTTTTTAGGAACACAGAATGTTACGGTGATGGTATCTGTGAAAATGAGATGTCTATTGGATGGAACATGCAACAAGAGGATTTTTCTGGGAAAACTGCCTGATTTTCGAAACTGACGTTCGGAAAATTCTGCGAAATGTGAGTAAATGTTTCTAGGTGAAAACATGTCTTGTAAGGTGGATGAAAATTTGATAATCCACGTGCTCACACTCATTAAAGAATGATTGTCGAATCCTGGATGCATGTAACATTTTCAGGACACGGAATATCACGGTGAGTGAACTACTTAAATTACAAATCTTTTGGGTAGAACTGGCTCCAAGAACATTTTCTGTGAAATCAGCCTGATTTTCCAAACTGGCGTTAGGAAAAACATGAGAAATCTGAGAAAATGCTTCTAAGTGTGAATATGCCTTGAATGGGGAATTTAAGTCCGGTAATCCACGTAACCAACTATGAAGGGAATACTTTTCGAATCCGTGACTTATTTAGCGTGTTTGGAACACGGAAATTCACGGTAATGAAACTATGTAAATTAAAATTCTATTGGGTAGATCAAGCTTGAATAGAATTTTTCTGCGCAAATTGCATGATTTTGGAATTTGACGTTTGGATATAACTGCGAAATGAGAGTAAAAACTTGTAGGTGTAAATATGCCTGGTATGGTGGATGTAAGATTAGTAATCCAAATGCTAACATCTCTGTAGTGAATATTTGTCGAATCCGAGATACATGAAATGTGTTCGGAACACAAAATGTCATGATGAGCACATCTATGTAAATTACCTCTCTATTGGGTAGAACTAGCTCCAAGAGCATTTTTCTGCAAAATCTGCCTCATTTTCAAATCTGGCGTTAGGAAAAATCTTCGAAATACGAGAAAATGCTTCTAAGTGTCAATATGACTTGACTGGTGGATGAAAGTCCGGTAATCCACACGTTGACAAGAGTGTAGTAAATATTTTTCAAACCGTGATTCATGTAGCGTGTTCGAAAACAGAATTTCACGGTAATGGAACTATGTAAATTAGAATTCTATTGGGTAGAACTAGCTAGAATAGAATATTTCAGCGAAAATTGCTTGATTCTCGAATGTGATGTTTGGATAAAGCTGCAAAATGAGAGAAAATATTTGTAGGTGTAAAGATGCCTTTATGTTGGAAGAAAGTTCAGTAATCCACATTTTCACAACATATTAAAGAATCTTTTTTTATTCTGTGATGCATGTACCATGTTACGAATGTGGAATTTCACGTTGATTGAAGCAATGTAAACAACTTGTCGATTCGGTAGAACTCACTTCAAGAGAATTTTTCTGTGAAAACTGCTTCATTTTTAAACTGGCCCTTGGAAAACGCAGCAAAATCTGAGAAAATACTTCTAAATATAAATATTCAATGTTTTGTGATGAATGTTCGGTAATCCACATGCTAACAAATGGGTAGTGAATATTTGGCGAATCCTTTATTCATGTAGAATGTTCGGAACACGGAATGTCACGGTGAGTGAACTACTTAAATTACATATCTTTTGGGTAGAACTGGCTCCAAGAACATTTTCTGTGAAATCAGCCTCATTTTCCAAACTGGCATTAGGAAAAACCTGAGAAATCGGAGAAAATGCTTCTAAGAGTGAATATGCTTTGAATGGGGAATTTAAGTCCGGTAATCCACGTAACCAACTATGAAGGGAATACTTTTCGAATCCGTGACTTATTTAGCGCGTTCGGAAACAGAATTTCACGGTAATGAAACTATGTTAATTAGAATTCTACTGGGTAGAATTAGCTAGAATAAAATTTTTCGGCCAAAATTGCTTGATTCTCGAATGTGATGTTTGGACAAGCTGCGAAATGAGAGAAAATATTTGTAGGTGTAAAGATGCCTTTATGTTGGAAGAAAGTTCGGCAATCCACATTTTCACAACATGTTAAAGAATCTTTTTTCTAATCCGTTATGCATATATCATGTTCAGAACGTGGAATTTCACGGTGATTGAAAACATGTAAACTACTTGTCGATTTGGTAGAACTCACTTCAAGAGAATTTTTCTGTAAAAACTGCTTCATTTTTGAAACTGGTGCTTGGAAAACGCTGCAAAATCTGAGAAAATACTTCTAAGTATCAATATTCAATGTTTTGTGATGAAAGTTCTGTAATTGACATGCTAACAAATCTGTAGTGAATATTTGTCGAATCCGTATTGCATGTAGAATGATCAGAACACGGAATGTCACAGTAAGGAAATTTATGTAAATTACATTTCCCTATGTTAGAAATCGCTCCAAGAGGTTTTTCCTGAGATAACAGCCTGATTTTTGAAACTGGCGTTAGGAATAAGCTGCAAACTCAGATTAAACTATTGTAGGTGTAAATATGCCTTGTATTGTGGATGAAAGTTCGGCAATCCGCATACTAACAACTCTGTAGAGAATATTTGTCGAATCCGAGATACATGAATAGTGTTAGGAACACAGAATATCACGGTGAGCGATTCTACGTAAAATACATGTCTCTTGGTTAGAACTCAATCCAAGAGATTTTTCTGCGGAATCTGCCTCATTTTTGAAACTGGCATTTGGAAATTCCTTCATAATCAGAGAAAATGCTTCAAACTGACAATATGCCTTGTATTGTGATGGAAGTTCATAAAGACACATGCAAACAAACATGATGTGACTAATTGTAGAAAGCCTATGCATGTAGTGTGATCGTATGACGGAAATATCCGGTGATGGATTCTATGTAAATTTCAAGTCTATTGGGTAGAACTCGCTCCAAAAATTTTTTCTGGAGAAAAGAGCATGATTTTCGAAACTGGCATCTGGAAAAGGCTGCAAATTCAGAGTTAATGTTTCTAGGTTTAAATATGCCTTGTATGGTGGATGAAAGTTCTGTAGTACACATGTACATAACTCATTAAAAATGTTTGTCAAATCCGAGAAGTATGTAGCATTTTCGGGAAATGGAATGTCACTGTGAGGGAAACTATGTAAATTAAATTTCTATTGGGAAGTACTTGCTCCACGAGAAATTTTTGTGAATCTCCCTCATTTACAAATCTGGCATTAGGAAAATATTTTGAAATATGTGAAAGTGTTTCAAATTGTCAATATGGCATTTATGGTGAATGAATGTTAGGTAATTCTTATGCTACCAATTCTGTAGTGAATATTTGTCGAATCCGTCATGCGTGTATGTATTTTGGAATACGGAATTTCACGCTGATGGGTTCTATGTAAATTGCATGTCTATTAGATAGAACTCGCTCCAAGAGGTTTTCTCTGTGAAAACTGCATGATTTTAGAAACTGAGATTAGGAGAAATATACTAAATCATAATAAACTTTCTATGTGTAAATATACATTGTAAGGAAGATGAAAGTTCGATAATACAAATCTTCACAACTCATTAAAGTATGTTTGTCAAATCCGTGATGCATGTAACGTGTTCAGAACACGGAATGTCACGGGGAGTAAAACTAGGTAAATTACATATCTTTTGTGTATAACTCGCTCCAAGAATATTTCTCCGCCAAATCTGCCTCATTTTCTAAACTGGCGTTAAAACTAACCTGTGAAATCTGAGAAAATTCTTCAAAGTGTCAGTAAGCCTTGTATGGTGGATGAAAGTGCTGTAATCCACATGCTAACAACTATGTAGTGAATATTTGTCGAATCTGAGATACATGTAGTGTGTTCAGAACACAGAATTTCACAGTGATCGAATCCATGTTTATTACATGTCTAGAGGTTAGAACCTGCTCCAAGCGGTTTTTGCCGTGAAAACTGTCTCAGTTTCGATACTGGCATTTGGAAAGCTCTGTGAAATCAGAGAAAATGCTTCTAAACATCAATATGCCTTGTATTGTGATGAAAGTCCTGTCATCCTCATGCAAACAACTCTCTAGTTTATTTTTGTCGAATCTTTTCTGCATGTGGTGTGTTCGGTACACGTAATTTCACAGCGGGGGAATCTATGTAATTTACGTATCTATTGGGTAGAACACGCTCCAACATTTATTTCCTTTGGAAACTGCCTGATATTCGAAACTGCTATTAGGGAAAAGCTGCGAACTCAGAGTAAATGTTTCTATGTGTCAATATGCCTTTTATGGTGGATGAAAGATCTGTAATACACATGTACATAACTCATTAAAAATGTTTCTCAAATCCTTGATGTATGTAGCCTGTTCGGAACACGGTCTTTCTCGGTGAGGGAAGCTATGTATATTACATATCTATTGGTTAGAACCCTCTCCAGGAGAGTTTTACTGAAAAATCTGACTCAGTTACGAAATTGGTGTTATGAAAACGCTGTGAAATCTGATTAAATATTTTAAGGTGACAATATGTCTTCAATGGTTTATTAAAGATCGGTAATTAACATTCTATCAACTCAGCAGTGAATATTTGTTGAATTCTTGGTGCATGAAACTTTTTTTAGGAACACGGAATGTTACGGTGATGATATCTGTGAAAATGAGATGTCTATTGGATGGAACATGCAACAAGAGGATTTTTCTGGGTAAACTGCCTGATTTTCAAAACTGACGTTAGGAAAATTCTGCGAAATGTGATTAAATGTTTCTAGGTGAAAACATGTCTTGTAAGGTGGATGAAAATTTGATAATCCACGTGCTCACACTCATTAAAGAATGATTGTCGAAACCTTGCTGCATGTAACATTTTCAGGACACGGATTGTCACGGTGAGTGAACTACTTAAATTACATATCTTTTGGGTAGAACTGGCTCCAAGAACATTTTCTGTGAAATCAGCCTGATTTTCCAAACTGGCGTTAGGAAAAACATGAGAAATCTGAGAAAAGGCTTCTAAGTGTGAATATGCCTTGAATGGGGAATTTAAGTCCGGTAATCCACGTAACCAACTATGAAGGGAATACTTTTCGAATCCGTGACTTATTTAGCGTGTTTGGAACACGGAAATTCACGGTAATGAAACTATGTAAATTAAAATCCTATTGGGTAGATCTAGCTTGAATAGAATTTATCTGCGCAAATTGCATGATTTTCGAATTTGACGTTTGGATAAAACAGCGAAATGAGAATAAAAACTTGTAGGTGTATATATGCCTTGTATGGTGGATGTAAGATTAGTAATCCAAATGCTAACATCTCTGTAGTGAATATTTGTCGAATCCGAGATACATGAAATGTGTTCGGAACACAAAATATCATGATGAGCACATATATGTAAATTACCTCTCTATTGGGTAGAACACGCTCCAAGAGCATTTTTCTGCAAAATCTGCCTCATTTTCAAATCTGGCCTTAGGAAAATTCTTCGAAATATGAGAAAATGCTTCTAAGTGTCAATATGACTTGATTGGTGGATGAAAGTCCGGTAATCCACACGTTAACAAGAGTGTAGTAAATATTTTTCAAACCGTGATTCATGTAGCGCGTTCGAAAAACAGAATTTCACGGTAATGGAACTATGTAAATTAGAATTTTATTGGGTAGAACTAGCTAGAATAGAATATTTCAGCGAAAATTGCTTGATTCTCAAATGTGATGTTTGGATAAAGCTGTGAAATGAGAGAAAATATTTGTAGGTGTAAAGATGCCTTTATCTTGGTAGAAAGTACAGTAATCCACATTTTCACAACATATTAAAGAATCTTTATTTATTCCGTGCTGCATGTACCATGTTCGGAATGTGGAATTTCACGTTGATTGAAACAATGTAAACTACTTGTCGATTCGGTAGAACTCACTTCAAGAGAATTTTTCTGTGAAAACTGCTTCATTTTTGAAACTGGCACTTGGAAAACGCAGCAAAATCTGAGAAAATACTTCTACGTATCAATATTCAATGTTTTGTGATGAAAGTTCGGTAATCCACATGCTAACAATTCTGTAGTGAATATTTGGCTAATACTTTATTCATGTAGAATGTTCGGAACACGGAATGTCACGGTGAGTAAACAACTTAATTTACATATCTTTTGGGTAGACTGGCTCCAAGAACATTTTCTGTGAAATCAGCCTGATTTTCCAAACTGGCGTTAGGAAAAACATGAGAAATCTGAGAAAATGCTTCTAAGTGTGAATATGCCTTGAATGGGGAATTTAAGTCCGGTAATCCACGTAACCAACTATGAAGGGAATACTTTTCGAATCCGTGACTTATTTAGCGTGTTTGGAACACGGAAATTCACGGTAATGAAAATATGTTAATTAGAATTCTATTGGGTAGAATAAGCTAGAATAAAATTTTTTGGCGAAAATTGCTTGATTCTCGAATGTGAAGTTTGGACAAGCTGCGAAATGAGAGAAAATATTTGTAGGTGTAAAGATCCCTTTATGTTGGAAGAAAGAACGGTAATCCACACTGTCAAAACATGTTAAAGAATCTTTTTTCTAATCCATGATGCATGTACCATGTTCGGAACGCGGAATTTCACGGTGATAGAAAAAATGTAAACTAATTGTCGATTTGGTAGAACTCACTTCAAGAGATTTTTTCTGTAAAAACTGCTTCATTTTTGAAACTGGTGCTTGGAAAACGCTGCAAAATCTGAGAAAATACTTCTAAGTATCAATATTCAATGTTTTGTGATGAAAGTTCGGTAATCCACATGCTAACAAATCTGTAGTGAATATTTGTCGAATCCGTATTGCATGTAGAATGATCAGAACACGGAATGTCACAGTGAGGAAATTTATTTAATTTACATTTCCCTAAGTTAGAAATCGCTCCAAGAGTTTTTTCCTGAGATAACAGCCTGATTTTTGAAACTGGAGTTAGGAATAAGCTGCGAACTCAGATTAAACAATTGTAGGTGTAAATATGCCTTGTATGGTGGATGAAAGTTCGGCAATCCGCATACTAACAACTCTGTAGAGAATGTTTGTCGAATCCGAGATACATGAATAGTGTTCGGAACACAGAATATCACGGTGAGCAATTCTACGTAAAATACATGTCTCTTGGTTAGAACTCAATCCAAGAGATTTTTCTGCGAAATCTGCTTCATTTTCGAAACTGGCATTTGGAAATTCCTTCAAAATCAGAGAAAATGCTTCAAACTGACAATATGCCTTGTATTGTGATGGAAGTTCATAAAGCCACATGCAAACAAACCTGATGTGTCTAATTTTAGAAAGCCTAAGCATGTAGCGTGATAGTATGACGGAAATATCCGGAGATGGAATCTATGTAAATTTCAAGTCTATTGGGTAGAACTCGCTCCAAAAATTTTTTCTGGACAAAAGAGCATGATTTTCGAAACTGGCATTAGGAAAAGCCTACAAATTCAGAGTTAATGTTTCTAGGTTTAAATATGCCTTGTATGGTGGATGAAAGTTCTGTAATACACATGTACATAACTCATTAAAAATGTTTGTCAAATCCGAGAAGTATGTAGCGTTTTCGGGAATTGGAATGTCACTGTGAGGGAAACTATGTAAATTAAATTTCTATTGGGAAGTACTTGCTCCACGAGAATTTTTTGTGAATCTCCCTCATTTACAAAACTGGCATTAGGAAAATCTTTTGAAATATGGGAAAGTGCTTCAAAGTGTCAATATGGCATTTATGGTGGATGAATGTTAGGTAATTCTTATGCTACCAAATCTGTAGTGAATATTTGTCGAATCCATCATGCGTGTATGTATTCTGGAACACGGAATTTCACGCTGATGGGTTCTATGTAAATTGCATTTCTATTAGATAGAACTCGTTCCAAGAAGTTTTCTCTGTGAAAACTGCATGATTTTAGAAACTGAGATTAGGAGAAATATACTAAATCAGAATAAACTTTCTATGTGTAAATATACATTGTAAGGAAGATGAAAGTACGATAATACAAATCTTCACAACTCATTAAAGTATGTTTGTCAAATCCGTGATGCATGTAACGTGTTCAGAACACGGAATGTCACGGTGAGTAAAACTAGGTAAATTACATATCTTTTGTGTATAACTCGCTCCAAGAATATTTCTCCGCCAAATCTGCCTCATTTTCTAAACTGGCGTTAAAGCTAATGTGTGAAATCTGAGAAAATTCTTCAAAGTGTCAGTAAGCCTTGTATGGTGGATGAAAGTGCTGTAATCCACATGCTAACAACTATGTAGTGAATATTTGTCGAATCCGAGATACATGTAGTGTGTTCAGAACACGGAATTTCACAGTGATCGAATCCATGTTTATTACATGTCTATAGGTTAGAACCTGCTGCAAGAGGTTTTTGCCGTGAAATCTGCCTCAGTTTCGATACTGGCATTTGGAAAGCTCTGTGAAATCAGAGAAAATGCTTCTAAACATCAATATGCCTTGTATTGTATTGAAAGTCCTGTCATCCTCATGCAAACAAATCTATAGTTTATTTTTGTCGAATCTTTTCTGCATGTGGTGTGTTCGGTACACGTAATTTCACAGCGGGGGAATCTATGTAATTTACGTATCTATTGGGTAGAACACGCTCCAAAATTTATTTCCTTTGAAAACTGCATGATTTTTGAAACGGCTCTTAGGGAAAAGCTGCGAAATCAGAGTTAATGTTTCTATGTGTCAATATGCCTTGTATGGTGGATGAAAGATCTGTAATACACATGTACATAACTCATTAAAAATGTTTCTCAAATCCTTGATGTATGTAGCCTGTTTGTAACACGGTCTTTTTCGTTGAGGGTAGCTATGTATATTCCATATCTATTGGTTAGAACCCTCTCCAGGAGAGTTTTACTGAAAAATCTGCCTCAGTTACGAAACTGGTGTTATGAAAACGCTGTGAAATCTGAGTAAATATTTTAAGGTGACAATATGTCTTCAATGGTTTATTAAAGATCGGTAATTCACATGCTATCAACTCACCAGTGAATATTTGTTGAATCCTTGGTGCATGCAACTTTTTTTAGGAACACGGAATGTTACGGTGATGGTATCTGTGAAAATGAGATGTCTATTGGATGGAAAATGCAACAAGAGGATTTTTCTGGGAAAACTGCCTGATTTTCGAAACTGACTTTAGGAAAATTCTGCGAACTGTGAGTAAATGTTTCTAGGTGAAAACATGTCTTGTAGGGTGGATGAAAATTTGATAATCCACGTGCTCACACTCATTAAAGAATGATTGTCGAAACCTTGATGCATGTAACATTTTCAGGACACGGATTGTCACGGTGAGTGAACTACTTAAATTACATATCTTTTTGGTAGAACTGACTCCAAGAACATTTTCTGTGAAATCAGCCTCATTTTCCAAACTGGCGTTAGGAAAAACCTGAGAAATCTGAGAAAATGCTTCTAAGTGTGAATATGCCTTGAATGGGGAATTTAAGTCCGGTAATCCACGTAACCAACTATGAAGGGAATACTTTTCGAATCCGTGATTTATTTAGCGTGTTTGGAACACCGAAATTCATGGTAATGAAACTATGTAAGTTAAAATACTTTTGGGTAGATCTAGCTTGAATAGTATTATTCTGCGCAAGTTGCATGATTTTCGAATTTGACTTTTGGATAAAACTGCGAAATGAGAGTAAAAACTAGTAGGTGTTAATATGCCTGGTATGGTCGATGTAAGATTAGTAATCCAAATGCTAACATCTCTGTAGTGAATATTTGTCGAATTCGAGATACATGAAATGTGTTCGGAACACAAAATGTCATGATGAACACATCTATGTAAATTACCTGTCTATTGGGTAGAACACGCTCCAAGAGCATTTTTCTGCAAAATCTGCCTCATTATCTAATCTGGCGTTAGGAAAATACTTCGAAATATGAGAAAATGCTTCTAAGTGTCAATATGAATTGATTGGTGGATGAAAGTCCGGTAATCCACATGTTAACAAGAGTGTAGTAAATATTTTTCAAACCGTGATTCATGTAGCGCGTTCGAAAAACAGAATTTCACGGTAATGGAACTATGTAAATGAGAATTGTATTGGGTAGAACTAGCTAGAATAGAATATTTCAGCGAAAATTGCTTGATTCTCGAATGTGAAGTTTGGACAAGCTGCGAAATGAGAGAAAATATTTGTAGGTGTAAAGATCCCTTTATGTTGGAAGAAAGAACGGTAATCCACACTGTCAAAACATGTTAAAGAATCTTTTTTCTAATCCATGATGCATGTACCATGTTCGGAACGCGGAATTTCACGGTGATAGAAAAAATGTAAACTAATTGTCGATTTGGTAGAACTCACTTCAAGAGATTTTTTCTGTAAAAACTGCTTCATTTTTGAAACTGGTGCTTGGAAAACGCTGCAAAATCTGAGAAAATACTTCTAAGTATCAATATTCAATGTTTTGTGATGAAAGTTCGGTAATCCACATGCTAACAAATCTGTAGTGAATATTTGTCGAATCCGTATTGCATGTAGAATGATCAGAACACGGAATGTCACAGTGAGGAAATTTATTTAATTTACATTTCCCTAAGTTAGAAATCGCTCCAAGAGTTTTTTCCTGAGATAACAGCCTGATTTTTGAAACTGGAGTTAGGAATAAGCTGCGAACTCAGATTAAACAATTGTAGGTGTAAATATGCCTTGTATGGTGGATGAAAGTTCGGCAATCCGCATACTAACAACTCTGTAGAGAATGTTTGTCGAATCCGAGATACATGAATAGTGTTCGGAACACAGAATATCACGGTGAGCAATTCTACGTAAAATACATGTCTCTTGGTTAGAACTCAATCCAAGAGATTTTTCTGCGAAATCTGCTTCATTTTCGAAACTGGCATTTGGAAATTCCTTCAAAATCAGAGAAAATGCTTCAAACTGACAATATGCCTTGTATTGTGATGGAAGTTCATAAAGCCACATGCAAACAAACCTGATGTGTCTAATTGTAGAAAGCCTAAGCATGTAGCGTGATAGTATGACGGAAATATCCGGAGATGGAATCTATGTAAATTTCAAGTCTATTGGGTAGAACTCGCTCCAAAAATTTTTTCTGGACAAAAGAGCATGATTTTCGAAACTGGCATTAGGAAAAGCCTACAAATTCAGAGTTAATGTTTCTAGGTTTAAATATGCCTTGTATGGTGGATGAAAGTTCTGTAATACACATGTACATAACTCATTAAAAATGTTTGTCAAATCCGAGAAGTATGTAGCGTTTTCGGGAATTGGAATGTCACTGTGAGGGAAACTATGTAAATTAAATTTCTATTGGGAAGTACTTGCTCCACGAGAATTTTTTGTGAATCTCCCTCATTTACAAAACTGGCATTAGGAAAATCTTTTGAAATATGGGAAAGTGCTTCAAAGTGTCAATATGGCATTTATGGTGGATGAATGTTAGGTAATTCTTATGCTACCAAATCTGTAGTGAATATTTGTCGAATCCATCATGCGTGTATGTATTCTGGAACACGGAATTTCACGCTGATGGGTTCTATGTAAATTGCATTTCTATTGGATAGAACTGGTTCCAAGAAGTTTTCTCTGTGAAAACTGCATGATTTTAGAAACTGAGATTAGGAGAAATATACTAAATCAGAATAAACTTTCTATGTGTAAATATACATTGTAAGGAAGATGAAAGTACGATAATACAAATCTTCACAACTCATTAAAGTATGTTTGTCAAATCCGTGATGCATGTAACGTGTTCAGAACACGGAATGTCACGGGGAGTAAAACTAGGTAAATTACATATCTTTTGTGTATAACTCGCTCCAAGAGCATTTTTTTGCCAAATCTGCCTCATTTTCTTATCTGGCATTAAAACTAACCTGTGAAATCTGAGAAAATTCTTCAAAGTGTCAGTAAGCCTTGTATGGTGGATGAAAGTGCTGTAATCCACATGCTAACAACTATGTAGTGAATATTTGTCGAATCTGAGATACATGTAGTGTGTTCAGAACACGGAATTTCACAGTGATCGAATCCATGTTTATTACATGTCTATAGGTTAGAACCTGCTCCAAGCGGTTTTTGCTGTGAAAACTGCCTCAGTTTCGATACTGGCATTTGGAAAGCTCTGTGAAATCAGAGAAAATGCTTCTAAACATCAATATGCCTTGTATTGTGATGAAAGTCCTGTCATCCTCATGCAAACAACTCTCTAGTTTATTTTTGTCGAAACTTTTCTGCATGTGGTGTGTTCGGTACACGTAATTTAACAGCGGGGGATTCTATGTAATTTACGTATCTATTGGGTAGAACACGCTCCAACATTTATTTCCTTTGGAAACTGCCTGATATTCGAAACTGCTATTAGGGAAAAGCTGCGAACTCAGAGTTAATGTTTCTATGTGTGAATATGCCTTGTATGGTGGATGAAAGATCTGTAATACACATGTACATAACTCATTAAAAATGTTTCTCAAATCCTTGATGTATGTAGCCTGTTCGGAACACGGTCTTTCTCGGTGAGGGAAGTTTTGTATATTACATATCTTTTGGTTACAACCCTCTCCAGGAGAGTTTTACTGAAAAATCTGCCTCAGTTACGAAACTGGTGTTATGAAAACGCTGTGAAATCTGATTAAATATTTTAAGGTGACAATATGTCTTCAATGGTTTATTAAAGATCGGTAATTCACATTCTATCAACTCACAAGTGAATATTAGTTGAATCCTTGGTGCATGCAACTTTTTTTAGGAACACAGAATGTTACGGTGATGGTATCTGTGAAAATGAGATGTCTATTGGATGGAACATGCAACAAGAGGATTTTTCTGGGAAAACTGCCTGATTTTCGAAACTGACGTTCGGAAAATTCTGCGAAATGTGAGTAAATGTTTCTAGGTGAAAACATGTCTTGTAAGGTGGATGAAAATTTGATAATCCACGTGCTCACACTCATTAAAGAATGATTGTCGAATCCTGGATGCATGTAACATTTTCAAGACACGGAATATCACGGTGAGTGAACTACTTAAATTACAAATCTTTTGGGTAGAACTGGCTCCAAGAACATTTTCTGTGAAATCAGCCTCATTTTCCAAACTGGCGTTAGGAAAAACATGAGAAATCTGAGAAAATGCTTCTAAGTGTGAATATGCCTTGAATGGGGAATTTAAGTCCGGTAATCCACGTAACCAACTATGAAGGGAATACTTTTCGAATCCGTGACTTATTTAGCGTGTTTGGAACACGGAAATTCACGGTAATGAAACTATGTAAATTAAAATTCTATTGGGTAGATCAAGCTTGAATAGAATTTTTCTGCGCAAATTGCATGATTTTGGAATTTGACGTTTGGATAAAACTGCGAAATGAGAGTAAAAACTTGTAGGTGTAAATATGCCTGGTATGGTTGATGTAAGATTATTAATCCAAATGCTAACATCTCTGTAGTGAATATTTGTCGAATCCGAGATACATGAAATGTGTTCGGAACACAAAATGTCATGATGAGCACATCTATGTAAATTACCTCTCTATTGGGTAGAACTCGCTCCAAGAGCATTTTTCTGCAAAATCTGCCTCATTTTCAAATCTGGCGTTAGGAAAAATCTTCGAAATACGAGAAAATGCTTCTAAGTGTCAATATGACTTGACTGGTGGATGAAAGTCCGGTAATCCACACGTTGACAAGAGTGTAGTAAATATTTTTCAAACCGTGATTCATGTAGCGTGTTCGAAAACAGAATTTCACGGTAATGGAACTATGTAAATTAGAATTGTATTGGGTAGAACTAGCTAGAATAGAATATTTCAGCGAAAATTGCTTGATTCTCGAATGTGATGTTTGGATAAAGCTGCAAAATGAGAGAAAATATTTGTAGGTGTAAAGATGCCTTTATGTTGGAAGAAAGTTCAGTAATCCACATTTTCACAACATATTAAAGAATCTTTTTTTATTCTGTGATGCATGTACCATGTTCGGAATGTGGAATTTCACGTTGATTGAAGCAATGTAAACTACTTGTCGATTCGGTAGAACTCACTTCAAGAGAATTTTTCTGTGAAAACTGCTTCATTTTTGAAACTGGCGCTTGGAAAACGCAGCAAAATCTGAGAAAATACTTCTAAATATAAATATTCCATGTTTTGTGATGAATGTTCGGTAATCCACATGCTAACAAATGGGTAGTGAATATTTGGCGAATCCTTTATTCATGTAGAATGTTCGGAACACGGAATGTCACGGTGAGTGAACTACTTAAATTACATATCTTTTGGGTAGAACTGGCTCCAAGAACATTTTCTGTGAAATCAGCCTAATTTTCCAAAATGGCATTAGGAAAAACCTGAGAAATCGGAGAAAATGCTTCTAAGAGTGAATATGCCTTGAATGGGGAATTTAAGTCCGGTAATCCACGTAACCAACTATGAAGGGAATACTTTTCGAATCCGTGACTTATTTAGCGCGTTCGGAAAACAGAATTTCACGGTAATGAAACTATGTTAATTAGAATTCTACTGGGTAGAATTAGCTAGAATAAAATTTTTCGGCCAAAATTGCTTGATTCTCGAATGTGATGTTTGGACAAGCTGCGAAATGAGAGAAAATATTTGTAGGTGTAAAGATGCCTTTATGTTGGAAGAAAGTTCGGCAATCCACATTTTCACAACATGTTAAAGAATCTTTTTTCTAATCCGTTATGCATATATCATGTTCAGAACGTGGAATTTCACGGTGATTGAAAACATGTAAACTACTTGTCGATTTGGTAGAACTCACTTCAAGAGAATTTTTCTGTGAAAACTGCTTCATTTTTGAAACTGGTGCTTGGAAAACGCTGCAAAATCTGAGAAAATACTTCTAAGTATCAATATTCAATGTTTTGTGATGAAAGTTCTGTAATTGACATGCTAACATATCTGTAGTGAATATTTGTCGAATCCGTTATTCATGTAGATTGTTCAGAACACGGAATGTCACAGTGAGGAAATTTTTGTAAATTAACTTTCCATAGGTTAGAAATCGCTCGAAGAGTTTTTTCCTGAGATAACAGCCTGATATTTGAAACTGGAGTTAGGAATAAGCTGCGAACTCAGATTAAACAATTGTAGGTGTAAATATGCCTTGTATGGTGGATGAAAGTTCGGCAATCCGCATACTAACAACTCTGTAGAGAATGTTTGTCGAATCCGAGATACATGAATAGTGTTCGGAACACAGAATATCACGGTGAGCAATTCTACGTAAAATACATGTCTCTTGGTTAGAACTCAATCCAAGAGATTTTTCTGCGAAATCTGCTTCATTTTCGAAACTGGCATTTGGAAATTCCTTCAAAATCAGAGAAAATGCTTCAAACTGACAATATGCCTTGTATTGTGATGGAAGTTCATAAAGCCACATGCAAACAAACCTGATGTGTCTAATTGTAGAAAGCCTAAGCATGTAGCGTGATAGTATGACGGAAATATCCGGAGATGGAATCTATGTAAATTTCAAGTCTATTGGGTAGAACTCGCTCCAAAAATTTTTTCTGGACAAAAGAGCATGATTTTCGAAACTGGCATTAGGAAAAGCCTACAAATTCAGAGTTAATGTTTCTAGGTTTAAATATGCCTTGTATGGTGGATGAAAGTTCTGTAATACACATGTACATAACTCATTAAAAATGTTTGTCAAATCCGAGAAGTATGTAGCGTTTTCGGGAATTGGAATGTCACTGTGAGGGAAACTATGTAAATTAAATTTCTATTGGGAAGTACTTGCTCCACGAGAATTTTTTGTGAATCTCCCTCATTTACAAAACTGGCATTAGGAAAATCTTTTGAAATATGGGAAAGTGCTTCAAAGTGTCAATATGGCATTTATGGTGGATGAATGTTAGGTAATTCTTATGCTACCAAATCTGTAGTGAATATTTGTCGAATCCATTATGCGTGTATGTATTCTGGAACACGGAATTTCACGCTGATGGGTTCTATGTAAATTGCATTTCTATTGGATAGAACTGGTTCCAAGAAGTTTTCTCTGTGAAAACTGCATGATTTTAGAAACTGAGATTAGGAGAAATATACTAAATCAGAATAAACTTTCTATGTGTAAATATACATTGTAAGGAAGATGAAAGTACGATAATACAAATCTTCACAACTCATTAAAGTATGTTTGTCAAATCCGTGATGCATGTAACGTGTTCAGAACACGGAATGTCACGGGGAGTAAAACTAGGTAAATTACATATCTTTTGTGTATAACTCGCTCCAAGAGCATTTTTTTGCCAAATCTGCCTCATTTTCTTATCTGGCATTAAAACTAACCTGTGAAATCTGAGAAAATTCTTCAAAGTGTCAGTAAGCCTTGTATGGTGGATGAAAGTGCTGTAATCCACATGCTAACAACTATGTAGTGAATATTTGTCGAATCTGAGATACATGTAGTGTGTTCAGAACACGGAATTTCACAGTGATCGAATCCATGTTTATTACATGTCTATAGGTTAGAACCTGCTCCAAGCGGTTTTTGCTGTGAAAACTGCCTCAGTTTCGATACTGGCATTTGGAAAGCTCTGTGAAATCAGAGAAAATGCTTCTAAACATCAATATGCCTTGTATTGTGATGAAAGTCCTGTCATCCTCATGCAAACAACTCTCTAGTTTATTTTTGTCGAAACTTTTCTGCATGTGGTGTGTTCGGTACACGTAATTTAACAGCGGGGGATTCTATGTAATTTACGTATCTATTGGGTAGAACACGCTCCAACATTTATTTCCTTTGGAAACTGCCTGATATTCGAAACTGCTATTAGGGAAAAGCTGCGAACTCAGAGTTAATGTTTCTATGTGTCAATATGCCTTGTATGGTGGATGAAAGATCTGTAATACACATGTACATAACTCATTAAAAATGTTTCTCAAATCCTTGATGTATGTAGCCTGTTCGGAACACGGTCTTTCTCGGTGAGGGAAGTTTTGTATATTACATATCTTTTGGTTACAACCCTCTCCAGGAGAGTTTTACTGAAAAATCTGCCTCAGTTACGAAACTGGTGTTATGAAAACGCTGTGAAATCTGATTAAATATTTTAAGGTGACAATATGTCTTCAATGGTTTATTAAAGATCGGTAATTCACATTCTATCAACTCACAAGTGAATATTAGTTGAATCCTTGGTGCATGCAACTTTTTTTAGGAACACAGAATGTTACGGTGATGGTATCTGTGAAAATGAGATGTCTATTGGATGGAACATGCAACAAGAGGATTTTTCTGGGAAAACTGCCTGATTTTCGAAACTGACGTTCGGAAAATTCTGCGAAATGTGAGTAAATGTTTCTAGGTGAAAACATGTCTTGTAAGGTGGATGAAAATTTGATAATCCACGTGCTCACACTCATTAAAGAATGATTGTCGAATCCTGGATGCATGTAACATTTTCAAGACACGGAATATCACGGTGAGTGAACTACTTAAATTACAAATCTTTTGGGTAGAACTGGCTCCAAGAACATTTTCTGTGAAATCAGCCTCATTTTCCAAACTGGCGTTAGGAAAAACATGAGAAATCTGAGAAAATGCTTCTAAGTGTGAATATGCCTTGAATGGGGAATTTAAGTCCGGTAATCCACGTAACCAACTATGAAGGGAATACTTTTCGAATCCGTGACTTATTTAGCGTGTTTGGAACACGGTAATTCACGGTAATGAAACTATGTAAATTAAAATTCTATTGGGTAGATCAAGCTTGAATAGAATTTTTCTGCGCAAATTGCATGATTTTGGAATTTGACGTTTGGATAAAACTGCTAAATGAGAGTAAAAACTTGTAGGTGTAAATATGCCTGGTATGGTGGATGTAAGATTAGTAATCCAAATGCTAACATCTCTGTAGTGAATATTTGTCGAATCCGAGATACATGAAATGTGTTCGGAACACAAAATGTCATGATGAGCACATCTATGTAAATTACCTCTCTATTGGGTAGAACTCGCTCCAAGAGCATTTTTCTGCAAAATCTGCCTCATTTTCAAATCTGGCGTTAGGAAAAATCTTCGAAATACGAGAAAATGCTTCTAAGTGTCAATATGACTTGACTGGTGGATGAAAGTCCGGTAATCCACACGTTGACAAGAGTGTAGTAAATATTTTTCAAACCGTGATTCATGTAGCGTGTTCGAAAACAGAATTTCACGGTAATGGAACTATGTAAATTAGAATTGTATTGGGTAGAACTAGCTAGAATAGAATATTTCAGCGAAAATTGCTTGATTCTCGAATGTGATGTTTGGATAAAGCTGCAAAATGAGAGAAAATATTTGTAGGTGTAAAGATGCCTTTATGTTGGAAGAAAGTTCAGTAATCCACATTTTCACAACATATTAAAGAATCTTTTTTTATTCTGTGATGCATGTACCATGTTCGGAATGTGGAATTTCACGTTGATTGAAGCAATGTAAACTACTTGTCGATTCGGTAGAACTCACTTCAAGAGAATTTTTCTGTGAAAACTGCTTCATTTTTGAAACTGGCGCTTGGAAAACGCAGCAAAATCTGAGAAAATACTTCTAAATATAAATATTCAATGTTTTGTGATGAATGTTCGGTAATCCACATGCTAACAAATGGGTAGTGAATATTTGGCGAATCCTTTATTCATGTAGAATGTTCGGAACACGGAATGTCACGGTGAGTGAACTACTTAAATTACATATCTTTTGGGTAGAACTGGCTCCAAGAACATTTTCTGTGAAATCAGCCTAATTTTCCAAAATGGCATTAGGAAAAACCTGAGAAATCGGAGAAAATGCTTCTAAGAGTGAATATGCCTTGAATGGGGAATTTAAGTCCGGTAATCCACGTAACCAACTATGAAGGGAATACTTTTCGAATCCGTGACTTATTTAGCGCGTTCGGAAAACAGAATTTCACGGTAATGAAACTATGTTAATTAGAATTCTACTGGGTAGAATTAGCTAGAATAAAATTTTTCGGCCAAAATTGCTTGATTCTCGAATGTGATGTTTGGACAAGCTGCGAAATGAGAGAAAATATTTGTAGGTGTAAAGATGCCTTTATGTTGGAAGAAAGTTCGGCAATCCACATTTTCACAACATGTTAAAGAATCTTTTTTCTAATCCGTTATGCATATATCATGTTCAGAACGTGGAATTTCACGGTGATTGAAAACATGTAAACTACTTGTCGATTTGGTAGAACTCACTTCAAGAGAATTTTTCTGTGAAAACTGCTTCATTTTTGAAACTGGTGCTTGGAAAACGCTGCAAAATCTGAGAAAATACTTCTAAGTATCAATATTCAATGTTTTGTGATGAAAGTTCTGTAATTGACATGCTAACATATCTGTAGTGAATATTTGTCGAATCCGTTATTCATGTAGATTGTTCAGAACACGGAATGTCACAGTGAGGAAATTTTTGTAAATTAACTTTCCATAGGTTAGAAATCGCTCGAAGAGTTTTTTCCTGAGATAACAGCCTGATATTTGAAACTGGCGTTAGGAATAATTTGCGAACTCAGATTAAAAAATTGTAGGTGTAAATATGCCTTTTATGGTGGATGAAAGTTCGGCAATCCGCATACTAACAACTCTGCAGAGAATATTTGTCGAATCCGAGATACATGAATAGTGTTCGGAACACAGAATATCACGGTGAGCGATTCTACGTAAAATACATTTCTCTTGGTTAGAACTCAATCCAAGAGATTTTTCTGCGAAATCAGCCTCATTTTCGAAACTGGCATTTTGAAATTTCTTCAAAATCAAAGAAAATGCTTCAAACTGACAATATGCCTTGTATTGTCATGGAAGTTCATAAAGCCACATGCAAACAAACATGATGTGACTAATTGTAGAAAGCCTAAGCATGTAGCGTGATCCTATGACGGAAATATCCGGAGATGGAATCTATGTAAATTTCAAGTCAATTGGGTAGAACTCGCTCCAAAAATTTTTTCTGGAGAAAAGAGCATGATTTTCGAAACTGGCATCTGGAAAAGGCTGCAAATTCACAGTTAATGTTTCTAGGTTTAAATATGCCTTGTATGGTGGATGAAAGTTCTGTAGTACACATGTACATAACTCATTAAAAATGTTTGTCTAATCCGAGAATTATGTAGCATTTTCGGGAATTGGAATGTCACTGTGAGGGAAACTATGTAAATTAAATTTCTATTGGGAAGTACTTGCTCCACGAGAATTTTTTGTGAATCTCCCTCATTTACAAAACTGTCATTAGGAAAACCTTTTGAAATATGGGAAAGTGCTTCAAAGTGTCAATATGGCATTTATGGTGGATGAATGTTAGGTAATGCTTATGCTACCAATTCTGTAGTGAATATTTGTCGAATCCGTCATGCGTGTATGTATTTTGGAATACGGAATTTCACGCTGATGGGTTCTATGTAAATTGCATGTCTATTAGATAGAACTCGCTCCAAGAGTTTTTCTCTGTGAAAACTGCATGATTGTAGAAACTGAGATTAGGAGAAATATACTAAATCAGAATAAACTTTCTATGTGTAAATATACATTGTAAGGAAGATGAAAGTTCGAAATTACAAATGTTCACAACTCATTAAAGTATGTTTGTCAAATCCATGATGCATGTAACGTGTTCAGAACACGGAATGTCACGGTGAGTAAAACTAGGTAAATTACATATCTTTTGTGTATAACTCGCTCCAAGAATATTTCTCCGCCAAATCTGCCTCATATTCTAAACTGGCGTTAAAACTAACCTGTGAAATCTGAGAAAATTCTTCAAAGTGTCAGTAAGCCTTGTATGGTGGATGAAAGTGCTGTAATCCACATGCTAACAACTATGTAGTGAATATTTGTCGAATCTGAGATACATGTAGTGTGTTCAGAACACGGAATTTCACAGTGATCGAATCCATGTTTATTACATGTCTATAGGTTAGAACCTGCTCCAAGCGGTTTTTGCTGTGAAAACTGCCTCAGTTTCGATACTGGCATTTGGAAAGCTCTGTGAAATCAGAGAAAATGCTTCTAAACATCAATATGCCTTGTATTGTGATGAAAGTCCTGTCATCCTCATGCAAACAACTCTCTAGTTTATTTTTGTCGAAACTTTTCTGCATGTGGTGTGTTCGGTACACGTAATTTAACAGCGGGGGATTCTATGTAATTTACGTATCTATTGGGTAGAACACGCTCCAACATTTATTTCCTTTGGAAACTGCCTGATATTCGAAACTGCTATTAGGGAAAAGCTGCGAACTCAGAGTTAATGTTTCTATGTGTCAATATGCCTTGTATGGTGGATGAAAGATCTGTAATACACATGTACATAACTCATTAAAAATGTTTCTCAAATCCTTGATGTATGTAGCCTGTTCGGAACACGGTCTTTCTCGGTGAGGGAAGTTTTGTATATTACATATCTTTTGGTTACAACCCTCTCCAGGAGAGTTTTACTGAAAAATCTGCCTCAGTTACGAAACTGGTGTTATGAAAACGCTGTGAAATCTGATTAAATATTTTAAGGTGACAATATGTCTTCAATGGTTTATTAAAGATCGGTAATTCACATTCTATCAACTCACAAGTGAATATTAGTTGAATCCTTGGTGCATGCAACTTTTTTTAGGAACACAGAATGTTACGGTGATGGTATCTGTGAAAATGAGATGTCTATTGGATGGAACATGCAACAAGAGGATTTTTCTGGGAAAACTGCCTGATTTTCGAAACTGACGTTCGGAAAATTCTGCGAAATGTGAGTAAATGTTTCTAGGTGAAAACATGTCTTGTAAGGTGGATGAAAATTTGATAATCCACGTGCTCACACTCATTAAAGAATGATTGTCGAATCCTGGATGCATGTAACATTTTCAGGACACGGAATATCACGGTGAGTGAACTACTTAAATTACAAATCTTTTGGGTAGAACTGGCTCCAAGAACATTTTCTGTGAAATCAGCCTGATTTTCCAAACTGGCGTTAGGAAAAACATGAGAAATCTGAGAAAATGCTTCTAAGTGTGAATATGCCTTGAATGGGGAATTTAAGTCCGGTAATCCACGTAACCAACTATGAAGGGAATACTTTTCGAATCCGTGACTTATTTAGCGTGTTTGGAACACGGAAATTCACGGTAATGAAACTATGTAAATTAAAATTCTATTGGGTAGATCAAGCTTGAATAGAATTTTTCTGCGCAAATTGCATGATTTTGGAATTTGACGTTTGGATAAAACTGCTAAATGAGAGTAAAAACTTGTAGGTGTAAATATGCCTGGTATGGTGGATGTAAGATTAGTAATCCAAATGCTAACATCTCTGTAGTGAATATTTGTCGAATCCGAAATACATGAAATGTGTTCGGAACACAAAATGTCATGATGAGCACATCTATGTAAATTACCTCTCTATTGGGTAGAACTCGCTCCAAGAGCATTTTTCTGCAAAATCTGCCTCATTTTCAAATCTGGCGTTAGGAAAAATCTTCGAAATACGAGAAAATGCTTCTAAGTGTCAATATGACTTGACTGGTGGATGAAAGTCCGGTAATCCACACGTTGACAAGAGTGTAGTAAATATTTTTCAAACCGTGATTCATGTAGCGTGTTCGAAAACAGAATTTCACGGTAATGGAACTATGTAAATTAGAATTCTATTGGGTAGAACTAGCTAGAATAGAATATTTCAGCGAAAATTGCTTGATTCTCGAATGTGATGTTTGGATAAAGCTGCAAAATGAGAGAAAATATTTGTAGGTGTAAAGATGCCTTTATGTTGGAAGAAAGTTCAGTAATCCACATTTTCACAACATATTAAAGAATCTTTTTTTATTCTGTGATGCATGTACCATGTTCGGAATGTGGAATTTCACGTTGATTGAAGCAATGTAAACAACTTGTCGATTCGGTAGAACTCACTTCAAGAGAATTTTTCTGTGAAAACTGCTTCATTTTTAAACTGGCCCTTGGAAAACGCAGCAAAATCTGAGAAAATACTTCTAAATATAAATATTCAATGTTTTGTGATGAATGTTCGGTAATCCACATGCTAACAAATGGGTAGTGAATATTTGGCGAATCCTTTATTCATGTAGAATGTTCGGAACACGGAATGTCACGGTGAGTGAACTACTTAAATTACATATCTTTTGGGTAGAACTGGCTCCAAGAACATTTTCTGTGAAATCAGCCTCATTTTCCAAACTGGCATTAGAAAAACCTGAGAAATCGGAGAAAATGCTTCTAAGAGTGAATATGCTTTGAATGGGGAATTTAAGTCCGGTAATCCACGTAACCAACTATGAAGGGAATACTTTTCGAATCCGTGACTTATTTAGCGCGTTCGGAAAGCAGAATTTCACGGTAATGAAACTATGTTAATTAGAATTCTACTGGGTAGAATTAGCTAGAATAAAATTTTTCGGCCAAAATTGCTTGATTCTCGAATGTGATGTTTGGACAAGCTGCGAAATGAGAGAAAATATTTGTAGGTGTAAAGATGCCTTTATGTTGGAAGAAAGTTCGGCAATCCACATTTTCACAACATGTTAAAGAATCTTTTTTCTAATCCGTTATGCATATATCATGTTCGGAACGTGGAATTTCACGGTGATTGAAAACATGTAAACTACTTGTCGATTTGGTAGAACTCACTTCAAGAGAATTTTTCTGTAAAAACTGCTTCATTTTTGAAACTGGCGCTTGGAAAACCCTGCAAAATCTGAGAAAATACTTCTAAGTATAAATATTCAATGTTTTGTGATGAAAGTTTGGTAATCCACATGCTAACAAATCTGTAGTGAATATTTGTCGAATCCGTATTGCATGTAGAATGATCAGAACACGGAATGTCACAGTAAGGAAATTTATGTAAATTACATTTCCCTATGTTAGAAATCGCTCCAAGAGGTTTTTCCTGAGATAACAGCCTGAGTTTTGAAACTGGCGTTAGGAATAAGCTGCAAACTCAGATTAAACTATTGTAGGTGTAAATATGCCTTGTATGGTGGATGAAAGTTCGGCAATCCGCATACTAACAACTCTGTAGAGAATATTTGTCGAATCCGAGATACATGAATAGTGTTAGGAACACAGAATATCACGGTGAGCGATTCTACGTAAAATACATGTCTCTTGGTTAGAACTCAATCCAAGAGATTTTTCTGCGGAATCTGCCTCATTTTTGAAACTGGCATTTGGAAATTCCTTCATAATCAGAGAAAATGCTTCAAACTGACAATATGCCTTGTATTGTGATGGAAGTTCATAAAGACACATGCAAACAAACATGATGTGACTAATTGTAGAAAGCCTATGCATGTAGTGTGATCGTATGACGGAAATATCCGGTGATGGATTCTATGTAAATTTCAAGTCTATTGGGTAGAACACGCTCCAAAAATTTTTTCTGGAGAAAAGAGCATGATTTTCGAAACTGGCATCTGGAAAAGGCTGCAAATTCAGAGTTAATGTTTCTAGGTTTAAATATGCCTTGTATGGTGGATGAAAGTTCTGTAGTACACATGTACATAACTCATTAAAAATGTTTGTCAAATCCGAGAAGTATGTAGCATTTTCGGGAAATGGAATGTCACTGTGAGGGAAACTATGTAAATTAAATTTCTATTGGGAAGTACTTGCTCCACGAGAATTTTTTGTGAATCTCCCTCATTTACAAATCTGGCATTAGGAAAATTTTTTGAAATATGTGAAAGTGTTTCAAATTGTCAATATGGCATTTATGGTTAATGAATGTTAGGTAATTCTTATGCTACCAATTCTGTAGTGAATATTTGTCGAATCCATCATGCGTGTATGTATTTTGGAATACGGAATTTCACGCTGATGGGTTCTATGTAAATTGCATGTCTATTAAATAGAACTCGCTCCAAGAGGTTTTCTCTGTGAAAACTGCATGATTTTAGAAACTGAGATTAGGAGAAATCTACTAAATCATAATAAACTTTCTATGTGTAAATATACATTGTAAGGAAGCTGAAAGTTCGATAATACAAATCTTCACAACTCATTAAAGTATGTTTGTCAAATCCGTGATGCATGTAACGTGTTCAGAACACGGAATGTCACGGGGAGTAAAACTAGGTAAATTACATATCTTTTGTGTATAACTCGCTCCAAGAATATTTCTCCGCCAAATCTGCCTCATTTTCTAAACTGGCGTTAAAACTAACCTGTGAAATCTGAGAAAATTCTTCAAAGTGTCAGTAAGCCTTGTATGGTGGATGAAAGTGCTGTAATCCACATGCTAACAACTATGTAGTGAATATTTGTCGAATCTGAGATACATGTAGTGTGTTCAGAACACGGAATTTCACAGTGATCGAATCCATGTTTATTACATGTCTAGAGGTTAGAACCTGCTCCAAGCGGTTTTTGCCGTGAAAACTGTCTCAGTTTCGATACTGGCATTTGGAAAGCTCTGTGAAATCAGAGAAAATGCTTCTAAACATCAATATGCCTTGTATTGTGATGAAAGTCCTGTCATCCTCATGCAAACAACTCTCTAGTTTATTTTTGTCGAATCTTTTCTGCATGTGGTGTGTTCGGTACACGTAATTTCACAGCGGGGGAATCTATGTAATTTACGTATCTATTGGGTAGAACACGCTCCAACATTTATTTCCTTTGGAAACTGCCTGATATTCGAAACTGCTATTAGGGAAAAGCTGCGAACTCAGAGTAAATGTTTCTATGTGTCAATATGCCTTTTATGGTGGAAGAAAGATCTTTAATACACATGTACATAACTCATTAAAAATGTTTCTCAAATCCTTGATGTATGTAGCCTGTTCGGAACACGGTCTTTCTCGGTGAGGGAAGCTATGTATATTACATATCTATTGGTTAGAACCCTCTCCAGGAGAGTTTTACTGAAAAATCTGACTCAGTTACGAAATTGGTGTTATGAAAACGCTGTGAAATCTGATTAAATATTTTAAGGTGACAATATGTCTTCAATGGTTTATTAAAGATCGGTAATTAACATTCTATCAACTCAGCAGTGAATATTTGTTGAATTCTTGGTGCATGAAACTTTTTTTAGGAACACGGAATGTTACGGTGATGGTATCTGTGAAAATGAGATGTCTATTGGATGGAACATGCAACAAGAGGATTTTTCTGGGAAAACTGCCTGATTTTCAAAACTGACGTTAGGAAAATTCTGCGAAATGTGATTAAATGTTTCTAGGTGAAAACATGTCTTGTAAGGTGGATGAAAATTTGATAATCCACGTGCTCACACTCATTAAAGAATGATTGTCGAAACCTTGATGCATGTAACATTTTCAGGACACGGATTGTCACGGTGAGTGAACTACTTAAATTACATATCTTTTGGGTAGAACTGGCTCCAAGAACATTTTCTGTGAAATCAGCCTGATTTTCCAAACTGGCGTTAGGAAAAACATGAGAAATCTGAGAAAAGGCTTCTAAGTGTGAATATGCCTTGAATGGGGAATTTAAGTCCGGTAATCCACGTAACCAACTATGAAGGGAATACTTTTCGAATCCGTGACTTATTTAGCGTGTTTGGAACACGGAAATTCACGGTAATGAAACTATGTAAATTAAAATCCTATTGGGTAGATCTAGCTTGAATAGAATTTATCTGCGCAAATTGCATGATTTTCGAATTTGACGTTTGGATAAAACAGCGAAATGAGAATAAAAACTTGTAGGTGTATATATGCCTTGTATGGTGGATGTAAGATTAGTAATCCAAATGCTAACATCTCTGTAGTGAATATTTGTCGAATCCGAGATACATGAAATGTGTTCGGAACACAAAATGTCATGATGAGCACATCTATGTAAATTACCTCTCTATTGGGTAGAACACGCTCCAAGAGCATTTTTCTGCAAAATCTGCCTCATTTTCAAATCTGGCGTTAGGAAAATTCTTCGAAATATGAGAAAATGCTTCTAAGTGTCAATATGACTTGATTGGTGGATGAAAGTCCGGTAATCCACACGTTAACAAGAGTGTAGTAAATATTTTTCAAACCGTGATTCATGTAGCGCGTTCGAAAAACAGAATTTCACGGTAATGGAACTATGTAAATTAGAATTTTATTGGGTAGAACTAGCTAGAATAGAATATTTCAGCGAAAATTGCTTGATTCTCAAATGTGATGTTTGGATAAAGCTGTGAAATGAGAGAAAATATTTGTAGGTGTAAAGATGCCTTTATTTTGGTAGAAAGTACAGTAATCCACATTTTCACAACATATTAAAGAATCTTTTTTTATTCTGTGATGCATGTACCATGTTCGGAATGTGGAATTTCACGTTGATTGAAACAATGTAAACTACTTGTCGATTCGGTAGAACTCACTTCAAGAGAATTTTTCTGTGAAAACTGCTTCATTTTTGAAACTGGCACTTGGAAAACGCAGCAAAATCTGAGAAAATACTTCTAAGTATCAATATTCAATGTTTTGTGATGAAAGTTCGGTAATCCACATGCTAACAATTCTGTAGTGAATATTTGGCGAATACTTTATTCATGTAGAATGTTCGGAACACGGAATGTCACGGTGAGTGAACAACTTAATTTACATATCTTTTGGGTAGACTGGCTCCAAGAACATTTTCTGTGAAATCAGCCTGATTTTCCAAACTGGCGTTAGGAAAAACATGAGAAATCTGAGAAAATGCTTCTAAGTGTCAATATGCCTTGAATGGGGAATTTAAGTCCGGTAATCCACGTAGCCAACTATGAAGGGAATACTTTTCGAATCCGTGACTTATTTAGCGTGTTTGGAACACGGAAATTCACGGTAATGAAAATATGTTAATTAGAATTCTATTGGGTAGAATAAGCTAGAATAAAATTTTTTGGCGAAAATTGCTTGATTCTCGAATGTGAAGTTTGGACAAGCTGCGAAATGAGAGAAAATATTTGTAGGTGTAAAGATCCCTTTATGTTGGAAGAAAGAACGGTAATCCACACTGTCAAAACATGTTAAAGAATCTTTTTTCTAATCCATGATGCATGTACCATGTTCGGAACGCGGAATTTCACGGTGATAGAAAAAATGTAAACTAATTGTCGATTTGGTAGAACTCACTTCAAGAGATTTTTTCTGTAAAAACTGCTTCATTTTTGAAACTGGTGCTTGGAAAACGCTGCAAAATCTGAGAAAATACTTCTAAGTATCAATATTCAATGTTTTGTGATGAAAGTTCGGTAATCCACATGCTAACAAATCTGTAGTGAATATTTGTCGAATCCGTATTGCATGTAGAATGATCAGAACATGGAATGTCACAGTGAGGAAATTTATTTAATTTACATTTCCCTAAGTTAGAAATCGCTCCAAGAGTTTTTTCCTGAGATAACAGCCTGATTTTTGAAACTGGAGTTAGGAATAAGCTGCGAACTCAGATTAAACAATTGTAGGTGTAAATATGCCTTGTATGGTGGATGAAAGTTCGGCAATCCGCATACTAACAACTCTGTAGAGAATGTTTGTCGAATCCGAGATACATGAATAGTGTTCGGAACACAGAATATCACGGTGAGCAATTCTACGTAAAATACATGTCTCTTGGTTAGAACTCAATCCAAGAGATTTTTCTGCGAAATCTGCTTCATTTTCGAAACTGGCATTTGGAAATTCCTTCAAAATCAGAGAAAATGCTTCAAACTGACAATATGCCTTGTATTGTGATGGAAGTTCATAAAGCCACATGCAAACAAACCTGATGTGTCTAATTTTAGAAAGCCTAAGCATGTAGCGTGATAGTATGACGGAAATTTCTGGAGATGGAATCTATGTAAATTTCATGTCTATTTGGTAGAACTCGCTCCAAAAATTTTTTCTGGACAAAAGAGCATGATTTTCGAAACTGGCATTAGGAAAAGCCTACAAATTCAGAGTTAATGTTTCTAGGTTTAAATATGCCTTGTATGGTGGATGAAAGTTCTGTAATACACATGTACATAACTCATTAAAAATGTTTGTCAAATCCGAGAAGTATGTAGCGTTTTCGGGAATTGGAATGTCACTGTGAGGGAAACTATGTAAATTAAATTTCTATTGGGAAGTACTTGCTCCACGAGAATTTTTTGTGAATCTCCCTCATTTACAAAACTGGCATTAGGAAAATCTTTTGAAATATGGGAAAGTGCTTCAAAGTGTCAATATGGCATTTATGGTGGATGAATGTTAGGTAATTCTTATGTTACCAAATCTGTAGTGAATATTTGTCGAATCCATCATGCGTGTATGTATTCTGGAACACGGAATTTCACGCTGATGGGTTCTATGTAAATTGCATTTCTATTGGATAGAACTCGTTCCAAGAAGTTTTCTCTGTGAAAACTGCATGATTTTAGAAACTGAGATTAGGAGAAATATACTAAATCAGAATAAACTTTCTATGTGTAAATATACATTGTAAGGAAGATGAAAGTACGATAATACAAATCTTCACAACTCATTAAAGTATGTTTGTCAAATCCGTGATGCATGTAACGTGTTCAGAACACGGAATGTCACGGTGAGTAAAACTAGGTAAATTACATATCTTTTGTGTATAACTCGCTCCAAGAATATTTCTCCGCCAAATCTGCCTCATTTTCTAAACTGGCGTTAAAGCTAATGTGTGAAATCTGAGAAAATTCTTCAAAGTGTCAGTAAGCCTTGTATGGTGGATGAAAGTGCTGTAATCCACATGCTAACAACTATGTAGTGAATATTTGTCGAATCCGAGATACATGTAGTGTGTTCAGAACACGGAATTTCACAGTGATCGAATCCATGTTTATTACATGTCTATAGGTTAGAACCTGCTGCAAGAGGTTTTTGCCGTGAAATCTGCCTCAGTTTCGATACTGGCATTTGGAAAGCTCTGTGAAATCAGAGAAAATGCTTCTAAACATCAATATGCCTTGTATTGTATTGAAAGTCCTGTCATCCTCATGCAAACAAATCTATAGTTTATTTTTGTCGAATCTTTTCTGCATGTGGTGTGTTCGGTACACGTAATTTCACAGCGGGGGAATCTATGTAATTTACGTATCTATTGGGTAGAACACGCTCCAAAATTTATTTCCTTTGAAAACTGCATGATTTTTGAAACGGCTCTTAGGGAAAAGCTGCGAAATCAGAGTTAATGTTTCTATGTGTCAATATGCCTTGTATGGTGGATGAAAGATCTGTAATACACATGTACATAACTCATTAAAAATGTTTCTCAAATCCTTGATGTATGTAGCCTGTTTGGAACACGGTCTTTTTCGTTGAGGGTAGCTATGTATATTCCATATCTATTGGTTAGAACCCTCTCCAGGAGAGTTTTACTGAAAAATCTGCCTCAGTTACGAAACTGGTGTTATGAAAACGCTGTGAAATCTGAGTAAATATTTTAAGGTGACAATATGTCTTCAATGGTTTATTAAAGATCGGTAATTCACATGCTATCAACTCACCAGTGAATATTTGTTGAATCCTTGGTGCATGCAACTTTTTTTAGGAACACGGAATGTTACGGTGATGGTATCTGTGAAAATGAGATGTCTATTGGATGGAACATGCAACAAGAGGATTTTTCTGGGAAAACTGCCTGATTTTCGAAACTGACTTTAGGAAAATTCTGCGAACTGTGAGTAAATGTTTCTAGGTGAAAACATGTCTTGTAGGGTGGATGAAAATTTGATAATCCACGTGCTCACACTCATTAAAGAATGATTGTCGAAACCTTGATGCATGTAACATTTTCAGGACACGGATTGTCACGGTGAGTGAACTACTTAAATTACATATCTTTTTGGTAGAACTGACTCCAAGAACATTTTCTGTGAAATCAGCCTCATTTTCCAAACTGGCGTTAGGAAAAACCTGAGAAATCTGAGAAAATGCTTCTAAGTGTGAATATGCCTTGAATGGGGAATTTAAGTCCGGTAATCCACGTAACCAACTATGAAGGGAATACTTTTCGAATCCGTGATTTATTTAGCGTGTTTGGAACACCGAAATTCATGGTAATGAAACTATGTAAGTTAAAATACTTTTGGGTAGATCTAGCTTGAATAGTATTATTCTGCGCAAGTTGCATGATTTTCGAATTTGACTTTTGGATAAAACTGCGAAATGAGAGTAAAAACTTGTAGGTGTTAATATGCCTGGTATGGTCGATGTAAGATTAGTAATCCAAATGCTAACATCTCTGTAGTGAATATTTGTCGAATTCGAGATACATGAAATGTGTTCGGAACACAAAATGTCATGATGAGCACATCTATGTAAATTACCTGTCTATTGGGTAGAACACGCTCCAAGAGCATTTTTCTGCAAAATCTGCCTCATTATCTAATCTGGCGTTAGGAAAATACTTCGAAATATGAGAAAATGCTTCTAAGTGTCAATATGAATTGATTGGTGGATGAAAGTCCGGTAATCCACATGTTAACAAGAGTGTAGTAAATATTTTTCAAACCGTGATTCATGTAGCGCGTTCGAAAAACTGAATTTCACGGTAATGGAACTATGTAAATTAGAATTGTATTGGGTAGAACTAGCTAGAATAGAATATTTCAGCGAAAATTGCTTGATTCTCGAATGTGAAGTTTGGACAAGCTGCGAAATGAGAGAAAATATTTGTAGGTGTAAAGATCCCTTTATGTTGGAAGAAAGAACGGTAATCCACACTGTCAAAACATGTTAAAGAATCTTTTTTCTAATCCGTGATGCATGTACCATGTTCGGAACGCGGAATTTCACGGTGATAGAAAAAATGTAAACTAATTGTCGATTTGGTAGAACTCACTTCAAGAGATTTTTTCTGTAAAAACTGCTTCATTTTTGAAACTGGTGCTTGGAAAACGCTGCAAAATCTGAGAAAATACTTCTAAGTATCAATATTCAATGTTTTGTGATGAAAGTTCGGTAATCCACATGCTAACAAATCTGTAGTGAATATTTGTCGAATCCGTATTGCATGTAGAATGATCAGAACACGGAATGTCACAGTGAGGAAATTTATTTAATTTACATTTCCCTAAGTTAGAAATCGCTCCAAGAGTTTTTTCCTGAGATAACAGCCTGATTTTTGAAACTGGAGTTAGGAATAAGCTGCGAACTCAGATTAAACAATTGTAGGTGTAAATATGCCTTGTATGGTGGATGAAAGTTCGGCAATCCGCATACTAACAACTCTGTAGAGAATGTTTGTCGAATCCGAGATACATGAATAGTGTTCGGAACACAGAATATCACGGTGAGCGATTCTACGTAAAATACATGTCTCTTGGTTAGAACTCAATCCAAGAGATTTTTCTGCGAAATCTGCTTCATTTTCGAAACTGGCATTTGGAAATTCCTTCAAAATCAGAGAAAATGCTTCAAACTGACAATATGCCTTGTATTGTGATGGAAGTTCATAAAGCCACATGCAAACAAACCTGATGTGTCTAATTGTAGAAAGCCTAAGCATGTAGCGTGATAGTATGACGGAAATATCCGGAGATGGAATCTATGTAAATTTCAAGTCTATTGGGTAGAACTCGCTCCAAAAATTTTTTCTGGACAAAAGAGCATGATTTTCGAAACTGGCATTAGGAAAAGCCTACAAATTCAGAGTTAATGTTTCTAGGTTTAAATATGCCTTGTATGGTGGATGAAAGTTCTGTAATACACATGTACATAACTCATTAAAAATGTTTGTCAAATCCGAGAAGTATGTAGCGTTTTCGGGAATTGGAATGTCACTGTGAGGGAAACTATGTAAATTAAATTTCTATTGGGAAGTACTTGCTCCACGAGAATTTTTTGTGAATCTCCCTCATTTACAAAACTGGCATTAGGAAAATCTTTTGAAATATGGGAAAGTGCTTCAAAGTGTCAATATGGCATTTATGGTGGATGAATGTTAGGTAATTCTTATGCTACCAAATCTGTAGTGAATATTTGTCGAATCCATCATGCGTGTATGTATTCTGGAACACGGAATTTCACGCTGATGGGTTCTATGTAAATTGCATTTCTATTGGATAGAACTCGTTCCAAGAAGTTTTCTCTGTGAAAACTGCATGATTTTAGAAACTGAGATTAGGAGAAATATACTAAATCAGAATAAACTTTCTATGTGTAAATATACATTGTAAGGAAGATGAAAGTACGATAATACAAATCTTCACAACTCATTAAAGTATGTTTGTCAAATCCGTGATGCATGTAACGTGTTCAGAACACGGAATGTCACGGTGAGTAAAACTAGGTAAATTACATATCTTTTGTGTATAACTCGCTCCTAGAATATTTTTCTGCCAAATCTGCCTCATTTTCTAAACTGGCGTTAAAACTAATCTTTGAATTCTGAGAAAATTCTTCAAAGTATCAGTAAGCCTTGTATGGTGGATGAAAGTGCTGTAATCCACATGCTAACAACTATGTAGTGAATATTTGTCGAATCCGAGATACATGTAGTGTGTTCAGAACACGGAATTTCACAGTGATCGAATCCATGTTTATTACATGTCTATAGGTTAGAACCTGCTGCAAGAGGTTTTTGCCGTGAAATCTGCCTCAGTTTCGATACTGGCATTTGGAAAGCTCTGTGAAATCAGAGAAAATGCTTCTAAACATCAATATGCCTTGTATTGTATTGAAAGTCCTGTCATCCTCATGCAAACAAATCTATAGTTTATTTTTGTCGAATCTTTTCTGCATGTGGTGTGTTCGGTACACGTAATTTCACAGCGGGGGAATCTATGTAATTTACGTATCTATTGGGTAGAACACGCTCCAAAATTTATTTCCTTTGAAAACTGCATGATTTTTGAAACGGCTATTAGGGAAAAGCTGCGAACTCAGAGTTAATGTTTCTATGTGTCAATATGCCTTGTATGGTGGATGAAAGATCTGTAATACACATGTACATAACTCATTAAAAATGTTTCTCAAATCCTTGATGTATGTAGCCTGTTTGGAACACGGTCTTTTTCGTTGAGGGTAGCTATGTATATTCCATATCTATTGGTTAGAACCCTCTCCAGGAGAGTTTTACTGAAAAATCTGCCTCAGTTACGAAACTGGTGTTATGAAAACGCTGTGAAATCTGAGTAAATATTTTAAGGTGACAATATGTCTTCAATGGTTTATTAAAGATCGGTAATTCACATGCTATCAACTCACCAGTGAATATTTGTTGAATCCTTGGTGCATGCAACTTTTTTTAGGAACACGGAATGTTACGGTGATGGTATCTGTGAAAATGAGATGTCTATTGGATGGAACATGCAACAAGAGGATTTTTCTGGGAAAACTGCCTGATTTTCGAAACTGACTTTAGGAAAATTCTGCGAACTGTGAGTAAATGTTTCTAGGTGAAAACATGTCTTGTAGGGTGGATGAAAATTTGATAATCCACGTGCTCACACTCATTAAAGAATGATTGTCGAAACCTTGATGCATGTAACATTTTCAGGACACGGATTGTCACGGTGAGTGAACTACTTAAATTACATATCTTTTTGGTAGAACTGACTCCAAGAACATTTTCTGTGAAATCAGCCTCATTTTCCAAACTGGCGTTAGGAAAAACCTGAGAAATCTGAGAAAATGCTTCTAAGTGTGAATATGCCTTGAATGGGGAATTTAAGTCCGGTAATCCACGTAACCAACTATGAAGGGAATACTTTTCGAATCCGTGATTTATTTAGCGTGTTTGGAACACCGAAATTCATGGTAATGAAACTATGTAAGTTAAAATACTTTTGGGTAGATCTAGCTTGAATAGTATTATTCTGCGCAAGTTGCATGATTTTCGAATTTGACTTTTGGATAAAACTGCGAAATGAGAGTAAAAACTTGTAGGTGTTAATATGCCTGGTATGGTCGATGTAAGATTAGTAATCCAAATGCTAACATCTCTGTAGTGAATATTTGTCGAATTCGAGATACATGAAATGTGTTCGGAACACAAAATGTCATGATGAGCACATCTATGTAAATTACCTGTCTATTGGGTAGAACACGCTCCAAGAGCATTTTTCTGCAAAATCTGCCTCATTATCTAATCTGGCGTTAGGAAAATACTTCGAAATATGAGAAAATGCTTCTAAGTGTCAATATGACTTGATTGGTGGATGAAAGTCCGGTAATCCACATGTTAACAAGAGTGTAGTAAATATTTTTCAAACCGTGATTCATGTAGCGCGTTCGAAAAACAGAATTTCACGGTAATGGAACTATGTAAATTAGAATTGTATTGGGTAGAACTAGCTAGAATAGAATATTTCAGCGAAAATTGCTTGATTCTCGAATGTGAAGTTTGGACAAGCTGCGAAATGAGAGAAAATATTTGTAGGTGTAAAGATGCCTTTATCTTGGAAGAAAGTACAGTAATCCACATTTTCACAACATATTAAAGAATCTTTTTTTATTCCGTGATGCATGTACCATGTTCGGAATGTGGAATTTCACGTTGATTGAAACAATGTAAACTACTTGTCGATTCGGTAGAACTCACTTCAAGAGAATTTTTCTGTGAAAACTGCTTCATTTTTGAAACTGGCGCTTGGAAAACGCAGCAAAATCTGAGAAAATACTTCTAAGTATCAATATTCAATGTTTTGTGATGAAAGTTCGGTAATCCACATGCTAACAATTCTGTAGTGAATATTTGGCGAATACTTTATACATGTAGAATGTTCGGAACACGGAATGTCACGGTGAGTGAACAACTTAATTTACATATCTTTTGGGTAGACTGGCTCCAAGAACATTTTCTGTGAAATCAGCCTGATTATCCAAACTGGCGTTAGGAAAAACATGAAATATCTGAGAAAATGCTTCTAAGTGTGAATATGCCTTGAATGGGGAATTTAAGTCCGGTAATCGACGTATCCAAATATGAAGGGAATAATTTTCGAAACCGTGACTTATTTAGCGTGTTTGGAACACGGAAATTGACGGTAATGAAAATATGTTAATTAGAATTCTATTGGGTAGAATAAGCTAGAATAAAATTTTTTGGCGAAAATTGCTTGATTCTCAAATGTGAAGTTTGGACAAGCTGCGAAATGAGAGAAAATATTTGTAGGTGTAAAGATCCCTTTATGTTGGAAGAAAGAACGGTAATCCACACTGTCAAAACATGTTAAAGAATCTTTTTTCTAATCCGAGATGCATGTACCATGTTCGGAACGCGGAAATTCACGGTGATAGAAAAAATGTAAACTAATTGTCAATTTGGTAGAACTCACTTCAAGAGATTTTTTCTGTAAAAACTGCTTCATTTTTGAAACTGGCGCTTGGAAAACGCTGCAAAATCTGAGAAAATACTTCTAAGTATCAATATTCAATGTTTTGTGATGAAAGTTCGGTAATCCACATGCTAACAAATCTGTAGTGAATATTTGTCGAATCCCTATTGCATGTACAATGATCAGAACACGGAATGTCACAGTGAGGAAATTTATTTAATTTACATTTCCCTAGGTTAGAAATCGCTCCAAGAGTTTTTTCGTGAGATAACAGCCTGATTTTTGAAACTGGAGTTAGGAATAAGCTGCGAACTCAGATTAAACAATTGTAGGTGTAAATATGCCTTGTATGGTGGATGAAAGTTCGGCAATCCGCATACTAACAACTCTGTAGAGAATATTGGTCGAATCCGAGATACATGAATAGTGTTCGGAACACAGAATATCACGGTGAGCAATTCTACGTAAAATACATGTCTCTTGGTTAGAACTCAATCCAAGAAATTTTTCTGCGAAATCTGCTTCATTTTCGAAACTGGCATTTGGAAATTCCTTCAAAATCAGAGAAAATGCTTCAAACTGACAATATGCCTTGTATTGTGATGGAAGTTCATAAAGCCACATGCAAACAAACCTGATGTGTCTAATTGTAGAAAGCCTAAGCATGTAGCGTGATAGTATTACGGAAATATCCGGAGATGAAATCTATGTAAATTTCATGTCTATTGGGTAGAACTCGCTCTAAAAATTTTTTCTGGACAAAAGAGCATGATTTTCGAAACTGGCATTAGGAAAAGCCTACAAATTCAGAGTTAATGTTTCTAGGTTTAAATATTCCTTGTATGGTGGATGAAAGTTCTGTAATTCACATGTACATAACTCATTAAAAATGTTTGTGAAATCCGAGAAGTATGTAGCGTTTTCGGGAATTGGAATGTCACTGTGAGGGAAACTATGTAAATTACATTTCTATTGGGAAGTACTTGCTCCACGAGAATTTTTTGTGAATCCCCCTCATTTACAAAACTGGCATTAGGAAAATCTTTTGAAATATGGGAAAGTGCTTCAAAGTGTCAATATGGCATTTATGGTGGATGAATGTTAGGTAATTCTTATGCTACCAAATCTATAGTGAATATTTGTCGAATCCGTCATGCGGGTATGTATTCTGGAACACGGAATTTCACGCTGATGGGTTCTATGTAAATTGCATTTCTATTGGATAGAACTCGTTCCAAGAAGTTTTCTCTGTGAAAAATGCATGATTTTAGAAACTGAGATTAGGAGAAAATATACTAAATCAGAATAAACTTTCTATGTGTAAATATACATTGTAAGGAAGATGAAAGTACGATAATACAAATCTTCACAACTCATTAAAGTATGTTTGTCAAATCCGTGATTCATGTAACGTGTTCAGAACACGGAATGTCACAGTGAGTAAAACTAGGTAAATTACATATCTTTTGTGTATAACTCGCTCCAAGAATATTTCTCCGCCAAATCTGCCTCATTTTCTAAACTGGCGTTAAAGCTAATGTGTGAAATCTGAGAAAATTCTTCAAAGTGTCAGTAAGCCTTGTACGGTGGATGAAAGTGCTGTAATCCACATGCTAACAACTATGTAGTGAATATTTGTCGAATCCGAGATACATGTAGTGTGTTCAGAACACGGAATTTCACAGTGATCGAATCCATGTTTATTACATGTCTATAGGTTAGAACCTGCTGCAAGAGGTTTTTGCCGTGAAATCTGCCTCAGTTTCGATACTGGCATTTGGAAAGCTCTGTGAAATCAGAGAAAATGCTTCTAAACATCAATATGCCTTGTATTGTATTGAAAGTCCTGTCATCCTCATGCAAACAAATCTATAGTTTATTTTTGTCGAATCTTTTCTGCATGTGGTGTGTTCGGTACACGTAATTTCACAGCGGGGGAATCTATGTAATTTACGTATCTATTGGGTAGAACACGCTCCAAAATTTATTTCCTTTGAAAACTGCATGATTTTTGAAACGGCTATTAGGGAAAAGCTGCGAACTCAGAGTTAATGTTTCTATGTGTCAATATGCCTTGTATGGTGGATGAAAGATCTGTAATACACATGTACATAACTCATTAAAAATGTTTCTCAAATCCTTGATGTATGTAGCCTGTTTGGAACACGGTCTTTTTCGTTGAGGGTAGCTATGTATATTCCATATCTATTGGTTAGAACCCTCTCCAGGAGAGTTTTACTGAAAAATCTGCCTCAGTTACGAAACTGGTGTTATGAAAACGCTGTGAAATCTGAGTAAATATTTTAAGGTGACAATATGTCTTCAATGGTTTATTAAAGATCGGTAATTCACATGCTATCAACTCACCAGTGAATATTTGTTGAATCCTTGGTGCATGCAACTTTTTTTAGGAACACGGAATGTTACGGTGATGGTATCTGTGAAAATGAGATGTCTATTGGATGGAACATGCAACAAGAGGATTTTTCTGGGAAAACTGCCTGATTTTCGAAACTGACTTTAGGAAAATTCTGCGAACTGTGAGTAAATGTTTCTAGGTGAAAACATGTCTTGTAGGGTGGATGAAAATTTGATAATCCACGTGCTCACACTCATTAAAGAATGATTGTCGAAACCTTGATGCATGTAACATTTTCAGGACACGGATTGTCACGGTGAGTGAACTACTTAAATTACATATCTTTTTGGTAGAACTGACTCCAAGAACATTTTCTGTGAAATCAGCCTCATTTTCCAAACTGGCGTTAGGAAAAACCTGAGAAATCTGAGAAAATGCTTCTAAGTGTGAATATGCCTTGAATGGGGAATTTAAGTCCGGTAATCCACGTAACCAACTATGAAGGGAATACTTTTCGAATCCGTGATTTATTTAGCGTGTTTGGAACACCGAAATTCATGGTAATGAAACTATGTAAGTTAAAATACTTTTGGGTAGATCTAGCTTGAATAGTATTATTCTGCGCAAGTTGCATGATTTTCGAATTTGACTTTTGGATAAAACTGCGAAATGAGAGTAAAAACTTGTAGGTGTTAATATGCCTGGTATGGTCGATGTAAGATTAGTAATCCAAATGCTAACATCTCTGTAGTGAATATTTGTCGAATTCGAGATACATGAAATGTGTTCGGAACACAAAATGTCATGATGAGCACATCTATGTAAATTACCTGTCTATTGGGTAGAACACGCTCCAAGAGCATTTTTCTGCAAAATCTGCCTCATTATCTAATCTGGCGTTAGGAAAATACTTCGAAATATGAGAAAATGCTTCTAAGTGTCAATATGACTTGATTGGTGGATGAAAGTCCGGTAATCCACATGTTAACAAGAGTGTAGTAAATATTTTTCAAACCGTGATTCATGTAGCGCGTTCGAAAAACAGAATTTCACGGTAATGGAACTATGTAAATTAGAATTGTATTGGGTAGAACTAGCTAGAATAGAATATTTCAGCGAAAATTGCTTGATTCTCGAATGTGAAGTTTGGACAAGCTGCGAAATGAGAGAAAATATTTGTAGGTGTAAAGATGCCTTTATCTTGGAAGAAAGTACAGTAATCCACATTTTCACAACATATTAAAGAATCTTTTTTTATTCCGTGATGCATGTACCATGTTCGGAATGTGGAATTTCACGTTGATTGAAACAATGTAAACTACTTGTCGATTCGGTAGAACTCACTTCAAGAGAATTTTTCTGTGAAAACTGCTTCATTTTTGAAACTGGCGCTTGGAAAACGCAGCAAAATCTGAGAAAATACTTCTAAGTATCAATATTCAATGTTTTGTGATGAAAGTTCGGTAATCCACATGCTAACAATTCTGTAGTGAATATTTGGCGAATACTTTATACATGTAGAATGTTCGGAACACGGAATGTCACGGTGAGTGAACAACTTAATTTACATATCTTTTGGGTAGACTGGCTCCAAGAACATTTTCTGTGAAATCAGCCTGATTATCCAAACTGGCGTTAGGAAAAACATGAAATATCTGAGAAAATGCTTCTAAGTGTGAATATGCCTTGAATGGGGAATTTAAGTCCGGTAATCGACGTATCCAAATATGAAGGGAATAATTTTCGAAACCGTGACTTATTTAGCGTGTTTGGAACACGGAAATTGACGGTAATGAAAATATGTTAATTAGAATTCTATTGGGTAGAATAAGCTAGAATAAAATTTTTTGGCGAAAATTGCTTGATTCTCAAATGTGAAGTTTGGACAAGCTGCGAAATGAGAGAAAATATTTGTAGGTGTAAAGATCCCTTTATGTTGGAAGAAAGAACGGTAATCCACACTGTCAAAACATGTTAAAGAATCTTTTTTCTAATCCGAGATGCATGTACCATGTTCGGAACGCGGAAATTCACGGTGATAGAAAAAATGTAAACTAATTGTCAATTTGGTAGAACTCACTTCAAGAGATTTTTTCTGTAAAAACTGCTTCATTTTTGAAACTGGCGCTTGGAAAACGCTGCAAAATCTGAGAAAATACTTCTAAGTATCAATATTCAATGTTTTGTGATGAAAGTTCGGTAATCCACATGCTAACAAATCTGTAGTGAATATTTGTCGAATCCCTATTGCATGTACAATGATCAGAACACGGAATGTCACAGTGAGGAAATTTATTTAATTTACATTTCCCTAGGTTAGAAATCGCTCCAAGAGTTTTTTCGTGAGATAACAGCCTGATTTTTGAAACTGGAGTTAGGAATAAGCTGCGAACTCAGATTAAACAATTGTAGGTGTAAATATGCCTTGTATGGTGGATGAAAGTTCGGCAATCCGCATACTAACAACTCTGTAGAGAATATTGGTCGAATCCGAGATACATGAATAGTGTTCGGAACACAGAATATCACGGTGAGCAATTCTACGTAAAATACATGTCTCTTGGTTAGAACTCAATCCAAGAAATTTTTCTGCGAAATCTGCTTCATTTTCGAAACTGGCATTTGGAAATTCCTTCAAAATCAGAGAAAATGCTTCAAACTGACAATATGCCTTGTATTGTGATGGAAGTTCATAAAGCCACATGCAAACAAACCTGATGTGTCTAATTGTAGAAAGCCTAAGCATGTAGCGTGATAGTATTACGGAAATATCCGGAGATGAAATCTATGTAAATTTCATGTCTATTGGGTAGAACTCGCTCTAAAAATTTTTTCTGGACAAAAGAGCATGATTTTCGAAACTGGCATTAGGAAAAGCCTACAAATTCAGAGTTAATGTTTCTAGGTTTAAATATGCCTTGTATGGTGGATGAAAGTTCTGTAATTCACATGTACATAACTCATTAAAAATGTTTGTGAAATCCGAGAAGTATGTAGCGTTTTCGGGAATTGGAATGTCACTGTGAGGGAAACTATGTAAATTACATTTCTATTGGGAAGTACTTGCTCCACGAGAATTTTTTGTGAATCCCCCTCATTTACAAAACTGGCATTAGGAAAATCTTTTGAAATATGGGAAAGTGCTTCAAAGTGTCAATATGGCATTTATGGTGGATGAATGTTAGGTAATTCTTATGCTACCAAATCTATAGTGAATATTTGTCGAATCCGTCATGCGGGTATGTATTCTGGAACACGGAATTTCACGCTGATGGGTTCTATGTAAATTGCATTTCTATTGGATAGAACTCGTTCCAAGAAGTTTTCTCTGTGAAAAATGCATGATTTTAGAAACTGAGATTAGGAGAAAATATACTAAATCAGAATAAACTTTCTATGTGTAAATATACATTGTAAGGAAGATGAAAGTACGATAATACAAATCTTCACAACTCATTAAAGTATGTTTGTCAAATCCGTGATTCATGTAACGTGTTCAGAACACGGAATGTCACAGTGAGTAAAACTAGGTAAATTACATATCTTTTGTGTATAACTCGCTCCAAGAATATTTCTCCGCCAAATCTGCCTCATTTTCTAAACTGGCGTTAAAGCTAATGTGTGAAATCTGAGAAAATTCTTCAAAGTGTCAGTAAGCCTTGTACGGTGGATGAAAGTGCTGTAATCCACATGCTAACAACTATGTAGTGAATATTTGTCGAATCCGAGATACATGTAGTGTGTTCAGAACACGGAATTTCACAGTGATCGAATCCATGTTTATTACATGTCTATAGGTTAGAACCTACTCCAGGAAGTTTTTGCCGTGAAATCTGCCTCAGTTTCGATACTGGCATTTGGAAAGCTCTGTGAAATCAGAGAAAATTCTTCTAAACATCAATATGCCTTGTATTGTAATGAAAGTCCTGTCATCCTCATGCAAACAACTCTAGAGTTTATTTTTGTCGAATCTTTTCTGCATGTGGTGTGTTCGGTACACGTAATTTCACAGCGGGGGAATCTATGTAATTTACGTATCTATTGGGTAGAACACGCTCCAAAATTTATTTTCCTTTGAAAACTGCATGATTTTTGAAACGGCTATTAGGGAAAAGCTGCGAACTCAGAGTTAATGTTTCTATGTGTCAATATGCCTTGTATGGTGGATGAAAGATCTGTAATACACATGTACATAACTCATTAAAAATGTTTCTCAAATCCTTGATGTATGTAGCCTGTTCTGAACACGGTCTTTTTCGTTGAGGGAAGCTATGTATATTACATATCTATTGGTTAGAATCCTCTCCAGGAGAGTTTTACTGAAAAATCTGCCTCAGTTACGAAACTGGTGTTATGAAAACGCTGTGAAATCTGAGTAAATATTTTAAGGTGACAATATGTCTTCAATGGTTTATTAAAGATGGTTAATTCACATGCTATCAACTCAGCAGTGAATATTTGTTGAATCCTTGGTGCATGCAACTTTTTTTAGGAACACGGAATGTTACGGTGATGGTATCTGTGAAAATGAGATATCTATTGGATGGAACATGCAACAAGAGGATTTTTCTGGGAAAACTGCCTGATTTTCGAAACTGACGTTAGGAAAATTCTTCGAAATGTGAGTAAATGTTTCTAGGTGAAAACATGTCTTGTAAGGTGGATGAAAATTTGATAATCCACGTGCTCACACTCATTAAAGAATGATTGTCGAAACCTTGATGCATGTAACATTTTCAGGACACGGATTGTCACAGTGAGTGAACTACTTAAATTACATATCTTTTTGGTAGAACTGACTCCAAGAACATTTTCTGTGAAATCAGCCTCATTTTCCAAACTGGCGTTAGGAAAAACCTGAGAAATCTGAGAAAATGCTTCTAAGTGTGAATATGCCTTGAATGGGGAATTTAAGTCCGGTAATCCACGTAACCAACTATGAAGGGAATATTTTTCGAATCCGTGACTTATTTAGCGTGTTTGGAACACCGAAATTCATGGTAATGAAACTATGTAAATTAAAATCCTTTTGGGTAGATCTAGCTTGAATAGTATTATTCTGCACAAGTTGCATGATTTTCGAATTTGACTTTTGGATAAAACTGCGAAATGAGAGTAAAAACTTGTAGGTGTTAATATGCCTGGTATGGTCGATGTAAGATTAGTAATCCAAATGCTAACATCTCTGTAGTGAATATTTGTCGAATCCGAGATACATGAAATGTGTTCGGAACACAAAATATCATGATGAACTCATCTATGTAAATTACCTGTCTATTGGGTAGGACTCGCTCCAAGAGCATTTTTCTGCAAAATCTGCCTCATTTTCAAATCTGGCGTTAGGAAAAATCTTCAAATTTTGAGAAAATGCTTCTAAGTGTCAATATGACTTGACTGGTGGATGAAAGTCCGGTAATCCACATTTTAACAAGAGTGTAGTAAATATTTTTCAAACCATGATTCATGTAGCGCGTTCGAAAAACAGAATTTCACGGTAATGGAACTATGTAAATTACAATTGTATTGGGTAGAACTAGCTAGAATAGAATATTTCAGCGAAAATTGCTTGATTCTCGAATGTGATGTTTGGATAAAGCTGCAAAATGAGAGATAATATTTGTAGGTGTAAAGATGCCTTTATTTTGGAAGAAAGTTCAGTAATCCATATTTTCACAACATATTAAAGAATCTTTTTTCTAATCCGTGATGCATGTACCATGTTCGGAATGTGGAATTTCACGTTGATTGAAACAATGTAAACTACTTGTCGATTCGGTAGAACTCACTTCAAGAGAATTTTTCTGTGAAAACTGCTTCATTTTTGAAACTGGCGCTTGAAAAACGAAGCAAAATCTGAGAAAATACTTCTAAGTATAAATATTCAATGTTTTGTGATGAAAGTTCGGTAATCCACATGTTACAATTCTGTAGTGAATATTTCACGAATCTTTTATTCATATAGAATGTTCGGAACACGGAATGTCACGGTGAGTGAACTACTTAAATTACATCTCTTTTGGGTAGAACTGGCTCCAAGAACATTTTCTGTGAAATCAGCCTCATTTTCCAAACTGGCATTAGGAAAAACCTGAGAAATCGGAGAAAAAGCTTCTACGAGTGAAGATGCCTTGAAAGGGGAATTTAAGTCCGGTAATCCACGTAACCAACTATGAAGGGAATACTTTTCGAAACTGTGACTTATTTAGCGCGTTCAGAAAACAGAATTTCACGGTAATGAATCTATGTTAATTAGAATTCTATTGGGTAGAATTAGCTAGAATAAAATTTTTTGGCGAAAATTGCTTGATTCCCCAATGTGATGTTTGGACAAGCTGCGAAATGAGAGAAAATATTTGTAGGTGTAAAGATCCCTTTATGTTGGAAGAAAGTTCGGTAATCCACACTGTCACAACATGTTAAAGAGTCTTTTTTCTAATCCGTGATGCATGTACCATGTTCGGAACGCGGAAATTCACGGTGATAGAAAAAATGTAAAGTAATTGTCGAGTTGGTAGAACTCACTTCAAGAGAAGTTTTCTGTGAAAACTGCTTCATTTTTGAAACTGGCGCTTGAAAAACGCTGAAATATCTGAGAAAATATTTCTAAGTATCAATACTCAATGTTTTGTGATGAAAGTTCGGTAATCCACATGCTAACAAATCTGTAGTGAATATTTGTCGAAACCATTATTCATGTAGAATGTTCGGAACACGGAATGTCACAGTGAGGAAATTTATGTAAATTACATTTCCCTAGGTTAGAAATCGCTCCAAGAGGTTTTTCCTGAGATAACAGCCTGATTTTTGAAACTGGCGTTAGGAATAAGCTGCGAACTCAGATTAATCAATTGTAGGTGTAAATATGCCTTCTATGGTGGATGAAAGTTCGGCAATCCGCATACTAACAATTCTGTAGAGAATATTTGTCGAATCCGAGATACATGAAGAGTGTTCGGAACACAGAATATCACGGTGAGCGAATCTCGGTTTAAATACATGTCTCTTGGTTAGAACCCAATCCAAGAGTTTTTTCTGCGAAATCTGCCTCATTTTCGAAACTGGCATTTGGAAATTCCTTCAAAATCAGTGAAAATGATTGAAACTGACAATATGCCTTGTATTGTGATGGAAGTTCATAAAGCCACATGCAAACAAACCTGATGTGACTAATTGTAGAAAGCCTATGCATGTAGCGTGATCGTATGACGGAAATTTCCGGAGACGGAATCTATGTAAATTTCATGTCTATTTGGTAGAACTCGCTCCAAAATTTTTTTCTGGAGAAAACAGCATGATTTTCGAAACTGGCATTTGGAAAAAGCTTCAAATTAAGAATTAATGTTTCTAGGTTTATATATGCCTTGTATGGTGGATGAAAGTTCTGTAATACACATGTACATAAGTCATTAAAAATGTTTGTCAAATCCAGAAGTATGTAGCATGTTCGGGAATTGGAATGTCACTTTGAGGAAACTATGTAAATTACATTTCTATTGGGAAGTACTTGCTCCAAGAGAATCTATTGTGAATCTGCCTCATTTTCAAAACTGGCATTAGGAAAATCTTTTGAAATATGGGAAAGTGCTTCAAAGTGTCAATATGGCATTTATGGTGGATGAATGTTAGGTAATTTTTATGCTACCAATTCTGTAGTGAATATTTGTCGAATCCGTCATGCGTGTAGTTATTTTGGAACACGGAATTTCACGCTGATGGGTTCTATGTAAATTGCATTTCTATTGGATAGAACTCGATCCAAGATGTTTTCTATGTGAAAACTGAATGATTTTAGAAACTGAGATTAGGAGAAATCTACTAAATCAGAATAAACTTTCTATGTGTAAATATACATTGTAAGGAAGATGAAAGTTCGATAATACAAATGTTCACAACTCATTAAAGTATGTTTGTCAAATCCGTGATTCATGTAACGTGTTCAGAACACGGAATGTCACGGTGAGTAAAACATGGTAAATTACATATCTTTTGTGTATAACTCGCTCCTAGAATATTTTTCTGCCAAATCTGCCTCATTTTCTAAACTGGCGTTAAAACTAATCTTTGAATTCTGAGAAAATTCTTCAAAGTATCAGTAAGCCTTGTAGGGTGGATGAAAGTGCTGTAATCCACATGCTAACAACTATGTAGTGAATATTTGTCGAATCCGAGATACATGTAGTGTGTTCAGAACACGGAATTTCACGGTGATCGAATCCATGTTTATTACATGTCTATAAGTTAGAACCTGCTCCAAGACGATTTGCCGTGAAATCTGCCTCAGTTTCGATACTGGCATTTGGAAAGCTCTGCGAAATCAGAGAAAATGCTTCTAAACATCAATATGCCTTGTATTGTGATGAAAGTCCTGTCATCCTCATGCAAACAACTCTATAGTTTATTTTTGTCGAATCATTTCTGCATGTGGTGTGATCGGTAAATGTAATTTCACAGCGGGGGAATCTATGTAATTTACGTATCTATTGGGTAGAAAATGCTCCAACATGTATTTCCTTTGAAAACTGCATGATTTTCGAAACTGCTATTAGGGAAAAGCTGCGAACTCAGAGTTAATGTTTCTATGTGTCAATATGCCTTGTATGGTGGATGAAAGATCTGTAATACACATGTACATAACTCATTAAAAATGTTTCTCAAATCCTTGATGTATGTAGCCTGTTCCGAACACGGTCTTTCTCGGTGAGGGAAGCTATGTATATTACATATCTATTGGTTAGAACCCTCTCCAGGAGAGTTTTACCGAAAAATCTGCCTCAGTTACGAAACTGGTGTTATGAAAACGCTGTGAAATCTGATTAAATATTTTAAGGTGACAATATGTCTTCAATGGTTTATTAAAGATCGGTAATTCACATGCTATCAACTCAGCAGTGAATATTTGTTGAATCCTTGGTGATTGAAACTTTTTTTAGGAACATGAATGTTACGGTGATGGTGTCTGTGAAAATGAGATGTCTATTGAATGGAACATGCAACAAGAGGATTTTTCTGGGAAAACTGCCTGATTTTCGAAACTGACTTTAGGAAATTTCTGCGAAATGTGAGTAAATGTTTCTAGGTGAAAACATGTCTTGTAAGGTGGATGAAAATTTGATAATCCACGTGCTCACACTCATTAAAGAATGATTGTCGAAACCTTGATGCATGTAACATTTTCAGGACACGGAATGTCACGGTGAGTGAACTAGTTAAATTACATATCTTTTGGGTAGAACTGGCTCCAAGAACATTTTCTGTGAAATCAGCCTCATTTTCCAAACTGGCGTTAGGAAAAACATGAGAAATCTGAGAAAATGCTTCTAAGTGTGAATATGCCTTGAATGGGGAATTTAAGTCCGGTAATCCACGTAACCAACTATGAAGGGAATACTTTTCGAATCCGTGAATTATTTAGCGTGTTTGGAACAGGGAAATTCACGGTAATGAAACTATGTAAATTAAAATTCTATTGGGTAGAACTAGCTTGAATAGAATTTATCTGCGCAAATTGCATGATTTTCGAATTTGACGTTTGGATAAAACTGCGAAATGAGAGTAAATACTTGTAGGTGTAAATATGCCTGGTAGGGTGGATGTAAGATTGGTAATCCAAATGCTAACATCTCTGTAGTGAATATTTGTCGAATCCGAGGTACATGAAATGTGTTCGGAACACAAAATGTCATGATGAGCACATCTATGTAAATTACCTGTCTATTGGGTAGAACTCACTCCAAGAGCATTTTTCTGCAAAATCTGCCTCATTTTCAAATCTGGCATTAGGAAATATCTTCGAAATATGAGAAAATGCTTCTAAGTGTCAATATGACTTGATTGGTGGATGAAAGTCCGGTAATCCACATTTTAACAAGAGTGTAGTAAATATTTTTCAAACCGTGATTCATGTAGCGCGTTCGAAAAACAGAATTTCACGGTAATGGAACTATGTAAATTAGAATTCTATTGGGTAGAACTAGCTAGAATAGAATATTTCTGCGAAAATTGCTTGATTCTCGAATGGGATGTTTGGATAAAGCTGCGAAATGAGAGAAAATATTTGTAGGTGTAAAGATGCCTTTATGTTGGAAGAAAGTTCAGTAATCCACATTTTCACAACATATTAAAGAATCTATTTTCTAATCCGTGATGCATGTACCATGTTTGCAATGTGGAATTTCACGTTGATTGAAACAATCTAAACTACTTGTCGATTCGGTAGAACTCACTTCAAGAGAATTTTTCTGTGAAAACTGCTTCATTTTTAAACTGGCGCTTGTAAAATGCTGCAAAATCTGAGAAAATACTTCTAAGAATCAATACTCAATGTTTTGTGATGAAAGTTCGGTAATCCACATGCTAACAAATCTGTAGTGAATATTTGTCGAATCCGTTATGCATGTAGAATGATTGGAACACGGAATGTCACAGTGAGGAAATTTATGTAAATTACATTTCCCTAGGTTAGAAATCGCTCCAAGAGGTTTGTCCTGAGATAACAGCCTGATTTTTGAACCTGGCGTTAGGAATAAGCTGCGAACTGTGATTAAACAATTGTAGGTGTAAATATGCCTTGTATGGTGGATGAAAGATCGGCAATACGCATACTAACAACTCTGTAGAGAATATTTGTCGAATCCGAGATACATGAAGAGTGTTCGGAACACAGAATATCACGGTGAGCGAATCTAGGTAAAATACATGTCTCTTGGTTAGAACTCAATCCAAGAGTTTTTTCTGTGAAATCTGCCTCATTTTCGAAACTGGCATTTGGAAATTCCTTCAAAATCAGAGAAAATGATTGAAACTGACAATATGCCTTGTATTGTGATGGAAGTTCATAAAGCCACATGCAAACAAACCTGATGTGACTAATTGTAGAAAGCCTATGCATGTAGCGTGATCGTATGACGGAAATTTCCGGAGATGGACTCTATGTAAATTTCATGTCTATTTGGTAGAACTCGCTCCAAAAATTTTTTCTGGAGAAAAGAGCATGATTTTCGAAACTGGCATTTGGAAAAAGCTTCAAATTAAGAGTTAAAGTTTCTAGGTTTATATATGCCTTGTATGGTGGATGAAAGTTCTGTAATACACATGTACATAAGTCATTAAAATTGTTTGTCAAATCCAGAAGTATGTAGCGTGTTCGGGAATTGGAATGTCACTGTGAGGAAACTATGTAAATTACATTTCTATTGGGAAGTACTTGCTCCACGAGAATCTATTGTGAATCTGCCTCATTTTCAAAACTGGCATTAGGAAAATCTTTTGAAATATGGGAAAGTGCTTCAAAGTGTCAATATGGCATTTATGGTGGATGAATGTTAGGTAATTTTTATGCTACCAATTCTGTAGTGAATATTTGTCGAATCCGTCATGCGTGTAGTTATTTTGGAACACGGAATTTCACGCTGATAGGTTCTATGTAAGTTGCATTTCTATTGGATAGAACTCGATCCAAGAGGTTTTCTCTGTGAAAACTGCATGATTTTAGAAACTGAGATTAGGAGAAATCTACTAAATCAGAATAAACTTTCTATGTGTAAATATACATTGTAAGGAAGATGAAAGTTCGATAATACAAATGTTCACAACTCATTAAAGTATGTTTGTCAAATCCGTGATTCATGTAACGTGTTCAGAACACGGAATGTCACGGTGAGTAAAACATGGTAAATTACATATCTTTTGTGTATAACTCGCTCCTAGAATATTTTTCTGCCAAATCTGCCTCATTTTGTATACTGGCGTTAAAACTAAACTTTGAATTCTGAGAAAATTCTTCAAAGTATCAGTAAGCCTTGTAGGGTGGATGAAAGTGCTGTAATCCACATGCTAACAACTATGTAGTGAATATTTGTCGAATCCGAGATACATGTAGTGTGTTCAGAACACGGAATTTCACGGTGATCGAATCCATATTTATTACATGTGTATAAGTTAGAACCTGCTCCAAGATGATTTGCCGTGAAATCTGCCTCAGTTTTGATACTGGCATTTGGAAAGCTCTGTGAAATCAGAGAAAATGCTTCTAAACATCGATATGCCTTGTATTGTGATGAAAGTCCTGTCATCCTCATGCAAATAACTCTATAGTTTATTTTTGTCGAATCATTTCTGCATGTGGTGTGATCGGTAAATGTAATTTCACAGCGGGGGAATCTATGTAATTTACGTATTTATTGGGTAGAAAATGCTCCAACATGTATTTCCTTTGAAAACTGCATGATTTTCGAAACTGCTATTAGGGAAAAGCTGCGAACTCAGAGTTAATGTTTCTATGTGTCAATATGCCTTGTATGGTGGATGAAAGATCTGTAATACACATGTACATAACTCATTAAAAATGTTTCTCAAATCCTTGATGTATGTAGCCTGTTCCGAACACGGTCTTTCTCGGTGAGGGAAGCTATGTATATTACATATCTATTGGTTAGAACCCTCTCCAGGAGAGTTTTACTGAAAAATCTGCCTCAGTTACGAAACTGGTGTTATGAAAACGCTGTGAAATCTGAGTAAATATTTTAAGGTGACAATATGTCTTCAATGGTTTATTAAAGATCGGTAATTCACATGCTATCAACTCAGCAGTGAATATTTGTTGAATCCTTGGTGATTGAAACTTTTTTTAGGAACATGAATGTTACGGTGATGGTATCTGTGAAAATGAGATGTCTATTGAATGGAACATGCAACAAGAGGATTTTTCTGGGAAAACTGCCTGATTTTCAAAACTGACTTTAGGAAATTTCTGTGAAATGTGAGTAAATGTTTCTAGGTGAAAACATGAATTGTAAGGTGGATGAAAATTTGATAATCCACGTGCTCACACTCATTAAAGAATGATTGTCGAAACCTTGATGCATGTAACATTTTCAGGACACGGAATGTCACGGTGAGTGAACTAGTTAAATTACATATCTTTTGGGTAGAACTGGCTCCAAGAACATTTTCTGTGAAATCAGCCTCATTTTCCAAACTGGCGTTAGGAAAAGCATGAGAAATCTGAGAAAATGCTTCTAAGTGTGAATATGCCTTGAATGGGGAATTTAAGTCCGGTAATCCACGTAACCAACTATGAAGGGAATACTTTTCGAATCCGTGAATTATTTAGCGTGTTTGGAACAGGGAAATTCACGGTAATGAAACTATGTAAATTAAAATTCTATTGGGTAGAACTAGCTTGAATAGAATTTATCTGCGCAAATTGCATGATTTTCGAATTTGACGTTTGGATAAAACTGCGAAATGAGAGTAAATACTTGTAGGTGTAAATATGCCTGGTAGGGTGGATGTAAGATTGGTAATCCAAATGCTAACATCTCTGTAGTGAATATTTGTCGAATCCGAGGTACATGAAATGTGTTCGGAACACAAAATGTCATGATGAGCACATCTATGTAAATTACCTGTCTATTGGGTAGAACTCACTCCAAGAGCATTTTTCTGCAAAATCTGCCTCATTTTCAAATCTGGCATTAGGAAATATCTTCGAAATATGAGAAAATGCTTCTAAGTGTCAATATGACTTGATTGGTGGATGAAAGTGCGGTAATCCACATTTTAACAAGAGTGTAGTAAATATTTTTCAAACCGTGATTTATGTAGCGCGTTCGAAAAACAGAATTTCACGGTAATGGAACTATGTAAATTAGAATTCTATTGGGTAGAACTAGCTAGAATAGAATATTTCTGCGAAAATTGCTTGATTCTCGAATGGGATGTTTGGATAAAGCTGCGAAATGAGAGAAAATATTTGTAGGTGTAAAGATGCCTTTATGTTGGAAGAAAGTTCAGTAATCCATATTTTCACAACATATTAAAGAATCTTTTTTCTAATCCGTGATGCATGTACCATGTTCGCAATGTGGAATTTCACGTTGATTTAAACAATCTAAACTACTTGTCGATTCGGTAGAACTCACTTCAAGAGAATTTTTCTGTGAAAACTGCTTCATTTTTAAACTGGCGCTTGGAAAACGCTGCAAAATCTGAGAAAATACTTCTAAGAATCAATACTCAATGTTTTGTGATGAAAGTTCGGTAATCCACATGCTAACAAATCTGTAGTGAATATTTGTCGAATCCGTTATGCATGTAGAATGATTGGAACACGGAATGTCACAGTGAGGAAATTTATGTAAATTACATTTCCCTAGGTTAGAAATCGCTCCAAGAGGTTTTTCCTGAGATAAAAGCCTGATTTTTGAAACTGGCGTTAGGAATAAGCTGCGAACTCAGATTAAACAATTGTAGGTGTAAATGTGCCTTGTATGGTGGATGAAAGTTCGGCAATCCGCATACTAACAACTCTGTAGAGAATATTTGTCGAATCCGAGATACATGAAGAGTGTTCGGAACACAGAATATCACGGTGAGCGAATCTAGGTAAAATACATGTCTCTTGGTTAGAACTCAATCCAAGAGTTTTTTCTGCGAAATCTGCCTCATTTTCGAAACTGGCATTTGGAAATTCCTTCAAAATCAGAGAAAATGATTGAAACTGACAATATGCCTTGTATTGTGATGGAAGTTCATAAAGCCACATGCAAACAAACCTGATGTGACTAATTGTAGAAAGCCTATGCATGTAGCGTGATCGTATGACGGAAATTTCCGGAGATGGAATCTATGTAAATTTCATGTCTATTTGGTAGAACTCGCTCCAAAAATTTTTTCTGGAGAAAACAGCATGATTTTCGAAACTGGCATTTGGAAAAAGCTTCAAATTAAGAGTTAAAGTTTCTAGGTTTATATATGACTTGTATGGTGGATGAAATTTCTGTAATACACATGTACATAAGTCATTAAAATTGTTTGTCAAATCCAGAAGTATGTAGCGTGTTCGGGAATTGGAATCTCACTGTGAGGAATCTATGTAAAATACATTTCTATTGGGAAGTACTTGCTCCACGAGAATCTATTGTGAATCTGCCTCATTTTCAAAACTGGCATTAGGAAAATCTTTTGAAATATGGGAAAGTGCTTCAAAGTGTCAATATGGCATTTATGGTGGATGAATGTTAGGTAATTTTTATGCTACCAATTCTGTAGTGAATATTTGTCGAATCCGTCATGCGTGTAGTTATTTTGGAACACGGAATTTCACGCTGATGGGTTCTATGTAAATTGCATTTCTATTGGATAGAACTCGATCCAAGAGTTTTTCTCTGTGAAAACTGAATGATTTTAGAAACTGAGATTAGGAGAAATCTACTAAATCAGAATAAACTTTCTATGTGTAAATATACATTGTAAGGAAGATGTAAGTTCGATAATACAAATGTTCACAACTCATTAAAGTATGTTTGTCAAATCCGTGATTCATGTAACGTGTTCAGAACACGGAATGTCACGGTGAGTAAAACATGGTAAATTACATATCTTTTGTGTATAACTCGCTCCTAGAATATTTTTCTGCCAAATCTGCCTCATTTTCTAAACTGGCGTTAAAACTAATCTTTGAATTCTGAGAAAATTCTTCAAAGTATCAGTAAGCCTTGTAGGGTGGATGAAAGTGCTGTAATCCACATGCTAACAACTATGTAGTGAATATTTGTCGAATCCAAGATACATGTAGTGTGTTCAGAACACGGAATTTCACGGTGATCGAATCCATGTTTATTACATGTCTATAAGTTAGAACCTGCTCCAAGACGATTTGCCGTGAAATCTGCCTCAGTTTCGATACTGGCATTTGGAAAGCTCTGCGAAATCAGAGAAAATGCTTCTAAACATCAATATGCCTTGTATTGTGATGAAAGTCCTGTCATCCTCATGCAAACAACTCTATAGTTTATTTTTGTCGAATCATTTCTGCATGTGGTGTGATCGGTAAATGTAATTTCACAGCGGGGGAATCTATGTAATTTACGTATCTATTGGGTAGAAAATGCTCCAACATGTATTTCCTTTGAAAACTGCATGATTTTCGAAACTGCTATTAGGGAAAAGCTGCGAAATCAGAGTTAATATTTCTATGTGTCAATATGCCTTGTATGGTGGATGAAAGATCTGTAATACACATGTACATAACTCATTAAAAATGTTTCTCAAATCCTTGATGTATGTAGCCTGTTCCGAACACGGTCTTTCTCGGTGAGGGAAGCTATGTATATTACATATCTATTGGTTAGAACCCTCTCCAGGAGAGTTTTACCGAAAAATCTGCCTCAGTTACGAAACTGGTGTTATGAAAACGCTGTGAAATCTGATTAAATATTTTAAGGTGACAATATGTCTTCAATGGTTTATTAAAGATCGGTAATTCACATGCTATCAACTCAGCAGTGAATATTTGTTGAATCCTTTGTGATTGAAACTTTTTTTAGGAACATGAATGTTACGGTGATGGTGTCTGTGAAAATGAGATGTCTATTGAATGGAACATGCAAGAAGAGGATTTTTCTGGGAAAACTGCCTGATTTTCGAAACTGACTTTAGGAAATTTCTGCGAAATGTGAGTAAATGTTTCTAGGTGAAAACATGTCTTGTAAGGTGGATGAAAATTTGATAATCCACGTGCTCACACTCATTAAAGAATGATTGTCAAAACCTTGATGCATGTAACATTTTCAGGACACGGAATGTCACGGTGAGTGAACTAGTTAAATTACATATCTTTTGGGTAGAACTGGCTCCAAGAACATTTTCTGTGAAATCAGCCTCATTTTCCAAACTGGCGTTAGGAAAAACATGAGAAATCTGAGAAAATGCTTCTAAGTGTGAATATGCCTTGAATGGGGAATTTAAGTCCGTTAATCCACGTAACCAACTATGAAGGGAATACTTTTCGAATCCGTGAATTATTTAGCGTGTTTGGAACAGGGAAATTCACGGTAATGAAACTATGTAAATTAAAATTCTATTGGGTAGAACTAGCTTGAATAGAATTTATCTGCGCAAATTGCATGATTTTCGAATTTGACGTTTGGATAAAACTGCGAAATGAGAGTAAATACTTGTAGGTGTAAATATGCCTGGTAGGGTGGATGTAAGATTGGTAATCCAAATGCTAACATCTCTGTAGTGAATATTTGTCGAATCCGAGGTACATGAAATGTGTTCGGAACACAAAATGTCATGATGAGCACATCTATGTAAATTACCTGTCTATTGGGTAGAACTCACTCCAAGAGCATTTTTCTGCAAAATCTGCCTCATTTTCAAATCTGGCATTAGGAAATATCTTCGAAATATGAGAAAATGCTTCTAAGTGTCAATATGACTTGATTGGTGGATGAAAGTGCGGTAATCCACATTTTAACAAGAGTGTAGTAAATATTTTTCAAACCGTGATTCATGTAGCGCGTTCGAAAAACAGAATTTCACGGTAATGGAACTATGTAAATTAGAATTCTATTGGGTAGAACTAGCTAGAATAGAATATTTCTGCGAAAATTGCTTGATTCTCGAATGTGATGTTTGGATAAAGCTGCGAAATGAGAGAAAATATTTGTAGGTGTAAAGATGCCTTTATGTTGGAAGAAAGTTCAGTAATCCACATTTTCACAACATATTAAAGAATCTATTTTCTAATCCGTGATGCATGTACCATGTTCGCAATGTGGAATTTCACGTTGATTGAAACAATCTAAACTACTTGTCGATTCGGTAGAACTCACTTCAAGAGAATTTTTCTGTGAAAACTGCTTCATTTTTAAACTGGCGCTTGTAAAATGCTGCAAAATCTGAGAAAATACTTCTAAGAATCAATACTCAATGTTTTGTGATGAAAGTTCGGTAATCCACATGCTAACAAATCTGTAGTGAATATTTGTCGAATCCGTTATGCATGTAGAATGATTGGAACACGGAATGTCACAGTGAGGAAATTTATGTAAATTACATTTCCCTAGGTTAGAAATCGCTCCAAGAGGTTTTTCCTGAGATAACAGCCTGATTTTTGAAACTGGCGTTAGGAATAAGCTGCGAACTGTGATTAAACAATTGTAGGTGTAAATATGCCTTGTATGGTGGATGAAAGATCGGCAATACGCATACTAACAACTCTGTAGAGAATATTTGTCGAATCCGAGATACATGAAGAGTGTTCGGAACACAGAATATCACGGTGAGCGAATCTAGGTAAAATACATGTCTCTTGGTTAGAACTCAATCCAAGAGTTTTTTCTGTGAAATCTGCCTCATTTTCGAAACTGGCATTTGGAAATTCCTTCAAAATCAGAGAAAATGATTGAAACTGACAATATGCCTTGTATTGTGATGGAAGTTCATAAAGCCACATGCAAACAAACCTGATGTGACTAATTGTAGAAAGCCTATGCATGTAGCGTGATCGTATGACGGAAATTTCCGGAGATGGACTCTATGTAAATTTCATGTCTATTTGGTAGAACTCGCTCCAAAAATTTTTTCTGGAGAAAAGAGCATGATTTTCGAAACTGGCATTTGGAAAAAGCTTCAAATTAAGAGTTAAAGTTTCTAGGTTTATATATGCCTTGTATGGTGGATGAAAGTTCTGTAATACACATGTACATAAGTCATTAAAATTGTTTGTCAAATCCAGAAGTATGTAGCGTGTTCGGGAATTGGAATGTCACTGTGAGGAAACTATGTAAATTACATTTCTATTGGGAAGTACTTGCTCCACGAGAATCTATTGTGAATCTGCCTCATTTTCAAAACTGGCATTAGAAAAATCTTTTGAAATATGGGAAAGTGCTTCAAAGTGTCAATATGGCATTTATGGTGGATGAATGTTAGGTAATTTTTATGCTACCAATTCTGTAGTGAATATTTGTCGAATCCGTCATGCGTGTAGTTATTTTGGAACACGGAATTTCACGCTGATGGGTTCTATGTAAGTTGCATTTCTATTGGATAGAACTCGATCCAAGAGGTTTTCTCTGTGAAAACTGCATGATTTTAGAAACTGAGATTAGGAGAAATCTACTAAATCAGAATAAACTTTCTATGTGTAAATATACATTGTAAGGAAGATGAAAGTTCAATAATACAAATGTTCACAACTCATTAAAGTATGTTTGTCAAATCCGTGATTCATGTAACGTGTTCAGAACACGGAATGTCACGGTGAGTAAAACATGGTAAATTACATATCTTTTGTGTATAACTCGCTCCTAGAATATTTTTCTGCCAAATCTGCCTCATTTTGTAAACTGGCGTTAAAACTAAACTTTGAATTCTGAGAAAATTCTTCAAAGTATCAGTAAGCCTTGTAGGGTGGATGAAAGTGCTGTAATCCACATGCTAACAACTATGTAGTGAATATTTGTCGAATCCGAGATACATGTAGTGTGTTCAGAACACGGAATTTCACGGTGATCGAATCCATATTTATTACATGTGTATAAGTTAGAACCTGCTCCAAGACGATTTGCCGTGAAATCTGCCTCAGTTTTGATACTGGCATTTGGAAAGCTCTGTGAAATCAGAGAAAATGCTTCTAAACATCAATATGCCTTGTATTGTGATGAAAGTCCTGTCATCCTCATGCAAACAACTCTATAGTTTATTTTTGTCGAATCATTTCTGCATGTGGTGTGATCGGTAAATGTAATTTCACAGCGGGGGAATCTATGTAATTTACGTATTTATTGGGTAGAAAATGCTCCAACATGTATTTCCTTTGAAAACTGCATGATTTTCGAAACTGCTATTAGGGAAAAGCTGCGAACTCAGAGTTAATGTTTCTATGTGTCAATATGCCTTGTATGGTGGATGAAAGATCTGTAATACACATGTACATAACTCATTAAAAATGTTTCTCAAATCCTTGATGTATGTAGCCTGTTCCGAACACGGTCTTTCTCGGTGAGGGAAGCTATGTATATTACATATCTATTGGTTAGAACCCTCTCCAGGAGAGTTTTACCGAAAAATCTGCCTCAGTTACGAAACTGGTGTTATGAAAACGCTGTGAAATCTGATTAAATATTTTAAGGTGACAATATGTCTTCAATGGTTTATTAAAGATCGGTAATTCACATGCTATCAACTCAGCAGTGAATATTTGTTGAATCCTTGGTGATTGAAACTTTTTTTAGGAACATGAATGTTACGGTGATGGTATCTGTGAAAATGAGATGTCTATTGAATGGAACATGCAACAAGAGGATTTTTCTGGGAAAACTGCCTGATTTTCAAAACTGACTTTAGGAAATTTCTGTGAAATGTGAGTAAATGTTTCTAGGTGAAAACATGAATTGTAAGGTGGATGAAAATTTGATAATCCACGTGCTCACACTCATTAAAGAATGATTGTCGAAACCTTGATGCATGTAACATTTTCAGGACACGGAATGTCACGGTGAGTGAACTAGTTAAATTACATATCTTTTGGGTAGAACTGGCTCCAAGAACATTTTCTGTGAAATCAGCCTCATTTTCCAAACTGGCGTTAGGAAAAACATGAGAAATCTGAGAAAATGCTTCTAAGTGTGAATATGCCTTGAATGGGGAATTTAAGTCCGGTAATCCACGTAACCAACTATGAAGGGAATACTTTTCGAATCCGTGAATTATTTAGCGTGTTTGGAACAGGGAAATTCACGGTAATGAAACTATGTAAATTAAAATTCTATTGGGTAGAACTAGCTTGAATAGAATTTATCTGCGCAAATTGCATGATTTTCGAATTTGACGTTTGGATAAAACTGCGAAATGAGAGTAAATACTTGTAGGTGTAAATATGCCTGGTAGGGTGGATGTAAGATTGGTAATCCAAATGCTAACATCTCTGTAGTGAATATTTGTCGAATCCGAGGTACATGAAATGTGTTCGGAACACAAAATGTCATGATGAGCACATCTATGTAAATTACCTGTCTATTGGGTAGAACTCACTCCAAGAGCATTTTTCTGCAAAATCTGCCTCATTTTCAAATCTGGCATTAGGAAATATCTTCGAAATATGAGAAAATGCTTCTAAGTGTCAATATGACTTGATTGGTGGATGAAAGTCCGGTAATCCACATTTTAACAAGAGTGTAGTAAATATTTTTCAAACCGTGATTCATGTAGCGCGTTCGAAAAACAGAATTTCACGGTAATGGAACTATGTAAATTAGAATTCTATTGGGTAGAACTAGCTAGAATAGAATATTTCTGCGAAAATTGCTTGATTCTCGAATGGGATGTTTGGATAAAGCTGCGAAATGAGAGAAAATATTTGTAGGTGTAAAGATGCCTTTATGTTGGAAGAAAGTTCAGTAATCCATATTTTCACAACATATTAAAGAATCTTTTTTCTAATCCGTGATGCATGTACCATGTTCGCAATGTGGAATTTCACGTTGATTGAAACAATCTAAACTACTTGTCGATTCGGTAGAACTCACTTCAAGAGAATTTTTCTGTGAAAACTGCTTCATTTTTAAACTGGCGCTTGGAAAACGCTGCAAAATCTGAGAAAATACTTCTAAGAATCAATACTCAATGTTTTGTGATGAAAGTTCGGTAATCCACATGCTAACAAATCTGTAGTGAATATTTGTCGAATCCGTTATGCATGTAGAATGATTGGAACACGGAATGTCACAGTGAGGAAATTTATGTAAATTACATTTCCCTAGGTTAGAAATCGCTCCAAGAGGTTTTTCCTGAGATAACAGCCTGATTTTTGAAACTGGCGTTAGGAATAAGCTGCGAACTCAGATTAAACAATTGTAGGTGTAAATGTGCCTTGTATGGTGGATGAAAGTTCGGCAATCCGCATACTAACAACTCTGTAGAGAATATTTGTCGAATCCGAGATACATGAAGAGTGTTCGGAACACAGAATATCACGGTGAGCGAATCTAGGTAAAATACATGTCTCTTGGTTAGAACTCAATCCAAGAGTTTTTTCTGCGAAATCTGCCTCATTTTCGAAACTGGCATTTGGAAATTCCTTCAAAATGAGAGAAAATGATTGAAACTGACAATATGCCTTGTATTGTGATGGAAGTTCATAAAGCCACATGCAAACAAACCTGATGTGACTAATTGTAGAAAGCCTATGCATGTAGCGTGATCGTATGACGGAAATTTCCGGAGATGGAATCTATGTAAATTTCATGTCTATTTGGTAGAACTCGCTCCAAAAATTTTTTCTGGAGAAAACAGCATGATTTTCGAAACTGGCATTTGGAAAAAGCTTCAAATTAAGAGTTAAAGTTTCTAGGTTTATATATGACTTGTATGGTGGATGAAAGTTCTGTAATACACATGTACATAAGTCATTAAAATTGTTTGTCAAATCCAGAAGTATGTAGCGTGTTCGGGAATTGGAATCTCACTGTGAGGAATCTATGTAAATTACATTTCTATTGGGAAGTACTTGCTCCACGAGAATCTATTGTGAATCTGCCTCATTTTCAAAACTGGCATTAGGAAAATATTTTGAAATATGGGAAAGTGCTTCAAAGTGTCAATATGGCATTTATGGTGGATGAATGTTAGGTAATTTTTATGCTACCAATTCTGTAGTGAATATCTGTCGAATCCGTCATGCGTGTAGTTATTTTGGAACACGGAATTTCACGCTGATGGGTTCTATGTAAATTGCATTTCTATTGGATAGAACTCGATCCAAGAGGTTTTCTCTGTGAAAACTGAATGATTTTAGAAACTGAGATTAGGAGAAATCTACTAAATCAGAATAAACTTTCTATGTGTAAATATACATTGTAAGGAAGATGTAAGTTCGATAATACAAATGTTCACAACTCATTAAAGTATGTTTGTCAAATCCGTGATTCATGTAACGTGTTCAGAACACGGAATGTCACGGTGAGTAAAACATGGTAAATTACATATCTTTTGTGTATAACTCGCTCCTAGAATATTTTTCTGCCAAATCTGCCTCATTTTCTAAACTGGCGTTAAAACTAATCTTTGAATTCTGAGAAAATTCTTCAAAGTATCAGTAAGCCTTGTAGGGTGGATGAAAGTGCTGTAATCCACATGCTAACAACTATGTAGTGAATATTTGTCGAATCCAAGATACATGTAGTGTGTTCAGAAGACGGAATTTCACGGTGATCGAATCCATGTTTATTACATGTCTATAAGTTAGAACCTGCTCCAAGACGATTTGCCGTGAAATCTGCCTCAGTTTCGATACTGGCATTTGGAAAGCTCTGTGAAATCAGAGAACATTCTTCTAAACATCAATATGCCTTGTATTGTGATGAAAGTCCTGTCATCCTCATGCAAACAACTCTATAGTTTATTTTTGTCGAATCATTTCTGCATGTGGTGTGATCGGTAAATGTAATTTCACAGCGGGGGAATCTATGTAATTTACGTATCTATTGGGTAGAAAATGCTCCAACATGTATTTCCTTTGAAAACTGCATGATTTTCGAAACTGCTATTAGGGAAAAGCTGCGAAATCAGAGTTAATATTTCTATGTGTCAATATGCCTTGTATGGTGGATGAAAGATCTGTAATACACATGTACATAACTCATTAAAAATGTTTCTCAAATCCTTGATGTATGTAGCCTGTTCCGAACACGGTCTTTCTCGGTGAGGGAAGCTATGTATATTACATATCTATTGGTTAGAACCCTCTCCAGGAGAGTTTTACCGAAAAATCTGCCTCAGTTACGAAACTGGTGTTATGAAAACGCTGTGAAATCTGATTAAATATTTTAAGGTGACAATATGTCTTCAATGGTTTATTAAAGATCGGTAATTCACATGCTATCAACTCAGCAGTGAATATTTGTTGAATCCTTGGTGATTGAAACTTTTTTTAGGAACATGAATGTTACGGTGATGGTGTCTGTGAAAATGAGATGTCTATTGAATGGAACATGCAACAAGAGGATTTTTCTGGGAAAACTGCCTGATTTTCGAAACTGACTTTAGGAAATTTCTGCGAAATGTGAGTAAATGTTTCTAGGTGAAAACATGTCTTGTAAGGTGGATGAAAATTTGATAATCCACGTGCTCACACTCATTAAAGAATGATTGTCGAAACCTTGATGCATGTAACATTTTCAGGACACGGAATGTCACGGTGAGTGAACTAGTTAAATTACATATCTTTTGGGTAGAACTGGCTCCAAGAACATTTTCTGTGAAATCAGCCTCATTTTCCAAACTGGCGTTAGGAAAAACATGAGAAATCTGAGAAAATGCTTCTAAGTGTGAATATGCCTTGAATGGGGAATTTAAGTCCGTTAATCCACGTAACCAACTATGAAGGGAATACTTTTCGAATCCGTGAATTATTTAGCGTGTTTGGAACAGGGAAATTCACGGTAATGAAACTATGTAAATTAAAATTCTATTGGGTAGAACTAGCTTGAATAGAATTTATCTGCGCAAATTGCATGATTTTCGAATTTGACGTTTGGATAAAACTGCGAAATGAGAGTAAATACTTGTAGGTGTAAATATGCCTGGTAGGGTGGATGTAAGATTGGTAATCCAAATGCTAACATCTCTGTAGTGAATATTTGTCGAATCCGAGGTACATGAAATGTGTTCGGAACACAAAATGTCATGATGAGCACATCTATGTAAATTACCTGTCTATTGGGTAGAACTCACTCCAAGAGCATTTTTCTGCAAAATCTGCCTCATTTTCAAATCTGGCATTAGGAAATATCTTCGAAATATGAGAAAATGCTTCTAAGTGTCAATATGACTTGATTGGTGGATGAAAGTGCGGTAATCCACATTTTAACAAGAGTGTAGTAAATATTTTTCAAACCGTGATTCATGTAGCGCGTTCGAAAAACAGAATTTCACGGTAATGGAACTATGTAAATTAGAATTCTATTGGGTAGAACTAGCTAGAATAGAATATTTCTGCGAAAATTGCTTGATTCTCGAATGTGATGTTTGGATAAAGCTGCGAAATGAGAGAAAATATTTGTAGGTGTAAAGATGCCTTTATGTTGGAAGAAAGTTCAGTAATCCACATTTTCACAACATATTAAAGAATCTGTTTTCTAATCCGTGATGCATGTACCATGTTCGCAATGTGGAATTTCACGTTGATTGAAACAATCTAAACTACTTGTCGATTCGGTAGAACTCACTTCAAGAGAATTTTTCTGTGAAAACTGCTTCATTTTTAAACTGGCGCTTGTAAAATGCTGCAAAATCTGAGAAAATACTTCTAAAAATCAATACTCAATGTTTTGTGATGAAAGTTCGGTAATCCACATGCTAACAAATCTGTAGTGAATATTTGTCGAATCCATTATGCATGTAGAATGATTGGAACACGGAATGTCACAGTGAGGAAATTTATGTAAATTACATTTCCCTAGGTTAGAAATCGCTCCAAGAGGTTTGTCCTGAGATAACAGCCTGATTTTTGAAACTGGCGTTAGGAATAAGCTGCGAACTGTGATTAAACAATTGTAGGTGTAAATATGCCTTGTATGGTGGATGAAAGATCGGCAATACGCATACTAACAACTCTGTAGAGAATATTTGTCGAATCCGAGATACATGAAGAGTGTTCGGAACACAGAATATCACGGTGAGCGAATCTAGGTAAAATACATGTCTCTTGGTTAGAACTCAATCCAAGAGTTTTTTCTGTGAAATCTGCCTCATTTTCGAAACTGGCATTTGGAAATTCCTTCAAAATCAGAGAAAATGATTGAAACTGACAATATGCCTTGTATTGTGATGGAAGTTCATAAAGCCACATGCAAACAAACCTGATGTGACTAATTGTAGAAAGCCTATGCATGTAGCGTGATCGTATGACGGAAATTTCCGGAGATGGACTCTATGTAAATTTCATGTCTATTTGGTAGAACTCGCTCCAAAAATTTTTTCTGGAGAAAACAGCATGATTTTCGAAACTGGCATTTGGAAAAAGCTTCAAATTAAGAGTTAATGTTTCTAGGTTTATATATGCCTTGTATGGTGGATGAAAGTTCTGTAATCCACATGTACATAAGTCATTAAAAATGTTTGTCAAATCCAGAAGTATGTAGCGTGTTCGGGAATTGGAATGTCACTGTGAGGAAACTATGTAAATTAAATTTCTATTGGGAAGTACTTGCTCCACGAGAATCTATTGTGAATCTGCCTCATTTTCAAAACTGGCATTAGGAAAATCTTTTGAAATATGGGAAAGTGCTTCAAAGTGTCAATATGGCATTTATGGTGGATGAATGTTAGGTAATTTTGATGCTACCAATTCTGTAGTGAATATTTGTCGAATCCTTCATGCGTGTAGTTATTTTGGAACACGGAATTTCACGCTGATGGGTTCTATGTAAATTGCATTTCTATTGGATAGAACTCGATCCAAGAGGTTTTCTCTGTGAAAACTGAATGATTTTAGAAACTGAGATTAGGAGAAATCTACTAAATCAGAATAAACTTTCTATGTGTAAATATACATTGTAAGGAAGATGAAAGTTCGATAATACAAATGTTCACAACTCATTAAAGTATGTTTGTCAAATCCGTGATTCATGTAACGTGTTCAGAACACGGAATGTCACGGTGAGTAAAACATGGTAAATTACATATCTTTTGTGTATAACTCGCTCCTAGAATATTTTTCTGCCAAATCTGCCTCATTTTCTAAACTGGCGTTAAAACTAATCTTTGAATTCTGAGAAAATTCTTCAAAGTATCAGTAAGCCTTGTAGGGTGGATGAAAGTGCTGTAATCCACATGCTAACAACTATGTAGTGAATATTTGTCGAATCCGAGATACATGTAGTGTGTTCAGAACACGGAATTTCACGGTGATCGAATCCATGTTTATTACATGTCTATAAGTTAGAACCTGCTCCAAGACGATTTGCCGTGAAATCTGCCTCAGTTTCGATACTGGCATTTGGAAAGCTCTGTGAAATCAGAGAAAATGCTTCTAAACATCAATATGCCTTGTATTGTGATGAAAGTCCTGTCATCCTCATGCAAACAACTCTATAGTTTATTTTTGTCGAATCATTTCTGCATGTGGTGTGATCGGTAAATGTAATTTCACAGCGGGGGAATCTATGTAATTTACGTATCTATTGGGTAGAAAACGCTCCAACATGTATTTCCTTTGAAAACTGCATGATTTTCGAAACTGCTATTAGGGAAAAGCTGCGAACTCAGAGTTAATGTTTCTATGTGTCAATATGCCTTGTATGGTGGATGAAAGATCTGTAATACACATGTACATAACTCATTAAAAATGTTTCTCAAATCCTTGATGTATGTAGCCTGTTCCGTACACGGTCTTTCTCGGTGAGGGAAGCTATGTATATTACATATCTATTGGTTAGAACCCTCTCCAGGAGAGTTTTACTGAAAAATCTGCCTCAGTTACGAAACTGGTGTTATGAAAACGCTGTGAAATCTGAGTAAATATTTTAAGGTGACAATATGTCTTCAATGGTTTATTAAAGATCGGTAATTCACATGCTATCAACTCAGCAGTGAATATTTGTTGAATCCTTGGTGATTGAAACTTTTTTTAGGAACATGAATGTTACGGTGATGGTATCTGTGAAAATGAGATGTCTATTGGATGGAACATGCAACAAGAGGATTTTTCTTGGAAAACTGCCTGATTTTCGAAACTGACTTTAGGAAATTTCTGCGAAATGTGAGTAAATGTTTCTCGGTGAAAACATGTCTTGTAAGGTGGATGAAAATTTGATAATCCACGTGCTCACACTCATTAAAGAATGATTGTCAAAACCTTGATGCATGTAACATTTTCAGGACACGGAATGTCACGGTGAGTGAACTAGTTAAATTACATATCTTTTGGGTAGAAGTGGCTCCAAGAACATTTTCTGTGAAATCAGCCTCATTTTCCAAACTGGCGTTAGGAAAAACATGAGAAATCTGAGAAAATGCTTCTAAGTGTGAATATGCCTTGAATGGGGAATTTAAGTCCGGTAATCCACGTAACCAACTATGAAGGGAATACTTTTCGAATCCGTGAATTATTTAGCGTGTTTGGAACAGGGAAATTCACGGTAATGAAACTATGTAAATTAAAATTCTATTGGGTAGAACTAGCTTGAATAGAATTTATCTGCGCAAATTGCATGATTTTCGAATTTGACGTTTGGATAAAACTGCGAAATGAGAGTAAATACTTGTAGGTGTAAATATGCCTGGTAGGGTGGATGTAAGATTGGTAATCCAAATGCTAACATCTCTGTAGTGAATATTTGTCGAATCCGAGGTACATGAAATGTGTTCGGAACACAAAATGTCATGATGAGCACATCTATGTAAATTACCTGTCTATTGGGTAGAACTCACTCCAAGAGCATTTTTCTGCAAAATCTGCCTCATTTTCAAATCTGGCATTAGGAAATATATTCGAAATATGAGAAAATGCTTCTAAGTGTCAATATGACTTGATTGGTGGATGAAAGTGCGGTAATCCACATTTTAACAAGAGTGTAGTAAATATTTTTCAAACCGTGATTCATGTAGCACGTTCGAAAAACAGAATTTCACGGTAATGGAACTATGTAAATTAGAATTCTATTGGGTAGAACTAGCTAGAATAGAATATTTCAGCGAAAATTGCTTGATTCTCGAATGGGATGTTTGGATAAAGCTGCGAAATGAGAGAAAATATTTGTAGGTGTAAAGATGCCTTTATGTTGGAAGAAAGTTCAGTAATCCATATTTTCACAACATATTAAAGAATCTTTTTTCTAATCCGTGATGCATGTACCATGTTCGCAATGTGGAATTTCACGTTGATTGAAACAATCTAAACTACTTGTCGATTCGGTAGAACTCACTTCAAGAGAATTTTTCTGTGAAAACTGCTTCATTTTTAAACTGGCGCTTGTAAAATGCTGCAAAATCTGAGAAAATACTTCTAAGAATCCATACTCAATGTTTTGTGATGAAAGTTCGGTAATCCACATGCTAACAAATCTGTAGTGAATATTTGTCGAATCCATTATGCATGTAGAATGATTGGAACACGGAATGTCACAGTGAGGAAATTTATGTAAATTACATTTCCCTAGGTTAGAAATCGCTCCAAGAGGTTTGTCCTGAGATAACAGCCTGATTTTTGAAACTGGCGTTAGGAATAAGCTGCGAACTATGATTAAACAATTGTAGGTGTAAATATGCCTTGTATGTTGGATGAAAGATCGGCAATACGCATACTAACAACTCTGTAGAGAATATTTGTCGAATCCGAGATACATGAAGAGTGTTCGGAACACAGAATATCACGGTGAGCGAATCTAGGTAAAATACATGTCTCTTGGTTAGAACTCAATCCAAGAGTTTTTTCTGCGAAATCTGCCTCATTTTCGAAACTGGCATTTGGAAATTCCTTCAAAATCAGAGAAAATGATTGAAACTGACAATATGCCTTGTATTGTGATGGAAGTTCATAAAGCCACATGCAAACAAACCTGATGTGACTAATTGTAGAAAGCCTATGCATGTAGCGTGATCGTATGACGGAAATTTCCGGAGATGGAATCTATGTAAATTTCATGTCTATTTGGTAGAACTCGCTCCAAAAATTTTTTCTGGAGGAAACAGCATGATTTTCGAAACTGGCATTTGGAAAAAGCTTCAAATTAAGAGTTAATGTTTCTAGGTTTATATATGCCTTGTATGGTGGATGAAATTTCTGTAATACACATGTACATAAGTCATTAAAAATGTTTGTCAAATCCAGAAGTATGTAGCGTGTTCGGGAATTGGAATGTCACTGTGAGGAAACTATGTAAATTACATTTCTATTGGGAAGTACTTGCTCCAAGAGAATCTATTGTGAATCTGCCTCATTTTCAAAACTGGCATTAGGAAAATCTTTTGAAATATGGGAAAGTGCTTCAAAGTGTCAATATGGCATTTATGGTGGATGAATGTTAGGTAATTTTTATGCTACCAATTCTGTAGTGAATATTTGTCGAATCCGTCATGCGTGTAGTTATTTTGGAACACGGAATTTCACGCTGATGGGTTCTATGTAAATTGCATTCCTATTGGATAGAACTCGATCCAAGAGGTTTTCTCTGTGAAAACTGCATGATTTTAGAAACTGAGATTAGGAGAAATCTACTAAATCAGAATAAACTTTCTATGTGTAAATATACATTGTAAGGAAGATGAAAGTTCGATAATACAAATGTTCACAACTCATTAAAGTATGTTTGTCAAATCCGTGATTCATGTAACGTGTTCAGAACACGGAATGTCACGGTGAGTAAAACATGGTAAATTACATATCTTTTGTGTATAACTCGCTCCTAGAATATTTTTCTGCCAAATCTGCCTCATTTTCTAAACTGGCGTTAAAACTAACCTTTGAATTCTCAGAAAATTCTTCAAAGTATCAGTAAGCCTTGTAGGGTGGATGAAAGTGCTGTAATCCACATGCTAACAACTATGTAGTGAATATTTGTCGAATCCGAGATACATGTAGTGTGTTCAGAACACGGAATTTCACGGTGATCGAATCCATGTTTATTACATGTCTATAAGTTAGAACCTGCTCCAAGACGATTTGCCGTGAAATCTGCCTCAGTTTCGATACTGGCATTTGGAAAGCTCTGTGAAATCAGAGAAAATGCTTCTAAACATCAATATGCCTTGTATTGTGATGAAAGTCCTGTCATCCTCATGCAAACAACTCTATAGTTTATTTTTGTCGAATCATTTCTGCATGTGGTGTGATCGGTAAATGTAATTTCACAGCGGGGGAATCTATGTAATTTACGTATCTATTGGGTAGAAAACGCTCCAACATGTATTTCCTTTGAAAACTGCATGATTTTCGAAACTGCTATTAGGGAAAAGCTGCGAACTCAGAGTTAATGTTTCTATGTGTCAATATGCCTTGTATGGTGGATGAAAGATCTGTAATACACATGTACATAACTCATTAAAAATGTTTCTCAAATCCTTGATGTATGTAGCCTGTTCCGAACACGGTCTTTCTCGGTGAGGGAAGCTATGTATATTACATATCTATTGGTTAGAACACTCTCCAGGAGAGTTTTACTGAAAAATCTGCCTCAGTTACGAAACTGGTGTTATGAAAACGCTGTGAAATCTGAGTAAATATTTTAAGGTGACAATATGTCTTCAATGGTTTATTAAAGATCGGTAATTCACATGCTATCAACTCAGCAGTGAATATTTGTTGAATCCTTGGTGATTGAAACTTTTTTTAGGAACATGAATGTTACGGTGATGGTGTCTGTGAAAATGAGATGTCTATTGAATGGAACATGCAACAAGAGGATTTTTCTTGGAAAACTGCCTGATTTTCGAAACTGACTTTAGGAAATTTCTGCGAAATGTGAGTAAATGTTTCTAGGTGAAAACATGTCTTGTAAGGTGGATGAAAATTTGATAATCCACGTGCTCACACTCATTAAAGAATGATTGTCGAAACCTTGATGCATGTAACATTTTCAGGACACGGAATGTCACGGTGAGTGAACTAGTTAAATTACATATCTTTTGGGTAGAACTGGCTCCAAGAACATTTTCTGTGAAATCAGCCTCATTTTCCAAACTGGCGTTAGGAAAAACATGAGAAATCTGAGAAAATGCTTCTAAGTGTGAATATGCCTTGAATGGGGTATTTAAGTCCGGTAATCCACGTAACCAACTATGAAGGGAATACTTTTCGAATCCGTGAATTATTTAGCGTGTTTGGAACAGGGAAACTCACGGTAATGAAACTATGTAAATTAAAATTCTATTGGGTAGAACTAGCTTGAATAGAATTTATCTGCGCAAATTGCATGATTTTCGAATTTGACGTTTGGATAAAACTGCGAAATGAGAGTAAATACTTGTAGGTGTAAATATGCCTGGTAGGGTGGATGTAAGATTGGTAATCCAAATGCTAACATCTCTGTAGTGAATATTTGTCGAATCCGAGGTACATGAAATGTGTTCGGAACACAAAATGTCATGATGAGCACATCTATGTAAATTACCTGTCTATTGGGTAGAACTCACTCCAAGAGCATTTTTCTGCAAAATCTGCCTCATTTTCAAATCTGGCATTAGGAAATATCTTCGAAATATGAGAAAATGCTTCTAAGTGTCAATATGACTTGATTGGTGGATGAAAGTCCGGTAATCCACATTTTAACAAGAGTGTAGTAAATATTTTTCAAACCGTGATTCATGTAGCGCGTTCGAAAAACAGAATTTCACGGTAATGGAACTATGTAAATTAGAATTCTATTGGGTAGAACTAGATAGAATAGAATATTTCAGCGAAAATTGCTTGATTCTCGAATGTGAGGTTTGGATAAAGCTGCGAAATGAGAGAAAATATTTGTAGGTGTAAAGATGCCTTTATGTTGGAAGAAAGTTCAGTAATCCACATTTTCACAACATATTAAAGAATCTTTTTTCTAATCCGTGATGCATGTACCATGTTCGGAATGTGGAATTTCACGTTGATTGAAACAATCTAAACTACTTGTCGATTCGGTAGGACTCACTTCAAGAGAATTTTTCTGTGAAAACTGCTTCATTTTTAAACTGGCACTTGGAAAACGCTGCAAAATCTGAGAAAATATTTCTAAGAATCAATACTCAATGTTTTGTGATGAAAGTTCGGTAATCCACATGCTAACAAATCTGTAGTGAATATTTGTCGAATCCGTTATGCATGTAGAATGATTGGAACACGGAATGTCACAGTGAGGAAATTTATGTAAATTACATTTCCCTAGGTTAGAACTCGCTCCAAGAGGTTTTTCCTGAGATAACAGCCTGATTTTTGAAACTGGCGTTAGGAATAAGCTGCGAACTCAGATTAATCAATTGTAGGTGTAAATATGCCTTGTATGGTGGATGAAAGTTCGGCAATCCGCATACTAACAACTCTGTAGAGAATATTTGTCGAATCCGAGATTCATGAAGAGTGTTCGGAACACAGAATATCACGGTGAGCGAATCTAGGTAAAATACATGTCTCTTGGTTAGAACTCAATCCAATAGTTTTTTCTGCGATATCTGCCTCATTTTCGAAACTGGCATTTGGAAATTCCTTCAAAATCAGAGAAAATGATTGAAACTGACAATATGCCTTGTATTGTGATGGAAGTTCATAAAGCCACATGCAAACAAACCTGATGTGGATAATTGTAGAAAGCCTATGCATGTAGCGTGATCGTATGACGGAAATTTCCGGAGATGGAATCTATGTAAATTTCATGTCTATTTGGTAGAACTCGCTCCAAAAATTTTTTCTGGAGAAAACAGCATGATTTTCAAAACTGGCATTTGGAAAAATCTTCAAATTAAGAGTTAATGTTTCTAGGTTTATATATGCCTTGTATGGTGGATGAAAGTTCTGTAATCCACATGTACATAAGTCATTAAAAATGTTTGTCAAATCCAGAAGTATGTATCGTGTTCGGGAATTGGAATGTCACTGTGAGGAAACTATGTAAATTACATTTCTATTGGGAAGTACTTGCTCCACGAGAATCTATTGTGAATCTGCCTCATTTTCAAAACTGGCATTAGGAAAATCTTTTGAAATATGGGAAAGTGCTTCAAAGTGTCAATATGGCATTTATGGTGGATGAATGTTAGGTAATTTTTATGCTACCAATTCTGTAGTGAATATTTGTCGAATCCGTCATGCGTGTAGTTATTTTGGAACACGGAATTTCACGCTGATGGGTTCTATGTAAATTGCATTTCTATTGGATAGAACTCGCTCCAAGGGGTTATCTCTGTGAAAACTGAATGATTTTAGAAACTGAGATTAGGAGAAATCTACTAAATCAGAATAAACTTTCTATGTGTAAATATACATTGTAAGGAAGATGAAAGTTCGATAATACAAATGTTCACAACTCATTAAAGTATGTTTGTCAAATCCGTGATTCGTGTAACGTGTTCAGAACACGGAATGTCACGGTGAGTAAAACATGGTAAATTACATATCTTTTGTGTATAACTCGCTCCTAGAATATTTTTCTGCCAAATCTGCCTCATTTTCTAAACTGGCGTTAAAACTAATCTTTGAATTCTGAGAAAATTCTTCAAAGTATCAGTAAGCCTTGTAGGGTGGATGAAAGTGCTGTAATCCACATGCTAACAACTATGTAGTGAATATTTGTCGAATCCGAGATACATGTAGTGTGTTCAGAACACGGAATTTCACGGTGATTGAATCCATGTTTATTACATGTCTATAAGTTAGAACCTGCTCCAAGACGATTTGCCGTGAAATCTGCCTCAGTTTCGATACTGGCATTTGGAAAGCTCTGTGAAATCAGAGAAAATGCTTCTAAACATCAATATGCCTTGTATTGTGATGAAAGTCCTGTCATCCTCATGCAAACAACTGTATAGTTTATTTTTGTCGAATCATTTCTGCATTTGGTGTGATCGGTAAATGTAATTTCACAGCGGGGGAATCTATGTAATTTACGTATCTATTGGGTAGAAAACGCTCCAACATGTATTTCCTTTGAAAACTGCATGATTTTCGAAACTGCTATTAGGGAAAAGCTGCGAACTCAGAGTTAATGTTTCTATGTGTCAATATGCCTTGTATGGTGGATGAAAGATCTATAATACACATGTACATAACTCATTAAAAATGTTTCTCAAATCCTTGATGTATGTAGCCTGTTCCGAACACGGTCTTTCTCGGTGAGGGAAGCTATGTATATTACATATCTATTGGTTAGAACCCTCTCCAGGAGAGTTTTACTGAAAAATCTGCCTCAGTTACGAAACTGGTGTTATGAAAACGCTGTGAAATCTGAGTAAATATTTTAAGGTGACAATATGTCTTCAATGGTTTATTAAAGATCGGTAATTCACATGCTATCAACTCAGCAGTGAATATTTGTTGAATCCTTGGTGATTGAAACTTTTTTTAGGAACATGAATGTTACGGTGATGGTATCTGTGAAAATGAGATGTCTATTGAATGGAACATGCAACAAGAGGATTTTTCTGGGAAAACTGCCTGATTTTCGAAACTGACTTTAGGAAATTTCTGCGAAATGTGAGTAAATGTTTCTAGGTGAAAACATGTCTTGTAAGGTGGATGAAAATTTGATAATCCACGTGCTCACACTCATTAAAGAATGATTGTCAAAACCTTGATGCATGTAACATTTTCAGGACACGGAATGTCACGGTGAGTGAACTAGTTAAATTACATATCTTTTGGGTAGAACTGGCTCCAAGAACATTTTCTGTGAAATCAGCCTCATTTTCCAAACTGGCGTTAGGAAAAACATGAGAAATCTGAGAAAATGCTTCTAAGTGTGAATATGCCTTGAATGGGGAATTTAAGTCCGGTAATCCACGTAACCAACTATGAAGGGAATACTTTTCGAATCCGTGAATTATTTAGCGTGTTTGGAACAGGGAAATTCACGGTAATGAAACTATGTAAATTAAAATTCTATTGGGTAGAACTAGCTTGAATAGAATTTATCTGCGCAAATTGCATGATTTTCGAATTTGACGTTTGGATAAAACTGCAAAATGAGAGTAAATACTTGTAGGTGTAAATATGCCTGGTAGGGTGGATGTAAGATTGGTAATCCAAATGCTAACATCTCTGTAGTGAATATTTGTCGAATCCGAGGTACATGAAATGTGTTCGGAACACAAAATGTCATGATGAGCACATCTATGTAAATTACCTGTCTATTGGGTAGAACTCACTCCAAGAGCATTTTTCTGCAAAATCTGCCTCATTTTCAAATCTGGCATTAGGAAATATCTTCGAAATATGAGAAAATGCTTCTAAGTGTCAATATGACTTGATTGGTGGATGAAAGTCCGGTAATCCACATTTTAACAAGAGTGTAGTAAATATTTTTCAAACCGTGATTCATGTAGCGCGTTCGAAAAACAGAATTTCACGGTAATGGAACTATGTAAATTAGAATTCTATTGGGTAGAACTAGCTAGAATAGAATATTTCAGCGAAAATTGCTTGATTCTCGAATGGGATGTTTGGATAAAGCTGCGAAATGAGAGAAAATATTTGTAGGTGTAAAGATGCCTTTATGTTGGAAGAAAGTTCAATAATCCATATTTTCACAACATATTAAAGAATCTTTTTTCTAATCCGTGATGCATGTACCATGTTCGGAATGTGGAATTTCACGTTGATTGAAACAAACTAAACTACTTGTCGATTCGGTAGAACTCACTTCAAGAGAATTTTTCTGTGAAAACTGCTTCATTTTTAAACTGGCGCTTGGAAAATGCTGCAAAATCTGAGAAAATACTTCTAAGAATCAATACTCAATGTTTTGTGATGAAAGTTCGGTAATCCACATGCTAACAAATCTGTAGTGAATATTTGTCGAATCCGTTATGCATGTAGAATGATTGGAACACGGAATGTCACAGTGAGGAAATTTATGTAAATTACATTTCCCTAGGTTAGAAATCGCTCCAAGAGGTTTTTCCTGAGATAACAGCCTGATTTTTGAAACTGGCGTTAGGAATAAGCTGCGAACTCAGATTAATCAATTGTAGGTGTAAATATGCCTTGTATGGTGGATGAAAGATCGGCAATACGCATACTAACAACTCTGTAGGGAATATTTGTCGAATCCGAGATACATGAAGAGTGTTCGGAACACAGAATATCACGGTGAGCGAATCTAGGTAAAATACATGTCTCTTGGTTAGAACTCAATCCAAGAGTTTTTTCTGCGAAATCTGCCTCATTTTCGAAACTGGCATTTGGAAATTCCTTCAAAATCAGAGAAAATGATTGAAACTGACAATATGCCTTGTATTGTGATGGAAGTTCATAAAGCCACATGCAAACAAACCTGATGTGACTAATTGTAGAAAGCCTATGCATGTAGCGTGATCGTATGACGGAAATTTCCGGAGATGGAATCTATGTAAATTTCATGTCAATTTGGTAGAACACTCTCCAAAAATTTTTTCTGGAGAAAACAGCGTGATTTTCGAAACTGGCATTTGGAAAAAGCTTCAAATTAAGAGTTAATGTTTCTAGGTTTATATATGCCTTGTATGGTGGATGAAAGTTCTGTAATCCACATGTACATAAGTCATTAAAAATGTTTGTCAAATCCAGAAGTATGTAGCGTGTTCGGGAATTGGAATGTCACTGTGAGGAAACTATGTAAATTACATTTCTATTGGGAAGTACTTGCTCCACGAGAATCTATTGTGAATCTGCCTCATTTTCAAAACTGGCATTAGGAAAATCTTTTGAAATATGGGAAAGTGCTTCAAAGTGTCAATATGGCATTTATGGTGGATGAATGTTAGGTAATTTTTATGCTACCAATTCTGTAGTGAATATTTGTCGAATCCGTCATGCGTGTAGGTATTTTGGAACACGGAATTTCACGCTGATGGGTTCTATGTAAATTGCATTTCTATTGGATAGAACTCGATCCAAGAGGTTTTCTCTGTGAAAACTGAATGATTTTAGAAACTGAGATTAGGAGAAATCTACTAAATCAGAATAAACTTTCTATGTGTAAATATACATTGTAAGGAAGATGAAAGTTCGATAATACAAATGTTCACAACTCATTAAAGTATGTTTGTCAAATCCGTGATTCATGTAACGTGTTCAGAACACGGAATGTCACGGTGAGTAAAACATGGTAAATTACATATCTTTTGTGTATAACTCGCTCCTAGAATATTTTTCTGCCAAATCTGCCTCATTTTCTAAACTGGCGTTAAAACTAATCTTTGAATTCTGAGAAAATTCTTCAAAGTATCAGTAAGCTTTGTAGGGTGGATGAAAGTGCTGTAATCCACATGCTAACAACTATGTAGTGAATATTTGTCGAATCCGAGATACATGTAGTGTGTTCAGAACACGGAATTTCACGGTGATCGAATCCATGTTTATTACATGTCTATAAGTTAGAACCTGCTCCAAGACGATTTGCCGTGAAATCTGCCTCAGTTTCGATACTGGCATTTGGAAAGCTCTGTGAAATCAGAGAAAATGCTTCTAAATATCAATATGCCTTGTATTGTGATGAAAGTCCTGTCATCCTCATGCAAACAACTCTATAGTTTATTTTTGTCGAATCATTTCTGCATGTGGTGTGATCGGTAAATGTAATTTCACAGCGGGGGAATCTATGTAATTTACGTATCTATTGGGTAGAAAACGCTCCAACATGTATTTCCTTTGAAAACTGCATGATTTTCGAAACTGCTATTAGGGAAAAGCTGCGAACTCAGAGTTAATGTTTCTATGTGTCAATATGCCTTGTATGGTGGATGAAAGATCTGTAATACACATGTACATAACTCATTAAAAATGTTTCTCAAATCCTTGATGTATGTAGCCTGTTCTGAACACGGTCTTTCTCTGTGAGGGAACCTATGTATATTAAATATCTATTGGTTAGAACCCTCTCCAGGAGTGTTTTACTGAAAAATCTGCCTCAGTTACGAAACTGGTGTTATGAAAACGCTGTGAAATCTGATTAAATATTTTAAGGTGACAATATGTCTTCAATGGTTTATTAAAGATCGGTAATTCACATGCTATCAACTCAGCAGTGAATATTTGTTGAATCCTTGGTGATTGAAATTTTTTTAAGAACATGAATGTTACGGTGATGGTATCTGTGAAAATGAGATGTCTATTGAATGGAACATGCAACAAGAGGATTTTTCTTGGAAAACTGCCTGATTTTCGAAACTGACTTTAGGAAATTTCTGCGAAATGTGAGTAAATGTTTCTAGGTGAAAACATGTCTTGTAAGGTGGATGAAAATTTGATAATCCACGTGCTCACACTCATTAAAGAATGATTGTCGAAACCTTGATGCATGTAACATTTTCAGGACTCGGAATGTCACGGTGTGTGAACTAGTTAAATTACATATCTTTTGGGTAGAACTGGCTCCAAGAACATTTTCTGTGAAATCAGCCTGATTTTCCAAACTGGCGTTAGGAAAAACATGAGAAATCTGAGAAAATGCTTCTAAGTGTGAATATGCCTTGAATGGGGAATTTAAGTCCGGTAATCCACGTAACCAACTATGAAGGGAATACTTTTCGAATCCGTGAATTATTTAGCGTGTTTGGAACAGGGAAATTCACGGTAATGAAACTATGTAAATTAAAATTCTATTGGGTAGAACTAGCTTGAATAGAATTTATCTGCGCAAATTGCATGATTTTCGAATTTGACGTTTGGATAAAACTGCGAAATGAGAGTAAATACTTGTAGGTGTAAATATGCCTGGTAGGGTGGATGTAAGATTGGTAATCCAAATGCTAACATCTCTGTAGTGAATATTTGTCGAATCCGAGGTACATGAAATGTGTTCGGAACGCAAAATGTCATGATGAGCACATCTATGTAAATTACCTATCTATTGGGTAGAACTCACTCCAAGAGCATTTTTCTGCAAAATCTGCCTCATTTTCAAATCTGGCATTAGGAAATATCTTCGAAATATGAGAAAATGCTTCTAAGTGTCAATATGACTTGATTGGTGGATGAAAGTCCGGTAATCCACATTTTAACAAGAGTGTAGTAAATATTTTTCAAACCGTGATTCATGTAGCGCGTTCGAAAAACAGAATTTCACGGTAATGGAACTATGTAAATTAGAATTCTATTGGGTAGAACTAGCTAGAATAGAATATTTCAGCGAAAATTGCTTGATTCTCGAATGGGATGTTTGGATATAGCTGCGAAATGAGAGAAAATATTTGTAGGTGTAAAGATGCCTTTATGTTGGAAGAAAGTTCAGTAATCCACATTTTCACAACATATTAAAGAATCTTTTTTCTAATCCGTGATGCATGTACCATGTTCGGAATGTGGAATTTCACGTTGATTGAAACAATCTAAACTACTTGTCGATTCGGTAGGACTCACTTCAAGAGAATTTTTCTGTGAAAACTGCTTCATTTTTAAACTGGCGCTTGGAAAACGCTGCAAAATCTGAGAAAATACTTCTAAGAATCAATACTCAATGTTTTGTGATGAAAGTTCGGTAATCCACATGCTAACAAATCTGTAGTGAATATTTGTCGAATCCGTTATGCATGTAGAATGATTGGAACACGGAATGTCACAGTGAGGAAATTTATGTAAATTACATTTCCCTAGGTTAGAAATCGCTCCAAGAGTTTTTTCCTGAGATAACAGCCTGATTTTTGAAACTGGCGTTAGGAATAATCTGCGAACTCAGATTAATCAATTGTAGGTGTAAATATGCCTTTTATGGTGGATGAAAGTTCGGCAATCCGCATACTAACAACTCTGTAGAGAATATTTGTCGAATCCGAGATACATGAAGAGTGTTCGGAACACAGAATATCACGGTGAGCGAATCTAGGTAAAATACATATCTCTTGGTTAGAACCCAATCCAAGAGTTTTTTCTGCGAAATCTGCCTCATTTTCGAAACTGGCATTTGGAAATTCCTTCAAAAACAGAGAAAATGATTGAAACTGACAATATGCCTTGTATTGTGATGGAAGTTCATAAAGCCACATGCAAACAAACCTGATGTGACTAATTGTAGAAAGCCTATGCATGTAGCGTGATCGTATGACGGAAATTTCCGGAGATGGAATCTATGTAAATTTCATGTCTACTTGGTAGAACTCGCTCCAAAAATTTTTTCTGGAGAAAACAGCATGATTTTCGAAACTGGCATTTGGAAAAAGCTTCAAATTAAGAGTTAATGTTTCTAGGTTTATATATGCCTTGTATGGTGGATGAAAGTTCTGTAATACACATGTACATAAGTCATTAAAAATGTTTGTCAAATCCAGAAGTATGTAGCATGTTCGGGAATTGGAATGTCACTTTGAGGAAACTATGTAAATTACATTTCTATTGGGAAGTACTTGCTCCAAGAGAATCTATTGTGAATCTGCCTCATTTTCAAAACTGGCATTAGGAAAATCTTTTGAAATATGGGAAAGTGCTTCAAAGTGTCAATATGGCATTTATGGTGGATGAATGTTAGGTAATTTTTATGCTACCAATTCTGTAGTGAATATTTGTCGAATCCGTCATGCGTGTAGGTATTTTGGAACACGGAATTTCACGCTGATGGGTTCTATGTAAATTGCATTTCTATTGGATAGAACTCGCTCCAAGAGGTTATCTGTGTGAAAACTGAATGATTTTAGAAACTGAGATTAGGAGAAATCTACTAAATCAGAATAAACTTTCTATGTGTAAATATACATTGTAAGGAAGATGAAAGTTCGATAATACAAATGTTCACAACTCATTAAAGTATGTTTGTCAAATCCGTGATTCATGTAACGTGTTCAGAACACGGAATGTCACGGTGAGTAAAACATGGTAAATTACAAATCTTTTGTGTATAACTCGCTCCTAGAATATTTTTCTGCCAAATCTGCCTCATTTTCTAAACTGGCGTTAAAACTAATCTTTGAATTCTGAGAAAATTCTTCAAAGTATCAGTAAGCCTTGTAGGGTGGATGAAAGTGCTGTAATCCACATGCTAACAACTATGTAGTGAATATTTGTCGAATCCGAGATACATGTAGTGTGTTCAGAACACGGAATTTCACGGTGATCGAATCCATGTTTATTACATGTCTATAAGTTAGAACCTGCTCCAAGACGATTTGCCGTGAAATCTGCCTCAGTTTCGATACTGGCATTTGGAAAGCTCTGTGAAATCAGAGAAAATGCTTCTAAACATCAATATGCCTTGTATTGTGATGAAAGTCCTGTCATCCTCATGCAAACAACTCTATAGTTTATTTTTGTCGAATCATTTCTGCATGTGGTGTGATCGGTAAATGTAATTTCACAGCGGGGGAATCTATGTAATTTACGTATCTATTGGGTAGAAAACGCTCCAACATGTATTTCCTTTGAAAACTGCATGATTTTCGAAACTGCTATTAGGGAAAAGCTGCGAACTCAGAGTTAATGTTTCTATGTGTCAATATGCCTTGTATGGTGGATGAAAGATCTGTAATACACATGTACATAACTCATTAAAAATGTTTCTCAAATCCTTGATGTATGTAGCCTGTTCCGAACACGGTCTTTCTCGGTGAGGGAAGCTATGTATATTACATATCTATTGGTTAGAACCCTCTCCAGGAGAGTTTTACCGAAAAATCTGCCTCAGTTACGAAACTGGTGTTATGAAAACGCTGTGAAAACTGAGTAAATATTTTAAGGTGACAATATGTCTTCAATGGTTTATTAAAGATCGGTAATTCACATGCTATCAACTCAGCAGTGAATATTTGTTGAATCCTTGGTGATTGAAACTTTTTTTAGGAACATGAATGTTACGGTGATGGTATCTGTGAAAATGAGATGTCTATTGAATGGAACATGCAACAAGAGGATTTTTCTGGGAAAACTGCCTGATTTTCGAAACTGACTTTAGGAAATTTCTGCGAAATGTGAGTAAATGTTTCTAGGTGAAAACATGTCTTGTAAGGTGGATGAAAATTTGATAATCCACGTGCTCACACTCATTAAAGAATGATTGTCGAAACCTTGATGCATGTAACATTTTCAGGACACGGAATGTCACGGTGAGTGAACTAGTTAAATTACATATCTTTTGGGTAGAACTGGCTCCAAGAACATTTTCTGTGAAATCAGCCTCATTTTCCAAACTGGCGTTAGGAAAAACATGAGAAATCTGAGAAAATGCTTCTAAGTGTGAATATGCCTTGAATGGGGAATTTAAGTCCGGTAATCCACGTAACCAACTATGAAGGGAATACTTTTCGAATCCGTGAATTATTTAGCGTGTTTGGAACAGGGAAATTCACGGTAATGAAACTATGTAAATTAAAATTCTATTGGGTAGAACTAGCTTGAATAGAATTTATCTGCGCAAATTGCATGATTTTCGAATTTGACGTTTGGATAAAACTGCGAAATGAGAGTAAATACTTGTAGGTGTAAATATGCCTGGTAGGGTGGATGTAAGATTGGTAATCCAAATGCTAACATCTCTGTAGTGAATATTTGTCGAATCCGAGGTACATGAAATGTGTTCGGAACACAAAATGTCATGATGAGCACATCTATGTAAATTACCTGTCTATTGGGTAGAACTCACTCCAAGAGCATTTTTCTGCAAAATCTGCCTCATTTTCAAATCTGGCATTAGGAAATATCTTCGAAATATGAGAAAATGCTTCTAAGTGTCAATATGACTTGATTGGTGGATGAAAGTCCGGTAACCCACATTTTAACAAGAGTGTAGTAAATATTTTTCAAACCGTGATTCATGTAGCGCGTTCGAAAAACAGAATTTCACGGTAATGGAACTATGTAAATTAGAATTCTATTGGGTAGAACTAGCTAGAATAGAATATTTCAGCGAAAATTGCTTGATTTTCGAATGGGATGTTTGGATAAAGCTGCGAAATGAGAGAAAATATTTGTAGGTGTAAAGATGCCTTTATGTTGGAAGAAATTACAGTAATCCATATTTTCACAACATATTAAAGAATCTTTTTTCTAATCCGTGATGCATGTACCATGTTCGGAATGTGGAATTTCACGTTGATTGAAACAATCTAAACTACTTGTCGATTCGGTAGAACTCACTTCAAGAGAATTTTTCTGTGAAAACTGCTTCATTTTTAAACTGGCGCTTGGAAAATGCTGCAAAATCTGAGAAAATACTTCTAAGAATCAATACTCAATGTTTTGTGATGAAAGTTCGGTAATCCACATGCTAACAAATCTGTAGTGAATATTTGTCGAATCCGTTATGCATGTAGAATGATTGGAACACGGAATGTCACAGTGAGGAAATTTATGTAAATTACATTTCCCTAGGTTAGAAATCGCTCCAAGAGGTTTGTCCTGAGATAACAGCCTGATTTTTGAAACTGGCATTAGGAATAAGCTGCGAACTCAGATTAAACAATTGTAGGTGTAAATATGCCTTGTATGGTGGATGAAAGATCGGCAATACGCATACTAACAACTCTGTAGAGAATATTTGTCGAATCCGAGATACATGAAGAGTGTTCGGAACACAGAATGTCACGGTGAGCGAATCTAGGTAAAATACATGTCTCTTGGTTAGAACTCAATCCAAGAGTTTTTTCTGCGAAATCTGCCTCATTTTCGAAACTGGCATTTGGAAATTCCTTCAAAATCAGAGAAAATGATTGAAACAGACAATATGCCTTGTATTGTGATGGAAGTTCATAAAGCCACATGCAAACAAACCTGATGTGACTAATTGTAGAAAGCCTATGCATGTAGCGTGATCGTATGACGGAAATTTCCGGAGATGGAATCTATGTAAATTTCATGTCAATTTGGTAGAACTCGCTCCAAAAATTTTTTCTGGAGAAAACAGCATGATTTTCGAAACTGGCATTTGGAAAAAGCTTCAAATTAAGAGTTAATGTTTCTAGGTTTATATATGCCTTGTATGGTGGATGAAAGTTCTGTAATCCACATGTACATAAGTCATTAAAAATGTTTGTCAAATCCAGAAGTATGTAGCGTGTTCGGGAATTGGAATGTCACTGTGAGGAAACTATGTAAATTACATTTCTATTGGGAAGTACTTGCTCCACGAGAATCTATTGTGAATCTGCCTCATTTTCAAAACTGGCATTAGGAAAATCTTTTGAAATATGGGAAAGTGCTTCAAAGTGTCAATATGGCATTTATGGTGGATGAATGTTAGGTAATTTTTATGCTACCAATTCTGTAGTGAATATTTGTCGAATCCGTCATGCGTGTAGTTATTTTGGAACACGGAATTTCACGCTGATGGGTTCTATGTAAATTGCATTTCTATTGGATAGAACTCGATCCAAGAGGTTTTCTCTGTGAAAACTGAATGATTTTAGAAACTGAGATTAGGAGAAATCTACTAAATCAGAATAAACTTTCTATGTGTAAATATACTTTGTAAGGAAGATGAAAGTTCGATAATACAAATGTTCACAACTCATTAAAGTATGTTTGTCAAATCCGTGATTCATGTAACGTGTTCAGAACACGGAATGTCACGGTGAGTAAAACATGGTAAATTACATATCTTTTGTGTATAACTCGCTCCTAGAATATTTTTCTGCCAAATCTGCCTCATTTTCTAAACTGGCGTTAAAACTAATCTTTGAATTCTGAGAAAATTCTTCAAAGTATCAGTAAGCTTTGTAGGGTGGATGAAAGTGCTGTAATCCACATGCTAACAACTATGTAGTGAATATTTGTCGAATCCGAGATACATGTAGTGTGTTCAGAACACGGAATTTCACGGTGATCGAATCCATGTTTATTACATGTCTATAAGTTAGAACCTGCTCCAAGACGATTTGCCGTGAAATCTGCCTCAGTTTCGATACTGGCATTTGGAAAGCTCTGTGAAATCAGAGAAAATGCTTCTAAACATCAATATGCCTTGTATTGTGATGAAAGTCCTGTCATCCTCATGCAAACAACTCTATAGTTTATTTTTGTCGAATCATTTCTGCATGTGGTGTGATCGGTAAATGTAATTTCACAGCAGGGGAATCTATGTAATTTACGTATCTATTGGGTAGAAAATGCTCCAACATGTATTTCCTTTGAAAACTGCATGATTTTCGAAACTGCTATTAGGGAAAAGCTGCGAACTCAGAGTTAATGTTTCTATGTGTCAATATGCCTTGTATGGTGGATGAAAGATCTGTAATACACATGTACATAACTCATTAAAAATGTTTCTCAAATCCTTGATGTATGTAGCCTGTTCCGAACACGGTCTTTCTCGGTTAGGGAAGCTATGTATATTACATATCTATTGGTTAGAACCCTCTCCAGGAGAGTTTTACTGAAAAATCTGCCTCAGTTACGAAACTGGTGTTATGAAAACGCTGTGAAATCTGAGTAAATATTTTAAGGTGACAATATGTCTTCAATGGTTTATTAAAGATCGGTAATTCACATGCTATCAACTCAGCAGTGAATATTTGTTGAATCCTTGGTGATTGAAACTTTTTTTAGGAACATGAATGTTACGGTGATGGTATCTGTGAAAATGAGATGTCTATTGAATGGAACATGCAACAAGAGGATTTTTCTGGGAAAACTGCCTGATTTTCGAAACTGACTTTAGGAAATTTCTGCGAAATGTGAGTAAATGTTTCTAGGTGAAAACATGTCTTGTAAGGTGGATGAAAATTTGATAATCCACGTGCTCACACTCATTAAAGAATGATTGTCGAAACCTTGATGCATGTAACATTTTCAGGACACGGAATGTCACGGTGAGTGAACTAGTTAAATTACATATCTTTTGGGTAGAACTGGCTCCAAGAACATTTTCTGTGAAATCAGCCTCATTTTCCAAACTGGCGTTAGGAAAAACATGAGAAATCTGAGAAAATGCTTCTAAGTGTGAATATGCCTTGAATGGGGAATTTAAGTCCGGTAATCCACGTAACCAACTATGAAGGGAATACTTTTCGAATCCATGAATTATTTAGCGTGTTTGGAACATGGAAATTCACGGTAATGAAACTATGTAAATTAAAATTCTATTGGGTAGAACTAGCTTGAATAGAATTTATCTGCGCTAATTGCATGATTTTCGAATTTGACGTTTGGATAAAACTGCGAAATGAGAGTAAATACTTGTAGGTGTAAATATGCCTGGTAGGGTGGATGTAAGATTGGTAATCCAAATGCTAACATCTCTGTAGTGAATATTTGTCGAATCCGAGGTACATGAAATGTGTTCGGAACACAAAATGTCATGATGAGCACATCTATGTAAATTACCTGTCTATTGGGTAGAACTCACTCCAAGAGCATTTTTCTGCAAAATCTGCCTCATTTTCAAATCTGGCATTAGGAAATATCTTCGAAATATGAGAAAATGCTTCTAAGTGTCAATATGACTTGATTGGTGGATGAAAGTCCGGTAATCCACATTTTAACAAGAGTGTAGTAAATATTTTTCAAACCGTGATTCATGTAGCGCGTTCGAAAAACAGAATTTCACGGTAATGGAACTATGTAAATTAGAATTCTATTGGGTAGAACTAGCTAGAATAGAATATTTCAGCGAAAATTGCTTGATTCTCGAATGGGATGTTTGGATAAAGCTGCGAAATGAGAGAAAATATTTGTAGGTGTAAAGATGCCTTTATGTTGGAAGAAAGTACAGTAATCCATATTTTCACAACATATTAAAGAATCTTTTTTCTAATCCGTGATGCATGTACCATGTTCGCAATGTGGAATTTCACGTTGATTGAAACAATCTAAACTACTTGTCAATTCGGTAGAACTCACTTCAAGAGAATTTTTCTGTGAAAACTGCTTCATTTTTAAACTGGCGCTTGGAAAATGCTGCAAAATCTGAGAAAATACTTCTAAGAATCAATACTCAATGTTTTGTGATGAAAGTTCGGTAATCCACATGCTAACAAATCTGTAGTGAATATTTGTCGAATCCGTTATGCATGTAGAATGATTGGAACACGGAATGTCACAGTGAGGAAATTTATGTAAATTACATTTCCCTAGGTTAGAAATCGCTCCAAGAGGTTTGTCCAGAGATAACAGCCTGATTTTTGAAACTGGCGTTAGGAATAAGCTGCGAACTATGATTAAACAATTGTAGGTGTAAATATGCCTTGTATGGTGGATGAAAGATCGGCAATACGCATACTAACAACTCTGTAGAGAATATTTGTCGAATCCGAGATACATGAAGAGTGTTCGGAACACAGAATGTCACGGTGAGCGAATCTAGGTAAAATACATGTCTCTTGGTTAGAACTCAATCCAAGAGTTTTTTCTGCGAAATCTGCCTCATTTTCGAAACTGGCATTTGGAAATTCCTTCAAAATCAGAGAAAATGATTGAAACAGACAATATGCCTTGTATTGTGATGGAAGTTCATAAAGCCACATGCAAACAAACCTGATGTGACTAATTGTAGAAAGCCTATGCATGTAGCGTGATCGTATGACGGAAATTTCCGGAGATGGAATCTATGTAAATTTCATGTCAATTTGGTAGAACTCGCTCCAAAAATTTTTTCTGGAGAAAACAGCATGATTTTCGAAACTGGCATTTGGAAAAAGCTTCAAATTAAGAGTTAATGTTTCTAGGTTTATATATGCCTTGTATGGTGGATGAAAGTTCTGTAATCCACATGTACATAAGTCATTAAAAATGTTTGTCAAATCCAGAAGTATGTAGCGTGTTCGGGAATTGGAATGTCACTGTGAGGAAACTATGTAAATTACATTTCTATTGGGAAGTACTTGCTCCACGAGAATCTATTGTGAATCTGCCTCATTTTCAAAACTGGCATTAGGAAAATCTTTTGAAATATGGGAAAGTGCTTCAAAGTGTCAATATGGCATTTATGGTGGATGAATGTTAGGTAATTTTGATGCTACCAATTCTGTAGTGAATATTTGTCGAATCCGTCATGCGTGTAGTTATTTTGGAACACGGAATTTCACGCTGATGGGTTCTATGTAAATTGCATTTCTATTGGATAGAACTCGATCCAAGAGGTTTTCTCTGTGAAAACTGAATGATTTTAGAAACTGAGATTAGGAGAAATCTACTAAATCAGAATAAACTTTCTATGTGTAAATATACATTGTAAGGAAGATGAAAGTTCGATAATACAAATGTTCACAACTCATTAAAGTATGTTTGTCAAATCCGTGATTCATGTAACGTGTTCAGAACACGGAATGTCACGGTGAGTAAAACATGGTAAATTACATATCTTTTGTGTATAACTCGCTCCTAGAATATTTTTCTGCCAAATCTGCCTCATTTTCTAAACTGGCGTTAAAACTAATCTTTGAATTCTGAGAAAATTCTTCAAAGTATCAGTAAGCTTTGTAGGGTGGATGAAAGTGCTGTAATCCACATGCTAACAACTATGTAGTGAATATTTGTCGAATCCGAGATACATGTAGTGTGTTCAGAACACGGAATTTCACGGTGATCGAATCCATGTTTATTACATGTCTATAAGTTAGAACCTGCTCCAAGACGATTTGCCGTGAAATCTGCCTCAGTTTCGATACTGGCATTTGGAAAGCTCTGTGAAATCAGAGAAAATGCTTCTAAACATCAATATGCCTTGTATTGTGATGAAAGTCCTGTCATCCTCATGCAAACAACTCTATAGTTTATTATTGTCGAATCATTTCTGCATGTGGTGTGATCGGTAAATGTAATTTCACAGCGGGGGAATCTATGTAATTTACGTATCTATTGGGTAGAAAACGCTCCAACATGTATTTCCTTTGAAAACTGCATGATTTTCGAAACTGCTATTAGGGAAAAGCTGCGAACTCAGAGTTAATGTTTCTATGTGTCAATATGCCTTGTATGGTGGATGAAAGATCTGTAATACACATGTACATAACTCATTAAAAATGTTTCTCAAATCCTTGATGTATGTAGCCTGTTCCGAACACGGTCTTTCTCGGTGAGGGAAGCTATGTATATTACATATCTATTGGTTAGAACCCTCTCCAGGAGAGTTTTACTGAAAAATCTGCCTCAGTTACGAAACTGGTGTTATGAAAACGCTGTGAAATCTGAGTAAATATTTTAAGGTGACAATATGTCTTCAATGGTTTATTAAAGATCGGTAATTCACATGCTATCAACTCAGCAGTGAATATTTGTTGAATCCTTGGTGATTGAAACTTTTTTTAGGAACATGAATGTTACGGTGATGGTATCTGTGAAAATGAGATGTCTATTGAATGGAACATGCAACAAGAGGATTTTTCTGGGAAAACTGCCTGATTTTCGAAACTGACTTTAGGAAATTTCTGCGAAATGTGAGTAAATGTTTCTAGGTGAAAACATGTCTTGTAAGGTGGATGAAAATTTGATAATCCACGTGCTCACACTCATTAAAGAATGATTGTCGAAACCTTGATGCATGTAACATTTTCAGGACACGGAATGTCACGGTGAGTGAACTAGTTAAATTACATATCTTTTGGGTAGAACTGGCTCCAAGAACATTTTCTGTGAAATCAGCCTCATTTTCCAAACTGGCGTTAGGAAAAACATGAGAAATCTGAGAAAATGCTTCTAAGTGTGAATATGCCTTGAATGGGGAATTTAAGTCCGGTAATCCACGTAACCAACTATGAAGGGAATACTTTTCGAATCCATGAATTATTTAGCGTGTTTGGAACATGGAAATTCACAGTAATGAAACTATGTAAATTAAAATTCTATTGGGTAGAACTAGCTTGAATAGAATTTATCTGCGCTAATTGCATGATTTTCGAATTTGACGTTTGGATAAAACTGCGAAATGAGAGTAAATACTTGTAGGTGTAAATATGCCTGGTAGGGTGGATGTAAGATTGGTAATCCAAATGCTAACATCTCTGTAGTGAATATTTGTCGAATCCGAGGTACATGAAATGTGTTCGGAACACAAAATGTCATGATGAGCACATCTATGTAAATTACCTGTCTATTGGGTAGAACTCACTCCAAGAGCATTTTTTTGCAAAATCTGCCTCATTTTCAAATCTGGCATTAGGAAATATCTTCGAAATATGAGAAAATGCTTCTAAGTGTCAATATGACTTGATTGGTGGATGAAAGTCCGGTAATCCACATTTTAACAAGAGTGTAGTAAATATTTTTCAAACCGTGATTCATGTAGCGCGTTCGAAAAACAGAATTTCACGGTAATGGAACTATGTAAATTAGAATTCTATTGGGTAGAACTAGCTAGAATAGAATATTTCAGCGAAAATTGCTTGATTCTCGAATGGGATGTTTGGATAAAGCTGCGAAATGAGAGAAAATATTTGTAGGTGTAAAGATGCCTTTATGTTGGAAAAAAGTTCAATAATCCATATTTTCACAACATATTAAATAATCTTTTTTCTAATCCGTGATGCATGTACCATGTTCGCAATGTGGAATTTCACGTTGATTGAAACAATCTAAACTACTTGTCGATTCGGTAGAACTCACTTCAAGAGAATTTTTCTGTGAAAACTGCTTCATTTTTAAACTGGCGCTTGGAAAACGCTGCAAAATCTGAGAAAATACTTCTAAGTATCAATACTCAATGTTTTGTAGTGAAAGTTCGGTAATCCACATGCTAACAAATCTGTAGTGAATATTTGTCGAATCCGTTATGCATGTAGAATGATTGGAACACGGAATGTCACAGTGAGGAAATTTATGTAAATTACATTTCCCTAGGTTAGATATCGCTCCAAGAGGATTTTCCTGAGATAGCCTGATTTTTGAAACTGGCGTTAGGAATAAGCTGCGAACTCAGATTAAACAATTGTAGGTGTAAATATGCCTTGTATGGTGGATGAAAGATCGGCAATACGCATACTAACAACTCTGTAGGGAATATTTGTCGAATCCGAGATACATGAAGAGTGTTCGGAACACAGAATATCACGGTGAGCGAATCTAGGTAAAATACATGTCTCTTGGTTAGAACTCAATCCAAGAGTTTTTTCTGCGAAATCTGCCTCATTTTCGAAACTGGCATTTGGAAATTCCTTCAAAATCAGAGAAAATGATTGAAACTGACAATATGCCTCGTATTGTAATGGAAGTTCATAAAGCCACATGCAAACAAACCTGATGTGACTAATTGTAGAAAGCCTATGCATGTAGCGTGATCGTATGACGGAAATTTCCGGAGATGGAATCTATGTAAATTTCATGTCAATTTGGTAGAACTCGCTCCAAAAATTTTTTCTGGAGAAAACAGCATGATTTTCGAAACTGGCATTTGGAAAAAGCTTCAAATTAAGAGTTAATGTTTCTAGGTTTATATATGCCTTGTATGGTGGATGAAAGTTCTGTAATCCACATGTACATAAGTCATTAAAAATGTTTGTCAAATCCAGAAGTATGTAGCGTGTTCGGGAATTGGAATGTCACTGTGAGGAAACTATGTAAATTACATTTCTATTGGGAAGTACTTGCTCCACGAGAATCTATTGTGAATCTGCCTCATTTTCAAAACTGGCATTAGGAAAATCTTTTGAAATATGGGAAAGTGCTTCAAAGTGTCAATATGGCATTTATGGTGGATGAATGTTAGGTAATTTTTATGCTACCAATTCTGTAGTGAATATTTGTCGAATCCGTCATGCGTGTAGTTATTTTGGAACACGGAATTTCACGCTGATGGGTTCTATGTAAATTGCATTTCTATTGGATAGAACTCGATCCAAGAGGTTTTCTCTGTGAAAACTGAATGATTTTAGAAACTGAGATTAGGAGAAATCTACTAAATCAGAATAAACTTTCTATGTGTAAATATACATTGTAAGGAAGATGAAAGTTCGATAATACAAATGTTCACAACTCATTAAAGTATGTTTGTCAAATCCGTGATTCATGTAACGTGTTCAGAACACGGAATGTCACGGTGAGTAAAACATGGTAAATTACATATCTTTTGTGTATAACTCGCTCCTAGAATATTTTTCTGCCAAATCTGCCTCATTTTCTAAACTGGCGTTCAAACTAATCTTTGAATTCTGAGAAAATTCTTCAAAGTATCAGTAAGCCTTGTAGGGTGGATGAAAGTGCTGTAATCCACATGCTAACAACTATGTAGTGAATATTTGTCGAATCCGAGATACATGTAGTGTGTTCAGAACACGGAATTTCACGGTGATCGAATCCATGTTTATTACATGTCTATAAGTTAGAACCTGCTCCAAGACGATTTGCCGTGAAATCTGCCTCAGTTTCGATACTGGCATTTGGAAAGCTCTGTGAAATCAGAGAAAATGCTTCTAAACATCAATATGCCTTGTATTGTGATGAAAGTCCTGTCATCCTCATGCAAACAACTCTATAGTTTATTTTTGTCGAATCATTTCTGCATGTGGTGTGATCGGTAAATGTAATTTCACAGCGGGGGAATCTATGTAATTTACGTATCTATTGGGTAGAAAACGCTCCAACATGTATTTCCTTTGAAAACTGCATGATTTTCGAAACTGCTATTAGGGAAAAGCTGCGAACTCAGAGTTAATGTTTCTATGTGTCAATATGCCTTGTATGGTGGATGAAAGATCTGTAATACACATGTACATAACTCATTAAAAATGTTTCTCAAATCCTTGATGTATGTAGCCTGTTCCGAACACGGTCTTTCTCGGTGAGGGAAGCTATGTATATTACATATCTATTGGTTAGAACCCTCTCCAGGAGAGTTTTACTGAAAAATCTGCCTCAGTTACGAAACTGGTGTTATGAAAACGCTGTGAAATCTGAGTAAATATTTTAAGGTGACAATATGTCTTCAATGGTTTATTAAAGATCGGTAATTCACATGCTATCAACTCAGCAGTGAATATTTGTTGAATCCTTGGTGATTGAAACTTTTTTTAGGAACATGAATGTTACGGTGATGGTATCTGTGAAAATGAGATGTCTATTGAATGGAACATGCAACAAGAGGATTTTTCTGGGAAAACTGCCTGATTTTCGAAACTGACTTTAGGAAATTTCTGCGAAATGTGAGTAAATGTTTCTAGGTGAAAACATGTCTTGTAAGGTGGATGAAAATTTGATAATCCACGTGCTCACACTCATTAAAGAATGATTGTCGAAACCTTGATGCATGTAACATTTTCAGGACACGGAATGTCACGGTGAGTGAACTAGTTAAATTACATATCTTTTGGGTAGAACTGGCTCCAAGAACATTTTCTGTGAAATCAGCCTCATTTTCCAAACTGGCGTTAGGAAAAACATGAGAAATCTGAGAAAATGCTTCTAAGTGTGAATATGCCTTGAATGGGGAATTTAAGTCCGGTAATCCACGTAACCAACTATGAAGGGAATACTTTTCGAATCCATGAATTATTTAGCGTGTTTGGAACATGGAAATTCACGGTAATGAAACTATGTAAATTAAAATTCTATTGGGTAGAACTAGCTTGAATAGAATTTATCTGCGCTAATTGCATGATTTTCGAATTTGACGTTTGGATAAAACTGCGAAATGAGAGTAAATACTTGTAGGTGTAAATATGCCTGGTAGGGTGGATGTAAGATTGGTAATCCAAATGCTAACATCTCTGTAGTGAATATTTGTCGAATCCGAGGTACATGAAATGTGTTCGGAACACAAAATGTCATGATGAGCACATCTATGTAAATTACCTGTCTATTGGGTAGAACTCACTCCAAGAGCATTTTTCTGCAAAATCTGCCTCATTTGCAAATCTGGCATTAGGAAATATCTTCGAAATATGAGAAAATGCTTCTAAGTGTCAATATGACTTGATTGGTGGATGAAAGTCCGGTAATCCACATTTTAACAAGAGTGTAGTAAATATTTTTCAAACCGTGATTCATGTAGCGCGTTCGAAAAACAGAATTTCACGGTAATGGAACTATGTAAATTAGAATTCTATTGGGTAGAACTAGCTAGAATAGAATATTTCAGCGAAAATTGCTTGATTCTCGAATGGGATGTTTGGATAAAGCTGCGAAATGAGAGAAAATATTTGTAGGTGTAAAGATGCCTTTATGTTGGAAGAAAGTTCAATAATCCATATTTTCACAACATATTAAAGAATCTTTTTTCTAATCCGTGATGCATGTACCATGTTCGCAATGTGGAATTTCACGTTGATTGAAACAATCTAAACTACTTGTCGATTCGGTAGAACTCACTTCAAGAGAATTTTTCTGTGAAAACTGCTTCATTTTTAAACTGGCGCTTGGAAAACCATGCAAAATCTGAGAAAATACTTCTAAGTATCAATACTCAATGTTTTGTAGTGAAAGTTCGGTAATCCACATGCTAACAAATCTGTAGTGAATATTTGTCGAATCCGTTATGCATGTAGAATGATTGGAACACGGAATGTCACAGTGAGGAAATTTATGTAAATTACATTTCCCTAGGTTAGAAATCGCTCCAAGAGGTTTTTCCTGAGATAGCCTGATTTTTGAAACTGGCGTTAGGAATAAGCTGCGAACTCAGATTAAACAATTGTAGGTGTAAATATGCCTTGTATGGTGGATGAAAGATCGGCAATACGCATACTAACAACTCTGTAGGGAATATTTGTCGAATCCGAGATACATGAATAGTGTTCGGAACACAGAATATCACGGTGAGCGAATCTAGGTAAAATACATGTCTCTTGGTTAGAACTCAATCCAAGAGTTTTTTCTGCGAAATCTGCCTCATTTTCGAAACTGGCATTTGGAAATTCCTTCAAAATCAGAGAAAATGATTGAAACTGACAATATGCCTCGTATTGTGATGGAAGTTCATAAAGCCACATGCAAACAAACCTGATGTGACTAATTGTAGAAAGCCTATGCATGTAGCGTGATCGTATGACGGAAATTTCCGGAGATGGAATCTATGTAAATTTCATGTCAATTTGGTAGAACTCGCTCCAAAAATTTTTTCTGGAGGAAACAGCATGATTTTCGAAACTGGCATTTGGAAAAAGCTTCAAATTAAGAGTTAATGTTTCTAGGTTTATATATGCCTTGTATGGTGGATGAAAGTTCTGTAATCCACATGTACATAAGTCATTAAAAATGTTTGTCAAATCCAGAAGTATGTAGCGTGTTCGGGAATTGGAATGTCACTGTGAGGAAACTATGTAAATTACATTTCTATTGGGAAGTACTTGCTCCACGAGAATCTATTGTGAATCTGCCTCATTTTCAAAACTGGCATTAGGAAAATCTTTTGAAATATGGGAAAGTGCTTCAAAGTGTCAATATGGCATTTATGGTGGATGAATGTTAGGTAATTTTGATGCTACCAATTCTGTAGTGAATATTTGTCGAATCCGTCATGCGTGTAGTTATTTTGGAACACGGAATTTCACGCTGATGGGTTCTATGTAAATTGCATTTCTATTGGATAGAACTCGATCCAAGAGGTTTTCTCTGTGAAAACTGAATGATTTTAGAAACTGAGATTAGGAGAAATCTACTAAATCAGAATAAACTTTCTATGTGTAAATATACATTGTAAGGAAGATGAAAGTTCGATAATACAAATGTTCACAACTCATTAAAGTATGTTTGTCAAATCCGTGATTCATGTAACGTGTTCAGAACATGGAATGTCACGGTGAGTAAAACATGGTAAATTACATATCTTTTGTGTATAACTCGCTCCTAGAATATTTTTCTGCCAAATCTGCCTCATTTTCTAAACTGGCGTTAAAACTAATCTTTGAATTCTGAGAAAATTCTTCAAAGTATCAGTAAGCCTTGTAGGGTGGATGAAAGTGCTGTAATCCACATGCTAACAACTATGTAGTGAATATTTGTCGAATCCGAGATACATGTAGTGTGTTCAGAACACGGAATTTCACGGTGATCGAATCCATGTTTATTACATGTCTATAAGTTAGAACCTGCTCCAAGACGATTTGCCGTGAAATCTGCCTCAGTTTCGATACTGGCATTTGGAAAGCTCTGTGAAATCAGAGAAAATGCTTCTAAACATCAATATGCCTTGTATTGTGATGAAAGTCCTGTCATCCTCATGCAAACAATTCTATAGTTTATTTTTGTCGAATCATTTCTGCATGTGGTGTGATCGGTAAATGTAATTTCACAGCGGGGGAATCTATGTAATTTACGTATCTATTGGGTAGAAAACGCTCCAACATGTATTTCCTTTGAAAACTGCATGATTTTCGAAACTGCTATTAGGGAAAAGCTGCGAACTCAGAGTTAATATTTCTATGTGTCAATATGCCTTGTATGGTGGATGAAAGATCTGTAATACACATGTACATAACTCATTAAAAATGTTTCTCAAATCCTTGATGTATGTAGCCTGTTCCGAACACGGTCTTTCTCGGTGAGGAAAGCTATGTATATTATATATCTATTGGTTAGAACCCTCTCCAGGAGAGTTTTACTGAAAAATCTGCCTCAGTTACGAAACTGGTGTTATGAAAACGCTGTGAAATCTGAGTAAATATTTTAAGGTGACAATATGTCTTCAATGGTTTATTAAAGATCGGTAATTCACATGCTATCAACTCAGCAGTGAATATTTGTTGAATCCTTGGTGATTGAAACTTTTTTTAGGAACATGAATGTTACGGTGATGGTATCTGTGAAAATGAGATGTCTATTGAATGGAACATGCAACAAGAGGATTTTTCTGGGAAAACTGCCTGATTTTCGAAACTGACTTTAGGAAATTTCTGCGAAATGTGAGTAAATGTTTCTAGGTGAAAACATGTCTTGTAAGGTGGATGAAAATTTGATAATCCACGTGCTCACACTCATTAAAGAATGATTGTCGAAACCTTGATGCATGTAACATTTTCAGGACACGGAATGTCACGGTGAGTGAACTAGTTAAATTACATATCTTTTGGGTAGAACTGGCTCCAAGAACATTTTCTGTGAAATCAGCCTCATTTTCCAAACTGGCGTTAGGAAAAACATGAGAAATCTGAGAAAATGCTTCTAAGTGTGAATATGCCTTGAATGGGGAATTTAAGTCCGGTAATCCACGTAACCAACTATGAAGGGAATACTTTTCGAATCCGTGAATTATTTAGCGTGTTTGGAACATGGAAATTCACGGTAATGAAACTATGTAAATTAAAATTCTATTGGGTAGAACTAGCTTGAATAGAATTTATCTGCGCAAATTGCATGATTTTCGAATTTGACGTTTGGATAAAACTGTGAAATGAGAGTAAATACTTGTAGGTGTAAATATGCCTGGTAGGGTGGATGTAAGATTGGTAATCCAAATGCTAACATCTCTGTAGTGAATATTTGTCGAATCCGAGGTACATGAAATGTGTTCGGAACACAAAATGTCATGATGAGCACATCTATGTAAATTACCTGTCTATTGGGTAGAACTCACTCCAAGAGCATTTTTCTGCAAAATCTGCCTCATTTTCAAATCTGGCATTAGGAAATATCTTCGAAATATGAGAAAATGCTTCTAAGTGTCAATATGACTTGATTGGTGGATGAAAGTCCGGTAATCCACATTTTAACAAGAGTGTAGTAAATATTTTTCAAACCGTGATTCATGTAGCGCTTTCGAAAAACAGAATTTCACGGTAATGGAACTATGTAAATTAGAATTCTATTGGGTAGAACTAGCTAGAATAGAATATTTCAGCGAAAATTGCTTGATTCTCGAATGGGATGTTTGGATAAAGCTGCGAAATGAGAGAAAATATTTGTAGGTGTAAAGATGCCTTTATGTTGGAAGAAAGTTCAGTAATCCATATTTTCACAACATATTAAAGAATCTTTTTTCTAATCCGTGATGCATGTACCATGTTCGGAATGTGGAATTTCACGTTGATTGAAACAATCTAAACTATTGGTCGATTCGGTAGGACTCACTTCAAGAGAATTTTTCTGTGAAAACTGCTTCATTTTTAAACTGGCGCTTGGAAAACGCTGCAAAATCTGAGAAAATACTTCTAAGAATCAATACTCAATGTTTTGTGATGAAAGTTCGGTAATCCACATGCTAACAAATCTGTAGTGAATATTTGTCGAATCCGTTATGCATGTAGAATGATTGGAACACGGAATGTCACAGTGAGGAAATTTATGTAAATTACATTTCCCTAGGTTAGAAATCGCTCCAAGAGTTTTTTCCTGAGATAACAGCCTGATTTTTGAAACTGGCGTTAGGAATAACCTGCGAACTCAGATTAAACAATTGTAGGTGTAAATATGCCTTGTATGGTGGATGAAAGTTCGGCAATCCGCATACTAACAACTCTGTAGAGAATATTTGTCGAATCCGAGATTCATGAAGAGTGTTCGGAACACAGAATATCACGGTGAGCGAATCTAGGTAAAATACATGTCTCTTGGTTAGAACCCAATCCAATAGTTTTTTCTGCGAAATCTGCCTCATTTTCGAAACTGGCATTTGGAAATTCCTTCAAAATCAGAGAAAATGATTGAAACTGACAATATGCCTCGTATTGTGATGGAAGTTCATAAAGCCACATGCAAACAAACCTGATGTGACTAATTGTAGAAAGCCTATGCATGTAGCGTGATCGTATGACGGAAATTTCCGGAGATGGAATCTATGTAAATTTCATGTCAATTTGGTAGAACTCGCTCCAAAAATTTTTTCTGGAGAAAACAGCATGATTTTCGAAACTGGCATTTGGAAAAAGCTTCAAATTAAGAGTTAATGTTTCTAGGTTTATATATGCCTTGTATGGTGGATGAAAGTTCTGTAATCCACATGTACATAAGTCATTAAAAATGTTTGTCAAATCCAGAAGTATATAGCGTGTTCGGGAATTGGAATGTCACTGTGAGGAAACTATGTAAATTACATTTCTATTGGGAAGTACTTGCTCCACGAGAATCTATTGTGAATCTGCCTCATTTTCAAAACTGGCATTAGGAAAATCTTTTGAAATATGGGAAAGTGCTTCAAAGTGTCAATATGGCATTTATGGTGGATGAATGTTAGGTAATTTTGATGCTACCAATTCTGTAGTGAATATTTGTCGAATCCGTCATGCGTGTAGTTATTTTGGAACACGGAATTTCACGCTGATGGGTTCTATGTAAATTGCATTTCTATTGGATAGAACTCGATCCAAGAGGTTTTCTCTGTGAAAACTGAATGATTTTAGAAACTGAGATTAGGAGAAATCTACTAAATCAGAATAAACTTTCTATGTGTAAATATACATTGTAAGGAAGATGAAAGTTCGATAATACAAATGTTCACAACTCATTAAAGTATGTTTGTCAAATCCGTGATTCATGTAACGTGTTCAGAACACGGAATGTCACGGTGAGTAAAACATGGTAAATTACATATCTTTTGTGTATAACTCGCTCCTAGAATATTTTTCTGCCAAATCTGCCTCATTTTCTAAACTGGCGTTAAAACTAATCTTTGAATTCTGAGAAAATTCTTCAAAGTATCAGTAAGCCTTGTAGGGTGGATGAAAGTGCTGTAATCCACATGCTAACAACTATGTAGTGAATATTTGTCGAATCCGAGATACATGTAGTGTGTTCAGAACACGGAATTTCACGGTGATCGAATCCATGTTTATTACATGTCTATAAGTTAGAACCTGCTCCAAGACGATTTGCCGTGAAATCTGCCTCAGTTTCGATACTGGCATTTGGAAAGCTCTGTGAAATCAGAGAAAATGCTTCTAAACATCAATATGCCTTGTATTGTGATGAAAGTCCTGTCATCCTCATGCAAACAACTCTATAGTTTATTTTTGTCGAATCATTTCTGCATGTGATGTGATCGGTAAATGTAATTTCACAGCGGGGGAATCTATGTAATTTACGTATCTATTGGGTAGAAAACGCTCCAACATGTATTTCCTTTGAAAACTGCATGATTTTCGAAACTGCTATTAGGGAAAAGCTGCGAACTCAGAGTTAATGTTTCTATGTGTCAATATGCCTTGTATGGTGGATGAAAGATCTGTAATACACATGTACATAACTCATTAAAAATGTTTCTCAAATCCTTGATGTATGTAGCCTGTTCCGAACACGGTCTTTCTCGGTGAGGGAAGCTATGTATATTACATATCTATTGGTTAGAACCCTCTCCAGGAGAGTTTTACTGAAAAATCTGCCTCAGTTATGAAACTGGTGTTATGAAAACGCTGTGAAATCTGAGTAAATATTTTAAGGTGACAATATGTCTTCAATGGTTTATTAAAGATCGGTAATTCACATGCTATCAACTCAGCAGTGAATATTTGTTGAATCCTTGGTGATTGAAACTTTTTTTAGGAACATGAATGTTACGGTGATGGTATCTGTGAAAATGAGATGTCTATTGAATGGAACATGCAACAAGAGGATTTTTCTGGGAAAACTGCCTGATTTTCGAAACTGACTTTAGGAAATTTCTGCGAAATGTGAGTAAATGTTTCTAGGTGAAAACATGTCTTGTAAGGTGGATGAAAATTTGATAATCCACGTGCTCACACTCATTAAAGAATGATTGTCGAAACCTTGATGCATGTAACATTTTCAGGACACGGAATGTCACGGTGAGTGAACTAGTTAAATTACATATCTTTTGGGTAGAACTGGCTCCAAGAACATTTTCTGTGAAATCAGCCTCATTTTCCAAACTGGCGTTAGGAAAAACATGAGAAATCTGAGAAAATGCTTCTAAGTGTGAATATGCCTTGAATGGGGAATTTAAGTCCGGTAATCCACGTAACCAACTATGAAGGGAATACTTTTCGAATCCGTGAATTATTTAGCGTGTTTGGAACATGGAAATTCACGGTAATGAAACTATGTAAATTAAAATTCTATTGGGTAGAACTAGCTTGAATAGAATTTATCTGCGCAAATTGCATGATTTTCGAATTTGACGTTTGGATAAAACTGCGAAATGAGAGTAAATACTTGTAGGTGTAAATATGCCTGGTAGGGTGGATGTAAGATTGGTAATCCAAATGCTAACATCTCTGTAGTGAATATTTGTCGAATCCGAGGTACATGAAATGTGTTCGGAACACAAAATGTCATGATGAGCACATCTATGTAAATTACCTGTCTATTGGGTAGAACTCACTCCAAGAGCATTTTTCTGCAAAATCTGCCTCATTTTCAAATCTGGCATTAGGAAATATCTTCGAAATATGAGAAAATGCTTCTAAGTGTCAATATGACTTGATTGGTGGATGAAAGTCCGGTAATCCACATTTTAACAAGAGTGTAGTAAATATTTTTCAAACCGTGATTCATGTAGCGCGTTCGAAAAACAGAATTTCACGGTAATGGAACTATGTAAATTAGAATTCTATTGGGTAGAACTAGCTAGAATAGAATATTTCAGTGAAAATTGCTTGATTCTCGAATGGGATGTTTGGATAAAGCTGCGAAATGAGAGAAAATATTTGTAGGTGTAAAGATGCCTTTATGTTGGAAGAAAGTTCAGTAATCCATATTTTCACAACATATTAAAGAATCTTTTTTCTAATCCGTGATGCATGTACCATGTTCGGAATGTGGAATTTCACGTTGATTGAAACAATCTAAACTACTTGTCGATTCGGTAGGACTCACTTCAAGAGAATTATTCTGTGAAAACTGCTTCATTTTTAAACTGGCGCTTGGAAAACGCTGCAAAATCTGAGAAAATACTTCTAAGAATCAATACTCAATGTTTTGTGATGAAAGTTCGGTAATCCACATGCTAACAAATCTGTAGTGAATATTTGTCGAATCCGTTATGCATGTAGAATGATTGGAACACGGAATGTCACAGTGAGGAAATTTATGTAAATTACATTTCCCTAGGTTAGAAATCGCTCCAAGAGTTTTTTCCTGAGATAACAGCCTGATTTTTGAAACTGGCGTTAGGAATAAGCTGCGAACTCAGATTAAACAATTGTAGGTGTAAATATGCCTTGTATGGTGGATGAAAGTTCGGCAATCCGCATACTAACAACTCTGTAGAGAATATTTGTCGAATCCGAGATTCATGAAGAGTGTTCGGAACACAGAATATCACGGTGAGCGAATCTAGGTAAAATACATGTCTCTTGGTTAGAACCCAATCCAATAGTTTTTTCTGCGAAATCTGCCTCATTTTCGAAACTGGCATTTGGAAATTCCTTCAAAATCAGAGAAAATGATTGAAACTGACAATATGCCTCGTATTGTGATGGAAGTTCATAAAGCCACATGCAAACAAACCTGATGTGACTAATTGTAGAAAGCCTATGCATGTAGCGTGATCGTATGACGGAAATTTCCGGAGATGGAATCTATGTAAATTTCATGTCAATTTGGTAGAACTCGCTCCAAAAATTTTTTCTGGAGAAAACAGCATGATTTTCGAAACTGGCATTTGGAAAAAGCTTCAAATTAAGAGTTAATGTTTCTAGGTTTATATATGCCTTGTATGGTGGATGAAAGTTCTGTAATCCACATGTACATAAGTCATTAAAAATGTTTGTCAAATCCAGAAGTATGTAGCGTGTTCGGGAATTGGAATGTCACTGTGAGGAAACTATGTAAATTACATTTCTATTGGGAAGTACTTGCTCCACGAGAATCTATTGTGAATCTGCCTCATTTTCAAAACTGGCATTAGGAAAATCTTTTGAAATATGGGAAAGTGCTTCAAAGTGTCAATATGGCATTTATGGTGGATGAATGTTAGGTAATTTTGATGCTACCAATTCTGTAGTGAATATTTGTCGAATCCGTCATGCGTGTAGTTATTTTGGAACACGGAATTTCACGCTGATGGGTTCTATGTAAATTGCATTTCTATTGGATAGAACTCGATCCAAGAGGTTTTCTCTGTGAAAACTGAATGATTTTAGAAACTGAGATTAGGAGAAATCTACTAAATCAGAATAAACTTTCTATGTGTAAATATACATTGTAAGGAAGATGAAAGTTCGATAATACAAATGTTCACAACTCATTAAAGTATGTTTGTCAAATCCGTGATTCATGTAACGTGTTCAGAACACGGAATGTCACGGTGAGTAAAACATGGTAAATTACATATCTTTTGTGTATAACTCGCTCCTAGAATATTTTTCTGCCAAATCTGCCTCATTTTCTAAACTGGCGTTCAAACTAATCTTTGAATTCTGAGAAAATTCTTCAAAGTATCAGTAAGCCTTGTAGGGTGGATGAAAGTGCTGTAATCCACATGCTAACAACTATGTAGTGAATATTTGTCGAATCCGAGATACATGTAGTGTGTTCAGAACACGGAATTTCACGGTGATCGAATCCATGTTTATTACATGTCTATAAGTTAGAACCTGCTCCAAGACGATTTGCCGTGAAATCTGCCTCAGTTTCGATACTGGCATTTGGAAAGCTCTGTGAAATCAGAGAAAATGCTTCTAAACATCAATATGCCTTGTATTGTGATGAAAGTCCTGTCATCCTCATGCAAACAACTCTATAGTTTATTTTTGTCGAATCATTTCTGCATGTGGTGTGATCGGTAAATGTAATTTCACAGCGGGGGAATCTATGTAATTTACGTATCTATTGGGTAGAAAACGCTCCAACATGTATTTCCTTTGAAAACTGCATGATTTTCGAAACTGCTATTAGGGAAAAGCTGCGAACTCAGAGTTAATGTTTCTATGTGTCAATATGCCTTGTATGGTGGATGAAAGATCTGTAATACACATGTACATAACTCATTAAAAATGTTTCTCAAATCCTTGATGTATGTAGCCTGTTCCGAACACGGTCTTTCTCGGTGAGGGAAGCTATGTATATTATATATCTATTGGTTAGAACCCTCTCCAGGAGAGTTTTACTGAAAAATCTGCCTCAGTTACGAAACTGGTGTTATGAAAACGCTGTGAAATCTGAGTAAATATTTTAAGGTGACAATATGTCTTCAATGGTTTATTAAAGATCGGTAATTCACATGCTATCAACTCAGCAGTGAATATTTGTTGAATCCTTGGTGATTGAAACTTTTTTTAGGAACATGAATGTTACGGTGATGGTATCTGTGAAAATGAGATGTCTATTGAATGGAACATGCAACAAGAGGATTTTTCTGGGAAAACTGCCTGATTTTCGAAACTGACTTTAGGAAATTTCTGCGAAATGTGAGTAAATGTTTCTAGGTGAAAACATGTCTTGTAAGGTGGATGAAAATTTGATAATCCACGTGCTCACACTCATTAAAGAATGATTGTCAAAACCTTGATGCATGTAACATTTTCAGGACACGGAATGTCACGGTGAGTGAACTAGTTAAATTACATATCTTTTGGGTAGAACTGGCTCCAAGAACATTTTCTGTGAAATCAGCCTCATTTTCCAAACTGGCGTTAGGAAAAACATGAGAAATCTGAGAAAATGCTTCTAAGTGTGAATATGCCTTGAATGGGGAATTTAAGTCCGGTAATCCACGTAACCAACTATGAAGGGAATACTTTTCGAATCCGTGAATTATTTAGCGTGTTTGGAACATGGAAATTCACGGTAATGAAACTATGTAAATTAAAATTCTATTGGGTAGAACTAGCTTGAATAGAATTTATCTGCGCAAATTGCATGATTTTCGAATTTGACGTTTGGATAAAACTGTGAAATGAGAGTAAATACTTGTAGGTGTAAATATGCCTGGTAGGGTGGATGTAAGATTGGTAATCCAAATGCTAACATCTCTGTAGTGAATATTTGTCGAATCCGAGGTACATGAAATGTGTTCGGAACACAAAATGTCATGATGAGCACATCTATGTAAATTACCTGTCTATTGGGTAGAACTCACTCCAAGAGCATTTTTCTGCAAAATCTGCCTCATTTTCAAATCTGGCATTAGGAAATATCTTCGAAATAGGAGAAAATGCTTCTAAGTGTCAATATGACTTGATTGGTGGATGAAAGTCCGGTAATCCACATTTTAACAAGAGTGTAGTAAATATTTTTCAAACCGTGATTCTTGTAGCGCTTTCGAAAAACAGAATTTCACGGTAATGGAACTATGTAAATTAGAATTCTATTGGGTAGAACTAGCTAGAATAGAATATTTCAGCGAAAATTGCTTGATTCTCGAATGGGATGTTTGGATAAAGCTGCGAAATGAGAGAAAATATTTGTAGGTGTAAAGATGCCTTTATGTTGGAAGAAAGTTCAGTAATCCATATTTTCACAACATATTAAAGAATCTTTTTTCTAATCCGTGATGCATGTACCATGTTCGGAATGTGGAATTTCACGTTGATTGAAACAATCTAAACTACTTGTCGATTCGGTAGGACTCACTTCAAGAGAATTTTTCTGTGAAAACTGCTTCATTTTTAAACTGGCGCTTGGAAAACGCTGCAAAATCTGAGAAAATACTTCTAAGAATCAATACTCAATGTTTTGTGATGAAAGTTCGGTAATCCACATGCTAACAAATCTGTAGTGAATATTTGTCGAATCCGTTATGCATGTAGAATGATTGGAACACGGAATGTCACAGTGAGGAAATTTATGTAAATTACATTTCCCTAGGTTAGAAATCGCTCCAAGAGTTTTTTCCTGAGATAACAGCCTGATTTTTGAAACTGGCGTTAGGAATAAGCTGCGAACTCAGATTAAACAATTGTAGGTGTAAATATGCCTTGTATGGTGGATGAAAGTTCGGCAATCCGCATACTAACAACTCTGTAGAGAATATTTGTCGAATCCGAGATTCATGAAGAGTGTTCGGAACACAGAATATCACGGTGAGCGAATCTAGGTAAAATACATGTCTCTTGGTTAGAACCCAATCCAATAGTTTTTTCTGCGAAATCTGCCTCATTTTCGAAACTGGCATTTGGAAATTCCTTCAAAATCAGAGAAAATGATTGAAACTGACAATATGCCTCGTATTGTGATGGAAGTTCATAAAGCCACATGCAAACAAACCTGATGTGACTAATTGTAGAAAGCCTATGCATGTAGCGTGATCGTATGACGGAAATTTCCGGAGATGGAATCTATGTAAATTTCATGTCAATTTGGTAGAACTCGCTCCAAAAATTTTTTCTGGAGAAAACAGCATGATTTTCGAAACTGGCATTTGGAAAAAGCTTCAAATTAAGAGTTAATGTTTCTAGGTTTATATATGCCTTGTATGGTGGATGAAAGTTCTGTAATCCACATGTACATAAGTCATTAAAAATGTTTGTCAAATCCAGAAGTATATAGCGTGTTCGGGAATTGGAATGTCACTGTGAGGAAACTATGTAAATTACATTTCTATTGGGAAGTACTTGCTCCACGAGAATCTATTGTGAATCTGCCTCATTTTCAAAACTGGCATTAGGAAAATCTTTTGAAATATGGGAAAGTGCTTCAAAGTGTCAATATGGCATTTATGGTGGATGAATGTTAGGTAATTTTGATGCTACCAATTCTGTAGTGAATATTTGTCGAATCCGTCATGCGTGTAGTTATTTTGGAACACGGAATTTCACGCTGATGGGTTCTATGTAAATTGCATTTCTATTGGATAGAACTCGATCCAAGAGGTTTTCTCTGTGAAAACTGAATGATTTTAGAAACTGAGATTAGGAGAAATCTACTAAATCAGAATAAACTTTCTATGTGTAAATATACATTGTAAGGAAGATGAAAGTTCGATAATACAAATGTTCACAACTCATTAAAGTATGTTTGTCAAATCCGTGATTCATGTAACGTGTTCAGAACACGGAATGTCACGGTGAGTAAAACATGGTAAATTACATATCTTTTGTGTATAACTCGCTCCTAGAATATTTTTCTGCCAAATCTGCCTCATTTTCTAAACTGGCGTTAAAACTAATCTTTGAATTCTGAGAAAATTCTTCAAAGTATCAGTAAGCCTTGTAGGGTGGATGAAAGTGCTGTAATCCACATGCTAACAACTATGTAGTGAATATTTGTCGAATCCGAGATACATGTAGTGTGTTCAGAACACGGAATTTCACGGTGATCGAATCCATGTTTATTACATGTCTATAAGTTAGAACCTGCTCCAAGACGATTTGCCGTGAAATCTGCCTCAGTTTCGATACTGGCATTTGGAAAGCTCTGTGAAATCAGAGAAAATGCTTCTAAACATCAATATGCCTTGTATTGTGATGAAAGTCCTGTCATCCTCATGCAAACAACTCTATAGTTTATTTTTGTCGAATCATTTCTGCATGTGATGTGATCGGTAAATGTAATTTCACAGCGGGGGAATCTATGTAATTTACGTATCTATTGGGTAGAAAACGCTCCAACATGTATTTCCTTTGAAAACTGCCTGATTTTCGAAACTGCTATTAGGGAAAAGCTGCGAACTCAGAGTTAATGTTTCTATGTGTCAATATGCCTTGTATGGTGGATGAAAGATCTGTAATACACATGTACATAACTCATTAAAAATGTTTCTCAAATCCTTGATGTATGTAGCCTGTTCCGAACACGGTCTTTCTCGGTGAGGGAAGCTATGTATATTACATATCTATTGGTTAGAACCCTCTCCAGGAGAGTTTTACTAAAAAATCTGCCTCAATTACGAAACTGGTGTTATGAAAACGCTGTGAAATCTGATTAAATATTTTAAGGTGACAATATGTCTTCAATGGTTTATTAAAGATCGGTAATTCACATGCTATCAACTCAGCAGTGAATATTTGTTGAATCCTTGGTGATTGAAACTTTTTTTAGGAACATGAATGTTACGGTGATGGTATCTGTGAAAATGAGATGTCTATTGAATGGAACATGCAACAAGAGGATTTTTCTGGGAAAACTGCCTGATTTTCGAAACTGACTTTAGGAAATTTCTGCGAAATGTGAGTAAATGTTTCTAGGTGAAAACATGTCTTGTAAGGTGGATGAAAATTTGATAATCCACGTGCTCACACTCATTAAAGAATGATTGTCAAAACCTTGATGCATGTAACATTTTCAGGACACGGAATGTCACGGTGAGTGAACTAGTTAAATTACATATCTTTTGGGTAGAACTGGCTCCAAGAACATTTTCTGTGAAATCAGCCTCATTTTCCAAACTGGCGTTAGGAAAAACATGAGAAATCTGAGAAAATGCTTCTAAGTGTGAATATGCCTTGAATGGGGAATTTAAGTCCGGTAATCCACGTAACCAACTATGAAGGGAATACTTTTCGAATCCGTGAATTATTTAGCGTGTTTGGAACATGGAAATTCACGGTAATGAAACTATGTAAATTAAAATTCTATTGGGTAGAACTAGCTTGAATAGAATTTATCTGCGCAAATTGCATGATTTTCGAATTTGACGTTTGGATAAAACTGCGAAATGAGAGTAAATACTTGTAGGTGTAAATATGCCTGGTAGGGTGGATGTAAGATTGGTAATCCAAATGCTAACATCTCTGTAGTGAATATTTGTCGAATCCGAGGTACATGAAATGTGTTCGGAACACAAAATGTCATGATGAGCACATCTATGTAAATTACCTGTCTATTGGGTAGAACTCACTCCAAGAGCATTTTTCTGCAAAATCTGCCTCATTTTCAAATCTGGCATTAGGAAATATCTTCGAAATATGAGAAAATGCTTCTAAGTGTCAATATGACTTGATTGGTGGATGAAAGTCCGGTAATCCACATTTTAACAAGAGTGTAGTAAATATTTTTCAAACCGTGATTCATGTAGCGCGTTCGAAAAACAGAATTTCACGGTAATGGAACTATGTAAATTAGAATTCTATTGGGTAGAACTAGCTAGAATAGAATATTTCAGTGAAAATTGCTTGATTCTCGAATGGGATGTTTGGATAAAGCTGCGAAATGAGAGAAAATATTTGTAGGTGTAAAGATGCCTTTATGTTGGAAGAAAGTTCAGTAATCCATATTTTCACAACATATTAAAGAATCTTTTTTCTAATCCGTGATGCATGTACCATGTTCGGAATGTGGAATTTCACGTTGATTGAAACAATCTAAACTACTTGTCGATTCGGTAGGACTCACTTCAAGAGAATTTTTCTGTGAAAACTGCTTCATTTTTAAACTGGCGCTTGGAAAACGCTGCAAAATCTGAGAAAATACTTCTAAGAATCAATACTCAATGTTTTGTGATGAAAGTTCGGTAATCCACATGCTAACAAATCTGTAGTGAATATTTGTCGAATCCGTTATGCATGTAGAATGATTGGAACACGGAATGTCACAGTGAGGAAATTTATGTAAATTACATTTCCCTAGGTTAGAAATCGCTCCAAGAGTTTTTTCCTGAGATAACAGCCTGATTTTTGAAACTGGCGTTAGGAATAAGCTGCGAACTCAGATTAAACAATTGTAGGTGTAAATATGCCTTGTATGGTGGATGAAAGTTCGGCAATCCGCATACTAACAACTCTGTAGAGAATATTTGTCGAATCCGAGATTCATGAAGAGTGTTCGGAACACAGAATATCACGGTGAGCGAATCTAGGTAAAATACATGTCTCTTGGTTAGAACCCAATCCAATAGTTTTTTCTGCGAAATCTGCCTCATTTTCGAAACTGGCATTTGGAAATTCCTTCAAAATCAGAGAAAATGATTGAAACTGACAATATGCCTCGTATTGTGATGGAAGTTCATAAAGCCACATGCAAACAAACCTGATGTGACTAATTGTAGAAAGCCTATGCATGTAGCGTGATCGTATGACGGAAATTTCCGGAGATGGAATCTATGTAAATTTCATGTCAATTTGGTAGAACTCGCTCCAAAAATTTTTTCTGGAGAAAACAGCATGATTTTCGAAACTGGCATTTGGAAAAAGCTTCAAATTAAGAGTTAATGTTTCTAGGTTTATATATGCCTTGTATGGTGGATGAAAGTTCTGTAATCCACATGTACATAAGTCATTAAAAATGTTTGTCAAATCCAGAAGTATGTAGCGTGTTCGGGAATTGGAATGTCACTGTGAGGAAACTATGTAAATTACATTTCTATTGGGAAGTACTTGCTCCACGAGAATCTATTGTGAATCTGCCTCATTTTCAAAACTGGCATTAGGAAAATCTTTTGAAATATGGGAAAGTGCTTCAAAGTGTCAATATGGCATTTATGGTGGATGAATGTTAGGTAATTTTGATGCTACCAATTCTGTAGTGAATATTTGTCGAATCCGTCATGCGTGTAGTTATTTTGGAACACGGAATTTCACGCTGATGGGTTCTATGTAAATTGCATTTCTATTGGATAGAACTCGATCCAAGAGGTTTTCTCTGTGAAAACTGAATGATTTTAGAAACTGAGATTAGGAGAAATCTACTAAATCAGAATAAACTTTCTATGTGTAAATATACATTGTAAGGAAGATGAAAGTTCGATAATACAAATGTTCACAACTCATTAAAGTATGTTTGTCAAATCCGTGATTCATGTAACGTGTTCAGAACACGGAATGTCACGGTGAGTAAAACATGGTAAATTACATATCTTTTGTGTATAACTCGCTCCTAGAATATTTTTCTGCCAAATCTGCCTCATTTTCTAAACTGGCGTTAAAACTAATCTTTGAATTCTGAGAAAATTCTTCAAAGTATCAGTAAGCCTTGTAGGGTGGATGAAAGTGCTGTAATCCACATGCTAACAACTATGTAGTGAATATTTGTCGAATCCGAGATACATGTAGTGTGTTCAGAACACGGAATTTCACGGTGATCGAATCCATGTTTATTACATGTCTATAAGTTAGAACCTGCTCCAAGACGATTTGCCGTGAAATCTGCCTCAGTTTCGATACTGGCATTTGGAAAGCTCTGTGAAATCAGAGAAAATGCTTCTAAACATCAATATGCCTTGTATTGTGATGAAAGTCCTGTCATCCTCATGCAAACAACTCTATAGTTTATTTTTGTCGAATCATTTCTGCATGTGATGTGATCGGTAAATGTAATTTCACAGCGGGGGAATCTATGTAATTTACGTATCTATTGGGTAGAAAACGCTCCAACATGTATTTCCTTTGAAAACTGCATGATTTTCGAAACTGCTATTAGGGAAAAGCTGCGAACTCAGAGTTAATGTTTCTATGTGTCAATATGCCTTGTATGGTGGATGAAAGATCTGTAATACACATGTACATAACTCATTAAAAATGTTTCTCAAATCCTTGATGTATGTAGCCTGTTCCGAACACGGTCTTTCTCGGTGAGGGAAGCTATGTATATTACATATCTATTGGTTAGAACCCTCTCCAGGAGAGTTTTACTGAAAAATCTGCCTCAGTTATGAAACTGGTGTTATGAAAACGCTGTGAAATCTGAGTAAATATTTTAAGGTGACAATATGTCTTCAATGGTTTATTAAAGATCGGTAATTCACATGCTATCAACTCAGCAGTGAATATTTGTTGAATCCTTGGTGATTGAAACTTTTTTTAGGAACATGAATGTTACGGTGATGGTATCTGTGAAAATGAGATGTCTATTGAATGGAACATGCAACAAGAGGATTTTTCTGGGAAAACTGCCTGATTTTCGAAACTGACTTTAGGAAATTTCTGCGAAATGTGAGTAAATGTTTCTAGGTGAAAACATGTCTTGTAAGGTGGATGAAAATTTGATAATCCACGTGCTCACACTCATTAAAGAATGATTGTCGAAACCTTGATGCATGTAACATTTTCAGGACACGGAATGTCACGGTGAGTGAACTAGTTAAATTACATATCTTTTGGGTAGAACTGGCTCCAAGAACATTTTCTGTGAAATCAGCCTCATTTTCCAAACTGGCGTTAGGAAAAACATGAGAAATCTGAGAAAATGCTTCTAAGTGTGAATATGCCTTGAATGGGGAATTTAAGTCCGGTAATCCACGTAACCAACTATGAAGGGAATACTTTTCGAATCCGTGAATTATTTAGCGTGTTTGGAACAGGGAAATTCACGGTAATGAAACTATGTAAATTAAAATTCTATTGGGTAGAACTAGCTTGAATAGAATTTATCTGCGCAAATTGCATGATTTTCGAATTTGACGTTTGGATAAAACTGCAAAATGAGAGTAAATACTTGTAGGTGTAAATATGCCTGGTAGGGTGGATGTAAGATTGGTAATCCAAATGCTAACATCTCTGTAGTGAATATTTGTCGAATCCGAGGTACATGAAATGTGTTCGGAACACAAAATGTCATGATGAGCACATCTATGTAAATTACCTGTCTATTGGGTAGAACTCACTCCAAGAGCATTTTTCTGCAAAATCTGCCTCATTTTCAAATCTGGCATTAGGAAATAACTTCGAAATATGAGAAAATGCTTCTAAGTGTCAATATGACTTGATTGGTGGATGAAAGTCCGGTAATCCACATTTTAACAAGAGTGTAGTAAATATTTTTCAAACCGTGATTCATGTAGCGCGTTCGAAAAACAGAATTTCACGGTAATGGAACTATGTAAATTAGAATTCTATTGGGTAGAACTAGCTAGAATAGAATATTTCAGCGAAAATTGCTTGATTCTCGAATGGGATGTTTGGATAAAGCTGCGAAATGAGAGAAAATATTTGTAGGTGTAAAGATGCCTTTATGTTGGAAGAAAGTTCAGTAATCCATATTTTCACAACATATTAAAGAATCTTTTTTCTAATCCGTGATGCATGTACCATGTTCGGAATGTGGAATTTCACGTTGATTGAAACAATCTAAACTACTTGTCGATTCGGTAGGACTCACTTCAAGAGAATTTTTCTGTGAAAACTGCTTCATTTTTAAACTGGCACTTGGAAAACGCTGCAAAATCTGAGAAAATACTTCTAAGAATCAATACTCAATGTTTTGTGATGAAAGTTCGGTAATCCACATGCTAACAAATCTGTAGTGAATATTTGTCGAATCCGTTATGCATGTAGAATGATTGGAACACGGAATGTCACAGTGAGGAAATTTATGTAAATTACATTTCCCTAGGTTAGAAATCGCTCCAAGAGGTTTTTCCTGAGATAACAGCCTGATTTTTGAAACTGGCGTTAGGAATAAGCTGCGAACTCAGATTAAACAATTGTAGGTGTAAATATGCTTTGTATGGTGGATGAAAGTTTGGCAATCCGCATTTTAACAACTCTGTAGAGAATATTTGTCGAATCCGAGATTCATGAAGAGTGTTCGGAACACAGAATATCACGGTGAGCGAATCTAGGTAAAATACATGTCTCTTGGTTAGAACCCAATCCAATAGTTTTTTCTGCGAAATCTGCCTCATTTTCGAAACTGGCATTTGGAAATTCCTTCAAAATCAGAGAAAATGATTGAAACTGACAATATGCCTTGTATTGTGATGGAAGTTCATAAAGCCACATGCAAACAAACCTGATGTGGATAATTGTAGAAAGCCTATGCATGTAGCGTGATCGTATGACGGAAATTTCCAGAGATGGAATCTATGTAAATTTCATGTCTATTTGGTAGAACTCGCTCCAAAAATTTTTTCTGGAGAAAACAGCATGATTTTCGAAACTGGCATTTGGAAAAAGCTTCAAATTAAGAGTTAATATTTCTAGGTTTATATATGCCTTGTATGGTGGATGAAAGTTCTGTAATACACATGTACATAAGTCATTAAAATTGTTTGTCAAATCCAGAAGTATGTAGCGTGTTCGGGAATTGGAATGTCACTGTGAGGAAACTATGTAAATTACATTTCTATTGGGAAGTACTTGCTCCACGAGAATCTATTGTGAATCTGCCTCATTTTCAAAACTGGCATTAGGAAAATCTTTTGAAATATGGGAAAGTGCTTCAAAGTGTCAATATGGCATTTTTGGTGGATGAATGTTAGGTAATTTTTATGCTACCAATTCTGTAGTGAATATTTGTCGAATCCGTCATGCGTGTAGTTATTTTGGAACACGGAATTTCACGCTGATGGGTTCTATGTAAATTGCATTTCTATTGGATAGAACTCGCTCCAAGGGGTTTTCTCTGTGAAAACTGAATGATTTTAGAAACTGAGATTAGGAGAAATCTACTAAATCAGAATAAACTTTCTATGTGTAAATATACATTGTAAGGAAGATGAAAGTTCGATAATACAAATGTTCACAACTCATTAAAGTATGTTTGTCAAATCCGTGATTCATGTAACGTGTTCAGAACACGGAATGTCACGGTGAGTAAAACATGGTAAATTACATATCTTTTGTGTATAACTCGCTCCTAGAATATTTTTCTGCCAAATCTGCCTCATTTTCTAAACTGGCGTTCAAACTAATCTTTGAATTCTGAGAAAATTCTTCAAAGTATCAGTAAGCCTTGTAGGGTGGATGAAAGTGCTGTAATCCACATGCTAACAACTATGTAGTGAATATTTGTCGAATCCGAGATACATGTAGTGTGTTCAGAACACGGAATTTCACGGTGATCGAATCCATGTTTATTACATGTCTATAAGTTAGAACCTGCTCCAAGACGATTTGCCGTGAAATCTGCCTCAGTTTCGATACTGGCATTTGGAAAGCTCTGTGAAATCAGAGAAAATGCTTCTAAACATCAATATGACTTGTATTGTGATGAAAGTCCTGTCATCCTCATGCAAACAATTCTATAGTTTATTTTTGTCGAATCATTTCTGCATGTGGTGTGATCGGTAAATGTAATTTCACAGCGGGGGAATCTATGTAATTTACGTATCTATTGGGTAGAAAACGCTCCAACATGTATTTCCTTTGAAAACTGCATGATTTTCGAAACTGCTATTAGGGAAAAGCTGCGAACTCAGAGTTAATGTTTCTATGTGTCAATATGCCTTGTATGGTGGATGAAAGATCCGTAATACACATGTACATAACTCATTAAAAATGTTTCTCAAATCCTTGATGTATGTAGCCTGTTCCGAACACGGTCTTTCTCGGTGAGGGAAGCTATGTATATTACATATCTATTGGTTAGAACCCTCTCCAGGAGAGTTTTACTGAAAAATCTGCCTCAGTTACGAAACTGGTGTTATGAAAACGCTGTGAAATCTGAGTAAATATTTTAAGGTGACAATATGTCTTCAATGGTTTATTAAAGATCGGTAATTCACATGCTATCAACTCAGCAGTGAATATTTGTTGAATCCTTGGTGATTGAAACTTTTTTTAGGAACATGAATGTTACGGTGATGGTGTCTGTGAAAATGAGATGTCTATTGAATGGAACATGCAACAAGAGGATTTTTCTGGGAAAACTGCCTGATTTTCGAAACTGACTTTAGGAAATTTCTGCGAAATGTGAGTAAATGTTTCTAGGTGAAAACATGTCTTGTAAGGTGGATGAAAATTTGATAATCCACGTGCTCACACTCATTAAAGAATGATTGTCGAAACCTTGATGCATGTAACATTTTCAGGACACGGAATGTCACGGTGAGTGAACTAGTTAAATTACATATCTTTTGGGTAGAACTGGCTCCAAGAACATTTTCTGTGAAATCAGCCTCATTTTCCAAACTGGCGTTAGGAAAAACATGAGAAATCTGAGAAAATGCTTCTAAGTGTGAATATGCCTTGAATGGGGAATTTAAGTCCGGTAATCCACGTAACCAACTATGAAGGGAATACTTTTCGAATCCGTGAATTATTTAGCGTGTTTGGAACAGGGAAATTCACGGTAATGAAACTATGTAAATTAAAATTCTATTGGGTAGAACTAGCTTGAATAGAACTTATCTGCGCAAATTGCATGATTTTCGAATTTGACGTTTGGATAAAACTGCGAAATGAGAGTAAATACTTGTAGGTGTAAATATGCCTGGTAGGGTGGATGTAAGATTGGTAATCCAAATGCTAACATCTCTGTAGTGAATATTTGTCGAATCCGAGGTACATGAAATGTGTTCGGAACACAAAATGTCATGATGAGCACATCTATGTAAATTACCTGTCTATTGGGTAGAACTCACTCCAAGAGCATTTTTCTGCAAAATCTGCCTCATTTTCAAATCTGGCATTAGGAAATAACTTCGAAATATGAGAAAATGCTTCTAAGTGTCAATATGACTTGATTGGTGGATGAAAGTCCGGTAATCCACATTTTAACAAGAGTGTAGTAAATATTTTTCAAACCGTGATTCATGTAGCGCGTTCGAAAAACAGAATTTCACGGTAATGGAACTATGTAAATTAGAATTCTATTGGGTAGAACTAGCTAGAATAGAATATTTCAGCGAAAATTGCTTGATTCTCGAATGGGATGTTTGGATAAAGCTGCGAAATGAGAGAAAATATTTGTAGGTGTAAAGATGCCTTTATGTTGGAAGAAAGTTCAGTAATCCATATTTTCACAACATATTAAAGAATCTTTTTTCTAATCCGTGATGCATGTACCATGTTCGGAATGTGGAATTTCACGTTGATTGAAACAATCTAAACTACTTGTCGATTCGGTAGGACTCACTTCAAGAGAATTTTTCTGTGAAAACTGCTTCATTTTTAAACTGGCACTTGGAAAACGCTGCAAAATCTGAGAAAATACTTCTAAGAATCAATACTCAATGTTTTGTGATGAAAGTTCGGTAATCCACATGCTAACAAATCTGTAGTGAATATTTGTCGAATCCGTTATGCATGTAGAATGATTGGAACACGGAATGTCACAGTGAGGAAATTTATGTAAATTACATTTCCCTAGGTTAGAAATCGCTCCAAGAGGTTTTTCCTGAGATAACAGCCTGATTTTTGAAACTGGCGTTAGGAATAAGCTGCGAACTCAGATTAAACAATTGTAGGTGTAAATATGCTTTGTATGGTGGATGAAAGTTTGGCAATCCGCATTTTAACAACTCTGTAGAGAATATTTGTCGAATCCGAGATTCATGAAGAGTGTTCGGAACACAGAATATCACGGTGAGCGAATCTAGGTAAAATACATGTCTCTTGGTTAGAACCCAATCCAATAGTTTTTTCTGCGAAATCTGCCTCATTTTCGAAACTGGCATTTGGAAATTCCTTCAAAATCAGAGAAAATGATTGAAACTGACAATATGCCTTGTATTGTGATGGAAGTTCATAAAGCCACATGCAAACAAACCTGATGTGGATAATTGTAGAAAGCCTATGCATGTAGCGTGATCGTATGACGGAAATTTCCAGAGATGGAATCTATGTAAATTTCATGTCTATTTGGTAGAACTCGCTCCAAAAATTTTTTCTGGAGAAAACAGCATGATTTTCGAAACTGGCATTTGGAAAAAGCTTCAAATTAAGAGTTAATGTTTCTAGGTTTATATATGCCTTGTATGGTGGATGAAAGTTCTGTAATACACATGTACATAAGTCATTAAAATTGTTTGTCAAATCCAGAAGTATGTAGCGTGTTCGGGAATTGGAATGTCACTGTGAGGAAACTATGTAAATTACATTTCTATTGGGAAGTACTTGCTCCACGAGAATCTATTGTGAATCTGCCTCATTTTCAAAACTGGCATTAGGAAAATCTTTTGAAATATGGGAAAGTGCTTCAAAGTGTCAATATGGCATTTATGGTGGATGAATGTTAGGTAATTTTTATGCTACCAATTCTGTAGTGAATATTTGTCGAATCCGTCATGCGTGTAGTTATTTTGGAACACGGAATTTCACGCTGATGGGTTCTATGTAAATTGCATTTCTATTGGATAGAACTCGCTCCAAGGGGTTTTCTCTGTGAAAACTGAATGATTTTAGAAACTGAGATTAGGAGAAATCTACTAAATCAGAATAAACTTTCTATGTGTAAATATACATTGTAAGGAAGATGAAAGTTCGATAATACAAATGTTCACAACTCATTAAAGTATGTTTGTCAAATCCGTGATTCATGTAACGTGTTCAGAACACGGAATGTCACGGTGAGTAAAACATGGTAAATTACATATCTTTTGTGTATAACTCGCTCCTAGAATATTTTTCTGCCAAATCTGCCTCATTTTCTAAACTGGCGTTCAAACTAATCTTTGAATTCTGAGAAAATTCTTCAAAGTATCAGTAAGCCTTGTAGGGTGGATGAAAGTGCTGTAATCCACATGCTAACAACTATGTAGTGAATATTTGTCGAATCCGAGATACATGTAGTGTGTTCAGAACACGGAATTTCACGGTGATCGAATCCATGTTTATTACATGTCTATAAGTTAGAACCTGCTCCAAGACGATTTGCCGTGAAATCTGCCTCAGTTTCGATACTGGCATTTGGAAAGCTCTGTGAAATCAGAGAAAATGCTTCTAAACATCAATATGCCTTGTATTGTGATGAAAGTCCTGTCATCCTCATGCAAACAACTCTATAGTTTATTTTTGTCGAATCATTTCTGCATGTGGTGTGATCGGTAAATGTAATTTCACAGCGGGGGAATCTATGTAATTTACGTATCTATTGGGTAGAAAACGCTCCAACATATATTTCCTTTGAAAACTGCATGATTTTCGAAACTGCTATTAGGGAAAAGCTGCGAACTCAGAGTTAATGTTTCTATGTGTCAATATGCCTTGTATGGTGGATGAAAGATCCGTAATACACATGTACATAACTCATTAAAAATGTTTCTCAAATCCTTGATGTATGTAGCCTGTTCCGAACACGGTCTTTCTCGGTGAGGGAAGCTATGTATATTACATATCTATTGGTTAGAACCCTCTCCAGGAGAGTTTTACTGAAAAATCTGCCTCAGTTATGAAACTGGTGTTATGAAAACGCTGTGAAATCTGATTAAATATTTTAAGGTGACAATATGTCTTCAATGGTTTATTAAAGATCGGTAATTCACATGCTATCAACTCAGCAGTGAATATTTGTTGAATCCTTGGTGATTGAAACTTTTTTTAGGAACATGAATGTTACGGTGATGGTGTCTGTGAAAATGAGATGTCTATTGAATGGAACATGCAACAAGAGGATTTTTCTGGGAAAACTGCCTGATTTTCGAAACTGACTTTAGGAAATTTCTGCGAAATGTGAGTAAATGTTTCTAGGTGAAAACATGTCTTGTAAGGTGGATGAAAATTTGATAATCCACGTGCTCACACTCATTAAAGAATGATTGTCGAAACCTTGATGCATGTAACATTTTCAGGACACGGAATGTCACGGTGAGTGAACTAGTTAAATTACATATCTTTTGGGTAGAACTGGCTCCAAGAACATTTTCTGTGAAATCAGCCTCATTTTCCAAACTGGCGTTAGGAAAAACATGAGAAATCTGAGAAAATGCTTCTAAGTGTGAATATGCCTTGAATGGGGAATTTAAGTCCGGTAATCCACGTAACCAACTATGAAGGGAATACTTTTCGAATCCGTGAATTATTTAGCGTGTTTGGAACATGGAAATTCACGGTAATGAAACTATGTAAATTAAAATTCTATTGGGTAGAACTAGCTTGAATAGAACTTATCTGCGCAAATTGCATGATTTTCGAATTTGACGTTTGGATAAAACTGCGAAATGAGAGTAAATACTTGTAGGTGTAAATATGCCTGGTAGGGTGGATGTAAGATTGGTAATCCAAATGCTAACATCTCTGTAGTGAATATTTGTCGAATCCGAGGTACATGAAATGTGTTCGGAACACAAAATGTCATGATGAGCACATCTATGTAAATTACCTGTCTATTGGGTAGAACTCACTCCAAGAGCATTTTTCTGCAAAATCTGCCTCATTTTCAAATCTGGCATTAGGAAATAACTTCGAAATATGAGAAAATGCTTCTAAGTGTCAATATGACTTGATTGGTGGATGAAAGTCCGGTAATCCACATTTTAACAAGAGTGTAGTAAATATTTTTCAAACCGTGATTCATGTAGCGCGTTCGAAAAACAGAATTTCACGGTAATGGAACTATGTAAATTAGAATTCTATTGGGTAGAACTAGCTAGAATAGAATATTTCAGCGAAAATTGCTTGATTCTCGAATGGGATGTTTGGATAAAGCTGCGAAATGAGAGAAAATATTTGTAGGTGTAAAGATGCCTTTATGTTGGAAGAAAGTTCAGTAATCCATATTTTCACAACATATTAAAGAATCTTTTTTCTAATCCGTGATGCATGTACCATGTTCGGAATGTGGAATTTCACGTTGATTGAAACAATCTAAACTACTTGTCGATTCGGTAGGACTCACTTCAAGAGAATTTTTCTGTGAAAACTGCTTCATTTTTAAACTGGCACTTGGAAAACGCTGCAAAATCTGAGAAAATACTTCTAAGAATCAATACTCAATGTTTTGTGATGAAAGTTCGGTAATCCACATGCTAACAAATCTGTAGTGAATATTTGTCGAATCCGTTATGCATGTAGAATGATTGGAACACGGAATGTCACAGTGAGGAAATTTATGTAAATTACATTTCCCTAGGTTAGAAATCGCTCCAAGAGGTTTTTCCTGAGATAACAGCCTGATTTTTGAAACTGGAGTTAGGAATAAGCTGCGAACTCAGATTAAACAATTGTAGGTGTAAATATGCCTTGTATGGTGGATGAAAGTTTGGCAATCCGCATTTTAACAACTCTGTAGAGAATATTTGTCGAATCCGAGATTCATGAAGAGTGTTCGGAACACAGAATATCACGGTGAGCGAATCTAGGTAAAATACATGTCTCTTGGTTAGAACCCAATCCAATAGTTTTTTCTGCGAAATCTGCCTCATTTTCGAAACTGGCATTTGGAAATTCCTTCAAAATCAGAGAAAATGATTGAAACTGACAATATGCCTTGTATTGTGATGGAAGTTCATAAAGCCACATGCAAACAAACCTGATGTGGATAATTGTAGAAAGCCTATGCATGTAGCGTGATCGTATGACGGAAATTTCCGGAGATGGAATCTATGTAAATTTCATGTCTATTTGGTAGAACTCGCTCCAAAAATTTTTTCTGGAGAAAACAGCATGATTTTCGAAACTGGTATTTGGAAAAAGCTTCAAATTAAGAGTTAATATTTCTAGGTTTATATATGCCTTGTATGGTGGATGAAAGTTCTGTAATACACATGTACATAAGTCATTAAAATTGTTTGTCAAATCCAGAAGTATGTAGCGTGTTCGGGAATTGGAATGTCACTGTGAGGAAACTATGTAAATTACATTTCTATTGGGAAGTACTTGCTCCACGAGAATCTATTGTGAATCTGCCTCATTTTCAAAACTGGCATTAGGAAAATCTTTTGAAATATGGGAAAGTGCTTCAAAGTGTCAATATGGCATTTATGGTGGATGAATGTTAGGTAATTTTTATGCTACCAATTCTGTAGTGAATATTTGTCGAATCCGTCATGCGTGTAGTTATTTTGGAACACGGAATTTCACGCTGATGGGTTCTATGTAAATTGCATTTCTATTGGATAGAACTCGCTCCAAGGGGTTATCTCTGTGAAAACTGAATGATTTTAGAAACTGAGATTAGGAGAAATCTACTAAATCAGAATAAACTTTCTATGTGTAAATATACATTGTAAGGAAGATGAAAGTTCGATAATACAAATGTTCACAACTCATTAAAGTATGTTTGTCAAATCTGTGATTCATGTAACGTGTTCAGAACACGGAATGTCACGGTGAGTAAAACATGGTAAATTACATATCTTTTGTGTATAACTCGCTCCTAGAATATTTTTCTGCTAAATCTGCCTCATTTTCTAAACTGGCGTTAAAACTAATCTTTGAATTCTGAGAAAATTCTTCAAAGTATCAGTAAGCCTTGTAGGGTGGATGAAAGTGCTGTAATCCACATGCTAACAACTATGTAGTGAATATTTGTCGAATCCGAGATACATGTAGTGTGTTCAGAACACGGAATTTCACGGTGATCGAATCCATGTTTATTACATGTCTATAAGTTAGAACCTGCTCCAAGACGATTTGCCGTGAAATCTGCCTCAGTTTCGATACTGGCATTTGGAAAGCTCTGTGAAATCAGAGAAAATGCTTCTAAACATCAATATGCCTTGTATTGTGATGAAAGTCCTGTCATCCTCATGCAAACAATTCTATAGTTTATTTTTGTCGAATCATTTCTGCATGTGGTGTGATCGGTAAATGTAATTTCACAGCGGGGGAATCTATGTAATTTACGTATCTATTGGGTAGAAAACGCTCCAACATGTATTTCCTTTGAAAACTGCATGATTTTCGAAACTGCTATTAGGGAAAAGCTGCGAACTCAGAGTTAATGTTTCTATGTGTCAATATGCCTTGTATGGTGGATGAAAGATCCGTAATACACATGTACATAACTCATTAAAAATGTTTCTCAAATCCTTGATGTATGTAGCCTGTTCCGAACACGGTCTTTCTCGGTGAGGGAAGCTATGTATATTACATATCTATTGGTTAGAACCCTCTCCAGGAGAGTTTTACTGAAAAATCTGCCTCAGTTACGAAACTGGTGTTATGAAAACGCTGTGAAATCTGAGTAAATATTTTAAGGTGACAATATGTCTTCAATGGTTTATTAAAGATCGGTAATTCACATGCTATCAACTCAGCAGTGAATATTTGTTGAATCCTTGGTGATTGAAATTTTTTTAAGAACATGAATGTTACGGTGATGGTATCTGTGAAAATGAGATGTCTATTGAATGGAACATGCAACAAGAGGATTTTTCTTGGAAAACTGCCTGATTTTCGAAACTGACTTTAGGAAATTTCTGCGAAATGTGAGTAAATGTTTCTAGGTGAAAACATGTCTTGTAAGGTGGATGAAAATTTGATAATCCACGTGCTCACACTCATTAAAGAATGATTGTCGAAACCTTGACGCATGTAACATTTTCAGGACACGGAATGTCACGGTGAGTGAACTAGTTAAATTACATATCTTTTGGGTAGAACTGGCTCCAAGAACATTTTCTGTGAAATCAGCCTCATTTTCCAAACTGGCGTTAGGAAAAACATGAGAAATCTGAGAAAATGCTTCTAAGTGTGAATATGCTTTGAATGGGGAATTTAAGTCCGGTAATCCACGTAACCAACTATGAAGGGAATACTTTTCGAATCCATGAATTATTTAGCGTGTTTGGAACATGGAAATTCACGGTAATGAAACTATGTAAATTAAAATTCTATTGGGTAGAACTAGCTTGAATAGAATTTATCTGCGCTAATTGCATGATTTTCGAATTTGACGTTTGGATAAAACTGCGAAATGAGAGTAAATACTTGTAGGTGTAAATATGCCTGGTAGGGTGGATGTAAGATTGGTAATCCAAATGCTAACATCTCTGTAGTGAATATTTGTCGAATCCGAGGTACATGAAATGTGTTCGGAACACAAAATGTCATGATGAGCACATCTATGTAAATTACCTGTCTATTGGGTAGAACTCACTCCAAGAGCATTTTTCTGCAAAATCTGCCTCATTTTCAAATCTGGCATTAGGAAATATCTTCGAAATATGAGAAAATGCTTCTAAGTGTCAATATGACTTGATTGGTGGATGAAAGTCCGGTAATCCACATTTTAACAAGAGTGTAGTAAATATTTTTCAAACCGTGATTCATGTAGCGCGTTCGAAAAACAGAATTTCACGGTAATGAAACTATGTAAATTAGAATTCTATTGGGTAGAACTAGCTAGAATAGAATATTTCAGCGAAAATTGCTTGATTCTCGAATGTGATGTTTGGATAAAGCTGCGAAATGAGAGAAAATATTTGTAGGTGTAAAGATGCCTTTATGTTGGAAGAAAGTACAGTAATCCATATTTTCACAACATATTAAAGAATCTTTTTTCTAATCCGTGATGCATGTACCATGTTCGCAATGTGGAATTTCACGTTGATTGAAACAATCTAAACTACTTGTCGATTCGGTAGAACTCACTTCAAGAGAATTTTTCTGTGAAAACTGCTTCATTTTTAAACTGGCGCTTGGAAAACGCTGCAAATACTGAGAAAATACTTCTAAGTATCAATACTCAATGTTTTGTAGTGAAAGTTCGGTAATCCACATGCTAACAAATCTGTAGTGAATATTTGTCGAATCCGTTATGCATGTAGAATGATTGGAACACGGAATGTCACAGTGAGGAAATTTATGTAAATTACATTTCCCTAGGTTAGAAATCGCTCCAAGACGTTTTTCCTGAGATAGCCTGATTTTTGAAACTGGCGTTAGGAATAAGCTGCGAACTCAGATTAAACAATTGTAGGTGTAAATATGCCTTGTATGGTGGATGAAAGATCGGCAATACGCATACTAACAACTCTGTAGGGAATATTTGTCGAATCCGAGATACATGAAGAGTGTTCGGAACACAGAATATCACGGTGAGCGAATCTAGGTAAAATACATGTCTCTTGGTTAGAACTCAATCCAAGAGTTTTTTCTGCGAAATCTGCCTCATTTTCGAAACTGGCATTTGGAAATTCCTTCAAAATCAGAGAAAATGATTGAAACTGACAATATGCCTCGTATTGTGATGGAAGTTCATAAAGCCACATGCAAACAAACCTGATGTGACTAATTGTAGAAAGCCTATGCATGTAGCGTGATCGTATGACGGAAATTTCCGGAGATGGAATCTATGTAAATTTCATGTCAATTTGGTAGAACTCACTCCAAAAATTTTTTCTGGAGAAAACAGCATGATTTTCGAAACTGGCATTTTGAAAAAGCTTCAAATTAAGAGTTAATGTTTCTAGGTTTATATATGCCTTGTATGGTGGATGAAAGTTCTGTAATCCACATGTACATAAGTCATTAAAAATGTTTGTCAAATCCAGAAGTATGTAGCGTGTTCGGGAATTGGAATGTCACTGTGAGGAAACTATGTAAATTACATTTCTATTGGGAAGTACTTGCTCCACGAGAATCTATTGTGAATCTGCCTCATTTTCAAAACTGGCATTAGGAAAATCTTTTGAAATATGGGAAAGTGCTTCAAAGTGTCAATATGGCATTTATGGTGGATGAATGTTAGGTAATTTTGATGCTACCAATTCTGTAGTGAATATTTGTCGAATCCGTCATGCGTGTAGTTATTTTGGAACACGGAATTTCACGCTGATGGGTTCTATGTAAATTGCATTTCTATTGGATAGAACTCGATCCAAGAGGTTTTCTCTGTGAAAACTGAATGATTTTAGAAACTGAGATTAGGAGAAATATACTAAATCAGAATAAACTTTCTATGTGTAAATATACATTGTAAGGAAGATGAAAGTTCGATAATACAAATGTTCACAACTCATTAAAGTATGTTTGTCAAATCCGTGATTCATGTAACGTGTTCAGAACACGGAATGTCACGGTGAGTAAAACATGGTAAATTACATATCTTTTGTGTATAACTCGCTCCTAGAATATTTTTCTGCCAAATCTGCCTCATTTTCTAAACTGGCGTTAAAACTAATCTTTGAATTCTGAGAAAATTCTTCAAAGTATCAGTAAGCTTTGTAGGGTGGATGAAAGTGCTGTAATCCACATGCTAACAACTATGTAGTGAATATTTGTCGAATCCGAGATACATGTAGTGTGTTCAGAACACGGAATTTCACGGTGATCGAATCCATGTTTATTACATGTCTATAAGTTAGAACCTGCTCCAAGACGATTTGCCGTGAAATCTGCCTCAGTTTCGATACTGGCATTTGGAAAGCTCTGTGAAATCAGAGAAAATGCTTCTAAACATCAATATGCCTTGTATTGTGATGAAAGTCCTGTCATCCTCATGCAAACAACTCTATAGTTTATTTTTGTCGAATCATTTCTGCATGTGGTGTGATCGGTAAATGTAATTTCACAGCGGGGGAATCTATGTAATTTACGTATCTATTGGGTAGAAAACGCTCCAACATTTATTTCCTTTGAAAACTGCATGATTTTCGAAACTGCTATTAGGGAAAAGCTGCGAACTCAGAGTTAATGTTTCTATGTGTCAATATGCCTTGTATGGTGGATGAAAGATCTGTAATACACATGTACATAACTCATTAAAAATGTTTCTCAAATCCTTGATGTATGTAGCCTGTTCCGAACACGGTCTTTCTCGGTGAGGGAAGCTATGTATATTACATATCTATTGGTTAGAACCCTCTCCAGGAGAGTTTTACTGAAAAATCTGCCTCAGTTACGAAACTGGTGTTATGAAAACGCTGTGAAATCTGAGTAAATATTTTAAGGTGACAATATGTCTTCAATGGTTTATTAAAGATCGGTAATTCACATGCTATCAACTCAGCAGTGAATATTTGTTGAATCCTTGGTGATTGAAACTTTTTTTAGGAACATGAATGTTACGGTGATGGTATCTGTGAAAATGAGATGTCTATTGAATGGAACATGCAACAAGAGGATTTTTCTGGGAAAACTGCCTGATTTTCGAAACTGACTTTAGGAAATTTCTGCGAAATGTGAGTAAATGTTTCTAGGTGAAAACATGTCTTGTAAGGTGGATGAAAATTTGATAATCCACGTGCTCACACTCATTAAAGAATGATTGTCGAAACCTTGATGCATGTAACATTTTCAGGACACGGAATGTCACGGTGAGTGAACTAGTTAAATTACATATCTTTTGGGTAGAACTGGCTCCAAGAACATTTTCTGTGAAATCAGCCTCATTTTCCAAACTGGCGTTAGGAAAAACATGAGAAATCTGAGAAAATGCTTCTAAGTGTGAATATGCCTTGAATGGGGAATTTAAGTCCGGTAATCCACGTAACCAACTATGAAGGGAATACTTTTCGAATCCGTGAATTATTTAGCGTGTTTGGAACAGGGAAATTCACGGTAATGAAACTATGTAAATTAAAATTCTATTGGGTAGAACTAGCTTGAATAGAATTTATCTGCGCAAATTGCATGATTTTCGAATTTGACGTTTGGATAAAACTGCGAAATGAGAGTAAATACTTGTAGGTGTAAATATGCCTGGTAGGGTGGATGTAAGATTGGTAATCCAAATGCTAACATCTCTGTAGTGAATATTTGTCGAATCCGAGGTACATGAAATGTGTTCGGAACACAAAATGTCATGATGAGCACATCTATGTAAATTACCTGTCTATTGGGTAGAACTCACTCCAAGAGCATTTTTCTGCAAAATCTGCCTCATTTTCAAATCTGGCATTAGGAAATATCTTCGAAATATGAGAAAATGCTTCTAAGTGTCAATATGACTTGATTGGTGGATGAAAGTCCGGTAATCCACATTTTAACAAGAGTGTAGTAAATATTTTTCAAACCGTGATTCATGTAGCGCGTTCGAAAAACAGAATTTCACGGTAATGGAACTATGTAAATTAGAATTCTATTGGGTAGAACTAGCTAGAATAGAATATTTCAGCGAAAATTGCTTGATTCTCGAATGGGATGTTTGGATAAAGCTGCGAAATGAGAGAAAATATTTGTAGGTGTAAAGATGCCTTTATGTTGGAAGAAAGTTCAATAATCCATATTTTCACAACATATTAAAGAATCTTTTTTCTAATCCGTGATGCATGTACCATGTTCGGAATGTGGAATTTCACGTTGATTGAAACAATCTAAACTACTTGTCGATTCGGTAGGACTCACTTCAAGAGAATTTTTCTGTGAAAACTGCTTCATTTTTAAACTGGCGCTTGTAAAATGCTGCAAGATCTGAGAAAATACTTCTAAGAATCAATACTCAATATTTTGTGATGAAAGTTCGGTAATCCACATGCTAACAAATCTGTAGTGAATATTTGTCGAATCCGTTATGCATGTAGAATGATTGGAACACGGAATGTCACAGTGAGGAAATTTATGTAAATTACATTTCCCTAGGTTAGAAATCGCTCCAAGAGGTTTGTCCTGAGATAACAGCCTGATTTTTGAAACTGGCGTTAGGAATAAGCTGCGAACTATGATTAAACAATTGTAGGTGTAAATATGCCTTGTATGGTGGATGAAAGATCGGCAATACGCATACTAACAACTCTGTAGAGAATATTTGTCGAATCCGAGATACATGAAGAGTGTTCGGAACACAGAATATCACGGTGAGCGAATCTAGGTAAAATACATGTCTCTTGGTTAGAACTCAATCCAAGAGTTTTTTCTGCGAAATCTGCCTCATTTTCGAAACTGGCATTTGGAAATTCCTTCAAAATCAGAGAAAATGATTGAAACTGACAATATGCCTTGTATTGTGATGGAAGTTCATAAAGCCACATGCATACAAACCTGATGTGACTAATTGTAGAAAGCCTATGCATGTAGCGTGATCGTATGACTGAAATTTCCGGAGATGGAATCTATGTAAATTTCATGTCTATTTGGTAGAACCCGCTCCAAAAATTTTTTCTAGAGAAAACAGCATGATTTTCGAAACTGGCATTTGGAAAAAGCTTCAAATTAAGAGTTAATGTTTCTAGGTTTATATATGCCTTGTATGGTGGATGAAAGTTCTGTAATCCACATGTACATAAGTCATTAAAAATGTTTGTCAAATCCAGAAGTATGTAGCGTGTTCGGGAATTGGAATGTCACTGTGAGGAAACTATGTAAATTACATTTCTATTGGGAAGTACTTGCTCCACGAGAATCTATTGTGAATCTGCCTCATTTTCAAAACTGGCATTAGGAAAATCTTTTGAAATATGGGAAAGTGCTTCAAAGTGTCAATATGGCATTTATGGTGGATGAATGTTAGGTAATTTTTATGCTACCAATTCTGTAGTGAATATTTGTCGAATCCATCATGCGTGTAGTTATTTTGGAACACGGAATTTCACGCTGATGGGTTCTATGTAAATTGCATTTCTATTGGATAGAACTCGCTCCAAGAGGTTTTCTCTGTGAAAACTGCATGATTTTAGAAACTGAGATTAGGAGAAATCTACTAAATCAGAATAAACTTTCTATGTGTAAATATACATTGTAAGGAAGATGAAAGTTCGATAATACAAATGTTCACAACTCATTAAAATATGTTTGTCAAATCCGTGATTCATGTAACGTGTTCAGAACACGGAATGTCACGGTGAGTAAAACATGGTAAATTACATATCTTTTGTGTATAACTCGCTCCTAGAATATTTTTCTGCCAAATCTGCCTCATTTTCTAAACTGGCGTTAAAACTAATCTTTGAATTCTGAGAAAATTCTTCAAAGTATCAGTAAGCTTTGTAGGGTGGATGAAAGTGCTGTAATCCACATGCTAACAACTATGTAGTGAATATTTGTCGAATCCGAGATACATGTAGTGTGTTCAGAACACGGAATTTCACGGTGATCGAATCCATGTTTATTACATGTCTATAAGTTAGAACCTGCTCCAAGACGATTTGCCGTGAAATCTGCCTCAGTTTCGATACTGGCATTTGGAAAGCTCTGTGAAATCAGAGAAAATGCTTCTAAACATCAATATGCCTTGTATTGTGATGAAAGTCCTGTCATCCTCATGCAAACAACTCTATAGTTTATTTTTGTCGAATCATTTCTGCATGTGGTGTGATCGGTAAATGTAATTTCACAGCGGGGGAATCTATGTAATTTACGTATCTATTGGGTAGAAAACGCTCCAACATGTATTTCCTTTGAAAACTGCATGATTTTCGAAACTGCTATTAGGGAAAAGCTGCGAACTCAGAGTTAATGTTTCTATGTGTCAATATGCCTTGTATGGTGGATGAAAGATCTGTAATACACATGTACATAACTCATTAAAAATGTTTCTCAAATCCTTGATGTATGTAGCCTGTTCCGAACACGGTCTTTCTCGGTGAGGGAAGCTATGTATATTACATATCTATTGGTTAGAACCCTCTCCAGGAGAGTTTTACTGAAAAATCTGCCTCAGTTACGAAACTGGTGTTATGAAAACGCTGTGAAATCTGAGTAAATATTTTAAGGTGACAATATGTCTTCAATGGTTTATTAAAGATCGGTAATTCACATGCTATCAACTCAGCAGTGAATATTTGTTGAATCCTTGGTGATTGAAACTTTTTTTAGGAACATGAATGTTACGGTGATGGTATCTGTGAAAATGAGATGTCTATTGAATGGAACATGCAACAAGAGGATTTTTCTGGGAAAACTGCCTGATTTTCGAAACTGACTTTAGGAAATTTCTGCGAAATGTGAGTAAATGTTTCTAGGTGAAAACATGTCTTGTAAGGTGGATGAAAATTTGATAATCCACGTGCTCACACTCATTAAAGAATGATTGTCGAAACCTTGATGCATGTAACATTTTCAGGACACGGAATGTCACGGTGAGTGAACTAGTTAAATTACATATCTTTTGGGTAGAACTGGCTCCAAGAACATTTTCTGTGAAATCAGCCTCATTTTCCAAACTGGCGTTAGGAAAAACATGAGAAATCTGAGAAAATGCTTCTAAGTGTGAATATGCCTTGAATGGGGAATTTAAGTCCGGTAATCCACGTAACCAACTATGAAGGGAATACTTTTCGAATCCATGAATTATTTAGCGTGTTTGGAACATGGAAATTCACGGTAATGAAACTATGTAAATTAAAATTCTATTGGGTAGAACTAGCTTGAATAGAATTTATCTGCGCTAATTGCATGATTTTCGAATTTGACTTTTGGATAAAACTGCGAAATGAGAGTAAATACTTGTAGGTGTAAATATGCCTGGTAGGGTGGATGTAAGATTGGTAATCCAAATGCTAACATCTCTGTAGTGAATATTTGTCGAATCCGAGGTACATGAAATGTGTTCGGAACACAAAATGTCATGATGAGCACATCTATGTAAATTACCTGTCTATTGGGTAGAACTCACTCCAAGAGCATTTTTCTGCAAAATCTGCCTCATTTTCAAATCTGGCATTAGGAAATATCTTCGAAATATGAGAAAATGCTTCTAAGTGTCAATATGACTTGATTGGTGGATGAAAGTCCGGTAATCCACATTTTAACAAGAGTGTAGTAAATATTTTTCAAACCGTGATTCATGTAGCGCGTTCGAAAAACAGAATTTCACGGTAATGGAACTATGTAAATTAGAATTCTATTGGGTAGAACTAGCTAGAATAGAATATTTCAGCGAAAATTGCTTGATTCTCGAATGGGATGTTTGGATAAAGCTGCGAAATGAGAGAAAATATTTGTAGGTGTAAAGATGCCTTTATGTTGGAAGAAAGTACAGTAATCCATATTTTCACAACATATTAAAGAATCTTTTTTCTAATCCGTGATGCATGTACCATGTTCGGAATGTGGAATTTCACGTTGATTGAAACAATCTAAACTACTTGTCGATTCGGTAGAACTCACTTCAAGAGAATTTTTCTGTGAAAACTGCTTCATTTTTAAACTGGCGCTTGGAAAACGCTGCAAAATCTGAGAAAATACTTCTAAGAATCAATACTCAATGTTTTGTGATGAAAGTTCGGTAATCCACATGCTAACAAATCTGTAGTGAATATTTGTCGAATCCGTTATGCATGTAGAATGATTGGAACACGGAATGTCACAGTGAGGAAATTTATGTAAATTACATTTCCCTAGGTTAGAAATCGCTCCAAGAGTTTTGTCCTGAGATAACAGCCTGATTTTTGAAACTGGCGTTAGGAATAAGCTGCGAACTATGATTAAACAATTGTAGGTGTAAATATGCCTTGTATGGTGGATGAAAGATCGGCAATACGCATACTAACAACTCTGTAGAGAATATTTGTCGAATCCGAGATACATGAAGAGTGTTCGGAACACAGAATATCACGGTGAGCGAATCTAGGTAAAATACATGTCTCTTGGTTAGAACTCAATCCAAGAGTTTTTTCTGCGAAATCTGCCTCATTTTCGAAACTGGCATTTGGAAATTCCTTCAAAATCAGAGAAAATGATTGAAACTGACAATATGCCTTGTATTGTGATGGAAGTTCATAAAGCCACATGCAAACAAACCTGATGTGACTAATTGTAGAAAGCCTATGCATGTAGCGTGATAGTATGACGGAAATTTCCGGAGATGGAATCTATGTAAATTTCATGTCTATTTGGTAGAACCCGCTCCAAAAATTTTTTCTAGAGAAAACAGCATGATTTTCGAAACTGGCATTTTGAAAAAGCTTCAAATTAAGAGTTAATGTTTCTAGGTTTATATATGCCTTGTATGGTGGATGAAAGTTCTGTAATCCACATGTACATAAGTCATTAAAAATGTTTGTCAAATCCAGAAGTATGTAGCGTGTTCGGGTATTGGAATGTCACTGTGAGGAAACTATGTAAATTACATTTCTATTGGGAAGTACTTGCTCCACGAGAATCTATTGTGAATCTGCCTCATTTTCAAAACTGGCATTAGGAAAATCTTTTGAAATATGGGAAAGTGCTTCAAAGTGTCAATATGGCATTTATGGTGGATGAATGTTAGGTAATTTTTATGCTACCAATTCTGTAGTGAATATTTGTCGAATCTATCATGCGTGTAGTTATTTTGGAACACGGAATTTCACGCTGATGGGTTCTATGTAAATTGCATTTCTATTGGATAGAACTCGATCCAAGAGGTTTTCTCTGTGAAAACTGAATGATTTTAGAAACTGAGATTAGGAGAAATCTACTAAATCAGAATAAACTTTCTATGTGTAAATATACATTGTAAGGAAGATGAAAGTTCGATAATACAAATGTTCACAACTCATTAAAGTATGTTTGTCAAATCCGTGATTCATGTAACGTGTTCAGAACACGGAATGTCACGGTGAGTAAAACATGGTAAATTACATATCTTTTGTGTATAACTCGCTCCTAGAATATTTTTCTGCCAAATCTGCCTCATTTTCTAAACTGGCGTTAAAACTAATCTTTGAATTCTGAGAAAATTCTTCAAAGTATCAGTAAGCTTTGTAGGGTGGATGAAAGTGCTGTAATCCACATGCTAACAACTATGTAGTGAATATTTGTCGAATCCGAGATACATGTAGTGTGTTCAGAACACGGAATTTCACGGTGATCGAATCCATGTTTATTACATGTCTATAAGTTAGAACCTGCTCCAAGACGATTTGCCGTGAAATCTGCCTCAGTTTCGATACTGGCATTTGGAAAGCTCTGTGAAATCAGAGAAAATGCTTCTAAACATCAATATGCCTTGTATTGTGATGAAAGTCCTGTCATCCTCATGCAAACAACTCTATAGTTTATTTTTGTCGAATCATTTCTGCATGTGGTGTGATCGGTAAATGTAATTTCACAGCGGGGGAATCTATGTAATTTACGTATCTATTGGGTAGAAAACGCTCCAACATGTATTTCCTTTGAAAACTGCATGATTTTCGAAACTGCTATTAGGGAAAAGCTGCGAACTCAGAGTTAATGTTTCTATGTGTCAATATGCCTTGTATGGTGGATGAAAGATCTGTAATACACATGTACATAACTCATTAAAAATGTTTCTCAAATCCTTGATGTATGTAGCCTGTTCCGAACACGGTCTTTCTCGGTGAGGGAAGCTATGTATATTACATATCTATTGGTTAGAACCCTCTCCAGGAGAGTTTTACTGAAAAATCTGCCTCAGTTACGAAACTGGTGTTATGAAAACGCTGTGAAATCTGAGTAAATATTTTAAGGTGACAATATGTCTTCAATGGTTTATTAAAGATCGGTAATTCACATGCTATCAACTCAGCAGTGAATATTTGTTGAATCCTTGGTGATTGAAACTTTTTTTAGGAACATGAATGTTACGGTGATGGTATCTGTGAAAATGAGATGTCTATTGAATGGAACATGCAACAAGAGGATTTTTCTGGGAAAACTGCCTGATTTTCGAAACTGACTTTAGGAAATTTCTGCGAAATGTGAGTAAATGTTTCTAGGTGAAAACATGTCTTGTAAGGTGGATGAAAATTTGATAATCCACGTGCTCACACTCATTAAAGAATGATTGTCGAAACCTTGATGCATGTAACATTTTCAGGACACGGAATGTCACGGTGAGTGAACTAGTTAAATTACATATCTTTTGGGTAGAACTGGCTCCAAGAACATTTTCTGTGAAATCAGCCTCATTTTCCAAACTGGCGTTAGGAAAAACATGAGAAATCTGAGAAAATGCTTCTAAGTGTGAATATGCCTTGAATGGGGAATTTAAGTCCGGTAATCCACGTAACCAACTATGAAGGGAATACTTTTCGAATCCATGAATTATTTAGCGTGTTTGGAACATGGAAATTCACGGTAATGAAACTATGTAAATTAAAATTCTATTGGGTAGAACTAGCTTGAATAGAATTTATCTGCGCTAATTGCATGATTTTCGAATTTGACGTTTGGATAAAACTGCGAAATGAGAGTAAATACTTGTAGGTGTAAATATGCCTGGTAGGGTGGATGTAAGATTGGTAATCCAAATGCTAACATCTCTGTAGTGAATATTTGTCGAATCCGAGGTACATGAAATGTGTTCGGAACACAAAATGTCATGATGAGCACATCTATGTAAATTACCTGTCTATTGGGTAGAACTCACTCCAAGAGCATTTTTCTGCAAAATCTGCCTCATTTTCAAATCTGGCATTAGGAAATATCTTCGAAATATGAGAAAATGCTTCTAAGTGTCAATATGACTTGATTGGTGGATGAAAGTCCGGTAATCCACATTTTAACAAGAGTGTAGTAAATATTTTTCAAACCGTGATTCATGTAGCGCGTTCGAAAAACAGAATTTCACGGTAATGGAACTATGTAAATTAGAATTCTATTGGGTAGAACTAGCTAGAATAGAATATTTCAGCGAAAATTGCTTGATTCTCGAATGGGATGTTTGGATAAAGCTGCGAAATGAGAGAAAATATTTGTAGGTGTAAAGATGCCTTTATGTTGGAAGAAAGTTCAATAATCCATATTTTCACAACATATTAAAGAATCTTTTTTCTAATCCGTGATGCATGTACCATGTTCGCAATGTGGAATTTCACGTTGATTGAAACAATCTAAACTACTTGTCGATTCGGTAGAACTCACTTCAAGAGAATTTTTCTGTGAAAACTGCTTCATTTTTAAACTGGCGCTTGGAAAACGCTGCAAAATCTGAGAAAATACTTCTAAGTATCAATACTCAATGTTTTGTAGTGAAAGTTCGGTAATCCACATGCTAACAAATCTGTAGTGAATATTTGTCGAATCCGTTATGCATGTAGAATGATTGGAACACGGAATGTCACAGTGAGGAAATTTATGTAAATTACATTTCCCTAGGTTAGAAATCGCTCCAAGAGGTTTTTCCTGAGATAGCCTGATTTTTGAAACTGGCGTTAGGAATAAGCTGCGAACTCAGATTTAACAATTGTAGGTGTAAATATGCCTTGTATGGTGGATGAAAGATCGGCAATACGCATACTAACAACTCTGTAGGGAATATTTGTCGAATCCGAGATACATGAAGAGTGTTCGGAACACAGAATATCACGGTGAGCGAATCTAGGTAAAATACATGTCTCTTGGTTAGAACTCAATCCAAGAGTTTTTTCTGCGAAATCTGCCTCATTTTCGAAACTGGCATTTGGAAATTCCTTCAAAATCAGAGAAAATGATTGAAACTGACAATATGCCTTGTATTGTGATGGAAGTTCATAAAGCCACATGCAAACAAACCTGATGTGACTAATTGTAGAAAGCCTATGCATGTAGCGTGATCGTATGACGGAAATTTCTGGAGATGGAATCTATGTAAATTTCATGTCTATTTGGTAGAACTCGCTCCAAAAATTTTTTCTGGAGAAAACAGCATGATTTTCGAAACTGGCATTTGGAAAAAGCTTCAAATTAAGAGTTAATGTTTCTAGGTTTATATATGCCTTGTATGGTGGATGAAAGTTCTGTAATACACATGTACATAAGTCATTAAAAATGTTTGTCAAATCCAGAAGTATGTAGCATGTTCGGGAATTGGAATGTCACTTTGAGGAAACTATGTAAATTACATTTCTATTGGGAAGTACTTGCTCCAAGAGAATCTATTGTGAATCTGCCTCATTTTCAAAACTGGCATTAGGAAAATCTTTTGAAATATGGGAAAGTGCTTCAAAGTGTCAATATGGCATTTATGGTGGATGAATGTTAGGTAATTTTATGCTACCAATTCTGTAGTGAATATTTGTCGAATCCGTCATGCGTGTAGGTATTTTGGAACACGGAATTTCACGCTGATGGGTTCTATATAAATTGCATTTCTATTGGATAGAACTCGCTCCAAGAGGTTATCTCTGTGAAAACTGAATGATTTTAGAAACTGAGATTAGGAGAAATCTACTAAATCAGAATAAACTTTCTATGTGTAAATATACATTGTAAGGAAGATGAAAGTTCGATAATACAAATGTTCACAACTCATTAAAGTATGTTTGTCAAATCCGTGATTCATGTAACGTGTTCAGAACACGGAATGTCACGGTGAGTAAAACATGGTAAATTACATATCTTTTGTGTATAACTCGCTCCTAGAATATTTTTCTGCCAAATCTGCCTCATTTTCTAAACTGGCGTTAAAACTAATCTTTGAATTCTGAGAAAATTCTTCAAAGTATCAGTAAGCCTTGTAGGGTGGATGAAAGTGCTGTAATCCACATGCTAACAACTATGTAGTGAATATTTGTCGAATCCGAGATACATGTATTGTGTTCAGAACACGGAATTTCACGGTGATCGAATCCATGTTTATTACATGTCTATAAGTTAGAACCTGCTCCAAGACGATTTGCCGTGAAATCTGCCTCAGTTTAGATACTGGCATTTGGAAAGCTCTGTGAAATCAGAGAAAATGCTTCTAAACATCAATATGCCTTGTATTGTGATGAAAGTCCTGTCATCCTCATGCAAACAACTCTATAGTTTATTTTTGTCGAATCATTTCTGCATGTGGTGTGATCGGTAAATGTAATTTCACAGCGGGGGAATCTATGTAATTTACGTATCTATTGGGTAGAAAACGCTCCAACATGTATTTCCTTTGAAAACTGCATGATTTTCGAAACTGCTATTAGGGAAAAGCTGCGAACTCAGAGTTAATGTTTCTATGTGTCAATATGCCTTGTATGGTGGATGAAAGATCTGTAATACACATGTACATAACTCATTAAAAATGTTTCTCAAATCCTTGATGTATGTAGCCTGTTCCGAACACGGTCTTTCTCGGTGAGGGAAGCTATGTATATTACATATCTATTGGTTAGAACCCTCTCCAGGAGAGTTTTACTGAAAAATCTGCCTCAGTTACGAAACTGGTGTTATGAAAACGCTGTGAAATCTGATTAAATATTTTAAGGTGACAATATGTCTTCAATGGTTTATTAAAGATCGGTAATTCACATGCTATCAACTCAGCAGTGAATATTTGTTGAATCCTTGGTGATTGAAACTTTTTTTAGGAACATGAATGTTACGGTGATGGTGTCTGTGAAAATGAGATGTCTATTGAATGGAACATGCAACAAGAGGATTTTTCTGGGAAAACTGCCTGATTTTCGAAACTGACTTTAGGAAATTTCTGCGAAATGTGAGTAAATGTTTCTAGGTGAAAACATGTCTTGTAAGGTGGATGAAAATTTGATAATCCACGTGCTCACACTCATTAAAGAATGATTGTCGAAACCTTGATGCATGTAACATTTTCAGGACACGGAATGTCACGGTGAGTGAACTAGTTAAATTACATATCTTTTGGGTAGAACTGGCTCCAAGAACATTTTCTGTGAAATCAGCCTCATTTTCCAAACTGGCGTTAGGAAAAACATGAGAAATCTGAGAAAATGCTTCTAAGTGTGAATATGCCTTGAATGGGGAATTTAAGTCCGGTAATCCACGTAACCAACTATGAAGGGAATACTTTTCGAATCCGTGAATTATTTAGCGTGTTTGGAACAGGGAAATTCACGGTAATGAAACTATGTAAATTAAAATTCTATTGGGTAGAACTAGCTTGAATAGAATTTATCTGCGCAAATTGCATGATTTTCGAATTTGACGTTTGGATAAAACTGCGAAATGAGAGTAAATACTTGTAGGTGTAAATATGCCTGGTAGGGTGGATGTAAGATTGGTAATCCAAATGCTAACATCTCTGTAGTGAATATTTGTCGAATCCGAGGTACATGAAATGTGTTCGGAACACAAAATGTCATGATGAGCACATCTATGTAAATTACCTGTCTATTGGGTAGAACTCACTCCAAGAGCATTTTTCTGCAAAATCTGCCTCATTTTCAAATCTGGCATTAGGAAATATCTTCGAAATATGAGAAAATGCTTCTAAGTGTCAATATGACTTGATTGGTGGATGAAAGTCCGGTAATCCACATTTTAACAAGAGTGTAGTAAATATTTTTCAAACCGTGATTCATGTAGCGCGTTCGAAAAACAGAATTTCACGGTAATGGAACTATGTAAATTAGAATTCTATTGGGTAGAACTAGCTAGAATAGAATATTTCAGCAAAAATTGCTTGATTCTCGAATGGGATGTTTGGATAAAGCTGCGAAATGAGAGAAAATATTTGTAGGTGTAAAGATGCCTTTATGTTGGAAGAAAGTTCAGTAATCCATATTTTCACAACATATTAAAGAATCTTTTTTCTAATCCGTGATGCATGTACCATGTTCGGAATGTGGAATTTCACGTTGATTGAAACAATCTAAACTACTTGTCGATTCGGTAGAACTCACTTCAAGAGAATTTTTCTGTGAAAACTGCTTCATTTTTAAACTGGCGCTTGGAAAACGCTGCAAAATCTGAGAAAATACTTCTAAGAATCAATACTCAATGTTTTGTGATGAAAGTTCGGTAATCCACATGCTAACAAATCTGTAGTGAATATTTGTCGAATCCGTTGTGCATGTAGAATGATTGGAACACGGAATGTCACAGTGAGGAAATTTATGTAAATTACATTTCCCTAGGTTAGAAATCGCTCCAAGAGTTTTTTCCTGAGATAACAGCCTGATTTTTGAAACTGGCGTTAGGAATAAGCTGCGAACTCAGATTAATCAATTGTAGGTGTAAATATGCCTTGTATGGTGGGTGAAAGTTCGGCAATCCGCATACTAACAACTCTGTAGAGAATATTTGTCGAATCCGAGATACATGAAGAGTGTTCGGAACACAGAATATCACGGTGAGCGAATCTAGGTAAAATACATATCTCTTGGTTAGAACCCAATCCAAGAGTTTTTTCTGCGAAATCTGCCTCATTTTCGAAACTGGCATTTGGAAATTCCTTCAAAATCAGAGAAAATGATTGAAACTGACAATATGCCTTGTATTGTGATGGAAGTTCATAAAGCCACATGCAAACAAACCTGATGTGACTAATTGTAGAAAGCCTATGCATGTAGCGTGATCGTATGACGGAAATTTCTGGAGATGGAATCTATGTAAATTTCATGTCTATTTGGTAGAACTCGCTCCAAAAATTTTTTCTGGAGAAAACAGCATGATTTTCGAAACTGGCATTTGGAAAAAGCTTCAAATTAAGAGTTAATGTTTCTAGGTTTATATATGCCTTGTATGGTGGATGAAAGTTCTGTAATACACATGTACATAAGTCATTAAAAATGTTTGTCAAATCCAGAAGTATGTAGCATGTTCGGGAATTGGAATGTCACTTTGAGGAAACTATGTAAATTACATTTCTATTGGGAAGTACTTGCTCCAAGAGAATCTATTGTGAATCTGCCTCATTTTCAAAACTGGCATTAGGAAAATCTTTTGAAATATGGGAAAGTGCTTCAAAGTGTCAATATGGCATTTATGGTGGATGAATGTTAGGTAATTTTATGCTACCAATTCTGTAGTGAATATTTGTCGAATCCGTCATGCGTGTAGGTATTTTGGAACACGGAATTTCACGCTGATGGGTTCTATGTAAATTGCATTTCTATTGGATAGAACTCGCTCCAAGAGGTTATCTCTGTGAAAACTGAATGATTTTAGAAACTGAGATTAGGAGAAATCTACTAAATCAGAATAAACTTTCTATGTGTAAATATACATTGTAAGGAAGATGAAAGTTCGATAATACAAATGTTCACAACTCATTAAAGTATGTTTGTCAAATCCGTGATTCATGTAACGTGTTCAGAACACGGAATGTCACGGTGAGTAAAACATGGTAAATTACATATCTTTTGTGTATAACTCGCTCCTAGAATATTTTTCTGCCAAATCTGCCTCATTTTCTAAACTGGCGTTAAAACTAATCTTTGAATTCTGAGAAAATTCTTCAAAGTATCAGTAAGCCTTGTAGGGTGGATGAAAGTGCTGTAATCCACATGCTAACAACTATGTAGTGAATATTTGTCGAATCCGAGATACATGTATTGTGTTCAGAACACGGAATTTCACGGTGATCGAATCCATGTTTATTACATGTCTATAAGTTAGAACCTGCTCCAAGACGATTTGCCGTGAAATCTGCCTCAGTTTAGATACTGGCATTTGGAAAGCTCTGTGAAATCAGAGAAAATGCTTCTAAACATCAATATGCCTTGTATTGTGATGAAAGTCCTGTCATCCTCATGCAAACAACTCTATAGTTTATTTTTGTCGAATCATTTCTGCATGTGGTGTGATCGGTAAATGTAATTTCACAGCGGGGGAATCTATGTAATTTACGTATCTATTGGGTAGAAAACGCTCCAACATGTATTTCCTTTGAAAACTGCATGATTTTCGAAACTGCTATTAGGGAAAAGCTGCGAACTCAGAGTTAATGTTTCTATGTGTCAATATGCCTTGTATGGTGGATGAAAGATCTGTAATACACATGTACATAACTCATTAAAAATGTTTCTCAAATCCTTGATGTATGTAGCCTGTTCCGAACACGGTCTTTCTCGGTGAGGGAAGCTATGTATATTACATATCTATTGGTTAGAACCCTCTCCAGGAGAGTTTTACTGAAAAATCTGCCTCAGTTACGAAACTGGTGTTATGAAAACGCTGTGAAATCTGAGTAAATATTTTAAGGTGACAATATGTCTTCAATGGTTTATTAAAGATCGGTAATTCACATGCTATCAACTCAGCAGTGAATATTTGTTGAATCCTTGGTGATTGAAACTTTTTTTAGGAACATGAATGTTACGGTGATGGTGTCTGTGAAAATGAGATGTCTATTGAATGGAACATGCAACAAGAGGATTTTTCTGGGAAAACTGCCTGATTTTCGAAACTGACTTTAGGAAATTTCTGCGAAATGTGAGTAAATGTTTCTAGGTGAAAACATGTCTTGTAAGGTGGATGAAAATTTGATAATCCACGTGCTCACACTCATTAAAGAATGATTGTCGAAACCTTGATGCATGTAACATTTTCAGGACACGGAATGTCACGGTGAGTGAACTAGTTAAATTACATATCTTTTGGGTAGAACTGGCTCCAAGAACATTTTCTGTGAAATCAGCCTCATTTTCCAAACTGGCGTTAGGAAAAACATGAGAAATCTGAGAAAATGCTTCTAAGTGTGAATATGCCTTGAATGGGGAATTTAAGTCCGGTAATCCACGTAACCAACTATGAAGGGAATACTTTTCGAATCCGTGAATTATTTAGCGTGTTTGGAACAGGGAAATTCACGGTAATGAAACTATGTAAATTAAAATTCTATTGGGTAGAACTAGCTTGAATAGAATTTATCTGCGCAAATTGCATGATTTTCGAATTTGACGTTTGGATAAAACTGCGAAATGAGAGTAAATACTTGTAGGTGTAAATATGCCTGGTAGGGTGGATGTAAGATTGGTAATCCAAATGCTAACATCTCTGTAGTGAATATTTGTCGAATCCGAGGTACATGAAATGTGTTCGGAACACAAAATGTCATGATGAGCACATCTATGTAAATTACCTGTCTATTGGGTAGAACTCACTCCAAGAGCATTTTTCTGCAAAATCTGCCTCATTTTCAAATCTGGCATTAGGAAATATCTTCGAAATATGAGAAAATGCTTCTAAGTGTCAATATGACTTGATTGGTGGATGAAAGTCCGGTAATCCACATTTTAACAAGAGTGTAGTAAATATTTTTCAAACCGTGATTCATGTAGCGCGTTCGAAAAACAGAATTTCACGGTAATGGAACTATGTAAATTAGAATTCTATTGGGTAGAACTAGCTAGAATAGAATATTTCAGCGAAAATTGCTTGATTCTCGAATGGGATGTTTGGATAAAGCTGCGAAATGAGAGAAAATATTTGTAGGTGTAAAGATGCCTTTATGTTGGAAGAAAGTTCAGTAATCCATATTTTCACAACATATTAAAGAATCTTTTTTCTAATCCGTGATGCATGTACCATGTTCGGAATGTGGAATTTCACGTTGATTGAAACAATCTAAACTACTTGTCGATTCGGTAGAACTCACTTCAAGAGAATTTTTCTGTGAAAACTGCTTCATTTTTAAACTGGCGCTTGGAAAACGCTGCAAAATCTGAGAAAATACTTCTAAGAATCAATACTCAATGTTTTGTGATGAAAGTTCGGTAATCCACATGCTAACAAATCTGTAGTGAATATTTGTCGAATCCGTTGTGCATGTAGAATGATTGGAACACGGAATGTCACAGTGAGGAAATTTATGTAAATTACATTTCCCTAGGTTAGAAATCGCTCCAAGAGTTTTTTCCTGAGATAACAGCCTGATTTTTGAAACTGGCGTTAGGAATAAGCTGCGAACTCAGATTAATCAATTGTAGGTGTAAATATGCCTTGTATGGTGGGTGAAAGTTCGGCAATCCGCATACTAACAACTCTGTAGAGAATATTTGTCGAATCCGAGATACATGAAGAGTGTTCGGAACACAGAATATCACGGTGAGCGAATCTAGGTAAAATACATATCTCTTGGTTAGAACCCAATCCAAGAGTTTTTTCTGCGAAATCTGCCTCATTTTCGAAACTGGCATTTGGAAATTCCTTCAAAATCAGAGAAAATGATTGAAACTGACAATATGCCTTCTATTGTGATGGAAGTTCATAAAGCCACATGCAAACAAACCTGATGTGACTAATTGTAGAAAGCCTATGCATGTAGCGTGATCGTATGACGGAAATTTCTGGAGATGGAATCTATGTAAATTTCATGTCTATTTGGTAGAACTCGCTCCAAAAATTTTTTCTGGAGAAAACAGCATGATTTTCGAAACTGGCATTTGGAAAAAGCTTCAAATTAAGAGTTAATGTTTCTAGGTTTATATATGCCTTGTATGGTGGATGAAAGTTCTGTAATACACATGTACATAAGTCATTAAAAATGTTTGTCAAATCCAGAAGTATGTAGCGTGTTCGGGAATTGGAATGTCACTTTGAGGAAACTATGTAAATTACATTTCTATTGGGAAGTACTTGCTCCAAGAGAATCTATTGTGAATCTGCCTCATTTTCAAAACTGGCATTAGGAAAATCTTTTGAAATATGGGAAAGTGCTTCAAAGTGTCAATATGGCATTTATGGTGGATGAATGTTAGGTAATTTTATGCTACCAATTCTGTAGTGAATATTTGTCGAATCCGTCATGCGTGTAGGTATTTTGGAACACGGAATTTCACGCTGATGGGTTCTATGTAAATTGCATTTCTATTGGATAGAACTCGCTCCAAGAGGTTATCTCTGTGAAAACTGAATGATTTTAGAAACTGAGATTAGGAGAAATCTACTAAATCAGAATAAACTTTCTATGTGTAAATATACATTGTAAGGAAGATGAAAGTTCGATAATACAAATGTTCACAACTCATTAAAGTATGTTTGTCAAATCCGTGATTCATGTAACGTGTTCAGAACACGGAATGTCACGGTGAGTAAAACATGGTAAATTACATATCTTTTGTGTATAACTCGCTCCTAGAATATTTTTCTGCCAAATCTGCCTCATTTTCTAAACTGGCGTTCAAACTAATCTTTGAATTCTGAGAAAATTCTTCAAAGTATCAGTAAGCCTTGTAGGGTGGATGAAAGTGCTGTAATCCACATGCTAACAACTATGTAGTGAATATTTGTCGAATCCGAGATACATGTAGTGTGTTCAGAACACGGAATTTCACGGTGATCGAATCCATGTTTATTACATGTCTATAAGTTAGAACCTGCTCCAAGAACATTTGCCGTGAAATCTGCCTCAGTTTCGATACTGGCATTTGGAAAGCTCTGTGAAATCAGAGAAAATGCTTCTAAACATCAATATGCCTTGTATTGTGATGAAAGTCCTGTCATCCTCATGCAAACAACTCTATAGTTTATTTTTGTCGAATCATTTCTGCATGTGGTGTGATCGGTAAATGTAATTTCACAGCGGGGGAATCTATGTAATTTACGTATCTATTGGGTAGAAAACGCTCCAACATGTATTTCCTTTGAAAACTGCATGATTTTCGAAACTGCTATTAGGGAAAAGCTGCGAACTCAGAGTTAATGTTTCTATGTGTCAATATGCCTTGTATGGTGGATGAAAGATCTGTAATACACATGTACATAACTCATTAAAAATGTTTCTCAAATCCTTGATGTATGTAGCCTGTTCCGAACACGGTCTTTCTCGGTGAGGGAAGCTATGTATATTACATATCTATTGGTTAGAACCCTCTCCAGGAGAGTTTTACTGAAAAATCTGCCTCAGTTACGAAACTGGTGTTATGAAAACGCTGTGAAATCTGATTAAATATTTTAAGGTGACAATATGTCTTCAATGGTTTATTAAAGATCGGTAATTCACATGCTATCAACTCAGCAGTGAATATTTGTTGAATCCTTGGTGATTGAAACTTTTTTTAGGAACATGAATGTTACGGTGATGGTGTCTGTGAAAATGGGATGTCTATTGAATGGAACATGCAACAAGAGGATTTTTCTGGGAAAACTGCCTGATTTTCGAAACTGACTTTAGGAAATTTCTGCGAAATGTGAGTAAATGTTTCTAGGTGAAAACATGTCTTGTAAGGTGGATGAAAATTTGATAATCCACGTGCTCACACTCATTAAAGAATGATTGTCGAAACCTTGATGCATGTAACATTTTCAGGACACGGAATGTCACGGTGAGTGAACTAGTTAAATTACATATCTTTTGGGTAGAACTGGCTCCAAGAACATTTTCTGTGAAATCAGCCTCATTTTCCAAACTGGCGTTAGGAAAAACATGAGAAATCTGAGAAAATGCTTCTAAGTGTGAATATGCCTTGAATGGGGAATTTAAGTCCGGTAATCCACGTAACCAACTATGAAGGGAATACTTTTCGAATCCGTGAATTATTTAGCGTGTTTGGAACAGGGAAATTCACGGTAATGAAACTATGTAAATTAAAATTCTATTGGGTAGAACTAGCTTGAATAGAATTTATCTGCGCAAATTGCATGATTTTCGAATTTGACGTTTGGATAAAACTGCGAAATGAGGGTAAATACTTGTAGGTGTAAATATGCCTGGTAGGGTGGATGTAAGATTGGTAATCCAAATGCTAACATCTCTGTAGTGAATATTTGTCGAATCCGAGTTACATGAAATGTGTTCGGAACACAAAATGTCATGATGAGCACATCTATGTAAATTACCTGTCTATTGGGTAGAACTCACTCCAAGAGCATTTTTCTGCAAAATCTGCCTCATTTTCAAATCTGGCATTAGGAAATATCTTCGAAATATGAGAAAATGCTTCTAAGTGTCAATATGACTTGATTGGTGGATGAAAGTCCGGTAATCCACATTTTAACAAGAGTGTAGTAAATATTTTTCAAACCGTGATTCATGTAGCGCGTTCGAAAAACAGAATTTCACGGTAATGGAACTATGTAAATTAGAATTCTATTGGGTAGAACTAGCTAGAATAGAATATTTCAGCGAAAATTGCTTGATTCTCGAATGGGATGTTTGGATAAAGCTGCGAAATGAGAGAAAATATTTGTAGGTGTAAAGATGCCTTTATGTTGGAAGAAAGTTCAGTAATCCATATTTTCACAACATATTAAAGAATCTTTTTTCTAATCCGTGATGCATGTACCATGTTCGGAATGTGGAATTTCACGTTGATTGAAACAATCTAAACTACTTGTCGATTCGGTAGAACTCACTTCAAGAGAATTTTTCTGTGAAAACTGCTTCATTTTTAAACTGGCGCTTGGAAAACGCTGCAAAATCTGAGAAAATACTTCTAAGAATCAATACTCAATGTTTTGTGATGAAAGTTCGGTAATCCACATGCTAACAAATCTGTAGTGAATATTTGTCGAATCCGTTATGCATGTAGAATGATTGGAACACGGAATGTCACAGTGAGGAAATTTATGTAAATTACATTTCCCTAGGTTAGAAATCGCTCCAAGAGTTTTTTCCTGAGATAACAGCCTGATTTTTGAAACTGGCGTTAGGAATAAGCTGCGAACTCAGATTAATCAATTGTAGGTGTAAATATGCCTTGTATGGTGGGTGAAAGTTCGGCAATCCGCATACTAACAACTCTGTAGAGAATATTTGTCGAATCCGAGATACATGAAGAGTGTTCGGAACACAGAATATCACGGTGAGCGAATCTAGGTAAAATACATATCTCTTGGTTAGAACCCAATCCAAGAGTTTTTTCTGCGAAATCTGCCTCATTTTCGAAACTGGCATTTGGAAATTCCTTCAAAATCAGAGAAAATGATTGAAACTGACAATATGCCTTCTATTGTGATGGAAGTTCATAAAGCCACATGCAAACAAACCTGATGTGACTAATTGTAGAAAGCCTATGCATGTAGCGTGATCGTGTGACGGAAATTTCCGGAGATGGAATCTATGTAAATTTCATGTCTATTTGGTAGAACTCGCTCCAAAAATTTTTTCTGGAGAAAACAGCATGATTTTCGAAACTGGCATTTGGAAAAAGCTTCAAATTAAGAGTTAATGTTTCTAGGTTTATATATGCCTTGTATGGTGGATGAAAGTTCTGTAATACACATGTACATAAGTCATTAAAAATGTTTGTCAAATCCAGAAGTATGTAGCATGTTCGGGAATTGGAATGTCACTTTGAGGAAACTATGTAAATTACATTTCTATTGGGAAGTACTTGCTCCAAGAGAATCTATTGTGAATCTGCCTCATTTTCAAAACTGGCATTAGGAAAATCTTTTGAAATATGGGAAAGTGCTTCAAAGTGTCAATATGGCATTTATGGTGGATGAATGTTAGGTAATTTTATGCTACCAATTCTGTAGTGAATATTTGTCGAATCCATCATGCGTGTCGGTATTTTGGAACACGGAATTTCACGCTGATGGGTTCTATGTAAATTGCATTTCTATTGGATAGAACTCGCTCCAAGAGGTTTTCTCTGTGAAAACTGAATGATTTTAGAAACTGAGATTAGGAGAAATCTACTAAATCAGAATAAACTTTCTATGTGTAAAAATACATTGTAAGGAAGATGAAAGTTCGATAATACAAATGTTCACAACTCATTAAAGTATGTTTGTCAAATCCGTGATTCATGTAACGTTTTCAGAACACGGAATGTCACGGTGAGTAAAACATGGTAAATTACATATCTTTTGTGTATAACTCGCTCCTAGAATATTTTTCTGCCAAATCTGCCTCATTTTCTAAACTGGCGTTAAAACTAATCTTTGAATTCTGAGAAAATTCTTCAAAGTATCAGTAAGCCTTGTAGGGTGGATGAAAGTGCTGTAATCCACATGCTAACAACTATGTAGTGAATATTTGTCGAATCCGAGATACATGTAGTGTGTTCAGAACACGGAATTTCACGGTGATCGAATCCATGTTTATTACATGTCTATAAGTTAGAACCTGCTCCAAGACGATTTGCCGTGAAATCTGCCTCAGTTTCGATACTGGCATTTGGAAAGCTCTGTGAAATCAGAGAAAATGCTTCTAAACATCAATATGCCTTGTATTGTGATGAAAGTCCTGTCATCCTCATGCAAACAACTCTATAGTTTATTTTTGTCGAATCATTTCTGCATGTGGTGTGATCGGTAAATGTAATTTCACAGCGGGGGAATCTATGTAATTTACGTATCTATTGGGTAGAAAACGCTCCAACATGTATTTCCTTTGAAAACTGCATGATTTTCGAAACTGCTATTAGGGAAAAGCTGCGAACTCAGAGTTAATGTTTCTATGTGTCAATACGCCTTGTATGGTGGATGAAAGATCTGTAATACACATGTACATAACTCATTAAAAATGTTTCTCAAATCCTTGATGTATGTAGCCTGTTCCGAACACGGTCTTTCTCGGTGAGGGAAGCTATGTATATTACATATCTATTGGTTAGAACCCTCTCCAGGAGAGTTTTACTGAAAAATCTGCCTCAGTTACGAAACTGGTGTTATGAAAACGCTGTGAAATCTGATTAAATATTTTAAGGTGACAATATGTCTTCAATGGTTTATTAAAGATCGGTAATTCACATGCTATCAACTCAGCAGTGAATATTTGTTGAATCCTTGGTGATTGAAACTTTTTTTAGGAACATGAATGTTACGGTGATGGTGTCTGTGAAAATGAGATGTCTATTGAATGGAACATGCAACAAGAGGATTTTTCTGGGAAAACTGCCTGATTTTCGAAACTGACTTTAGGAAATTTCTGCGAAATGTGAGTAAATATTTCTAGGTGAAAACATGTCTTGTAAGGTGGATGAAAATTTGATAATCCACGTGCTCACACTCATTAAAGAATGATTGTCGAAACCTTGATGCATGTAACATTTTCAGGACACGGAATGTCACGGTGAGTGAACTAGTTAAATTACATATCTTTTGGGTAGAACTGGCTCCAAGAACATTTTCTGTGAAATCAGCCTCATTTTCCAAACTGGCGTTAGGAAAAACATGAGAAATCTGAGAAAATGCTTCTAAGTGTGAATATGCCTTGAATGGGGAATTTAAGTCCGGTAATCCACGTAACCAACTATGAAGGGAATACTTTTCGAATCCGTGAATTATTTAGCGTGTTTGGAACAGGGAAATTCACGGTAATGAAACTATGTAAATTAAAATTCTATTGGGTAGAACTAGCTTGAATAGAACTTATCTGCGCAAATTGCATGATTTTCGAATTTGACGTTTGGATAAAACTGCGAAATGAGAGTAAATACTTGTAGGTGTAAATATGCCTGGTAGGGTGGATGTAAGATTGGTAATCCAAATGCTAACATCTCTGTAGTGAATATTTGTCGAATCCGAGGTACATGAAATGTGTTCGGAACACAAAATGTCATGATGAGCACATCTATGTAAATTACCTGTCTATTGGGTAGAACTCACTCCAAGAGCATTTTTCTGCAAAATCTGCCTCATTTTCAAATCTGGCATTAGGAAATATCTTCGAAATATGAGAAAATGCTTCTAAGTGTCAATATGACTTGATTGGTGGATGAAAGTCCGGTAATCCACATTTTAACAAGAGTGTAGTAAATATTTTTCAAACCGTGATTCATGTAGCGCGTTCGAAAAACAGAATTTCACGGTAATGGAACTATGTAAATTAGAATTCTATTGGGTAGAACTAGCTAGAATAGAATATTTCAGCGAAAATTGCTTGATTCTCGAATGGGATGTTTGGATAAAGCTGCGAAATGAGAGAAAATATTTGTAGGTGTAAAGATGCCTTTATGTTGGAAGAAAGTTCAGTAATCCATATTTTCACAACATATTAAAGAATCTTTTTTCTAATCCGTGATGCATGTACCATGTTCGGAATGTGGAATTTCACGTTGATTGAAACAATCTAAACTACTTGTCGATTCGGTAGAACTCACTTCAAGAGAATTTTTCTGTGAAAACTGCTTCATTTTTAAACTGGCGCTTGGAAAACGCTGCAAAATCTGAGAAAATACTTCTAAGAATCAATACTCAATATTTTGTGATGAAAGTTCGGTAATCCACATGCTAACAAATCTGTAGTGAATATTTGTCGAATCCGTTATGCATGTAGAATGATTGGAACACGGAATGTCACAGTGAGGAAATTTATGTAAATTACATTTCCCTAGGTTAGAAATCGCTCCAAGAGTTTTTTCCTGAGATAACAGCCTGATTTTTGAAACTGGCGTTAGGAATAAGCTGCGAACTCAGATTAATCAATTGTAGGTGTAAATATGCCTTGTATGGTGGATGAAAGTTCGGCAATCCGCATTCTAACAACTCTGTAGAGAATATTTGTCGAATCCGAGATACATGAAGAGTGTTCGGAACACAGAATATCACGGTGAGCGAATCTAGGTAAAATACATATCTCTTTGTTAGAACCCAATCCAAGAGTTTTTTCTGCGAAATCTGCCTCATTTTCGAAACTGGCATTTGGAAATTCCTTCAAAATCAGTGAAAATGATTGAAACTGACAATATGCCTTGTATTGTGATGGAAGTTCATAAAGCCACATGCAAACAAACCTGATGTGACTAATTGTAGAAAGCCTATGCATGTAGCGTGATCGTATGACGGAAATTTCCGGAGATGGAATCTATGTAAATTTCATGTCTATTTGGTAGAACTCGCTCCAAAAATTTTTTCTGGAGAAAACAGCATGATTTTCGAAACTGGCATTGGGAAAAAGCTTCAAATTAAGAGTTAATGTTTCTAGGTTTATATATGCCTTGTATGGTGGATGAAAGTTCTGTAATACACATGTACATAAGTCATTAAAAATGTTTGTCAAATCCAGAAGTATGTAGCATGTTCGGGAATTGGAATGTCACTTTGAGGAAACTATGTAAATTACATTTCTATTGGGAAGTACTTGCTCCAAGAGAATCTATTGTGAATCTGCCTCATTTTCAAAACTGGCATTAGGAAAATCTTTTGAAATATGGGAAAGTGCTTCAAAGTGTCAATATGGCATTTATGGTGGATGAATGTTAGGTAATTTTATGCTACCAATTCTGTAGTGAATATTTGTCGAATCCGTCATGCGTGTAGGTATTTTGGAACACGGAATTTCACGCTGATGGGTTCTATGTAAATTGCATTTCTATTGGATAGAACTCGCTCCAAGAGGTTATCTCTGTGAAAACTGAATGATTTTAGAAACTGAGATTAGGAGAAATCTACTAAATCAGAATAAACTTTCTATGTGTAAATATACATTGTAAGGAAGATGAAAGTTCGATAATACAAATGTTCACAACTCATTAAAGTATGTTTGTCAAATCCGTGATTCATGTAACGTGTTCAGAACACGGAATGTCACGGTGAGTAAAACATGGTAAATTACATATCTTTTGTGTATAACTCGCTCCTAGAATATTTTTCTGCCAAATCTGCCTCATTTTCTAAACTGGCGTTAAAACAAATCTTTGAATTCTGAGAAAATTCTTCAAAGTATCAGTAAGCCTTGTAGGGTGGATGAAAGTGCTGTAATCCACATGCTAACAACTATGTAGTGAATATTTGTCGAATCCGAGATACATGTAGTGTGTTCAGAACACGGAATTTCACGGTGATCGAATCCATGTTTATTACATGTCTATAAGTTAGAACCTGCTCCAAGACCATTTGCCGTGAAATCTGCCTCAGTTTCGATACTGGCATTTGGAAAGCTCTGTGAAATCAGAGAAAATGCTTCTAAACATCAATATGCCTTGTATTGTGATGAAAGTCCTGTCATCCTCATGCAAACAACTCTATAGTTTATTTTTGTCGAATCATTTCTGCATGTGGTGTGATCGGTAAATGTAATTTCACAGCGGGGGAATCTATGTAATTTACGTATCTATTGGGTAGAAAACGCTCCAACATGTATTTCCTTTGAAAACTGCATGATTTTCGAAACTGCTATTAGGGAAAAGCTGCGAACTCAGAGTTAATGTTTCTATGTGTCAATACGCCTTGTATGGTGGATGAAAGATCTGTAATACACATGTACATAACTCATTAAAAATGTTTCTCAAATCCTTGATGTATGTAGCCTGTTCCGAACACGGTCTTTCTCGGTGAGGGAAGCTATGTATATTACATATCTATTGGTTAGAACCCTCTCCAGGAGAGTTTTACTGAAAAATCTGCCTCAGTTACGAAACTGGTGTTATGAAAACGCTGTGAAATCTGATTAAATATTTTAAGGTGACAATATGTCTTCAATGGTTTATTAAAGATCGGTAATTCACATGCTATCAACTCAGCAGTGAATATTTGTTGAATCCTTGGTGATTGAAACTTTTTTTAGGAACATGAATGTTACGGTGATGGTGTCTGTGAAAATGAGATGTCTATTGAATGGAACATGCAACAAGAGGATTTTTCTGGGAAAACTGCCTGATTTTCGAAACTGACTTTAGGAAATTTCTGCGAAATGTGAGTAAATGTTTCTAGGTGAAAACATGTCTTGTAAGGTGGATGAAAATTTGATAATCCACGTGCTCACACTCATTAAAGAATGATTGTCGAAACCTTGATGCATGTAACATTTTCAGGACACGGAATGTCACGGTGAGTGAACTAGTTAAATTACATATCTTTTGGGTAGAACTGGCTCCAAGAACATTTTCTGTGAAATCAGCCTCATTTTCCAAACTGGCGTTAGGAAAAACATGAGAAATCTGAGAAAATGCTTCTAAGTGTGAATATGCCTTGAATGGGGAATTTAAGTCCGGTAATCCACGTAACCAACTATGAAGGGAATACTTTTCGAATCCGTGAATTATTTAGCGTGTTTGGAACAGGGAAATTCACGGTAATGAAACTATGTAAATTAAAATTCTATTGGGTAGAACTAGCTTGAATAGAACTTATCTGCGCAAATTGCATGATTTTCGAATTTGACGTTTGGATAAAACTGCGAAATGAGAGTAAATACTTGTAGGTGTAAATATGCCTGGTAGGGTGGATGTAAGATTGGTAATCCAAATGCTAACATCTCTGTAGTGAATATTTGTCGAATCCGAGGTACATGAAATGTGTTCGGAACACAAAATGTCATGATGAGCACATCTATGTAAATTACCTGTCTATTGGGTAGAACTCACTCCAAGAGCATTTTTCTGCAAAATCTGCCTCATTTTCAAATCTGGCATTAGGAAATATCTTCGAAATATGAGAAAATGCTTCTAAGTGTCAATATGACTTGATTGGTGGATGAAAGTCCGGTAATCCACATTTTAACAAGAGTGTAGTAAATATTTTTCAAACCGTGATTCATGTAGCGCGTTCGAAAAACAGAATTTCACGGTAATGGAACTATGTAAATTAGAATTCTATTGGGTAGAACTAGCTAGAATAGAATATTTCAGCGAAAATTGCTTGATTCTCGAATGGGATGTTTGGATAAAGCTGCGAAATGAGAGAAAATATTTGTAGGTGTAAAGATGCCTTTATGTTGGAAGAAAGTTCAGTAATCCATATTTTCACAACATATTAAAGAATCTTTTTTCTAATCCGTGATGCATGTACCATGTTCGGAATGTGGAATTTCACGTTGATTGAAACAATCTAAACTACTTGTCGATTCGGTAGAACTCACTTCAAGAGAATTTTTCTGTGAAAACTGCTTCATTTTTAAACTGGCGCTTGGAAAACGCTGCAAAATCTGAGAAAATACTTCTAAGAATCAATACTCAATATTTTGTGATGAAAGTTCGGTAATCCACATGCTAACAAATCTGTAGTGAATATTTGTCGAATCCGTTATGCATGTAGAATGATTGGAACACGGAATGTCACAGTGAGGAAATTTATGTAAATTACATTTCCCTAGGTTAGAAATCGCTCCAAGAGTTTTTTCCTGAGATAACAGCCTGATTTTTGAAACTGGCGTTAGGAATAAGCTGCGAACTCAGATTAATCAATTGTAGGTGTAAATATGCCTTGTATGGTGGATGAAAGTTCGGCAATCCGCATTCTAACAACTCTGTAGAGAATATTTGTCGAATCCGAGATACATGAAGAGTGTTCGGAACACAGAATATCACGGTGAGCGAATCTAGGTAAAATACATATCTCTTTGTTAGAACCCAATCCAAGAGTTTTTTCTGCGAAATCTGCCTCATTTTCGAAACTGGCATTTGGAAATTCCTTCAAAATCAGTGAAAATGATTGAAACTGACAATATGCCTTGTATTGTGATGGAAGTTCATAAAGCCACATGCAAACAAACCTGATGTGACTAATTGTAGAAAGCCTATGCATGTAGCGTGATCGTATGACGGAAATTTCCGGAGATGGAATCTATGTAAATTTCATGTCTATTTGGTAGAACTCGCTCCAAAAATTTTTTCTGGAAAAAACAGCATGATTTTCGAAACTGGCATTTGGAAAAAGCTTCAAATTAAGAGTTAATGTTTCTAGGTTTATATATGCCTTTTATGGTGGATGAAAGTTCTGTAATACACATGTACATAAGTCATTAAAAATGTTTGTCAAATCCAGAAGTATGTAGCATGTTCGGGAATTGGAATGTCACTTTGAGGAAACTATGTAAATTACATTTCTATTGGGAAGTACTTGCTCCAAGAGAATCTATTGTGAATCTGCCTCATTTTCAAAACTGGCATTAGGAAAATCTTTTGAAATATGGGAAAGTGCTTCAAAGTGTCAATATGGCATTTATGGTGGATGAATGTTAGGTAATTTTATGCTACCAATTCTGTAGTGAATATTTGTCGAATCCGTCATGCGTGTAGGTATTTTGGAACACGGAATTTCACGCTGATGGGTTCTATGTAAATTGCATTTCTATTGGATAGAACTCGCTCCAAGAGGTTATCTCTGTGAAAACTGAATGATTTTAGAAACTGAGATTAGGAGAAATCTACTAAATCAGAATAAACTTTCTATGTGTAAATATACATTGTAAGGAAGATGAAAGTTCGATAATACAAATGTTCACAACTCATTAAAGTATGTTTGTCAAATCCGTGATTCATGTAACGTGTTCAGAACACGGAATGTCACGGTGAGTAAAACATGGTAAATTACATATCTTTTGTGTATAACTCGCTCCTAGAATATTTTTCTGCCAAATCTGCCTCATTTTCTAAACTGGCGTTAAAACAAATCTTTGAATTCTGAGAAAATTCTTCAAAGTATCAGTAAGCCTTGTAGGGTGGATGAAAGTGCTGTAATCCACATGCTAACAACTATGTAGTGAATATTTGTCGAATCCGAGATACATGTAGTGTGTTCAGAACACGGAATTTCACGGTGATCGAATCCATGTTTATTACATGTCTATAAGTTAGAACCTGCTCCAAGACCATTTGCCGTGAAATCTGCCTCAGTTTCGATACTGGCATTTGGAAAGCTCTGTGAAATCAGAGAAAATGCTTCTAAACATCAATATGCCTTGTATTGTGATGAAAGTCCTGTCATCCTCATGCAAACAACTCTATAGTTTATTTTTGTCGAATCATTTCTGCATGTGGTGTGATCGGTAAATGTAATTTCACAGCGGGGGAATCTATGTAATTTACGTATCTATTGGGTAGAAAACGCTCCAACATGTATTTCCTTTGAAAACTGCATGATTTTCGAAACTGCTATTAGGGAAAAGCTGCGAACTCAGAGTTAATGTTTCTATGTGTCAATATGCCTTGTATGGTGGATGAAAGATCTGTAATACACATGTACATAACTCATTAAAAATGTTTCTCAAATCCTTGATGTATGTAGCCTGTTCCGAACACGGTCTTTCTCGGTGAGGGAAGCTATGTATATTACATATCTATTGGTTAGAACCCTCTCCAGGAGAGTTTTACTGAAAAATCTGCCTCAGTTACGAAACTGGTGTTATGAAAACGCTGTGAAATCTGATTAAATATTTTAAGGTGACAATATGTCTTCAATGGTTTATTAAAGATCGGTAATTCACATGCTATCAACTCAGCAGTGAATATTTGTTGAATCCTTGGTGATTGAAACTTTTTTTAGGAACATGAATGTTACGGTGATGGTGTCTGTGAAAATGAGATGTCTATTGAATGGAACATGCAACAAGAGGATTTTTCTGGGAAAACTGCCTGATTTTCGAAACTGACTTTAGGAAATTTCTGCGAAATGTGAGTAAATGTTTCTAGGTGAAAACATGTCTTGTAAGGTGGATGAAAATTTGATAATCCACGTGCTCACACTCATTAAAGAATGATTGTCGAAACCTTGATGCATGTAACATTTTCAGGACACGGAATGTCACGGTGAGTGAACTAGTTAAATTACATATCTTTTGGGTAGAACTGGCTCCAAGAACATTTTCTGTGAAATCAGCCTCATTTTCCAAACTGGCGTTAGGAAAAACATGAGAAATCTGAGAAAATGCTTCTAAGTGTGAATATGCCTTGAATGGGGAATTTAAGTCCGGTAATCCACGTAACCAACTATGAAGGGAATACTTTTCGAATCCGTGAATTATTTAGCGTGTTTGGAACATGGAAATTCATGGTAATGAAACTATGTAAATTAAAATTCTATTGGGTAGAACTAGCTTGAATAGAATTTATCTGCGCAAATTGCATGATTTTCGAATTTGACGTTTGGATAAAACTGCGAAATGAGAGTAAATACTTGTAGGTGTAAATATGCCTGGTAGGGTGGATGTAAGATTGGTAATCCAAATGCTAACATCTCTGTAGTGAATATTTGTCGAATCCGAGGTACATGAAATGTGTTCGGAACACAAAATGTCATGATGAGCACATCTATGTAAATTACCTGTCTATTGGGTAGAACTCACTCCAAGAGCATTTTTCTGCAAAATCTGCCTCATTTTCAAATCTGGCATTAGGAAATATCTTCGAAATATGAGAAAATGCTTCTAAGTGTCAATATGACTTGATTGGTGGATGAAAGTCCGGTAATCCACATTTTAACAAGAGTGTAGTAAATATTTTTCAAACCGTGATTCATGTAGCGCTTTCGAAAAACAGAATTTCACGGTAATGGAACTATGTAAATTAGAATTCTATTGGGTAGAACTAGCTAGAATAGAATATTTCAGCGAAAATTGCTTGATTCTCGAATGTGATGTTTGGATAAAGCTGCGAAATGAGAGAAAATATTTGTAGGTGTAAAGATGCCTTTATGTTGGAAGAAAGTTCAGTAATCCATATTTTCACAACATATTAAAGAATCTTTTTTCTAATCCGTGATGCATGTACCATGTTCGGAATGTGGAATTTCACGTTGATTGAAACAATCTAAACTACTTGTCGATTCGGTAGAACTCACTTCAAGAGAATTTTTCTGTGAAAACTGCTTCATTTTTAAACTGGCGCTTGGAAAACGCTGCAAAATCTGAGAAAATACTTCTAAGAATCAATACTCAATGTTTTGTGATGAAAGTTCGGTAATCCACATGCTAACAAATCTGTAGTGAATATTTGTCGAATCCGTTATGCATGTAGAATGATTGGAACACGGAATGTCACAGTGAGGAAATTTATGTAAATTACATTTCCCTAGGTTAGAAATCGCTCCAAGAGTTTTTTCCTGAGATAACAGCCTGATTTTTGAAACTGGCGTTAGGAATAAGCTGCGAACTCAGATTAATCAATTGTAGGTGTAAATATGCCTTGTATGGTGGATGAAAGTTCGGCAATCCGCATACTAACAACTCTGTAGAGAATATTTGTCGAATCCGAGATACATGAATAGTGTTCGGAACACAGAATATCACGGTGAGCGAATCTAGGTAAAATACATGTCTCTTGGTTAGAACCCAATCCAAGAGTTTTTTCTGCGAAATCTGCCTCATTTTCGAAACTGGCATTTGGAAATTCCTTCAAAATCAGAGAAAATGATTGAAACTGACAATATGCCTTGTATTGTGATGGAAGTTCATAAAGCCACATGCAAACAAACCTGATGTGACTAATTGTAGAAAGCCTATGCATGTAGCGTGATCGTATGACGGAAATTTCCGGAGATGGAATCTATGTAAATTTCATGTCTATTTGGTAGAACTCGCTCCAAAAATTTTTTCTGGAGAAAACAGCATGATTTTCAAAACTGGCATTTGGAAAAAGCTTCAAATTAAGAGTTAATGTTTCTAGGTTTATATATGCCTTGTATGGTGGATGAAAGTTCTGTAATACACATGTACATAAGTCATTAAAATGTTTGTCAAATCCAGAAGTATGTAGCATGTTCGGGAATTGGAATGTCACTTTGAGGAAACTATGTAAATTACATTTCTATTGGGAAGTACTTGCTCCAAGAGAATCTATTGTGAATCTGCCTCATTTTCAAAACTGGCATTAGGAAAATCTTTTGAAATATGGGAAAGTGCTTCAAAGTGTCAATATGGCATTTATGGTGGATGAATGTTAGGTAATTTTTATGCTACCAATTCTGTAGTGAATATTTGTCAAATCCGTCATGCGTGTAGGTATTTTGGAACACGGAATTTCACGCTGATGGGTTCTATGTAAATTGCATTTCTATTGGATAGAACTCGCTCCAAGAGGTTATCTCTGTGAAAACTGAATGATTTTAGAAACTGAGATTAGGAGAAATCTACTAAATCAGAATAAACTTTCTATGTGTAAATATACATTGTAAGGAAGATGAAAGTTCGATAATACAAATGTTCACAACTCATTAAAGTATGTTTGTCAAATCCGTGATTCATGTAACGTGTTCAGAACACGGAATGTCACGGTGAGTAAAACATGGTAAATTACATATCTTTTGTGTATAACTCGCTCCTAGAATATTTTTCTGCCAAATCTGCCTCATTTTCTAAACTGGCGTTAAAACTAATCTTTGAATTCTGAGAAAATTCTTCAAAGTATCAGTAAGCCTTGTAGGGTGGATGAAAGTGCTGTAATCCACATGCTAACAACTATGTAGTGAATATTTGTCGAATCCGAGATACATGTAGTGTGTTCAGAACACGGAATTTCACGGTGATCGAATCCATGTTTATTACATGTCTATAAGTTAGAACCTGCTCCAAGACGATTTGCCGTGAAATCTGCCTCAGTTTCGATACTGGCATTTGGAAAGCTCTGTGAAATCAGAGAAAATGCTTCTAAACATCAATATGCCTTGTATTGTGATGAAAGTCCTGTTATCCTCATGCAAACAACTCTATAGTTTATTTTTGTCGAATCATTTCTGCATGTGGTGTGATCGGTAAATGTAATTTCACAGCGGGGGAATCTATGTAATTTACGTATCTATTGGGTAGAAAACGCTCCAACATGTATTTCCTTTGAAAACTGCATGATTTTCGAAACTGCTATTAGGGAAAAGCTGCGAACTCAGAGTTAATGTTTCTATGTGTCAATATGCCTTGTATGGTGGATGAAAGATCTGTAATACACATGTACATAACTCATTAAAAATGTTTCTCAAATCCTTGATGTATGTAGCCTGTTCCGAACATGGTCTTTCTCGGTGAGGGAAGCTATGTATATTACATATCTATTGGTTAGAACCCTCTCCAGGAGAGTTTTACTGAATAATCTGCCTCAATTACGAAACTGGTGTTATGAAAACGCTGTGAAATCTGAGTAAATATTTTAAGGTGACAATATGTCTTCAATGGTTTATTAAAGATCGGTAATTCACATGCTATCAACTCAGCAGTGAATATTTGTTGAATCCTTGGTGATTGAAACTTTTTTTAGGAACATGAATGTTACGGTGATGGTGTCTGTGAAAATGAGATGTCTATTGAATGGAACATGCAACAAGAGGATTTTTCTGGGAAAACTGCCTGATTTTCCAAACTGACTTTAGGAAATTTCTGCGAAATGTGAGTAAATGTTTCTAGGTGAAAACATGTCTTGTAAGGTGGATGAAAATTTGATAATCCACGTGCTCACACTCATTAAAGAATGATTGTCGAAACCTTGATGCATGTAACATTTTCAGGACACGGAATGTCACGGTGAGTGAACTAGTTAAATTACATATCTTTTGGGTAGAACTGGCTCCAAGAACATTTTCTGTGAAATCAGCCTCATTTTCCAAACTGGCATTAGGAAAAACATGAGAAATCTGAGAAAATGCTTCTAAGTGTGAATATGCCTTGAATGGGGAATTTAAGTCCGGTAATCCACGTAACCAACTATGAAGGGAATACTTTTCGAATCCGTGAATTATTTAGCGTGTTTGGAACAGGGAAATTCACGGTAATGAAACTATGTAAATTAAAATTCTATTGGGTAGAACTAGCTTGAATAGAATTTATCTGCGCAAATTGCATGATTTTCGAATTTGACGTTTGGATAAAACTGCGAAATGAGAGTAAATACTTGTAGGTGTAAATATGCCTGGTAGGGTGGATGTAAGATTGGTAATCCAAATGCTAACATCTCTGTAGTGAATATTTGTCGAATCCGAGGTACATGAAATGTGTTCGGAACACAAAATGTCATGATGAGCACATCTATGTAAATTACCTGTCTATTGGGTAGAACTCACTCCAAGAGCATTTTTCTGCAAAATCTGCCTCATTTTCAAATCTGGCATTAGGAAATATCTTCGAAATATGAGAAAATGCTTCTAAGTGTCAATATGACTTGATTGGTGGATGAAAGTCCGGTAATCCACATTTTAACAAGAGTGTAGTAAATATTTTTCAAACCGTGATTCATGTAGCGCGTTCGAAAAACAGAATTTCACGGTAATGGAACTATGTAAATTAGAATTCTATTGGGTAGAACTAGCTAGAATAGAATATTTCAGCGAAAATTGCTTGATTCTCGAATGGGATGTTTGGATAAAGCTGCGAAATGAGAGAAAATATTTGTAGGTGTAAAGATGCCTTTATGTTGGAAGAAAGTTCAGTAATCCATATTTTCACAACATATTAAAGAATCTTTTTTCTAATCCGTGATGCATGTACCATGTTCGGAATGTGGAATTTCACGTTGATTGAAACAATCTAAACTACTTGTCGATTCGGTAGAACTCACTTCAAGAGAATTTTTCTGTGAAAACTGCTTCATTTTTAAACTGGCGCTTGGAAAACGCTGCAAAATCTGAGAAAATACTTCTAAGAATCAATACTCAATGTTTTGTGATGAAAGTTCGGTAATCCACATGCTAACAAATCTGTAGTGAATATTTGTCGAATCCGTTATGCATGTAGAATGATTGGAACACGGAATGTCACAGTGAGGAAATTTATGTAAATTACATTTCCCTAGGTTAGAAATCGCTCCAAGAGGTTTTTCCTGAGATAACAGCCTGATTTTTGAAACTGGCGTTAGGAATAAGCTGCGAACTCAGATTAATCAATTGTAGGTGTAAATATGCCTTGTATGGTGGATGAAAGTTCGGCAATCCGCATACTAACAACTCTGTAGAGAATATTTGTCGAATCCGAGATACATGAAGAGTGTTCGGAACACAGAATATCACGGTGAGCGAATCTAGGTAAAATACATGTCTCTTGGTTAGAACCCAATCCAAGAGTTTTTTCTGCGAAATCTGCCTCATTTTCGAAACTGGCATTTGGAAATTCCTTCAAAATCAGTGAAAATGATTGAAACTGACAATATGCCTTGTATTGTGATGGAAGTTCATAAAGCCACATGCAAACAAACCTGATGTGACTAATTGTAGAAAGCCTATGCATGTAGCGTGATCGTATGACGGAAATTTCCGGAGATGGAATCTATGTAAATTTCATGTCTATTTGGTAGAACTCGCTCCAAAAATTTTTTCTGGAGAAAACAGCATGATTTTCAAAACTGGCATTTGGAAAAGCTTCAAATTAAGAGTTAATGTTTCTAGGTTTATATATGCCTTGTATGGTGGATGAAAGTTCTGTAATACACATGTACATAAGTCATTAAAAATGTTTGTCAAATCCAGAAGTATGTAGCATGTTCGGGAATTGGAATGTCACTTTGAGGAAACTATGTAAATTACATTTCTATTGGGAAGTACTTGCTCCAAGAGAATCTATTGTGAATCTGCCTCATTTTCAAAACTGGCATTAGCAAAATCTTTTGAAATATGGGAAAGTGCTTCAAAGTGTCAATATGGCATTTATGGTGGATGAATGTTAGGTAATTTTTATGCTACCAATTCTGTAGTGAATATTTGTCGAATCCGTCATGCGTGTAGGTATTTTGGAACACGGAATTTCACGCTGATGGGTTCTATGTAAATTGCATTTCTATTGGATAGAACTCGCTCCAAGAGGTTATCTCTGTGAAAACTGAATGATTTTAGAAACTGAGATTAGGAGAAATCTACTAAATCAGAATAAACTTTCTATGTGTAAATATACATTGTAAGGAAGATGAAAGTTCGATAATACAAATGTTCACAACTCATTAAAGTATGTTTGTCAAATCCGTGATTCATGTAACGTGTTCAGAACACGGAATGTCACGGTGAGTAAAACATGGTAAATTACATATCTTTTGTGTATAACTCGCTCCTAGAATATTTTTCTGCCAAATCTGCCTCATTTTCTAAACTGGCGTTAAAACTAATCTTTGAATTCTGAGAAAATTCTTCAAAGTATCAGTAAGCCTTGTAGGGTGGATGAAAGTGCTGTAATCCACATGCTAACAACTATGTAGTGAATATTTGTCGAATCCGAGATACATGTAGTGTGTTCAGAACACGGAATTTCACGGTGATCGAATCCATGTTTATTACATGTCTATAAGTTAGAACCTGCTCCAAGACGATTTGCCGTGAAATCTGCCTCAGTTTCGATACTGGCATTTGGAAAGCTCTGTGAAATCAGAGAAAATGCTTCTAAACATCAATATGCCTTGTATTGTGATGAAAGTCCTGTCATCCTCATGCAAACAACTCTATAGTTTATTTTTGTCGAATCATTTCTGCATGTGGTGTGATCGGTAAATGTAATTTCACAGCGGGGGAATCTATGTAATTTACGTATCTATTGGGTAGAAAACGCTCCAACATGTATTTCCTTTGAAAACTGCCTGATTTTCGAAACTGCTATTAGGGAAAAGCTGCGAACTCAGAGTTAATGTTTCTATGTGTCAATATGCCTTGTATGGTGGATGAAAGATCTGTAATACACATGTACATAACTCATTAAAAATGTTTCTCAAATCCTTGATGTATGTAGCCTGTTCCGAACACGGTCTTTCTCGGTGAGGGAAGCTATGTATATTACATATCTATTGGTTAGAACCCTCTCCAGGAGAGTTTTACTGAAAAATCTGCCTCAATTACGAAACTGGTGTTATGAAAACGCTGTGAAATCTGATTAAATATTTTAAGGTGACAATATGTCTTCAATGGTTTATTAAAGATCGGTAATTCACATGCTATCAACTCAGCAGTGAATATTTGTTGAATCCTTGGTGATTGAAACTTTTTTTAGGAACATGAATGTTAAGGTGATGGTATCTGTGAAAATGAGATGTCTATTGAATGGAACATGCAACAAGAGGATTTTTCTGGGAAAACTGCCTGATTTTCGAAACTGACTTTAGGAAATTTCTGCGAAATGTGAGTAAATGTTTCTAGGTGAAAACATGTCTTGTAAGGTGGATGAAAATTTGATAATCCACGTGCTCACACTCATTAAAGAATGATTGTCGAAACCTTGATGCATGTAACATTTTCAGGACACGGAATGTCACGGTGGGTGAACTAGTTAAATTACATATCTTTTGGGTAGAACTGGCTCCAAGAACATTTTCTGTGAAATCAGCCTCATTTTCCAAACTGGCATTAGGAAAAACATGAGAAATCTGAGAAAATGCTTCTAAGTGTGAATATGCCTTGAATGGGGAATTTAAGTCCGGTAATCCACGTAACCAACTATGAAGGGAATACTTTTCGAATCCGTGAATTATTTAGCGTGTTTGGAACAGGGAAATTCACGGTAATGAAACTATGTAAATTAAAATTCTATTGGGTAGAACTAGCTTGAATAGAATTTATCTGCGCAAATTGCATGATTTTCGAATTTGACGTTTGGATAAAACTGCGAAATGAGAGTAAATACTTGTAGGTGTAAATATGCCTGGTAGGGTGGATGTAAGATTGGTAATCCAAATGCTAACATCTCTGTAGTGAATATTTGTCGAATCCGAGGTACATGAAATGTGTTCGGAACACAAAATGTCATGATGAGCACATCTATGTAAATTACCTGTCTATTGGGTAGAACTCACTCCAAGAGCATTTTTCTGCAAAATCTGCCTCATTTTCAAATCTGGCATTAGGAAATATCTTCGAAATATGAGAAAATGCTTCTAAGTGTCAATATGACTTGATTGGTGGATGAAAGTCCGGTAATCCACATTTTAACAAGAGTGTAGTAAATATTTTTCAAACCGTGATTCTTGTAGCGCGTTCGAAAAACAGAATTTCACGGTAATGGAACTATGTAAATTAGAATTCTATTGGGTAGAACTAGCTAGAATAGAATATTTCAGCGAAAATTGCTTGATTCTCGAATGTGATGTTTGGATAAAGCTGCGAAATGAGAGAAAATATTTGTAGGTGTAAAGATGCCTTTATGTTGGAAGAAAGTTCAGTAATCCATATTTTCACAACATATTAAAGAATCTTTTTTCTAATCCGTGATGCATGTACCATGTTCGGAATGTGGAATTTCACGTTGATTGAAACAATCTAAACTACTTGTCGATTCGGTAGAACTCACTTCAAGAGAATTTTTCTGTGAAAACTGCTTCATTTTTAAACTGGCGCTTGGAAAACGCTGCAAAATCTGAGAAAATACTTCTAAGAATCAATACTCAATGTTTTGTGATGAAAGTTCGGTAATCCACATGCTAACAAATCTGTAGTGAATATTTGTCGAATCCGTTATGCATGTAGAATGATTGGAACACGGAATGTCACAGTGAGGAAATTTATGTAAATTACATTTCCCTAGGTTAGAAATCGCTCCAAGAGGTTTTTCCTGAGATAACAGCCTGATTTTTGAAACTGGCGTTAGGAATAAGCTGCGAACTCAGATTAATCAATTGTAGGTGTAAATATGCCTTGTATGGTGGATGAAAGTTCGGCAATCCGCATACTAACAACTCTGTAGAGAATATTTGTCGAATCCGAGATACATGAAGAGTGTTCGGAACACAGAATATCACGGTGAGCGAATCTAGGTAAAATACATATCTCTTGGTTAGAACCCAATCCAAGAGTTTTTTCTGCGAAATCTGCCTCATTTTCGAAACTGGCATTTGGAAATTCCTTCAAAATCAGTGAAAATGATTGAAACTGACAATATGCCTTGTATTGTGATGGAAGTTCATAAAGCCACATGCAAACAAACCTGATGTGACTAATTGTAGAAAGCCTATGCATGTAGCGTGATCGTGTGACGGAAATTTCCGGAGATGGAATCTATGTAAATTTCATGTCTATTTGGTAGAACTCGCTCCAAAAATTTTTTCTGGAGAAAACAGCATGATTTTCGAAACTGGCATTTGGAAAAAGCTTCAAATTAAGAGTTAATGTTTCTAGGTTTATATATGCCTTGTATGGTGGATGAAAGTTCTGTAATACACATGTACATAAGTCATTAAAAATGTTTGTCAAATCCAGAAGTATGTAGCATGTTCGGGAATTGGAATGTCACTTTGAGGAAACTATGTAAATTACATTTCTATTGGGAAGTACTTGCTCCAAGAGAATCTATTGTGAATCTGCCTCATTTTCAAAACTGGCATTAGGAAAATCTTTTGAAATATGGGAAAGTGCTTCAAAGTGTCAATATGGCATTTATGGTGGATGAATGTTAGGTAATTTTATGCTACCAATTCTGTAGTGAATATTTGTCGAATCCATCATGCGTGTCGGTATTTTGGAACACGGAATTTCACGCTGATGGGTTCTATGTAAATTGCATTTCTATTGGATAGAACTCGCTCCAAGAGGTTTTCTCTGTGAAAACTGAATGATTTTAGAAACTGAGATTAGGAGAAATCTACTAAATCAGAATAAACTTTCTATGTGTAAAAATACATTGTAAGGAAGATGAAAGTTCGATAATACAAATGTTCACAACTCATTAAAGTATGTTTGTCAAATCCGTGATTCATGTAACGTTTTCAGAACACGGAATGTCACGGTGAGTAAAACATGGTAAATTACATATCTTTTGTGTATAACTCGCTCCTAGAATATTTTTCTGCCAAATCTGCCTCATTTTCTAAACTGGCGTTAAAACTAATCTTTGAATTCTGAGAAAATTCTTCAAAGTATCAGTAAGCCTTGTAGGGTGGATGAAAGTGCTGTAATCCACATGCTAACAACTATGTAGTGAATATTTGTCGAATCCGAGATACATGTAGTGTGTTCAGAACACGGAATTTCACGGTGATCGAATCCATGTTTATTACATGTCTATAAGTTAGAACCTGCTCCAAGACGATTTGCCGTGAAATCTGCCTCAGTTTCGATACTGGCATTTGGAAAGCTCTGTGAAATCAGAGAAAATGCTTCTAAACATCAATATGCCTTGTATTGTGATGAAAGTCCTGTCATCCTCATGCAAACAACTCTATAGTTTATTTTTGTCGAATCATTTCTGCATGTGGTGTGATCGGTAAATGTAATTTCACAGCGGGGGAATGTATGTAATTTACGTATCTATTGGGTAGAAAACGCTCCAACATGTATTTCCTTTGAAAACTGCATGATTTTCGAAACTGCTATTAGGGAAAAGCTGCGAACTCAGAGTTAATGTTTCTATGTGTCAATACGCCTTGTATGGTGGATGAAAGATCTGTAATACACATGTACATAACTCATTAAAAATGTTTCTCAAATCCTTGATGTATGTAGCCTGTTCCGAACACGGTCTTTCTCGGTGAGGGAAGCTATGTATATTACATATCTATTGGTTAGAACCCTCTCCAGGAGAGTTTTACTGAAAAATCTGCCTCAGTTACGAAACTGGTGTTATGAAAACGCTGTGAAATCTGATTAAATATTTTAAGGTGACAATATGTCTTCAATGGTTTATTAAAGATCGGTAATTCACATGCTATCAACTCAGCAGTGAATATTTGTTGAATCCTTGGTGATTGAAACTTTTTTTAGGAACATGAATGTTACGGTGATGGTGTCTGTGAAAATGAGATGTCTATTGAATGGAACATGCAACAAGAGGATTTTTCTGGGAAAACTGCCTGATTTTCGAAACTGACTTTAGGAAATTTCTGCGAAATGTGAGTAAATATTTCTAGGTGAAAACATGTCTTGTAAGGTGGATGAAAATTTGATAATCCACGTGCTCACACTCATTAAAGAATGATTGTCGAAACCTTGATGCATGTAACATTTTCAGGACACGGAATGTCACGGTGAGTGAACTAGTTAAATTACATATCTTTTGGGTAGAACTGGCTCCAAGAACATTTTCTGTGAAATCAGCCTCATTTTCCAAACTGGCGTTAGGAAAAACATGAGAAATCTGAGAAAATGCTTCTAAGTGTGAATATGCCTTGAATGGGGAATTTAAGTCCGGTAATCCACGTAACCAACTATGAAGGGAATACTTTTCGAATCCGTGAATTATTTAGCGTGTTTGGAACAGGGAAATTCACGGTAATGAAACTATGTAAATTAAAATTCTATTGGGTAGAACTAGCTTGAATAGAACTTATCTGCGCAAATTGCATGATTTTCGAATTTGACGTTTGGATAAAACTGCGAAATGAGAGTAAATACTTGTAGGTGTAAATATGCCTGGTAGGGTGGATGTAAGATTGGTAATCCAAATGCTAACATCTCTGTAGTGAATATTTGTCGAATCCGAGGTACATGAAATGTGTTCGGAACACAAAATGTCATGATGAGCACATCTATGTAAATTACCTGTCTATTGGGTAGAACTCACTCCAAGAGCATTTTTCTGCAAAATCTGCCTCATTTTCAAATCTGGCATTAGGAAATATCTTCGAAATATGAGAAAATGCTTCTAAGTGTCAATATGACTTGATTGGTGGATGAAAGTCCGGTAATCCACATTTTAACAAGAGTGTAGTAAATATTTTTCAAACCGTGATTCATGTAGCGCGTTCGAAAAACAGAATTTCACGGTAATGGAACTATGTAAATTAGAATTCTATTGGGTAGAACTAGCTAGAATAGAATATTTCAGCGAAAATTGCTTGATTCTCGAATGGGATGTTTGGATAAAGCTGCGAAATGAGAGAAAATATTTGTAGGTGTAAAGATGCCTTTATGTTGGAAGAAAGTTCAGTAATCCATATTTTCACAACATATTAAAGAATCTTTTTTCTAATCCGTGATGCATGTACCATGTTCGGAATGTGGAATTTCACGTTGATTGAAACAATCTAAACTACTTGTCGATTCGGTAGAACTCACTTCAAGAGAATTTTTCTGTGAAAACTGCTTCATTTTTAAACTGGCGCTTGGAAAACGCTGCAAAATCTGAGAAAATACTTCTAAGAATCAATACTCAATATTTTGTGATGAAAGTTCGGTAATCCACATGCTAACAAATCTGTAGTGAATATTTGTCGAATCCGTTATGCATGTAGAATGATTGGAACACGGAATGTCACAGTGAGGAAATTTATGTAAATTACATTTCCCTAGGTTAGAAATCGCTCCAAGAGTTTTTTCCTGAGATAACAGCCTGATTTTTGAAACTGGCGTTAGGAATAAGCTGCGAACTCAGATTAATCAATTGTAGGTGTAAATATGCCTTGTATGGTGGATGAAAGTTCGGCAATCCGCATTCTAACAACTCTGTAGAGAATATTTGTCGAATCCGAGATACATGAAGAGTGTTCGGAACACAGAATATCACGGTGAGCGAATCTAGGTAAAATACATATCTCTTTGTTAGAACCCAATCCAAGAGTTTTTTCTGCGAAATCTGCCTCATTTTCGAAACTGGCATTTGGAAATTCCTTCAAAATCAGTGAAAATGATTGAAACTGACAATATGCCTTGTATTGTGATGGAAGTTCATAAAGCCACATGCAAACAAACCTGATGTGACTAATTGTAGAAAGCCTATGCATGTAGCGTGATCGTATGACGGAAATTTCCGGAGATGGAATCTATGTAAATTTCATGTCTATTTGGTAGAACTCGCTCCAAAAATTTTTTCTGGAGAAAACAGCATGATTTTCAAAACTGGCATTTGGAAAAGCTTCAAATTAAGAGTTAATGTTTCTAGGTTTATATATGCCTTGTATGGTGGATGAAAGTTCTGTAATACACATGTACATAAGTCATTAAAAATGTTTGTCAAATCCAGAAGTATGTAGCATGTTCGGGAATTGGAATGTCACTTTGAGGAAACTATGTAAATTACATTTCTATTGGGAAGTACTTGCTCCAAGAGAATCTATTGTGAATCTGCCTCATTTTCAAAACTGGCATTAGCAAAATCTTTTGAAATATGGGAAAGTGCTTCAAAGTGTCAATATGGCATTTATGGTGGATGAATGTTAGGTAATTTTTATGCTACCAATTCTGTAGTGAATATTTGTCGAATCCGTCATGCGTGTAGTTATTTTGGAACACGGAATTTCACGCTGATGGGTTCTATGTAAATTGCATTTCTATTGGATAGAACTCGCTCCAAGAGGTTATCTCTGTGAAAACTGAATGATTTTAGAAACTGAGATTAGGAGAAATCTACTAAATCAGAATAAACTTTCTATGTGTAAATATACATTGTAAGGAAGATGAAAGTTCGATAATACAAATGTTCACAACTCATTAAAGTATGTTTGTCAAATCCGTGATTCATGTAACGTGTTCAGAACACGGAATGTCACGGTGAGTAAAACATGGTAAATTACATATCTTTTGTGTATAACTCGCTCCTAGAATATTTTTCTGCCAAATCTGCCTCATTTTCTAAACTGGCGTTAAAACTAATCTTTGAATTCTGAGAAAATTCTTCAAAGTATCAGTAAGCCTTGTAGGGTGGATGAAAGTGCTGTAATCCACATGCTAACAACTATGTAGTGAATATTTGTCGAATCCGAGATACATGTAGTGTGTTCAGAACACGGAATTTCACGGTGATCGAATCCATGTTTATTACATGTCTATAAGTTAGAACCTGCTCCAAGACGATTTGCCGTGAAATCTGCCTCAGTTTCGATACTGGCATTTGGAAAGCTCTGTGAAATCAGAGAAAATGCTTCTAAACATCAATATGCCTTGTATTGTGATGAAAGTCCTGTCATCCTCATGCAAACAACTCTATAGTTTATTTTTGTCGAATCATTTCTGCATGTGGTGTGATCGGTAAATGTAATTTCACAGCGGGGGAATCTATGTAATTTACGTATCTATTGGGTAGAAAACGCTCCAACATGTATTTCCTTTGAAAACTGCCTGATTTTCGAAACTGCTATTAGGGAAAAGCTGCGAACTCAGAGTTAATGTTTCTATGTGTCAATATGCCTTGTATGGTGGATGAAAGATCTGTAATACACATGTACATAACTCATTAAAAATGTTTCTCAAATCCTTGATGTATGTAGCCTGTTCCGAACACGGTCTTTCTCGGTGAGGGAAGCTATGTATATTACATATCTATTGGTTAGAACCCTCTCCAGGAGAGTTTTACTAAAAAATCTGCCTCAATTACGAAACTGGTGTTATGAAAACGCTGTGAAATCTGATTAAATATTTTAAGGTGACAATATGTCTTCAATGGTTTATTAAAGATCGGTAATTCACATGCTATCAACTCAGCAGTGAATATTTGTTGAATCCTTGGTGATTGAAACTTTTTTTAGGAACATGAATGTTAAGGTGATGGTGTCTGTGAAAATGAGATGTCTATTGAATGGAACATGCAACAAGAGGATTTTTCTGGGAAAACTGCCTGATTTTCGAAACTGACTTTAGGAAATTTCTGCGAAATGTGAGTAAATGTTTCTAGGTGAAAACATGTCTTGTAAGGTGGATGAAAATTTGATAATCCACGTGCTCACACTCATTAAAGAATGATTGTCGAAACCTTGATGCATGTAACATTTTCAGGACACGGAATGTCACGGTGGGTGAACTAGTTAAATTACATATCTTTTGGGTAGAACTGGCTCCAAGAACATTTTCTGTGAAATCAGCCTCATTTTCCAAACTGGCATTAGGAAAAACATGAGAAATCTGAGAAAATGCTTCTAAGTGTGAATATGCCTTGAATGGGGAATTTAAGTCCGGTAATCCACGTAACCAACTATGAAGGGAATACTTTTCGAATCCGTGAATTATTTAGCGTGTTTGGAACAGGGAAATTCACGGTAATGAAACTATGTAAATTAAAATTCTATTGGGTAGAACTAGCTTGAATAGAATTTATCTGCGCAAATTGCATGATTTTCGAATTTGACGTTTGGATAAAACTGCGAAATGAGAGTAAATACTTGTAGGTGTAAATATGCCTGGTAGGGTGGATGTAAGATTGGTAATCCAAATGCTAACATCTCTGTAGTGAATATTTGTCGAATCCGAGGTACATGAAATGTGTTCGGAACACAAAATGTCATGATGAGCACATCTATGTAAATTACCTGTCTATTGGGTAGAACTCACTCCAAGAGCATTTTTCTGCAAAATCTGCCTCATTTTCAAATCTGGCATTAGGAAATATCTTCGAAATATGAGAAAATGCTTCTAAGTGTCAATATGACTTGATTGGTGGATGAAAGTCCGGTAATCCACATTTTAACAAGAGTGTAGTAAATATTTTTCAAACCGTGATTCTTGTAGCGCGTTCGAAAAACAGAATTTCACGGTAATGGAACTATGTAAATTAGAATTCTATTGGGTAGAACTAGCTAGAATAGAATATTTCAGCGAAAATTGCTTGATTCTCGAATGTGATGTTTGGATAAAGCTGCGAAATGAGAGAAAATATTTGTAGGTGTAAAGATGCCTTTATGTTGGAAGAAAGTTCAGTAATCCATATTTTCACAACATATTAAAGAATCTTTTTTCTAATCCGTGATGCATGTACCATGTTCGGAATGTGGAATTTCACGTTGATTGAAACAATCTAAACTACTTGTCGATTCGGTAGAACTCACTTCAAGAGAATTTTTCTGTGAAAACTGCTTCATTTTTAAACTGGCGCTTGGAAAACGCTGCAAAATCTGAGAAAATACTTCTAAGAATCAATACTCAATGTTTTGTGATGAAAGTTCGGTAATCCACATGCTAACAAATCTGTAGTGAATATTTGTCGAATCCGTTATGCATGTAGAATGATTGGAACACGGAATGTCACAGTGAGGAAATTTATGTAAATTACATTTCCCTAGGTTAGAAATCGCTCCAAGAGGTTTTTCCTGAGATAACAGCCTGATTTTTGAAACTGGCGTTAGGAATAAGCTGCGAACTCAGATTAATCAATTGTAGGTGTAAATATGCCTTGTATGGTGGATGAAAGTTCGGCAATCCGCATACTAACAACTCTGTAGAGAATATTTGTCGAATCCGAGATACATGAAGAGTGTTCGGAACACAGAATATCACGGTGAGCGAATCTAGGTAAAATACATATCTCTTGGTTAGAACCCAATCCAAGAGTTTTTTCTGCGAAATCTGCCTCATTTTCGAAACTGGCATTTGGAAATTCCTTCAAAATCAGTGAAAATGATTGAAACTGACAATATGCCTTGTATTGTGATGGAAGTTCATAAAGCCACATGCAAACAAACCTGATGTGACTAATTGTAGAAAGCCTATGCATGTAGCGTGATCGTATGACGGAAATTTCCGGAGATGGAATCTATGTAAATTTCATGTCTATTTGGTAGAACTCGCTCCAAAAATTTTTTCTGGAGAAAACAGCATGATTTTCGAAACTGGCTTTTGGAAAAGCTTCAAATTAAGAGTTAATGTTTCTAGGTTTATATATGCCTTGTATGGTGGATGAAAGTTCTGTAATACACATGTACATAAGTCATTAAAAATGTTTGTCAAATCCAGAAGTATGTAGCATGTTCGGGAATTGGAATGTCACTTTGAGGAAACTATGTAAATTACATTTCTATTGGGAAGTACTTGCTCCAAGAGAATCTATTGTGAATCTGCCTCATTTTCAAAACTGGCATTAGCAAAATCTTTTGAAATATGGGAAAGTGCTTCAAAGTGTCAATATGGCATTTATGGTGGATGAATGTTAGGTAATTTTTATGCTACCAATTCTGTAGTGAATATTTGTCGAATCCGTCATGCGTGTAGGTATTTTGGAACACGGAATTTCACGCTGATGGGTTCTATGTAAATTGCATTTCTATTGGATAGAACTCGCTCCAAGAGGTTATCTCTGTGAAAACTGAATGATTTTAGAAACTGAGATTAGGAGAAATCTACTAAATCAGAATAAACTTTCTATGTGTAAATATACATTGTAAGGAAGATGAAAGTTCGATAATACAAATGTTCACAACTCATTAAAGTATGTTTGTCAAATCCGTGATTCATGTAACGTGTTCAGAACACGGAATGTCACGGTGAGTAAAACATGGTAAATTACATATCTTTTGTGTATAACTCGCTCCTAGAATATTTTTCTGCCAAATCTGCCTCATTTTCTAAACTGGCGTTAAAACTAATCTTTGAATTCTGAGAAAATTCTTCAAAGTATCAGTAAGCCTTGTAGGGTGGATGAAAGTGCTGTAATCCACATGCTAACAACTATGTAGTGAATATTTGTCGAATCCGAGATACATGTAGTGTGTTCAGAACACGGAATTTCACGGTGATCGAATCCATGTTTATTACATGTCTATAAGTTAGAACCTGCTCCAAGACGATTTGCCGTGAAATCTGCCTCAGTTTCGATACTGGCATTTGGAAAGCTCTGTGAAATCAGAGAAAATGCTTCTAAACATCAATATGCCTTGTATTGTGATGAAAGTCCTGTCATCCTCATGCAAACAACTCTATAGTTTATTTTTGTCGAATCATTTCTGCATGTGGTGTGATCGGTAAATGTAATTTCACAGCGGGGGAATCTATGTAATTTACGTATCTATTGGGTAGAAAACGCTCCAACATGTATTTCCTTTGAAAACTGCATGATTTTCAAAACTGCTATTAGGGAAAAGCTGCGAACTCAGAGTTAATGTTTCTATGTGTCAATATGCCTTGTATGGTGGATGAAAGATCTGTAATACACATGTACATAACTCATTAAAAATGTTTCTCAAATCCTTGATGTATGTAGCCTGTTCCGAACACGGTCTTTCTCGGTGAGGGAAGCTATGTATATTACATATCTATTGGTTAGAACCCTCTCCAGGAGAGTTTTACTGAATAATCTGCCTCAATTACGAAACTGGTGTTATGAAAACGCTGTGAAATCTGAGTAAATATTTTAAGGTGACAATATGTCTTCAATGGTTTATTAAAGATCGGTAATTCACATGCTATCAACTCAGCAGTGAATATTTATTGAATCCTTGGTGATTGAAACTTTTTTTAGGAACATGAATGTTACGGTGATGGTGTCTGTGAAAATGAGATGTCTATTGAATGGAACATGCAACAAGAGGATTTTTCTGGGAAAACTGCCTGATTTTCGAAACTGACTTTAGGAAATTTCTGCGAAATGTGAGTAAATGTTTCTAGGTGAAAACATGTCTTGTAAGGTGGATGAAAATTTGATAATCCACGTGCTCACACTCATTAAAGAATGATTGTCGAAACCTTGATGCATGTAACATTTTCAGGACACGGAATGTCACGGTGGGTGAACTAGTTAAATTACATATCTTTTGGGTAGAACTGGCTCCAAGAACATTTTCTGTGAAATCAGCCTCATTTTCCAAACTGGCATTAGGAAAAACATGAGAAATCTGAGAAAATGCTTCTAAGTGTGAATATGCCTTGAATGGGGAATTTAAGTCCGGTAATCCACGTAACCAACTATGAAGGGAATACTTTTCGAATCCGTGAATTATTTAGCGTGTTTGGAACAGGGAAATTCACGGTAATGAAACTATGTAAATTAAAATTCTATTGGGTAGAACTAGCTTGAATAGAATTTATCTGCGCAAATTGCATGATTTTCGAATTTGACGTTTGGATAAAACTGCAAAATGAGAGTAAATACTTGTAGGTGTAAATATGCCTGGTAGGGTGGATGTAAGATTGGTAATCCAAATGCTAACATCTCTGTAGTGAATATTTGTCGAATCCGAGGTACATGAAATGTGTTCGGAACACAAAATGTCATGATGAGCACATCTATGTAAATTACCTGTCTATTGGGTAGAACTCACTCCAAGAGCATTTTTCTGCAAAATCTGCCTCATTTTCAAATCTGGCATTAGGAAATATCTTCGAAATATGAGAAAATGCTTCTAAGTGTCAATATGACTTGATTGGTGGATGAAAGTCCGGTAATCCACATTTTAACAAGAGTGTAGTAAATATTTTTCAAACCGTGATTCTTGTAGCGCGTTCGAAAAACAGAATTTCACGGTAATGGAACTATGTAAATTAGAATTCTATTGGGTAGAACTAGCTAGAATAGAATATTTCAGCGAAAATTGCTTGATTCTCGAATGTGATGTTTGGATAAAGCTGCGAAATGAGAGAAAATATTTGTAGGTGTAAAGATGCCTTTATGTTGGAAGAAAGTTCAGTAATCCATATTTTCACAACATATTAAAGAATCTTTTTTCTAATCCGTGATGCATGTACCATGTTCGGAATGTGGAATTTCACGTTGATTGAAACAATCTAAACTACTTGTCGATTCGGTAGAACTCACTTCAAGAGAATTTTTCTGTGAAAACTGCTTCATTTTTAAACTGGCGCTTGGAAAACGCTGCAAAATCTGAGAAAATACTTCTAAGAATCAATACTCAATGTTTTGTGATGAAAGTTCGGTAATCCACATGCTAACAAATCTGTAGTGAATATTTGTCGAATCCGTTATGCATGTAGAATGATTGGAACACGGAATGTCACAGTGAGGAAATTTATGTAAATTACATTTCCCTAGGTTAGAAATCGCTCCAAGAGGTTTTTCCTGAGATAACAGCCTGATTTTTGAAACTGGCGTTAGGAATAAGCTGCGAACTCAGATTAATCAATTGTAGGTGTAAATATGCCTTGTATGGTGGATGAAAGTTCGGCAATCCGCATACTAACAACTCTGTAGAGAATATTTGTCGAATCCGAGATACATGAAGAGTGTTCGGAACACAGAATATCACGGTGAGCGAATCTAGGTAAAATACATATCTCTTGGTTAGAACCCAATCCAAGAGTTTTTTCTGCGAAATCTGCCTCATTTTCGAAACTGGCATTTGGAAATTCCTTCAAAATCAGTGAAAATGATTGAAACTGACAATATGCCTTGTATTGTGATGGAAGTTCATAAAGCCACATGCAAACAAACCTGATGTGACTAATTGTAGAAAGCCTATGCATGTAGCGTGATCGTATGACGGAAATTTCCGGAGATGGAATCTATGTAAATTTCATGTCTATTTGGTAGAACTCGCTCCAAAAATTTTTTCTGGAGAAAACAGCATGATTTTCGAAACTGGCTTTTGGAAAAGCTTCAAATTAAGAGTTAATGTTTCTAGGTTTATATATGCCTTGTATGGTGGATGAAAGTTCTGTAATACACATGTACATAAGTCATTAAAAATGTTTGTCAAATCCAGAAGTATGTAGCATGTTCGGGAATTGGAATGTCACTTTGAGGAAACTATGTAAATTACATTTCTATTGGGAAGTACTTGCTCCAAGAGAATCTATTGTGAATCTGCCTCATTTTCAAAACTGGCATTAGCAAAATCTTTTGAAATATGGGAAAGTGCTTCAAAGTGTCAATATGGCATTTATGGTGGATGAATGTTAGGTAATTTTTATGCTACCAATTCTGTAGTGAATATTTGTCGAATCCGTCATGCGTGTAGGTATTTTGGAACACGGAATTTCACGCTGATGGGTTCTATGTAAATTGCATTTCTATTGGATAGAACTCGCTCCAAGAGGTTATCTCTGTGAAAACTGAATGATTTTAGAAACTGAGATTAGGAGAAATCTACTAAATCAGAATAAACTTTCTATGTGTAAATATACATTGTAAGGAAGATGAAAGTTCGATAATACAAATGTTCACAACTCATTAAAGTATGTATGTCAAATCCGTGATTCATGTAACGTGTTCAGAACACGGAATGTCACGGTGAGTAAAACATGGTAAATTACATATCTTTTGTGTATAACTCGCTCCTAGAATATTTTTCTGCCAAATCTGCCTCATTTTCTAAACTGGCGTTAAAACTAATCTTTGAATTCTGAGAAAATTCTTCAAAGTATCAGTAAGCCTTGTAGGGTGGATGAAAGTGCTGTAATCCACATGCTAACAACTATGTAGTGAATATTTGTCGAATCCGAGATACATGTAGTGTGTTCAGAACACGGAATTTCACGGTGATCGAATCCATGTTTATTACATGTCTATAAGTTAGAACCTGCTCCAAGACGATTTGCCGTGAAATCTGCCTCAGTTTCGATACTGGCATTTGGAAAGCTCTGTGAAATCAGAGAAAATGCTTCTAAACATCAATATGCCTTGTATTGTGATGAAAGTCCTGTCATCCTCATGCAAACAACTCTATAGTTTATTTTTGTCGAATCATTTCTGCATGTGGTGTGATCGGTAAATGTAATTTCACAGCGGGGGAATCTATGTAATTTACGTATCTATTGGGTAGAAAACGCTCCAACATGTATTTCCTTTGAAAACTGCCTGATTTTCGAAACTGCTATTAGGGAAAAGCTGCGAACTCAGAGTTAATGTTTCTATGTGTCAATATGCCTTGTATGGTGGATGAAAGATCTGTAATACACATGTACATAACTCATTAAAAATGTTTCTCAAATCCTTGATGTATGTAGCCTGTTCCGAACACGGTCTTTCTCGGTGAGGGAAGCTATGTATATTACATATCTATTGGTTAGAACCCTCTCCAGGAGAGTTTTACTGAATAATCTGCCTCAATTACGAAACTGGTGTTATGAAAACGCTGTGAAATCTGAGTAAATATTTTAAGGTGACAATATGTCTTCAATGGTTTATTAAAGATCGGTAATTCACATGCTATCAACTCAGCAGTGAATATTTATTGAATCCTTGGTGATTGAAACTTTTTTTAGGAACATGAATGTTACGGTGATGGTGTCTGTGAAAATGAGATGTCTATTGAATGGAACATGCAACAAGAGGATTTTTCTGGGAAAACTGCCTGATTTTCGAAACTGACTTTAGGAAATTTCTGCGAAATGTGAGTAAATGTTTCTAGGTGAAAACATGTCTTGTAAGGTGGATGAAAATTTGATAATCCACGTGCTCACACTCATTAAAGAATGATTGTCGAAACCTTGATGCATGTAACATTTTCAGGACACGGAATGTCACGGTGAGTGAACTAGTTAAATTACATATCTTTTGGGTAGAACTGGCTCCAAGAACATTTTCTGTGAAATCAGCCTCATTTTCCAAACTGGCATTAGGAAAAACATGAGAAATCTGAGAAAATGCTTCTAAGTGTGAATATGCCTTGAATGGGGAATTTAAGTCCGGTAATCCACGTAACCAACTATGAAGGGAATACTTTTCGAATCCGTGAATTATTTAGCGTGTTTGGAACAGGGAAATTCACGGTAATGAAACTATGTAAATTAAAATTCTATTGGGTAGAACTAGCTTGAATAGAATTTATCTGCGCAAATTGCATGATTTTCGAATTTGACGTTTGGATAAAACTGCAAAATGAGAGTAAATACTTGTAGGTGTAAATATGCCTGGTAGGGTGGATGTAAGATTGGTAATCCAAATGCTAACATCTCTGTAGTGAATATTTGTCGAATCCGAGGTACATGAAATGTGTTCGGAACACAAAATGTCATGATGAGCACATCTATGTAAATTACCTGTCTATTGGGTAGAACTCACTCCAAGAGCATTTTTCTGCAAAATCTGCCTCATTTTCAAATCTGGCATTAGGAAATATCTTCGAAATATGAGAAAATGCTTCTAAGTGTCAATATGACTTGATTGGTGGATGAAAGTCCGGTAATCCACATTTTAACAAGAGTGTAGTAAATATTTTTCAAACCGTGATTCATGTAGCGCGTTCGAAAAACAGAATTTCACGGTAATGGAACTATGTAAATTAGAATTCTATTGGGTAGAACTAGCTAGAATAGAATATTTCAGCGAAAATTGCTTGATTCTCGAATGTGATGTTTGGATAAAGCTGCGAAATGAGAGAAAATATTTGTAGGTGTAAAGATGCCTTTATGTTGGAAGAAAGTTCAGTAATCCATATTTTCACAACATATTAAAGAATCTTTTTTCTAATCCGTGATGCATGTACCATGTTCGGAATGTGGAATTTCACGTTGATTGAAACAATCTAAACTACTTGTCGATTCGGTAGAACTCACTTCAAGAGAATTTTTCTGTGAAAACTGCTTCATTTTTAAACTGGCGCTTGGAAAACGCTGCAAAATCTGAGAAAATACTTCTAAGAATCAATACTCAATGTTTTGTGATGAAAGTTCGGTAATCCACATGCTAACAAATCTGTAGTGAATATTTGTCGAATCCGTTATGCATGTAGAATGATTGGAACACGGAATGTCACAGTGAGGAAATTTATGTAAATTACATTTCCCTAGGTTAGAAATCGCTCCAAGAGTTTTTTCCTGAGATAACAGCCTGATTTTTGAAACTGGCGTTAGGAATAAGCTGCGAACTCAGATTAATCAATTGTAGGTGTAAATATGCCTTGTATGGTGGATGAAAGTTCGGCAATCCGCATACTAACAACTCTGTAGAGAATATTTGTCGAATCCGAGATACATGAATAGTGTTCGGAACACAGAATATCACGGTGAGCGAATCTAGGTAAAATACATGTCTCTTGGTTAGAACCCAATCCAAGAGTTTTTTCTGCGAAATCTGCCTCATTTTCGAAACTGGCATTTGGAAATTCCTTCAAAATCAGAGAAAATGATTGAAACTGACAATATGCCTTGTATTGTGATGGAAGTTCATAAAGCCACATGCAAACAAACCTGATGTGACTAATTGTAGAAAGCCTATGCATGTAGCGTGATCGTATGACGGAAATTTCCGGAGATGGAATCTATGTAAATTTCATGTCTATTTGGTAGAACTCGCTCCAAAAATTTTTTCTGGAGAAAACAGCATGATTTTCGAAACTGGCTTTTGGAAATGCTTCAAATTAAGAGTTAATGTTTCTAGGTTTATATATGCCTTGTATGGTGGATGAAAGTTCTGTAATACACATGTACATAAGTCATTAAAAATGTTTGTCAAATCCAGAAGTATGTAGCATGTTCGGGAATTGGAATGTCACTTTGAGGAAACTATGTAAATTACATTTCTATTGGGAAGTACTTGCTCCAAGAGAATCTATTGTGAATCTGCCTCATTTTCAAAACTGGCATTAGGAAAATCTTTTGAAATATGGGAAAGTGCTTCAAAGTGTCAATATGGCATTTATGGTGGATGAATGTTAGGTAATTTTTATGCTACCAATTCTGTAGTGAATATTTGTCGAATCCGTCATGCGTGTAGGTATTTTGGAACACGGAATTTCACGCTGATGGGTTCTATGTAAATTGCATTTCTATTGGATAGAACTCGCTCCAAGAGGTTATCTCTGTGAAAACTGAATGATTTTAGAAACTGAGATTAGGAGAAATCTACTAAATCAGAATAAACTTTCTATGTGTAAATATACATTGTAAGGAAGATGAAAGTTCGATAATACAAATGTTCACAACTCATTAAAGTATGTTTGTCAAATCCGTGATTCATGTAACGTGTTCAGAACACGGAATGTCACGGTGAGTAAAACATGGTAAATTACATATCTTTTGTGTATAACTCGCTCCTAGAATATTTTTCTGCCAAATCTGCCTCATTTTCTAAACTGGCGTTAAAACTAATCTTTGAATTCTGAGAAAATTCTTCAAAGTATCAGTAAGCCTTGTAGGGTGGATGAAAGTGCTGTAATCCACATGCTAACAACTATGTAGTGAATATTTGTCGAATCCGAGATACATGTAGTGTGTTCAGAACACGGAATTTCACGGTGATCGAATCCATGTTTATTACATGTCTATAAGTTAGAACCTGCTCCAAGACGATTTGCCGTGAAATCTGCCTCAGTTTCGATACTGGCATTTGGAAAGCTCTGTGAAATCAGAGAAAATGCTTCTAAACATCAATATGCCTTGTATTGTGATGAAAGTCCTGTCATCCTCATGCAAACAACTCTATAGTTTATTTTTGTCGAATCATTTCTGCATGTGGTGTGATCGGTAAATGTAATTTCACAGCGGGGGAATCTATGTAATTTACGTATCTATTGGGTAGAAAACGCTCCAACATGTATTTCCTTTGAAAACTGCCTGATTTTCGAAACTGCTATTAGGGAAAAGCTGCAAACTCAGAGTTAATATTTCTATGTGTCAATATGCCTTGTATGGTGGATGAAAGATCTGTAATACACATGTACATAACTCATTAAAAATGTTTCTCAAATCCTTGATGTATGTAGCCTGTTCCGAACACGGTCTTTCTCGGTTAGGGAAGCTATGTATATTACATATCTATTGGTTAGAACCCTCTCCAGGAGAGTTTTACTGAAAAATCTGCCTCAATTACGAAACTGGTGTTATGAAAACGCTGTGAAATCTGATTAAATATTTTAAGGTGACAATATGTCTTCAATGGTTTATTAAAGATCGGTAATTCACATGCTATCAACTCAGCAGTGAATATTTGTTGAATCCTTGGTGATTGAAACTTTTTTTAGGAACATGAATGTTACGGTGATGGTGTCTGTGAAAATGAGATGTCTATTGAATGGAACATGCAACAAGAGGATATTTCTGGGAAAACTGCCTGATTTTCGAAACTGACTTTAGGAAATTTCTGCGAAATGTGAGTAAATGTTTCTAGGTGAAAACATGTCTTGTAAGGTGGATGAAAATTTGATAATCCACGTGCTCACACTCATTAAAGAATGATTGTCGAAACCTTGATGCATGTAACATTTTCAGGACACGGAATGTCACGGTGAGTGAACTAGTTAAATTACATATCTTTTGGGTAGAACTGGCTCCAAGAACATTTTCTGTGAAATCAGCCTCATTTTCCAAACTGGCGTTAGGAAAAACATGAGAAATCTGAGAAAATGCTTCTAAGTGTGAATATGCCTTGAATGGGGAATTTAAGTCCGGTAATCCACGTAACCAACTATGAAGGGAATACTTTTCGAATCCGTGAATTATTTAGCGTGTTTGGAACAGGGAAATTCACGGTAATGAAACTATGTAAATTAAAATTCTATTGGGTAGAACTAGCTTGAATAGAACTTATCTGCGCAAATTGCATGATTTTCGAATTTGACGTTTGGATAAAACTGTGAAATGAGAGTAAATACTTGTAGGTGTAAATATGCCTGGTAGGGTGGATGTAAGATTGGTAATCCAAATGCTAACATCTCTGTAGTGAATATTTGTCGAATCCGAGGTACATGAAATGTGTTCGGAACACAAAATGTCATGATGAGCACATCTATGTAAATTACCTGTCTATTGGGTAGAACTCACTCCAAGAGCATTTTTCTGCAAAATCTGCCTCATTTTCAAATCTGGCATTAGGAAATATCTTCGAAATATGAGAAAATGCTTCTAAGTGTCAATATGACTTGATTGGTGGATGAAAGTCCGGTAATCCACATTTTAACAAGAGTGTAGTAAATATTTTTCAAACCGTGATTCATGTAGCGCGTTCGAAAAACAGAATTTCACGGTAATGGAACTATGTAAATTAGAATTCTATTGGGTAGAACTAGCTAGAATAGAATATTTCAGCGAAAATTGCTTGATTCTCGAATGTGATGTTTGGATAAAGCTGCGAAATGAGAGAAAATATTTGTAGGTGTAAAGATGCCTTTATGTTGGAAGAAAGTTCAGTAATCCATATTTTCACAACATATTAAAGAATCTTTTTTCTAATCCGTGATGCATGTACCATGTTCGGAATGTGGAATTTCACGTTGATTGAAACAATCTAAACTACTTGTCGATTCGGTAGAACTCACTTCAAGAGAATTTTTCTGTGAAAACTGCTTCATTTTTAAACTGGCGCTTGGAAAACGCTGCAAAATCTGAGAAAATACTTCTAAGAATCAATACTCAATGTTTTGTGATGAAAGTTCGGTAATCCACATGCTAACAAATCTGTAGTGAATATTTGTCGAATCCGTTATGCATGTAGAATGATTGGAACACGGAATGTCACAGTGAGGAAATTTATGTAAATTACATTTCCCTAGGTTAGAAATCGCTCCAAGAGTTTTTTCCTGAGATAACAGCCTGATTTTTGAAACTGGCGTTAGGAATAAGCTGCGAACTCAGATTAATCAATTGTAGGTGTAAATATGCCTTGTATGGTGGATGAAAGTTCGGCAATCCGCATTCTAACAACTCTGTAGAGAATATTTGTCGAATCCGAGATACATGAAGAGTGTTCGGAACACAGAATATCACGGTGAGCGAATCTAGGTAAAATACATATCTCTTGGTTAGAACCCAATCCAAGAGTTTTTTCTGCGAAATCTGCCTCATTTTCGAAACTGGCATTTGGAAATTCCTTCAAAATCAGTGAAAATGATTGAAACTGACAAAATTCCTTGTATTGTGATGGAAGTTCATAAAGCCACATGCAAACAAACCTGATGTGACTAATTGTAGAAAGCCTATGCATGTAGCGTGATCGTATGACGGAAATTTCCGGAGATGGAATCTATGTAAATTTCATGTCTATTTGGTAGAACTCGCTCCAAAAATTTTTTCTGGAGAAAACAGCATGATTTTCGAAACTGGCATTTGGAAAAGCTTCAAATTAAGAGTTAATGTTTCTAGGTTTATATATGCCTTGTATGGTGGATGAAAGTTCTGTAATACACATGTACATAAGTCATTAAAAATGTTTGTCAAATCCAGAAGTATGTAGCATGTTCGGGAATTGGAATGTCACTTTGAGGAAACTATGTAAATTACATTTCTATTGGGAAGTACTTGCTCCAAGAGAATCTATTGTGAATCTGCCTCATTTTCAAAACTGGCATTAGGAAAATCTTTTGAAATATGGGAAAGTGCTTCAAAGTGTCAATATGGCATTTATGGTGGATGAATGTTAGGTAATTTTTATGCTACCAATTCTGTAGTGAATATTTGTCGAATCCGTCATGCGTGTAGGTATTTTGGAACACGGAATTTCACGCTGATGGGTTCTATGTAAATTGCATTTCTATTGGATAGAACTCGCTCCAAGAGGTTATCTCTGTGAAAACTGAATGATTTTAGAAACTGAGATTAGGAGAAATCTACTAAATCAGAATAAACTTTCTATGTGTAAATATACATTGTAAGGAAGATGAAAGTTCGATAATACAAATGTTCACAACTCATTAAAGTATGTTTGTCAAATCTGTGATTCATGTAACGTGTTAAGAACACGGAATGTCACGGTGAGTAAAACATGGTAAATTACATATCTTTTGTGTATAACTCGCTCCTAGAATATTTTTCTGCCAAATCTGCCTCATTTTCTAAACTGGCGTTAAAACTAATCTTTGAATTCTGAGAAAATTCTTCAAAGTATCAGTAAGCCTTGTAGGGTGGATGAAAGTGCTGTAATCCACATGCTAACAACTATGTAGTGAATATTTGTCGAATCCAAGATACATGTAGTGTGTTCAGAAGACGGAATTTCACGGTGATCGAATCCATGTTTATTACATGTCTATAAGTTAGAACCTGCTCCAAGACGATTTGCCGTGAAATCTGCCTCAGTTTCGATACTGGCATTTAGAAAGCTCTGTGAAATCAGAGAAAATGCTTCTAAACATCAATATGCCTTGTATTGTGATGAAAGTCCTGTCATCCTCATGCAAACAACTCTATAGTTTATTTTTGTCGAATCATTTCTGCATGTGGTGTGATCGGTAAATGTAATTTCACAGCGGGGGAATCTATGTAATTTACGTATCTATTGGGTAGAAAACGCTCCAACATGTATTTCCTTTGAAAACTGCCTGATATTCGAAACTGCTATTAGGGAAAAGCTGCGAACTCAGAGTTAATGTTTCTATGTGTCAATATGCCTTGTATGGTGGATGAAAGATCTGTAATACACATGTACATAACTCATTAAAAATGTTTCTCAAATCCTTGATGTATGTAGCCTGTTCCGAACACGGTCTTTCTCGGTGAGGGAAGCTATGTATATTACATATCTATTGGTTAGAACCCTCTCCAGGAGAGTTTTACTGAAAAATCTGCCTCAGTTACGAAACTGGTGTTATGAAAACGCTGTGAAATCTGATTAAATATTTTAAGGTGACAATATGTCTTCAATGGTTTATTAAAGATCGGTAATTCACATGCTATCAACTCAGCAGTGAATATTTGTTGAATCCTTGGTGATTGAAACTTTTTTTAGGAACATGAATGTTACGGTGATGGTGTCTGTGAAAATGAGATGTCTATTGAATGGAACATGCAACAAGAGGATTTTTCTGGGAAAACTGCCTGATTTTCGAAACTGACTTTAGGAAATTTCTGCGAAATGTGAGTAAATGTTTCTAGGTGAAAACATGTCTTGTAAGGTGGATGAAAATTTGATAATCCACGTGCTCACACTCATTAAAGAATGATTGTCGAAACCTTGATGCATGTAACATTTTCAGGACACGGAATGTCACGGTGAGTGAACTAGTTAAATTACATATCTTTTGGGTAGAACTGGCTCCAAGAACATTTTCTGTGAAATCAGCCTCATTTTCCAAACTGGCGTTAGGAAAAACATGAGAAATCTGAGAAAATGCTTCTAAGTGTGAATATGCCTTGAATGGGGAATTTAAGTCCGGTAATCCACGTAACCAACTATGAAGGGAATACTTTTCGAATCCGTGAATTATTTAGCGTGTTTGGAACAGGGAAATTCACGGTAATGAAACTATGTAAATTAAAATTCTATTGGGTAGAACTAGCTTGAATAGTATTTATCTGCGCAAATTGCATGATTTTCGAATTTGACGTTTGGATAAAACTGCGAAATGAGAGTAAATACTTGTAGGTGTAAATATGCCTGGTAGGGTGGATGTAAGATTGGTAATCCAAATGCTAACATCTCTGTAGTGAATATTTGTCGAATCCGAGGTACATGAAATGTGTTCGGAACACAAAATGTCATGATGAGCACATCTATGTAAATTACCTGTCTATTGGGTAGAACTCACTCCAAGAGCATTTTTCTGCAAAATCTGCCTCATTTTCAAATCTGGCATTAGGAAATATCTTCGAAATATGAGAAAATGCTTCTAAGTGTCAATATGACTTGATTGGTGGATGAAAGTCCGGTAATCCACATTTTAACAAGAGTGTAGTAAATATTTTTCAAACCGTGATTCATGTAGCGCGTTCGAAAAACAGAATTTCACGGTAATGGAACTATGTAAATTAGAATTCTATTGGGTAGAACTAGCTAGAATAGAATATTTCAGCGAAAATTGCTTGATTCTCGAATGGGATGTTTGGATAAAGCTGCGAAATGAGAGAAAATATTTGTAGGTGTAAAGATGCCTTTATGTTGGAAGAAAGTTCAGTAATCCATATTTTCACAACATATTAAAGAATCTTTTTTCTAATCCGTGATGCATGTACCATGTTCGGAATGTGGAATTTCACGTTGATTGAAACAATCTAAACTACTTGTCGATTCGGTAGAACTCACTTCAAGAGAATTTTTCTGTGAAAACTGCTTCATTTTTAAACTGGCGCTTGGAAAACGCTGCAAAATCTGAGAAAATACTTCTAAGAATCAATACTCAATGTTTTGTGATGAAAGTTCGGTAATCCACATGCTAACAAATCTGTAGTGAATATTTGTCGAATCCGTTATGCATGTAGAATGATTGGAACACGGAATGTCACAGTGAGGAAATTTATGTAAATTACATTTCCCTAGGTTAGAAATCGCTCCAAGAGTTTTTTCCTGAGATAACAGCCTGATTTTTGAAACTGGCGTTAGGAATAAGCTGCGAACTCAGATTAATCAATTGTAGGTGTAAATATGCCTTGTATGGTGGATGAAAGTTCGGCAATCCGCATACTAACAACTCTGTAGAGAATATTTGTCGAATCCGAGATACATGAAGAGTGTTCGGAACACAGAATATCACGGTGAGCGAATCTAGGTAAAATACATATCTCTTGGTTAGAACCCAATCCAAGAGTTTTTTCTGCGAAATCTGCCTCATTTTCGAAACTGGCAGTTGGAAATTCCTTCAAAATCAGAGAAAATGATTGAAACTGACAATATGCCTTGTATTGTGATGGAAGTTCATAAAGCCACATGCAAACAAACCTGATGTGACTAATTGTAGAAAGCCTATGCATGTAGCGTGATCGTATGACGGAAATTTCCGGAGATGGAATCTATGTAAAGTTCATGTCTATTTGGTAGAACTCCCTCCAAAAATTTTTTCTGGAGAAAACAGCATGATTTTCGAAACTGGCATTTGGAAAAAGCTTCAAATTAAGAGTTAATGTTTCTAGGTTTATATATGCCTTGTATGGTGGATGAAAGTTCTGTAATACACATGTACATAAGTCATTAAAAATGTTTGTCAAATCCAGAAGTATGTAGCATGTTCGGGAATTGGAATGTCACTTTGAGGAAACTATGTAAATTACATTTCTATTGGGAAGTACTTGCTCCAAGAGAATCTATTGTGAATCTGCCTCATTTTCAAAACTGGCATTAGGAAAATATTTTGAAATATGGGAAAGTGCTTCAAAGTGTCAATATGGCATTTATGGTGGATGAATGTTAGGTAATATTTATGCTACCAATTCTGTAGTGAATATTTGTCGAATCCGTCATGCGTGTAGGTATTTTGGAACACGGAATTTCACGCTGATGGGTTCTATGTAAATTGCATTTCTATTGGATAGAACTCGCTCCAAGAGGTTATCTCTGTGAAAACTGAATGATTTTAGAAACTGAGATTAGGAGAAATCTACTAAATCAGAATAAACTTTCTATGTGTAAATATACATTGTAAGGAAGATGAAAGTTCGATAATACAAATGTTCACAACTCATTAAAGTATGTTTGTCAAATCCGTGATTCATGTAACGTGTTCAGAACACGGTATGTCACGGTGAGTAAAACATGGTAAATTACATATCTTTTGTGTATAACTCGCTCCTAGAATATTTTTCTGCCAAATCTGCCTCATTTTCTAAACTGGCGTTCAAACTAATCTTTGAATTCTGAGAAAATTCTTCAAAGTATCAGTAAGCCTTGTAGGGTGGATGAAAGTGCTGTAATCCACATGCTAACAACTATGTAGTGAATATTTGTCGAATCCGAGATACATGTAGTGTGTTCAGAACACGGAATTTCACGGTGATCGAATCCATGTTTATTACATGTCTATAAGTTAGAACCTGCTCCAAGACGATTTGCCGTGAAATCTGCCTCAGTTTCGATACTGGCATTTGGAAAGCTCTGTGAAATCAGAGAAAATGCTTCTAAACATCAATATGCCTTGTATTGTGATGAAAGTCCTGTCATCCTCATGCAAACAACTCTATAGTTTATTTTTGTCGAATCATTTCTGCATGTGGTGTGATCGGTAAATGTAATTTCACAGCGGGGGAATCTATGTAATTTACGTATCTATTGGGTAGAAAACGCTCCAACATGTATTTCCTTTGAAAACTGCCTGATTTTCGAAACTGCTATTAGGGAAAAGCTGCGAACTAAGAGTTAATGTTTCTATGTGTCAATATGCCTTGTATGGTGGATGAAAGATCTGTAATACACATGTACATAACTCATTAAAAATGTTTCTCAAATCCTTGATGTATGTAGCCTGTTCCGAACACGGTCTTTCTCGGTGAGGGAAGCTAAGTATATTACATATCTATTGGTTAGAACCCTCTCCAGGAGAGTTTTACCGAAAAATCTGCCTCAGTTACGAAACTGGTGTTATGAAAACGCTGTGAAATCTGAGTAAATATTTTAAGGTGACAATATGTCTTCAATGGTTTATTAAAGATCGGTACTTCAAATGCTATCAACTCAGCAGTGAATATTTGTTGAATCCTTGGTGATTGAAACATTTTTTAGGAACATGAATGTTACGGTGATGGTATCTTTGAAAATGAGATGTCTATTGAATGGAACATGCAGCAAGAGGATTTTTCTGGGAAAACTGCCTGATTTTCGAAACTGACTTTAGGAAATTTCTGCGAAATGTGAGTAAATGTTTCTAGGTGAAAACATGTCTTGTAAGGTGGATGAAAATTTGATAATCCACGTGCTCACACTCATTAAAGAATGATTGTCGAAACCTTGATGCATGTAACATTTTCAGGACACGGAATGTCACGGTGAGTGAACTAGTTAAATTACATATCTTTTGGGTAGAACTGGCTCCAAGAACATTTTCTGTGAAATCAGCCTCATTTTCCAAACTGGCGTTAGGAAAAACATGAGAAATCTGAGAAAATGCTTCTAAGTGTGAATATGCCTTGAATGGGGAATTTAAGTCTGGTAATCCACGTAACCAACTATGAAGGGAATACTTTTCGAATCCGTGAATTATTTAGCGTGTTTGGAACAGGGAAATTCACGGTAATGAAACTGTAAATTAAAATTCTATTGGGTAGAACTAGCTTGAATAGAATTTATCTGCGCAAATTGCATGATTTTCGAATTTGAAGTTTGGATAAAACTGCGAAATGAGAGTAAATACTTGTAGGTGTAAATATGCCTGGTAGGGTGGATGTAAGATTGGTAATCCAAATGCTAACATCTCTGTAGTGAATATTTGTCGAATCCGAGTTACATGAAATGTGTTCGGAACACAAAATGTCATGATGAGCACATCTATGTAAATTACCTGTCTATTGGGTAGAACTCACTCCAAGAGCATTTTTCTGCAAAATCTGCCTCATTTTCAAATCTGGCATTAGGAAATATCTTCGAAATATGAGAAAATGCTTCTAAGTGTCAATATGACTTGATTGGTGGATGAAAGTCCGGTAATCCACATTTTAACAAGAGTGTAGTAAATATTTTTCAAACCGTGATTCATGTAGCGCGTTCGAAAAACAGAATTTCACGGTAATGGAACTATGTAAATTAGAATTCTATTGGGTAGAACTAGCTAGAATAGAATATTTCAGCGAAAATTGCTTGATTCTCGAATGTGATATTTGGATAAAGCTGCGAAATGAGAGAAAATATTTGTAGGTGTAAAGATGCCTTTATGTTGGAAGAAAGTTCAGTAATCCATATTTTCACAACATATTAAAGAATCTTTTTTCTAATCCGTGATGCATGTACCATGTTCAGAATGTGGAATTTCACGTTGATTGAAACAATCTAAACTACTTGTCGATTCGGTAGAACTCACTTCAAGAGAATTTTTCTGTGAAAACTGCTTCATTTTTAAACTGGCGCTTGGAAAACGCTGCAAAATCTGAGAAAATACTTCTAAGAATCAATACTCAATGTTTTGTGATGAAAGTTCGGTAATCCACATGCTAACAAATCTGTAGTGAATATTTGTCGAATCCGTTATGCATGTAGAATGATTGGAACACGGAATGTCACAGTGAGGAAATTTATGTAAATTACATTTCCCTAGGTTAGAAATCGCTCCAAGAGGTTTTTCCTGAGATAACAGCCTGATTTTTGAAACTGGCGTTAGGAATAAGCTGCGAACTCAGATTAATCAATTGTAGGTGTAAATATGCCTTGTATGGTGGATGAAAGTTCGGCAATCCGCATACTAACAACTCTGTAGAGAATATTTGTCGAATCCGAGATACATGAAGAGTGTTCGGAACACAGAATATCACGGTGAGCGAATCTAGGTAAAATACATATCTCTTGGTTAGAACCCAATCCAAGAGTTTTTTCTGCGAAATCTGCCTCATTTTCGAAACTGGCAGTTGGAAATTCCTTCAAAATCAGAGAAAATGATTGAAACTGACAATATGCCTTTTATTGTGATGGAAGTTCATAAAGCCACATGCAAACAAACCTGATGTGACTAATTGTAGAAAGCCTATGCATGTAGCGTGATCGTATGACGGAAATTTCCGGAGATGGAATCTATGTAAAGTTCATGTCTATTTGGTAGAACTCGCTCCAAAAATTTTTTCTGGAGAAAACAGCATGATTTTCGAAACTGGCATTTGGAAAAAGCTTCAAATTAAGAGTTAATGTTTCTAGGTTTATATATGCCTTGTATGGTGGATGAAAGTTCTGTAATACACATGTACATAAGTCATTAAAAATGTTTGTCAAATCCAGAAGTATGTAGCATGTTCGGGAATTGGAATGTCACTGTGAGGAAACTATGTAAATTACATTTCTATTGGGAAGTACTTGCTCCAAGAGAATCTATTGTGAATCTGCCTCATTTTCAAAACTGGCATTAGGAAAATCTTTTGAAATATGGGAAAGTGCTTCAAAGTGTCAATATGGCATTTATGGTGGATGAATGTTAGGTAATATTTATGCTACCAATTATGTAGTAAATATTTGTCGAATCCGTCATGCATGCAGTTATTTTGGAACACGGAATTTCACGCTGATGGGTTCTATGTAAATTGCATTTCTATTGGATAGAACTCGCTCCAAGAGGTTATCTCTGTGAAAACTGAATGATTTTAGAAACTGAGATTAGGAGAAATCTACTAAATCAGAATAAACTTTCTATGTGTAAATATACATTGTAAGGAAGATGAAAGTTCGATAATACAAATGTTCACAACTCATTAAAGTATGTTTGTCAAATCCGTGATTCATGTAACGTGTTCAGAACACGGTATGTCACGGTGAGTAAAACATGGTAAATTACATATCTTTTGTGTATAACTCGCTCCTAGAATATTTTTCTGCCAAATCTGCCTCATTTTCTAAACTGGCGTTCAAACTAATCTTTGAATTCTGAGAAAATTCTTCAAAGTATCAGTAAGCCTTGTAGGGTGGATGAAAGTGCTGTAATCCACATGCTAACAACTATGTAGTGAATATTTGTCGAATCCGAGATACATGTAGTGTGTTCAGAACACGGAATTTCACGGTGATCGAATCCATGTTTATTACATGTCTATAAGTTAGAACCTGCTCCAAGACGATTTGCCGTGAAATCTGCCTCAGTTTCGATACTGGCATTTGGAAAGCTCTGTGAAATCAGAGAAAATGCTTCTAAACATCAATATGCCTTGTATTGTGATGAAAGTCCTGTCATCCTCATGCAAACAACTCTATAGTTTATTTTTGTCGAATCATTTCTGCATGTGGTGTGATCGGTAAATGTAATTTCACAGCGGGGGAATCTATGTAATTTACGTATCTATTGGGTAGAAAACGCTCCAACATGTATTTCCTTTGAAAACTGCCTGATTTTCGAAACTGCTATTAGGGAAAAGCTGCGAACTCAGAGTTAATGTTTCTATGTGTCAATATGCCTTGTATGGTGGATGAAAGATCTGTAATACACATGTACATAACTCATTAAAAATGTTTCTCAAATCCTTGATGTATGTAGCCTGTTTGGAACACGGTCTTTCTCGGTGAGGGAAGCTATGTATATTACATATCTATTGGTTAGAACCCTCTCCAGGAGAGTTTTACTGAAAAATCTGCCTCAGTTACGAAACTGGTGTTATGAAAACGCTGTGAAATCTGATTAAATATTTTAAGGTGACAATATGTCTTCAATGGTTTATTAAAGATCGGTAATTCACATGCTATCAACTCAGCAGTGAATATTTGTTGAATCCTTGGTGATTGAAACTTTTTTTAGGAACATGAATGTTACGGTGATGGTGTCTGTGAAAATGAGATGTCTATTGAATGGAACATGCAACAAGAGGATTTTTCTGGGAAAACTGCCTGATTTTCGAAACTGACTTTAGGAAATTTCTGCGAAATGTGAGTAAATGTTTCTAGGTGAAAACATGTCTTGTAAGGTGGATGAAAATTTGATAATCCACGTGCTCACACTCATTAAAGAATGATTGTCGAAACCTTGATGCATGTAACATTTTCAGGACACGGAATGTCACGGTGAGTGAACTAGTTAAATTACATATCTTTTGGGTAGAACTGGCTCCAAGAACATTTTCTGTGAAATCAGCCTCATTTTCCAAACTGGCGTTAGGAAAAACATGAGAAATCTGAGAAAATGCTTCTAAGTGTGAATATGCCTTGAATGGGGAATTTAAGTCCGGTAATCCACGTAACCAACTATGAAGGGAATACTTTTCGAATCCGTGAATTATTTAGCGTGTTTGGAACAGGGAAATTCACGGTAATGAAACTATGTAAATTAAAATTCTATTGGGTAGAACTAGCTTGAATAGAACTTATCTGCGCAAATTGCATGATTTTCGAATTTGACGTTTGGATAAAACTGCGAAATGAGAGTAAATACTTGTAGGTGTAAATATGCCTGGTAGGGTGGATGTAAGATTGGTAATCCAAATGCTAACATCTCTGTAGTGAATATTTGTCGAATCCGAGGTACATGAAATGTGTTCGGAACACAAAATGTCATGATGAGCACATCTATGTAAATTACCTGTCTATTGGGTAGAACTCACTCCAAGAGCATTTTTCTGCAAAATCTGCCTCATTTTCAAATCTGGCATTAGGAAATATCTTCGAAATATGAGAAAATGCTTCTAAGTGTCAATATGACTTGATTGGTGGATGAAAGTCCGGTAATCCACATTTTAACAAGAGTGTAGTAAATATTTTTCAAACCGTGATTCATGTAGCGCGTTCGAAAAACAGAATTTCACGGTAATGGAACTATGTAAATTAGAATTCTATTGGGTAGAACTAGCTAGAATAGAATATTTCAGCGAAAATTGCTTGATTCTCGAATGTGATGTTTGGATAAAGCTGCGAAATGAGAGAAAATATTTGTAGGTGTAAAGATGCCTTTATGTTGGAAGAAAGTTCAGTAATCCATATTTTCACAACATATTAAAGAATCTTTTTTCTAATCCGTGATGCATGTACCATGTTCGGAATGTGGAATTTCACGTTGATTGAAACAATCTAAACTACTTGTCGATTCGGTAGAACTCACTTCAAGAGAATTTTTCTGTGAAAACTGCTTCATTTTTAAACTGGCGCTTGGAAAACGCTGCAAAATCTGAGAAAATACTTCTAAGAATCAATACTCAATGTTTTGTGATGAAAGTTCGGTAATCCACATGCTAACAAATCTGTAGTGAATATTTGTCGAATCCGTTATGCATGTAGAATGATTGGAACACGGAATGTCACAGTGAGGAAATTTATGTAAATTACATTTCCCTAGGTTAGAAATCGCTCCAAGAGGTTTTTCCTGAGATAACAGCCTGATTTTTGAAACTGGATTTAGGAATAAGCTGCGAACTCAAATTAATCAATTGTAGGTGTAAATATGCCTTGTATGGTGAATGAAAGTTCGGCAATCCACATACTAACAACTCTGTAGAGAATATTTGTCGAATCCGAGATACATGAAGAGTGTTCGGAACACAGAATATCACGGTGAGCGAATCTAGGTAAAATACATATCTCTTGGTTAGAACCCAATCCAAGAGTTTTTTCTGCGAAATCTGCCTCATTTTCGAAACTGGCAGTTGGAAATTCCTTCAAAATCAGAGAAAATGCTTGAAACTGACAATATGCCTTGTATTGTGATGGAAGTTCATAAAGCCACATGCAAACAAACCTGATGTGACTAATTGTAGAAAGACTATGCATGTAGCGTGATCGTATGACGGAAATATCCGGAGATGGAATCTATGTAAAGTTCATGTCTATTTTGTAGAACTCGCTCCAAAAATTTTTTCTGGAGAAAACAGCATGATTTTCGAAACTGGCATTTGGAAAAAGCTTCAAATTAAGAGTTAATGTTTCTAGGTTTATATATGCCTTGTATGGTGGATGAAAGTTCTGTAATACACATGTACATAAGTCATTAAAAATGTTTGTCAAATCCAGAAGTATGTAGCATGTTCGGGAATTGGAATGTCACTTTGAGGAAACTATGTAAATTACATTTCTATTGGGAAGTACTTGCTCCAAGAGAATCTATTGTGAATCTGCCTCATTTTCAAAACTGGCATTAGGAAAATCTTTTGAAATATGGGAAAGTGCTTCAAAGTGTCAATATGGCATTTATGGTGGATGAATGTTAGGTAATATTTATGCTACCAATTCTGTAGTGAATATTTGTCGAATCCATCATGCGTGTAGGTATTTTGGAACACGGAATTTCACGCTGATGGGTTCTATGTAAATTGCATTTCTATTGGATAGAACTCGCTCCAAGAGGTTATCTCTGTGAAAACTGAATGATTTTAGAAACTGAGATTAGGAGAAATCTACTAAATCAGAATAAACTTTCTATGTGTAAATATACATTGTAAGGAAATGAAAGTTCGATAATACAAATGTTCACAACTCATTAAAGTATGTTTGTCAAATCCGTGATTCATGTAACGTGTTCAGAACACGGAATGTCACGGTGAGTAAAACATGGTAAATTACATATCTTTTGTGTATAACTCGCTCCTAGAATATTTTTCTGCCAAATCTGCCTCATTTTCTAAACTGGCGTTCAAACTAATCTTTGAATTCTGAGAAAATTCTTCAAAGTATCAGTAAGCCTTGTAGGGTGGATGAAAGTGCTGTAATCCACATGCTAACAACTATGTAGTGAATATTTGTCGAATCCGAGATACATGTAGTGTGTTCAGAACACGGAATTTCACGGTGATCGAATCCATGTTTATTACATGTCTATAAGTTAGAACCTGCTCCAAGACGATTTGCCGTGAAATCTGCCTCAGTTTCGATACTGGCATTTGGAAAGCTCTGTGAAATCAGAGAAAATGCTTCTAAACATCAATATGCCTTGTATTGTGATGAAAGTCCTGTCATCCTCATGCAAACAACTCTATAGTTTATTTTTGTCGAATCATTTCTGCATGTGGTGTGATCGGTAAATGTAATTTCACAGCGGGGGAATCTATGTAATTTACGTATCTATTGGGTAGAAAACGCTCCAACATGTATTTCCTTTGAAAACTGCATGATTTTCGAAACTGCTATTAGGGAAAAGCTGCGAACTCAGAGTTAATGTTTCTATGTGTCAATATGCCTTGTATGGTGGATGAAAGATCTGTAATACACATGTACATAACTCATTAAAAATGTTTCTCAAATCCTTGATGTATGTAGCCTGTTCCGAACACGGTCTTTCTCGGTGAGGGAAGCTATGTATATTACATATCTATTGGTTAGAACCCTCTCCAGGAGAGTTTTACTGAAAAATCTGCCTCAGTTACGAAACTGGTGTTATGAAAACGCTGTGAAATCTGATTAAATATTTTAAGGTGACAATATGTCTTCAATGGTTTATTAAAGATCGGTAATTCACATGCTATCAACTCAGCAGTGAATATTTGTTGAATCCTTGGTGATTGAAACATTTTTTAGGAACATGAATGTTACGGTGATGGTGTCTGTGAAAATGAGATGTCTATTGAATGGAACATGCAACAAGAGGATTTTTCTGGGAAAACTGCCTGATTTTCGAAACTGACTTTAGGAAATTTCTGCGAAATGTGAGTAAATGTTTCTAGGTGAAAACATGTCTTGTAAGGTGGATGAAAATTTGATAATCCACGTGCTCACACTCATTAAAGAATGATTGTCGAAACCTTGATGCATGTAACATTTTCAGGACACGGAATGTCACGGTGAGTGAACTAGTTAAATTACATATCTTTTGGGTAGAACTGGCTCCAAGAACATTTTCTGTGAAATCAGCCTCATTTTCCAAACTGGCGTTAGGAAAAACATGAGAAATCTGAGAAAATGCTTCTAAGTGTGAATATGCCTTGAATGGGGAATTTAAGTCCGGTAATCCACGTAACCAACTATGAAGGGAATACTTTTCGAATCCGTGAATTATTTAGCGTGTTTGGAACAGGGAAATTCACGGTAATGAAACTATGTAAATTAAAATTCTATTGGGTAGAACTAGCTTGAATAGAACTTATCTGCGCAAATTGCATGATTTTCGAATTTGACGTTTGGATAAAACTGCGAAATGAGAGTAAATACTTGTAGGTGTAAATATGCCTGGTAGGGTGGATGTAAGATTGGTAATCCAAATGCTAACATCTCTGTAGTGAATATTTGTCGAATCCGAGGTACATGAAATGTGTTCGGAACACAAAATGTCATGATGAGCACATCTATGTAAATTACCTGTCTATTGGGTAGAACTCACTCCAAGAGCATTTTTCTGCAAAATCTGCCTCATTTTCAAATCTGGCATTAGGAAATATCTTCGAAATATGAGAAAATGCTTCTAAGTGTCAATATGACTTGATTGGTGGATGAAAGTCCGGTAATCCACATTTTAACAAGAGTGTAGTAAATATTTTTCAAACCGTGATTCATGTAGCGCGTTCGAAAAACAGAATTTCACGGTAATGGAACTATGTAAATTAGAATTCTATTGGGTAGAACTAGCTAGATTAGAATATTACAGCGAAAATTGCTTGATTCTCGAATGTGATGTTTGGATAAAGCTGCGAAATGAGAGAAAATATTTGTAGGTGTAAAGATGCCTTTATGTTGGAAGAAAGTTCAGTAATCCATATTTTCACAACATATTAAAGAATCTTTTTTCTAATCCGTGATGCATGTACCATGTTCGGAATATGGAATTTCACGTTGATTGAAACAATCTAAACTACTTGTCGATTCGGTAGAACTCACTTCAAGAGAATTTTTCTGTGAAAACTGCTTCATTTTTAAACTGGCGCTTGTAAAATGCTGCAAAATCTGAGAAAATACTTCTAAGAATCAATACTCAATGTTTTGTGATGAAAGTTCGGTAATCCACATGCTAACAAATCTGTAGTGAATATTTGTCGAATCCGTTATGCATGTAGAATGATTGGAACACGGAATGTCACAGTGAGGAAATTTATGTAAATTACATTTCCCTAGGTTAGTAATCGCTCCAAGAGGTTTTTCCTGAGATAACAGCCTGATTTTTGAAACTGGCGTTAGGAATAAGCTGCGAACTCAGATTAATCAATTGTAGGTGTAAATATGCCTTGTATGGTGGATGAAAGTTCGGCAATCCGCATACTAACAACTCTGTAGAGAATATTTGTCGAATCTGAGATACATGAAGAGTGTTCGGAACACAGAATATCACGGTGAGCGAATCTAGGTAAAATACATGTCTCTTGGTTAAAAATCAATCCAAGAGTTTTTCTGCGATATCTGCCTCATTTTCAAAACTGGCATTCGGAAATTCCTTCAAAATCAGAGAAAATGATTGAAACTGACAATATGCCTTGTATTGTGATGGAAGTTCATAAAGCCACATGCAAACAAACCTGATGTGAATAATTGTAGAAAGCCTATGCATGTAGCGTGATCGTATGACGGAAATTTCCGGAGATGGAATCTATGTAAATTTCATGTCTATTTGGTAGAACTCGCTCCAAAAAACTTTTTCTGGAGAAAACAGCATGATATTCGAAACTGGCAATTGGAAAAAGCTTCAAATTAAGAGTTAATATTTCTAGGTTTAAATATGCCTTGTATGGTGGATGAAAGTTCTGTAATACACATGTACATAACACATTAATATTGTTTGTCAAATCCAGAAGTATGTAGCGTGTTCGGGAATTGGAATGTCACTGTGAGGAAACTATGTAAATTACATTTCTATTGGGAAGTACTTGCTCCAAGAAAATCTATTGTGAATCTGCCTCATTTTCAAAACTGGCATTAGGAAAATCTTTTGAAATATGTTAAAGTGCTTCAAAGTGTCAATATGGCATTTATGGTGGATGAATGTTAGGTAATTTTTATGCTACCAATTCTGTAGTGAATATTTGTCGAATCCGTCATGCGTGTAGGTATTTTGGAACACGGAATTTCACGCTGATGGGTTCTATATAAATTGCATGTCTATTGGATAGAACTCGCTCCAAGAGGTTTTCTCTGTGAAAACTACATGATTTAAGAAACTGAGATTAGGAGAAATCTACTAAATCAGAATAAACTTTCTATGTGTAAATATACATTGTAAGGAAGATGAAAGTTCGATAATACAAATGTTCACAACTCATTAAAGAATGTTTGTCAAATCCATGATGCATGTAACGTGTTCAGAACACGGAATGTCACGGTGAGTAAAACTAGGTAAATTACATATCTTTTGTGTATAACTCGCTCCTAGAATATTTTTCTGCCAAATCTGCCTCATTTTCTAAACTGGCATTAAAACTAAACTTTGAAATCTGAGAAAATTCTTCTAAGTGTCAGTAAGCATTGTATGGTGGATGAAAGAGCTGTAATCCACATGCTAACAACTATGTAGTGAATTTTTGTTGAATCCGAGATACATGTAGTGTGTTCAGAACACGGAATTTCACGGTGATCGAATCCATGTTTATTACATGTCTATAGGTTAGAACCTGCTCCAAGAGGTTTTTGCTGTGAAATCTGCCTCAGTTTCGATACTGTCATTTGGAAAGCTCTGTGAAATCAGAGAAAATGCTTCTAAACATCAATATGCCTTGTATTGTGATGAAAGTCCTCTCTTCCTCATGCAAACAACTCTATAGTTTATTTTTGTCGAATATTTTCTTCATGTGGTATGTTCGGTACACGTAATTTCACAGCGGGGGAATCTATGTAATTTACATATCTATTGGGTAGAACACACTCCAACATTTATTTCCCTTGAAAACTGCATGATTTTCAAAACTGCTATAAGGGAAAAGCTGCGAACTCAGAGTTAATATTTCTATGTGTCAATATGCCTTGTATGGTGGATGAAATATCTGTAATACACATGTACATAACTCATTAAAAATATTTCTCATATCCTTGATGTATGTAGCCTGTTCGGAACACGGTCTTTCTCGGTGAGGGAAGCTATGTATATTACATATCTATTGGTTAGAACCCTCTCCAGGAGAGTTTTACTGAAAAATCTGCCTCAGTTGCGAAACTGGTGTTATGAAAACGCTGTGAAATCTGATTAAATATTTTAAGGTGACAATATGTCTTCAATGGTTTATTAAAGATCGGTAATTCACATGCTATCTACTCAGCAGTGAATATTTGTTGAATCCTTGCTGCATGAACATTTTTTTAGTAACACAGAAAGTTACGGTGATGGAATCTATGAAAATGAGATGTCTATTGGATGGAACATGCAACAAGAGGATTTTTCTGGGAAAACTGCCTGATTTTCGAAACTGACGTTAGGAAAATTCTGCGAAATGTGAGTAAATGTTTCTAGGTGAAAACATGTCTTGTAAGGTGGATGAAAATTTGATAATCCACGTGCTAACACTAATTAAAGAATGATTGTCGAATCCTTGATGCATGTAACATTTCCAGGACACGGAATGTCACGGTGAGTGAACTACTTAAATTACATATCTTTTGGGTAGAATTGGCTCCAAGAACTTTTTCTGTGAAATAAGCCTCATTTTCCAAAATGGCGTTAGGAAAAACCTGAGAAATCTGAGAAAATGCTTCTAAGTGTGAATATGCCTTGAATGGGGAATTTAAGTCCGGTAATCCACGTAACCAACTATGAAGGGAATACTTTTCGAATCCGTGACTTATTTAGCGTGTTTGGAACACGGAAATTCACGGTAATGAATCTATGTAAAGTAAAATTCTATTGGGTAGAACTAGCTTGAATAGAATTTTTCTGCGCAAATTGCATGATTTTCGAATTTGAAGTTTGGATAAAACTGCGAAATGAGAGTAAATACTTGTAGGTGTAAATATGCCTGGTAGGGTGGATGTAAGATTGGTAATCCAAATGCTAACATCTCTGTAGTGAATATTTGTCGAATCCGAGGTACATGAAATGTGTTCGGAACACAAAATGTCATGATGAGCACATCTATTTAAATTACCTGTTTATTTGGTACAACTCACTCCAAGAGCATTTTTCTGCAAAATCTGCCTCATTTTCAAATCTGGCGTTAGGAAATATCTTCGAAATATTGGAAAATACTTGTAAGTGTCAATATGACTTGATTGGTGGATGAAAGTCCGGTAATCCACATGTTAACAAGAGTGTAGTAAATATTTTTCAAACCGTGATTCTTGTAGCGTGTTCAAAAAACAGAATTTCATGGTAATGGAACTATGTAAATTAGAATTCTATTGGGTAGAACTAGCTAGAATAGAATATTTCAGCGAAAATTGCTTGATTCTCGAATGTGATATTTGGATAATGCTGCGAAATGAGAGAAAATATTTGTAGGTGTAAAGATGCCTTTATGTTGGAAGAATATTCAGTAATCCATATTTTCACAACATATTAAAGAATCTTTTTTCTAATCCGTGATGCATGTACCATGTTCAGAATGTGGAATTTCAAGTTGATTGAAACAATCTAAACTACTTGTCGATTCGGTAGAACTCACTTCAAGTGTATTTTTCTGTGAAAACTGCTTCATTTTTGAAACTGGCACTTGGAAAACGCTGCAAAATCTGAGAAAATACTTCTAAGTATCAATACTCAATGTTTTGTGATGAAAGTTCGGTAATCCACATGCTAACAAATCTGTAGTGAATATTTGTCGAATCCGTTATGCATGTAGAATGATTGGAACACGGAAAGTCACAGTGAGGAAATTTATGTAAATTACAATTCCCTAGGTTAGAAATCGCTCCAAGAGGTTTTTCGTGAGATAACAGCCTGATTTTTGAAACTGGCGTTAGGAATAAGCTGCGAAATCAGATTAATCAATTGTAGGTGTAAATATGCCTTGTATGGTGGATGAAAGTTCGGCAATCCGCATACTAACAACTCTGTAGAGAATATTTGTCGAATCCGAGATTCATGAAGAGTGTTCGGAACACAGAATATCACGGTGAGCGTATCTAGGTAAATTAAATGTCTCTTGGTTAGAACTCAATCCAAGAGTTTTTTTTGCGAAATCTGCCTCATTTTCAAAACTGGCATTCGGAAATTCCTTCAAAATCAGAAAATGCTTCAAAATGACAATATGCCTTGTACTGTGATGGAAGTTCATAAAGCCACATGCAAACAAACATGATGTGGATAAATGTAGAAAGCCTATGCATGTAGCGTGATCGTATGACGGAAATTTCCGGAGATTGAATCTATGTAAATTTCATGTCTATTGGTTAGAACTCGCTCCAAAAATTTTTTCCGGAGAAAACGGCCTGATGTTCAAAACTGGCATTAGGAAAAGCCTGCAAATTCAGAGTTAATGTTTCTAGGTTTAAATATGCCTTGTATGGTGGATGAAAGTTCTGTAAAAGACATGTATATAACTCATTAAAAATGTTTGTCAAATACGAGACGTATGTAGCGTGTTCGGGAATTGGAATGTCACTGTGAGGCAAACTATGTAAATTAAATTTCTATTGGGAAGTACTTGCTCCACGAGAATTTTTTGTGAATCTGCCTCATTTTCAATACTGGCATTAGGAAAATCTTTTGAAATATGGGAAAGTGCTTCAAAGTGTCAATATGGCATTTATGGTGGATGAATGTTAGGTAATTCTTATGCTACCAATTCTGTAGTGAATATTTGTCGAATCCGTCATGCGTGTAGGTATTTTTGAACACGGAATTTCACGCTGATGGGTTCTATGTAAATTGCATGTCTATTGGATAGAACTCGATTCAAGAGTATTTCCCTGTGAAAAATGCATGATTTTAGAAACTGAGATTAGGACAAATCTACTAAATCACAATAAAACTTTCTATGTGTAAATATACCTTGTAAGGAAGATGAAAGTTCGATAATACAAATCTTCACAACTCATTAAAGTATGTTTGTCAAATCCGTGATGCATATATCGTGTTCAGAACACGGAATGTCACGGTGAGTAAAACTACGTAAATTACATAACTTTTGTGTATAACTCGCTCCAAGATCATTTTTCGGCCAAATCTGCCTCATTTTCTAAACTGGCGTTAAAATTAACCCTTTGAAATCTGAGAAAATTCTTCAAAGTGTCAGTAAGCCTTGTATGGTGGATGAAAGTGCTGTAATCCACATGCAAAAAACTATGTAGTGAATATTTGTGGAATCCGAGATACATGTATTGTGTTCAGAACACGGAATTTCACGGTGATCGAATCCATGTTTATTACATTTCTATAGGTTAGAACCTGCTCCAAGAGGTTTTTGCCGTGCAATCTGCCTCAGTTTTGAAACTGTCATTTGGAAAGTTCTGTGAAATCAGAGAAAATGCTTCTAAAAATCAATATGCCTTGTATTGTGATGAAAGTCCTGTCATCCTCATGCAAACAACTCTATAGTTTATTTTTGTCGAAACTTTTCTGCATGTAGTGTGTTCGAAACACGTAATATCACAGCGGGGGAATCTATGTAATTTACGTATCTATTGGGTAGAACACGCTCCAACATTTATTTCCTTTGAAAACTGCCTGATTTTCGAAACTGCTATTAGGAAAAAGCTGCGCACTCAGAGTTAATGTATCTATGTGTCAATATGCCTTGTATTTTGGATGAAAGATCTGTAATACACATGTACATAACTCATTAAAATTGTTTCTCAAATCCTTGATGTATGTAGCCTGTTCAGAACACGGTCTTTCTCGGTGAAGGAAGCTATGTAAATTACATATCTATTGGTTAGAACAGTCTCCAGGAGAGTTTTACTGAAAAATCTGCCTCAGTATCGAAACTGGTGTTATGAAAACGCTGTGAAATCTCAGTAAATATTTTAAGGTGACAATATGTATTCAATGGTTTATTAAAGATCGGTAATTCACATGCTAACAACTCAGAAGTGAATATTTGTTGAATCCTTGGTGCATGAACCGTTTTTTAGAAACACGGACTGTTACAGTGATGGTATCTATGAAAATGAGTTGTCTATTGGATGGAACATGCAACAAGAGGATTTTTCTGGGAAAACTGCCTGATTTTCAAAAGTGAAGTTAGGAAAATTCTGCAAAATATGAGTAAATGTTTCTAGGTGAAAACATGCCTTGTAAGGTGGATGAAAATTTGATAATCCACATGCTCACACTCATTAAAGAATGATTGTCGAATCCTTGATGCATGGAATAAGTTCAGAACACGGAATATCACGGTGAGTGAACTATTTAAATTACATATCTTTTGGGTAGAACTGGCTCCAAGAACATTTTCTTTGAAATCAGCGTCATTTTCAAAACTGGTGTTAGGAAAAACCTGAGAAATCGGAGAAAATGCTTCCAAGAGTGAAGATGCCTTGAATGGGGAATTTAAGTCCGGTAATCCACGTAACCAACTATGAAGGGAAAAATTTTCGAATCCGTCACTTATTTAGCACGTTCGGAAAAAAGAATTTAACGGTAAAGAAACTATGTAAATTAGATTTCTATTGGGTAGAACTAGCTAGAATAAAATTTTTTGGCAAAAATTGCTTGATTCTCGAATGGGATGTTTGGATAAAGCTGTGAAATGAGAGAAAATACTTGTAGGTGTAAGGATGCCTTTATGTTGGAAGAAAGTTCGGTAATCCACATTTTCGCAACATGTTAATGAATCTTTTTTCTAATCCGTCATGCATGTTCCATGTTCGGAACGTGGAATTTCACGGTGATTGAAACAATGTAAACTACTTTTCGATTCGGTAGAACTCACTTCAAGGGAATTTTTCTGTGAAAACTGCTTCATTTTTGAAAGTGGCACATGGAAAACGCTGCAAAATCTGAGAAAATACTTCTAAGTATCAATATTCAATGTTTTATTATGAAAGTTCGGTAATCCACATGCTTACAAATCTGTAGTGAATATTTGTCGAATCTGTTATTCATGTAGAATGTTCGGAACACGGAATGTCACAGTGAGGAAATTTATGTAAATTAACTTTCCATAGGGTAGAAATCGCTCCAAGAGTTTTTTCCTGAGATAACAGCCTGATTATTGAAATGCGTTAGGAATAAGCTTCGAACTCAGATTAATCAATTGTAGGTGTAAATATGCCTTGTATGGTGGATGAAAGTTCGGCAATCCGCATACTAACATCTCTGTAGAGAATATTTGTCGAATCTGAGATACATGAAGAGTGTTCGGAACACAGAATATCACGGTGAGCGAATCTAGGTAAATTAAATTTCTCTTGGTTAGATATCAATCCAAGGGTTTTTTCTGCGAAATCTGCCTCATTTTCGAAACTGGCATTCGGAAATTCCTTCAAAATCAGAGAAAATGCTTCAAACTGACAATATGCCTTGTATTGTGATGGAAGTTCATAAAGCCACATGCAAACAAACCTGATGTGAATAATTGTAGAAAGCCTATGCATGTAGCGTGATCGTATTACGGAAATTTCCGGAGATGGAGTCTATTTAAATTTCATTTCTATTGGTTAGAACACGCTCCAAAAATTTTTTCCGGAGGAAACGGCCTGATTTTAGAAACTGGCATTAGGAAAAGCCTGCAAATTCAGATTTAATGTTTCTAGTTTTAAATATGCCTTGTATGGTGGATGAAAGTTCTGTAAAAACATGTTTATAACTCATTAAAAATGTTTGTCAGATACGAGAAGTATGTAGCGTGTTCAGGAATTGGAATGTCACTGTGAGGGAAACTATGTAAATTACATTAGTATTGGGAAGTACTTGTTCCACGAGAATTTGTTGTGAGTCTGCCTCATTTTCAATACTGGCATTAGGAAAATCTTTTGAAATATGGGAAAGTGCTTCAAAGTGTCAATATGGCATTTATGGTGGATGAATGTTAGGTAATTCTTATGCTACCAATTCTGTAGTGAATATTTGTGAAATCCGTCATGCGTGTAGGTATTTTGGAACACGGAATTTCACGCTGATGTGTTCTATGTAAATTGCATGTCTATTGGAGAGAACTCGCTGCAAGTAGTTTTCTCTGTGAAAACTGCATGATTTTAGAAACTGAGATAAGGAGAAATCTACTAAATCAGAATAAATCTTTCTATGTATAAATATACATTGTAAGGAAGATGAAAGTTCGATAATACAAATGTTCACAACACATTAAATTATGTTTGTCAAATCCGTGATGCATGTAACGTGTTCAGAACACGGAATGTCACGGTGAGTAAAACTAGGTAAATTACATATCTTTTGTGTATAAGTCACTCCAAGAACATTTTTCTGCCAAATCTGCCTCATTTTCTAAACTGGCGTTAAAATTAACACTTTGAAATCTGAGAAAATTCTTCAAAGTGTCAGTAAGCCTTGTATGGTGGATGAAAGTGCTGTAATCCACATGCTAACAACTATGTAGTGAATATTTGTCGAATCCGAGATACATGTTGTGTGTTCAGAACACGGAATTTCACGGTTAGCGAATCCATGTTTATTACATTTCTATAGGTTAGAACCTGCTCCAAGAGGATTTTGCCGTGAAATCTGCCTCAGTTTCGAAACTGGCATTTGGAAAGATCTGTGAAATCAGAGAAAAAGCTTCTAAACATCAATATGCCTTGTATTGTGATGAAAGCCCTTGCATCCTCATGCAAATAACTCTATAGTTTATTTTTGTCGAAACATTTCTGCATGTAGTGTGTTCGAAACACGTAATTTCACAGCGGGGGAATCTATGTAATTTACGTATCTATTGGTTAGAACAAGCTCCAAAAGTTTTTTCCTTTGAAAACTGCCTGATTTTCGAAACTGCTCTTCGGATAAAGCTGCGAACTCAGAGTTAATGTTTCTATGTGTCAATATGCCTTGTATGGTGGATGAAAGATCTGTAATACACATGTACATATCTCATTAAAAACGTTTACCAAAACTTTGATATATGTAACCTGTTCGGAACATGGTATTTCTTGGTGAGGGAAGCTATGTAAATTACATATCTATTGGTTAGAAACATCTCCAAGAGTGTTATTTTAAAAATCTGCCTCAGTTTCGAAACTGGTATTTTGAAAACGCTGTGAAATCAGATTAAATGCTTTAAGATGACAATATGTCATCAATGGTTTATTAAAGAATGATAATTCACTTGCTAACAACTCAGAAGTAAATATTTGTTGAATCCTTGCTGCATGAACCATTTTTTAGGAACACGGAATGTTACGGTGATGGTATCTATGAAAATGAGAATTCTTTTGGATGGAACATGCAAGAAGAGGATTTTTCTGGGAAAACTGCCTGATTTTCAAAACTGAAGTAAGGAAAATTCTGCGAAATGTGAGTAAATGTTTCTAGGAGAAAACATGTCTTATAAGGTGGATGAAAATTTGATAATCCACATGCTCACACTCATTAAAGAATGATTGTCGAAAGCTTGATGCATGTAAAATGTTCATAACACGGAATGTCACTGTGATTGAACTACTTAAATTACATATCTTTTGGGTAGAACTGGCTCCAAGAACATTTTCTGTGAAATCAGCCTCATTTTCCAAACTGGCGTTAGGAAAAACCTGAGAAATCTGAGAAAATGCTTCTAAGTGTGAATATGACTTGAATGGGGAATTTAAGTCCGTTAATCCACGTAACAACTTTGAAGGGAATACTTTTCGAATCCGTGACTTATTTAGCATGTTTGGAACACGGAAATTCACGGTAATGAAACTGTGTAAATTAAAATTCTATTGGGTAGATCTAGCTTGAATAGAATTTTTCTGCACAAATTGCATGATTTTCGAATTTGACGTATGGATAAAACAGCGAAATGAGAGTAAATACTTGTAGGTGTAAATATGCCTGGTAAGGTGGATGTAAGATTGGTAATCCAAATGCTAACATCTCTGTAGTGATTATTTGTCGAATCAGAGATACATGAAACGTGTTCGGAACACAAAATGTCATGATGAGCTCATCTATATAAATTACTTGTCTATTGGGTAGAACTCGCTCCAAGAGCATTTTTCTGCAAAATCTGCCTCATTTTCAAATCTGGCGTTAGGAAAAATCTTCGAAATATGAGAAAATGCTTCTAAGTGTCAATATGACTTGATTGGTGGATGAAAGTCCGGTAATCCACTTGTTAACAAGAGTGTAGTAAATATTTTTCAAACCGTGATTCATGTAGCACGTTCGAAAAAAAGAATTTCACGGTAATGAAACTATGTAAATTAGAATTCTATTGGGTAAAACTAGCTAGAATAGAATTTTTTGGCAAAAATTGCTTGATTCTCGAATGGGATGTATGGATAAAGCTGCGAAATGAGAGTAAATACTTTTAGGTGTAAAGATGCCTTTATGTTGGAAGAAAGTTCGGTAATCCATATTTTCACAACATATTAAAGAATCTTTTTTCTAATCCGTGACGCATGTTCCATGTTCGGAACGTGGAATTTCACGGTGATTGAAACAATGTAAACTACTTGTCGATTCTATAGAACTCACTTAAAGGGAATTTTTTTGTGAAAACTGCTTCATTTTTGAAACTGGCGCTTGGAAAACGCTGCAAAATCTGAGAAAATACTTCTAAGTATCAATATTCAAAGTTTTGTGATGAAAGTTCGGTAATCCACATGCTAACAAATCTGTAGTGAATATTTGTCGAATCCGTTATTCATGTAGAATGTTCGGAACACGGAATGTCACAGTGAGGAAATTTATGTAAATTAACTTTCCCTATGTTAGAAATCGCTCCAAGAGTTTTTTCCTGAGATAACAGCCTGATTTTTGAAACTGGCGTTTGGAATATGCTGCGAACTCAGATTAATCAATTGTAGGTGTAAATATGCCTTGTATGGTGGATGAAATTTCGGCAATCCGCATACTAACAACTCTGTAGAGAATATTTGTTGAATCCGAGATACATGAAGAGTGTTCGGAACACAGAATATCACGGTGAGCGAATCTAGGTAAATTAAATATCTCTTGGTTAGAAATCAATCCAAGAGTTTTTTCTGTGAAATCTGCCTCATTTTCGAAACTGGCATTCGGAAATTCCTTCAAAATCAGAGAAAATGCTTTAAACTGACAAAATTCCTTGTATTGTGATGGAAGTTCATAAAGCCACATGCAAACAAACATGATGTGGATAATTGTAGAAAGCCTATGCATGTAGGGTGATCGTATGACGGAAATTTCCGGAGATGGAATCTATGTAAATTTCAAGTCTATTGGTTAGAACTCGCTCCAAAAAATTTTTTTCCGGAGAAAACGGCCTGATTTTCGAAACTGGCATTAAGTAAAGCCTGCAAATTCAGAGTTAATGTTTCTAGGTTTAAATATGCCTTGTATGGTGGATGAAAGTTCTGTAATATACATGTATATAACTCATTAAAAATGTTTGTCAAATACGAGATGTATGTAGCGTGTTCACGAATTGGAATGTCACTGTGAGGGAAACTATGTAAATTAAATTTCTATTGGGAAGTACTTGCTCCACGAGAATTTTTGTGAATCTGCCTCATTTTCAAAACTGGCATTAGGAAAATAGTTTGAAATATGGGAAAGTGCTTCAAAGTGTCAATATAGCATTTATGGTGGATGAATGTTAGGTAATACTTATGCTACAAATTCTGTAGTGAATATTTGTCGAATCCGTCATGCGTGTAGGTATTTTGGAACACGGAATTTCACGCTGATGGGTTCTATGTAAATTGCATGTCTATTGGATAGAACTCGATTCAAGAGGATTTCTCTGTGAAAACTGCATGATTTTAGAAACTGAGATTAGGAGAAATCTACTAAATCAGAATAAAATTTCTATGTGTAAATATACATTGTAAGGAATATGAAAGTTCGATAATACAAATGTTCAGAACTCATTAAAGTATGTTTGTCAAATCTGTGATGCATATAACGTGTTCAGAACACGGAATGTCACGGTGAGTAAAACTAGGTAAATTACATAACTTTTGTGTATAACTCGCTCCAAGAAAATTTTTCGGCCAAATCTGCCTCATTTTCTAAACTGGCGTTAATATTAACACTTTGAAATCTGAGAAAATTCTTCAAAGTGTCAGTAAGCCTTGTATGGTGGATGAAAGTGCTGTAATCCACATGCTAACAACTATGTAGTGAATATTTGTGGAATCCGAGATACATATAGTGTGTTCAGAACACGGAATTTCACGGTGATTGAATCCATGTTTATTACATTTCTATAGGTTAGAACCTGCTCCAAGAGGTTTTTGCAGTGCAATCTGCCTCAGTTTCGAAACTGGCATTTGGAAAGCTCTGTGAAATCAGAGAAAATACTTCTAAACATCAATATGCCTTGTATTGTGATGAAAGACCTGTCATCCTCATGCAAACAACTCTATAGTTTATTTTTGTCGAAACTTTTCTGCATGTAGTGTGTTCGAAACACGTAATATCACAGTGGGGGAATCTATGTAATTTACGTATCTATTGGGTAGAACACGCTCCAACATTTATTTCCTTTGAAAACTGCCTGATTTTCGAAACTGCTATTAGGGAAAGCTGCGAACTCAGAGTTAATGTTTCTATGTGTCAATATGCCTTGTATGGTGGATGAAAGATCTGTAATACACATGTACATAACTCATTAAAAATGTTTCTCAAATCCTTGATGTAAGTAGCCTGTTCGGAACACGGTCTTTCTCGTTGAGGGAAGCTATGTAAATTGCATATCTATTGGTTAGAACACTCTCAAGGAGAGTTTTACTGAAAAATCTGCCTCAGTTTAGAAACTGGTGTTATGAAAACGCTGTGAAATCTGAGTAAATATTTTAAGGTGACAATATGTCTTCAATGGTTTATTAAAGATCGGTAATTCACATGCTATCAACTCAGCAGTGAATATTTGTTGAATCCTTGGTGATTGAAACATTTTTTAGGAACATGAATGTTACGGTGATGGTATCTGTGAAAATGAGATGTCTATTGAATGGAACATGCAACAAGAGGATTTTTCTGGGAAAACTGCCTGATTTTCGAAACTGACTTTAGGAAATTTCTGCGAAATGTGAGTAAATGTTTCTAGGTGAAAACATGTCTTGTAAGGTGGATGAAAATTTGATAATCCACGTGCTCACACTCAATAAAGAATGATTGTCGAAACCTTGATGCATGTAACATTTTCAGGACACGGAATGTCACGGTGAGTGAACTAGTTAAATTACATATCTTTTGGGTAGAACTGGCTCCAAGAACATTTTCTTTGAAATCAGCCTCATTTTCCAAACTGGCGTTAGGAAAAACATGAGAAATCTGAGAAAATGCTTCTAAGTGTGAATATGCCTTGAACGGGGAATTTAATTCCGGTAATCCACGTAACCAACTATGAAGGGAATACTTTTCGAATCCGTGAATTATTTAGCGTGTTTGGAACATGGAAATTCACGGTAATGTAACTATGTAAATTAAAATTCTATTGGGTAGAACTAGCTTGAATAGAATTTATCTGCGCAAATTGCATGATTTTCGAATTTGACGTTTGGATAAAACTGCGAAATGAGAGTAAATACTTGTAGGTGTAAATATGCCTGATAGGTTGGATGTAAGATTGGTAATCCAAATGCTAACATCTCTGTAGTGAATATTTGTCGAATCCGAGATACATGAAATGTGTTCAGAACACAAAATGTCATGATGAGCACATCTATGTAAATTACCTCTCTATTGGGTAGAACTCACTCCAAGAGCTTTTTTCTGCAAAATCTGCCTCATTTTCAAATCTAGCGTTAGGAAAAATGTTCGAAATATGAGAAAATGCTTCTAAGTGTCAATATGACTTGATTGGTGGATGAAAGTGCGGTAATCCACATTTTAACAAGAGTTTAGTAAATATTTTTCAAACCGTGATTTATGTAGCGCGTTCGAAAAACAGAATTTCACGGTAATGGAACTATATAAATTAGAATTCTATTGGGTAAAACTAGCTAGAATAGAATATTTCAGCGAAAATTGCTTGATTCTCGAATGTGATATTTGGATAAAGCTGCGAAATGAGAGAAAATATTTGTAGGTGTAAAGATGCCTTTATGTTGGAAGAAAGTTCAGTAATCCATATTTTCACAACATATTAAAGAATCTTTTTTCTAATTCGTGATGCATGTACCATGTACGGAATGTGGAATTTCACGTTGATTGAAACAATGTAAACTACTTGTCGATTCGGTAGAACTCACTTCAAGAGAATTTTCCTGTTAAAACTGCTTCATTTTTGAAACTGGCGCTTGGAAAACGCTGGAAAATCTGAGAAAATACTTCTAAGTATCAATACTCAATATTTTGTGATGAAAGTTCGGTAATCCACATGCTAACAAATCTGTAGTGAATATTTGTCGAATCCGTTATGCATGTAGAATGATTGGAACACGGAATGTCACAGTGAGGAAATTTATGTAAATTACATTTCCCTAGGTTAGTAATCGCTCCAAGAGGTTTTTCCTGAGATAACAGCCTGATTTTTGAAACTGGCGTTAGGAATAAGCTGCGAACTCAGATTAATCAATTGTAGGTGTAAATATGCCTTGTATGGTGGATGAAAGTTCGGCAATCCGCATACTAACAACTCTGTAGAGAATATTTGTCGAATCTGAGATACATGAAGAGTGTTCGGAACACAGAATATCACGGTGAGCGAATCTAGGTAAAATACATGTCTCTTGGTTAAAAATCAATCCAAGAGTTTTTCTGCGATATCTGCCTCATTTTCAAAACTGGCATTCGGAAATTCCTTCAAAATCAGAGAAAATGATTGAAACTGACAATATGCCTTGTATTGTGATGGAAGTTCATAAAGCCACATGCAAACAAACCTGATGTGAATAATTGTAGAAAGCCTATGCATGTAGCGTGATCGTATGACGGAAATTTCCGGAGATGGAATCTATGTAAATTTCATGTCTATTTGGTAGAACTCGCTCCAAAAAACTTTTTCTGGAGAAAACAGCATGATATTCGAAACTGGCAATTGGAAAAAGCTTCAAATTAAGAGTTAATATTTCTAGGTTTAAATATGCCTTGTATGGTGGATGAAAGTTCTGTAATACACATGTACATAACACATTAATATTGTTTGTCAAATCCAGAAGTATGTAGCGTGTTCGGGAATTGGAATGTCACTGTGAGGAAACTATGTAAATTACATTTCTATTGGGAAGTACTTGCTCCAAGAAAATCTATTGTGAATCTGCCTCATTTTCAAAACTGGCATTAGGAAAATCTTTTGAAATATGTTAAAGTGCTTCAAAGTGTCAATATGGCATTTATGGTGGATGAATGTTAGGTAATTTTTATGCTACCAATTCTGTAGTGAATATTTGTCGAATCCGTCATGCGTGTAGGTATTTTGGAACACGGAATTTCACGCTGATGGGTTCTATATAAATTGCATGTCTATTGGATAGAACTCGCTCCAAGAGGTTTTCTCTGTGAAAACTACATGATTTAAGAAACTGAGATTAGGAGAAATCTACTAAATCAGAATAAACTTTCTATGTGTAAATATACATTGTAAGGAAGATGAAAGTTCGATAATACAAATGTTCACAACTCATTAAAGAATGTTTGTCAAATCCATGATGCATGTAACGTGTTCAGAACACGGAATGTCACGGTGAGTAAAACTAGGTAAATTACATATCTTTTGTGTATAACTCGCTCCTAGAATATTTTTCTGCCAAATCTGCCTCATTTTCTAAACTGGCATTAAAACTAAACTTTGAAATCTGAGAAAATTCTTCTAAGTGTCAGTAAGCATTGTATGGTGGATGAAAGAGCTGTAATCCACATGCTAACAACTATGTAGTGAATTTTTGTTGAATCCGAGATACATGTAGTGTGTTCAGAACACGGAATTTCACGGTGATCGAATCCATGTTTATTACATGTCTATAGGTTAGAACCTGCTCCAAGAGGTTTTTGCTGTGAAATCTGCCTCAGTTTCGATACTGTCATTTGGAAAGCTCTGTGAAATCAGAGAAAATGCTTCTAAACATCAATATGCCTTGTATTGTGATGAAAGTCCTCTCTTCCTCATGCAAACAACTCTATAGTTTATTTTTGTCGAATATTTTCTTCATGTGGTATGTTCGGTACACGTAATTTCACAGCGGGGGAATCTATGTAATTTACATATCTATTGGGTAGAACACACTCCAACATTTATTTCCCTTGAAAACTGCATGATTTTCAAAACTGCTATAAGGGAAAAGCTGCGAACTCAGAGTTAATATTTCTATGTGTCAATATGCCTTGTATGGTGGATGAAATATCTGTAATACACATGTACATAACTCATTAAAAATGTTTCTCATATCCTTGATGTATGTAGCCTGTTCGGAACACGGTCTTTCTCGGTGAGGGAAGCTATGTATATTACATATCTATTGGTTAGAACCCTCTCCAGGAGAGTTTTACTGAAAAATCTGCCTCAGTTGCGAAACTGGTGTTATGAAAACGCTGTGAAATCTGATTAAATATTTTAAGGTGACAATATGTCTTCAATGGTTTATTAAAGATCGGTAATTCACATGCTATCTACTCAGCAGTGAATATTTGTTGAATCCTTGCTGCATGAACATTTTTTTAGTAACACAGAAAGTTACGGTGATGGAATCTATGAAAATGAGATGTCTATTGGATGGAACATGCAACAAGAGGATTTTTCTGGGAAAACTGCCTGATTTTCGAAACTGACGTTAGGAAAATTCTGCGAAATGTGAGTAAATGTTTCTAGGTGAAAACATGTCTTGTAAGGTGGATGAAAATTTGATAATCCACGTGCTAACACTAATTAAAGAATGATTGTCGAATCCTTGATGCATGTAACATTTCCAGGACACGGAATGTCACGGTGAGTGAACTACTTAAATTACATATCTTTTGGGTAGAATTGGCTCCAAGAACTTTTTCTGTGAAATAAGCCTCATTTTCCAAAATGGCGTTAGGAAAAACCTGAGAAATCTGAGAAAATGCTTCTAAGTGTGAATATGCCTTGAATGGGGAATTTAAGTCCGGTAATCCACGTAACCAACTATGAAGGGAATACTTTTCGAATCCGTGACTTATTTAGCGTGTTTGGAACACGGAAATTCACGGTAATGAATCTATGTAAAGTAAAATTCTATTGGGTAGAACTAGCTTGAATAGAATTTTTCTGCGCAAATTGCATGATTTTCGAATTTGAAGTTTGGATAAAACTGCGAAATGAGAGTAAATACTTGTAGGTGTAAATATGCCTGGTAGGGTGGATGTAAGATTGGTAATCCAAATGCTAACATCTCTGTAGTGAATATTTGTCGAATCCGAGGTACATGAAATGTGTTCGGAACACAAAATGTCATGATGAGCACATCTATTTAAATTACCTGTTTATTTGGTACAACTCACTCCAAGAGCATTTTTCTGCAAAATCTGCCTCATTTTCAAATCTGGCGTTAGGAAATATCTTCGAAATATTGGAAAATACTTGTAAGTGTCAATATGACTTGATTGGTGGATGAAAGTCCGGTAATCCACATGTTAACAAGAGTGTAGTAAATATTTTTCAAACCGTGATTCTTGTAGCGTGTTCAAAAAACAGAATTTCATGGTAATGGAACTATGTAAATTAGAATTCTATTGGGTAGAACTAGCTAGAATAGAATATTTCAGCGAAAATTGCTTGATTCTCGAATGTGATATTTGGATAATGCTGCGAAATGAGAGAAAATATTTGTAGGTGTAAAGATGCCTTTATGTTGGAAGAATATTCAGTAATCCATATTTTCACAACATATTAAAGAATCTTTTTTCTAATCCGTGATGCATGTACCATGTTCAGAATGTGGAATTTCAAGTTGATTGAAACAATCTAAACTACTTGTCGATTCGGTAGAACTCACTTCAAGTGTATTTTTCTGTGAAAACTGCTTCATTTTTGAAACTGGCACTTGGAAAACGCTGCAAAATCTGAGAAAATACTTCTAAGTATCAATACTCAATGTTTTGTGATGAAAGTTCGGTAATCCACATGCTAACAAATCTGTAGTGAATATTTGTCGAATCCGTTATGCATGTAGAATGATTGGAACACGGAAAGTCACAGTGAGGAAATTTATGTAAATTACAATTCCCTAGGTTAGAAATCGCTCCAAGAGGTTTTTCGTGAGATAACAGCCTGATTTTTGAAACTGGCGTTAGGAATAAGCTGCGAAATCAGATTAATCAATTGTAGGTGTAAATATGCCTTGTATGGTGGATGAAAGTTCGGCAATCCGCATACTAACAACTCTGTAGAGAATATTTGTCGAATCCGAGATTCATGAAGAGTGTTCGGAACACAGAATATCACGGTGAGCGTATCTAGGTAAATTAAATGTCTCTTGGTTAGAACTCAATCCAAGAGTTTTTTTTGCGAAATCTGCCTCATTTTCGAAACTGGCATTCGGAAATTCCTTCAAAATCAGAAAATGCTTCAAAATGACAATATGCCTTGTACTGTGATGGAAGTTCATAAAGCCACATGCAAACAAACATGATGTGGATAAATGTAGAAAGCCTATGCATGTAGCGTGATCGTATGACGGAAATTTCCGGAGATTGAATCTATGTAAATTTCATGTCTATTGGTTAGAACTCGCTCCAAAAATTTTTTCCGGAGAAAACGGCCTGATGTTCAAAACTGGCATTAGGAAAAGCCTGCAAATTCAGAGTTAATGTTTCTAGGTTTAAATATGCCTTGTATGGTGGATGAAAGTTCTGTAAAAGACATGTATATAACTCATTAAAAATGTTTGTCAAATACGAGACGTATGTAGCGTGTTCGGGAATTGGAATGTCACTGTGAGGCAAACTATGTAAATTAAATTTCTATTGGGAAGTACTTGCTCCACGAGAATTTTTTGTGAATCTGCCTCATTTTCAATACTGGCATTAGGAAAATCTTTTGAAATATGGGAAAGTGCTTCAAAGTGTCAATATGGCATTTATGGTGGATGAATGTTAGGTAATTCTTATGCTACCAATTCTGTAGTGAATATTTGTCGAATCCGTCATGCGTGTAGGTATTTTTGAACACGGAATTTCACGCTGATGGGTTCTATGTAAATTGCATGTCTATTGGATAGAACTCGATTCAAGAGTATTTCCCTGTGAAAAATGCATGATTTTAGAAACTGAGATTAGGACAAATCTACTAAATCACAATAAAACTTTCTATGTGTAAATATACCTTGTAAGGAAGATGAAAGTTCGATAATACAAATCTTCACAACTCATTAAAGTATGTTTGTCAAATCCGTGATGCATATATCGTGTTCAGAACACGGAATGTCACGGTGAGTAAAACTACGTAAATTACATAACTTTTGTGTATAACTCGCTCCAAGATCATTTTTCGGCCAAATCTGCCTCATTTTCTAAACTGGCGTTAAAATTAACCCTTTGAAATCTGAGAAAATTCTTCAAAGTGTCAGTAAGCCATGTATGGTGGATGAAAGTGCTGTAATCCACATGCAAAAAACTATGTAGTGAATATTTGTGGAATCCGAGATACATGTATTGTGTTCAGAACACGGAATTTCACGGTGATCGAATCCATGTTTATTACATTTCTATAGGTTAGAACCTGCTCCAAGAGGTTTTTGCCGTGCAATCTGCCTCAGTTTTGAAACTGTCATTTGGAAAGTTCTGTGAAATCAGAGAAAATGCTTCTAAAAATCAATATGCCTTGTATTGTGATGAAAGTCCTGTCATCCTCATGCAAACAACTCTATAGTTTATTTTTGTCGAAACTTTTCTGCATGTAGTGTGTTCGAAACACGTAATATCACAGCGGGGGAATCTATGTAATTTACGTATCTATTGGGTAGAACACGCTCCAACATTTATTTCCTTTGAAAACTGCCTGATTTTCGAAACTGCTATTAGGAAAAAGCTGCGCACTCAGAGTTAATGTATCTATGTGTCAATATGCCTTGTATTTTGGATGAAAGATCTGTAATACACATGTACATAACTCATTAAAATTGTTTCTCAAATCCTTGATGTATGTAGCCTGTTCAGAACACGGTCTTTCTCGGTGAAGGAAGCTATGTAAATTACATATCTATTGGTTAGAACAGTCTCCAGGAGAGTTTTACTGAAAAATCTGCCTCAGTATCGAAACTGGTGTTATGAAAACGCTGTGAAATCTCAGTAAATATTTTAAGGTGACAATATGTATTCAATGGTTTATTAAAGATCGGTAATTCACATGCTAACAACTCAGAAGTGAATATTTGTTGAATCCTTGGTGCATGAACCGTTTTTTAGAAACACGGACTGTTACAGTGATGGTATCTATGAAAATGAGTTGTCTATTGGATGGAACATGCAACAAGAGGATTTTTCTGGGAAAACTGCCTGATTTTCAAAAGTGAAGTTAGGAAAATTCTGCAAAATATGAGTAAATGTTTCTAGGTGAAAACATGCCTTGTAAGGTGGATGAAAATTTGATAATCCACATGCTCACACTCATTAAAGAATGATTGTCGAATCCTTGATGCATGGAATAAGTTCAGAACACGGAATATCACGGTGAGTGAACTATTTAAATTACATATCTTTTGGGTAGAACTGGCTCCAAGAACATTTTCTTTGAAATCAGCGTCATTTTCAAAACTGGTGTTAGGAAAAACCTGAGAAATCGGAGAAAATGCTTCTAAGAGTGAAGATGCCTTGAATGGGGAATTTAAGTCCGGTAATCCACGTAACCAACTATGAAGGGAAAAATTTTCGAATCCGTCACTTATTTAGCACGTTCGGAAAAAAGAATTTAACGGTAAAGAAACTATGTAAATTAGATTTCTATTGGGTAGAACTAGCTAGAATAAAATTTTTTGGCAAAAATTGCTTGATTCTCGAATGGGATGTTTGGATAAAGCTGTGAAATGAGAGAAAATACTTGTAGGTGTAAGGATGCCTTTATGTTGGAAGAAAGTTCGGTAATCCACATTTTCGCAACATGTTAATGAATCTTTTTTCTAATCCGTCATGCATGTTCCATGTTCGGAACGTGGAATTTCACGGTGATTGAAACAATGTAAACTACTTTTCGATTCGGTAGAACTCACTTCAAGGGAATTTTTCTGTGAAAACTGCTTCATTTTTGAAAGTGGCACATGGAAAACGCTGCAAAATCTGAGAAAATACTTCTAAGTATCAATATTCAATGTTTTATTATGAAAGTTCGGTAATCCACATGCTTACAAATCTGTAGTGAATATTTGTCGAATCCGTTATTCATGTAGAATGTTCGGAACACGGAATGTCACAGTGAGGAAATTTATGTAAATTAACTTTCCATAGGGTAGAAATCGCTCCAAGAGTTTTTTCCTGAGATAACAGCCTGATTATTGAAATGCGTTAGGAATAAGCTTCGAACTCAGATTAATCAATTGTAGGTGTAAATATGCCTTGTATGGTGGATGAAAGTTCGGCAATCCGCATACTAACATCTCTGTAGAGAATATTTGTCGAATCTGAGATACATGAAGAGTGTTCGGAACACAGAATATCACGGTGAGCGAATCTAGGTAAATTAAATTTCTCTTGGTTAGATATCAATCCAAGGGTTTTTTCTGCGAAATCTGCCTCATTTTCGAAACTGGCATTCGGAAATTCCTTCAAAATCAGAGAAAATGCTTCAAACTGACAATATGCCTTGTATTGTGATGGAAGTTCATAAAGCCACATGCAAACAAACCTGATGTGAATAATTGTAGAAAGCCTATGCATGTAGCGTGATCGTATTACGGAAATTTCCGGAGATGGAGTCTATTTAAATTTCATTTCTATTGGTTAGAACACGCTCCAAAAATTTTTTCCGGAGGAAACGGCCTGATTTTAGAAACTGGCATTAGGAAAAGCCTGCAAATTCAGATTTAATGTTTCTAGGTTTAAATATGCCTTGTATGGTGGATGAAAGTTCTGTAAAAACATGTTTATAACTCATTAAAAATGTTTGTCAGATACGAGAAGTATGTAGCGTGTTCAGGAATTGGAATGTCACTGTGAGGGAAACTATGTAAATTACATTAGTATTGGGAAGTACTTGTTCCACGAGAATTTGTTGTGAGTCTGCCTCATTTTCAATACTGGCATTAGGAAAATCTTTTGAAATATGGGAAAGTGCTTCAAAGTGTCAATATGGCATTTATGGTGGATGAATGTTAGGTAATTCTTATGCTACCAATTCTGTAGTGAATATTTGTGAAATCCGTCATGCGTGTAGATATTTTGGAACACGGAATTTCACGCTGATGTGTTCTATGTAAATTGCATGTCTATTGGAGAGAACTCGCTGCAAGTAGTTTTCTCTGTGAAAACTGCATGATTTTAGAAACTGAGATAAGGAGAAATCTACTAAATCAGAATAAATCTTTCTATGTATAAATATACATTGTAAGGAAGATGAAAGTTCGATAATACAAATGTTCACAACACATTAAATTATGTTTGTCAAATCCGTGATGCATGTAACGTGTTCAGAACACGGAATGTCACGGTGAGTAAAACTAGGTAAATTACATATCTTTTGTGTATAAGTCACTCCAAGAACATTTTTCTGCCAAATCTGCCTCATTTTCTAAACTGGCGTTAAAATTAACACTTTGAAATCTGAGAAAATTCTTCAAAGTGTCAGTAAGCCTTGTATGGTGGATGAAAGTGCTGTAATCCACATGCTAACAACTATGTAGTGAATATTTGTCGAATCCGAGATACATGTTGTGTGTTCAGAACACGGAATTTCACGGTTAGCGAATCCATGTTTATTACATTTCTATAGGTTAGAACCTGCTCCAAGAGGATTTTGCCGTGAAATCTGCCTCAGTTTCGAAACTGGCATTTGGAAAGATCTGTGAAATCAGAGAAAAAGCTTCTAAACATCAATATGCCTTGTATTGTGATGAAAGCCCTTGCATCCTCATGCAAATAACTCTATAGTTTATTTTTGTCGAAACATTTCTGCATGTAGTGTGTTCGAAACACGTAATTTCACAGCGGGGGAATCTATGTAATTTACGTATCTATTGGTTAGAACAAGCTCCAAAAGTTTTTTCCTTTGAAAACTGCCTGATTTTCGAAACTGCTCTTCGGATAAAGCTGCGAACTCAGAGTTAATGTTTCTATGTGTCAATATGCCTTGTATGGTGGATGAAAGATCTGTAATACACATGTACATATCTCATTAAATACGTTTACCAAAACTTTGATATATGTAACCTGTTCGGAACATGGTATTTCTTGGTGAGGGAAGCTATGTAAATTACATATCTATTGGTTAGAAACATCTCCAAGAGTGTTATTTTAAAAATCTGCCTCAGTTTCGAAACTGGTATTTTGAAAACGCTGTGAAATCAGATTAAATGCTTTAAGATGACAATATGTCATCAATGGTTTATTAAAGAATGATAATTCACTTGCTAACAACTCAGAAGTAAATATTTGTTGAATCCTTGCTGCATGAACCATTTTTTAGGAACACGGAATGTTACGGTGATGGTATCTATGAAAATGAGAATTCTTTTGGATGGAACATGCAAGAAGAGGATTTTTCTGGGAAAACTGCCTGATTTTCAAAACTGAAGTAAGGAAAATTCTGCGAAATGTGAGTAAATGTTTCTAGGAGAAAACATGTCTTATAAGGTGGATGAAAATTTGATAATCCACATGCTCACACTCATTAAAGAATGATTGTCGAAAGCTTGATGCATGTAAAATGTTCATAACACGGAATGTCACTGTGATTGAACTACTTAAATTACATATCTTTTGGGTAGAACTGGCTCCAAGAACATTTTCTGTGAAATCAGCCTCATTTTCCAAACTGGCGTTAGGAAAAACCTGAGAAATCTGAGAAAATGCTTCTAAGTGTGAATATGACTTGAATGGGGAATTTAAGTCCGTTAATCCACGTAACAACTTTGAAGGGAATACTTTTCGAATCCGTGACTTATTTAGCATGTTTGGAACACGGAAATTCACGGTAATGAAACTGTGTAAATTAAAATTCTATTGGGTAGATCTAGCTTGAATAGAATTTTTCTGCACAAATTGCATGATTTTCGAATTTGACGTATGGATAAAACAGCGAAATGAGAGTAAATACTTGTAGGTGTAAATATGCCTGGTAAGGTGGATGTAAGATTGGTAATCCAAATGCTAACATCTCTGTAGTGATTATTTGTCGAATCAGAGATACATGAAACGTGTTCGGAACACAAAATGTCATGATGAGCTCATCTATATAAATTACTTGTCTATTGGGTAGAACTCGCTCCAAGAGCATTTTTCTGCAAAATCTGCCTCATTTTCAAATCTGGCGTTAGGAAAAATCTTCGAAATATGAGAAAATGCTTCTAAGTGTCAATATGACTTGATTGGTGGATGAAAGTCCGGTAATCCACTTGTTAACAAGAGTGTAGTAAATATTTTTCAAACCGTGATTCATGTAGCACGTTCGAAAAAAAGAATTTCACGGTAATGAAACTATGTAAATTAGAATTCTATTGGGTAAAACTAGCTAGAATAGAATTTTTTGGCAAAAATTGCTTGATTCTCGAATGGGATGTATGGATAAAGCTGCGAAATGAGAGTAAATACTTTTAGGTGTAAAGATGCCTTTATGTTGGAAGAAAGTTCGGTAATCCATATTTTCACAACATATTAAAGAATCTTTTTTCTAATCCGTGACGCATGTTCCATGTTCGGAACGTGGAATTTCACGGTGATTGAAACAATGTAAACTACTTGTCGATTCTATAGAACTCACTTAAAGGGAATTTTTTTGTGAAAACTGCTTCATTTTTGAAACTGGCGCTTGGAAAACGCTGCAAAATCTGAGAAAATACTTCTAAGTATCAATATTCAAAGTTTTGTGATGAAAGTTCGGTAATCCACATGCTAACAAATCTGTAGTGAATATTTGTCGAATCCGTTATTCATGTAGAATGTTCGGAACACGGAATGTCACAGTGAGGAAATTTATGTAAATTAACTTTCCCTATGTTAGAAATCGCTCCAAGAGTTTTTTCCTGAGATAACAGCCTGATTTTTGAAACTGGCGTTTGGAATATGCTGCGAACTCAGATTAATCAATTGTAGGTGTAAATATGCCTTGTATGGTGGATGAAATTTCGGCAATCCGCATACTAACAACTCTGTAGAGAATATTTGTTGAATCCGAGATACATGAAGAGTGTTCGGAACACAGAATATCACGGTGAGCGAATCTAGGTAAATTAAATATCTCTTGGTTAGAAATCAATCCAAGAGTTTTTTCTGTGAAATCTGCCTCATTTTCGAAACTGGCATTCGGAAATTCCTTCAAAATCAGAGAAAATGCTTTAAACTGACAAAATTCCTTGTATTGTGATGGAAGTTCATAAAGCCACATGCAAACAAACATGATGTGGATAATTGTAGAAAGCCTATGCATGTAGGGTGATCGTATGACGGAAATTTCCGGAGATGGAATCTATGTAAATTTCAAGTCTATTGGTTAGAACTCGCTCCAAAAAATTTTTTTCCGGAGAAAACGGCCTGATTTTCGAAACTGGCATTAAGTAAAGCCTGCAAATTCAGAGTTAATGTTTCTAGGTTTAAATATGCCTTGTATGGTGGATGAAAGTTCTGTAATATACATGTATATAACTCATTAAAAATGTTTGTCAAATACGAGATGTATGTAGCGTGTTCACGAATTGGAATGTCACTGTGAGGGAAACTATGTAAATTAAATTTCTATTGGGAAGTACTTGCTCCACGAGAATTTTTGTGAATCTGCCTCATTTTCAAAACTGGCATTAGGAAAATAGTTTGAAATATGGGAAAGTGCTTCAAAGTGTCAATATAGCATTTATGGTGGATGAATGTTAGGTAATACTTATGCTACAAATTCTGTAGTGAATATTTGTCGAATCCGTCATGCGTGTAGGTATTTTGGAACACGGAATTTCACGCTGATGGGTTCTATGTAAATTGCATGTCTATTGGAAAAACTCGATTCAAGAGGATTTCTCTGTGAAAACTGCATGATTTTAGAAACTGAGATTAGGAGAAATCTACTAAATCAGAATAAAATTTCTATGTGTAAATATACATTGTAAGGAATATGAAAGTTCGATAATACAAATGTTCAGAACTCATTAAAGTATGTTTGTCAAATCTGTGATGCATATAACGTGTTCAGAACACGGAATGTCACGGTGAGTAAAACTAGGTAAATTACATAACTTTTGTGTATAACTCGCTCCAAGAAAATTTTTCGGCCAAATCTGCCTCATTTTCTAAACTGGCGTTAAAATTAACACTTTGAAATCTGAGAAAATTCTTCAAAGTGTCAGTAAGCCTTGTATGGTGGATGAAAGTGCTGTAATCCACATGCTAACAACTATGTAGTGAATATTTGTGGAATCCGAGATACATATAGTGTGTTCAGAACACGGAATTTCACGGTGATTGAATCCATGTTTATTACATTTCTATAGGTTAGAACCTGCTCCAAGAGGTTTTTGCAGTGCAATCTGCCTCAGTTTCGAAACTGGCATTTGGAAAGCTCTGTGAAATCAGAGAAAATACTTCTAAACATCAATATGCCTTGTATTGTGATGAAAGACCTGTCATCCTCATGCAAACAACTCTATAGTTTATTTTTGTCGAAACTTTTCTGCATGTAGTGTGTTCGAAACACGTAATATCACAGTGGGGGAATCTATGTAATTTACGTATCTATTGGGTAGAACACGCTCCAACATTTATTTCCTTTGAAAACTGCCTGATTTTCGAAACTGCTATTAGGGAAAGCTGCGAACTCAGAGTTAATGTTTCTATGTGTCAATATGCCTTGTATGGTGGATGAAAGATCTGTAATACACATGTACATAACTCATTAAAAATGTTTCTCAAATCCTTGATGTAAGTAGCCTGTTCGGAACACGGTCTTTCTCGTTGAGGGAAGCTATGTAAATTGCATATCTATTGGTTAGAACACTCTCAAGGAGAGTTTTACTGAAAAATCTGCCTCAGTTTAGAAACTGGTGTTATGAAAACGCTGTGAAATCTGAGTAAATATTTTAAGGTGACAATATGTCTTCAATGGTTTATTAAAGATCGGTAATTCACATGATAACAACTCAGAAGTTTATATTTGTTGAATCCTTGGTGCATGAATCGTTTTTCAGGAACACGGAATGTTACAGTGATGGTATCTATGAAAATGAGTTTTCTATTGGATGGAACATGCTACAAGAGGATTTTTCTGGGAAAACTGCCTGATTTTCAAAACTGACGTTAGGAAAATTCTGGGAAATGTGAGTAATTGTTTCTAGGTGAAAACATGTCTTTTAATGTGGATGAAAATTTGATAATCCACATGCTCACACTCATTAAAGAATGATTGTCGAATCCTCGATGCATGGAATATGTTGAGAACACGGAATATCACGGTGAGTGAACTAGTTAAATTACATATCTTTTGAGTAGAACTGGCTCCAAGAACATTTTCTTTGAAATCAGCATCATTTTCCAAACTGGTGTTAGGAAAAACCTGAGAAATCGGAGAAAATGCTTCTAAGAGTGAAGATGCCTTGAATGGGGAATTTAATTCTGGTAATCCACGTAACTAACTATGAAGGGAATACTTTTCGAATCCGTCAATTATTTAGCACGTTCGGAAAACAGAATTTCACGGTAATGAAACTATGTAAATTAGAATTCTATTGGGTAGAACTAGCTAGAATAGAATTTTTTGGCAAAAATTGCTTGATTCTCGAATGGGATGTTTGGATAAAGCTGTGAAATGAGAGAAAATACTTGTAGGTGTAAAGATGCCTTTATGTTGGAAGAAATTTCGTTAATCCACATTTTCACAACAAGTTAAAGAATCTTTTTTCTAATCCGTGATACATGTTCCATGTTCGGAACGTGGAATTTCACGGTGATTGAAACAATGTAAACTACTTGTCGATTCGGTAGATCTCACTTCAAGGGAATTTTTCTGTGAAAACTGCTTCATTTTTGAAACTGGCGCTTGGAAAACGCTGCAAAATCTGAGAAAATACTTCTAAGTATCAATATTCAATGTTTTGTAATGAAAGTTCGGTAATCCACATGCTAACAAATCTGTAGTGAATATTTGTCGAATCCGTTATTCATGTAGAATGTTCGGAACACGGAATGTCACAGTGAGGAAATTTATGTAAATTAACATTCCATAGGGTAGAAATCACTCCAAGAGTTTTTTCCTGAGATAACAGCCTGATTTTTGAAATGCGTTAGGAATAAGCTGCGAACTCAGATTAATCAATTTTAGGTGTAAATATGCCTTGTATGGTGGATGAAAGTTCGGCAATCCGCATACTAACAACTCTGTAGAGAATATTTGTCGAATCTGAGATACATGAAGAGTGTTCGGAACACAGAATATCACGGTGAGCAAATCTAGGTAAATTAAATGTCTCTTGGTTAAAAATCAATCCAAGAGTTTTTTCTGCGAAATCTGCCTCATTTTCGAAACTGGCATTCGGAAATTCCTTCAAAATCAGAGAAAATGCTTCAAACTGACAATATGCCTTGTATTGTGATGGAAGTTCATAAAGCCAGATGCAAACAAACATGATGTGGATAATTGTAGAAAGCCTATGCATGTAGCGTGATCGTATGACGGAAATTTCCGGAGAAGGAATCTATGTAAATTTCATGTCTATTGGTTAGAAGTCGCTCCAAAAATTTTTTCTGGAGAAAACAGCATTATTTTCGAAACTGGCATTTGGAAAAAGCTTCAAATAAACAGTTAATGTTTCTCGGTTTAAATATGCCTTGTATGGTGGATGAAAGTTCTGTAATACACATGTACATAACACATTAAAAATGTTTGTCAAATCCAGAATTATGAAGCGTGTTCGGGAATTGGAATGTCACTGTGAGGAAACTATGTAAATTACATTTTTATTGGGAAGAACTTGCTCCACGAGAATCTATTATGAATCTGCCTCATTTTAAAAACTGGAATTAGGAAAATCTTTTGAAATATGGGAAAGTGCTTCAAAGTGTCAATATGGCATTTATGGTGGATGAATGTTAGGTAATTCTTATGCTACCAATTCTGTAGTGAATATTTGTCGAATCCATCATGCGTGTAGGTATTTTTGAACACGGAATTTCATGCTGATGGGTTGTATGTAAATTGCATGTCTTTTTGATAGAACTCGCTCCAAGAGGTTTTCTCTGTGAAAACTGCATGATTTTAGAAACTGAGATAAGGAGAAATCTACTAAATCAGAATAAAACTTTCTATGTGTAAATATACATTGTAAGGAAGATGAAAGTTCGATAATACAAATGTTCACAACACATTAAATTATGTTTGTCAAATCCGTGATGCATGTAACGTGTTCAGAACACGGAATGTCACGGTGAGTAAAACTAGGTAAATTACATAACTTTTGTGTATAACTCGCTCTAAGAACATTTTTCGGCCAAATCTGCCTCATTTTCTAAACTGGCGTTAAAATTAACACTTTGAAATCTGAGAAAATTCTTCAAAGTGTCAGTAAGCCTTGAATGGTGGATGAAAGTGCTGTAATCCACATGCAAACAACTATGTAGTGAATATTTGTGGAATCCGAGATACATGTAGTGTGTTCAGAACACGGAATTTCACGGTGATCGAATCCATGTTTATTACATGTCTATAGGTTAGAACCTGCTCCAAAAGGTTTTTGCCGTGCAATCTGCCTCAGTTTCGATACTGCCTTTTGGAAAGCTCTGTGAAATCAGAGAAAATGCTTCTAAACATCAATATGACTTGTATTGTGATGAAAGCACTCGCATCCTCATGCAAAGAACTCTATAGTTTATTTTTGTCGAAACTTTTCTGCATGTAGTGTGTTCGAAACACGTAATATCACAGCGGGGGAATCTATGTAATTTACGTATCTATTCGGTAGAACACGCTCCAACATTTATTTCCTTTGAAAACTGCCTGATTTTCGAAACTGCTATTAGGAAAAAGCTGCGCACTCAGAGTTAATGTATCTATGTGTCAATATGCCTTGTATGGTGGATGAAAGATCTGTAATACACATGTACATAACTCATTAAAAACGTTTCCCAAAACCTTGATGTATGTAACCTGTTCGGAACACGGTCTTTCTCGGTGAGGGAAGCTATGTAAATTACATATCTATTGGTTAGAAACATCTCCAGGATAGTTTTTCTGAAAAACCTGCCTCAGTTTCAAAACTGGTGTTATGAAAACGCTGTGAAATCAGATTAAATGCTTTAAGTTGAAAATATGTCATCAATGGTTTATTAAAGATTTATAATTCACTTGCTAACAACTCAGAATTGAATATTTGTTGAATCCTTGGTGCATGAAACATTTTTTAGGAACACGGAGTGTTACGGTGTTGGTATCTATGAAAATGAGATTTTTTTTGGATATAACATGCAACAAGAGGATTTTTCTGGGAAAACTGCCTGATTTTCGAAACTGAAGTTAGGAAAATTCTGTGAAATGTGAGTAAATATTTCTAGGTGAAAACATGTCTTGTAAGGTGGATGAAAATTTGATAATCCACATGCTCACACTCATTAAAGTATGATTGTCGAATCTTTGATGCATGTAAAATTTTCATAACATGGAATGTCACTGTGATTGAACTACTTAAATTACATATCTTTTGGGTAGAACTGGCTCCAAGAACATTTTCTGTGAAATCAGCCTCATTTTCCAAACTGGCGTTAGGAAAAACCTGAGAAATCTGAGAAAATGCTTCTAAGTGTGAATATGCCTTGAATGGGGAATTTAAGTCCGGTAATCCACGTAACCAACTTTGAAGGGAATACTTTTCGAATCCGTGACTTATTTAGCATGTTTGGAACACGGAAATTCACGGTAATGAAACTGTGTAAATTAAAATTCTATTGGGTAGAACTAGCTTGAATAGAATTTTTCTGCGCAAATTGCATGATTTTCGAATTTAACGTATGGATAAAACTGTGAAATGAGAGTAAATACTTGTAGGTGTAAAAATGCCTTGTATGGTGGATGTAAGATTGGTAATCCAAATGCTAACATCTCTGTAGTGAATATTTGTCGAATCCGAGATACATGAAATGTGTTTGGAACACAAAATCTCATGATGAACACATCTATGTAAATTACTTGTCTATTGGGTAGAACTCGCTCCAAGAGCATTTTTCTGCAAAATCTGCCTCATTTTCAAATCTGGCATTAGGAAAAATCTTCGAAATATGAGAAAATGCTTCTAAGTGTTAATATGACTTGATTGGTGGATGAAAGTCCGGTAATCCACTTGTTAACAAGAGTGTAGTAAATATTTTTCAAACCGTGATTCATGTAGCACGTTCGAAAAAAAGAATTTAACGGTAATGAAACTATGTTAATTAGAATTCTATTGGGTAGAACTAGCTAGAATAGAATTTTTTGGCAAAAATTGCTTGATTCTCGAATGGGATGTTTGGATAAAGCTGCGAAATGAGAGTAAATACTTGTAGGTGTAAAGATGCCTTTATGTTGGAAGAAAGTTCGGTAATCCACATTTTCACAACATGTTAAAGAATCTTTTTTCTAATCCGTGATGCATGTTCCATGTTCGGAACGTGGAATTTCACGGTGATTGAAACAATGTAAACAACTTGTTGATTCGGTAGAACTCACTTCAAGGGAATTTTTCTGTGAAAACTGCTTCATTTTTGAAACTGGCACTTGGAAAACGCTGCAAAATCTGAGAAAATACTTCTAAGTATCAATATTCAATGTTTTGTGATGAAAGTTCGGTAATCCACATGCTAACAAATCTGTAGTGAATAATTGTTGAATCCATTATTCATGTAGAATGTTCGGAACATGGAATGTCACAGTGAGGAAATTTATGTAAATTAACATTCCATAGGGTAGAAATCGCTCCAAGAGATTTTCCTGAGATAACAGCCTGATTTTTGAAATGCGTTAGGAATAAGCTGCGAACTCAGATTAATCAATTGTAGGTGTAAATATGCCTTGTATGGTGAATGAAAGTTCGGCAATCCGCATACTAACAACTCTGTAGAGAATATTTGTCGAATCCGAGATACATGAAGGGTGTTCGGAACACAGAATATCACAGTGAGCGAATCTAGGTAAGTTAAATGTCTCTTGGTTAGAACTCACTCCAAGAGTTTTTTCTGCGAAGTCTGCCTCATTTTCGAAACTGGCATTCGGAAATTCCTTCAAAATCAGAGAAAATGCTTCAAACTGACAATGTGCATTGTATTGTGATGGAAGTTCATAAAGCCACATGCAAACAAACATGATGTGAATAATTGTAGAAAGCCTATGCATGTAGCGTGATCGTATGACGGAAATTTCCGGAGATGGAATCTATGTAAATTTCATGTCTATTGGTTAGAACTCGCTCCAAAAATTTTTTCCGGAGAAAACGGCCTGATTTTCAAAACTGGCATTAGGAAAATCCTGTAAATTCAGAGTTAATGTTTCTAGGATTAAATATGCCTTGTATGGTGGATGAAAGTTCTGTAATACACATGTACATAACTCATTAAAAATGTTTGTCATATCCGAAAATATGTAGCGTTTTCGGGAATTGTAATGTCACTGTGAGGGAAACTATGTAAATTACATTTCTATTGGGAAGTACTTGCTCCACGAGAATTTTTGTGAATCTGCCTCATTTTCAAAACTGGCATTAGGAAAATCTATTGAAATATGGGAAAGTGCTTCAAAGTGACAATATGGCATTTATGGTGAATGAATGTTAGGTAATTCTTATGCTACCAATTCTGTAGTGAATATTTGTCGAATCCGTCATGCATGTAAGTATTTTGGAACACGGAATTTCATGCTGATGGGTTCTATGTAAATTGCATGTCTATTGGATAGAACTCGCTCCAAGAGGATTTCTCTGTGAAAACTGCATGATTTTAGAAACTGAGATTAGGAGAAATCTACTAAATCAGAATAAACTTTCTATGTGTAAATATACATTGTAAGGAAGATGAAAGTTCGATGATACAAATCTTCACAACTCATTAAAGTATGTTTGTCAAATCCGTGATGCATATAACGTGTTCAGAACACGGAATGTCACGGTGAGTATAACTAGGTAAATTACATAACTTTTGTGTATAACTCGCTCTAAGAACATTTTTCGGCCAAATCTGCCTCATTTTCTAAACTGGCGTTAAAATTAACACTTTGAAATCTGAGAAAATTCTTCAAAGTGTCAGTAAGCCTTGAATGGTGGATGAAAGTGCTGTAATCCACATGCAAACAACTATGTAGTGAATATTTGTGGAATCCGAGATACATGTAGTGTGTTCAGAACACGGAATTTCACGGTGATCGAATCCATGTTTATTACATGTCTATAGGTTAGAACCTGCTCCAAAAGGTTTTTGCCGTGCAATCTGCCTCAGTTTCGATACTGCCTTTTGGAAAGCTCTGTGAAATCAGAGAAAATGCTTCTAAACATCAATATGACTTGTATTGTGATGAAAGCACTCGCATCCTCATGCAAAGAACTCTATAGTTTATTTTTGTCGAAACTTTTCTGCATGTAGTGTGTTCGAAACACGTAATTTCACAGCGGGGGAATCTATGTAATTTACGTATCTATTCGGTAGAACACGCTCCAACATTTATTTCCTTTGAAGTCTGCCTGATTTTATAAACTGCTAATAGGAAAAAGCTGTGAACTCAGAGTTAATGTTTCTATGTGTCAATATGCCTTGTATGGTGGACGAAAGATCTGTAATACACATGTACATAACTCATTAAAAACGTTTCCCAAAACCTTGATGTATGTAACCTGTTCGGAACACGGTCTTTCTCGGTGAGGGAAGCTATGTAAATTACATATCTATTGGTTAGAAACATCTCCAGGATAGTTTTTCTGAAAAACCTGCCTCAGTTTCAAAACTGGTGTTATGAAAACGCTGTGAAATCAGATTAAATGCTTTAAGTTGAAAATATGTCATCAATGGTTTATTAAAGATTTATAATTCACTTGCTAACAACTCAGAATTGAATATTTGTTGAATCCTTGGTGCAAGAAACATTTTTTAGGAACACGGAGTGTTACGGTGATGGTATCTATGAAAATGAGATTTTTTTTGGATATAACATGCAACAAGAGGATTTTTCTGGGAAAACTGCCTGATTTTCGAAACTGAAGTTAGGAAAATTCTGTGAAATGTGAGTAAATATTTCTAGGTGAAAACATGTCTTGTAAGGTGGATGAAAATTTGATAATCCACATGCTCACACTCATTAAAGTATGATTGTCGAAACTTTGATGCATGTAAAATTTTCATAACATGGAATGTCACTGTGATTGAACTACTTAAATTACATATCTTTTGGGTAGAACTGGCTCCAAGAACATTTTCTGTGAAATCAGCCTCATTTTCCAAACTGGCGTTCGGAAAAACCTGAGAAATCTGAGAAAATGCTTCTAAGTGTGAATATGCCTTGAATGGGGAATTTAAGTCCGGTAATCCACGTAACCAACTTTGAAGGGAATACTTTTCGAATCCGTGACTTATTTAGCATGTTTGGAACACGGAAATTCACGGTAATGAAACTGTGTAAATTAAAATTCTATTGGGTAGAACTAGCTTGAATAGAATTTTTCTGCGCAAATTGCATGATTTTCGAATTTAACGTATGGATAAAACTGTGAAATGAGAGTAAATACTTGTAGGTGTAAAAATGCCTTGTATGGTGGATGTAAGATTGGTAATCCAAATGCTAACATCTCTGTAGTGAATATTTGTCGAATCCGAGATACATGAAATGTGTTTGGAACACAAAATCTCATGATGAACACATCTATGTAAATTACTTGTCTATTGGGTAGAACTCGCTCCAAGAGCATTTTTCTGCAAAATCTGCCTCATTTTCAAATCTGGCATTAGGAAAAATCTTCGAAATATGAGAAAATGCTTCTAAGTGTTAATATGACTTGATTGGTGGATGAAAGTCCGGTAATCCACTTGTTAACAAGAGTGTAGTAAATATTTTTCAAACCGTGATTCATGTAGCACGTTCGAAAAAAAGAATTTCACGGTAATGAAACTATGTTAATTAGAATTCTATTGGGTAGAACTAGCTAGAATAGAATTTTTTGGCAAAAATTGCTTGATTCTCGAATGGGATGTTTGGATAAAGCTGCGAAATGAGAGTAAATACTTGTAGGTGTAAAGATGCCTTTATGTTGGAAGAAAGTTCGGTAATCCACATTTTCACAACATGTTAAAGAATCTTTTTTCTAATCCGTGATGCATGTTCCATGTTTGGAACGTGGAATTTCACGGTGATTGAAACAATGTAAACAACTTGTTGATTCGGTAGAACTCACTTCAAGGGAATTTTTCTGTGAAAACTGCTTCATTTTTGAAACTGGCACTTGGAAAACGCTGCAAAATCTGAGAAAATACTTCTAAGTATCAATATTCAATGTTTTGTGATGAAAGTTCGGTAATCCACATGCTAACAAATCTGTAGTGAATAATTGTCGAATCCATTATTCATGTAGAATGTTCGGAACATGGAATGTCACAGTGAGGAAATTTATGTAAATTAACATTCCATAGGGTAGAAATCGCTCCAAGAGATTTTCCTGAGATAACAGCCTGATTTTTGAAATGCGTTAGGAATAAGCTGCGAACTCAGATTAATCAATTGTAGGTGTAAATATGCCTTGTATGGTGAATGAAAGTTCGGCAATCCGCATACTAACAACTCTGTAGAGAATATTTGTCGAATCCGAGATACATGAAGGGTGTTCGGAACACAGAATATCACAGTGAGCGAATCTAGGTAAGTTAAATGTCTCTTGGTTAGAACTCACTCCAAGAGTTTTTTCTGCGAAGTCTGCCTCATTTTCGAAACTGGCATTCGGAAATTCCTTCAAAATCAGAGAAAATGCTTCAAACTGACAATGTGCATTGTATTGTGATGGAAGTTCATAAAGCCACATGCAAACAAACATGATGTGAATAATTGTAGAAAGCCTATGCATGTAGCGTGATCGTATGACGGAAATTTCCGGAGATGGAATCTATGTAAATTTCATGTCTATTGGTTAGAACTCGCTCCAAAAATTTTTTCCGGAGAAAACGGCCTGATTTTCAAAACTGGCATTAGGAAAATCCTGTAAATTCAGAGTTAATGTTTCTAGGATTAAATATGCCTTGTATGGTGGATGAAAGTTCTGTAATACACATGTACATAACTCATTAAAAATGTTTGTCATATCCGAAAATATGTAGCGTTTTCGGGAATTGTAATGTCACTGTGAGGGAAACTATGTAAATTACATTTCTATTGGGAAGTACTTGCTCCACGAGAATTTTTGTGAATCTGCCTCATTTTCAAAACTGGCATTAGGAAAATCTATTGAAATATGGGAAAGTGCTTCAAAGTGACAATATGGCATTTATGGTGAATGAATGTTAGGTAATTCTTATGCTACCAATTCTGTAGTGAATATTTGTCGAATCCGTCATGCATGTAAGTATTTTGGAACACGGAATTTCATGCTGATGGGTTCTATGTAAATTGCATGTCTATTGGATAGAATTCGCTCCAAGAGGATTTCTCTGTGAAAACTGCATGATTTTAGAAACTGAGATTAGGAGAAATCTACTAAATCAGAATAAACTTTCTATGTGTAAATATACATTGTAAGGAAGATGAAAGTTCGATGATACAAATCTTCACAACTCATTAAAGTATGTTTGTCAAATCCGTGATGCATACAACGTGTTCAGAACACGGAATGTCACGGTGAGTATAACTAGGTAAATTACATAACTTTTGTGTATAACTCGCTCTAAGAACATTTTTCGGCCAAATCTGCCTCATTTTCTAAACTGGCGTTAAAATTAACACTTTGAAATCTGAGAAAATTCTTCAAAGTGTCAGTAAGCCTTGAATGGTGGATGAAAGTGCTGTAATCCACATGCAAACAACTATGTAGTGAATATTTGTGGAATCCGAGATACATGTAGTGTGTTCAGAACACGGAATTTCACGGTGATCGAATCCATGTTTATTACATTTCTATAGGTTAGAACCTGCTCCAAGAGGTTTTTGCCGTGCAATCTGCCTCAGTTTTGAAACTGGCATTTGGAAAGCTCTGTGAAATCAGAGAAAATGCTTCTAAACATCAATATGCCTTGTATTGTGATGAAAGTCCTGTCATCGTCATGCAAAAAAATCTATTGTTTATTTTTGTCGAAATTTTCTGCATGTAGTGTGTTCGAAACACGTAATATCACAGCGGGGGAATCTATGTAATTTACGTATCTATTCGGTAGAACACGCTCCAACATTTATTTCCTTTGAAAACTGCCTGATTTTTGAAACTGCTATTAGGAAAAAGCTGCGCACTCAGAGTTAATGTATCTATGTGTCAATATGCCTTGTATGGTGGATGAAAGATCTGTAATACACATGTACATAACTCATTAAAAACGTTTCCCAAAACCTTGATGTATGTAACCTGTTCGGAACACGGTCTTTCTCGGTGAGGGAAGCTATGTAAATTACATATCTATTGGTTAGAAACATCTCCAGGATAGTTTTTCTGAAAAACCTGCCTCAGTTTCAAAACTGGTGTTATGAAAACGCTGTGAAATCAGATTAAATGTTTTAAGTTGAAAATATGTCATCAATGGTTTATTAAAGATTTATAATTCACTTGCTAACAACTCAGAATTGAATATTTGTTGAATCCTTGGTGCATGAAACATTGTTTAAGAACACGGAGTGTTACGGTGATGGTATCTATGAAAATGAGATTTTTTTTGGATATAACATGCAACAAGAGGATTTTTCTGGGAAAACTGCCTGATTTTCGAAACTGAAGTTAGGAAAATTCTGCGAAATGTGAGTAAATATTTCTAGGTGAAAACATGTCTTGTAAGGTGGATGAAAATTTGATAATCCACATGCTCACACTCATTAAAGTATGATTGTCGAATCTTTGATGCATGTAAAATTTTCATAACATGGAATGTCACTGTGATTGAACTACTTAAATTACATATCTTTTGGGTAGAACTGGCTCCAAGAACATTTTCTGTGAAATCAGCCTCATTTTCCAAACTGGCGTTAGGAAAAACCTGAGAAATCTGAGAAAATGCTTCTAAGTGTGAGTATGCCTTGAATGGGGAATTTAAGTCCGGTAATCCACGTAACCAACTTTGAAGGGAATACTTTTCGAATCCGTGACTTATTTAGCATGTTTGGAACACGGAAATTCACGGTAATGGAACTGTGTAAATTAAAATTCTATTGGGTAGAACTAGCTTGAATAGAATTTTTCTGCGCAAATTGCATGATTTTCGAATTTAACGTATGGATAAAACTGTGAAATGAGAGTAAATACTTGTAGGTGTAAAAATGCCTTGTATGGTGGATGTAAGATTGGTAATCCAAATGCTAACATCTCTGTAGTGAATATTTGTCGAATCCGAGATACATGAAATGTGTTTGGAACACAAAATCTCATGATGAACACTTCTATGTAAATTACTTGTCTATTGGGTAGAACTCGCTCCAAGAACATTTTTCTGCAAAATCTGCCTCATTTTCAAATCTGGCATTAGGAAAAATCTTCGAAATATGAGAAAATGCTTCTAAGTGTTAATATGACTTGATTGGTGGATGAAAGTCCGGTAATCCACTTGTTAACAAGAGTGTAGTAAATATTTTTCAAACCGTGATTCATGTAGCACGTTCGAAAAAAAGAATTTCACGGTAATGAAACTATGTTAATTAGAATTCTATTGGGGAGAACTAGCTAGAATAGAATTTTTTGGCAAAAATTGCTTGATTCTCGAATGGGATGTTTGGATAAAGCTGCGAAATGAGAGTAAATACTTGTAGGTGTAAAGATGCCTTTATGTTGGAAGAAAGTTCGGTAATCCACATTTTCACAACATGTTAAAGAATCTTTTTTCTAATCCGTGATGCATGTTCCATGTTCGGAACGTGGAATTTCACGGTGATTGAAACAATGTAAACAACTTGTTGATTCGGTAGAACTCACTTGAAGGGAATTTTTCTGTGAAAACTGCTTCATTTTTGAAACTGGCACTTGGAAAACGCTGCAAAATCTGAGAAAATACTTCTAAGTATCAATATTCAATGTTTTGTGATGAAAGTTCGGTAATCCACATGCTAACAAATCTGTAGTGAATAATTGTCGAATCCGTTATTCATGTAGAATGTTCGGAACACGGAATGTCACAGTGAGGAAATTTATGTAAATTAACATTCCATAGGGAAGAAATCGCTCCAAGAGATTTTTCCTGAGATAACAGCCTGATTTTTGAAATGCGTTAGGAATAAGCTGCGAACTAAGATTAATCAATTGTAGGTGTAAATATGCCTTGTATGGTGGATGAAAGTGCTGTAATCCACATGCAAACATCTATGTAGTGAATATTTGTCGAATCTGAGATACATGTAGCGTGTTCTGAACACGGAATTTCACGGTGATCGAATCCATGTTTATTACATTTCTATAGGTTAGAAACTGCTCCAAGAAGTTTTTGCCGTGAAATCTGCCGCAGTTTCGATACTGGCATTTGGAAAGCTCTGTGAAATCAGAGAAAATGCTTCTAAACATCAATATGCCTTGTATTGTGATGAAAGTCCTGTCATCCTCATGCAAACAACTCTATAGTTTATTTTTGTCAAATCTTTTCTGCATGTAGTGTGTTCGAATCACGTAATATCACAGCGGGGGAATCTATGTAATTTACGTATCTATTGGGTAGAACACGCTCCAACATTTATTTCCTTTTAAAACAGCCTGATTTTTGAAATGCGTTAGGAATAAGCTGCGAACTCAGAATAATCAATTGTAGGTGTAAATATGCCTTGTATGGTGGATGAAAGTTCGGCAATCCGCATACTAACAACTCTGTAGAGAATATTTGTCGAATCCGAGATACATGAAGAGTGTTCGGAACACAGAATATCACGGTGAGCGAATCTAGGTAAATTAAATATCTCTTGGTTAGAAATCAATCCAAGAGTTTTTTCTGCGAAATCTGCCTCATTTTTGATACTGGCATTCGGAAATTCCTTCAAAATCAGAAAATGCTTCAAACTGACAATATGCCTTGTATTGTGATGGAAGTTCATAAAGCCACATGCAAACAAACATGATGTGGATAATTGTAGAAAGCCTATGCATGTAGCGTGATCGTATGACGGAAATATCCGGAGATGGAATCTATGTAAATTTCAAGTCTATTGGGTAGAACTCGCTCCAAAAATCTTTTCCGGAGAAAACGGCCTGATTTTCGAAACTGGCATTAGGAAAAGCCTGCAAATTCAGAGTTAATGTTTCTAGGTTTATATATGCCTTGTATGGTGGATGAAAGTTCTGTAAAACACATGTAAATAACTCATTAAATATGTTTGTCAAATACGAGATGTATGTAGCGTGTTCGGGATTTGGAATGTCACTATGAGGGAAACTATGTAAATTACATTTCTATTGGGAAGAACTTGCTCCACGAGAATTTTTTGTGAATCTGCCTCATTTTCAAAACTGGCATTAGGAAAATCTTTTGAAATATGTGAAAGTGCTTCAAAGTGCCAATATGGCATTTATAGTGGATGAATGTTAGGTAATTCTTATGCTACCAATTCTGTAGTGAATATTTGTCGAATCCGTCATGCGTGTAGGTATTTTGGAACACGGAATTTCACGCTGATTGGTTCTATGTAAATTGCATGTCTATTGGATAGAACTCGCTCCAAGAGGATTTCTCTGTGAAAACTGCATGATTTTAGAAACTGAGATAAGGAGAAATCTACTAAATCAGAATAAAACTTTCTATGTGTAAATATACATTGTAAGGAAGATGAAAGTTCGATAATACAAATGTTCACAACTCATTAAAGTATGTTTGTCAAATCCGTGATGCATGTTACGTGTTCAGAACACGGAATGTCACGGTGAGTAAAACTAGGTAAATTACATAACTTTTGTGTATAACCAGCTCCAAGAATATTTTTCTGCCAAATATGCCTCATTTTCTAAACTGGCATTAAAATTAACACTTTGAAATCTGAGAAAATTCTTCAAAGTGTCAGTAAGCCTTGTATGGTGGAAGAAAGTGCTGTAATCCACATGCAAACAACTATGTAGTGAATATTTGTCGAATCTGAGATACATGTAGCGTGTTCTGAACACGGAATTTCACGGTGATCGAATCCATGTTTATTACATTTCTATAGATTAGAACCTGCTCCAAGAAGTTTTTGCCTTGAAATCTGCCGCAGTTTCGATACTGGCATTTGGAAAGCTCTGTGAAATCAGAGAAAATGCTTCTAAACATCAATATGCCTTGTATTGTGATGAAAGTCCTGTCATCCTCATGCAAACAACTCTATAGTTTATTTTTGTCAAATCTTTTCTGCATGTAGTGTGTTCGAAACACGTAATATCACAGCGGGGGAATCTATGTAATTTATGTATCTATTGGGTAGAACACTCTCCAAAAGTTTTTTCCTTTGAAAACTGCCTGATTTTCGAAACTGCTATTAGGAAAAATCTGCGAACTCAGAGTTAATGTATCTATGTGTCAATATGCCTTGTATGGTGGATGAAAGATCTGCAATACACATGTACATAACTCATTAAAAATGTTTCTCCAATCCTTGATGTATGTAGCCTGTTCGGAACACGGTCTTTCTCGGTGAGGGAAGCTATGTAAATTACATATCTATTGCTTAGAACCATCTCCAGGAGAGTTTTACTGAAAAATCTGCCTCAGTTTCGAAACTGGTGTTATGAAAACGCTGTGAAATCTGAGTAAATGTTTTAAGGTGACAATATGTCTTCAATGGTTTATTAAAGATCGGTAATTCACATGCTAACAACTCAGCAGTGAATATTTGTTGAATCCTTGGTGCATGAACCGTTTTTTAGGAACACGGAATGTTACGGTGATGGTATCTATGAAAATGAGTTGTCTATTGGATGGAACATGCAACAAGAGGATTTTTCTGGGAAAACTGCCTGATTTTCGAAACAGACTTTAGGAAAATTCCGCGAAATGTGAGTAAATGTTTCTAGGTGAAAACATGCCTTGTAAGGTGGATGAAAATTTGATAATCCACAAAGAATGATTGTTGAAACCTTGATGCATGCAATATGTTCAGAACACGGAATATCACGGTGAGTGAACTAGTTAAATTACATATCTTTTGGGTAGAACTGGCTCCAAGAACATTTTCTTTGAAATCAGCATCATTTTCCAAACTGGTGTTAGGAAAAACCTGAGAAATCGGAGAAAATGCTTCTAAGAGTGAAGATGCCTTGAATGGGGAACTTAAGTCTGGTAATCCACGTAACCAACTATTAAGGGAATAATTTTCGAATCCGTCACTTATTTAGCACGTTCAGAAAAAAGAATTTCACGGTAAAGAAACTATGTAAATTAGAATTCTATTGGGTAGAACTAGCTAGAATAGAATTTTTTGGCAAAAATTGCTTGATTCTCGAATGGGATGTTTGGATAAAGCTGCAAAATGAGAGAAAATACTTGTAGGTGTAAGGATGCCTTTATGTTGGAAGAAAGTTCGGTAATCCGCATTTTCACAACAGGTTAATGAATCTTTTTTCTAATCCGTGATGCATGTTCCATGTTCGGAACGTGGAATTTCACGGTGATTGAAACAATGTAAACAACTTGTTGATTCGGTAGAACTCACTTCAAGGGAATTTTTCTGTGAAAACTGCTTCATTTTTGAAACTGGCACATGGAAAACCTGCAAAATCAGAGAAAGTACTTCTAAGTATCAATATTCAATGTTTTGTGATGAAAGTTCGGTAATCCACATGCTAACAAATCTGTAGTGAATATTTGTCGAATCCGTTATTCATGTAGAATGTTCGGAACACGGAATGTCACAGTGAGGAAATTTATGTAAATTAATTTTCCATAGGGTAGAAATCGCTCCAAGAGTTTTTTCCTGAGATAACAGCCTGATTTTTGAAATGCGTTAGGAATAAGCTTCCAACTCAGATTAATCAATTGTAGGTGTAAATATGCCTTGTATGGTGAATGAAAGTTCGGCAATCCGCATACTAACAACTCTGTAGAGCATATATGTCGAATCCGAGATTCATGAAGAGTGTTCGGATCACAGAATATCACGGTGAGCGAATCTAGGTAAATTAAATTTCTTTTGGTTAGATATCAATCCAAGGGCTTTTTCTGCGAAATCTGCCTCATTTTCGAAACTGGCATTCGGAAATTCCTTCAAAATCAGAGAAAATGCTTCAAACTGACAATATGCCTTGTATTGTGATGGAAGTTCATAAAGCCACATGCAAACAAACATGATGTGAATAATTGTAGAAAGCCTATGCATGTAGCGTGATCGTATGACGGAAATTTCCGGAGATGGAATCTATGTAAATTTCATGTCTATTGGGTAGATCTCGCTCCAAAAATATTTTCCAGAAAAAACGGCCTGATTTTCGAAAATCTGGCATTAGGAATAGGCTGCAGATTCAGATTAATGTTTCTAGGTTTAAATATTCCTTGTATGGTGGATGAAAGTTCTGTAATACACATGTACATAACTCATAAAAATGTTTGTCAAATCTGTGAAGTATGTAGCGTGTTCGGAAATTGGAATGTCACTGTGAGGGAAACTATGTAAATTACATTTCTATTGGGAAGTACTTGCTCCACGAGAATTTTTTGTGAATCTGCCTCATTTTCAAAACTGGCATTAGGAAAATTTTTGAAATATGGGAAAGTGCTTCAAAGTGTCAATATGGCATTTATGGTGGATGAAAGTTAGGTAATTTTTATGCTACCAATTCTGTAGTGAATATTTGTCAAATCCGACATGCGTGTAGGTATTTTGGAACACAGAATTTCACGCTGATGGGTTCTATGTAAATTGCATGTCTATTTTATAGAACTCGATCCAAGAGGATTCCTCGGTGAAAACTGCATGATTTTAGAAACTGAGATTAGGAGAAATCTACTAAATCAGAATAAAACTTTCTATGTGTAATTATACGTTGTAAGGAAGATGAAAGTTCGATAATACAAATCTTCACAACTCATTAAAGTATGATTGTCAAATCCGTGATCCATATAACGTGTTCAGAACACGGAATGTCACGGTGAGTAAAACTAGGTAAATTACATAAATTTGTGTATAACTCGCTCCAAGAACATTTTACCGCCAAATATGCCTCATTTTCTAAACTGGCATTAAAATTTACACTTTGAAATCTGAGAAAATTTTTCAAATTGTTAGTAAGCCTTGTGTGGTGGATGAAAGTGCTGTAATCCAAATGCTAACAACTATGTAGTGAATATTTGTCGAATCTGAGATACATGTAGTGTGTTCAGAACACGGAATTTCACTGTGATCGAATCCATGTTTATTACATTTCTATAGGTTAGAACCTGCTCCAAGAGGTTTTTGCCGTGAAATCTGCCTCAGTTTTGATACTGGCATTTGGAAAACTCTGTGAAATCAGATAAAATGCTTCTAAACATCAATATGCCTTGTATTGTGATGAAAGTTCTGTCATCCCCTTGCAAACAACTCTATAGTTTATTTTTGTCGAAAAATTTCTGCATGTAGTGTGTTCAAAACACGTAATATCACAGCGGGAGAATCTATGTAATTTACGTATCTATTGGGTAGAACACGCTCCAACATTTATTTCCTTTGAAAACTGCCTGATTTTCGAAACTGCTATTAGGAATAAGCTGTGATCTCAGAGTTAATGTATCTATGTGTCAATATGCCTTGTATGGTGGATGAAAGATCTGTAATACACATGTACATAACTCATTAAAAATGTTTCTCCAATCCTTGATGTATGTAGCCTGTTCGGAACACGGTCTTTCTCGGTGAGGGAAGCTATGCAAATTACATATCTATTGGTTAGAAACATCTCCAGGAGAGTTTTACTGAAAAATCTGCCTCAGTTTCGAAACTGGTGTTATGAAAACGCTGTGAAATCTGAGTAAATGTTTTAAGGAGACAATATGTCTTCAATGGTTTATTAAAGTTCGGTAATTCACATGATAACAACTCAGCAGTGAATATTTGTTGAATCCTTGGTGCATGAACCGTTTTTTAGGAACACGGAATGTTACAGTGATGGTATCTATGAAAATGAGTTGTCTATTGGATGGAACATGCAACAAGAGGATTTTTCTGGGAAAACTGCCTGATTTTCAAAACTGACTTTAGGAAAATTCTACGAAATACGAGTAAATGTTTCTAGGTGAAAACATGCCTTGTAAGGTGGTTGAAAATTTGATAATCCACATGCTCACACTCATTAAAGAATGATTGTCGAATCCTTGATGCATGGAATATGTTCAGAACACGGAATATCACGGTGAGTGAACTAGTTAAATTACATATCTTTTCGGTAGAACTGGCTCCAAGAACATTTTCTTTGAAATCAGCATCACTTTCCAAACTGGTTTTAGGAAAAACCTGAGAAATCGGAGAAAATGCTTCTAAGAGTGAAGATGCCTTGAATGGGGAATTTAAGTCCAGTAATCCACGTAACCAACTATGAAGGGAATACTTTTCGAATCCGTCTCTTATTTAGCACGTTCGGAAAACAGAATTTCACGGTAAAGAAACTAAGTAAATTAGAATTCTTTTGGGTAGAACTAGCTAGAATAGAATTTTTTGGCAAAAATTGCTTGATTCTCGAATGGGATATTTGGATAAAGCTGCGAAATGAGAGAAAATACTTGTAGGTGTAAGGATGCCTTTATGTTGGAAGAAAGTTCGGTAATCCACATTTTCACAACATGTTAATGAATCTTTTTTCTAATCCATGATGCATGTTCCATGTTCGGAACGTGGATTTCACGGTGATTGAAACAATGTAACCTACTTTTCGATACGGTAGAACTCACTTCAACGGAATTTTTCTGTGAAAACTGCTTCTTTTTTGAAACTGGCTCATGGAAAACGCTGCAAAATCTGAGAAAGTACTTCTAAGTATCAATATTCAATGTTTTGTGATGAAAGTTCGGTAATCCACATGCTAACAACTCTGTAGCGAATATTTGTCGAATCCGTTATTCATGTAGAATGTTTGGAACACGGAATGTCACAGTGAGGAAATTTATGTAAATTAACTTTCCATAGGGTAGAAATCGCTCCAAGAGATTTTTCCTGAGATAACAGCCTGATTTTTGAAATGCGTTAGGAATAAGCTTCGAACTCAGATTAATCAATTGTAGGTGTAAATATGCCTTGTATGGTGGATGAAAGTTCGGCAATCCGCATACTAACAACTCTGTAGAGAATATTTGTCGAATCCGAGATTCATGAAGAGTGTTCGGAACACAGAATATCACGGTGAGCGAATCTAGGTAAATTAAATTTCTCTTGGTTAGATATCAATCCAAGAGTTTTTTCTGCGAAATCTGCCTCATTTTCGAAACTGGCATTCGGAAATTACTTCAAAATCAGAGAAAATGCTTCAAACTGACAATATGCATTGTATTTTGATGGAAGTTCATAAAGCCACATGCAAACAAACATGATGTGTATAATTGTAGAAAGCCTATGCATGTAGCGTGATCGTATGACGGAAATTTCCGGAGATGGATTCTATGTAATTTTCAGGTCTATTGGTTAGAACTCGCTCCAAAAAATTTTTTCCGGAGAAAACGGCCTGATTTTCGAAACTGGCATTAGGAAATGCCTGCAAATACAGAGTTAATGTTTCTAGGTTTAAATATGCCTTGTATGGTGAATGAAATTTCTGTAAAATACATGTATATAACTCATTAAAAATGTTTGTCAAATACGAGAAGTATGTAGCGTGTTCGCGAATTGGAATGTCACTGTGAGGGAAACTATGTAAATTACATTTCTATTGGGAAGTACTTGCTCCACGAGAATTTTTTGTGAATCTGCCTCATTTTCAAAACTGGCATTAGGAAAATCTTTTGAAATATGGGAAAGTGCTTCAAAGTGTCAATATGGCATTTATGGTGGATGAATGTTAGGTAATTCTTATGCTACCAATTCTGTAGTGAATATTTGTCGAATACGTCATGCGTGTATGTATTTTGGAACACGGAATTTCACGCTGATTGGTTCTATGTAAATTGCATGTCTATTGGATAGAACTCGATCCAATAGGATTTCTCTGTGAAAACAGCATGATTTTAGAAACTGAGATAAGGAGAAATCTACTAAATCAGAATAAAACTTTCTATGTGTAAATATACATCGTAAGGAAGATGAAAGTTCGACAATACAAATGTTCACAACTCATTAAAGTATGTTTGTCAAATCCGTGATGCATGTTACGTGTTCAGAACACGGAATGTCACGGTGAGTAAAACTACGTAAATTACATAACTTTTGTGTATAACCAGCTCCAAGAATATTTTTCCGCCAAATATTCCTCATTTTCTAAACTGGCATTAAAATTAACACTTTGAAATCTGAGAAAATTCTTCAAAGTGTCAGTAAGCCTTGTATGGTGGATGAAAGTGCTGTAATCCACATGCAAACAACTATGTAGTGAATATTTGTCGAATCTGAGATACATGTAGCGTGTTCTAAACACGGAATATCACGGTGATCGAATCCAGGTAAATTACATGTCTATAGGTTAGAACCTGCTCCAAGAGGTTTTTGCTGTGAAATCTGCCTCAGTTTCGAAACTGGCATTTGGAAAGCTCTGTGAAATCAGAGAAAATGCTTCTAAACATCAATATGCCTTGTATTGTGATGAAAGTCCTGTCATCCTCATGCAAACAACTCTATAGTTTATTTTTGTCGAATCTTTCTGCAAGTAGTGTGTTCGAAACACGTAATACCACAGCGGAGGAATCTATGTAATTTACGTATCTATTGGGTAGAACACGCTCCAACATTTATTTCCTTTGAAAACTGCCTGATTTTCGAAACTGCTATTAGGAAAAAGCTGCGAACTCAGAGTTAATGTATCTATGTGTCAATATGCCTTGTATGGTGGATGAAAGATCTGTAATACACATGTACATAACTCATTAAAAATGTTTCTCAAATCCTTGATGTATGTAGCCTGTTCGGAACACGGTCTTTCTCGGTGAAGGAAGCTATGTAAATTACATATGTATTGGTTAGAACCATCTCCAGGAGAGTTTTACTGAAAAATCTGCCTCAGTTTCGAAACTGGTGTTATGAAAACGCTGTGAAATCTGAGTAAATGTTTTAAGGTGACAATATGCCTTCAATGGTTTATTAAAGATCGGTAATTCACATGCTAACAACTCAGCAGTGAATATTTGTTGAATCCTTGGTGCATGAACCGTTTTTTAGGAACACGGAATGTTACAGTGATGGTATCTATGAAAATGAGTTGTCTATTGGATGGAACATGCAACAAGAGGATTTTTCTGGGAAAACTACCTGATTTTCAAAACTGACGTTAGGAAAATTCTGCGAAATATGAGTAAATGTTTCTAGGTGAAAACATGCCTTGTAAGGTGGTGGAAAATTTGATAATCCACATGCTCACACTCATTAAAGAATGATTGTCAAATCCTTGATGCATGGAATAAGTGCAGAACACGGAATGTCACGGTGAGTGAACTAGTTAAATTACATATCTTTTGGGTAGAACTGGCTCCAAGAACATTTTCTTTGAAATCAGCCTCATTTTCCAAACTGGCTTTAGGAAAAACCTGAGAAATCGGAGAAAATGCTTCTAAGAGTGAAGATGCCTTGAATGGGGAATTTATGTCCGGTAATCCACGTAACCAACTATGAAGGGAATACTTTTCGAATCCGTCACTTATTTAGCACGTTCGGAAAACAGAATTTCACGGTAAAGAAACTATGTAAATTAGAATTCTTTTGGGTAGAACTAGCTAGAATAGAATTTTTTGGCAAAAATTGCTTTATTCTCGAATGGGATGTTTGGATAAAGCTGCGAAATGAGAGAAAATACTTGTAGGTGTAAGGATGCCTTTATGTTGGAAGAAAGTTCGGTAATCCACATTTTCACAACATGTTAATGAATCTTTTTTCTAATCCGTGATGCATGTTCCATGTTCGGAACGTGGAATTTCACGGTGATTGAAACAATGTAAACTACTTGTCGATTCGGTAGAACTCACTTCAAGGGAATTTTTCTGTGAAAACTGCTTCATTTTTGAAACTGGCACATGGAAAACGCTGCAAAATCTGAGAAAATACTTCTAAGTATCAATATTCAATGTTTTGTGATGAAAGTTCGGTAATCCACATGCTAACAAATCTGTAGTGAATATTTGTCGAATCCGTTATTCATGTAGAATGTTCGGAACACGGAATGTCACAGTGAGGAAATTTATGTAAATTAATTTTCCATAGGGTAGAAATCGCTCCAAGAGTTTTTTCCTGAGATAACAGCCTGATTTTTGAAATGCGTTAGGAATAAGCTTCCAACTCAGATTAATCAATTGTAGGTGTAAATATGCCTTGTAGGGTGAATGAAAGTTCGGCAATCCGCATACTAACAACTCTGTAGAGAATATATGTCGAATCAGAGATTCATGAAGAGTGTTCGGAACACAGAATATCACGGTGAGCGAATCTAGGTAAATTAAATTTCTCTTGGTTAGATATCAATCCAAGGGCTTTTTCTGCGAAATCTGCCTCATTTTCGAAACTGGCATTCGGAAATTCCTTCAAAATCAGAGAAAATGCTTCAAACTGACAATATGCCTTGTATTGTGATGGAAGTTCATAAAGCCACATGCAAACAAACATGATGTGAATAATTGTAGAAAGCCTATGCATGTAGCGTGATCGTATGACGGAAATTTCCGGAGATGGAATCTATGTAAATTTTATGTGTATTGGTTAGAACACGCTCCAAAAATTTTTTCCGGAGAAAACGGCCTGATTTTCGAAACTGGCATTAGGAAAAGCCTGCAAATTCAGAGTTAATGTTTCTAGGATTAAATATGCCTTGTATGGTGGATGAAAGTTCTGTAAAAGACATGTATATAACTCATTAAAAATGTTTGTCAAATCCGAGAAGTATGTAGCGTTTTCGGGATTTGGAATGTCACTATGAGGGAAAATATGTAAATTACATTTCTATTGGGAAGTACTTGCTCCACGAGAATTTTTTGTGAATCTGCCTCATTTTCAAAACTGGCATTAGGAAAATCTTTTGAAATATGGGAAAGTGCTTCAAAGTGTCAATATGGCATTTATGGTGGATGAATGTTAGGTAATTTTTATGCTACCAATTCTGTAGTGAATATTTGTCGAATCCGTCATGCGTGTAGGTATTTTGGAACACGGAATTTCACGCTGATGGGTTCTATGTAAATTGCATGTCTATTGGATAGAACTCAATCCACGAGGATTCCTCTGTGAAAACTGCATGATTTTAGAAACTGAGATTAGGAGAAATCTACTAAATCAGAATAAAACTTTCTATGTGTAAATATACATTGTAAGGAAGATGAAAGTTCGATAATACAAATCTTCACAACTCATTAAAGTATGTTTGTCAAATCCGTGATGCATATAACGTGTTCAGAACACGGAATGTCACGGTGAGTAAAACTCGGTAAATTACATACCTTTTGTGAATAAATCACTCCAAAAAATTTTTCGCCAAATATGCCTCATTTTCTAAACTGGCATTAAAATTAACACTTTGAAATCTGATAAAATTCTTCAAAGTGTCAGTAAGCCTTGTATGGTGGATGAAAGTGCTGTAATCCACATGCAAACAACTATGTAGTGAATATTTCTGGAATCCGAGATACATGTAGTGTGTTCAGAACACGGAATTTCACGGTGATCGAATCCATGTTTATTACATTTCTATAGGTTAGAACCTGCTCCAAGAGGTTTTTGCCGTGAAATCTGCCTCAGTTTCGATACTGGCATTTGGAAAGCTCTGTGAAATCAGAGAAAATGCTTCTAAACATCAATATGCCTTGTATTGTGATGAAATTCCTGTCATCCTCATGCAAACAACTCTATAGTTTATTTTTGTCGAAAATTTTCTGCATGTAGTGTGTTCAAGACATGTAATATCACAGCGGGGGAATCTATGTAATTTACGTATCTATTGGGTAGAACACGCTCCAAGATTTATTTCCTTTGAAAACTGCCTGATATTCGAAACTGCTATTAGGAAACAGCTGCGAACTCTGAGTTAATGTATCTATGTGTCAATATGCCTTGTATGGTGGATGAAAGATCTGTAATACACATGTACATAACTCATTAAAAATGTTTCTCAAATCCTTGATGTATGTAGCCTGTTTGGAACACGGTCTTTCTCGGTGAGGGAAGCTATGTAAATTACATATCTATTGGTTAGAACCATCTCCAGGAGAGTTTTACTGAAAAATCTGCCTCAGTTTCGAAACTGGTGTTATGAAAACGCTGTGAAATCTGAGTAAATGTTTTAAGGTGACAATATGTCTTCAATGGTTTATTAAAGATCGGTAATTCACATGATAACAACTCAGCAGTGAATATTTGTTGAATCCTTGGTGCATGAACCGTTTTTTAGGAACACGGAATGTTACAGTGATGGTATCTATGAAAATGAGTTGTCTATTGGATGGAACATGCAACAAGAGGATTTTTCTGGGAAAACTGCCTGATTTTAAAAATTGACGTTAGGAAAATTCTGGGAAATGTGAGTAAACTTTTCTAGGTGAAAACATGTCTTGTAAGGTGGATGAAATTTTGATAATCCACATGCTCACACTCATTAAAGAATGATTGTCGAATCCTTGATGCATGGAATATGTTCAGAACACGGAATATCACGGTGAGTGAACTGGTTAAATTACATACCTTTTCGGTAGAACTGGCTCCAAGAACATTTTCTTTGAAATCAGCATCATTTTCCAAACTGGTGTTAGGAAAAACCTGAGAAATCGGAGAAAATGCTTCTAAGAGTGAAGATGCCTTGAATGGGGAATTTAAGTCCGGTAATCCACGTAACCAACTATGAAGGGAATACTTTTCGAATCCGTCACTTATTTAGCACGTTTGGAAAAAAGTATTTCATTGTAAAGAAAGTATGTAAATTAGAATTCTATTGGGTAGAACTAGCTAGAATAGAATTTTTTGGCAAAAATTGCTTGATTCTCGAATGGGATGTTTGGATAAAGCTGCGAAATGAGAGACAATATTTGTATGTGTAAAGATGCCTTTATGTTGGAAGAAAGTTCGGTAATCCGCATTTTCACAACATGTTAATGAATCTTTTTTCTAATCCATGATGCATGTTCCATGTTCGGAACGTGGAATTTCACGGTGATTGAAACAATGTAAACTACTTGTCGAATCGGTAGAACTCACTTCAAGAGAATTTTTCTGTGAAAACTGCTTCATTTTTGAAACTGGCTCATGGAAAACGCTGCAAATCTGAGAAAATACTTCTAAGTATCAATATTCAATGTTTTGTGATGAAAGTTCGGTAATCCACGTGCTAACAAATCTGTACTGAATATTTGACGAATCCGTTATTCATGTAGAATGTTCGGAACATGGAATGTCACACTGAGGAAATTTATGTAAATTAACTTTCCATAGGGTAGAAATCGCTCCAAGAGTTTTTTCCTAAGATAACAGCCTGATTTTTGAAATGCGTTAGGAATAGGCTGCGAACTCATATTAATCAATTTTAGGTGAAAATATGCTTTGTATGGTGGATGAAAGTTCGGCATTCCGCATACTAACAACTCTGTAGAGAATATTTGTCGAATCCGAGATACATGAAGAGTGTTCGGAACACAGAATATCACGGTGAGCGAATCTAGGTAAATTAAATGTCTCTTGGTTAGAACTCACTCCAAGAAGTCTTTCTGCGAACTCTGCCTCATTTTCGAAACTGGCATTCGGAAATTCCTTCAAAATCAGAGAAAATGCTTCAAACTGACAATATGCCTTGTATTGTGATGGAAGTTCATAAAGCCACATGCAAACAAACATGATGTGAATAATTGTAGAAAGCCTATGCATGTAGCGTGATCGAAGGACGGAAATTTACGGAGATGGAATCTATGTAAATTTTATGTGTATTGGTTAGAACACGCTCCAAAAATATTTTCCGGAGAAAACGGCCTGATTTTCGAAACTGGCATTAGGAAAAGCCTGCAAATTCAGAGTTAATGTTTCTAGGATTAAATATGCCTTGTATGGTGGATGAAAGTTCTGTAATACACATGTACATAACTCATTAAAAATGTTTGTCAAATCCGAGAAGTATGTAGCGTTTTCGGGATTTGGAATGTCACTATGAGGGAAAATATGTAAATTACATTTCTATTGGGAAGTACTTGCTCCACGAGAATTTTTTGTGAATCTGCCTCATTTTCAAAACTGGCATTAGGAAAATCTTTTGAAATATGGGAAAGTGCTTCAAAGTGTCAATATGGCATTTATGGTGGATGAATGTTAGGTAATTTTTATGCTACCAATTCTGTAGTGAATATTTGTCGAATCCGTCATGCGTGTAGGTATTTTGGAACACAGAATTTCACGCTGATGGGTTCTATGTAAATTGCATGTCTATTTGATAGAACTCGATAAACGAGGATTTCTCTGTGAAAACTGCATGATTTTGGAAACTGAGATTAGGAGAAATCTACTAAATCAGAATAAAACTTTCTATGTGTAAATATACATTGTAAGGCAGATGAAAGTTCGATAATACAAATCTTCACAACTCATTAAAGTATGATTGTCAAATCCGTGATGCATATAACGTGTTCAGAACACGGAATGTCACGGTGAGTAAAACTAGGTAAATTACATACCTTTTGTGAATAACTCACTCCAAAAAAATTTTTCGCCAAATATGCCTCATTTTCTAAACTGGCATTAAAATTAACACTTTGAAATCTGATAAAGTTCTTCAAAGTGTCAGTAAGCCTTGTAAGGTGGATGAAAGTGCTGTAATCCACATGCAAACAACTATGTAGTGAATATTTCTGGAATCCGAGATACATGTAGTGTGTTCAGAACACAGAATTTCACGGTGATCGAATCCATGTTTATTACATTTCTATAGGTTAGAACCTGCTCCAAGAGGTTTTTGCCGTGAAATCTGCCTCAGTTTCGATACTGGCATTTGGAAAGCTCTGTGAAATCAGAGAAAATGCTTCTAAACATCAATATGCCTTGTATTGTGATGAAATTCCTGTCATCCTCATGCAAACAACTCAAAAGTTTATTTTTGTCGAAAATTTTCTGCATGTAGTGCGTTCAAAACATGTAATATCACAGAGGGGGAATCTATGTAATTTACGTATCTATTGGGTAGAACATGCTCCAACATTTATTTCCTTTGAAAACTGCCTGATTTTCGAATCTGCTATTAGGAAACAGCTGCGAACTCAGAGTTAATGTATCTATGTGTCAATATGCCTTGTATGGTGGATGAAAGATCTGTAATACACATGTACATAACTCATTAAAAATGTTTCTCCAATCCTTGATGTATGTAGCCTGTTCGGAACACGGTCTTTCTCGGTGAGGGAAGCTATGCAAATTACATATCTATTGGTTAGAACCATCTCCAGGAGAGTTTTACTGAAAAATCTGCCTCAGTTTCGAAACTGGTGTTATGAAAATGCTGTGAAATCTGAGTAAATGTTTTAAGGTGACAATATGTCTTCAATGGTTTATTAAAGATCGGTAATTCACATGATAACAACTCAGCAGTGAATATTTGTTGAATCCTTGGTGCATGAACCGTTTTTTAGGAACACGGAATGTTACAGTGATGGTATCTATGAAAATGAGTTGTCTATTGGATGGAACATGCAACAAGAGGATTTTTCTGGGAAAACTGCCTGATTTTAAAAATTGACGTTAGGAAAATTCTGGGAAATGTGAGTAAACGTTTCTAGGTGAAAACATGTCTTGTAAGGTGGATGAAATTTTGATAATCCACATGCTCACACTCATTAAAGAATGATTGTCGAATCCTTGATGCATGGAATATGTTCAGAACACGGAATATCACGGTGAGTGAACTGGTTAAATTACATATCTTTTGGGTAGAACTGGCTCCAAGAACATTTTCTTTGAAATCAGCATCATTTTCCAAACTGGTGTTAGGAAAAACCTGAGAAATCGGAGAAAATGCTTCTAAGAGTGAAGATGCCTTGAATGGGGAATTTAAGTCCGGTAATCCACGTAACCAACTATGAAGGGAATACTTTTCGAATCCGTCACTTATTTAGCACGTTTGGAAAACAGAATTTCATGGTAAAGAAAGTATGTAAATTAGAATTCTTTTGGGTAGAACTAGCTAGAATAGAATTTTTTGGCAAAAATTGCTTGATTCTCGAATGGGATGTTTGGATAAAGCTGCGAAATGAGAGACAATATTTGTAGGTGTAAAGATGCCTTTATGTTGGAAGAAAGTTCGGTAATCCACATTTTCACAATATGTTAATGAATCATTTTTCTAATCCGTGATGCATGTTCCATGTTCAGAACGTGGAATTTCACGGTGATTGAAACAATGTAAACTACTTGTCGATTCGGTAGAACTGACTTCAAGAGAATTTTTCTGTGAAAACTGCTTCATTTTTGAAACTGGCACATGGAAAACGCTGCAAATCTGAGAAAATACTTCTAATTATCAATATTCAATGTTTTGTGATGAAAGTTCGGTAATCCACGTGCTAACAAATCTGTAGTGAATATTTGACGAATCCGTTATTCATGTAGAATGTTCGGAACACGGAATGTCACAGTGAGGAAATTTATGTAAATTAACTTTCCATAGGGTAGAAATCGCTCCAAGAGTTTTTTCCTGAGATAACAGCCTGATTTTTGAAATGCGTTAGGAATAAGCTTCGAACTCAGATTAATCAATTGTAGGTGTAATTATGACTTGTATGGTGGATGAAAGTTCGGCAATCCGCATACTAACAACTCTGTAGAGAATATTTGTCGAATCCGAGATTCATGAAGACTGTTCGGAACACAGAATATCACGGTGAGCTTATCTAGGTAAATTAAATGTCTGTTGGTTAGAAATCAATCCAAGAGTTTTTTCTGCGAAATCTGCCTCATATTCGAAACTGGCATTCGGAAATTCCTTCAAAATCAGAGAAAATGCTTCAAACTGACAATATGCCTTTTATTGTGATGGAAGTTCATAAAGCCACATGCAAACAAACATGATGTGAATAATTGTAGAAAACCTATGCATGTAGCGTGATCGTATGACGGAAATTTCCGGAGATGAGATCTATGTAAATTTCATGTCTATTGGAAAGAACTCGCTCCAAAAATGTTTTCCAGTGAAAACGGACTGATTTTCGAAACTGGCATTAGGAAAAGCCTGCAAATTCAGAGTTAATGTTTCTAGGATTAAATATGCCTTGTATGGTGGATGAAAGTTCTGTAAAAGACATGTATATAACTCATTAAAAATGTTTGTCAAATATGAGAAGTATGTAGCGTGTTCGGGAATTGGAATGTCACTGTGAGGGAAACTATGTAAATTATATTTCTATTGGGAAGTACTTGCTCCACGAGAATTTTTTGTGAATCTGCCTCATTTTAAAAACTGGCATTAGGAAAATCTGTTGAAATATGGGAAAGTGCTTCAAAGTGTCATTATGGCATTTATGGTGGATGAATGTTCGGTAATCCTTATGCTACCAAATCTGAAGTGAATATTTGTCAAATCCTTGATGAATGTAGCTCTTTTGGAACACGGAATTTCACTCTGATGGGTTCTATGTAAATTGCATGTCTATTGGATAGATCTCGATCCAAGAGGATTTCTCTGTGAAAAATGCATGATTTTAGAAACTGAGATTAGGAGAAATCTACTAAATCAGAATAAAAATTTCTATGTGTAAATATACATTGTAAGGAAGATGAAAGTTCGATAATACAAATGTTCACAACTCATTAAAGTATGTTTTTCAAATCCGTGATGCATATAACGTGTTCAGAACACGGAATGTCACGGTGAGTAAAACTAGGTAAATTACATATCTTTTGTGTATAACTCGCTCCAAGAACATTTTTCGGCCAAATCTGCCTCATTTTCTAAACTGGCGTTAAAATTAACTCTTTGAAATCTGAGAAAATTCTTCAAAGTGTCAGTAAGCCTTGTATGGTGGATTAAAGTGCTGTAATCCACATGCTAACAACTATGTAGTGAATATTTGTGGAATCCGAGATACATGTAGTGTGTTCAGAACATGGAATTTCACGGTGATCGAATCCATGTTTATTACATTTCTATAGGTTAGAACCTGCTCCAAGTGTTTCTTGCCGTGAAATCTGCCTCAGTTTCGAAACTGGCATTTGGAAAGCTCTGTGAAAGCTGAGAAAATTCTTCTAAACATTTATATGCCTTGTATTGAGATGAAAGTCCTTTCATCGTCATGCAAACAACTCTATAGTTTATTTTTGTCGAATCTTTTCTGCATGTAGTGTGTTCGAAACACGTAATATCACAGCGGGTGAATCTATGTAATTTACGTATCTATTGGGTAGAACACACTCCAAAATTTATTTCCTTTGAAAACTGCCTGATTTTCGAAACTGCTATTAGGAAAAAGCTGCGAACTAATGGTTAATGAATCTATGTGTCAATATGCCTTGTATGGTGGATGAAAGATCTGTAATACACATGTACATAACTCATTAAAAATGTTTATCAAATCCTTGATGTATGTAGCCTGTTCGGAACACGGTCTTTCTCGGTGAAGGAAGCTATGTAAATTACATATCTATTGGTTAGAACCGTCTCCAGGAGAGTTTTACTGAAAAATCTGCCTCAGTTTCGAAACTGGTGTTATGAAAACGCTGTGAAATCTGAGTAAATGTTTTAAGGTGACAATATGTCTTCAATGGTTTATTAAAGATCGGTAATTCAAATGATAACAACTCAGCAGTGAATATTTGTTGAATCCTTGGTGCATGAACCGTTTTTTAGGAACACGGAATGTTACAGTGATGGTATCTATGAAAATGAGTTGTCTATTGGATGGAACATGCAACAAGAGGATTTTTCTGGGAAAACTGCCTGATTTTCAAACCTGACATTAGGAAAATTCTGGGAAATGTGAGTAAATGTTTCTAGGTGAAAAAATGCCTTCTAAGGTGGATGAAAATTTGATAATCCACATGCTCACACTCATTAAAGAATGATTGTCGAATCCTTGATGCATGGAATATGTTCAGAACACAGAATATCACGGTGAGTGAACTAGTTAAATTACATATCTTTTGGGTAGAACTGGCTCCAAGAATATTTATTTGAAATCAGCATCATTTTCCAAACTGGTGTTAGGAAAATCCTGAGAAATCGGAGAAAATTCTTCTAAGAGTGAAGATGCCTTGAATGGGGAATTTAAGTCCGGTAATCCACGTAACCAAATATGAAGGGAATACTTTTCGAATCCGTCACTTATTTAGCACGTTCGGAAAACAGAATTTCATGGTAAAGAAAGTATGTAAATTAGAATTCTATTGGGTAGAACTAGCTAGAATAGAATTTTTTGGCACTAATTGCTTGATACTTGAATGGGATATTTGGATAAAGCTGCGAAATGAGAGAAAATACTGGTAGATGTAAAAATGCCTTTATGTTGTAAGAAATTTCGGTAATCCATATTTTCACAACATGTTAATGAATCTTTTTTCTAATCCGTGATGCATGTTCCATGTTCGGAACGTGGAATTTCACGGTGATTGAAATAATGTAAACTACATGTCGATTCGGTAGAACTAACTTCAAGGTAATTTTTCTGTGAAAACTGCTTCATTTTTGAAACTGGCGCTTGGAGAACGCTGCAAAATTTGAGAAAATACTTCTAAGTATCAATATTCAATGTTTTGTGATGAAAGTTCGGTAATCCACATGCTAACAAATCTGTAGTGAATATTTGTCGAATCCGTTATTCATGTAGAATGTTCGGAACATGGAATGTCACAGTGAGGAAATTTATGTAAATTAACTTTCCATAGGTTAGAAATCGCTCCAAGAGTTTTTTCCTAAGTTAACAGCCTGATTTTTGAAATGCGTTAGGAATAAGTTGCGAACTCATATTAATCAATTGTAGGTGAAAATATGCCTTGTATGGTGGATGAAAGTTCGGCAATCCGCATACTAACAACTCTGTAGAGAATATTTGTCGAATCCGAGATACATGAAGAGTGTTCGGAACACAGAATATCACGGTGAGCTAATCTAGGTAAATTAAATGTCTCTTGGTTAGAACTCACTCCAAGAAATCTTTCTGCGAAATCTGCCTCATTTTCGAAACTGGCATTCGGAAATTCCTTCAAAATTAGAGAAAATGTTTCAAACTGACAATATGCCTTGTATTGTGATGGAAGTTCATAAAGCCACATGCAAACAAACATGATGTGAATAATTGTAGAAAGCCTATGCATGTAGCGTGATCGAAGGACGGAAATTTCCGGAGATGGAATCTATGTAAATTTTATGTGTATTGGTTAGAACACGCTCCAAAAATATTTTCCGGAGAAAACGGCCTGATTTTCGAAACTGGCATTAGGAAAAGCCTGCAAATTCAGAGTTAATGTTTCTAGGATTAAATATGCCTTGTATGGTGGATGAAAGTTCTGTAATACACATGTACATAACTCATTAAAAATGTTTGTCAAATCCGAGAAGTATGTAGCGTTTTCGGGATTTGGAATGTCACTATGAGGGAAAATATGTAAATTACATTTCTATTGGGAAGTACTTGCTCCACGAGAATTTTTTGTGAATCTGCCTCATTTTCAAAACTGGCATTAGGAAAATCTTTTGAAATATGGGAAAGTGCTTCAAAGTGTCAATATGGCATTTATGGTGGATGAATGTTAGGTAATTTTTATGCTACCAATTCTGTAGTGAATATTTGTCGAATCCGTCATGCGTGTAGGTATTTTGGAACACAGAATTTCACGCTGATGGGTTCTATGTAAATTGCATGTCTATTGGATAGAACTGGATCCAAGAGGATTTCTCTGTGAAAAATGCATGATTTTAGAAACTGAGATAAGGAGAAATCTACTAAATCAGAATAAAACTTTCTATGTGTAAATATACATTGTAAGGAAGATGAAAGTTTGATAATACAAATCTTCACAACACATTAAAGTATGTTTGTCAAATCCGTGATGCATGTAACGTGTTCAGAACACGGAATGTCACGGTGAGTAAAACTAGGTAAATTACATATCTTTTGTGTATAACTCGCTCCAAGAACTTTTTTCGGCCAAATCTGCCTCATTTTCTAAACTGGCGTTAAAAGGAACACTTTGAAATCTAAGAAAATTCTTCAAAGTGCCAGTAAGCCTTGTATGGTGGATGAAAGTTCTGTAATCCACATGCAAACAACTATGTAGTGAATATTTGTGGAATCCGAGATACATGTAGTGTGTTCAGAACACGGAATTTCACGGTGATCGAATCCATGTTTATTACATTTCTATAGGTTAGAACCTGCTCCAAGAGGTTTTTGCCGTGAAATCTGCCTCAGTTTCGAAACTGGCATTTGGAAAGCTCTGTGAAATCAGAGAAAAAGCTTCTAAACACCAATATGCCTTGTACTGTGATGAAAGTCCTGTCATCCTCATGCAAACAACTCTATAGTTTATTTTTGTCGAATCGTTTCTGCATGTAGTGTGTTCGAAACACGTAATATCACAGCGGGGGAATCTATGTAATTTACGTATCTATTGGGTAGAACACGCTCCATCATTTATTTCCTTTGAAAACTGCCTGATTTTCGAAACTGCTATTAGGAAAAGCTGCGAACTCAGAGTTAATGTATCTATGTGACAATATGCCTTGTATGGTGGATGAAAGATCTGTAATACACATGTACATATCTCATTAAAAACGTTTCTCAAAACTTTGATGTATGTAGCCTGTTCGGAACACGGTCTTTCTCGGTGAAGGAAGCTATGTAAATTACATATCTATTGGTTAGAATACTCTCCAGGAGAGTTTTTCGGAAAAATCTGCCTCAGTTTCGAAACTGGTATTATAAAACTCTGTGAAATCAGACTAAATGTTTTAAGTTGACAATATGTCATCATTGGTTTATTAAAGATCGTTAATTCACATGCTAACAACTCAGCAGTGAATATTTGTTGAATCCTTGTTGCATGAACCGTTTTTTAGGAACACGGAATGTTACGGTGATTGTATCTATGAAAATGAGTTGTCTATTGGATGGAACATGCAACAAGAGGATTTTTCTGGGAAAACTGCCTGATTTTCGAAACTGACCTTACGAAAATTCTGGGAAATGTGAGTAAATATTTCTAGGTGAAAACATGTCTTGTAAGGTGGATGAAAATTTGATAATCCACATGCTCCCACTCATTAAAGAATGATTGTCGAATCCTGGATGCAAGTAAAATGTTCAGAACACGGAATGTTTCGGTGAGTTAACTACTTAAATTATATATCTTTTGGGTAGGACTGGCTCCAAGAACATTTTCTGTGAAATCAGCTTCATTTTCCAAACTGGCTTTAGGAAAAACCTGAGAAATCTGAGAAAATGATTCTAAGTGTGAATATGCCTTAAATGGGGAATTTAAGTCCGATAATCCATGTAACCAACTTTGAAGGGAATACTTTTCGAAACCGTGAATTATTTAACGTGTTTGGAACACGGAAATTCACGGTAATGAAACTATGTAAATTAAAATTCTATTGGGTATAACTAGCTTGAATAGAATTTTTCTGGGCAAATTGCATGATTTTCGAATTTGAGGTTTGGATAAAACTGCGAAATGAGAGTAAATATTTGTAGATGTAAATATGCCTGGTATGGTGGATGTAAGATTGGTAATCCAAATGCTAACATCTCTGTAGTGAATATTTGTCGAATCAGAGTTACATGAAACGTGTTCGGAACACAAAATGTCATGATGAGCACATCTATGTAAATTACCTCTCTATTGGGTAGAACTCGTTCCAAGAGCGTTTTTCTGCAAAATCTGCCTCTTTTTCAAATCTGGTATAAGGAAAAATCTTCGAAATATGAGAAAATGCTTCTAAGTGTCAATATGACTTGATTGGTGGATGAAAGTCCGGTAATCCACACGTTAACAAGAGTGTAGTAAATATTTTTCAAACCGTGATTCATGTAGCGGGTTCGAGAAAAAGAATTTCACAGTAATGAAACTATGTAAATTAGAATTATATTGGGTAGAACTAGCTAGACAAGAATATTTCAGCAAAAATTGCTTGATTCTCGAATGTGATGTTTGGATAAAGCTGCGAAAAGAGAGAAATTATTTGTATGTGTAAAGATGCCTTTATTTTGGAAGAAAGTACTGTAAACCAAATTTTCACAACATGTTAAAGACTCTTTTTTCTAATCCGTGATGCATGTACCATGTTCGGAACGTGGAATTTCACGGTGATTGAAACAATGTAAACTACTTGTCGATACGGTAGAACTCAATTCAAGAGTATTTTTCTCTGAAAACTGCTTCATTTTTGAAACTGGCGCTTGGAAAACGCTGCAAAATCTGAGAAAATCCTTCTAAGTAACAATATTCAATGATTTGTGATGAAAGTTCGGTAATCCACATGCTAACAAATCTGTAGTGAATATTTGTCGAATCCGTTATGCCTGTAGAATGATCGGAACACGGAATGTCACAGTGAGGAAATTTATGTAAATTACATTTCCCTGGGTTAGAAATCGCTCCAAGAGTTTTTTCCTGAGATAACAGCCTGATTTTTGAAACTGGCGTTAGGAATAAGCTGCGAACTCAGATTAATCAATTGTAGGTGTAAATATGCCTTGTATGGTGGATGAAAGTTCGGCAATCCGCATACTAACAACTCTGTAGAGAATATTTGTCGAATCCGAGATACATGAAGAGTGTTCGGAACACAGAATATCACGGTGAGCGAATCTAGGTAAAATACATGTCTCTTGGTTACAAATCAATCCAAGAGTTTTTTTCTGTGTAATCTGCCTCATTTTCGAAACTGGCATTTGGAAATTCCTTCATAATCAGAGAAAATGCTTCAAACTGACAATATGCCTTGTATTGTGATGGAAGTTCATAAAGCCACATGCAAACTAACATGATGTGACTAATTGTAGAAAGCCTATGCATGTTGCTTGAGCGTATGAGGGAAATTTCCGGAGATGGAATCTATGTAAATTTCATTTCTATTTGGTAGAACTCGCTCCAAAATTTTTTTCTGGAGAAAACAGCATGATTTTCGAACCTGGCATTTGGAAAAAGCTACAAATTAAGAGTTAATGTTTCTAGGTTTATATATGCCTTGTATGCTGGATGAAAGTTCTGTAATACACATGTACATAACCCATGAAAAATGTTTCTCAAATCCAGAAGTATGTAGCCTGTTCGGGAATTGGAATATCACTGTGAGGAAACTATGTAAATTACATTTCTATTGAGAAGTACTTGCTCCACTAGAATCTATTGTGAATCTACCTCATTTTCAAAACTGGCATTAGGAAAATCTTTTGAAATATGGGAAAGTGCTTCAAAGTGTCAATATGGCATTTATGGTGGATGAATGTTAGGTAATTCTTATGCTACCAATTCTGTAGTGAATATTTGTCGAATCCGTCATGCGTGTAGGTATTTTGGAACACAGAATTTCACGCTGATGGGTTCTATGTAAATTGCATGTCTATTGGATAGAACTCGATCCAAGAGGATTTCTCTGTGAAAAATGCATGATTTTAGAAACTGAGATAAGGAGAAATCTACTAAATCAGAATAAAACTTTCTATGTGTAAATATACATTGTAAGGCAGATGAAAGTTCGATAATACAAATCTTCACAACTCATTAAAGTATGTTTGTCAAATCCGTGATGCATATAACGTGTTCAGAACACGGAATGTCACGGTGAGTAAAACTCGGTAAATTACATACCTTTTGTGAATAAATCACTCCAAAAAAATTTTTCGCCAAATATGCCTCATTTTCTAAACTGGCATTAAAATTAACACTTTGAAATCTGATAAAATTCTTCAAAGTGTCAGTAAGCCTTGTATGGTGGATGAAAGTGCTGTAATCCACATGCAAACAACTATGTAGTGAATATTTCTGGAATCCGAGATACATGTAGTGTGTTCAGAACACGGAATTTCACGGTGATCGAATCCATGTTTATTACATTTCTATAGGTTAGAACCTGCTCCAAGAGGTTTTTGCCGTGAAATCTGCCTCAGTTTCGATACTGGCATTTGGAAAGCTCTGTGAAATCAGAGAAAATGCTTCTAAACATCAATATGCCTTGTATTGTGATGAAATTCCTGTCATCCTCATGCAAACAACTCTATAGTTTATTTTTGTCGAAAATTTTCTGCATGTAGTGTGTTCAAGACATGTAATATCACAGCGGGGGAATCTATGTAATTTACGTATCTATTGGGTAGAACACGCTCCAACATTTATTTCCTTTGAAAACTGCCTGATTTTCGAAACTGCTATTAGGAAACAGCTGCGAACTCTGAGTTAATGTATCTATGTGTCAATATGCCTTGTATGGTGGATGAAAGATCTGTAATACACATGTACATAACTCATTAAAAATGTTTCTCAAATCCTTGATGTATGTAGCCTGTTTGGAACACGGTCTTTCTCGGTGAGGGAAGCTATGTAAATTACATATCTATTGGTTAGAACCATCTCCAGGAGAGTTTTACTGAAAAATCTGCCTCAGTTTCGAAACTGGTGTTATGAAAACGCTGTGAAATCTGAGTAAATGTTTTAAGGTGACAATATGTCTTCAATGGTTTATTAAAGATCGGTAATTCACATGATAACAACTCAGCAGTGAATATTTGTTGAATCCTTGGTGCATGAACCGTTTTTTAGGAACACGGAATGTTACAGTGATGGTATCTATGAAAATGAGTTGTCTATTGGATGGAACATGCAACAAGAGGATTTTTCTGGGAAAACTGCCTGATTTTAAAAATTGACGTTAGGAAAATTCTGGGAAATGTGAGTAAACGTTTCTAGGTGAAAACATGTCTTGTAAGGTGGATGAAATTTTGATAATCCACATGCTCACACTCATTAAAGAATGATTGTCGAATCCTTGATGCATGGAATATGTTCAGAACACGGAATATCAAGGTGAGTGAACTGGTTAAATTACATATCTTTTCGGTAGAACTGGCTCCAAGAACATTTTCTTTGAAATCAGCATCATTTTCCAAACTGGTGTTAGGAAAAACCTGAGAAATCGGAGAAAATGCTTCTAAGAGTGAAGATGCCTTGAATGGGGAATTTAAGTCCGGTAATCCACGTAACCAACTATGAAGGGAATACTTTTCGAATCCGTCACTTATTTAGCACGTTTGGAAAACAGAATTTCATGGTAAAGAAAGTATGTAAATTAGAATTCTATTGGGTAGAACTAGCTAGAATAGAATTTTTTGGCAAAAATTGCTTGATTCTCGAATGGGATGTTTGGATAAAGCTGCGAAATGAGAGACAATATTTGTAGGTGTAAAGATGCCTTTATGTTGGAAGAAAGTTCGGTAATCCGCATTTTCACAACATGTTAATGAATCTTTTTTCTAATCCATGATGCATGTTCCATGTTCGGAACGTGGAATTTCACGGTGATTGAAACAATGTAAACTACTTGTCGAATCGGTAGAACTCACTTCAAGAGAATTTTTCTTTGAAAACTGCTTCATTTTTGAAACTGGCTCATGGAAAACGCTGCAAATCTGAGAAAATACTTCTAAGTATCAATATTCAATGTTTTGTGATGAAAGTTCGGTAATCCACGTGCTAACAAATCTGTAGTGAATATTTGACGAATCCGTTATTCATGTAGAATGTTCGGAACATGGAATGTAACACTGAGGAAATTTATGTAAATTAACTTTCCATAGGGTAGAAATCGCTCCAAGAGTTTTTTCCTAAGATAACAGCCTGATTTTTGAAATGCGTTAGGAATAAGCTGCGAACTCATATTAATCAATTTTAGGTGAAAATATGCCTTGTATGGTGGATGAAAGTTCGGCAATCCGCATACTAAAAACTCTGTAGAGAATATTTGTCGAAAGCGAGATACATGAAGAGTGTTCGGAACACAGAATATCACGGTGAGCGAATCTAGGTAAATTAAATATCTCTTGGTTAGAACTCACTCCAAGAAGTCTTTCTGCGAACTCTGCCTCATTTTCGAAACTGGCATTCGGAAATTCCTTCAAAATCAGAGAAAATGCTTCAAACTGACAATATGCCTTGTATTGTGATGGAAGTTCATAAAGCCACATGCAAACAAACATGATGTGAATAATTGTAGAAAGCCTATGCATGTAGCGTGATCGAAGGACGGAAATTTCCGGAGATGGAATCTATGTAAATTTTATGTGTATTGGTTAGAACACGCTCCAAAAATTTTTTCCGGAGAAAACGGCCTGATTTTTGAAACTGGCATTAGGAAAAGCCTGCAAATTCAGAGTTAATGTTTCTAGGATTAAATATGCCTTGTATGGTGGATGAAAGTTCTGTAATACACATGTACATAACTCATTAAAAATGTTTGTCAAATCCGAGAAGTATGTAGCGTTTTCGGGATTTGGAATGTCACTATGAGGGAAAATATGTAAATTACATTTCTATTGGGAAGTACTTGCTCCACGAGAATTTTTTGTGAATCTGCCTCATTTTCAAAACTGGCATTAGGAAAATCTTTTGAAATATGGGAAAGTGCTTCAAAGTGTCAATATGGCATTTATGGTGGATGAATGTTAGGTAATTTTTATGCTACCAATTCTGTAGTGAATATTTGTCGAATCCGTCATGCGTGTAGGTATTTTGGAACACAGAATTTCACGCTGATGGGTTCTATGTAAATTGCATGTCTATTTGATAGAACTCGATAAACGAGGATTTCTCTGTGAAAACTGCATGATTTTGGAAACTGAGATTAGGAGAAATCTACTAAATCAGAATAAAACTCTCTATGTGTAAATATACATTGTAAGGCAGATGAAAGTTCGATAATACAAATCTTCACAACTCATTAAAGTATGATTGTCAAATCCGTGATGCATATAACGTGTTCAGAACACGGAATGTCACGGTGAGTAAAACTAGGTAAATTACATACCTTTTGTGAATAACTCACTCCAAAAAAATTTTTCGCCAAATATGCCTCATTTTCTAAACTGGCATTAAAATTAACACTTTGAAATCTGATAAAATTCTTCAAAGTGTCAGTAAGCCTTGTAAGGTGGATGAAAGTGCTGTAATCCACATGCAAACAACTATGTAGTGAATATTTCTGGAATCCGAGATACATGTAGTGTGTTCAGAACACAGAATTTCACGGTGATCGAATCCATGTTTATTACATTTCTATAGGTTAGAACCTGCTCCAAGAGGTTTTTGCCGTGAAATCTGCCTCAGTTTCGATACTGGCATTTGGAAAGCTCTGTGAAATCAGAGAAAATGCTTCTAAACATCAATATGCCTTGTATTGTGATGAAATTCCTGTCATCCTCATGCAAACAACTCAAAAGTTTATTTTTGTCGAAAATTTTCTGCATGTAGTGCGTTCAAAACATGTAATATCACAGCGGGGGAATCTATGTAATTTACGTATCTATTGGGTAGAACATGCTCCAACATTTATTTCCTTTGAAAACTGCCTGATTTTCGAATCTGCTTTTAGGAAACAGCTGCGAACTCAGAGTTAATGTATCTATGTGTCAATATGCCTTGTATGGTGGATGAAAGATCTGTAATACACATGTACATAACTCATTAAAAATGTTTCTCAAATCCTTGATGTATGTAGCCTGTTCGGAACACGGTCTTTCTCGGTGAGGGAAGCTATGTAAATTACATATCTATTGGTTAGAACCATCTCCAGGAGAGTTTTACTGAAAAATCTGCCTCAGTTTCGAAACTGGTGTTATGAAAATGCTGTGAAATCTGAGTAAATGTTTTAAGGTGACAATATGTCTTCAATGGTTTATTAAAGATCGGTAATTCACATGATAACAACTCAGCAGTGAATATTTGTTGAATCCTTGGTGCATGAACCGTTTTTTAGGAACACGGAATGTTACAGTGATGGTATCTATGAAAATGAGTTGTCTATTGGATGGAACATGCAACAAGAGGATTTTTCTGGGAAAACTGCCTGATTTTAAAAATTGACGTTAGGAAAATTCTGGGAAATGTGAGTAAACGTTTCTAGGTGAAAACATGTCTTGTAAGGTGGATGAAATTTTGATAATCCACATGCTCACACTCATTAAAGAATGATTGTCGAATCCTTGATGCATGGAATATGTTCAGAACACGGAATATCACGGTGAGTGAACTAGTTAAATTACATATCTTTTGGGTAGAACTGGCTCCAAGAACATTTTCTTTGAAATCAGCATCATTTTCCAAACTGGTGTTAGGAAAAACCTGAGAAATCGGAGAAAATGCTTCTAAGAGTGAAGATGCCTTGAATGGGGAATTTAAGTCCGGTAATCCACGTAACCAACTATGAAGGGAATACTTTTCGAATCCGTCACTTATTTAGCACGTTTGGAAAACAGAATTTCATGGTAAAGAAAGTATGTAAATTTGAATTCTATTGGGTAGAACTAGCTAGAATAGAATTTTTTGGCAAAAATTGCTTGATTCTCGAATGGGATGTTTGGATAAAGCTGCGAAATGAGAGACAATATTTGTAGGTGTAAAGATGCCTTTATGTTGGAAGAAAGTTCGGTAATCCACATTTTCACAATATGTTAATGAATCTTTTTTCTAATCCGTGATGCATGTTCCATGTTCAGAACGTGGAATTTCACGGTGATTGAAACAATGTAAACTACTTGTCGATTCGGTAGAACTGACTTCAAGAGAATTTTTCTGTGAAAACTGCTTCATTTTTGAAACTGGCACATGGAAAACGCTGCAAATCTGAGAAAATACTTCTAATTATCAATATTCAATGTTTTGTGATGAAAGTTCGGTAATCCACGTGCTAACAAATCTGTAGTGAATATTTGACGAATCCGTTATTCATGTAGAATGTTCGGAACACGGAATGTCACAGTGAGGAAATTTATGTAAATTAACTTTCCATAGGGTAGAAATCGCTCCAAGAGTTTTTTCCTGAGATAACAGCCTGATTTTTGAAATGCGTTAGGAATAAGCTTCGAACTCAGATTAATCAATTGTAGGTGTAATTATGACTTGTATGGTGGATGAAAGTTCGGCAATCCGCATACTAACAACTCTGTAGAGAATATTTGTCGAATCCGAGATTCATGAAGAGTGTTCGGAACACAGAATATCACGGTGAGCTTATCTAGGTAAATTAAATGTCTGTTGGTTAGAAATCAATCCAAGAGTTTTTTCTGCGAAATCTGCCTCATATTCGAAACTGGCATTCGGAAATTCCTTCAAAATCAGAGAAAATGCTTCAAACTGACAATATGCCTTGTATTGTGATGGAAGTTCATAAAGCCACATGCAAACTAACATGATGTGACTAATTGTAGAAAGCCTATGCATGTTGCTTGAGCGTATGAGGGAAATTTCCGGAGATGGAATCTATGTAAATTTCATTTCTATTTGGTAGAACTCGCTCCAAAATTTTTTTCTGGAGAAAAAAGCATGATTTTCGAACCTGGCATTTGGAAAAAGCTACAAATTAAGAGTTAATGTTTCTAGGTTTATATATGCCTTGTATGCTGGATGAAAGTTCTGTAATACACATGTACATAACTCATGAAAAATGTTTCTCAAATCCAGAAGTATGTAGCCTGTTCGGGAATTGGAATATCACTGTGAGGAAACTATGTAAATTACATTTCTATTGAGAAGTACTTGCTCCACTAGAATCTATTGTGAATCTACCTCATTTTCAAAACTGGCATTAGGAAAATCTTTTGAAATATGGGAAAGTGCTTCAAAGTGTCAATATGGCATTTATGGTGGATGAATGTTAGGTAATTCTTATGCTACCAATTCTGTAGTGAATATTTGTCGAATCCGTCATGCGTGTAGGTATTTTGGAACACAGAATTTCACGCTGATGGGTTCTATGTAAATTGCATGTCTATTGGATAGAACTCGATCCAAGAGGATTTCTCTGTGAAAAATGCATGATTTTAGAAACTGAGATAAGGAGAAATCTACTAAATCAGAATAAAACTTTCTATGTGTAAATATACATTGTAAGGCAGATGAAAGTTCGATAATACAAATCTTCACAACTCATTAAAGTATGTTTGTCAAATCCGTGATGCATATAACGTGTTCAGAACACGGAATGTCACGGTGAGTAAAACTCGGTAAATTACATACCTTTTGTGAATAAATCACTCCAAAAAAATTTTTCGCCAAATATGCCTCATTTTCTAAACTGGCATTAAAATTAACACTTTGAAATCTGATAAAATTCTTCAAAGTGTCAGTAAGCCTTGTATGGTGGATGAAAGTGCTGTAATCCACATGCAAACAACTATGTAGTGAATATTTCTGGAATCCGAGATACATGTAGTGTGTTCAGAACACGGAATTTCACGGTGATCGAATCCATGTTTATTACATTTCTATAGGTTAGAACCTGCTCCAAGAGGTTTTTGCCGTGAAATCTGCCTCAGTTTCGATACTGGCATTTGGAAAGCTCTGTGAAATCAGAGAAAATGCTTCTAAACATCAATATGCCTTGTATTGTGATGAAATTCCTGTCATCCTCATGCAAACAACTCTATAGTTTATTTTTGTCGAAAATTTTCTGCATGTAGTGTGTTCAAGACATGTAATATCACAGCGGGGGAATCTATGTAATTTACGTATCTATTGGGTAGAACACGCTCCAACATTTATTTCCTTTGAAAACTGCCTGATTTTCGAAACTGCTATTAGGAAACAGCTGCGAACTCTGAGTTAATGTATCTATGTGTCAATATGCCTTGTATGGTGGATGAAAGATCTGTAATACACATGTACATAACTCATTAAAAATGTTTCTCAAATCCTTGATGTATGTAGCCTGTTTGGAACACGGTCTTTCTCGGTGAGGGAAGCTATGTAAATTACATATCTATTGGTTAGAACCATCTCCAGGAGAGTTTTACTGAAAAATCTGCCTCAGTTTCGAAACTGGTGTTATGAAAACGCTGTGAAATCTGAGTAAATGTTTTAAGGTGACAATATGTCTTCAATGGTTTATTAAAGATCGGTAATTCACATGATAACAACTCAGCAGTGAATATTTGTTGAATCCTTGGTGCATGAACCGTTTTTTAGGAACACGGAATGTTACAGTGATGGTATCTATGAAAATGAGTTGTCTATTGGATGGAACATGCAACAAGAGGATTTTTCTGGGAAAACTGCCTGATTTTAAAAATTGACGTTAGGAAAATTCTGGGAAATGTGAGTAAACGTTTCTAGGTGAAAACATGTCTTGTAAGGTGGATGAAATTTTGATAATCCACATGCTCACACTCATTAAAGAATGATTGTCGAATCCTTGATGCATGGAATATGTTCAGAACACGGAATATCAAGGTGAGTGAACTGGTTAAATTACATATCTTTTCGGTAGAACTGGCTCCAAGAACATTTTCTTTGAAATCAGCATCATTTTCCAAACTGGTGTTAGGAAAAACCTGAGAAATCGGAGAAAATGCTTCTAAGAGTGAAGATGCCTTGAATGGGGAATTTAAGTCCGGTAATCCACGTAACCAACTATGAAGGGAATACTTTTCGAATCCGTCACTTATTTAGCACGTTTGGAAAACAGAATTTCATGGTAAAGAAAGTATGTAAATTAGAATTCTATTGGGTAGAACTAGCTAGAATAGAATTTTTTGGCAAAAATTGCTTGATTCTCGAATGGGATGTTTGGATAAAGCTGCGAAATGAGAGACAATATTTGTAGGTGTAAAGATGCCTTTATGTTGGAAGAAAGTTCGGTAATCCGCATTTTCACAACATGTTAATGAATCTTTTTTCTAATCCATGATGCATGTTCCATGTTCGGAACGTGGAATTTCACGGTGATTGAAACAATGTAAACTACTTGTCGAATCGGTAGAACTCACTTCAAGAGAATTTTTCTTTGAAAACTGCTTCATTTTTGAAACTGGCTCATGGAAAACGCTGCAAATCTGAGAAAATACTTCTAAGTATCAATATTCAATGTTTTGTGATGAAAGTTCGGTAATCCACGTGCTAACAAATCTGTAGTGAATATTTGACGAATCCGTTATTCATGTAGAATGTTCGGAACATGGAATGTAACACTGAGGAAATTTATGTAAATTAACTTTCCATAGGGTAGAAATCGCTCCAAGAGTTTTTTCCTAAGATAACAGCCTGATTTTTGAAATGCGTTAGGAATAAGCTGCGAACTCATATTAATCAATTTTAGGTGAAAATATGCCTTGTATGGTGGATGAAAGTTCGGCAATCCGCATACTAAAAACTCTGTAGAGAATATTTGTCGAATCCGAGATACATGAAGAGTGTTCGGAACACAGAATATCACGGTGAGCGAATCTAGGTAAATTAAATATCTCTTGGTTAGAACTCACTCCAAGAAGTCTTTCTGCGAACTCTGCCTCATTTTCGAAACTGGCATTCGGAAATTCCTTCAAAATCAGAGAAAATGCTTCAAACTGACAATATGCCTTGTATTGTGATGGAAGTTCATAAAGCCACATGCAAACAAACATGATGTGAATAATTGTAGAAAGCCTATGCATGTAGCGTGATCGAAGGACGGAAATTTCCGGAGATGGAATCTATGTAAATTTTATGTGTATTGGTTAGAACACGCTCCAAAAATTTTTTCCGGAGAAAACGGCCTGATTTTTGAAACTGGCATTAGGAAAAGCCTGCAAATTCAGAGTTAATGTTTCTAGGATTAAATATGCCTTGTATGGTGGATGAAAGTTCTGTAATACACATGTACATAACTCATTAAAAATGTTTGTCAAATCCGAGAAGTATGTAGCGTTTTCGGGATTTGGAATGTCACTATGAGGGAAAATATGTAAATTACATTTCTATTGGGAAGTACTTGCTCCACGAGAATTTTTTGTGAATCTGCCTCATTTTCAAAACTGGCATTAGGAAAATCTTTTGAAATATGGGAAAGTGCTTCAAAGTGTCAATATGGCATTTATGGTGGATGAATGTTAGGTAATTTTTATGCTACCAATTCTGTAGTGAATATTTGTCGAATCCGTCATGCGTGTAGGTATTTTGGAACACAGAATTTCACGCTGATGGGTTCTATGTAAATTGCATGTCTATTTGATAGAACTCGATAAACGAGGATTTCTCTGTGAAAACTGCATGATTTTGGAAACTGAGATTAGGAGAAATCTACTAAATCAGAATAAAACTCTCTATGTGTAAATATACATTGTAAGGCAGATGAAAGTTCGATAATACAAATCTTCACAACTCATTAAAGTATGATTGTCAAATCCGTGATGCATATAACGTGTTCAGAACACGGAATGTCACGGTGAGTAAAACTAGGTAAATTACATACCTTTTGTGAATAACTCACTCCAAAAAAATTTTTCGCCAAATATGCCTCATTTTCTAAACTGGCATTAAAATTAACACTTTGAAATCTGATAAAATTCTTCAAAGTGTCAGTAAGCCTTGTAAGGTGGATGAAAGTGCTGTAATCCACATGCAAACAACTATGTAGTGAATATTTCTGGAATCCGAGATACATGTAGTGTGTTCAGAACACAGAATTTCACGGTGATCGAATCCATGTTTATTACATTTCTATAGGTTAGAACCTGCTCCAAGAGGTTTTTGCCGTGAAATCTGCCTCAGTTTCGATACTGGCATTTGGAAAGCTCTGTGAAATCAGAGAAAATGCTTCTAAACATCAATATGCCTTGTATTGTGATGAAATTCCTGTCATCCTCATGCAAACAACTCAAAAGTTTATTTTTGTCGAAAATTTTCTGCATGTAGTGCGTTCAAAACATGTAATATCACAGCGGGGGAATCTATGTAATTTACGTATCTATTGGGTAGAACATGCTCCAACATTTATTTCCTTTGAAAACTGCCTGATTTTCGAATCTGCTTTTAGGAAACAGCTGCGAACTCAGAGTTAATGTATCTATGTGTCAATATGCCTTGTATGGTGGATGAAAGATCTGTAATACACATGTACATAACTCATTAAAAATGTTTCTCAAATCCTTGATGTATGTAGCCTGTTCGGAACACGGTCTTTCTCGGTGAGGGAAGCTATGTAAATTACATATCTATTGGTTAGAACCATCTCCAGGAGAGTTTTACTGAAAAATCTGCCTCAGTTTCGAAACTGGTGTTATGAAAATGCTGTGAAATCTGAGTAAATGTTTTAAGGTGACAATATGTCTTCAATGGTTTATTAAAGATCGGTAATTCACATGATAACAACTCAGCAGTGAATATTTGTTGAATCCTTCGTGCATGAACCGTTTTTTAGGAACACGGAATGTTACAGTGATGGTATCTATGAAAATGAGTTGTCTATTGGATGGAACATGCAACAAGAGGATTTTTCTGGGAAAACTGCCTGATTTTAAAAATTGACGTTAGGAAAATTCTGGGAAATGTGAGTAAACGTTTCTAGGTGAAAACATGTCTTGTAAGGTGGATGAAATTTTGATAATCCACATGCTCACACTCATTAAAGAATGATTGTCGAATCCTTGATGCATGGAATATGTTCAGAACACAGAATATCACGGTGAGTGAACTAGTTAAATTACATATCTTTTGGGTAGAACTGGCTCCAAGAACATTTTCTTTGAAATCAGCATCATTTTCCAAACTGGTGTTAGGAAAAACCTGAGAAATCGGAGAAAATGCTTCTAAGAGTGAAGATGCCTTGAATGGGGAATTTAAGTCCGGTAATCCACGTAACCAACTATGAAGGGAATACTTTTCGAATCCGTCACTTATTTAGCACGTTTGGAAAACAGAATTTCATGGTAAAGAAAGTATGTAAATTTGAATTCTATTGGGTAGAACTAGCTAGAATAGAATTTTTTGGCAAAAATTGCTTGATTCTCGAATGGGATGTTTGGATAAAGCTGCGAAATGAGAGACAATATTTGTAGGTGTAAAGATGCCTTTATGTTGGAAGAAATTTCGGTAATCCACATTTTCACAATATGTTAATGAATCTTTTTTCTAATCCGTGATGCATGTTCCATGTTCAGAACGTGGAATTTCACGGTGATTGAAACAATGTAAACTACTTGTCGATTCGGTAGAACTGACTTCAAGAGAATTTTTCTGTGAAAACTGCTTCATTTTTGAAACTGGCACATGGAAAACGCTGCAAATCTGAGAAAATACTTCTAATTATCAATATTCAATGTTTTGTGATGAAAGTTCGGTAATCCACGTGCTAACAAATCTGTAGTGAATATTTGACGAATCCGTTATTCATGTAGAATGTTCGGAACACGGAATGTCACAGTGAGGAAATTTATGTAAATTAACTTTCCATAGGGTAGAAATCGCTCCAAGAGTTTTTTCCTGAGATAACAGCCTGATTTTTGAAATGCGTTAGGAATAAGCTTCGAACTCAGATTAATCAATTGTAGGTGTAATTATGACTTGTATGGTGGATGAAAGTTCGGCAATCCGCATACTAACAACTCTGTAGAGAATATTTGTCGAATCCGAGATTCATGAAGAGTGTTCGGAACACAGAATATCACGGTGAGCTTATCTAGGTAAATTAAATGTCTGTTGGTTAGAAATCAATCCAAGAGTTTTTTCTGCGAAATCTGCCTCATATTCGAAACTGGCATTCGGAAATTCCTTCAAAATCAGAGAAAATGCTTCAAACTGACAATATGCCTTTTATTGTGATGGAAGTTCATAAAGCCACATGCAAACAAACATGATGTGAATAATTGTAGAAAACCTATGCATGTAGCGTGATCGTATGACGGAAATTTCCGGAGATGGGATCTATGTAAATTTCATGTCTATTGGATAGAACTCGCTCCAAAAATGTTTTCCGGTGAAAACGGACTGATTTTCGAAACTGGCATTAGGAAAAGCCTGCAAATTCAGAGTTAATGTTTCTAGGATTAAATATGCCTTGTATGGTGGATGAAAGTTCTGTAAAAGACATGTATATAACTCATTAAAAATGTTTGTCAAATATGAGAAGTATGTAGCGTGTTCGGGAATTGGAATGTCACTGTGAGGGAAACTATGTAAATTATATTTCTATTGGGAAGTACTTGCTCCACGAGAATTTTTTGTGAATCTGCCTCATTTTAAAAACTGGCATTAGGAAAATCTGTTGAAATATGGGAAAGTGCTTCAAAGTGTCATTATGGCATTTATGGTGGATGAATGTTCGGTAATCCTTATGCTACCAAATCTGAAGTGAATATTTGTCAAATCCTTGATGAATGTAGCTCTTTTGGAACACGGAATTTCACTCTGATGTGTTCTATGTAAATTGCATGTCTATTGGATAGATCTCGATCCAAGAGGATTTCTCTGTGAAAAATGCATGATTTTAGAAACTGAGATTAGGAGAAATCTACTAAATCAGAATAAAAATTTCTATGTGTAAATATACATTGTAAGGAAGATGAAAGTTCGATAATACAAATGTTCACAACTCATTAAAGTATGTTTGTCAAATCCGTGATGCATATAACGTGTTCAGAACACGGAATGTCACGGTGAGTAAAACTAGGTAAATTACATATCTTTTGTGTATAACTCGCTCCAAGAACATTTTTCGGCCAAATCTGCCTCATTTTCTAAACTGGCGTTAAAATTAACTCTTTGAAATCTGAGAAAATTCTTCAAAGTGTCAGTAAGCCTTGTATGGTGGATTAAAGTGCTGTAATCCACATGCTAACAACTATGTAGTGAATATTTGTGGAATCCGAGATACATGTAGTGTGTTCAGAACATGGAATTTCACGGTGATCGAATCCATGTTTATTACATTTCTATAGGTTAGAACCTGCTCCAAGAGGTTTTTGCCGTGAAATCTGCCTCAGTTTCGAAACTGGCATTTGGAAAGCTCTGTGAAAGCTGAGAAAATTCTTCTAAACATTTATATGCCTTGTATTGAGATGAAAGTCCTTTCATCGTCATGCAAACAACTCTATAGTTTATTTTTGTCGAATCTTTTCTGCATGTAGTGTGTTCGAAACACGTAATATCACAGCGGGGGAATCTATGTAATTTACGTATCTATTGGGTAGAACACACTCCAAAATTTATTTCCTTTGAAAACTGCCTGATTTTCGAAACTGCTATTAGGAAAAAGCTGCGAACTAATGGTTAATGAATCTATGTGTCAATATGCCTTGTATGGTGGATGAAAGATCTGTAATACACATGTACATAACTCATTAAAAATGTTTATCAAATCCTTGATGTATGTAGCCTGTTCGGAACACGGTCTTTCTCGGTGAAGGAAGCTATGTAAATTACATATCTATTGGTTAGAACCGTCTCCAGGAGAGTTTTACTGAAAAATCTGCCTCAGTTTCGAAACTGGTGTTATGAAAACGCTGTGAAATCTGAGTAAATGTTTTAAGGTGACAATATGTCTTCAATGGTTTATTAAAGATCGGTAATTCAAATGATAACAACTCAGCAGTGAATATTTGTTGAATCCTTGGTGCATGAACCGTTTTTTAGGAACACGGAATGTTACAGTGATGGTATCTATGAAAATGAGTTGTCTATTGGATGGAACATGCAACAAGAGGATTTTTCTGGGAAAACTGCCTGATTTTCAAACCTGACGTTAGGAAAATTCTGGGAAATGTGAGTAAATGTTTCTAGGTGAAAAAATGCCTTCTAAGGTGGATGAAAATTTGATAATCCACATGCTCACACTCATTAAAGAATGATTGTCGAATCCTTGATGCATGGAATATGTTCAGAACACAGAATATCACGGTGAGTGAACTAGTTAAATTACATATCTTTTGGGTAGAACTGGCTCCAAGAATATTTATTTGAAATCAGCATCATTTTCCAAACTGGTGTTAGGAAAATCCTGAGAAATCGGAGAAAATTCTTCTAAGAGTGAAGATGCCTTGAATGGGGAATTTAAGTCCGGTAATCCACGTAACCAAATATGAAGGGAATACTTTTGGAATCTGTCACTTATTTAGCACGTTCGGAAAACAGAATTTCATGGTAAAGAAAGTATGTAAATTAGAATTCTATTGGGTAGAACTAGCTAGAATAGAATTTTTTGGCACTAATTGCTTGATACTTGAATGGGATATTTGGATAAAGCTGCGAAATGAGAGAAAATACTGGTAGATGTAAAAATGCCTTTATGTTGTAAGAAATTTCGGTAATCCATATTTTCACAACATGTTAATGAATCTTTTTTCTAATCCGTGATGCATGTTCCATGTTCGGAACGTGGAATTTCACGGTGATTGAAATAATGTAAACTACATGTCGATTCGGTAGAACTAACTTCAAGGTAATTTTTCTGTGAAAACTGCTTCATTTTTGAAACTGGCGCTTGGAGAACGCTGCAAAATTTGAGAAAATACTTCTAAGTATCAATATTCAATGTTTTGTGATGAAAGTTCGGTAATCCACATGCTAACAAATCTGTAGTGAATATTTGTCGAATCCGTTATTCATGTAGAATGTTCGGAACATGGAATGTCACAGTGAGGAAATTTATGTAAATTAACTTTCCATAGGTTAGAAATCGCTCCAAGAGTTTTTTCCTAAGTTAACAGCCTGATTTTTGAAATGCGTTAGGAATAAGTTGCGAACTCATATTAATCAATTGTAGGTGAAAATATGCCTTGTATGGTGGATGAAAGTTCGGCAATCCGCATACTAACAACTCTGTAGAGAATATTTGTCGAATCCGAGATACATGAAGAGTGTTAGGAACACAGAATATCACGGTGAGCTAATCTAGGTAAATTAAATGTCTCTTGGTTACAACTCACTCCAAGAAATCTTTCTGCGAAATCTGCCTCATTTTCGAAACTGGCATTCGGAAATTCCTTCAAAATTAGAGAAAATGTTTCAAACTGACAATATGCCTTGTATTGTGATGGAAGTTCATAAAGCCACATGCAAACAAACATGATGAGAATAATTGTAGAAAGCCTATGCATGTAGCGTGATCGAAGGACGGAAATTTCCGGAGATGGAATCTATGTAAATTTTATGTGTATTGGTTAGAACACGCTCCAAAAATTTTTTCCGGAGAAAACGGCCTGATTTTCGAAACTGGCATTAGGAAAAGCCTGCAAATTCAGAGTTAATGTTTCTAGGATTAAATATGCCTTGTATGGTGGATGAAAGTTCTGTAATACACATGTACATAACTCATTAAAAATGTTTGTCAAATCCGAGAAGTATGTAGCGTTTTCGGGATTTGGAATGTCACTATGAGGGAAAATATGTAAATTACATTTCTATTGGGAAGTACTTGCTCCACGAGAATTTTTTGTGAATCTGCCTCATTTTCAAAACTGGCATTAGGAAAATCTTTTGAAATATGGGAAAGTGCTTCAAAGTGCCAATATGGCATTTATGGTGGATGAATGTTAGGTAATTTTTATGCTACCAATTCTGTAGTGAATATTTGTCGAATCCGTCATGCGTGTAGGTATTTTGGAACACAGAATTTCACGCTGATGGGTTCTATGTAAATTGCATGTCTATTGGATAGAACTCGATCCAAGAGGATTTCTCTGTGAAAAATGCATGATTTTAGAAACTGAGATAAGGAGAAATCTACTAAATCAGAATAAAACTTTCTATGTGTAAATATACATTGTAAGGAAGATGAAAGTTCGATAATACAAATCTTCACAACACATTAAAGTATGTTTGTCAAATCCGTGATGCATGTAACGTGTTCAGAACACGGAATGTCACGGTGAGTAAAACTAGGTAAATTACATATCTTTTGTGTATAACTCGCTCCAAGAACATTTTTCGGCCAAATCTGCCTCAGTTTCTAAACTGGCGTTAAAAGGAACACTTTGAAATCTAAGAAAATTCTTCAAAGTGCCAGTAAGCCTTGTATGGTGGATGAAAGTTCTGTAATCCACATGCAAACAACTATGTAGTGAATATTTGTGGAATCCGAGATACATGTAGTGTGTTCAGAACACGGAATTTCACGGTGATCGAATCCATGTTTATTACATTTCTATAGGTTAGAACCTGCTCCAAGAGGTTTTTGCCGTGAAATCTGCCTCAGTTTCGAAACTGGCATTTGGAAAGCTCTGTGAAATCAGAGAAAAAGCTTCTAAACATCAATATGCCTTGTACTGTGATGAAAGTCCTGTCATCCTCATGCAAACAACTCTATAGTTTATTTTTGTCGAATCGTTTCTGCATGTAGTGTGTTCGAAACACGTAATATCACAGCGGGGGAATCTATGTAATTTACGTATCTATTGGGTAGAACACGCTCCATCATTTATTTCCTTTGAAAACTGCCTGATTTTCGAAACTGCTATTAGGAAAAGCTGCGAACTCAGAGTTAATGTATCTATGTGACAATATGCCTTGTATGGTGGATGAAAGATCTGTAATACACATGTACATATCTCATTAAAAACGTTTCTCAAAACCTTGATGTATGTAGCCTGTTCGGAACACGGTCTTTCTCGGTGAAGGAAGCTATGTAAATTACATATCTATTGGTTAGAATACTCTCCAGGAGAGTTTTTCGGAAAAATCTGCCTCAGTTTCGAAACTGGTATTATAAAACTCTGTGAAATCAGACTAAATGGTTTAAGTTGACAATATGTCATCATTGGTTTATTAAAGATCGTTAATTCACATGCTAACAACTCAGCAGTGAATATTTGTTGAATCCTTGTTGCATGAACCGTTTTTTAGGAACACGGAATGTTACGGTGATTGTATCTATGAAAATGAGTTGTCTATTGGATGGAACATGCAACAAGAGGATTTTTCTGGGAAAACTGCCTGATTTTCGAAACTGACCTTACGAAAATTCTGGGAAATGTGAGTAAATATTTCTAGGTGAAAACATGTCTTGTAAGGTGGATGAAAATTTGATAATCCACATGCTCCCACTCATTAAAGAATGATTGTCGAATCCTGGATGCAAGTAAAATGTTCAGAACACGGAATGTTTCGGTGAGTTAACTACTTAAATTATATATCTTTTGGGTAGAACTGGCTCCAAGAACATTTTCTGTGAAATCAGCTTCATTTTCCAAACTGGCTTTAGGAAAAACCTGAGAAATCTGAGAAAATGATTCTAAGTGTGAATATGCCTTAAATGGGGAATTTAAGTCCGATAATCCACGTAACCAACTTTGAAGGGAATACTTTTCGAAACCGTGAATTATTTAACGTGTTTGGAACACGGAAATTCACGGTAATGAAACTATGTAAATTAAAATTCTATTGGGTAGAACTAGCTTGAATAGAATTTTTCTGGGCAAATTGCATGATTTTCGAATTTGAGGTTTGGATAAAACTGCGAAATGAGAGTAAATATTTGTAGATGTAAATATGCCTGGTATGGTGGATGTAAGATTGGTAATCCAAATGCTAACATCTCTGTAGTGAATATTTGTCGAATCAGAGTTACATGAAACGTGTTCGGAACACAAAATGTCATGATGAGCACATCTATGTAAATTACCTCTCTATTGGGTAGAACTCGTTCCAAGAGCGTTTTTCTGCAAAATCTGCCTCTTTTTCAAATCTGGTATAAGGAAAAATCTTCGAAATATGAGAAAATGCTTCTAAGTGTCAATATGACTTGATTGGTGGATGAAAGTCCGGTAATCCACACGTTAACAAGAGTGTAGTAAATATTTTTCAAACCGTGATTCATGTAGCGGGTTCGAGAAAAAGAATTTCACAGTAATGAAACTATGTAAATTAGAATTCTATTGGGTAGAACTAGCTAGACAAGAATATTTCAGCAAAAATTGCTTGATTCTCGAATGTGATGTTTGGATAAAGCTGCGAAAAGAGAGAAATTTTTTGTAGGTGTAAACATGCCTTTATTTTGGAAGAAAGTACTGTAAACCAAATTTTCACAACATGTTAAAGACTCTTTTTTCTAATCCGTGATGCATGTACCATGTTCGGAACGTGGAATTTCACGGTGATTGAAACAATGTAAACTACTTGTCGATACGGTAGAACTCAATTCAAGAGTATTTTTCTCTGAAAACTGCTTCATTTTTGAAACTGGCGCTTGGAAAACGCTGCAAAATCTGAGAAAATCCTTCTAAGTAACAATATTCAATGATTTGTGATGAAAGTTCGGTAATCCACATGCTAACAAATCTGTAGTGAATATTTGTCGAATCCGTTATGCATGTAGAATGATCGGAACACGGAATGTCACAGTGAGGAAATTTATGTAAATTACATTTCCCTGGGTTAGAAATCGCTCCAAGAGTTTTTTCCTGAGATAACAGCCTGATTTTTGAAACTGGCGTTAGGAATAAGCTGCGAACTCAGATTAATCAATTGTAGGTGTAATTATGCCTTGTATGGTGGATGAAAGTTCGGCAATCCGCATACTAACAACTCTGTAGAGAATATTTGTCGAATCCGAGATACATGAAGAGTGTTCGGAACACAGAATATCACGGTGAGCGAATCTAGGTAAAATACATGTCTCTTGGTTACAAATCAATCCAAGGGTTTTTTTCTGTGTAATCTGCCTCATTTTCGAAACTGGCATTTGGAAATTCCTTCATAATCAGAGAAAATGCTTCAAACTGACAATATGCCTTGTATTGTGATGGAAGTTCATAAAGCCACATGCAAACTAACATGATGTGACTAATTGTAGAAAGCCTATGCATGTTGCTTGAGCGTATGAGGGAAATTTCCGGAGATGGAATCTATGTAAATTTCATTTCTATTTGGTAGAACTCGCTCCAAAATTTTTTTCTGGAGAAAACAGCATGATTTTCGAACCTGGCATTTGGAAAAAGCTACAAATTAAGAGTTAATGTTTCTAGGTTTATATATGCCTTGTATGCTGGATGAAAGTTCTGTAATACACATGTACATAACTCATGAAAAATGTTTCTCAAATCCAGAAGTATGTAGCGTGTTCGGGAATTGGAATATCACTGTGAGGAAACTATGTAAATTACATTTCTATTGAGAAGTACTTGCTCCACTAGAATCTATTGTGAATCTACCTCATTTTCAAAACTGGCATTAGGAAAATCTTTTGAAATATGGGAAAGTGCTTCAAAGTGTCAATATGGCATTTATGGTGGATGAATGTTAGGTAATTCTTATGCTACCAATTCTGTAGTGAATATTTGTCGAATCCGTCATGCGTGTAGGTATTTTGGAACACAGAATTTCACGCTGATGGGTTCTATGTAAATTGCATGTCTATTGGATAGAACTCGATCCAAGAGGATTTCTCTGTGAAAAATGCATGATATTAGAAACTGAGATAAGGAGAAATCTACTAAATCAGAATAAAATTTTCTATGTGTAAATATACATTGTAAGGAAGATGAAAGTTCGATAATACAAAAGTTCACAACTCATTAATGTATGTTTGTCAAATCCGTGATGCATGTAACGTGTTCAGAACACGGAATGTCACGGTGAGTAAAACTAGGTAAATTACATATCTTTTGTGTATAACTCGCTCCAAGAATATTTTTTCGCCAAATCTGCCTCATTTATTAAACTGGCGTTAAAATTAACACTTTGAAATCTGAGAAAATTTTCAAAGTGTCAGTAAGCCTTGTATGGTGGATGAAAGTGCTGTAATCCACATACTAACAACTATGTAGTGAATATTTTTCGAATCCAAGATACATGTAGTGTGTTCAGAACACAGAATTTCACGGTGAACGAATCCATGTTTTTTACATTTCTATAGGTTAGAACCTGCTCCAAGAGTTTTTTGCCGTGTAATCTGCCTCAGTTTCGAAACTGCCTTTTGGAAAGCTTAGTGAAATTAGAGAAAATGCTTCTAAAATTCAATATGCCTTTTATTGTGATGAAAGTCCTCTCATCCTCATGCAAAGAACTCAATAGTTTATCTTTGTCGAAACTTTTCTGCATGTAGTGTGTTCGAAACACTTAATTTCACAGTGGGGAATCTATGTAATTTACGTATCTATTGGGTAGAACATGCTCCAACATTTATTTCCTTTGAAAACTGCCTGATTTTCGAAACTGCTATTAGGAAACAGCTGCGAACTCAGAGTTAATGTATCTATGTGTCAATATGCCTTGTATGGTGGATGAAATATCTGTAATACACATGTACATATCTCATTAAAAACGTTTCTCAAAACCTTGATGTATGTAGCCTGTTCGGAACACGGTCTTTCTCGGTGAGGGAAGCTATGTAAATTACATATCTATTGGCTAGAAAACTCTCCAGGAGAGTTTTTCGGAAAAATCTGCCTCAGTTTCGAAACTGGTATTATAAAAACTCTGTGAAATCAGACTAAATGGTTTAAGTTGACAATATGTCATCAATGGTTTATTAAAGATCGTTAATTCACATGCTAACAACTCAGCAGTGAATATTTGTTGAATCCTTGTTGCATGAACCGTTTTTTAGGAACATGGAATGTTACGGTGATGGTATCTATGAAAATGAGTTGTCTATTGGATGGAACATGCAACAAGAGGATTTTTCTGGGAAAACTGCCTGATTTTCGAAACTGACCTTACGAAAATTCTGGGAAATGTGAGTAAATATTTCTAGGTGAAAACATGTCTTGTAAGGTGGATGAAAATTTGATAATCCACATGCTCCCACTCATTAAAGAATGATTGTCGAATCCTTGATGCAAGTAAAATGTTCAGATCACGGAATGTTTCGGTGAGTGAACTACTTAAATTATATATCTTTTGGGTAGAACTGGCTCCAAGAACATTTTCTGTGAAATCAGCTTCTTTTTCCAAACTGGCGTTAGGAAAAACCTGAGAAATCTGAGAAAATGATTCTAAGTGTGAATATGCCTTAAATGGGGAATTTAAGTCCGATAATCCACGTAACCAACTTTGAAGGGAATAATTTTCGAAACCGTGAATTATTTAACGTGTTTGGAACACGGAAATTCACGATAATGAAACTATGTAAATTAAAATTCTATTGGGTAGAACTAGCTTGAATAGAATTTTTCTGGGCAAATTGCATGATTTTCGAATTTGAGGTTTGGATAAAACTGCGAAATGAGAGTAAATATTTGTAGATGTAAATATGCCTGGTATGGTGGATGTAAGATTGGTAATCCAAATGCTAACATCTCTGTAGTGAATATTTGTCGAATCAGAGTTACATGAAACGTGTTCGGAACACAAAATGTCATGATGAGCACATCTATGTAAATTACCTCTCTATTGGGTAGAACTCGTTCCAAGAGCGTTTTTCTGCAAAATCTGCCTCTTTTTCAAATCTGGTATAAGGAAAAATCTTCGAAATATGAGAAAATGCTTCTAAGTGTCAATATGACATGATTGGTGGATGAAAGTCCGGTAATCCACATGTTAACAAGACTGTAGTAAATATTTTTCAAACCGTGATTCATGTAGCGCATTCGAAAAAAAGAATTTAACGGTAATGAAAGTATGTAAATTAGAATTCTATTGGGTAGAACTGGCTAGACTAAAATATTTCAGCGAAAATTGCTTGATTGTCGATTGTTATGTTTGGATAAAGCTGCGAAATGAGAGAAAATATTTGCAGGTGTAAAAATGCCTTTATGTTGAAAGAAAGTTCAGTAATCCACATTTTCACAACATATTAAAGAATCTTTTTTCGAATCCGTGATGCATGTACCATGTTCTGAATGTGGAAATTCATATTGATTGAAACAATGTAAACTACTTATCTATTCGGTAGAACTCACTTCAAGGGAATTTTTCTGTGAAAACTGCTTCATTTTTGAAACTAGCGCTTGGCAAACGCTGCAAAATCTGAGAAAATACTTCTAAGTATCAATATTCAATGTTATGTGATGAAAGTTCGGTAATCCACATGCTAACAAATCTGTTGTGAATATTTGTCGAATCAGTTATTCATGTAGAATGTTCGGAACACGGAATGTAACAGTGAGAAAATTTATGTAATTTAACTTTCCATAGGTTAGAAATCGCTCCAAGAGATTTTTCCTGAGATAACAGCCTGATTTTTGAAATGTGTAAGGAATAAGTTTGAACTGAGATTAATCAATTGTAGGTGTAAATATGCCTTGTATGGTGGATGAAAGTTCTGTAATACACATGTACATAACTTTTAAAAATATGTGTCAAATCCGAGAAATATGTAGCGTTTTCGGGAATTGGAATGTCACTGTGAGGGAAACTATGTAAATTACATTTCTATTGGGAAGTACTTGCTCCACGAGAATTTTTTGTGAATCTGCCTCATTTTCAAAACTGGCATTAGGAAAATCTTTTGAAATATGGGAAATTGCTTCAAAGTGTCAATATGGCATTTATGGTGGATGAATGTTAGGTAATTCTTATGCTACCAATTCTGTAGTGAATATTTGTTGAATCCGTCATGCGTGTAGGTATATTGGAACACGGAATTTCACGCTGATGGGTTATATGTAAATTGCATGTCTATTGGATAGAACTCGATCCAAGAGTATTTCTCTGTGAAAACTGCATGATTTTAGAAACTGAGATAAGGAGAAATCTACTAAATCAGAATAAAATTTTCTATGTGTAAATATACATTGTAAGGAAGATGAAAGTTCGATAATACAAAAGTTCACAACTCATTAATGTATGTTTGTCAAATCCGTGATGCATGTAACGTGTTCAGAACACGGAATGTCACGGTGAGTAAAACTAGGTAAATTACATATCTTTTGTGTATAACTCGCTCCAAGAATATTTTTTCGCCAAATCTGCCTCATTTATTAAACTGGCGTTAAAATTAACACTTTGAAATCTGAGAAAATTTTTCAAAGTGTCAGTAAGCCTTGTATGGTGGATGAAAGTGCTGTAATCCACATACTAACAACTATGTAGTGAATATTTTTCGAATCCAAGATACATGTAGTGTGTTCAGAACACAGAATTTCACGGTGAACGAATCCATGTTTTTTACATTTCTATAGGTTAGAACCTGCTCCAAGAGTTTTTTGCCGTGTAATCTGCCTCAGTTTCGAAACTGCCTTTTGGAAAGCTTAGTGAAATTAGAGAAAATGCTTCTAAAATTCAATATGCCTTTTATTGTGATGAAAGTCCTCTCATCCTCATGCAAAGAACTCAATAGTTTATCTTTGTCGAAACTTTTCTGCATGTAGTGTGTTCGAAACACTTAATTTCACAGTGGGGAATCTATGTAATTTACGTATCTATTGGGTAGAACACGCTCCAACATTTATTTCCTTTGAAAACTGCCTGATTTTCGAAACTGCTATTAGGAAACAGCTGCGAACTCAGAGTTAATGTATCTATGTGTCAATATGCCTTGTATGGTGGATGAAATATCTGTAATACACATGTACATATCTCATTAAAAACGTTTCTCAAAACCTTGATGTATGTAGCCTGTTCGGAACACGGTCTTTCTCGGTGAGGGAAGCTATGTAAATTACATATCTATTGGCTAGAAAACTCTCCAGGAGAGTTTTTCGGAAAAATCAGCCTCAGTTTCGAAACTGGTATTATAAAAACTCTGTGAAATCAGACTAAATGGTTTAAGTTGACAATATGTCATCAATGGTTTATTAAAGATCGTTAATTCACATGCTAACAACTCAGCAGTGAATATTTGTTGAATCCTTGTTGCATGAACCGTTTTTTAGGAACACGGAATGTTACGGTGATGGTATCTATGAAAATGAGTTGTCTATTGGATGGAACATGCAACAAGAGGATTTTTCTGGGAAAACTGCCTGATTTTCGAAACTGACCTTACGAAAATTCTGGGAAATGTGAGTAAATATTTCTAGGTGAAAACATGTCTTGTAAGGTGGATGAAAATTTGATAATCCACATGCTCCCACTCATTAAAGAATGATTGTCGAATCCTTGATGCAAGTAAAATGTTCAGATCACGGAATGTTTCGGTGAGTGAACTACTTAAATTATATATCTTTTGGGTAGAACTGGCTCCAAGAACATTTTCTGTGAAATCCGCTTCATTTTCCAAACTGGCGTTAGGAAAAACCTGAGAAATCTGAGAAAATGATTCTAAGTGTGAATATGCCTTAAATGGGGAATTTAAGTCCGATAATCCACGTAACCAACTTTGAAGGGAATAATTTTCGAAACCGTGACTTATTCAGTGTGTTTGGAACACGGAAATTCACGGTAATGAAACTATGTAAATTAAAATTCTATTGGGTAGAACTAGCTTGAATAGAATTTTTCTGGGCAAATTGCATGATTTTCGAATTTGAGGTTTGGATAAAACTGCGAAATGAGAGTAAATATTTGTAGATGTAAATATGCCTGGTATGGTGGATGTAAGATTGGTAATCCAAATGCTAACATCTCTGTAGTGAATATTTGTCGAATCAGAGTTACATGAAACGTGTTCGGAACACAAAATGTCATGATGAGCACATCTATGTAAATTACCTCTCTATTGGGTAGAACTCGTTCCAAGAGCGTTTTTCTGCAAAATCTGCCTCTTTTTCAAATCTGGTATAAGGAAAAATCTTCAAAATATGAGAAAATGCTTCTAAGTGTCAATATGACATGATTGGTGGATGAAAGTCCGGTAATCCACATGTTAACAAGACTGTAGTAAATATTTTTCAAACCGTGATTCATGTAGCGCATTCGAAAAAAAGAATTTAATGGTAATGAAAGTATGTAAATTAGAATTCTATTGGGTAGAACTGGCTAGACTAAAATATTTCAGCGAAAATTGCTTGATTGTCGAATGTTATGTTTGGATAAAGCTGCGAAATGAGAGAAAATATTTGCAGGTGTAAAAATGCCTTTATGTTGAAAGAAAGTTCAGTAATCCACATTTTCACAACATATTAAAGAATCTTTTTTCGAATCCGTGATGCATGTACCATGTTCTGAATGTGGAAATTCATATTGATTGAAACAATGTAAACTACTTATCTATTCGGTAGAACTCACTTCAAGGGAATTTTTCTGTGAAAACTGCTTCATTTTTGAAACTAGCGCTTGGCAAACGCTGCAAAATCTGAGAAAATACTTCTAAGTATCAATATTCAATGTTATGTGATGAAAGTTCGGTAATCCACATGCTAACAAATCTGTTGTGAATATTTGTCGAATCAGTTATTCATGTAGAATGTTCGGAACACGGAATGTAACAGTGAGAAAATTTATGTAATTTAACTTTCCATAGGTTAGAAATCGCTCCAAGAGATTTTTCCTGAGATAACAGCCTGATTTTTGAAATGTGTAAGGAATAAGTTTGAACTGAGATTAATCAATTGTAGGTGTAAATATGCCTTGTATGGTGGATGAAAGTTCTGTAATACACATGTACATAACTTTTAAAAATATTTGTCAAATCCGAGAAATATGTAGCGTTTTCGGGAATTGGAATGTCACTGTGAGGGAAACTATGTAAATTACATTTCTATTGGGAAGTACTTGCTCCACGAGAATTTTTTGTGAATCTGCCTCATTTTCAAAACTGGCATTAGGAAAATCTTTTGAAATATGGGAAATTGCTTCAAAGTGTCAATATGGCATTTATGGTGGATGAATGTTAGGTAATTCTTATGCTACCAATTCTGTAGTGAATATTTGTTGAATCCGTCATGCGTGTAGGTATATTGGAACACGGAATTTCACGCTGATGGGTTATATGTAAATTGCATGTCTATTGGATAGAACTCGATCCAAGAGTATTTCTCTGTGAAAACTGCATGATTTTAGAAACTGAGATAAGGAGAAATCTACTAAATCAGAATAAAATTTTCTATGTGTAAATATACATTGTAAGGAAGATGAAAGTTCGATAATACAAAAGTTCACAACTCATTAATGTATGTTTGTCAAATCCGTGATGCATGTAACGTGTTCAGAACACGGAATGTCACGGTGAGTAAAACTAGGTAAATTACATAACTTTTGTGTATAACTCGCTCCAAGAACATTTTTCGGCCAAATCTGCCTCATTTTCTAAACTGGTGTTAAAATGAACCCTTTGAAATCTGAGAAAATTCTTCAAAGTGCCAGTAAGCCTTGTATGGTGGATGAAAGTTCTGTAATCCACATGCAAACAACTATGAAGTGAATATTTGTCGAATACGAGATACATGTAGTGTGTTCAGAACACGGAATTTCACGGTGATCGAATCCATGTTTTTTACATTTCTATAGGTTAGAACCTGCTCCAAGAGTTTTTTGCCGTGTAATCTGCCTCAGTTTCGAAACTGCCTTTTGGAAAGCTTAGTGAAATTAGAGAAAATGCTTCTAAAATTCAATATGCCTTTTATTGTGATGAAAGTCCTCTCATCCTCATGCAAAGAACTCAATAGTTTATCTTTGTCGAAACTTTTCTGCATGTAGTGTGTTCGAAACACTTAATTTCACAGTGGGGAATCTATGTAATTTACGTATCTATTGGGTAGAACACGCTCCAACATTTATTTCCTTTGAAAACTGCCTGATTTTCGAAACTGCTATTAGGAAACAGCTGCGAACTCAGAGTTAATGTATCTATGTGTCAATATGCCTTGTATGGTGGATGAAATATCTGTAATACACATGTACATATCTCATTAAAAACGTTTCTCAAAACCTTGATGTATGTAGCCTGTTCGGAACACGGTCTTTCTCGGTGAGGGAAGCTATGTAAATTACATATCTATTGGCTAGAAAACTCTCCAGGAGAGTTTTTCGGAAAAATCAGCCTCAGTTTCGAAACTGGTATTATAAAAACTCTGTGAAATCAGACTAAATGGTTTAAGTTGACAATATGTCATCAATGGTTTATTAAAGATCGTTAATTCACATGCTAACAACTCAGCAGTGAATATTTGTTGAATCCTTGTTGCATGAACCGTTTTTTAGGAACACGGAATGTTACGGTGATGGTATCTATGAAAATGAGTTGTCTATTGGATGGAACATGCAACAAGAGGATTTTTCTGGGAAAACTGCCTGATTTTCGAAACTGACCTTACGAAAATTCTGGGAAATGTGAGTAAATATTTCTAGGTGAAAACATGTCTTGTAAGGTGGATGAAAATTTGATAATCCACATGCTCCCACTCATTAAAGAATGATTGTCGAATCCTTGATGCAAGTAAAATGTTCAGATCACGGAATGTTTCGGTGAGTGAACTACTTAAATTATATATCTTTTGGGTAGAACTGGCTCCAAGAACATTTTCTGTGAAATCCGCTTCATTTTCCAAACTGGCGTTAGGAAAAACCTGAGAAATCTGAGAAAATGATTCTAAGTGTGAATATGCCTTAAATGGGGAATTTAAGTCCGATAATCCACGTAACCAACTTTGAAGGGAATAATTTTCGAAACCGTGACTTATTCAGTGTGTTTGGAACACGGAAATTCACGGTAATGAAACTATGTAAATTAAAATTCTATTGGGTAGAACTAGCTTGAATAGAATTTTTCTGGGCAAATTGCATGATTTTCGAATTTGAGGTTTGGATAAAACTGCGAAATGAGAGTAAATATTTGTAGATGTAAATATGCCTGGTATGGTGGATGTAAGATTGGTAATCCAAATGCTAACATCTCTGTAGTGAATATTTGTCGAATCAGAGTTACATGAAACGTGTTCGGAACACAAAATGTCATGATGAGCACATCTATGTAAATTACCTCTCTATTGGGTAGAACTCGTTCCAAGAGCGTTTTTCTGCAAAATCTGCCTCTTTTTCAAATCTGGTATAAGGAAAAATCTTCAAAATATGAGAAAATGCTTCTAAGTGTCAATATGACATGATTGGTGGATGAAAGTCCGGTAATCCACATGTTAACAAGACTGTAGTAAATATTTTTCAAACCGTGATTCATGTAGCGCATTCGAAAAAAAGAATTTAACGGTAATGAAAGTATGTAAATTAGAATTCTATTGGGTAGAACTGGCTAGACTAAAATATTTCAGCGAAAATTGCTTGATTGTCGAATGTTATGTTTGGATAAAGCTGCGAAATGAGAGAAAATATTTGCAGGTGTAAAAATGCCTTTATGTTGAAAGAAAGTTCAGTAATCCACATTTTCACAACATATTAAAGAATCTTTTTTCGAATCCATGATGCATGTACCATGTTCTGAATGTGGAAATTCATATTGATTGAAACAATGTAAACTACTTATCTATTCGGTAGAACTCACTTCAAGGGAATTTTTCTGTGAAAACTGCTTCATTTTTGAAACTGGCGCTTGGCAAACGCTGCAAAATCTGAGAAAATACTTCTAAGTATCAATATTCAATGTTATGTGATGAAAGTTCGGTAATCCACATGCTAACAAATCTGTTGTGAATATTTGTCGAATCAGTTATTCATGTAGAATGTTCGGAACATGGAATGTCACAGTGAGAAAATTTATGTAATTTAACTTTCCATAGGTTAGAAATCGCTCCAAGAGATTTTTCCTGAGATAACAGCCTGATTTTTGAAATGTGTTAGGAATAAGCTTTGAACTGAGATTAATCAATTGTAGGTGTAAATATGCCTTGTATGGTGGATGAAAGTTCTGTAATACACATGTACATAACTTTTAAAAATGTTTGTCAAATCCGAGAAGTATGTAGCGTTTTCGGGAATTGGAATGTCACTGTGAGGGAAACTATGTAAATTACATTTCTATTGGGAAGTACTTGCTCCACGAGAATTTTTTGTGAATCTGCCTCATTTTCAAAAGTGGCATTAGGAAAATCTTTTGAAATATGGGAAATTGCTTCAAAGTGTCAATATGGCATTTATGGTGGATGAATGTTAGGTAATTCTTATGCTACCAATTCTGTAGTGAATATTTGTCGAATCCGTCATGCGTGTAGGTATTTTGGAACACGGAATTTCACGCTGATGGGTTATATGTTAATTGCATGTCTATTGGATAGAACTCGATCCAAGAGGATTTCTCTGTGAAAACTGCATGATTTTAGAAACTGAGTTAAGGAGAAATCTACTAAATCAGAATAAAGCATTCTATGTGTAAATATACATTGTAAGGAAGATGAAAGTTTGATAATACAAAAGTTCACAACTCATTAATGTATGTTTGTCAAATCCGTGATGCATGTAACGTGTTCAGAACACGGAATGTCACGGTGAGTAAAACTAGGTAAATTACATAACTTTTGTTTATAACTCGCTCTAAGAACATTTTTCGGCCAAATCTGCCTCATTTTCTAAACTGGCGTTAAAATTAACACTTTGAAATCTGAGAAAATTCTTCAAAGTGCCAGTAAGCCTTGTATGGTGGATGAAAGTGCTGAAATCCACATGCAAACAACTATGTAGTGAATATTTGTGGAATCCGAGATACATGTATTGTGTTCAGAACACGGAATTTCACGGTGATCGAATCCATGTTTATTACATTTCTATAGGTTAGAACCTGCTCCACGAGGTTCTTGCCGTGAAATCTGCCTCAGTTTCGAAACTGGCATTTGGAAAGCTCTGTGAAAGCTGAGAAAATTCTTCTAAACATCTATATGCCTTGTATTGAGATGAAAGTCCTTTCATCGTCATGCAAACAACTCTATAGTTTATTTTTATCGAATCTTTTCTGCATGTAGTGTGTTCGAAACACGTAATATCACAGCGGGGGAATCTATGTAATTTACGTATCTATTGTGTAGAACACGCTCCAAAATTTATTTCCTTTGAAAACTGCCTGATTTTCGAAACTGCTCTTAGGGAAATGCTGCGAACTCATGGTTAATGAATCTATGTGTCAATATGCCTTGTATGGTGGATGAAAGATCTGTAATACACATGTACATAACTCATTAAAAATGTTTCTCAAATCCTTGATGTATGTAGCCTGTTCGGAACACGGTCTTTCTCGGTGAAGGAGCTATGTAAATTACATATCTATTGGTTAGAACCGTCTCCAGGAGAGTTTTACTGAAAAATCTGCCTCAGTTTCGAAACTGGTGTTATGAAAACGCTGTGAAATCTGAGTAAATGTTTTAAGGTGACAATATGTCTTCAATGGTTTATTAAAGATCGGTAATTCAAATGATAACAACTCAGCAGTGAATATTTGTTGAATCCTTGGTGCATGAACCATTTTTGAGGAACACGGAATGTTACAGTGATGGTATCTATTAAAATGAGTTGTCTATTGGATGGAACATGCAACAAGAGGATTTTTCTGGGAAAACTGCCTGATTTTCAAACCTGACGTTAGGAAAATTCTGGGAAATGTGAGTAAATGTTTCTAGGTGAAAAAATGCCTTCTAAGGTGGATGAAAATTTGATAATCCACATGCTCACACTCATTAAAGAATGATTGTCGAATCCTTGATGCATGGAATATGTTCAGAACACAGAATATCACGGTGAGTGAACTAGTTAAATTACATATCTTTTGGGTAGAACTGGCTCCAAGAATATTTATTTGAAATCAGCATCATTTTCCAAACTGGTGTTAGGAAAATCCTGAGAAATCGGAGAAAATTCTTCTAAGAGTGAAGATGCCTTGAATGGGGAATTTAAGTCCGGTAATCCACGTAACCAAATATGAAGGGAATACTTTTCAAATCCGTCACTTATTTAGCACGTTCGGAAAACAGAATTTCATGGTAAAGAAAGTATGTAAATTAGAATTCTATTGGGTAGAACTAGCTAGAATAGAATTTTTTGGCACTAATTGCTTGATACTTGAATGGGATATTTGGATAAAGCTGCGAAATGAGAGAAAATACTGGTAGATGTAAAAATGCCTTTATGTTGTAAGAAATTTCGGTAATCCATATTTTCACAACATGTTAATGAATCTTTTTTCTAATCCATGATGCATGTTCCATGTTCGGAACGTGGAATTTCACGGTGATTGAAATAATGTAAACTACTTGTCGATTCGGTAGAACTCACTTCAAGGTAATTTTTCTGTGAAAACTGCTCCATTTTTGAAACTGGCGCTTGGAGAACGCTGCAAAATTTGAGAAAATACTTCTAAGTAACAATATTCAATGTTTTGTGATGAAAGTTCGGTAATCCACATGCTAACAAATCTGTAGTGAATATTTGTCGAATCAGTTATTCATGTAGAATGTTCGGAACATGGAATGTCACAGTGAGGAAATTTATGTAAATTAACTTTCCATAGGTTAGAAATCGCTCCAAGAGTTTTTTCCTATGATAACAGCCTGATTTTTGAAATGCGTTAGGAATAAGTTGCGAACTCATATTAATCAATTGTAGGTGAAAATATGCCTTGTATGGTGGATGAAAGTTCGGCAATCCGCATACTAACAACTCTGTAGAGAATATTTGTCGAATCCGAGATACATGAAGAGTGGTCGGAACACAGAATATCACGGTGAGCTAATCTAGGTAAATTAAATGTCTCTTGGTTAGAACTCACTCCAAGAAATCTTTCTGCGAAATCTGCCTCATTTTCGAAACTGGCATTCGGAAATTCCTTCAAAATCAGAGTAAATGTTTCAAACTGACAATATGCCTTGTATTGTGATGGAAGTTCATAAAGCCACATGCAAACAAACATGATGTGAATAATTGTAGAAAGCCTATGCATGTAGTTTGATCGTATGACGGAAATTTCCGGAGATGGAATCTATGTAAATTTCATGTCTATTGGTTAGAACGCGCTCCAAAAATTTTCTCCGGAGAAAATGGCCTGATTTTCGAAACTGGCATTAGGAAAAGCCTGCAAATTCAGAGTTAATGTTTCTAGGATTAAATATGCCTTGTATGGTGGATGAAAGTTCTGTAATACACATGTACATAACTCATTAAAAATGTTTGTCAAATCCGAGAAGTATGTAGCGTTTTCGGGATTTGGAATGTCACTATGAGGGAAAATATGTAAATTACATTTCTATTGGGAAGTACTTGCTCCACGAGAATTTTTTGTGAATCTGCCTCATTTTCAAAACTGGCATTAGGAAAATTTTTTGAAATATGGGAAAGTGCTTCAAAGTGCCAATATGGCATTTATGGTGGATGAATGTTAGGTAATTTTAATGCTACCAATTCTGTAGTGAATATTTGTCGAATCCGTCATGCGTGTAGGTATTTTGGAACACAGAATATCACGCTGATGGGTTCTATGTAAATTGCATGTCTATTGGATAGAACTCGATCCAAGAGGATTTCTCTGTGAAAAATGCATGATTTTAGAAACTGAGATAAGGAGAAATCTACTAAATCAGAATAAAACTTTCTATGTGTAAATATACATTGTAAGGAAGATGAAAGTTCGATAATACAAATCTTCACAACTCATTAAAGTATGTTTGTCAAATCCGTGATGCATGTAACGTGTTCAGAACACGGAATGTCACGGTGAGTTAAACTAGGTAAATTACATATCTTTTGTGTATAACTCGCTCCAAGAACATTTTTCGGCCAAATCTGCCTCATTTTCTAAACTGGCGTTAAAAGGAACCCTTTGAAATCTGAGAAAATTCTTCAAAGTGCCAGTAAGCCTTGTATGGTGGATGAAAGTTCTGTAATCCACATGCAAACAACTATGTAGTGAATATTTGTGGAATCCGAGATACATGTATTGTGTTCAGAACACGGAATTTCACGGTGATCGAATCCATGTCTATTACATTTCTATAGGTTAGAACCTGCTCCAAGAGGTTTTTGCCGTGAAATCAGCCTCAGTTTCGAAACTGGCATTTGGAAAGCTCTGTGAAATCAGAGAAAAAGCTTCTAAACACCAATATGCCTTGTACTGTGATGAAAGTCCTGTCATCCTCATGCAAACAACTCTATAGTTTATTTTCGTCGAATCGTTTCTGCATGTAGTGTGTTCGAAACACGTAATATCACAGCGGGGGAATCTATGTAATTTACGTATCTATTGGGTAGAACACGCTCCAACATTTATTTCCTTTGAAAACTGCCTGATTTTCGAAACTGCTATTAGGAAACAGCTGCGAACTCAGAGTTAATGTATCTATGTGTCAATATGCCTTGTATGGTGGATGAAAGATCTGTAATACACATGTACATATCTCATTAAAAACGTTTCTCAAAACCTTGATGTATGTAGCCTGTTCGGAACACGGTCTTTCTCGTTGAGGGAAGCTATGTAAATTACATATCTATTGGCTAGAAAACTCTCCAGGAGAGTTTTTCGGAAAAATCTGCCTCAGTTTCGAAACTGGTATTATAAAAACTCTGTGAAATCAGACTAAATGGTTTAAGTTGACAATATGTCATCAATGGTTTATTAAAGATCGTTAATTCACATGCTAACAACTCAGCAGTGAATATTTGTTGAATCCTTGGTGCATGAACCGTTTTTTAGGAACACGGAATGTTACGGTGATGGTATCTATGAAAATGAGTTGTCTATTGGATGGAACATGCAACAAGAGGATTTTTCTGGGAAAACTGCCTGATTTTCGAAACTGACCTTACGAAAATTCTGGGAAATGTGAGTAAATATTTCTAGGTGAAAACATGTCTTGTAAGGTGGATGAAAATTTGATAATCCACATGCTCCCACTCATTACAGAATGATTGTCGAATCCTTGATGCAAGTAAAATGTTCAGATCACGGAATGTTTCGGTGAGTGAACTATTTAATTATATATCTTTTGGGTAGAACTGGCTCCAAGAACATTTTCTGTGAAATCAGCTTCATTTTCCAAACTGGGTTAGGAAAAACCTGAGAAATCTGGAAAAATGATTCTAAGTGTGAATATGCCTTAAATGGGGAATTTAAGTCCGATAATCCACGTAACCAACTTTGAAGGGAATAATTTTCGAAACCGTGAATTATTTAACGTGTTTGGAACACGGAAATTCACGGTAATGAAACTATGTAAATTAAAATTCTATTGGGTAGAACTAGCTTGAATAGAATTTTTCTGGGCAAATTGCATGATTTTCGAATTTGAGGTTTTGATAAAACTGCGAAATGAGAGTAAATATTTGTAGATGTAAATATGCCTGGTATGGTGGATGTAAGATTGGTAATCCAAATGCTAACATCTCTGTAGTGAATATTTGTCGAATCAGAGTTACATGAAACGTGTTCGGAACACAAAATGTCATGATGAGCACATCTATGTAAATTACCTCTCTATTGGGTAGAACTCGTTCCAAGAGCGTTTTTCTGCAAAATCTGCCTCATTTTCAAATCTGGTATAAGGAAAAATCTTCGAAATATGAGAAAATGCTTCTAAGTGTCAATATGACTTGATTGGTGGATGAAAGTCCGGTAATCCACACGTTAACAAGAGTGTAGTAAATATTTTTCAAACCGTGATTCATGTAGCGGGTTCGAGAAAAAGAATTTCACAGTAATGAAACTATGTAAATTAGAATTCTATTGGGTAGAACTAGCTAGACAAGAATATTTCAGCAAAAATTGCTTGATTCTCGAATGTGATGTTTGGATAAAGCTGCGAAAAGAGAGAAATTATTTGTAGGTGTAAAGATGCCTTTATTTTGGAAGAAAGTACTGTAAACCAAATTTTCACAACATGTTAAAGACTCTTTTTTCTAATCCGTGATGCATGTACCATGTTCGGAACGTGGAATTTCACGGTGATTGAAACAATGTAAACTACTTGTCGATACGGTAGAACTCAATTCAAGAGAATTTTTCTGCGAAAACTGCATCATTTTTGAAACTAGCCCTTGGAAAACGCTGCAAAATCTGAGAAAATCCTTCTAAGTAACAATATTCAATGATTTGTGATGAAAGTTCGGTAATCCACATGCTAACAAATCTGTAGTGAATATTTGTCGAATCCGTTATGCATGTAGAATGATCGGAACACGGAATGTCACAGTGAGGAAATTTATGTAAATTACATTTCCCTGGGTTAGAAATCGCTCCAAGAGTTTTTACCTGAGATAACAGCCTGATTTTTGAAACTGGCGTTAGGAATAAGCTGCGAACTCAGATTAATCAATTGTAGGTGTAAATATGCCTTGTATGGTGGATGAAAGTTCGGCAATCCGCATACTAACAACTCTGTAGAGAATATTTGTCGAATCCGAGATACATGAAGAGTGTTCGGAACACAGAATATCACGGTGAGCGAATCTAGGTAAAATACATGTCTCTTGGTTACAAATCAATCCAAGAGTTTTTTTCTGTGTAATCTGCCTCATTTTCGAAACTGGCATTTGGAAATTACTTCATAATCAGAGAAAATGCTTCAAACTGACAATATGCCTTGTATTGTGATGGAAGTTCATAAAGCCACATGCAAACTAACATGATTTGACTAATTGTAGAAAGCCTATGCATGTTGCTTGAGCGTATGAGGGAAATTTCCGGAGATGGAATCTATGTAAATTTCATTTCTATTTGGTAGAACTCGCTCCAAAATTTTTTCTTGAGAAAACAGCATGATTTTCGAACCTGGCATTTGGAAAAAGCTACAAATTAAGAGTTAATGTTTCTAGGTTTATATATGCCTTGTATGCTGGATGAAAGTTCTGTAATACACATGTACATAACTCATGAAAAATGTTTCTCAAATCCAGAAGTATGTAGCGTGTTCGGGAATTGGAATATCACTGTGAGGAATCTATGTAAATTACATTTCTATTGAGAAGTACTTGCTCCACTAGAATCTATTGTGAATCTACCTCATTTTCAAAACTGGCATTAGGAAAATCTTTTGAAATATGGGAAAGTGCTTCAAAGTGTCAATATGGCATTTATGGTGGATGAATGTTAGGTAATTCTTATGCTACCAATTCTGTAGTGAATATTTGTCGAATCCGTCATGCGTGTAGGTATTTTGGAACACAGAATTTCACGCTGATGGGTTCTATGTAAATTGCATGTCTATTGTATAGAACTCGATCCAAGAGGATTTCTCTGTGAAAAATGCATGATATTAGAAACTGAGATAAGGAGAAATCTACTAAATCAGAATAAAATTTTCTATGTGTAAATATACATTGTAAGGAAGATGAAAGTTCGATAATACAAAAGTTCACAACTCATTAATGTATGTTTGTCAAATCCGTGATGCATGTAACGTGTTCAGAACACGGAATGTCACGGTGAGTAAAACTAGGTAAATTACATATCTTTTGTGTATAACTCGCTCCAAGAATATTTTTTCGCCAAATCTGCCTCATTTATTAAACTGGCGTTAAAATTAACACTTTGAAATCTGAGAAAATTTTTCAAAGTGTCAGTAAGCCTTGTATGGTGGATGAAAGTGCTGTAATCCACATACTAACAACTATGTAGTGAATATTTTTCGAATCCAAGATACATGTAGTGTGTTCAGAACACAGAATTTCACGGTGAACGAATCCATGTTTATTACATTTCTATAGGTTAGAACCTGCTCCAAGAGTTTTTTGCCGTGTAATCTGCCTCAGTTTCGAAACTGCCTTTTGGAAAGCTTAGTGAAATTAGAGAAAATGCTTCTAAAATTCAATATGCCTTTTATTGTGATGAAAGTCCTCTCATCCTCATGCAAAGAACTCAATAGTTTATCTTTGTCGAAACTTTTCTGCATGTAGTGTGTTCGAAACACTTAATTTCACAGTGGGGAATCTATGTAATTTACGTATCTATTGGGTAGAACACGCTCCATCATTTATTTCCTTTGAAAACTGCCTGATTTTCGAAACTGCTATTAGGAAAAAGCTGCGAACTCAGAGTTAATGTATCTATGTGTCAATATGCCTTGTATGGTGGATGAAAGATCTGTAATACACATGTACATATCTCATTAAAAACGTTTCTCAAAACCTTGATGTATGTAGCCTGTTCGGAACACGGTCTTTCTCGGTGAGGGAAGCTATGTAAATTACATATCTATTGGCTAGAAAACTCTCCAGGAGAGTTTTACTGAAAAATCTGCCTCAGTTTCGAAACTGGTATTATAAAAACTCTGTGAAATCAGACTAAATGGTTTAAGTTGACAATATGTCATCAATGGTTTATTAAAGATCGTTAATTCACATGCTAACAACTCAGCAGTGAATATTTGTTGAATCCTTGGTGCATGAACCGTTTTTTAGGAACACGGAATGTTACGGTGATGGTATCTATGAAAATGAGTTGTCTATTGGATGGAACATGCAACAAGAGGATTTTTCTGGGAAAACTGCCTGATTTTCGAAACTGACCTTACGAAAATTCTGGTAAATGTGAGTAAATATTTCTAGGTGAAAACATGTCTTGTAAGGTGGATGAAAATTTGATAATCCACATGCTCCCACTCATTAAAGAATGATTGTCGAATCCTTGATGCAAGTAAAATGTTCAGATCACGGAATGTTTCGGTGAGTGAATTACTTAAATTATATATCTTTTGGGTAGAACTGGCTCCAAGAACATTTTCTGTGAAATCAGCTTCATTTTCCAAACTGGCGTTAGGAAAAACCTGAGAAATCTGAGAAAATGATTCTAAGTGTGAATATGCCTTAAATGGGGAATTTAAGTCCGATAATCCATGTAACCAACTTTGAAGGGAATAATTTTCGAAACCGTGACTTATTTAGTGTGTTTGGAACACGGAAATTCACGGTAATGAAACTATGTAAATTAAAATTCTATTGGGTAGAACTAGCTTGAATAGAATTTTTCTGGGCAAATTGCATGATTTTCGAATTTGAGGTTTGGATAAAACTGCGAAATGAGAGTAAATATTTGTAGATGTAAATATGCCTGGTATGGTGGATGTAAGATTGGTAATCCAAATGCTAACATCTCTGTAGTGAATATTTGTCGAATCAGAGTTACATGAAACTTGTTCGGAACACAAAATGTCATGATGAGCACATCTATGTAAATTACCTCTCTATTGGGTAGAACTCGTTCCAAGAGCGTTTTTCTGCAAAATCTGCCTCTTTTTCAAATCTTGTATAAGGAAAAATCTTCGAAATATGAGAAAATGCTTCTAAGTGTCAATATGACTTGATTGGTGGATGAAAGTCCGGTAATCCACATGTTAACAAGAGTGTAGTAAATATTTTTCAAACCGTGATTCATGTAGCGCATTCGAAAAAAAGAATTTAACGGTAATGAAAGTATGTAAATTAGAATTCTATTGGGTAGAACTTGCTAGACTAAAATATTTCAGCGAAAATTGCTTGATTGTCGAATGTTATGTTTGGATAAAGCTGCAAAATGAGAGAAAATATTTGCAGGTGTAAAAATGCCTTTATGTTGAAAGAAAGTTCAGTAATCCACATTTTCACAACATATTAAAGAATCTTTTTTCGAATCCGTGATGCATGTACCATGTTCTGAATGTGGAAATTCATGTTGATTGAAACAATGTAAACTACTTATCTATTCGGTAGAAGTCACTTCAAGGGAATTTTTCTGTGAAAACTGCTTCATTTTTGAAACTGGCGCTTGGCAAACGCTGCAAAATCTGAGAAAATACTTCTAAGTATCAATATTCAATGTTATGTGATGAAAGTTCGGTAATCCACATGCTAACAAATCTGTTGTGAATATTTGTCGAATCAGTTATTCATGTAGAATGTTCGGAACACGGAAAGTCACAGTGAGAAAATTTATGTAATTTAACTTTCCATAGGTTAGAAATCGCTCCAAGAGTTTTTTCCTGAGATAACAGCCTGATTTTTGAAATGTGTTAGGAATAAGCTTTGAACTGAGATTAATCAATTGTAGGTGTAAATATGCCTTGTATGGTGGATGAAAGTTCTGTAATACACATGTACATAACTTTTAAAAATGTTTGTCAAATCCGAGAAGTATGTAGCGTTTTCGGGAATTGGAATGTCACTGTGAGGGAAACTATGTAAATTACATTTCTATTGGGAAGTACTTGCTCCACGAGAATTTTTTGTGAATCTGCCTCATTTTCAAAACTGGCATTAGGAAAATCTTTTGAAATATGGGAAAGTGATTCAAAGTGTCAATATGGCATTTATGGTGGATGAATGTTAGGTAATCCTTATGCTACCAATTCTGTAGTGAATATTTGTCGAATCCTTCATGCGTGTAGGTATTTTGGAACACGGAATTTCACGCTGATGGGTTATATGTAAATTGCATGTCTATTGGATAGAACTCGATCCAAGAGGATTTCTCTGTGAAAACTGCATGATTTTAGAAACTGAGTTAAGGAGAAATCTACTAAATCAGAATAAAGCATTCTATGTGTAAATATACATTGTAAGGAAGATGAAAGTTCGATAATACAAATCTTCACAACTCATTAAAGTATGTTTGTCAAATCCGTGATGCATGTAACGTGTTCAGAACACGGAATGTCACGGTGAGTAAAACAAGGTAAATTACATAACTTTTGTGTATAACTCGCTCTAAGAACATTTTTCGGCCAAATCTGCCTCATTTTCTAAACTGGCGTTAAAATTAACACTTTGAAATCTGAGAAAATTCTTCAAAGTGCCAGTAAGCCTTGTATGGTGGATGAAAGTGCTGAAATCCACATGCAAACAACTATGTAGTGAATATTTGTGGAATCCGAGATTCATGTAGTGTGTTCAGAACACGGAATTTCACGGTGATCGAATCCATGTTTATTACATTTCTATAGGTTAGAACCTGCTCCAAGAGGTTTTTGCCGTGAAATCTGCCTCAGTTTCGAAACTGGCATTTGGAAAGCTCTGTGAAATCAGAGAAAATGCTTCTAAACATCAATATGCCTTGTACTGTGATGAAAGTCCTGTCATCCTCATGCAAACAACTCTATAGTTTATTTTTGACGAATCGTTTCTGCATGTAGTGTGTTCGAAACACGTAATATCACAGCGGGGGAATCTATGTAATTTACGTATCTATTGGGTAGAACACGCTCCAACATTTATTTCCTTTGAAAACTGCCTGATTTTCGAAACTGCTATTAGGAAAAAGCTGCGAACTCAGAGTTAATGTATCTATGTGTCAATATGCCTTGTATGGTGGATGAAAGATCTGTAATACACATGTACATAACTCATTAAAAATGTTTCTCCAATCCTTGATGTATGTAGCCTGTTCGGAACACGGTCTTTCTCGGTGAGGGAAGCTATGTAAATTACATATCTATTGGTTAGAACCATCTCCAGGAGAGTTTTACTGAAAAATCTGCCTCACTTTCGAAACTGGTGTTATGAAAACGCTGTGAAATCTGAGTAAATGTTTTAAGGTGACATTATGTCTTCAATGGTTTATTAAAGATCGGTAATTCACATGCTAACAACTGAGCAGTGAATATTTATTGAATCCTTGGTGCATGAACCGTTTTTTAGGAACACGGAATGTTACAGTGATGGTATCTATGAAAATGAGTTGTCTATTGGATGGAACATGCAACAAGAGGATTTTTCTGGGAAAACTGCCTGATTTTCAAAACTGACGTTAGGAAATTTCTGCGAAATGTGAGTAAATGTTTCTAGGTGAAAACATGCCTTGTAAGGTGGATGAAAATTTGATAATCCACATGCTCACACTCATTAAAGAATGATTGTCGAATCCTTGATGCATGGAATATGTTCAGAACACGGAATATCTCGGTGAGTGAACTATTTACATTACATATCTTTTGGGAAGAATTGGCTCCAAGAACATTTTCTTTGAAATCAGCATCTTTTTCCAAACTGGGGTTAGGAAACCATGAGAAATCGGAGAAAATGCTTCTAAGAGTTAAGATGCCTTGAATGGGGAATTTAAGTCTGGTAATCCACGTAACCAACTATGAAGGGAATACTTTTCAAATCCGTCTCTTATTTAGCACGTTCGGAAAAAAGAATTTCACGGTAATGAAACAATGTAAATTAGAATTCTATTGGGTAGAACTAGCTAGAATAGAATTTTTTGGCAAAAATTGCTTGATACTTGAATGGGATGTTTGGATAAAGCTGTGAAATGAGAGAAAATATTTGTAGGTGTAAAGAAGCCTTTATGTTGGAAGAAAGTTCGGTAATCCATATTTTCACAACATGTTAAAGAATCTTTTTTCTAATCCGTGATGCATGTTCCATATTCGGAACGTGGAATTTCACGGTGATTGAAAAAATGTAAACTACTTGTCGATTCGGTAGAACTCACTTCAAGTTAATTTTTCTGTGAAAACTTGTTCATTTTTGAAACTGGCGCTTGGAAAACGCTGCAAAATCTGAGAAAGTACTTCTAATTATCAATACTCAATGTTTTGTGATGAAAGTTCGGTAATCCACATGCTAACAAATCTGTAGTGAATATTTGTCGAATCCGTTATGCATGTAGAATGTTTGGAACACGGAATGTCACAGTGAAGAAATTTATGTAAATTAATTTTCCATAGGTTAGAAATCGCTCCAAGAGTTTTTTCCTGATATAACAGCCTGATTTTTGAAATGCGTTAGGAATAAGATGTGAACTCAGATTAATCAATTGTAGGTGTAAATATGCCTTATATGTTGGATGAAAGTTCGGCAATCCGCATACTAACAACTCTGTAGAGAATATTTGTCGAATCCGAGATACGTGAAGAGTTTTTGGAACACAGAATATCACGGTGAGCTAATCTAGGTAAATTAAATGTCTCTTGGTTAGAACTCAATCCAAGAGGTTTTTTCTGTGAAATCTGCCTCATTTTCTAAACTGGCATTCGGAAATTCCTTCAAAATCAGAGAAAATTCTTCAAACTGACAATATGCCTTGTATTGTGATGGAAGTTCATAAAGCCACATGCAAAAAAAAAATGATGTGAATAAATGTAGAAAGCCTATGCATGTAGTTTGATCGTATGACGGAAATTTCTGGAGATGGAATCTATGTAAATTTCATGTCTATTGGTTAGAACGCGCTCCAAAAATTTTCTCCGGAGAAAATGGCCTGATTTTCGAAACTGGCACTAGGAAAAGCCTGCAAATTCAGAGTTAATGTTTCTAGGTTTAAATATGCCTTGTATGGTGGATGAAATTTCTGTAATACACATGTACATAACTCATTAAAAATGTTTGTCAAATCCGAGATGTATGTAGCGTTTTCGGGAATTGGAATGTCACTGTGAGGGAAAATATGTAAATTACATTTCTATTGGGAAGTACTTGCTCCACGAGAATTTTTTGTGAATCTGCCTCATTTTCAAAACTGGCATTAGGAAAATCTTTTGAAATATGGGAAAGTGCTTCAAAGTGTCAATATGGCATTTATGTTGGATGAATGTTAGGTAATTCTTATGCTACCAATTCTGTAGTGAATATTTGTCGAATCCTTCATGCGTGTAGGTATTTTGGAACATGGAATTTCACGCTGATGGGTTCTATGTAAATTGCATGTCTATTGTATAGAACTCGATCCAAGAGGATTTCTCTGTGAAAAACGCATGATTTTAGAAACTGAGACAAGGAGAAATCTACTAAATCAGAATAAAACTTTCTATGTGTAAATATACATTGTAAGGAAGATGAAAGTTCGATAATACAAATCTTCACAACTCATTAAAGTATGTTTGTCAAATCCGTGATGCATGTAACGTGTTCAGAACACGGAATGTCACGGTGAGTAAAACTAGGTAAATTACATATCTTTTGTGTATAACTCGCTCCAAGAACATTTTTCGGCCAAATCTGCCTCATTTTCTAAACTGGCGTTAAAAGGAACCCTTTGAAATCTGAGAAAATTCTTCAAAGTTCCAGTAAGCCTTGTATGGTGGATGAAAGTTCTGTAATCCACTTGCAAACAACTATGTAGTGAATATTTGTCGAATACGAGATACATGTAGTGTGTTCAGAACACGGAATTTCACGGTGATCGAATCCATGTTTATTACATTTCTATAGGTTAGAACCTGCTCCAAGAGGTTTTTGCCGTGAAATCTGCCTCAGTTTCGAAACTGGCATTTGGAAAGCTCTGTGAAATCAGAGAAAAAGCTTCTAAACATCAATATGCCTTGTACTGTGATGAAAGTCCTGTCATCCTCATGCAAACAACTCTATAGTTTATTTTTGTCGAATCGTTTCTGCATGTAGTGTGTTCGAAACACGTAATATCACAGCGGGGGAATCTATGTAATTTACGTATCTATTGGGTAGAACACGCTCCATCATTTATTTCCTTTGAAAACTGCCTGATTTTCGAAACTGCTATTAGGAAAAGCTGCGAACTCAGAGTTAATGTATCTATGTGACAATATGCCTTGTATGGTGGATGAAAGATCTGTAATACACATGTACATATCTCATTAAAAACGTTTCTCAAAACCTTGATGTATGTAGCCTGTTCGGAACACGGTCTTTCTCGGTGAAGGAAGCTATGTAAATTACATATCTATTGGTTAGAATACTCTCCAGGAGAGTTTTTCGGAAAAATCTGCCTCAGTTTCGAAACTGGTATTATAAAATCTCTGTGAAATCAGACTAAATGGTTTAAGTTGACAATATGTCATCATTGGTTTATTAAAGATCGTTAATTCACATGCTAACAACTCAGCAGTGAATATTTGTTGAATCCTTGTTGCATGAACCGTTTTTTAGGAACACGGAATGTTACGGTGATGGTATCTATGAAAATGAGTTGTCTATTGGATGGAACATGCAACAAGAGGATTTTTCTGGGAAAACTGCCTGATTATCGAAACTGACCTTACGAAAATTCTGGGAAATGTGAGTAAATATTTCTAGGTGAAAACATGTCTTGTAAGGTGGATGAAAATTTGATAATCCACATGCTCCCACTCATTAAAGAATGATTGTCGAATCCTTGATGCAAGTAAAATGTTCAGAACATGGAATGTTTCGGTGAGTGAACTACTTAAATTAAATATCTTTTGGGAAGAACTGGCTCCAAGAACATTTTCTGTGAAATCAGCTTCATTTTCCAAACTGGCGTTAGGAAAAACCTGAGAAATCTGAGAAAAAGTTTCTAAGTGTGAATATGCCTTGAATGGGGAATTTAAATCCGATAATCCACATAACCAACTTTGAAGGGAATACTTTTCGAAACCGTGAATTATTTAACGTGTTTGGAACACGGAAATTCACGGTAATGAAACTATGTAAATTAAAATTCTATTGGGTAGAACTAGCTTGAATAGAATTTTTCTGGGCAAATTGCATGATTTTCGAATTTGAGGTTTGGATAAAACTGCGAAATGAGAGTAAATATTTGTAGATGTAAATATGCCTGGTATGGTGGATGTAAGATTGGTAATCCAAATGCTAACATCTCTGTAGTGAATATTTGTCGAATCAGAGTTACATGAAACGTGTTCGGAACACAAAATGTCATGATGAGCACATCTATGTAAATTACCTCTCTATTGGGTAGAACTCGTTCCAAGTGCGTTTTTCTGCAAAATCTGCCTCTTTTTCAAATCTGGTATAAGGAAAAATCTTCGAAATATGAGAAAATGCTTCTAAGTGTCAATATGACATGATTGGTGGATGAAAGTCCGGTACTCCACTTGTTAACAAGAGTGTAGTAAATATTTTTCAAACCGTGATTCATGTAGCGCATTCAAAAAAAGAATTTAACGGTAATGAAAGTATGTAAATTAGAATTCTATTGGGTAGAACTGGCTAGACTAAAATATTTCAGCGAAAATTGCTTGATTGTCGAATGTTATGTTTGGATAAAGCTGCGAAATGAGAGAAAATATTTGTAGGTGTAAAAATGCCTTTATGTTGAAAGAAAGTTCAGTAATCCACATTTTCACAACATATTAAAGAATCTTTTTTCGAATCCGTGATGCATGTACCATGTTCTGAATGTGGAAATTCATGTTGATTGAAACAATGTAAACTACTTATCTATTCGGTAGAAGTCACTTCAAGGGAATTTTTCTGTGAAAACTGCTTCATTTTTGAAACTGGCGCTTGGCAAACGCTGCAAAATCTGAGAAAATACCTCTAAGTATCAATATTCAATGTTTTGTGATGAAAGTTCGGTAATCCACATGCTAACAAATCTGTAGTGAATATTTGTCGAATCAGTTATTCATGTAGAATGTTCGGAACACGGAAAGTCACAGTGAGAAAATTTATGTAAATTAACTTTCCATAGGTTAGAAATCGCTCCAAGAGTTTTTTCCTGAGATAACAGCCTGATTTTTGAAATGTGTTAGGAATAAGCTTTGAACTGAGATTAATCAATTGTAGGTGTAAATATGCCTTGTATGGTGGATGAAAGTTCTGTAATACACATGTACATAACTTTTAAAAATGTTTGTCAAATCCGAGAAGTATGTAGCGTTTTCGGGAATTGGAATGTCACTGTGAGGGAAACTATGTAAATTACATTTCTATTGGGAAGTACTTGCTCCACGAGAATTTTTTGTGAATCTGCCTCATTTTCAAAACTGGCATTAGGAAAATCTTTTGAAATATGGGAAAGTGATTCAAAGTGTCAATATGGCATTTATGGTGGATGAATGTTAGGTAATTCTTATGCTACCAATTCTGTAGTGAATATTTGTCGAATCCTTCATGCGTGTAGGTATTTTGGAACACGGAATTTCACGCTGATGGGTTATATGTAAATTGCATGTCTATTGGATAGAACTCGATCCAAGAGGATTTCTCTGTGAAAACTGCATGATTTTAGAAACTGAGTTAAGGAGAAATCTACTAAATCAGAATAAAGCATTCTATGTGTAAATATACATTGTAAGGAAGATGAAAGTTCGATAATACAAATGTTCACAACTCATTAAAGTATGTTTGTCAAATCTGTGATGAATGTAACGTGTTCAGAGCACGGAATGTCACGGTGAGTATAACTAGGTAAATTACATAACTTTTGTGTATAACTCGCTCTAAGAACATTTTTCGGCCAAATCTGCCTCATTTTCTAAACTGGCGTTAAAATTAACACTTTGAAATCTGAGAAAATTCTTCAAAGTGCCAGTAAGCCTTGTATGGTGGATGAAAGTGCTGAAATCCACATGCAAACAACTATGTAGTGAATATTTGTGGAATCCGAGATACATGTAGTGTGTTCAGAACACGGAATTTCACGGTGATCGAATCCATGTTTATTACATTTCTATAGGTTAGAACCTGCTCCAAGTGGTTTTTGCCGTGAAATCTGCCTCAGTTTCAAAACTGGCATTTGGAAAGCTCTGTGAAATCAGAGAAAAAGCTTCTAAACATCAATATGCCTTGTACTGTGATGAAAGTCCTGTCATCCTCATGCAAACAACTCTATAGTTTATTTTTGTCGAATCGTTTCTGCATGTAGTGTGTTCGAAACACGTAATATCACAGCGGGGGAATCTATGTAATTTACGTATCTATTGGGTAGAACACGCTCCATCATTTATTTCCTTTGAAAACTGCCTGATTTTCGAAACTGCTATTAGGAAAAGCTGCGAACTCAGAGTTAATGTATCTATGTGACAATATGCCTTGTATGGTGGATGAAAGATCTGTAATACACATGTACATATCTCATTAAAAACGTTTCTCAAAACCTTGATGTATGTAGCCTGTTAGGAACACGGTCTTTCTCGGTGAAGGAAGCTATGTAAATTACATATCTATTGGTTAGAATACTCTCCAGGAGAGTTTTTCGGAAAAATCTGCCTCAGTTTCGAAACTGGTATTATAAAATCTCTGTGAAATCAGACTAAATGTTTTAAGTTGACAATATGTCATCATTGGTTTATTAAAGATCGTTAATTCACATGTTAACAACTCAGCAGTGAATATTTGTTGAATCCTTGTTGCATGAACCGTTTTTTAGGAACACGGAATGTTACGGTGATGGTATCTATGAAAATGAGTTGTCTATTGGATGGAACATGCAACAAGAGGATTTTTCTGGGAAAACTGCCTGATTTTCAAAACTGACGTTAGGAAATTTCTGCGAAATGTGAGTAAATGTTTCTAGGTGAAAACATGCCTTGTAAGGTGGATGAAAATTTGATAATCCACATGCTCACACTCATTAAAGAATGATTGTCGAATCCTTGATGCATGGAATATGTTCAGAACACGGAATATCTCGGTGAGTGAACTATTTACATTACATATCTTTTGGGAAGAATTGGCTCCAAGAACATTTTCTTTGAAATCAGCATCTTTTTCCAAACTGGGGTTAGGAAACCATGAGAAATCGGAGAAAATGCTTCTAAGAGTTAAGATGCCTTGAATGGGGAATTTAAGTCTGGTAATCCACGTAACCAACTATGAAGGGAATACTTTTCAAATCCGTCTCTTATTTAGCACGTTCGGAAAAAAGAATTTCACGGTAATGAAACAATGTAAATTAGAATTCTATTGGGTAGAACTAGCTAGAATAGAATTTTTTGGCAAAAATTGCTTGATACTTGAATGGGATGTTTGGATAAAGCTGTGAAATGAGAGAAAATATTTGTAGGTGTAAAGAAGCCTTTATGTTGGAAGAAAGTTCGGTAATCCATATTTTCACAACATGTTAAAGAATCATTTTTCTAATCCGTGATGCATGTTCCATATTCGGAACGTGGAATTTCACGGTGATTGAAAAAATGTAAACTACTTGTCGATTCGGTAGAACTCACTTCAAGTTAATTTTTCTGTGAAAACTTGTTCATTTTTGAAACTGGCACTTGGAAAACGCTGCAAAATCTGAGAAAGTACTTCTAAGTATCAATACTCAATGTTTTGTGATGAAAGTTCGGTAATCCACATGCTAACAAATCTGTAGTGAATATTTGTCGAATCCGTTATGCATGTAGAATGTTTGGAACACGGAATGTCACAGTGAAGAAATTTATGTAAATTAATTTTCCATAGGTTAGAAATCGCTCCAAGAGTTTTTTCCTGAGATAACAGCCTGATTTTTGAAATGCGTTAGGAATAAGATGTGAACTCAGATTAATCAATTGTAGGTGTAAATATGCCTTGTATGTTGAATGAAAATTCGGCAATCCACATACTAACAACTCTGTAGAGAATATTTGTCGAATCCGAGATACGTGAAGAGTTTTTGGAACACATAATATCACGGTGAGCTAATCTAGGTAAATTAAATGTCTCTTGGTTAGAACTCAATCCAAGAGGTTTTTTCTGTGAAATCTGCCTCATTTTCTAAACTGGCATTCGGAAATTCCTTCAAAATCAGAGAAAATGCTTCAAACTGACAATATGCCTTGTATTGTGATGGAAGTTCATAAAGCCACATGCAAACAAACATGATGTGAATAAATGTAGAAAGCCTATGCATGTAGTTTGATCGTATGACGGAAATTTCCGGAGATGGAATCTATGTAAATTTCATGTCTATTGGTTAGAACGCGCTCCAAAAATTTTCTCCGGAGAAAATGGCCTGATTTTCGAAACTGGCACTAGGAAAAGCCTGCAAATTCAGAGTTAATGTTTCTAGGTTTAAATATGCCTTTTATGGTGGATGAAAGTTCTGTAATACACATGTACATAACTCATTAAAAATGTTTGTCATATCCGAGATGTATGTAGCGTTTTCGGGAATTGGAATGTCACTGTGAGGGAAACTATGTAAATTACATTTCTATTGGGAAGTACTTGCTCCACGAGAATTTTTTGTGAATCTGCCTCATTTTCAAAACTGGCATTAGGAAAATCTTTTGAAATATGGGAAAATGCTTCAAAGTGTCAATATGGCATTTATGTTGGATGAATGTTAGGTAATTCTTATGCTACCAATTCTGTAGTGAATATTTGTCGAATCCTTCATGCGTGTAGGTATTTTGGAACATGGAATTTCACGCTGATGGGTTCTATGTAAATTGCATGTCTATTGTATAGAACTCGATCCAAGAGGATTTCTCTGTGAAAAATGCATGATTTTAGAAACTGAGATAAGGAGAAATCTACTAAATCAGAATAAAACATTCTATGTGTAAATATACATTGTAAGGAAGATGAAAGTTCGATAATACAAATCTTCACAACTCATTAAAGTATGTTTGTCAAATCCGTGATGCATGTAACGTGTTCAGAACACGGAATGTCACGGTGAGTAAAACTAGGTAAATTACATATCTTTTGTGTATAACTCGCTCCAAGAACATTTTTCGGCCAAATCTGCCTCATTTTCTAAACTGGCGTTAAAAGGAACCCTTTGAAATCTGAGAAAATTCTTCAAAGTGCCAGTAAGCCTTGTATGGTGGATGAAAGTTCTGTAATCCACATGCAAACAACTATGTAGTGAATATTTGTCGAATCCGAGATACATGTAGTGTGTTCAGAACACGGAATTTCACGGTGATCGAATCCATATTTATTACATTTCTATAGGTTAGAACCTGCTCCAAGAGGTTTTTGCCGTGAAATCTGCCTCAGTTTCGAAACTGGCATTTGGAAAGCTCTGTGAAATCAGAGAAAAAGCTTCTAAACATCAATATGCCTTGTACTGTGATGAAAGTCCTGTCATCCTCATGCAAACAACTCTATAGTTTATTTTTGTCGAATCGTTTCTGCATGTAGTGTGTTCGAAACACGTAATATCACAGCGGGGGAATCTATGTAATTTACGTATCTATTGGGTAGAACACGCTCCATCATTTATTTCCTTTGAAAACTGCCTGATATTCGAAACTGCTATTAGGAAAAAGCTGCGAACTCAGAGTTAATGTATCTATGTGTCAATATGCCTTGTATGGTGGATGAAAGATCTGTAATACACATGTACATATCTCATTAAAAACGTTTCTCAAAACCTTGATGTATGTAGCCTGTTCGGAACACGGTCTTTCTCGGTGAGGGAAGCTATGTAAATTACATATCTATTGGCTAGAAAACTCTCCAGGAGAGTTTTTCGGAAAAATCTGCCTCAGTTTCGAAACTGGTATTATAAAAACTCTGTGAAATCAGACTAAATGGTTTAAGTTGACAATATGTCATCAATGGTTTATTAAAGATCGTTAATTCACATGCTAACAACTCAGCAGTGAATATTTGTTGAATCCTTGGTGCATGAACCGTTTTTTAGGAACACGGAATGTTACGGTGATGGTATCTATGAAAATGAGTTGTCTATTGGATGGAACATGCTACAAGAGGATTTTTCTGGGAAAACTGCCTGATTTTCGAAACTGACCTTACGAAAATTCTGGGAAATGTGAGTAAATATTTCTAGGTGAAAACATGTCTTGTAAGGTGGATGAAAATTTGATAATCCACATGCTCCCACTCATTAAAGAATGATTGTCGAATCCTTGATGCAAGTAAAATGTTCAGAACATGGAATGTTTCGGTGAGTGAACTACTTAAATTAAATATCTTTTGGGAAGAACTGGCTCCAAGAACATTTTCTGTGAAATCAGCTTCATTTTCCAAACTGGCGTTAGGAAAAACCTGAGAAATCTGAGAAAAAGTTTCTAAGTGTGAATATGCCTTAAATGGGGAATTTAAGTCCGATAATCCACATAACCAACTTTGAAGGGAATACTTTTCGAAACCGTGAATTATTTAACGTGTTTGGAACACGGAAATTCACGGTAATGAAACTATGTAAATTAAAATTCTATTGGGTAGAACTAGCTTGAATAGAATTTTTCTGGGCAAATTGCATGATTTTTGAATTTGAGGTTTGGATAAAACTGCGAAATGAGAGTAAATATTTGTAGATGTAAATGTGCCTGGTATGGTGGATGTAAGATTGGTAATCCAAATGCTAACATCTCTGTAGTGAATATTTGTCGAATCAGAGTTACATGAAACGTGTTCGGAACACAAAATGTCATGATGAGCACATCTATGTAAATTACCTCTCTATTGGGTAGAACTCGTTCAAAGTGCGTTTTTCTGCAAAATCTGCCTCTTTTTCAAATCTGGTATAAGGAAAAATCTTCGAAATATGAGAAAATGCTTCTAAGTGTCAATATGACATGATTGGTGGATGAAAGTCCGGTAATCCACTTGTTAACAAGAGTGTAGTAAATATTTTTCAAACCGTGATTCATGTAGCGCATTCAAAAAAAGAATTTAACGGTAATGAAAGTATGTAAATTAGAATTCTATTGGGTAGAACTGGCTAGACTAAAATATTTCAGCGAAAATTGCTTGATTGTCGAATGTTATGTTTGGATAAAGCTGCGAAATGAGAGAAAATATTTGTAGGTGTAAAAATGCCTTTATGTTGAAAGAAAGTTCAGTAATCCACATTTTCACAACATATTAAAGAATCTTTTTTCGAATCCGTGATGCATGTACCATGTTCTGAATGTGGAAATTCATGTTGATTGAAACAATGTAAACTACTTATCTATTCGGTAGAAGTCACTTCAAGGGAATTTTTCTGTGAAAACTGCTTCATTTTTGAAACTGGCGCTTGGCAAACGCTGCAAAATCTGAGAAAATACTTCTAAGTATCAATATTCAATGTTTTGTGATGAAAGTTCGGTAATCCACATGCTAACAAATCTGTAGTGAATATTTGTCGAATCAGTTATTCATGTAGAATGTTCGGAACACGGAAAGTCACAGTGAGAAAATTTATGTAAATTAACTTTCCATAGGTTAGAAATCGCTCCAAGAGTTTTTTCCTGAGATAACAGCCTGATTTTTGAAATGTGTTAGGAATAAGCTTTGAACTGAGATTAATCAATTGTAGGTGTAAATATGCCTTGTATGGTGGATGAAAGTTCTGTAATACACATGTACATAACTTTTAAAAATGTTTGTCAAATCCGAGAAGTATGTAGCGTTTTCGGGAATTGGAATGTCACTGTGAGGGAAACTATGTAAATTACATTTCTATTGGGAAGTACTTGCTCCACGAGAATTTTTTGTGAATCTGCCTCATTTTCAAAACTGGCATTAGGAAAATCTTTTGAAATATGGGAAAGTGATTCAAAGTGTCAATATGGCATTTATGGTGGATGAATGTTAGGTAATTCTTATGCTACCAATTCTGTAGTGAATATTTGTCGAATCCGTCATGCGTGTAGGTATTTTGGAACACGGAATTTCACGCTGATGGGTTCTATGTAAATTGCATGTCTATTGGATAGAACTCGATCCAAGAGGATTTCTCTGTGAAAACTGCATGATTTTAGAAACTGAGTTTAGGAGAAATCTACTAAATCAGAATAAAGCATTCTATGTGTAAATATACATTGTAAGGAAGATGAAAGTTCGATAATACAAATGTTCACAACTCATTAAAGTATGTTTGTCAAATCCGTGATGCATGTAACGTGTTCAGAACACGGAATGTCACGGTGAGTAAAACTAGGTAAATTACATAACTTTTGTGTATAACTCGCTCTAAGAACATTTTTCGGCCAAATCTGCCTCATTTTCTAAACTGGCGTTAAAATTAACACTTTGATCTGAGAAAATTCTTCAAAGTGCCATTAAGCCTTGTATGGTGGATGAAAGTGCTGAAATCCACATGCAAACAACTATGTAGTGAATATTTGTGGAATCCGAGATACATGTAGTGTGTTCAGAACACGGAATTTCACGGTGATCGAATCCATGTTTATTACATTTCTATAGGTTAGAACCTGCTCCAAGAGGTTTTTGCCGTGAAATCTGCCTCAGTTTCGAAACTGGCATTTGGAAAGCTCTGTGAAATCAGAGAAAATGCTTCTAAACATCAATATGCCTTGTACTGTGATGAAAGTCCTGTCATCCTCATGCAAACAACTCTATAGTTTATTTTTGTCGAATCGTTTCTGCATGTAGTGTGTTCGAAACCCGTAATATCACAGCGGGGGAATCTATGTAATTTACGTATCTATTGGGTAGAACACCCTCCAACATTTATTTCCTTTGAAAACTGCCTGATTTTCGAAACTGCTATTAGGAAAAAGCTGCGAACTCAGAGTTAATGTATCTATGTGTCAATATGCCTTGTATGGTGGATGAAAGATCTGTAATACACATGTACATAACTCATTAAAAATGTTTCTCCAATCCTTGATGTATGTAGCCTGTTCGGAACACGGTCTTTCTCGGTGAGGGAAGCTATGTAAATTACATATCTATTGGTTAGAACCATCTCCAGGAGAGTTTTACTGAAAAATCTGCCTCAGTTTCGAAACTGGTGGTATGAAAACGCTGTGAAATCTGAGTAAATGTTTTAAGGTGACAATATGTCTTCAATGGTTTATTAAAGATCGGTAATTCACATGATAACAACTCAGCAGTGTATATTTGTTGAATCCTTGGTGCATGAACCGTTTTTTAGGAACACGGAATGTTACAGTGATGGTATCTATGAAAATGAGTTGTCTATTGGATGGAACATGCAACAAGAGGATTTTTCTGGGAAAACTGCCTGATTTTCAAAACTGACGTTAGGAAAATTCTGCGAAATGTGAGTAAATGTTTCTAGGTGAAAACATGCCTTGTAAGGTGGATGAAAATTTGATAATCCACATGCTCACACTCATTAAAGAATGATTGTCGAATCCTTGATGCATGGAATATGTTCAGAACACGGAATATCTCGGTGAGTGAACTATTTACATTACATATCTTTTGGGAAGAATTGGCTCCAAGAACATTTTCTTTGAAATCAGCATCTTTTTCCAAACTGGGGTTAGATAACCATGAGAAATCGGAGAAAATGCTTCTAAGAGTTAAGATGCCTTGAATGGGGAATTTAAGTCTGGTAATCCACGTAACCAACTATGAAGGGAATACTTTTCAAATCCGTCTCTTATTTAGCACGTTCGGAAAAAAGAATTTCACGGTAATGAAACAATGTAAATTAGAATTCTATTGGGTAGAACTAGCTAGAATAGAATTTTTTGGCAAAAATTGCTTCATACTTGAATGGGATGTTTGGATAAAGCTGCGAAATGAGAGAAAATATTTGTAGGTGTAAAGAAGCCTTTATGGTGGAAGAAAGTTCGGTAATCCATATTTTCACAACATGTTAAAGAATCTTTTTTCTAATCCGTGATGCATGTTCCATATTCGGAACGTGGAATTTCACGGTGATTGAAAAAATGTAAACTACTTGTCGATTAGGTAGAACTCACTTCAAGTTAATTTTTCTGTGAAAACTTGTTCATTTTTGAAACTGGCGCTTGGAAAACGCTGCAAAATCTGAGAAAGTACTTCTAAGTATCAATACTCAATGTTTTGTGATGAAAGTTCGGTAATCCACATGCTAACAAATCTGTAGTGAATATTTGTCGAATCCGTTATGCATGTAGAATGTTTGGAACACGGAATGTCACAGTGAAGAAATTTATGTAAATTAATTTTCCATAGGTTAGAAATCGCTCCAAGAGTTTTTTCCTGAGATAACAGCCTGATTTTTGAAATGCGTTAGGAATAAGCTGCAAACTCAGATTAATCAATTGTAGGTGTAAATATGCCTTGTATGTTGGATGAAAGTTCGGCAATCCGCATACTAACAACTCTGTAGAGAATATTTGTCGAATCCGAGATACGTGAAGAGTTTTTGGAACACAGAATATCACGGTGAGCTAATCTAGGTAAATTAAATGTCTCTTGGTTAGAACTCACTCCAAGAGGTTTTTTCTGAGAAATCTGCCTCATTTTCTAAACTGGCATTCGGAAATTCCTTCAAAATCAGAGAAAATGCTTCAAACTGACAATATGCCTTGTATTGTGATGGAAGTTCATAAAGCCACATGCAAACAAACATGATGTGAATAAATGTAGAAAGCCTATGCATGTAGTTTGATCGTATGACGGAAATTTCCGGAGATGGAATCTATGTAAATTTCATGTCTATTGGTTAGAACGCGCTCCAAAAATTTTCTCCGGAGAAAATGGCCTGATTTTCGAAACTGGCACTAGGAAAAGCCTGCAAATTCAGAGTTAATGTTTCTAGGTTTAAATATGCCTTTTATGGTGGATGAAAGTTCTGTAATACACATGTACATAACTCATTAAAAATGTTTGTCAAATCCGAGATGTATGTAGCGTTTTCGGGAATTGGAATGTCACTGTGAGGGAAAATATGTAAATTACATTTCTATTGGGAAGTACTTGCTCCACGAGAATTTTTTTGAATCTGCCTCATTTTCAAAACTGGCATTAGGAAAATCTTTTGAAATATGGGAAAGTGTTTCAAAGTGTCAATATGGCATTTATGTTGGATGAATGTTAGGTAATTCTTATGCTACCAATTCTGTAGTGAATATTTGTCGAATCCTTCATGAGTGTAGGTATTTTGGAACATGGAATTTCACGCTGATGGGTTCTATGTAAATTGCATGTCTATTGTATAGAACTTGATCCAAGAGGTTTTCTCTGTGAAAAATGCATGATTTTAGAAACTGAGATAAGGAGAAATCTACTAAATCAGAATAAAACTTTCTATGTGTAAATATACATTGTAAGGAAAATGAAGTTCGATAATACAAATCTTCACAACTCATTAAAGTATGTTTGTCAAATCCGTGATGCATGTAACGTGTTCAGAACACGGAATGTCACGGTGAGTAAAACTAGGTAAATTACATATCTTTTGTGTATAACTCGCTCCAAGAACATTTTTCGGCCAAATCTGCCTCATTTTCTAAACTGGCGTTAAAAGGAACCCTTTGAAATCTGAGAAAATTCTTCAAAGTGCCAGTAAGCCTTGTATGGTGGATGAAAGTTCTGTAATCCACATGCAAACAACTATGTAGTGAATATTTGTGGAATCCGAGATACATGTAGTGTGTTCAGAACACGGAATTTCACGGTGATCGAATCCATGTTTATTACATTTCTATAGGTTAGAACCTGCTCCAAGAGGTTTTTGCCGTGAAATCTGCCTCAGTTTCGAAACTGGCATTTGGAAAGCTCTGTGAAATCAGAGAAAAAGCTTCTAAACATCAATATGCCTTGTACTGTGATGAAAGTCCTGTCATCCTCATGCAAACAACTCTATAGTTTATTTTTGTCGAATCGTTTCTGCATGTAGTGTGTTCGAAACACGTAATATCACAGCGGGGGAATCTATGTAATTTACGTATCTATTGGGTAGAACACGCTCCATCATTTATTTCCTTTGAAAACTGCCTGATTTTCGAAACTGCTATTAGGAAAAGCTGCGAACTCAGAGTTAATGTATCTATGTGACAATATGCCTTGTATGGTGGATGAAAGATCTGTAATACACATGTACATATCTCATTAAAAACGTTTCTCAAAACCTTGATGTATGTAGCCTGTTCGGAACACGGTCTTTCTCGGTGAAGGAAGCTATGTAAATTACATATCTATTGGTTAGAATACTCTCCAGGAGAGTTTTTCGGAAAAATCTGCCTCAGTTTCGAAACTGGTATTATAAAATCTCTGTGAAATCAGACTAAATGGTTTAAGTTGACAATATGTCATCATTGGTTTATTAAAGATCGTTAATTCACATGCTAACAACTCAGCAGTGAATATTTGTTGAATCCTTGTTGCATGAACCGTTTTTTAGGAACACGGAATGTTACGGTGATGGTATCTATGAAAATGAGTTGTCTATTGGATGGAACATGCAACAAGAGGATTTTTCTGGGAAAACTGCCTGATTATCGAAACTGACCTTACGAAAATTCTGGGAAATGTGAGTAAATATTTCTAGGTGAAAACATGTCTTGTAAGGTGGATGAAAATTTGATAATCCACATGCTCCCACTCATTAAAGAATGATTGTCGAATCCTTGATGCAAGTAAAATGTTCAGAACATGGAATGTTTCGGTGAGTGAACTACTTAAATTAAATATCTTTTGGGAAGAACTGGCTCCAAGAACATTTTCTGTGAAATCAGCTTCATTTTCCAAACTGGCGTTAGGAAAAACCTGAGAAATCTGAGAAAAAGTTTCTAAGTGTGAATATGCCTTAAATGGGGAATTTAAGTCCGATAATCCACATAACCAACTTTGAAGGGAATACTTTTCGAAACCGTGAATTATTTAACGTGTTTGGAACACGGAAATTCACGGTAATGAAACTATGTAAATTAAAATTCTATTGGGTAGAACTAGCTTGAATAGAATTTTTCTGGGCAAATTGCATGATTTTCGAATTTGAGGTTTGGATAAAACTGCGAAATGAGAGTAAATATTTGTAGATGTAAATATGCCTGGTATGGTGGATGTAAGATTGGTAATCCAAATGCTAACATCTCTGTAGTGAATATTTGTCGAATCAGAGTTACATGAAACGTGTTCGGAACACAAAATGTCATGATGAGCACATCTATGTAAATTACCTCTCTATTGGGTAGAACTCGTTCCAAGTGCGTTTTTCTGCAAAATCTGCCTCTTTTTCAAATCTGGTATAAGGAAAAATCTTCGAAATATGAGAAAATGCTTCTAAGTGTCAATATGACATGATTGGTGGATGAAAGTCCGGTAATCCACTTGTTAACAAGAGTGTAGTAAATATTTTTCAAACCGTGATTCATGTAGCGCATTCAAAAAAAGAATTTAACGGTAATGAAAGTATGTAAATTAGAATTCTATTGGGTAGAACTGGCTAGACTAAAATATTTCAGCGAAAATTGCTTGATTGTCGAATGTTATGTTTGGATAAAGCTGCGAAATGAGAGAAAATATTTGTAGGTGTAAAAATGCCTTTATGTTGAAAGAAAGTTCAGTAATCCACATTTTCACAACATATTAAAGAATCTTTTTTCGAATCCGTGATGCATGTACCATGTTCTGAATGTGGAAATTCATGTTGATTGAAACAATGTAAACTACTTATCTATTCGGTAGAAGTCACTTCAAGGGAATTTTTCTGTGAAAACTGCTTCATTTTTGAAACTGGCGCTTGGCAAACGCTGCAAAATCTGAGAAAATACCTCTAAGTATCAATATTCAATATTTTGTGATGAAAGTTCGGTAATCCACATGCTAACAAATCTGTAGTGAATATTTGTCGAATCAGTTATTCATGTAGAATGTTCGGAACACGGAAAGTCACAGTGAGAAAATTTATGTAAATTAACTTTCCATAGGTTAGAAATCGCTCCAAGAGTTTTTTCCTGAGATAACAGCCTGATTTTTGAAATGTGTTAGGAATAAGCTTTGAACTGAGATTAATCAATTGTAGGTGTAAATATGCCTTGTATGGTGGATGAAAGTTCTGTAATACACATGTACATAACTTTTAAAAATGTTTGTCAAATCCGAGAAGTATGTAGCGTTTTCGGGAATTGGAATGTCACTGTGAGGGAAACTATGTAAATTACATTTCTATTGGGAAGTACTTGCTCCACGAGAATTTTTTGTGAATCTGCCTCATTTTCAAAACTGGCATTAGGAAAATCTTTTGAAATATGGGAAAGTGATTCAAAGTGTCAATATGGCATTTATGGTGGATGAATGTTAGGTAATTCTTATGCTACCAATTCTGTAGTGAATATTTGTCGAATCCGTCATGCGTGTAGGTATTTTGGAACACGGAATTTCACGCTGATGGGTTCTATGTAAATTGCATGTCTATTGGATAGAACTCGATCCAAGAGGATTTCTCTGTGAAAACTGCATGATTTTAGAAACTGAGTTTAGGAGAAATCTACTAAATCAGAATAAAGCATTCTATGTGTAAATATACATTGTAAGGAAGATGAAAGTTCGATAATACAAATGTTCACAACTCATTAAAGTATGTTTGTCAAATCCGTGATGCATGTAACGTGTTCAGAACACGGAATGTCACGGTGAGTAAAACTAGGTAAATTACATAACTTTTGTGTATAACTCGCTCTAAGAACATTTTTCGGCCAAATCTGCCTCATTTTCTAAACTGGCGTTAAAATTAACACTTTGATCTGAGAAAATTCTTCAAAGTGCCATTAAGCCTTGTATGGTGGATGAAAGTGCTGTAATCCACATGCAAACAACTATGTAGTGAATATTTGTGGAATCCGAGATACATGTAGTGTGTTCAGAACACGGAATTTCACGGTGATCGAATCCATGTTTATTACATTTCTATAGGTTAGAACCTGCTCCAAGAGGTTTTTGCCGTGAAATCTGCCTCAGTTTCGAAACTGGCATTTGGAAAGCTCTGTGAAATCAGAGAAAATGCTTCTAAACATCAATATGCCTTGTACTGTGATGAAAGTCCTGTCATCCTCATGCAAACAACTCTATAGTTTATTTTTGTCGAATCGTTTCTGTATGTAGTGTGTTCGAAACACGTAATATCACAGCGGGGGAATCTATGTAATTTACGTATCTATTGGGTAGAACACGCTCCAACATTTATTTCCTTTGAAAACTGCCTGATTTTCGAAACTGCTATTAGGAAAAAGCTGCGAACTCAGAGTTAATGTATCTATGTGTCAATATGCCTTGTATGGTGGATGAAAGATCTGTAATACACATGTACATAACTCATTAAAAATGTTTCTCAAATCCTTGATGTATGTAGCCTGTTCGGAACACGGTCTTTCTCGGTGAGGGAAGCTATGTAAATTACATATCTATTGGTTAGAACCATCTCCAGGAGAGTTTTACTGAAAAATCTGCCTCAGTTTCGAAACTGGTGTTATGAAAACGCTGTGAAATCTGAGTAAATGTTTTAAGGTGACAATATGTCTTCAATGGTTTATTAAAGATCGGTAATTCACATGATAACAACTCAGCAGTGTATATTTGTTGAATCCTTGGTGCATGAACCGTTTTTTAGGAACACGGAATGTTACAGTGATGGTATCTAAGAAAATGAGTTGTCTATTGGATGGAACATGCAACAAGAGGATTTTTCTGGGAAAACTGCCTGATTTTCAAAACTGACGTTAGGAAATTTCTGCGAAATGTGAGTAAATGTTTCTAGGTGAAAACATGCCTTGTAAGGTGGATGAAAATTTGATAATCCACATGCTCACACTCATTAAAGAATGATTGTCGAATCCTTGATGCATGGAATATGTTCAGAACACGGAATATCTCGGTGAGTGAACTATTTACATTACATATCTTTTGGGAAGAATTGGCTCCAAGAACATTTTCTTTGAAATCAGCATCTTTTTCCAAACTGGGGTTAGGAAACCATGAGAAATCGGAGAAAATGCTTCTAAGAGTTAAGATGCCTTGAATGGGGAATTTAAGTCTGGTAATCCACGTAACCAACTATGAAGGGAATACTTTTCAAATCCGTCTCTTATTTAGCACGTTCGGAAAAAAGAATTTCATGGTAATGAAACAATGTAAATTAGAATTCTATTGGGTAGAACTAGCTAGAATAGAATTTTTTGGCAAAAATTGCTTGATACTTGAATGGGATGTTTGGATAAAGCTGCGAAATGAGAGAAAATATTTGTAGGTGTAAAGAAGCCTTTATGTTGGAAGAAAGTTCGGTAATCCATATTTTCACAACATGTTAAAGAATCTTTTTTCTAATCCGTGATGCATGTTCCATATTCAGAACGTGGAATTTCACGGTGATTGAAAAAATGTAAACTACTTGTCGATTCGGTAGAACCCACTTCAAGTTAATTTTTCTGTGAAAACTTGTTCATTTTTGAAACTGGCGCTTGGAAAACGCTGCAAAATCTGAGAAAGTACTTCTAAGTATCAATACTCAATGTTTTGTGATGAAAGTTCGGTAATCCACATGCTAACAAATCTGTAGTGAATATTTGTCGAATCCGTTATGCATGTAGAATGTTTGGAACACGGAATGTCACAGTGAAGAAATTTATGTAAATTAATTTTCCATAGGTTAGAAATCGCTCCAAGAGTTTTTTCCTGAGATAACAGCCTGATTTTTGAAATGCGTTAGGAATAAGCTGCGAACTCAGATTAATCAATTGTAGGTGTAAATATGCCTTGTATGTTGGATGAAAGTTCGGCAATCCGCATACTAACAACTCTGTAGAGAATATTTGTCGAATCCGAGATACATGAAGAGTGTTTGGAACACAGAATATCACGGTGAGCTAATCTAGGTAAATTAAATGTCTCTTGGTTAGAACTCACTCCAAGAGGTTTTTTCTGTGAAATCTGCCTCATTTTCTAAACTGGCATTCGGAAATTCCTTCAAAATCAGAGAAAATGCTTCAAACTGACAATATGCCTTGTATTGTGATGGAAGTTCATAAAGCCACATGCAAACAAACATGATGTGAATAAATGTAGAAAGCCTATGCATGTAGTTTGATCGTATGATGGAAATTTCTGGAGATGGAATCTATGTAAATTTCATGTCTATTGGTTAGAACGTGCTCCAAAAATTTTCTCCGGAGAAAATGGCCTGATTTTCGAAACTGGCATTAGGAAAAGCCTGCAAATTCAGAGTTAATATTTCTAGGTTTAAATATGCCTTGTATGGTGGATGAAAGTTCTGTAATACACATGTACATAACTCATTAAAAATGTTTGTCAAATCCGAGATGTATGTAGCGTTTTCGGGAATTGGAATGTCACTGTGAGGGAAAATATGTAAATTACATTTCTATTGGGAAGTACTTGCTCCACGAGAATTTTTTGTGAATTTGCCTCATTTTCAAAACTGGCATTAGGAAAATCTTTTGAAATATGGGAAAGTGCTTCAAAGTGTCAATATGGCATTTATGTTGGATGAATGTTAGGTAATTCTTATGCTACCAATTCTGTAGTGAATATTTGTCGAATCCTTCATGCGTGTAGGTATTTTGGAACATGGAATTTCACGCTGATGGGTTCTATGTAAATTGCATGTCTATTGGATAGAACTCGATCCAAGAGGATTTCTCTGTGATAAATGCATGATTTTAGAAACTGAGATAAGGAGAAATCTACTAAATCAGAATAAAACTTTCTATGTGTATATATACATTGTAAGGAAGATGAAAGTTCGATAATACAAATCTTCACAACTCATTAAAGTATGTTTGTCAAATCCGTGATGCATGTAACGTGTTCAGAACACGGAATGTCACGGTGAGTAAAACTAGGTAAATTACATAACTTTTGTGTATAACTCGCTCCAAGAACATTTTTCGGCCAAATCTGCCTCATTTTCTAAACTGGCGTTAAAAGGAACCCTTTGAAATCTGAGAAAATTCTTCAAAGTGCCAGTAAGCCTTGTATGGTGGATGAAAGTTCTGTAATCCACATGCAAACAACTATGTAGTGAATATTTGTCGAATACGAGATACATGTAGTGTGTTCAGAACACGGAATTTCACGGTGATCGAATCCATGTTTATTACATTTCTATAGGTTAGAACCTGCTCCAAGAGGTTTTTGCCGTGAAATCTGCCTCAGTTTCGAAACTGGCATTTGGAAAGCTCTGTGAAATCAGAGAAAATGCTTCTAAACATCAATATGCCTTGTACTGTGATGAAAGTCCTGTCATCCTCATGCAAACAACTCTATAGTTTATTTTTGTCGAATCGTTTCTGCATGTAGTGTGTTCGAAACACGTAATATCACAGCGGGGGAATCTATGTAATTTACGTATCTATTGGGTAGAACACGCTCCATCATTTATTTCCTTTGAAAACTGCCTGATTTTCGAATCTGCTATTAGGAAAAGCTGCGAACTCAGAGTTAATGTATCTATGTGTCAATATCCCTTGTATGGTGGATGAAAGATCTGTAATACACATGTACATATCTCATTAAAAACGTTTCTCAAAACCTTGATGTATGTAGCCTGTTCGGAACACGGTCTTTCTCGGTGAAGGAAGCTATGTAAATTACATATCTATTGGTTAGAATACTCTCCAGGAGAGTTTTTCGGAAAAATCTGCCTCAGTTTCGAAACTGGTATTATAAAATCTCTGTGAAATCAGACTAAATGGTTTAAGTTGACAATATGTCATCATTGGTTTATTAAAGATCGTTAATTCACATGCTAACAACTCAGCAGTGAATATTTGTTGAATCCTTGTTGCATGAACCGTTTTTTAGGAACACGGAATGTTACGGTGATGGTATCTATGAAAATGAGTTGTCTATTGGATGGAACATGCAACAAGAGGATTTTTCTGGGAAAACTGCCTGATTATCGAAACTGACCTTACGAAAATTCTGGGAAATGTGAGTAAATATTTCTAGGTGAAAACATGTCTTGTAAGGTGGATGAAAATTTGATAATCCACATGCTCCCACTCATTAAAGAATGATTGTCGAATCCTTGATGCAAGTAAAATGTTCAGAACACGGAATGTTTCGGTGAGTGAACTACTTAAATTAAATATCTTTTGGGAAGAACTGGCTCCAAGAACATTTTCTGTGAAATCAGCTTCATTTTCCAAACTGGCGTTAGGAAATACCTGAGAAATCTGAGAAAAAGTTTCTAAGTGTGAATATGCCTTAAATGGGGAATTTAAGTCCGATAATCCACATAACCAACTTTGAAGGGAATACTTTTCGAAACCGTGAATTATTTAACGTGTTTGGAACACGGAAATTCACGGTAATGAAACTATGTAAATTAAAATTCTATTGGGTAGAACTAGCTTGAATAGAATTTTTCTGGGCAAATTGCATGATTTTCGAATTTGAGGTTTGGATAAAACTGCGAAATGAGAGTAAATATTTGTAGATGTAAATATGCCTGGTATGGTGGATGTAAGATTGGTAATCCAAATGCTAACATCTCTGTAGTGAATATTTGTCGAATCAGAGTTACATGAAACGTGTTCGGAACACAAAATGTCATGATGAGCACATCTATGTAAATTACCTCTCTATTGGGTAGAACTCATTCCAAGTGCGTTTTTCTGCAAAATCTGCCTCTTTTTCAAATCTGGTATAAGGAAAAATCTTCGAAATATGAGAAAATGCTTCTAAGTGTCAATATGACATGATTGGTGGATGAAAGTCCGGTAATCCACTTGTTAACAAGAGTGTAGTAAATATTTTTCAAACCGTGATTCATGTAGCGCATTCAAAAAAAGAATTTAACGGTAATGAAAGTATGTAAATTAGAATTCTATTGGGTAGAACTGGCTAGACTAAAATATTTCAGCGAAAATTGCTTGATTGTCGAATGTTATGTTTGGATAAAGCTGCGAAATGAGAGAAAATATTTGTAGGTGTAAAAATGCCTTTATGTTGAAAGAAAGTTCAGTAATCCACATTTTCACAACATATTAAAGAATCTTTTTTCGAATCCGTGATGCATGTACCATGTTCTGAATGTGGAAATTCATGTTGTTTGAAACAATGTAAACTACTTATCTATTCGGTAGAAGTCACTTCAAGGGAATTTTTCTGTGAAAACTGCTTCATTTTTGAAACTGGCGCTTGGCAAACGCTGCAAAATCTGAGAAAATACCTCTAAGTATCAATATTCAATGTTTTGTGATGAAAGTACGGTAATCCACATGCTAACAAATCTGTAGTGAATATTTGTCGAATCAGTTATTCATGTAGAATGTTCGGAACACGGAAAGTCACAGTGAGAAAATTTATGTAAATTAACTTTCCATAGGTTAGAAATCGCTCCAAGAGTTTTTTCCTGAGATAACAGCCTGATTTTTGAAATGTGTTAGGAATAAGCTTTGAACTGAGATTAATCAATTGTAGGTGTAAATATGCCTTGTATGGTGGATGAAAGTTCTGTAATACACATGTACATAACTTTTAAAAATGTTTGTCAAATCCGAGAAGTATGTAGCGTTTTCGGGAATTGGAATGTCACTGTGAGGGAAACTATGTAAATTACATTTCTATTGGGAAGTACTTGCTCCACGAGAATTTTTTGTGAATCTGCCTCATTTTCAAAACTGGCATTAGGAAAATCTTTTGAAATATGGGAAAGTGATTCAAAGTGTCAATATGGCATTTATGGTGGATGAATGTTAGGTAATTCTTATGCTACCAATTCTGTAGTGAATATTTGTCGAATCCTTCATGCGTGTAGGTATTTTGGAACACGGAATTTCACGCTGATGGGTTCTATGTAAATTGCATGTCTATTGGATAGAACTCGATCCAAGAGGATTTCTCTGTGAAAACTGCATGATTTTAGAAACTGAGATAAGGAGAAATCTACTAAATCAGAATAAAGCATTCTATGTGTAAATATACATTGTAAGGAAGATGAAAGTTCGATAATACAAATGTTCACAACTCATTAAAGTATGTTTGTCAAATCCGTGATGCATGTAACGTGTTCAGAACACGGAATGTCACGGTGAGTAAAACTAGGTAAATTACATAACTTTTGTGTATAACTCGCTCTAAGAACATTTTTCGGCCAAATCTGCCTCATTTTCTAAACTGGCGTTAAAATTAACACTTTGATCTGAGAAAATTCTTCAAAGTGCCAGTAAGCCTTGTATGGTGGATGAAAGTGCTGAAATCCACATGCAAACAACTGTGTAGTGAATATTTGTGGAATCCGAGATACATGTAGTGTGTTCAGAACACGGAATTTCACGGTGATCGAATCCATGTTTATTACATTTCTATAGGTTAGAACCTGCTCCAAGAGGTTTTTGCCGTGAAATCTGCCTCAGTTTCGAAACTGGCATTTGGAAAGCTCTGTGAAATCAGAGAAAATGCTTCTAAACATCAATATGCCTTGTACTGTGATGAAAGTCCTGTCATCCTCATGCAAACAACTCTATAGTTTATTTTTGTCGAATCGTTTCTGCATGTAGTGTGTTCGAAACACGTAATATCACAGCGGGGGAATCTATGTAATTTACGTATCTATTGGGTAGAACACGCTCCATCATTTATTTCCTTTGAAAACTGCCTGATTTTCGAAACTGCTATTAGGAAAAAGCTGCGAACTCAGAGTTAATGTATCTATGTGTCAATATGCCTTGTATGGTGGATGAAAGATCTGTAATACACATGTACATAACTCATTAAAAATGTTTCTCAAATCCTTGATGTATGTAGCCTGTTCGGAACACGGTCTTTCTCGGTGAGGGAAGCTATGTAAATTACATATCTATTGGTTAGAACCATCTCCAGGAGAGTTTTACTGAAAAATCTGCCTCAGTTTCGAAACTGGTGTTATGAAAACGCTGTGAAATCTGAGTAAATGTTTTAAGGTGACAATATGTCTTCAATGGTTTATTAAAGATCGGTAATTCACATGATAACAACTCAGCAGTGTATATTTGTTGAATCCTTGGTGCATGAACCGTTTTTTAGGAACACGGAATGTTACAGTGATGGTATCTATGAAAATGAGTTGTCTATTGGATGGAACATGCAACAAGAGGATTTTTCTGGGAAAACTGCCTGATTTTCAAAACTGACGTTAGGAAATTTCTGCAAAATGTGAGTAAATGTTTCTAGGTGAAAACATGCCTTGTAAGGTGGATGAAAATTTGATAATCCACATGCTCACACTCATTAAAGAATGATTGTCGAATCCTTGATGCATGGAATATGTTCAGAACACGGAATATCTCGGTGAGTGAACTATTTACATTACATATATTTTGGGAAGAATTGGCTCCAAGAACATTTTCTGTGAAATCAGCATCTTTTTCCAAACTGGGGTTAGGAAACCATGAGAAATCGGAGAAAATGCTTCTAAGAGTTAAGATGCCTTGAATGGGGAATTTAAGTCTGGTAATCCACGTAACCAACTATGAAGGGAATACTTTTCAAATCCGTCTCTTATTTAGCACGTTCGGAAAAAAGAATTTCACGGTAATGAAACAATGTAAATTAGAATTCTATTGGGTAGAACTAGCTAGAATAGAATTTTTTGGCAAAAATTGCTTGATACTTGAATGGGATGTTTGGATAAAGCTGCGAAATGAGAGAAAATATTTGTAGGTGTAAAGAAGCCTTTATGTTGGAAGAAAGTTCGGTAATCCATATTTTCACAACATGTTAAAGAATCTTTTTTCTAATCCGTGATGCATGTTCCATATTCGGAACGTGGAATTTCACGGTGATTGAAAAAATGTAAACTACTTGTCGATTCGGTAGAACTCACTTCAAGTTAATTTTTCTGTGAAAACTTGTTCATTTTTGAAACTGGCGCTTGGAAAACGCTGCAAAATCTGAGAAAGTACTTCTAAGTATCAATACTCAATGTTTTGTGATGAAAGTTCGGTAATCAACATGCTAACAAATCTGTAGTGAATATTTGTCGAATCCGTTATGCATGTAGAATGTTTGGAACACGGAATGTCACAGTGAAGAAATTTATGTAAATTAATTTTCCATAGGTTAGAAATCGCTCCAAGAGTTTTTTCCTGAGATAACAGCCTGATTTTTGAAATGTGTTAGGAATAAGCTTTGAACTGAGATTAATCAATTGTAGGTGTAAATATGCCTTGTATGGTGGATGAAAGTTCTGTAATACACATGTACATAACTTTTAAAAATGTTTGTCAAATCCGAGAAGTATGTAGCGTTTTCGGGAATTGGAATGTCACTGTGAGGGAAACTATGTAAATTACATTTCTATTGGGAAGTACTTGCTCCACGAGAATTTTTTGTGAATCTGCCTCATTTTCAAAACTGGCATTAGGAAAATCTTTTGAAATATGGGAAAGTGATTCAAAGTGTCAATATGGCATTTATGGTGGATGAATGTTAGGTAATTCTTATGCTACCAATTCTGTAGTGAATATTTGTCGAATCCTTCATGCGTGTAGGTATTTTGGAACACGGAATTTCACGCTGATGGGTTCTATGTAAATTGCATGTCTATTGGATAGAACTCGATCCAAGAGGATTTCTCTGTGAAAACTGCATGATTTTAGAAACTGAGATAAGGAGAAATCTACTAAATCAGAATAAAGCATTCTATGTGTAAATATACATTGTAAGGAAGATGAAAGTTCGATAATACAAATGTTCACAACTCATTAAAGTATGTTTGTCAAATCCGTGATGCATGTAACGTGTTCAGAACACGGAATGTCACGGTGAGTAAAACTAGGTAAATTACATAACTTTTGTGTATAACTCGCTCTAAGAACATTTTTCGGCCAAATCTGCCTCATTTTCTAAACTGGCGTTAAAATTAACACTTTGATCTGAGAAAATTCTTCAAAGTGCCAGTAAGCCTTGTATGGTGGATGAAAGTGCTGAAATCCACATGCAAACAACTGTGTAGTGAATATTTGTGGAATCCGAGATACATGTAGTGTGTTCAGAACACGGAATTTCACGGTGATCGAATCCATGTTTATTACATTTCTATAGGTTAGAACCTGCTCCAAGAGGTTTTTGCCGTGAAATCTGCCTCAGTTTCGAAACTGGCATTTGGAAAGCTCTGTGAAATCAGAGAAAATGCTTGTAAACATCAATATGCCTTGTACTGTGATGAAAGTCCTGTCATCCTCATGCAAACAACTCTATAGTTTATTTTTGTCGAATCGTTTCTGCATGTAGTGTGTTCGAAACACGTAATATCACAGCGGGGGAATCTATGTAATTTACGTATCTATTGGGTAGAACACGCTCCATCATTTATTTCCTTTGAAAACTGCCTGATTTTCGAAACTGCTATTAGGAAAAAGCTGCGAACTCAGAGTTAATGTATCTATGTGTCAATATGCCTTGTATGGTGGATGAAAGATCTGTAATACACATGTACATAACTCATTAAAAATGTTTCTCAAATACTTGATGTATGTAGCCTGTTCGGAACACGGTCTTTCTCGGTGAGGGAAGCTATGTAAATTACATATCTATTGGTTAGAACCATCTCCAGGAGAGTTTTACTGAAAAATCTGCCTCAGTTTCGAAACTGGTGTTATGAAAACGCTGTGAAATCTGAGTAAATGTTTTAAGGTGACAATATGTCTTCAATGGTTTATTAAAGATCGGTAATTCACATGATAACAACTCAGCAGTGTATATTTGTTGAATCCTTGGTGCATGAACCGTTTTTTAGGAACACGGAATGTTACAGTGATGGTATCTATGAAAATGAGTTGTCTATTGGATGGAACATGCAACAAGAGGATTTTTCTGGGAAAACTGCCTGATTTTCAAAACTGACGTTAGGAAATTTCTGCAAAATGTGAGTAAATGTTTCTAGGTGAAAACATGCCTTGTAAGGTGGATGAAAATTTGATAATCCACATGCTCACACTCATTAAAGAATGATTGTCGAATCCTTGATGCATGGAATATGTTCAGAACACGGAATATCTCGGTGAGTGAACTATTTACATTACATATATTTTGGGAAGAATTGGCTCCAAGAACATTTTCTGTGAAATCAGCATCTTTTTCCAAACTGGGGTTAGGAAACCATGAGAAATCGGAGAAAATGCTTCTAAGAGTTAAGATGCCTTGAATGGGGAATTTAAGTCTGGTAATCCACGTAACCAACTATGAAGGGAATACTTTTCAAATCCGTCTCTTATTTAGCACGTTCGGAAAAAAGAATTTCACGGTAATGAAACAATGTAAATTAGAATTCTATTGGGTAGAACTAGCTAGAATAGAATTTTTTGGCAAAAATTGCTTGATACTTGAATGGGATGTTTGGATAAAGCTGCGAAATGAGAGAAAATATTTGTAGGTGTAAAGAAGCCTTTATGTTGGAAGAAAGTTCGGTAATCCATATTTTCACAACATGTTAAAGAATCTTTTTTCTAATCCGTGATGCATGTTCCATATTCGGAACGTGGAATTTCACGGTGATTGAAAAAATGTAAACTACTTGTCGATTCGGTAGAACTCAGTTCAAGTTAATTTTTCTGTGAAAACTTGTTCATTTTTGAAACTGGCGCTTGGAAAACGCTGCAAAATCTGAGAAAGTACTTCTAAGTATCAATACTCAATGTTTTGTGATGAAAGTTCGGTAATCAACATGCTAACAAATCTGTAGTGAATATTTGTCGAATCCGTTATGCATGTAGAATGTTTGGAACACGGAATGTCACAGTGAAGAAATTTATGTAAATTAATTTTCCATAGGTTAGAAATCGCTCCAAGAGTTTTTTCCTGAGATAACAGCCTGATTTTTGAAATGCGTTAGGAATAAGCTGCGAACTCAGATTAATCAATTGTAGGTGTAAATATGCCTTGTATGGTGGATGAAAGTTCGGCAATCCGCATACTAACAACTCTGTAGAGAATATTTGTCGAATCCGAGATACATGAAGAGTGTTTGGAACACAGAATATCACGGTGAGCTAATCTAGGTAAATTAAATGTCTCTTGGTTATAACTCAATCCAAGAGGTTTTTTCTGTGAAATCTGCCTCATTTTCTAAACTGGCATTCGGAAATTCCTTCAAAATCAGAGAAAATGCTTCAAACTGACAATATGCCTTGTATTGTGATGGAAGTTCATAAAGCCACATGCAAACAAACATGATGTGAATAAATGTAGGAAGCCTATGCATGTAGTTTGATCGTATGACGGAAATTTCTGGAGATGGAATCTATGAAAATTTCATGTCTATTGGTTAGAACGTGCTCCAAAAATTTTCTCCGGAGAAAATGGCCTGATTTTCGAAACTGGCATTAGGAAAAGCCTGCAAATTCAGAGTTAATGTTTCTAGGTTTAAATATGCCTTGTATGGTGGATGAAAGTTCTGTAATACACATGTACATAACTCATTAAAAATGTTTGTCAAATCCGAGATGTATGTAGCGTTTTCGGGAATTGGAATGTCACTGTGAGGGAAAATATGTAAATTACATTTCTATTGGGAAGTACTTGCTCCACGAGAATTTTTTGTGAATCTGCCTCATTTTCAAAAGTGACATTAGGAAAATCTTTTGAAATATGGGAAAGTGCTTCAAAGTGTCAATATGGCATTTATGTTGGATGAATGTTAGGTAATTCTTATGCTACCAATTCTGTAGTGAATATTTGTCGAATCCTTCATGCGTGTAGGTATTTTGGAACATGGAATTTCACGCTGATGGGTTCTATGTAAATTGCATGTCTATTGGATAGAACTAGATCCAAGAGGATTTCTCTGTGAAAAATGCATGATTTTAGAAACTGAGATAAGGAGAAATCTACTAAATCAGAATAAAACTTTCTATGTGTAAATATACATTGTAAGGAAGATGAAAGTTCGATACTACAAATGTTCACAACTCATTAAAGTATGTTTGTCAAATCCGTGATGCATGTAACGTGTTCAGAACACGGAATGTCACGGTGAGTAAAACTAGGTAAATTACATAACTTTTGTGTATAACTCGCTCCAAGAACATTTTTCGGCCAAATCTGCCTCATTTTCTAAACTGGCGTTAAAAGGAACCCTTTGAAATCTGAAAAAATTCTTCAAAGTGCCAGTAAGCCTTGTATGGTGGATGAAAGTTCTGTAATCCACATGCAAACAACTATGAAGTGAATATTTGTCGAATACGAGATACATGTAGTGTGTTCAGAACACGGAATTTCACGGTGATCGAATCCATGTTTATTACATTTCTATAGGTTAGAACCTGCTCCAAGAGGTTTTTGCCGTGAAATCTGCCTCAGTTTCGAAACTGGCATTTGGAAAGCTCTGTGAAATCAGAGAAAAAGCTTCTAAACATCAATATGCCTTGTACTGTGATGAAAGTCCTGTCATCCTCATGCAAACAACTCTATAGTTTATTTTTGTCGAATCGTTTCTGCATGTAGTGTGTTCGAAACACGTAATATCACAGCGGGGGAATCTATGTAATTTACGTATCTATTGGGTAGAACACGCTCCATCATTTATTTCCTTTGAAAACTGCCTGATTTTCGAAACTGCTATTAGGAAAAGCTGCGAACTCAGAGTTAATGTATCTATGTGTCAATATGCCTTGTACGGTGGATGAAAGATCTGTAATACACATGTACATAACTCATTAAAAATGTTTCTCCAATCCTTGATGTATGTAGCCTGTTCGGAACACGGTCTTTCTCGGTGAGGGAAGCTATGTAAATTACATATCTATTGGTTAGAACCATCTCCAGGAGAGTTTTACTGAAAAATCTGCCTCAGTTTCGAAACTGGTGGTATGAAAACGCTGTGAAATCTGAGTAAATGTTTTAAGGTGACAATATGTCTTCAATGGTTTATTAAAGATCGGTAATTCACATGCTAACAACTCAGCAGTGAATATTTGTTGAATCCTTGGTGCATGAACCGTTTTTTAGGAACACGGAATGTTACAGTGATGGTATCTATGAAAATGAGTTGTCTATTGGATGGAACATGCAACAAGAGGATTTTTCTGGGAAAACTGCCTTATTTTCAAAACTGACGTTAGGAAATTTCTGCGAAATGTGAGTAAATGTTTCTAGGTGAAAACATGTCTTGTAAGGTGGATGAAAATTTGATAATCCACATGCTCACACTCATTAAAGAATGATTGTCGAATCCTTGATGCATGGAATATGTTCAGAACACGGAATATCACGGTGAGTGAACTAGTTAAATTACATATCTTTTGGGAAGAAATGGCTCCAAGAACATTTTCTATGAAATCAGCATCGTTTTCCAAACTGGTGTTAGGAAACCATGAGAAATCGGAGAAAATGCTTCTAAGAGTGAAGATGCCTTGAATGGGGAATTTATGTCCGGTAATCCACGTAACCAACTAAGAAGGGAATTATATTCGAATCAGTCACTTATTTAGCACGTTCGGAATAAAGAATTTCACGGTAATGAAACTATGTAAATTAGAATTCTATTGGGTAGAACTAGCTAGAATAGAATTTTTTGGCAAAACTTGCTTGATTCTCGAATGGGATGTTTGGATAAAGCTGCGAAATGAGAGAAAATACTTGTAGGTGTAAAGATGCCTTTATGTTGGAAGAAAGTTCGCTAATTCACATTTTCACAACATGTTACAGAATCTTTTTTCTAATACGTGATGCATGTTCCATGTTCGGAACGTGGAATTTCATGGTGATTGAAACAATGTAAACTAATTGTCGATTCTATAGAACTCACTTCAAGGGAATTTTTCTCTGAAAACTGCTTCATTTTTGAAACTGGCGCTTGGAAAACGCTGCAAAATCTGAGAAAATAGTTCTAAGTATCAATATTCAATGTTTTGTGATGAAAGTTTGGTAATCCACATGCTAACAAATCTGTAGTGAATATTTGTCGAATCCGTTATGCATGTAGAATGTTTGGAACACAGAATGTCACAGTGAGGAAATTTATGTAAATTAACTTTCCATAGGTTAGAAATCGCTCCAAGAGTTTTTTCCTGAGATAACAGCCTGATTTTTGAAATGCGTTAGGAATAAGCTGCGAACTCAGATTAATCAATTGTAGGTGTAAATATGCCTTGTATGTTGGATGAAAGTTCGGCAATCTGCATACTAACAACTCTGTAGAGAATATCTGTCCAAACCGAGATACATGAAGAGTGTTTGGAACACAGAATATCACGGTGAGCTAATCTAGGTAAATTAAATGTCTCTTGGTTAGAACTCAATCCAAGAGTTTTTTTCTGTGAAATCTGCCTCATTTTCTAAACTGGCATTCGGAAATCCTTAAAAAAATCAGAGAAAATGCTTCAAACTGACAATATGCCTTTTATTGTGATGGAAGTTCATAAAGCCACATGCAAACAAACATGATGTGAATAATTGTAGAAAGCCTATGCATGTAGCGTGATCGTATGACAGAAATTTCCGGAGATGGAATCTATGTAAATTTCATGTCTATTGGTTAGAACTCGCTCCAAAAATTTTTTCCGGGGAAAATGGCCTGATTTTCGAAACTGGCATTAGGAAAAGCCTGCAAATTCAGAGTTAATATTTCTAGGTTTAAATATGCCTTGTATGGTGGATGAAAGTTCTGTAATACACATGTACATAACTAATTAAAAATGTTTGTCAAATCCGAGAATTATGTAGCGTTTTCTGGAATTGGAATGTCACTGTGAGGGAAACTATGTAAATTACATTTCTATTGGGAAGTACTTGCTCCACGAGAATTTTTTGTGAATCTGCCTCATTTTCAAATCTGGCATTAGGAAAATCTTTTGAAATATGGGAAAGTGCTTCAAAGTGTCAATATGGCATTTATGTTGGATGAATGTTAGGTAATTCTTATGCTACCAATACTGTAGTGAATATTTGTCGAATCCTTCATGCGTGTAGGTGTTTTGGAACATGGAATTTCACGCTGATGGGTTCTATGTAAATTGCATGTCTATTGGATAGAACTCGATCCAAGAGGATTTCTCTGTGAAAAATGCATGATTTTAGAAACTGAGATAAGGAGAAATCTACTAAATCAGAATAAAACTTTCTATGTGTAAATATACATTGTAAGGAAGATGAAAGTTCGATAATACAAATGTTCACAACTCATTAAAGTATGTTTGTCAAATCCGTGATGCATGTAACGTGTTCAGAACACGGAATGTCACGGTGAGTAAAACTAGGTAAATTACATAACTTTTGTGTATAACTCGCTCCAAGAACATTTTTCGGCCAAATCTGCCTCATTTTCTAAACTGGCGTTAAAAGGAACCCTTTGAAATCTGAGAAAATTCTTCAAAGTGCCAGTAAGCCTTGTATGGTGGATGAAAGTTCTGTAATCCACATGCAAACAACTATGTAGTGAATATTTGTGGAATCCGAGATACATGTAGTGTGTTCAGAACACGGAATTTCACGGTGATCGAATCCATGTTTATTACATTTCTATAGGTTAGAACCTGCTCCAAGAGGTTTTTGCCGTGAAATCTGCCTCAGTTTCGAAACTGGCATTTGGAAAGCTCTGTGAAATCAGAGAAAATGCTTCTAAACATCAATATGCCTTGTACTGTGATGAAAGTCCTGTCATCCTCATGCAAACAACTCTATAATTTATTTTTGTCGAATCGTTTCTGCATGTAGTGTGTTCGAAACACGTAATATCACAGCGGGGGAATCTATGTAATTTACGTATCTATTGGGTAGAACACGCTCCAACATTTATTTCCTTTGAAAACTGCCTGATTTTCGAAACTGCTATTAGGAAAAGCTGCGAACTCAGAGTTAATGTATCTATGTGTCAATATGCCTTGTATGGTGGATGAAAGATCTGTAATACACATGTACATAACTCATTAAAAATGTTTCTCAAATCCTTGATGTATGTAGCCTGTTCGGAACACGGTCTTTCTCAGTGAGGGAAGCTATGCAAATTACATATCTATTGGTTAGAACCATCTCCAGGAGAGTTTTACTGAAAAATCTGCCTCAGTTTCGAAACTGGTGGTATGAAAACGCTGTGAAATCTGAGTAAATGTTTTAAGGTGACAATATGTCTTCAATGGTTTATTAAAGATCGGTAATTCACATGCTAACAACTCAGCAGTGAATATTTGTTGAATCCTTGGTGCATGAACCGTTTTTTAGGAACACGGAATGTTACAGTGATGGTATCTATGAAAATGAGTTGTCTATTGGATGGAACATGCAACAAGAGGATTTTTCTGGGAAAACTGCCTGATTTTCAAAACTGACGTTAGGAAATTTCTGCGAAATGTGAGTAAATGTTTCTAGGTGAAAACATGTCTTGTAAGGTGGATGAAAATTTGATAATCCACATGCTCACACTCATTAAAGAATGATTGTCGAATCCTTGATGCATGGAATATGTTCAGAACACGGAATATCACGGTGAGTGAACTAGTTAAATTACATATCTTTTGGGAAGAACTGGCTCCAAGAACATTTTCTGTGAAATCAGCATCGTTTTCCAAACTGGTGTTAGGAAACCATGAGAAATCGGAGAAAATGCTTCTAAGAGTGAAGATGCCTTGAATGGGGAATTTATGTCCGGTAATCCACGTAACCAACTAAGAAGGGAATACTATTCGAATCAGTCACTTATTTAGCACGTTCGGAATAAAGAATTTCACGGTAATGAAACTATGTAAATTAGAATTCTATTGGGTAGAACTAGCTAGAATAGAATTTTTTGGCAAAACTTGCTTGATTCTCGAATGGGATGTTTGGATAAAGCTGCGAAATGAGAGAAAATACTTGTAGGTGTAAAGATGCCTTTATGTTGGAAGAAAGTTCGGTAATTCACATTTTCACAACATGTTACAGAATCTTATTTCTAATACGTGATGCATGTACCATGTTCGGAACGTGGAATTTCATGGTGATTGAAACAATGTAAACTACTTGTCGATTCTATAGAACTCACTTCAAGGAAATTTTTTTCTGAAAACTGCTTCATTTTTGAAACTGGCGCTTGGAAAACGCTGCAAAATCTGAGAAAATAGTTCTAAGTATCAATATTCAATGTTTTGTGATGAAAGTTTGGTAATCCACATGCTTACAGATCTGTAGTGAATATTTGTCGAATCCGTTATGCATGTAGAATGTTTGGAACACGGAATGTCACAGTGAGGAAATTTATGTAAATTAACTTTCCATAGGTTAGAAATCGCTCCAAGAGTTTTTTCCTGAGATAACAGCCTGATTTTTGAAATGCGTTAGGAATAAGCTGCGAACTCAGATTAATCAATTGTAGGTGTAAATATGCCTTGTATGTTGGATGAAAGTTCGGCAATCCGCATACTAACAACTCTGTAGAGAATATTTGTCGAAAGCGAGATACATGAAGAGTGTTTGGAACACAGAATATCACGGTGAGCTAATCTAGGTAAATTAAATGTCTCTTGGTTAGAACTCACTCCAAGAGTTTTTTTCTGCGAAATCTGCCTCATTTTCGAAACTGGCATTCAGAAATTCCTTCAAAATCAGAGAAAATGCTTCAAAATGACAATATGCCTTTTATTGTGATGGAAGTTCATAAAGCCACATGCAAACAAACATGATGTGAATAATTGTAGAAAGCCTATGCATGTAGCGTGATCGTATGACGGAAATTTCCGGAGATGGAATCTATGTAAATTTCATGTCTATTGGTTAGAACTCGCTCCAAAAATTTTTTCCGGAGAAAATGGCCTGATTTTCGAAACTGGCATTAGGAAAAGCCTGCAAATTCAGAGTTAATGTTTCTAGGTTTAAATATGCCTTTTATGGTGGATGAAAGTTCTGTAATACACATGTACATAACTCATTAAAAATGTTTGTCAAATCCGAGAATTATGTAGCGTTTTCTGGAATTGGAATGTCACTGTGAGGGAAACTATGTAAATTATATTTCTATTTTGAAGTTCTTGCTCCACGAGAATTTTTTTGAATCTGCCTCATTTTCAAAACTGGCATTAGGAAAATCTTTTGAAATATGGGAAAGTGCTTCAAAGTGTCAATATGGCATTTATGGTGGATGAATGTTAGGTAATTCTTATGCTACCAATTCTGTAGTGAATATTTGTCGAATCCTTCATGCGTGTAGGTATTTTGAACACGGAATTTCATGCTGATCTGTTGTATGTAAATTGCATGTCTATTGGATAGAACTCGATCCAAGAGGATTTCTCTGTGAAAAATGCATGATTTTAGAAACTGACATAAGGAGAAATCTACTAAATCAGAATAAAACTTTCTATGTGTAAATATACATTGTAAGGCAGATGAAAGTTCGATAATACAAATCTTCACAACTCATTAAAGTATGTTTGTCAAATCCGTGATGCATGTAACGTGTTCAGAACACGGAATGTCACGGTGAGTAAAACTAGGTAAATTACATAACTTTTGTGTATAACTCGCTCCAAGAACATTTTTCGGCCAAATCTGCCTCATTTTCTAAACTGGTGTTAAAATGAACCCTTTGAAATCTGAGAAAATTCTTCAAAGTGCCAGTAAGCCTTGTATGGTGGATGAAAGTTCTGTAATCCACATGCAAACAACTATGAAGTGAATATTTGTCGAATACGAGATACATGTAGTGTGTTCAGAACACGGAATTTCACGGTGATCGAATCCATGTTTATTACATTTCTATAGTTTAGAACCTGCTCCAAGAGGTTTTTGCCGTGAAATCTGCCTCAGTTTCGAAACTGGCATTTGGAAAGCTCTGTGAAATCAGAGAAAATGCTTCTAAACATCAATATGCCTTGTACTGTGATGAAAGTCCTGTCATCCTCATGCAAACAACTCTATAGTTTATTTTTGTCGAATCGTTTCTGCATGTAGTGTGTTCGAAACACGTAATATCACAGCGGGGGAATCTATGTAATTTACGTATCTATTGGGTAGAACACGCTCCATCATTTATTTCCTTTGAAAACTGCCTGATTTTCGAAACTGCTATTAGGAAAAGCTGCGAACTCAGAGTTAATGTATCTATGTGTCAATATGCCTTGTATGGTGGATGAAAGATCTGTAATACACATGTACATAACTCATTAAAAATGTTTCTCAAATCCTTGATGTATGTAGCCTGTTCGGAACACGGTCTTTCTCGGTGAGGGAAGCTATGTAAATTACATATCTATTGGTTAGAACCATCTCCAGGAGAGTTTTACTGAAAAATCTGCCTCAGTTTCGAAACTGGTGGTATGAAAACGCTGTGAAATCTGAGTAAATGTTTTAAGGTGACAATATGTCTTCAATGGTTTATTAAAGATCGGTAATTCACATGCTAACAACTCAGCAGTGAATATTTGTTGAATCCTTGGTGCATGAACCGTTTTTTAGGAACACGGAATGTTACAGTGATGGTATCTATGAAAATGAGTTGTCTATTGGATGGAACATGCAACAAGAGGATTTTTCTGGGAAAACTGCCTGATTTTCAAAACTGACGTTAGGAAATTTCTGCGAAATGTGAGTAAATGTTTCTAGGTGAAAACATGTCTTGTAAGGTGGATGAAAATTTGATAATCCACATGCTCACACTCATTAAAGAATGATTGTCGAATCCTTGATGCATGGAATATGTTCAGAACACGGAATATCACGGTGAGTGAACTAGTTAAATTACATATCTTTTGGGAAGAAATGGCTCCAAGAACATTTTCTGTGGAATCAGCATCGTTTTCCAAACTGGTGTTAGGAAACCATGAGAAATCGGAGAAAATGCTTCTAAGAGTGAAGATGCCTTGAATGGGGAATTTATGTCCGGTAATCCACGTAACCAACTAAGAAGGGAATACTATTCGAATCAGTCACTTATTTAGCACGTTCGGAATAAAGAATTTCACGGTAATGAAACTATGTAAATTAGAATTCTATTGGGTAGAACTAGCTAGAATAGAATTTTTTGGCAAAACTTGCTTGATTCTCGAATGGGATGTTTGGATAAAGCTGCGAAATGAGAGAAAATACTTGTAGGTGTAAAGATGCCTTTATGTTGGAAGAAAGTTCGGTAATTCACATTTTCACAACATGTTAAAGAATCTTTTTTCTAATCCGTGATGCATGTTCCATGTTCGGAACGTGGAATTTCATGGTGATTGAAACAATGTAAACTACTTGTCGATTCTATAGAACTCACTTCAAGGGAATTTTTCTCTGAAAACTGCTTCATTTTTGAAACTGGCGCTTGGAAAATGCTGCAAAATCTGAGAAAATAGTTCTAAGTATCAATATTCAATGTTTTGTGATGAATGTTCGGTAATCCACATGCTTACAGATCTGTAGTGAATATTTGTCGAATCCGTTATGCATGTAGAATGTTTGGAACACGGAATGTCACAGTGAGGAAATTTATGTAAATTAACTTTCCATAGGTTAGAAATCGCTCCAAGAGTTTTTTCCTGAGATAACAGCCTGATTTTTGAAATGCGTTAGGAATAAGCTGCGAACTCAGATTAATCAATTGTAGGTGTAAATATGCCTTGTATGGTGGATGAAAGTTCGGCAATCCGCATACTAACAACTCTGTAGAGAATATTTGTCGAATCCGAGATACATGAAGAGTGTTTGGAACACAGAATATCACGGTGAGCTAATCTAGGTAAATTAAATGTCTCTTGGTTAGAACTCACTCCAAGAGGTTTTTTCTGCGAAATCTGCCTCATTTTCGAAACTGGCATTCAGAAATTCCTTCAAAATCAGAGAAAATGCTTCAAACTGACAATATGCCTTGTATTGTGATGGAAGTTCATAAAGCCACATGCAAACAAACATGATGTGAATAATTGTAGAAAGCCTATGCATGTAGTGTGATCGTATGACGGAAATTTCTGGAGATGGAATCTATGTAAATTTCATGTCTATTGGTTAGAACTCGCTCCAAAAATTTTTTCCGGAGAAAATGGCCTGATTTTCGAAACTGGCATTAGGAAAAGCCTGCAAATTCAGAGTTAATGTTTCTAGGTTTAAATATGCCTTGCATGGTGGATGAAAGTTCTGTAATACACATGTACATAACTCATTAAAAATGTTTGTCAAATCCGAGAATTATGTAACGTTTTCTGGAATTGGAATGTCACTGTGAGGGAAACTATGTAAATTACATTTCTATTGGGAAGTTCTTGCTCCACGAGAATTTTTTGTGAATCTGCCTCATTTTCAATACTGGCATTAGGAAAATCTTTTGAAATATGGGAAAGTGCTTCAAAGTGTCAATATGGCATTTATGGTGGATGAATGTTAGGTAATTCTTATGCTACCAATTCTGTAGTGAATATTTGTCGAATCCTTCATGCGTGTAGGTATTTTGAACACGGAATTTCATGCTGATGGGTTCTATGTAAATTGCATGTCTATTGGATAGAACTCGATCCAAGAGGATTTCTCTGTGAAAAATGCATGATTTTAGAAACTGACATAAGGAGAAATCTACTAAATCAGAATAAAACTTTCTATGTGTAAATATACATTGTAAGGCAGATGAAAGTTCGATAATACAAATCTTCACAACTCATTAAAGTATGTTTGTCAAATCCGTGATGCATGTAACGTGTTCAGAACACGGAATGTCACGGTGAGTAAAACTAGGTAAATTACATAACTTTTGTGTATAACTCGCTCCAAGAACATTTTTCGGCCAAATCTGCCTCATTTTCTAAACTGGCGTTAAAAGGAATTCTTTGAAATCTGAGAAAATTCTTCAAAGTGCCAGTAAGCCTTGTATGGTGGATGAAAGTTCTGTAATCCACATGCAAACAACTATGTAGTGAATATTTGTGGAATCCGAGATACATGTAGTGTGTTCAGAACACGGAATTTCACGGTGATCGAATCCATGTTTATTACATTTCTATAGGTTAGAACCTGCTCCAAGAGGTTTTTGCCGTGAAATCTGCCTCAGTTTCGAAACTGGCATTTGGAAAGCTCTGTGAAATCAGAGAAAATGCTTCTAAACATCAATATGCCTTGTACTGTGATGAAAGTCCTGTCATCCTCATGCAAACAACTCTATAGTTTATTTTTGTCGAATCGTTTCTGCATGTAGTGTGTTCGAAACCCGTAATATCACAGCGGGGGAATCTATGTAATTTACGTATCTATTGGGTAGAACACGCTCCAACATTTATTTCCTTTGAAAACTGCCTGATTTTCGAAACTGCTATTAGGAAAAGCTGCGAACTCAGAGTTAATGTATCTATGTGTCAATATGCCTTGTATGGTGGATGAAAGATCTGTAATACACATGTACATAACTCATTAAAAATGTTTCTCCAATCCTTGATGTATGTAGCCTGTTCGGAACACGGTCTTTCTCGGTGAGGGAAGCTATGTAAATTAAATATCTATTGGTTAGAACCATCTCCAGGAGAGTTTTACTGAAAAATCTGCCTCAGTTTCGAAACTGGTGGTATGAAAACGCTGTGAAATCTGAGTAAATGTTTTAAGGTGACAATATGTCTTCAATGGTTTATTAAAGATCGGTAATTCACATGCTAACAACTCAGCAGTGAATATTTGTTGAATCCTTGGTGCATGAACCGTTTTTTAGGAACACGGAATGTTACAGTGATGGTATCTATGAAAATGAGTTGTCTATTGGATGGAACATGCAACAAGAGGATTTTTCTGGGAAAAATGCCTGATTTTCAAAACTGACGTTAGGAAATTTCTGCGAAATGTGAGTAAATGTTTCTAGGTGAAAACATGTCTTGTAAGGTGGATGAAAATTTGATAATCCACATGCTCACACTCATTAAAGAATGATTGTCGAATCCTTGATGCATGGAATATGTTCAGAACACGGAATATCACGGTGAGTGAACTAGTTAAATTACATATCTTTTGGGAAGAAATGGCTCCAAGAACATTTTCTGTGAAATCAGCATCGTTTTCCAAACTGGTGTTAGGAAACCATGAGAAATCGGAGAAAATGCTTCTAAGAGTGAAGATGCCTTGAATGGGGAATTTATGTCCGGTAATCCACGTAACCAACTAAGAAGGGAATACTATTCGAATCAGTCACTTATTTAGCACGTTCGGAATAAAGAATTTCACGGTAATGAAACTATGTAAATTAGAATTCTATTGGGTAGAACTAGCTAGAATAGAATTTTTTGGCAAAACTTGCTTGATTCTCGAATGGGATGTTTGGATAAAGCTGCGAAATGAGAGAAAATACTTGTAGGTGTAAAGATGCCTTTATGTTGGAAGAAAGTTCGGTAATTCACATTTTCACAACATGTTACAGAATCTTTTTTCTAATACGTGATGCATGTTCCATGTACGGAACGTGGAATTTCATGGTGATTGAAACAATGTAAACTAATTGTCGATTCTATAGAACTCACTTCAAGGGAATTTTTCTCTGAAAACTGCTTCATTTTTGAAACTGGCGCTTGGAAAACGCTGCAAAATCTGAGAAAATAGTTCTAAGTATCAATATTCAACGTTTTGTGATGAAAGTTTGGTAATCCACATGTTAACAAATCTGTAGTGAATATTTGTCGAATCCGTTATGCATGTAGAATGTTTGGAACACAGAATGTCACAGTGAGGAAATTTATGTAAATTAACTTTCCATAGGTTAGAAATCGCTCCAAGAGTTTTTTCCTGAGATAACAGCCTGATTTTTGAAATGCGTTAGGAATAAGCTGCGAACTCAGATTAATCAATTGTAGGTGTAAATATGCCTTGTATGTTGGATGAAAGTTCGGCAATCCGCATACTAACAACTCTGTAGAGAATATTTGTCGAAACCGAGATACATGAAGAGTGTTTGGAAAACAGAATATCACGGTGAGCTAATCTAGGTAAATTAAATGTCTCTTGGTTAGAACTCACTCCAAGAGGTTTTTTCTGCGAAATCTGCCTCATTTTCGAAACTGGCATTCAGAAATTCCTTCAAAATCAGAGAAAATGCTTCAAACTGACAGTATGCCTTTTATTGTGATGGAAGTTCATATAGCCACATGCAAACAAACATGATGTGAATAATTGTAGAAAGCCTATGCATGTAGCGTGATCGTATGACGGAAATTTCTGGAGATGGAATCTATGTAAATTTCATGTCTATTGGTTAGAACTCGCTCCAAAAATTTTTTCCGGAGAAAATGGCCTGATTTTCGAAACTGGCATTAGGAAAAGCCTGCAAATTCAGAGTTAATGTTTCTAGGTTTAAATATGCCTTGTATGGTGGATGAAAGTTCTGTAATACACATGTACATAACTAATTAAAAATGTTTGTCAAATCCGAGAAATATGTAGCGTTTTCTGGAATTGGAATGTCACTGTGAGGGAAACTATGTAAATTACATTTCTATTGGGAAGTACTTGCTCCACGAGAATTTTTTGTGAATCTGCCTCATTTTCAAATCTGGCATTAGGAAAATCTTTTGAAATATGGGAAAGTGCTTCAAAGTGTCAATATGGCATTTATGTTGGATGAATGTTAGGTAATTCTTATGCTACCAATACTGTAGTGAATATTTGTCGAATCCTTCATGCGTGTAGGTGTTTTGGAACATGGAATTTCACGCTGATGGGTTCTATGTAAATTGCATGTCTATTGGATAGAACTCGATCCAAGAGGATTTCTCTGTGAAAAATGCATGATTTTAGAAACTGAGATAAGGAGAAATCTACTAAATCAGAATAAAACTTTCTATGTGTAAATATACATTGTAAGGAAGATGAAAGTTCGATAATACAAATCTTCACAACTCATTAAAGTATGTTTGTCAAATCCGTGATGCATGTAACGTGTTCAGAACACGGAATGTCACGGTGAGTAAAACTAGGTAAATTACATAACTTTTGTGTATAACTCGCTCCAAGAACATTTTTCGGCCAAATCTGCCTCATTTTCTAAACTGGCGTTAAAAGGAACCCTTTAAAATCTGAGAAAATTCTTCAAAGTGCCAGTAAGCCTTGTATGGTGGATGAAAGTTCTGTAATCCACATGCAAACAACTATGTAGTGAATATTTGTGGAATCCGAGATACATGTAGTGTGTTCAGAACACGGAATTTCACGGTGATCGAATCCATGTTTATTACATTTCTATAGGTTAGAACCTGCTCCAAGAGGTTTTTGCCGTGAAATCTGCCTCAGTTTCGAAACTGGCATTTGGAAAGCTCTGTGAAATCAGAGAAAATGCTTCTAAACATCAATATGCCTTGTACTGTGATGAAAGTCCTGTCATCCTCATGCAAACAACTCTATAGTTTATTTTTGTCGAATCGTTTCTGCATGTAGTGTGTTCGAAACACGTAATATCACAGCGGGGGAATCTATGTAATTTACGTATCTATTGGGTAGAACACGCTCCATCATTTATTTCCTTTGAAAACTGCCTGATTTTCGAAACTGCTATTAGGAAAAGCTGCGAACTCAGAGTTAATGTATCTATGTGTCAATATGCCTTGTATGGTGGATGAAAGATCTGTAATACACATGTACATAACTCATTAAAAATGTTTCTCCAATCCTTGATGTATGTAGCCTGTTCGGAACACGGTCTTTCTCGGTGAGGGAAGCTATGTAAATTACATATCTATTGGTTAGAACCATCTCCAGGAGAGTTTTACTGAAAAATCTGCCTCAGTTTCGAAACTGGTGGTATGAAAACGCTGTGAAATCTGAGTAAATGTTTTAAGGTGACAATATGTCTTCAATGGTTTATTAAAGATCGGTAATTCACATGCTAACAACTCAGCAGTGAATATTTGTTGAATCCTTGGTGCATGAACCGTTTTTTAGGAACACGGAATGTTACAGTGATGGTATCTATGAAAATGAGTTGTCTATTGGATGGAACATGCAACAAGAGGATTTTTCTGGGAAAACTGCCTGATTTTCAAAACTGACGTTAGGAAATTTCTGCGAAATGTGAGTAAATGTTTCTAGGTGAAAACATGTCTTGTAAGGTGGATGAAAATTTGATAATCCACATGCTCACACTCATTAAAGAATGATTGTCGAATCCTTGATGCATGGAATATGTTCAGAACACGGAATATCACGGTGAGTGAACTAGTTAAATTACATATCTTTTGGGAAGAAATGGCTCCAAGAACATTTTCTGTGGAATCAGCATCGTTTTCCAAACTGGTGTTAGGAAACCATGAGAAATCGGAGAAAATGCTTCTAAGAGTGAAGATGCCTTGAATGGGGAATTTATGTCCGGTAATCCACGTAACCAACTAAGAAGGGAATACTATTCGAATCAGTCACTTATTTAGCACGTTCGGAATAAAGAATTTCACGGTAATGAAACTATGTAAATTAGAATTCTATTGGGTAGAACTAGCTAGAATAGAATTTTTTGGCAAAACTTGCTTGATTCTCGAATGGGATGTTTGGATAAAGCTGCGAAACGAGAGAAAATACTTGTAGGTGTAAAGATGCCTTTATGTTGGAAGAAAGTTCGGTAATTCACATTTTCACAACATGTTACAGAATCTTTTTTCTAATCCGTGATGCATGTTCCATGTTCGGAACGTGGAATTTCATGGTGATTGAAACAATGTAAACTACTTGTCGATTCTATAGAACTCACTTCAAGGGAATTTTTCTCTGAAAACTGCTTCATTTTTGAAACTGGCGCTTGGAAAATGCTGCAAAATCTGAGAAAATAGTTCTAAGTATCAATATTCAATGTTTTGTGATGAATGTTCGGTAATCCACATGCTAACAGATCTGTAGTGAATATTTGTCGAATCCGTTATGCATGTAGAATGTTTGGAACACGGAATGTCACAGTGAGGAAATTTATGTAAATTAACTTTCCATAGGTTAGAAATCGCTCCAAGAGTTTTTTCCTGAGATAACAGCCTGATTTTTGAAATGCGTTAGGAATAAGCTGCGAACTCAGATTAATCAATTGTAGGTGTAAATATGCCTTGTATGGTGGATGAAAGATCGGCAATCCGCATGCTAACAACTCTGTAGAGAATATTTGTCGAATCCGAGATACATGAAGAGTGTTTGGAAAACACAATATCACGGTGAGCTAATCTAGGTAAATTAAATGTCTCTTGGTTAGAACTCACTCCAAGAGGTTTTTTCTGCGAAATCTGCCTCATTTTCGAAACTGGCATTCAGAAATTCCTTCAAAATCAGAGAAAATGCTTCAAACTGACAATATGCCTTTTATTGTGATGGAAGTTCATAAAGCCACATGCAAACAAACATGATGTGAATAATTGTAGAAAGCCTATGCATGTAGCGTGATCGTATGACGGAAATTTCCGGAGATGGAATCTATGTAAATTTCATGTCTATTGGTTAGAACTCGCTCCAAAAATTTTTTCCGGAGAAAATGGCCTGATTTTCGAAACTGGCATTAGGAAAAGCCTGCAAATTCAGAGTTAATGTTTCTAGGTTTAAATATGCCTTGCACGGTGGATGAAAGTTCTGTAATACACATGTACATAACTCATTAAAAATGTTTGTCAAATCCGAGAATTATGTAACGTTTTCTGGAATTGGAATGTCACTGTGAGGGAAACTATGTAAATTACATTTCTATTGGGAAGTACTTGCTCCACGAGAATTTTTTGTGAATCTGCCTCATTTTCAATACTGGCATTAGGAAAATCTTTTGAAATATGGGAAAGTGCTTCAAAGTGTCAATATGGCATTTATGGTGGATGAATGTTAGGTAATTCTTATGCTACCAATTCTGTAGTGAATATTTGTCGAATCCTTCATGCGTGTAGGTATTTTGAACACGGAATTTCATGCTGATGGGTTCTATGTAAATTGCATGTCTATTGGATAGAACTCGATCCAAGAGGATTTCTCTGTGAAAAATGCATGATTTTAGAAACTGACATAAGGAGAAATCTACTAAATCAGAATAAAACTTTCTATGTGTAAATATACATTGTAAGGCAGATGAAAGTTCGATAATACAAATCTTCACAACTCATTAAAGTATGTTTGTCAAATCCGTGATGCATGTAACGTGTTCAGAACACGGAATGTCACGGTGAGTAAAACTAGGTAAATTACATAACTTTTGTGTATAACTCGCTCCAAGAACATTTTTCGGCCAAATCTGCCTCATTTTCTAAACTGGTGTTAAAATGAGCACTTTGAAATCTGAGAAAATTCTTCAAAGTGCCAGTAAGCCTTGTATGGTGGATGAAAGTTCTGTAATCCACATGCAAACAACTATGAAGTGAATATTTGTCGAATACGAGATACATGTAGTGTGTTCAGAACACGGAATTTCACGGTGATCGAATCCATGTTTATTACATTTCTATAGGTTAGAACCTGCTCCAAGAGGTTTTTGCCGTGAAATCTGCCTCAGTTTCGAAACTGGCATTTGGAAAGCTCTGTGAAATCAGAGAAAATGCTTCTAAACATCAATATGCCTTGTACTGTGATGAAAGTCCTGTCATCCTCATGCAAACAACTCTATAGTTTATTTTTGTCGAATCGTTTCTGCATGTAGTGTGTTCGAAACCCGTAATATCACAGCGGGGGAATCTATGTAATTTACGTATCTATTGGGTAGAACACGCTCCAACATTTATTTCCTTTGAAAACTGCCTGATTTTCGAAACTGCTATTAGGAAAAGCTGCGAACTCAGAGTTAATGTATCTATGTGTCAATATGCCTTGTATGGTGGATGAAAGATCTGTAATACACATGTACATAACTCATTAAAAATGTTTCTCCAATCCTTGATGTATGTAGCCTGTTCGGAACACGGTCTTTCTCGGTGAGGGAAGCTATGTAAATTACATATCTATTGGTTAGAACCATCTCCAGGAGAGTTTTACTGAAAAATCTGCCTCAGTTTCGAAACTGGTGGTATGAAAACGCTGTGAAATCTGAGTAAATGTTTTAAGGTGACAATATGTCTTCAATGGTTTATTAAAGATCGGTAATTCACATGCTAACAACTCAGCAGTGAATATTTGTTGAATCCTTGGTGCATGAACCGTTTTTTAGGAACACGGAATGTTACAGTGATGGTATCTATGAAAATGAGTTGTCTATTGGATGGAACATGCAACAAGAGGATTTTTCTGGGAAAACTGCCTGATTTTCAAAACTGACGTTAGGAAATTTCTGCGAAATGTGAGTAAATGTTTCTAGGTGAAAACATGTCTTGTAAGGTGGATGAAAATTTGATAATCCACATGCTCACACTCATTAAAGAATGATTGTCGAATCCTTGATGCATGGAATATGTTCAGAACACGGAATATCACGGTGAGTGAACTAGTTAAATTACATATCTTTTGGGAAGAAATGGCTCCAAGAACATTTTCTGTGGAATCAGCATCGTTTTCCAAACTGGTGTTAGGAAACCATGAGAAATCGGAGAAAATGCTTCTAAGAGTGAAGATGCCTTGAATGGGGAATTTATGTCCGGTAATCCACGTAACCAACTAAGAAGGGAATACTATTCGAATCAGTCACTTATTTAGCACGTTCGGAATAAAGAATTTCACGGTAATGAAACTATGTAAATTAGAATTCTATTGGGTAGAACTAGCTAGAATAGAATTTTTTGGCAAAACTTGCTTGATTCTCGAATGGGATGTTTGGATAAAGCTGCGAAATGAGAGAAAATACTTGTAGGTGTAAAGATGCCTTTATGTTGGAAGAAAGTTCGGTAATTCACATTTTCACAACATGTTAAAGAATCTTTTTTCTAATCCGTGATGCATGTTCCATGTTCGGAACGTGGAATTTCATGGTGATTGAAACAATGTAAACTACTTGTCGATTCTATAGAACTCACTTCAAGGGAATTTTTCTCTGAAAACTGCTTCATTTTTGAAACTGGCGCTTGGAAAATGCTGCAAAATCTGAGAAAATAGTTCTAAGTATCAATATTCAATGTTTTGTGATGAATGTTCGGTAATCCACATGCTTACAGATCTGTAGTGAATATTTGTCGAATCCGTTATGCATGTAGAATGTTTGGAACACGGAATGTCACAGTGAGGAAATTTATGTAAATTAACTTTCCATAGGTTAGAAATCGCTCCAAGAGTTTTTTCCTGAGATAACAGCCTGATTTTTGAAATGCGTTAGGAATAAGCTGCGAACTCAGATTAATCAATTGTAGGTGTAAATATGCCTTGTATGGTGGATGAAAGTTCGGCAATCCGCATACTAACAACTCTGTAGAGAATATTTGTCGAATCCGAGATACATGAAGAGTGTTTGGAACACAGAATATCACGGTGAGCTAATCTAGGTAAATTAAATGTCTCTTGGTTAGAACTCACTCCAAGAGGTTTTTTCTGCGAAATCTGCCTCATTTTCGAAACTGGCATTCAGAAATTCCTTCAAAATCAGAGAAAATGCTTCAAACTGACAATATGCCTTTTATTGTGATGGAAGTTCATAAAGCCACATGCAAACAAACATGATGTGAATAATTGTAGAAAGCCTATGCATGTAGCGTGATCGTATGACGGAAATTTCTGGAGATGGAATCTATGTAAATTTCATGTCTATTGGTTAGAACTCGCTCCAAAAATTTTTTCCGGAGAAAATGGCCTGATTTTCGAAACTGGCATTAGGAAAAGCCTGCAAATTCAGAGTTAATGTTTCTAGGTTTAAATATGCCTTGCATGGTGGATGAAAGTTCTGTAATACACATGTACATAACTCATTAAAAATGTTTGTCAAATCCGAGAATTATGTAACGTTTTCTGGAATTGGAATGTCACTGTGAGGGAAACTATGTAAATTACATTTCTATTGGGAAGTTCTTGCTCCACGAGAATTTTTTGTGAATCTGCCTCATTTTCAATACTGGCATTAGGAAAATCTTTTGAAATATGGGAAAGTGCTTCAAAGTGTCAATATGGCATTTATGGTGGATGAATGTTAGGTAATTCTTATGCTACCAATTCTGTAGTGAATATTTGTCGAATCCTTCATGCGTGTAGGTATTTTGAACACGGAATTTCATGCTGATGGGTTCTATGTAAATTGCATGTCTATTGGATAGAACTCGATCCAAGAGGATTTCTCTGTGAAAAATGCATGATTTTAGAAACTGACATAAGGAGAAATCTACTAAATCAGAATAAAACTTTCTATGTGTAAATATACATTGTAAGGCAGATGAAAGTTCGATAATACAAATCTTCACAACTCATTAAAGTATGTTTGTCAAATCCGTGATGCATGTAACGTGTTCAGAACACGGAATGTCACGGTGAGTAAAACTAGGTAAATTACATAACTTTTGTGTATAACTCGCTCCAAGAACATTTTTCGGCCAAATCTGCCTCATTTTCTAAACTGGCGTTAAAAGGAATTCTTTGAAATCTGAGAAAATTCTTCAAAGTGCCAGTAAGCCTTGTATGGTGGATGAAAGTTCTGTAATCCACATGCAAACAACTATGTAGTGAATATTTGTGGAATCCGAGATACATGTAGTGTGTTCAGAACACGGAATTTCACGGTGATCGAATCCATGTTTATTACATTTCTATAGGTTAGAACCTGCTCCAAGAGGTTTTTGCCGTGAAATCTGCCTCAGTTTCGAAACTGGCATTTGGAAAGCTCTGTGAAATCAGAGAAAATGCTTCTAAACATCAATATGCCTTGTACTGTGATGAAAGTCCTGTCATCCTCATGCAAACAACTCTATAGTTTATTTTTGTCGAATCGTTTCTGCATGTAGTGTGTTCGAAACCCGTAATATCACAGCGGGGGAATCTATGTAATTTACGTATCTATTGGGTAGAACACGCTCCAACATTTATTTCCTTTGAAAACTGCCTGATTTTCGAAACTGCTATTAGGAAAAGCTGCGAACTCAGAGTTAATGTATCTATGTGTCAATATGCCTTGTATGGTGGATGAAAGATCTGTAATACACATGTACATAACTCATTAAAAATGTTTCTCCAATCCTTGATGTATGTAGCCTGTTCGGAACACGGTCTTTCTCGGTGAGGGAAGCTATGTAAATTAAATATCTATTGGTTAGAACCATCTCCAGGAGAGTTTTACTGAAAAATCTGCCTCAGTTTCGAAACTGGTGGTATGAAAACGCTGTGAAATCTGAGTAAATGTTTTAAGGTGACAATATGTCTTCAATGGTTTATTAAAGATCGGTAATTCACATGCTAACAACTCAGCAGTGAATATTTGTTGAATCCTTGGTGCATGAACCGTTTTTTAGGAACACGGAATGTTACAGTGATGGTATCTATGAAAATGAGTTGTCTATTGGATGGAACATGCAACAAGAGGATTTTTCTGGGAAAAATGCCTGATTTTCAAAACTGACGTTAGGAAATTTCTGCGAAATGTGAGTAAATGTTTCTAGGTGAAAACATGTCTTGTAAGGTGGATGAAAATTTGATAATCCACATGCTCACACTCATTAAAGAATGATTGTCGAATCCTTGATGCATGGAATATGTTCAGAACACGGAATATCACGGTGAGTGAACTAGTTAAATTACATATCTTTTGGGAAGAAATGGCTCCAAGAACATTTTCTGTGAAATCAGCATCGTTTTCCAAACTGGTGTTAGGAAACCATGAGAAATCGGAGAAAATGCTTCTAAGAGTGAAGATGCCTTGAATGGGGAATTTATGTCCGGTAATCCACGTAACCAACTAAGAAGGGAATACTATTCGAATCAGTCACTTATTTAGCACGTTCGGAATAAAGAATTTCACGGTAATGAAACTATGTAAATTAGAATTCTATTGGGTAGAACTAGCTAGAATAGAATTTTTTGGCAAAACTTGCTTGATTCTCGAATGGGATGTTTGGATAAAGCTGCGAAATGAGAGAAAATACTTGTAGGTGTAAAGATGCCTTTATGTTGGAAGAAAGTTCGGTAATTCACATTTTCACAACATGTTACAGAATCTTTTTTCTAATACGTGATGCATGTTCCATGTACGGAACGTGGAATTTCATGGTGATTGAAACAATGTAAACTAATTGTCGATTCTATAGAACTCACTTCAAGGGAATTTTTCTCTGAAAACTGCTTCATTTTTGAAACTGGCGCTTGGAAAACGCTGCAAAATCTGAGAAAATAGTTCTAAGTATCAATATTCAACGTTTTGTGATGAAAGTTTGGTAATCCACATGTTAACAAATCTGTAGTGAATATTTGTCGAATCCGTTATGCATGTAGAATGTTTGGAACACAGAATGTCACAGTGAGGAAATTTATGTAAATTAACTTTCCATAGGTTAGAAATCGCTCCAAGAGTTTTTTCCTGAGATAACAGCCTGATTTTTGAAATGCGTTAGGAATAAGCTGCGAACTCAGATTAATCAATTGTAGGTGTAAATATGCCTTGTATGTTGGATGAAAGTTCGGCAATCCGCATACTAACAAGTCTGTAGAGAATATTTGTCGAAACCGAGATACATGAAGAGTGTTTGGAAAACAGAATATCACGGTGAGCTAATCTAGGTAAATTAAATGTCTCTTGGTTAGAACTCACTCCAAGAGGTTTTTTCTGCGAAATCTGCCTCATTTTCGAAACTGGCATTCAGAAATTCCTTCAAAATCAGAGAAAATGCTTCAAACTGACAGTATGCCTTTTATTGTGATGGAAGTTCATAAAGCCACATGCAAACAAACATGATGTGAATAATTGTAGAAAGCCTATGCATGTAGCGTGATCGTATGACGGAAATTTCTGGAGATGGAATCTATGTAAATTTCATGTCTATTGGTTAGAACTCGCTCCAAAAATTTTTTCCGGAGAAAATGGCCTGATTTTCGAAACTGGCATTAGGAAAAGCCTGCAAATTCAGAGTTAATGTTTCTAGGTTTAAATATGCCTTGTATGGTGGATGAAAGTTCTGTAATACACATGTACATAACTAATTAAAAATGTTTGTCAAATCCGAGAAATATGTAGCGTTTTCTGGAATTGGAATGTCACTGTGAGGGAAACTATGTAAATTACATTTCTATTGGGAAGTACTTGCTCCACGAGAATTTTTTGTGAATCTGCCTCATTTTCAAATCTGGCATTAGGAAAATCTTTTGAAATATGGGAAAGTGCTTCAAAGTGTCAATATGGCATTTATGTTGGATGAATGTTAGGTAATTCTTATGCTACCAATACTGTAGTGAATATTTGTCGAATCCTTCATGCGTGTAGGTGTTTTGGAACATGGAATTTCACGCTGATGGGTTCTATGTAAATTGCATGTCTATTGGATAGAACTCGATCCAAGAGGATTTCTCTGTGAAAAATGCATGATTTTAGAAACTGAGATAAGGAGAAATCTACTAAATCAGAATAAAACTTTCTATGTGTAAATATACATTGTAAGGAAGATGAAAGTTCGATAATACAAATCTTCACAACTCATTAAAGTATGTTTGTCAAATCCGTGATGCATGTAACGTGTTCAGAACACGGAATGTCACGGTGAGTAAAACTAGGTAAATTACATAACTTTTGTGTATAACTCGCTCCAAGAACATTTTTCGGCCAAATCTGCCTCATTTTCTAAACTGGCGTTAAAAGGAACCCTTTAAAATCTGAGAAAATTCTTCAAAGTGCCAGTAAGCCTTGTATGGTGGATGAAAGTTCTGTAATCCACATGCAAACAACTATGTAGTGAATATTTGTGGAATCCGAGATACATGTAGTGTGTTCAGAACACGGAATTTCACGGTGATCGAATCCATGTTTATTACATTTCTATAGGTTAGAACCTGCTCCAAGAGGTTTTTGCCGTGAAATCTGCCTCAGTTTCGAAACTGGCATTTGGAAAGCTCTGTGAAATCAGAGAAAATGCTTCTAAACATCAATATGCCTTGTACTGTGATGAAAGTCCTGTCATCCTCATGCAAACAACTCTATAGTTTATTTTTGTCGAATCGTTTCTGCATGTAGTGTGTTCGAAACACGTAATATCACAGCGGGGGAATCTATGTAATTTACGTATCTATTGGGTAGAACACGCTCCATCATTTATTTCCTTTGAAAACTGCCTGATTTTCGAAACTGCTATTAGGAAAAGCTGCGAACTCAGAGTTAATGTATCTATGTGTCAATATGCCTTGTATGGTGGATGAAAGATCTGTAATACACATGTACATAACTCATTAAAAATGTTTCTCAAATCCTTGATGTATGTAGCCTGTTCGGAACACGGTCTTTCTCGGTGAGGGAAGCTATGTAAATTACATATCTATTGGTTAGAACCATCTCCAGGAGAGTTTTACTGAAAAATCTGCCTCAGTTTCGAAACTGGTGGTATGAAAACGCTGTGAAATCTGAGTAAATGTTTTAAGGTGACAATATGTCTTCAATGGTTTATTAAAGATCGGTAATTCACATGCTAACAACTCAGCAGTGAATATTTGTTGAATCCTTGGTGCATGAACCGTTTTTTAGGAACACGGAATGTTACAGTGATGGTATCTATGAAAATGAGTTGTCTATTGGATGGAACATGCAACAAGAGGATTTTTCTGGGAAAACTGCCTGATTTTCAAAACTGACGTTAGGAAATTTCTGCGAAATGTGAGTAAATGTTTCTAGGTGAAAACATGTCTTGTAAGGTGGATGAAAATTTGATAATCCACATGCTCACACTCATTAAAGAATGATTGTCGAATCCTTGATGCATGGAATATGTTCAGAACACGGAATATCACGGTGAGTGAACTAGTTAAATTACATATCTTTTGGGAAGAAATGGCTCCAAGAACATTTTCTGTGGAATCAGCATCGTTTCCCAAACTGGTGTTAGGAAACCATGAGAAATCGGAGAAAATGCTTCTAAGAGTGAAGATGCCTTGAATGGGGAATTTATGTCCGGTAATCCACGTAACCAACTAAGAAGGGAATACTATTCGAATCAGTCACTTATTTAGCACGTTCGGAATAAAGAATTTCACGGTAATGAAACTATGTAAATTAGAATTCTATTGGGTAGAACTAGCTAGAATAGATTTTTTTGGCAAAACTTGCTTGATTCTCGAATGGGATGTTTGGATAAAGCTGCGAAACGAGAGAAAATACTTGTAGGTGTAAAGATGCCTTTATGTTGGAAGAAAGTTCGGTAATTCACATTTTCACAACATGTTACAGAATCTTTTTTCTAATCCGTGATGCATGTTCCATGTTCGGAACGTGGAATTTCATGGTGATTGAAACAATGTAAACTACTTGTCGATTCTATAGAACTCACTTCAAGGGAATTTTTCTCTGAAAACTGCTTCATTTTTGAAACTGGCGCTTGGAAAATGCTGCAAAATCTGAGAAAATAGTTCTAAGTATCAATATTCAATGTTTTGTGATGAATGTTCGGTAATCCACATGCTAACAGATCTGTAGTGAATATTTGTCGAATCCGTTATGCATGTAGAATGTTTGGAACACGGAATGTCACAGTGAGGAAATTTATGTAAATTAACTTTCCATAGGTTAGAAATCGCTCCAAGAGTTTTTTCCTGAGATAACAGCCTGATTTTTGAAATGCGTTAGGAATAAGCTGCGAACTCAGATTAATCAATTGTAGGTGTAAATATGCCTTGTATGGTGGATGAAAGATCGGCAATCCGCATACTAACAACTCTGTAGAGAATATTTGTCGAATCCGAGATACATGAAGAGTGTTTGGAAAACACAATATCACGGTGAGCTAATCTAGGTAAATTAAATGTCTCTTGGTTAGAACTCACTCCAAGAGGTTTTTTCTGCGAAATCTGCCTCATTTTCGAAACTGGCATTCAGAAATTCCTTCAAAATCAGAGAAAATGCTTCAAACTGACAATATGCCTTTTATTGTGATGGAAGTTCATAAAGCCACATGCAAACAAACATGATGTGAATAATTGTAGAAAGCCTATGCATGTAGCGTGATCGTATGACGGAAATTTCTGGAGATGGAATCTATGTAAATTTCATGTCTATTGGTTAGAACTCGCTCCAAAAATTTTTTCCGGAGAAAATGGCCTGATTTTCGAAACTGGCATTAGGAAAAGCCTGCAAATTCAGAGTTAATGTTTCTAGGTTTAAATATGCCTTGCACGGTGGATGAAAGTTCTGTAATACACATGTACATAACTCATTAAAAATGTTTGTCAAATCCGAGAATTATGTAGCGTTTTCTGGAATTGGAATGTCACTGTGAGGGAAACTATGTAAATTACATTTCTATTGGGAAGTACTTGCTCCACGAGAATTTTTTGTGAATCTGCCTCATTTTCAATACTGGCATTAGGAAAATCTTTTGAAATATGGGAAAGTGCTTCAAAGTGTCAATATGGCATTTATGGTGGATGAATGTTAGGTAATTCTTATGCTACCAATTCTGTAGTGAATATTTGTCGAATCCTTCATGCGTGTAGGTATTTTGAACACGGAATTTCATGCTGATGGGTTCTATGTAAATTGCATGTCTATTGGATAGAACTCGATCCAAGAGGATTTCTCTGTGAAAAATGCATGATTTTAGAAACTGACATAAGGAGAAATCTACTAAATCAGAATAAAACTTTCTATGTGTAAATATACATTGTAAGGCAGATGAAAGTTCGATAATACAAATCTTCACAACTCATTAAAGTATGTTTGTCAAATCCGTGATGCATGTAACGTGTTCAGAACACGGAATGTCACGGTGAGTAAAACTAGGTAAATTACATAACTTTTGTGTATAACTCGCTCCAAGAACATTTTTCGGCCAAATCTGCCTCATTTTCTAAACTGGTGTTAAAATGAGCACTTTGAAATCTGAGAAAGTTCTTCAAAGTGACAGTAAGCCTTGTATGGTGGATGAAAGTTCTGTAATCCACATGCAAACAACTATGAAGTGAATATTTGTCGAATACGAGATACATGTAGTGTGTTCAGAACACGGAATTTCACGGTGATCGAATCCATGTTTATTACATTTCTATAGGTTAGAACCTGCTCCAAGAGGTTTTTGCCGTGAAATCTGCCTCAGTTTCGAAACTGGCATTTGGAAAGCTCTGTGAAATCAGAGAAAATGCTTCTAAACATCAATATGCCTTGTACTGTGATGAAAGTCCTGTCATCCTCATGCAAACAACTCTATAGTTTATTTTTGTCGAATCGTTTCTGCATGTAGTGTGTTCGAAACCCGTAATATCACAGCGGGGGAATCTATGTAATTTACGTATCTATTGGGTAGAACACGCTCCAACATTTATTTCCTTTGAAAACTGCCTGATTTTCGAAACTGCTATTAGGAAAAGCTGCGAACTCAGAGTTAATGTATCTATGTGTCAATATGCCTTGTATGGTGGATGAAAGATCTGTAATACACATGTACATAACTCATTAAAAATGTTTCTCCAATCCTTGATGTATGTAGCCTGTTCGGAACACGGTCTTTCTCGGTGAGGGAAGCTATGTAAATTACATATCTATTGGTTAGAACCATCTCCAGGAGAGTTTTACTGAAAAATCTGCCTCAGTTTCGAAACTGGTGGTATGAAAACGCTGTGAAATCTGAGTAAATGTTTTAAGGTGACAATATGTCTTCAATGGTTTATTAAAGATCGGTAATTCACATGCTAACAACTCAGCAGTGAATATTTGTTGAATCCTTGGTGCATGAACCGTTTTTTAGGAACACGGAATGTTACAGTGATGGTATCTATGAAAATGAGTTGTCTATTGGATGGAACATGCAACAAGAGGATTTTTCTGGGAAAACTGCCTGATTTTCAAAACTGACGTTAGGAAATTTCTGCGAAATGTGAGTAAATGTTTCTAGGTGAAAACATGTCTTGTAAGGTGGATGAAAATTTGATAATCCACATGCTCACACTCATTAAAGAATGATTGTCGAATCCTTGATGCATGGAATATGTTCAGAACACGGAATATCACGGTGAGTGAACTAGTTAAATTACATATCTTTTGGGAAGAAATGGCTCCAAGAACATTTTCTGTGGAATCAGCATCGTTTTCCAAACTGGTGTTAGGAAACCATGAGAAATCGGAGAAAATGCTTCTAAGAGTGAAGATGCCTTGAATGGGGAATTTATGTCCGGTAATCCACGTAACCAACTAAGAAGGGAATACTATTCGAATCAGTCACTTATTTAGCACGTTCGGAATAAAGAATTTCACGGTAATGAAACTATGTAAATTAGAATTCTATTGGGTAGAACTAGCTAGAATAGAATTTTTTGGCAAAACTTGCTTGATTCTCGAATGGGATGTTTGGATAAAGCTGCGAAACGAGAGAAAATACTTGTAGGTGTAAAGATGCCTTTATGTTGGAAGAAAGTTCGGTAATTCACATTTTCACAACATGTTACAGAATCTTTTTTCTAATCCGTGATGCATGTTCCATGTTCGGAACGTGGAATTTCATGGTGATTGAAACAATGTAAACTACTTGTCGATTCTATAGAACTCACTTCAAGGGAATTTTTCTCTGAAAACTGCTTCATTTTTGAAACTGGCGCTTGGAAAATGCTGCAAAATCTGAGAAAATAGTTCTAAGTATCAATATTCAATGTTTTGTGATGAATGTTCGGTAATCCACATGCTTACAGATCTGTAGTGAATATTTGTCGAATCCGTTATGCATGTAGAATGTTTGGAACACGGAATGTCACAGTGAGGAAATTTATGTAAATTAACTTTCCATAGGTTAGAAATCGCTCCAAGAGTTTTTTCCTGAGATAACAGCCTGATTTTTGAAATGCGTTAGGAATAAGCTGCGAACTCAGATTAATCAATTGTAGGTGTAAATATGCCTTGTATGGTGGATGAAAGTTCGGCAATCCGCATACTAACAACTCTGTAGAGAATATTTGTCGAATCCGAGATACATGAAGAGTGTTTGGAACACAGAATATCACGGTGAGCTAATCTAGGTAAATTAAATGTCTCTTGGTTAGAACTCACTCCAAGAGGTTTTTTCTGCGAAATCTGCCTCATTTTCGAAACTGGCATTCAGAAATTCCTTCAAAATCAGAGAAAATGCTTCAAACTGACAATATGCCTTTTATTGTGATGGAAGTTCATAAAGCCACATGCAAACAAACATGATGTGAATAATTGTAGAAAGCCTATGCATGTAGCGTGATCGTATGACGGAAATTTCTGGAGATGGAATCTATGTAAATTTCATGTCTATTGGTTAGAACTCGCTCCAAAAATTTTTTCCGGAGAAAATGGCCTGATTTTCGAAACTGGCATTAGGAAAAGCCTGCAAATTCAGAGTTAATGTTTCTAGGTTTAAATATGCCTTGCATGGTGGATGAAAGTTCTGTAATACACATGTACATAACTCATTAAAAATGTTTGTCAAATCCGAGAATTATGTAACGTTTTCTGGAATTGGAATGTCACTGTGAGGGAAACTATGTAAATTACATTTCTATTGGGAAGTACTTGCTCCACGAGAATTTTTTGTGAATCTGCCTCATTTTCAATACTGGCATTAGGAAAATCTTTTGAAATATGGGAAAGTGCTTCAAAGTGTCAATATGGCATTTATGGTGGATGAATGTTAGGTAATTCTTATGCTACCAATTCTGTAGTGAATATTTGTCGAATCCTTCATGCGTGTAGGTATTTTGAACACGGAATTTCATGCTGATGGGTTCTATGTAAATTGCATGTCTATTGGATAGAACTCGATCCAAGAGGATTTCTCTGTGAAAAATGCATGATTTTAGAAACTGACATAAGGAGAAATCTACTAAATCAGAATAAAACTTTCTATGTGTAAATATACATTGTAAGGCAGATGAAAGTTCGATAATACAAATCTTCACAACTCACTAAAGTATGTTTGTCAAATCCGTGATGCATGTAACGTGTTCAGAACACGGAATGTCACGGTGAGTAAAACTAGGTAAATTACATAACTTTTGTGTATAACTCGCTCCAAGAACATTTTTCGGCCAAATCTGCCTCATTTTCTAAACTGGCGTTAAAAGGAACTCTTTGAAATCTGAGAAAATTCTTCAAAGTGCCAGTAAGCCTTGTATGGTGGATGAAAGTTCTGTAATCCACATGCAAACAACTATGTAGTGAATATTTGTGGAATCCGAGATACATGTAGTGTGTTCAGAACACGGAATTTCACGGTGATCGAATCCATGTTTATTACATTTCTATAGGTTAGAACCTGCTCCAAGAGGTTTTTGCCGTGAAATCTGCCTCAGTTTCGAAACTGGCATTTGGAAAGCTCTGTGAAATCAGAGAAAATGCTTCTAAACATCAATATGCCTTGTACTGTGATGAAAGTCCTGTCATCCTCATGCAAACAACTCTATAGTTTATTTTTGTCGAATCGTTTCTGCATGTAGTGTGTTCGAAACCCGTAATATCACAGCGGGGGAATCTATGTAATTTACGTATCTATTGGGTAGAACACGCTCCAACATTTATTTCCTTTGAAAACTGCCTGATTTTCGAAACTGCTATTAGGAAAAGCTGCGAACTCAGAGTTAATGTATCTATGTGTCAATATGCCTTGTATGGTGGATGAAAGATCTGTAATACACATGTACATAACTCATTAAAAATGTTTCTCCAATCCTTGATGTATGTAGCCTGTTCGGAACACGGTCTTTCTCGGTGAGGGAAGCTATGTAAATTAAATATCTATTGGTTAGAACCATCTCCAGGAGAGTTTTACTGAAAAATCTGCCTCAGTTTCGAAACTGGTGGTATGAAAACGCTGTGAAATCTGAGTAAATGTTTTAAGGTGACAATATGTCTTCAATGGTTTATTAAAGATCGGTAATTCACATGCTAACAACTCAGCAGTGAATATTTGTTGAATCCTTGGTGCATGAACCGTTTTTTAGGAACACGGAATGTTACAGTGATGGTATCTATGAAAATGAGTTGTCTATTGGATGGAACATGCAACAAGAGGATTTTTCTGGGAAAACTGCCTGATTTTCAAAACTGACGTTAGGAAATTTCTGCGAAATGTGAGTAAATGTTTCTAGGTGAAAACATGTCTTGTAAGGTGGATGAAAATTTGATAATCCACATGCTCACACTCATTAAAGAATGATTGTCGAATCCTTGATGCATGGAATATGTTCAGAACACGGAATATCACGGTGAGTGAACTAGTTAAATTACATATCTTTTGGGAAGAAATGGCTCCAAGAACATTTTCTGTGGAATCAGCATCGTTTTCCAAACTGGTGTTAGGAAACCATGAGAAATCGGAGAAAATGCTTCTAAGAGTGAAGATGCCTTGAATGGGGAATTTATGTCCGGTAATCCACGTAACCAACTAAGAAGGGAATACTATTCGAATCAGTCACTTATTTAGCACGTTCGGAATAAAGAATTTCACGGTAATGAAACTATGTAAATTAGAATTCTATTGGGTAGAACTAGCTAGAATAGAATTTTTTGGCAAAACTTGCTTGATTCTCGAATGGGATGTTTGGATAAAGCTGCGAAACGAGAGAAAATACTTGTAGGTGTAAAGATGCCTTTATGTTGGAAGAAAGTTCGGTAATTCACATTTTCACAACATGTTACAGAATCTTTTTTCTAATCCGTGATGCATGTTCCATGTTCGGAACGTGGAATTTCATGGTGATTGAAACAATGTAAACTACTTGTCGATTCTATAGAACTCACTTCAAGGGAATTTTTCTCTGAAAACTGCTTCATTTTTGAAACTGGCGCTTGGAAAATGCTGCAAAATCTGAGAAAATAGTTCTAAGTATCAATATTCAATGTTTTGTGATGAATGTTCGGTAATCCACATGCTTACAGATCTGTAGTGAATATTTGTCGAATCCGTTATGCATGTAGAATGTTTGGAACACGGAATGTCACAGTGAGGAAATTTATGTAAATTAACTTTCCATAGGTTAGAAATCGCTCCAAGAGTTTTTTCCTGAGATAACAGCCTGATTTTTGAAATGCGTTAGGAATAAGCTGCGAACTCAGATTAATCAATTGTAGGTGTAAATATGCCTTGTATGGTGGATGAAAGTTCGGCAATCCGCATACTAACAACTCTGTAGAGAATATTTGTCGAATCCGAGATACATGAAGAGTGTTTGGAACACAGAATATCACGGTGAGCTAATCTAGGTAAATTAAATGTCTCTTGGTTAGAACTCACTCCAAGAGGTTTTTTCTGCGAAATCTGCCTCATTTTCGAAACTGGCATTCAGAAATTCCTTCAAAATCAGAGAAAATGCTTCAAACTGACAATATGCCTTGTATTGTGATGGAAGTTCATAAAGCCACATGCAAACAAACATGATGTGAATAATTGTAGAAAGCCTATGCATGTAGCGTGATCGTATGACGGAAATTTCTGGAGATGGAATCTATGTAAATTTCATGTCTATTGGTTAGAACTCGCTCCAAAAATTTTTTCCGGAGAAAATGGCCTGATTTTCGAAACTGGCATTAGGAAAAGCCTGCAAATTCAGAGTTAATGTTTCTAGGTTTAAATATGCCTTGCATGGTGGATGAAAGTTCTGTAATACACATGTACATAACTCATTAAAAATGTTTGTCAAATCCGAGAATTATGTAACGTTTTCTGGAATTGGAATGTCACTGTGAGGGAAACTATGTAAATTACATTTCTATTGGGAAGTACTTGCTCCACGAGAATTTTTTGTGAATCTGCCTCATTTTCAATACTGGCATTAGGAAAATCTTTTGAAATATGGGAAAGTGCTTCAAAGTGTCAATATGGCATTTATGGTGGATGAATGTTAGGTAATTCTTATGCTACCAATTCTGTAGTGAATATTTGTCGAATCCTTCATGCGTGTAGGTATTTTGAACACGGAATTTCATGCTGATGGGTTCTATGTAAATTGCATGTCTATTGGATAGAACTCGATCCAAGAGGATTTCTCTGTGAAAAATGCATGATTTTAGAAACTGACATAAGGAGAAATCTACTAAATCAGAATAAAACTTTCTATGTGTAAATATACATTGTAAGGCAGATGAAAGTTCGATAATACAAATCTTCACAACTCATTAAAGTATGTTTGTCAAATCCGTGATGCATGTAACGTGTTCAGAACACGGAATGTCACGGTGAGTAAAACTAGGTAAATTACATAACTTTTGTGTATAACTCGCTCCAAGAACATTTTTCGGCCAAATCTGCCTCATTTTCTAAACTGGCGTTAAAAGGAACTCTTTGAAATCTGAGAAAATTCTTCAAAGTGCCAGTAAGCCTTGTATGGTGGATGAAAGTTCTGTAATCCACATGCAAACAACTATGTAGTGAATATTTGTGGAATCCGAGATACATGTAGTGTGTTCAGAACACGGAATTTCACGGTGATCGAATCCATGTTTATTACATTTCTATAGGTTAGAACCTGCTCCAAGAGGTTTTTGCCGTGAAATCTGCCTCAGTTTCGAAACTGGCATTTGGAAAGCTCTGTGAAATCAGAGAAAATGCTTCTAAACATCAATATGCCTTGTACTGTGATGAAAGTCCTGTCATCCTCATGCAAACAACTCTATAGTTTATTTTTGTCGAATCGTTTCTGCATGTAGTGTGTTCGAAACCCGTAATATCACAGCGGGGGAATCTATGTAATTTACGTATCTATTGGGTAGAACACGCTCCAACATTTATTTCCTTTGAAAACTGCCTGATTTTCGAAACTGCTATTAGGAAAAGCTGCGAACTCAGAGTTAATGTATCTATGTGTCAATATGCCTTGTATGGTGGATGAAAGATCTGTAATACACATGTACATAACTCATTAAAAATGTTTCTCCAATCCTTGATGTATGTAGCCTGTTCGGAACACGGTCTTTCTCGGTGAGGGAAGCTATGTAAATTAAATATCTATTGGTTAGAACCATCTCCAGGAGAGTTTTACTGAAAAATCTGCCTCAGTTTCGAAACTGGTGGTATGAAAACGCTGTGAAATCTGAGTAAATGTTTTAAGGTGACAATATGTCTTCAATGGTTTATTAAAGATCGGTAATTCACATGCTAACAACTCAGCAGTGAATATTTGTTGAATCCTTGGTGCATGAACCGTTTTTTAGGAACACGGAATGTTACAGTGATGGTATCTATGAAAATGAGTTGTCTATTGGATGGAACATGCAACAAGAGGATTTTTCTGGGAAAAATGCCTGATTTTCAAAACTGACGTTAGGAAATTTCTGCGAAATGTGAGTAAATGTTTCTAGGTGAAAACATGTCTTGTAAGGTGGATGAAAATTTGATAATCCACATGCTCACACTCATTAAAGAATGATTGTCGAATCCTTGATGCATGGAATATGTTCAGAACACGGAATATCACGGTGAGTGAACTAGTTAAATTACATATCTTTTGGGAAGAAATGGCTCCAAGAACATTTTCTGTGAAATCAGCATCGTTTTCCAAACTGGTGTTAGGAAACCATGAGAAATCGGAGAAAATGCTTCTAAGAGTGAAGATGCCTTGAATGGGGAATTTATGTCCGGTAATCCACGTAACCAACTAAGAAGGGAATACTATTCGAATCAGTCACTTATTTAGCACGTTCGGAATAAAGAATTTCACGGTAATGAAACTATGTAAATTAGAATTCTATTGGGTAGAACTAGCTAGAATAGAATTTTTTGGCAAAACTTGCTTGATTCTCGAATGGGATGTTTGGATAAAGCTGCGAAACGAGAGAAAATACTTGTAGGTGTAAAGATGCCTTTATGTTGGAAGAAAGTTCGGTAATTCACATTTTCACAACATGTTACAGAATCTTTTTTCTAATCCGTGATGCATGTTCCATGTTCGGAACGTGGAATTTCATGGTGATTGAAACAATGTAAACTACTTGTCGATTCTATAGAACTCACTTCAAGGGAATTTTTCTCTGAAAACTGCTTCATTTTTGAAACTGGCGCTTGGAAAATGCTGCAAAATCTGAGAAAATAGTTCTAAGTATCAATATTCAATGTTTTGTGATGAATGTTCGGTAATCCACATGCTAACAGATCTGTAGTGTATATTTGTCGAATCCGTTATGCATGTAGAATGTTTGGAACACGGAATGTCACAGTGAGGAAATTTATGTAAATTAACTTTCCATAGGTTAGAAATCGCTCCAAGAGTTTTTTCCTGAGATAACAGCCTGATTTTTGAAATGCGTTAGGAATAAGCTGCGAACTCAGATTAATCAATTGTAGGTGTAAATATGCCTTGTATGGTGGATGAAAGTTCGGCAATCCGCATACTAACAACTCTGTAGAGAATATTTGTCGAATCCGAGATACATGAAGAGTGTTTGGAACACAGAATATCACGGTGAGCTAATCTAGGTAAATTAAATGTCTCTTGGTTAGAACTCACTCCAAGAGTTTTTTTCTGCGAAATCTGCCTCATTTTTGAAACTGGCATTCAGAAATTCCTTCAAAATCAGAGAAAATGCTTCAAACTGACAATATGCCTTTTATTGTGATGGAAGTTCATAAAGCCACATGCAAACAAACATGATGTGAATAATTGTAGAAAGCCTATGCATGTAGCGTGATCGTATGACGGAAATTTCCGGAGATGGAATCTATGTAAATTTCATGTCTATTGGTTAGAACTCGCTCCAAAAATTTTTTCCGGAGAAAATGGCCTGATTTTCGAAACTGGCATTAGGAAAAGCCTGCAAATTCAGAGTTAATGTTTCTAGGTTTAAATATGCCTTTTATGGTGGATGAAAGTTCTGTAATACACATGTACATAACTCATTAAAAATGTTTGTCAAATCCGGGAATTATGTAGCGTTTTCTGGAATTGGAATGTCACTGTGAGGGAAACTATGTAAATTATATTTCTATTTTGAAGTTCTTGCTCCACGAGAATTTTTTGTGAATCTGCCTCATTTTCAAAACTGGCATTAGGAAAATCTTTTGAAATATGGGAAAGTGCTTCAAAGTGTCAATATGGCATTTATGGTGGATGAATGTTAGGTAATTCTTATGCTACCAATTCTGTAGTGAATATTTGTCGAATCATTCATGCGTGTAGGTATTTTGAACACGGAATTTCATGCTGATGGGTTGTATGTAAATTGCATGTCTATTGGATAGAACTCGATCCAAGAGGATTTCTCTGTGAAAAATGCATGATTTTAGAAACTGACATAAGGAGAAATCTACTAAATCAGAATAAAACTTTCTATGTGTAAATATACATTGTAAGGCAGATGAAAGTTCGATAATACAAATCTTCACAACTCATTAAAGTATGTTTGTCAAATCCGTGATGCATGTAACGTGTTCAGAACACGGAATGTCACGGTGAGTAAAACTAGGTAAATTACATAACTTTTGTGTATAACTCGCTCCAAGAACATTTTTCGGCCAAATCTGCCTCATTTTCTAAACTGGTGTTAAAATGAACCCTTTGAAATCTGAGAAAATTCTTCAAAGTGCCAGTAAGCCTTGTATGGTGGATGAAAGTTCTGTAATCCACATGCAAACAACTATGAAGTGAATATTTGTCGAATACGAGATACATGTAGTGTGTTCAGAACACAGAATTTCACGGTGATCGAATCCATGTTTATTACATTTCTATAGGTTAGAACCTGCTCCAAGAGGTTTTTGCCGTGAAATCTGCCTCAGTTTCGAAACTGGCATTTGGAAAGCTCTGTGAAATCAGAGAAAATGCTTCTAAACATCAATATGCCTTGTACTGTGATGAAAGTCCTGTCATCCTCATGCAAACAACTCTATAGTTTATTTTTGTCGAATCGTTTCTGCATGTAGTGTGTTCGAAACACGTAATATCACAGCGGGGGAATCTATGTAATTTAAGTATCTATTGGGTAGAACACGCTCCATCATTTATTTCCTTTGAAAACTGCCTGATTTTCGAAACTGCTATTAGGAAAAGCTGCGAACTCAGAGTTAATGTATCTATGTGTCAATATGCCTTGTATGGTGGATGAAAGATCTGTAATACACATGTACATAACTCATTAAAAATGTTTCTCAAATCCTTGATGTATGTAGCCTGTTCGGAACACGGTCTTTCTCGGTGAGGGAAGCTATGTAAATTACATATCTATTGGTTAGAACCATCTCCAGGAGAGTTTTACTGAAAAATCTGCCTCAGTTTCGAAACTGGTGGTATGAAAACGCTGTGAAATCTGAGTAAATGTTTTATGGTGACAATATGTCTTCAATGGTTTATTAAAGATCGGTAATTCACATGCTAACAACTCAGCAGTGAATATTTGTTGAATCCTTGGTGCATGAACCGTTTTTTAGGAACACGGAATGTTACAGTGATGGTATCTATGAAAATGAGTTGTCTATTGGATGGAACATGCAACAAGAGGATTTTTCTGGGAAAACTGCCTGATTTTCAAAACTGACGTTAGGAAATTTCTGCGAAATGTGAGTAAATGTTTCTAGGTGAAAACATGTCTTGTAAGGTGGATGAAAATTTGATAATCCACATGCTCACACTCATTAAAGAATGATTGTCGAATCCTTGATGCATGGAATATGTTCAGAACACGGAATATCACGGTGAGTGAACTAGTTAAATTACATATCTTTTGGGAAGAAATGGCTCCAAGAACATTTTCTGTGAAATCAGCATCGTTTTCCAAACTGGTGTTAGGAAACCATGAGAAATCGGAGAAAATGCTTCTAAGAGTGAAGATGCCTTGAATGGGGAATTTATGTCCGGTAATCCACGTAACCAACTAAGAAGGGAATACTATTCGAATCAGTCACTTATTTAGCACGTTCGGAATAAAGAATTTCACGGTAATGAAACTATGTAAATTAGAATTCTATTGGGTAGAACTAGCTAGAATAGAATTTTTTGGCAAAACTTGCTTGATTCTCGAATGGGATGTTTGGATAAAGCTGCGAAACGAGAGAAAATACTTGTAGGTGTAAAGATGCCTTTATGTTGGAAGAAAGTTCTGTAATTCACATTTTCACAACATGTTACAGAATCTTTTTTCTAATCCGTGATGCATGTTCCATGTTCGGAACGTGGAATTTCATGGTGATTGAAACAATGTAAACTACTTGTCGATTCTATAGAACTCACTTCAAGGGAATTTTTCTCTGAAAACTGCTTCATTTTTGAAACTGGCGCTTGGAAAATGCTGCAAAATCTGAGAAAATAGTTCTAAGTATCAATATTCAATGTTTTGTGATGAATGTTCGGTAATCCACATGCTAACAGATCTGTAGTGTATATTTGTCGAATCCGTTATGCATGTAGAATGTTTGGAACACGGAATGTCACAGTGAGGAAATTTATGTAAATTAACTTTCCATAGGTTAGAAATCGCTCCAAGAGTTTTTTCCTGAGATAACAGCCTGATTTTTGAAATGCGTTAGGAATAAGCTGCGAACTCAGATTAATCAATTGTAGGTGTAAATATGCCTTGTATGGTGGATGAAAGTTCGGCAATCCGCATACTAACAACTCTGTAGAGAATATTTGTCGAATCCGAGATACATGAAGAGTGTTTGGAAAACAGAATATCACGGTGAGCTAATCTAGGTAAATTAAATGTCTCTTGGTTAGAACTCACTCCAAGAGGTTTTTTCTGCGAAATCTGCCTCATTTTCGAAACTGGCATTCAGAAATTCCTTCAAAATCAGAGAAAATGCTTCAAACTGACAATATGCCTTTTATTGTGATGGAAGTTCATAAAGCCACATGCAAACAAACATGATGTGAATAATTGTAGAAAGCCTATGCATGTAGCGTGATCGTATGACGGAAATTTCCGGAGATGGAATCTATGTAAATTTCATGTCTATTGGTTAGAACTCGCTCCAAAAATTTTTTCCGGAGAAAATGGCCTGATTTTCGAAACTGGCATTAGGAAAAGCCTGCAAATTCAGAGTTAATGTTTCTAGGTTTAAATATGCCTTGCATGGTGGATGAAAGTTCTGTAATACACATGTACATAACTCATTAAAAATGTTTGTCAAATCCGAGAATTATGTAGCGTTTTCTGGAATTGGAATGTCACTGTGAGGGAAACTATGTAAATTATATTTCTATTGGGAAGTTCTTGCTCCACGAGAATTTTTTGTGAATCTGCCTCATTTTCAATACTGGCATTAGGAAAATCTTTTGAAATATGGGAAAGTGCTTCAAAGTGTCAATATGGCATTTATGGTGGATGAATGTTAGGTAATTCTTATGCTACCAATTCTGTAGTGAATATTTGTCGAATCCTTCATGCGTGTAGGTATTTTGAACACGGAATTTCATGCTGATGGTTTCTATGTAAATTGCATGTCTATTGGATAGAACTCGATCCAAGAGGATTTCTCTGTGAAAAATGCATGATTTTAGAAACTGACATAAGGAGAAATCTACTAAATCAGAATAAAACTTTCTATGTGTAAATATACATTGTAAGGCAGATGAAAGTTCGATAATACAAATCTTCACAACTCATTAAAGTATGTTTGTCAAATCCGTGATGCATGTAACGTGTTCAGAACACGGAATGTCACGGTGAGTAAAACTAGGTAAATTACATAACTTTTGTGTATAACTCGCTCCAAGAACATTTTTCGGCCAAATCTGCCTCATTTTCTAAACTGGTGTTAAAATGAACCCTTTGAAATCTGAGAAAATTCTTCAAAGTGCCAGTAAGCCTTGTATGGTGGATGAAAGTTCTGTAATCCACATGCAAACAACTATGAAGTGAATATTTGTCGAATACGAGATACATGTAGTGTGTTCAGAACACGGAATTTCACGGTGATCGAATCCATGTTTATTACATTTCTATAGGTTAGAACCTGCTCCAAGAGGTTTTTGCCGTGAAATCTGCCTCAGTTTCGAAACTGGCATTTGGAAAGCTCTGTGAAATCAGAGAAAATGCTTCTAAACATCAATATGCCTTGTACTGTGATGAAAGTCCTGTCATCCTCATGCAAACAACTCTATAGTTTATTTTTGTCGAATCGTTTCTGCATGTAGTGTGTTCGAAACCCGTAATATCACAGCGGGGGAATCTATGTAATTTACGTATCTATTGGGTAGAACACGCTCCAACATTTATTTCCTTTGAAAACTGCCTGATTTTCGAAACTGCTATTAGGAAAAGCTGCGAACTCAGAGTTAATGTATCTATGTGTCAATATGCCTTGTATGGTGGATGAAAGATCTGTAATACACATGTACATAACTCATTAAAAATGTTTCTCCAATCCTTGATGTATGTAGCCTGTTCGGAACACGGTCTTTCTCGGTGAGGGAAGCTATGCAAATTACATATCTATTGGTTAGAACCATCTCCAGGAGAGTTTTACTGAAAAATCTGCCTCAGTTTCGAAACTGGTGGTATGAAAACGCTGTGAAATCTGAGTAAATGTTTTATGGTGACAATATGTCTTCAATGGTTTATTAAAGATCGGTAATTCACATGCTAACAACTCAGCAGTGAATATTTGTTGAATCCTTGGTGCATGAACCGTTTTTTAGGAACACGGAATGTTACAGTGATGGTATCTATGAAAATGAGTTGTCTATTGGATGGAACATGCAACAAGAGGATTTTTCTGGGAAAACTGCCTGATTTTCAAAACTGACGTTAGGAAATTTCTGCGAAATGTGAGTAAATGTTTCTAGGTGAAAACATGTCTTGTAAGGTGGATGAAAATTTGATAATCCACATGCTCACACTCATTAAAGAATGATTGTCGAATCCTTGATGCATGGAATATGTTCAGAACACGGAATATCACGGTGAGTGAACTAGTTAAATTACATATCTTTTGGGAAGAAATGGCTCCAAGAACATTTTCTGTGAAATCAGCATCGTTTTCCAAACTGGTGTTAGGAAACCATGAGAAATCGGAGAAAATGCTTCTAAGAGTGAAGATGCCTTGAATGGGGAATTTATGTCCGGTAATCCACGTAACCAACTAAGAAGGGAATACTATTCGAATCAGTCACTTATTTAGCACGTTCGGAATAAAGAATTTCACGGTAATGAAACTATGTAAATTAGAATTCTATTGGGTAGAACTAGCTAGAATAGAATTTTTTGGCAAAACTTGCTTGATTCTCGAATGGGATGTTTGGATAAAGCTGCGAAACGAGAGAAAATACTTGTAGGTGTAAAGATGCCTTTATGTTGGAAGAAAGTTCTGTAATTCACATTTTCACAACATGTTACAGAATCTTTTTTCTAATCCGTGATGCATGTTCCATGTTCGGAACGTGGAATTTCATGGTGATTGAAACAATGTAAACTACTTGTCGATTCTATAGAACTCACTTCAAGGGAATTTTTCTCTGAAAACTGCTTCATTTTTGAAACTGGCGCTTGGAAAATGCTGCAAAATCTGAGAAAATAGTTCTAAGTATCAATATTCAATGTTTTGTGATGAATGTTCGGTAATCCACATGCTAACAGATCTGTAGTGTATATTTGTCGAATCCGTTATGCATGTAGAATGTTTGGAACACGGAATGTCACAGTGAGGAAATTTATGTAAATTAACTTTCCATAGGTTAGAAATCGCTCCAAGAGTTTTTTCCTGAGATAACAGCCTGATTTTTGAAATGCGTTAGGAATAAGCTGCGAACTCAGATTAATCAATTGTAGGTGTAAATATGCCTTGTATGGTGGATGAAAGTTCGGCAATCCGCATACTAACAACTCTGTAGAGAATATTTGTCGAATCCGAGATACATGAAGAGTGTTTGGAAAACAGAATATCACGGTGAGCTAATCTAGGTAAATTAAATGTCTCTTGGTTAGAACTCACTCCAAGAGGTTTTTTCTGCGAAATCTGCCTCATTTTCGAAACTGGCATTCAGAAATTCCTTCAAAATCAGAGAAAATGCTTCAAACTGACAATATGCCTTTTATTGTGATGGAAGTTCATAAAGCCACATGCAAACAAACATGATGTGAATAATTGTAGAAAGCCTATGCATGTAGCGTGATCGTATGACGGAAATTTCCGGAGATGGAATCTATGTAAATTTCATGTCTATTGGTTAGAACTCGCTCCAAAAATTTTTTCCGGAGAAAATGGCCTGATTTTCGAAACTGGCATTAGGAAAAGCCTGCAAATTCAGAGTTAATGTTTCTAGGTTTAAATATGCCTTGCATGGTGGATGAAAGTTCTGTAATACACATGTACATAACTCATTAAAAATGTTTGTCAAATCCGAGAATTATGTAGCGTTTTCTGGAATTGGAATGTCACTGTGAGGGAAACTATGTAAATTATATTTCTATTGGGAAGTTCTTGCTCCACGAGAATTTTTTGTGAATCTGCCTCATTTTCAATACTGGCATTAGGAAAATCTTTTGAAATATGGGAAAGTGCTTCAAAGTGTCAATATGGCATTTATGGTGGATGAATGTTAGGTAATTCTTATGCTACCAATTCTGTAGTGAATATTTGTCGAATCCTTCATGCGTGTAGGTATTTTGAACACGGAATTTCATGCTGATGGGTTCTATGTAAATTGCATGTCTATTGGATAGAACTCGATCCAAGAGGATTTCTCTGTGAAAAATGCATGATTTTAGAAACTGACATAAGGAGAAATCTACTAAATCAGAATAAAACTTTCTATGTGTAAATATACATTGTAAGGCAGATGAAAGTTCGATAATACAAATCTTCACAACTCATTAAAGTATGTTTGTCAAATCCGTGATGCATGTAACGTGTTCAGAACACGGAATGTCACGGTGAGTAAAACTAGGTAAATTACATAACTTTTGTGTATAACTCGCTCCAAGAACATTTTTCGGCCAAATCTGCCTCATTTTCTAAACTGGTGTTAAAATGAACCCTTTGAAATCTGAGAAAATTCTTCAAAGTGCCAGTAAGCCTTGTATGGTGGATGAAAGTTCTGTAATCCACATGCAAACAACTATGAAGTGAATATTTGTCGAATACGAGATACATGTAGTGTGTTCAGAACACGGAATTTCACGGTGATCGAATCCATGTTTATTACATTTCTATAGGTTAGAACCTGCTCCAAGAGGTTTTTGCCGTGAAATCTGCCTCAGTTTCGAAACTGGCATTTGGAAAGCTCTGTGAAATCAGAGAAAATGCTTCTAAACATCAATATGCCTTGTACTGTGATGAAAGTCCTGTCATCCTCATGCAAACAACTCTATAGTTTATTTTTGTCGAATCGTTTCTGCATGTAGTGTGTTCGAAACCCGTAATATCACAGCGGGGGAATCTATGTAATTTACGTATCTATTGGGTAGAACACGCTCCAACATTTATTTCCTTTGAAAACTGCCTGATTTTCGAAACTGCTATTAGGAAAAGCTGCGAACTCAGAGTTAATGTATCTATGTGTCAATATGCCTTGTATGGTGGATGAAAGATCTGTAATACACATGTACATAACTCATTAAAAATGTTTCTCCAATCCTTGATGTATGTAGCCTGTTCGGAACACGGTCTTTCTCGGTGAGGGAAGCTATGCAAATTACATATCTATTGGTTAGAACCATCTCCAGGAGAGTTTTACTGAAAAATCTGCCTCAGTTTCGAAACTGGTGGTATGAAAACGCTGTGAAATCTGAGTAAATGTTTTAAGGTGACAATATGTCTTCAATGGTTTATTAAAGATCGGTAATTCACATGCTAACAACTCAGCAGTGAATATTTGTTGAATCCTTGGTGCATGAACCGTTTTTTAGGAACACGGAATGTTACAGTGATGGTATCTATGAAAATGAGTTGTCTATTGGATGGAACATGCAACAAGAGGATTTTTCTGGGAAAACTGCCTGATTTTCAAAACTGACGTTAGGAAATTTCTGCGAAATGTGAGTAAATGTTTCTAGGTGAAAACATGTCTTGTAAGGTGGATGAAAATTTGATAATCCACATGCTCACACTCATTAAAGAATGATTGTCGAATCCTTGATGCATGGAATATGTTCAGAACACGGAATATCACGGTGAGTGAACTAGTTAAATTACATATCTTTTGGGAAGAAATGGCTCCAAGAACATTTTCTGTGAAATCAGCATCGTTTTCCAAACTGGTGTTAGGAAACCATGAGAAATCGGAGAAAATGCTTCTAAGAGTGAAGATGCCTTGAATGGGGAATTTATGTCCGGTAATCCACGTAACCAACTAAGAAGGGAATACTATTCGAATCAGTCACTTATTTAGCACGTTCGGAATAAAGAATTTCACGGTAATGAAACTATGTAAATTAGAATTCTATTGGGTAGAACTAGCTAGAATAGAATTTTTTGGCAAAACTTGCTTGATTCTCGAATGGGATGTTTGGATAAAGCTGCGAAACGAGAGAAAATACTTGTAGGTGTAAAGATGCCTTTATGTTGGAAGAAAGTTCGGTAATTCACATTTTCACAACATGTTACAGAATCTTTTTTCTAATCCGTGATGCATGTTCCATGTTCGGAACGTGGAATTTCATGGTGATTGAAACAATGTAAACTACTTGTCGATTCTATAGAACTCACTTCAAGGGAATTTTTCTCTGAAAACTGCTTCATTTTTGAAACTGGCGCTTGGAAAATGCTGCAAAATCTGAGAAAATAGTTCTAAGTATCAATATTCAATGTTTTGTGATGAAAGTTTGGTAATCCACATGCTAACAGATCTGTAGTGAATATTTGTCGAATCCGTTATGCATGTAGAATGTTTGGAACACGGAATGTCACAGTGAGGAAATTTATGTAAATTAACTTTCCATAGGTTAGAAATCGCTCCAAGAGTTTTTTCCTGAGATAACAGCCTGATTTTTGAAATGCGTTAGGAATAAGCTGCGAACTCAGATTAATCAATTGTAGGTGTAAATATGCCTTGTATGGTGGATGAAAGTTCGGCAATCCGCATACTAACAACTCTGTAGAGAATATTTGTCGAATCCGAGATACATGAAGAGTGTTTGGAACACAGAATATCACGGTGAGCTAATCTAGGTAAATTAAATGTCTCTTGGTTAGAACTCAATCCAAGAGGTTTTTTCTGTGAAATCTGCCTCATTTTCTAAACTGGCATTCTGAAATTACTTCAAAATCAGAGAAAATGCTTCAAACTGACAATATGCCTTGTATTGTGATGGAAGTTCATAAAGCCACATGCAAACAAACATGATGTGAATAAATGTAGAAAGCCTATGCATGTAGTTTGATCGTATGACGGAAATTTCCGGAGATGGAATCTATGTAAATTTCATGTCTATTTGTTAGAACGCGCTCCAAAAATTTTTTCCGGAGAAAATGGCCTGATTTTCGAAACTGGCATTAGGAAAAGCCTGCAAATTCAGAGTTAATGTTTCTAGGTTTAAATATGCCTTGTATGGTGGATGAAAGTTCTGTAATACACATGTACATAACTCATTAAAAATGTTTGTCAAATCCGAGATGTATGTAGCGTTTTCGGGAATTGGAATATCACTGTGAGGGAAAATATGTAAATTACATTTCTATTGGGAAGTACTTGCTCCACGAGAATTTTTTGTGAATTTGCCTCATTTTCAAAACTGGCATTAGGAAAATCTTTTGAAATATGGGAAAGTGCTTCAAAGTGTCAATATGGCATTTATGTTGGATGAATGTTAGGTAATTCTTATGCTACCAATACTGTAGTGAATATTTGTCGAATCCTTCATGCGTGTAGGTATTTTGGAACATGGAATTTCACGCTGATGGGTTCTATGTAAATTGCATGTCTATTGGATAGAACTCGATCCAAGAGGATTTCTCTGTGAAAAATGCATGATTTTAGAAACTGAGATAAGGAGAAATCTACTAAATCAGAATAAAACTTTCTATGTGTAAATATACATTGTAAGGAAGATGAAAGTTCGATAATACAAATGTTCACAACTCATTAAAGTATGTTTGTCAAATCCGTGATGCATGTAACGTGTTCAGAACACGGAATGTCACGGTGAGTAAAACTAGGTAAATTACATAACTTTCGTGTATAACTCGCTCCAAGAACATTTTTCGGCCAAATCTGCCTCATTTTCTAAACTGGCGTTAAAAGGAACTCTTTGAAATCTGAGAAAATTCTTCAAAGTGCCAGTAAGCCTTGTATGGTGGATGAAAGTTCTGTAATCCACATGCAAACAACTATGTAGTGAATATTTGTGGAATCCGAGATACATGTAGTGTGTTCAGAACACGGAATTTCACGGTGATCGAATCCATGTTTATTACATTTCTGTAGGTTAGAACCTGCTCCAAGAGGTTTTTGCCGTGAAATCTGCCTCAGTTTCGAAACTGGCATTTGGAAAGCTCTGTGAAATCAGAGAAAATGCTTCTAAACATCAATATGCCTTGTACTGTGATGAAAGTCCTGTCATCCTCATGCAAACAACTCTATAGTTTATTTTTGTCGAGTCGTTTCTGTATGTAGTGTGTTCGAAACACGTAATATCACAGCGGGGGAATCTATGTAATTTACGTATCTATTGGGTAGAACACGCTCCATCATTTATTTCCTTTGAAAACTGCCTGATTTTCGAAACTGCTATTAGGAAAAGCTGCGAACTCAGAGTTAATGTATCTATGTGTCAATATGCCTTGTATGGTGGATGAAAGATCTGTAATACACATGTACATAACTCATTAAAAATGTTTCTCCAATCCTTGATGTATGTAGCCTGTTCGGAACACGGTCTTTCTCGGTGAGGGAAGCTATGCAAATTACATATCTATTGGTTAGAACCATCTCCAGGAGAGTTTTACTGAAAAATCTGCCTCAGTTTCGAAACTGGTGGTATGAAAACGCTGTGAAATCTGAGTAAATGTTTTAAGGTGACAATATGTCTTCAATGGTTTATTAAAGATCGGTAATTCACATGCTAACAACTCAGCAGTGAATATTTGTTGAATCCTTGGTGCATGAACCGTTTTTTAGGAACACGGAATGTTACAGTGATGGTATCTATGAAAATGAGTTGTCTATTGGATGGAACATGCAACAAGAGGATTTTTCTGGGAAAACTGCCTGATTTTCAAAACTGACGTTAGGAAATTTCTGCGAAATGTGAGTAAATGTTTCTAGGTGAAAACATGTCTTGTAAGGTGGATGAAAATTTGATAATCCACATGCTCACACTCATTAAAGAATGATTGTCGAATCCTTGATGCATGGAATATGTTCAGAACACGGAATATCACGGTGAGTGAACTAGTTAAATTACATATCTTTTGGGAAGAACTGGCTCCAAGAACTTTTTCTGTGAAATCAGCATCGTTTTCCAAACTGGTGTTAGGAAACCATGAGAAATCGGAGAAAATGCTTCTAAGAGTGAAGATGCCTTGAATGGGGAATTTATGTCCGGTAATCCACGTAACCAACTAAGAAGGGAATACTATTCGAATCAGTCACTTATTTAGCACGTTCGGAATAAAGAATTTCACGGTAATGAAACTATGTAAATTAGAATTCTATTGGGTAGAACTAGCTAGAATAGAATTTTTTGGCAAAACTTGCTTGATTCTCGAATGGGATGTTTGGATAAAGCTGCGAAATGAGAGAAAATACTTGTAGGTGTAAAGATGCCTTTATGTTGGAAGAAAGTTCGGTAATTCACATTTTCACAACATGTTACAGAATCTTTTTTCTAATCCGTGATGCATGTTCCATGTTCGGAACGTGGAATTTCATGGTGATTGAAACAATGTAAACTACTTGTCGATTCTATAGAACTCACTTCAAGGGAATTTTTCTCTGAAAACTGCTTCATTTTTGAAACTGGCGCTTGGAAAATGCTGCAAAATCTGAGAAAATAGTTCTAAGTATCAATATTCAATGTTTTGTGATGAAAGTTTGGTAATCCACATGCTAACAGATCTGTAGTGAATATTTGTCGGATCCGTTATGCATGTAGAATGTTTGGAACACGGAATGTCACAGTGAGGAAATTTATGTAAATTAACTTTCCATAGGTTAGAAATCGCTCCAAGAGTTTTTTCCTGAGATAACAGCCTGATTTTTGAAATGCGTTAGGAATAAGCTGCGAACTCAGATTAATCAATTGTAGGTGTAAATATGCCTTGTATGGTGGATGAAAGTTCGGCAATCCGCATACTAACAACTCTGTAGAGAATATTTGTCGAATCCGAGATACATGAAGAGTGTTTGGAAAACAGAATATCACGGTGAGCTAATCTAGGTAAATTAAATGTCTCTTGGTTAGAACTCACTCCAAGAGGTTTTTTCTGGGAAATCTGCCTCATTTTCGAAACTGGCATTCAGAAATTCCTTCAAAATCAGAGAAAATGCTTCAAACTGACAATATGCCTTTTATTGTGATGGAAGTTCATAAAGCCACATGCAAACAAACATGATGTGAATAATTGTAGAAAGCCTATGCATGTAGCGTGATCGTATGACGGAAATTTCCGGAGATGGAATCTATGTAAATTTCATGTCTATTGGTTAGAACTCGCTCCAAAAATTTTTTCCGGAGAAAATGGCCTGATTTTCGAAACTGGCATTAGGAAAAGCCTGCAAATTCAGAGTTAATGTTTCTAGGTTTAAATATGCCTTGTATGGTGGATGAAAGTTCTGTAATACACATGTACATAACTCATTAAAAATGTTTGTCAAATCCGAGAATTATGTAGCGTTTTCTGGAATTGGAATGTCACTGTGAGGGAAACTATGTAAATTACATTTCTAATGGGAAGTTCTTGCTCCACGAGAATTTTTTGTGAATCTGCCTCATTTTCAAATCTGACATTAGGAAAATCTTTTGAAATATGGGAAAGTGATTCAAAGTGTCAATATGGCATTTATGGTGGATGAATGTTAGGTAATTCTTATGCTACCAATTCTGTAGTGAATATTTGTCGAATCCTTCATGCGTGTAGGTATTTTGAACACGGAATTTCATGCTGATGGGTTCTATGTAAATTGCATGTCTATTGGATAGAACTCGATCCAAGAGGATTTCTCTGTGAAAAACGCATGATTTTAGAAACTGAGATAAGGAGAAATCTACTAAATCAGAATAAAACTTTCTATGTGTAAATATACATTGTAAGGAAGATGAAAGTTCGATAATACAAATGTTCACAACTCATTAAAGTATGTTTTTCAAATCCGTGATGCATGTAACGTGTTCAGAACACGGAATGTCACGGTGAGTAAAACTAGGTAAATTACATATCTTTTGTGTATAACTCGCTCCAAGAACATTTTTCGGCCAAATCTGCCTCATTTTCTAAACTGGCGTTAAAATTAACTCTTTGAAATCTGAGAAAATTCTTCAAAGTGCCAGTAAGCCTTGTATGGTGGATGAAAGTTCTGTAATCCACATGCAAACAACTATGTAGTGAATATTTGTGGAATCCGAGATACATGTAGTGTGTTCAGAACACGGAATTTCACGGTGATCGAATCCATGTTTATTACATTTCTGTAGGTTAGAACCTGCTCCAAGAGGTTTTTGCCGTGAAATCTGCCTCAGTTTCGAAACTGGCATTTGGAAAGCTCTGTGAAATCAGAGAAAATGCTTCTAAACATCAATATGCCTTGTACTGTGATGAAAGTCCTGTCATCCTCATGCAAACAACTCTATAGTTTATTTTTGTCGAATCGTTTCTGTATGTACTGTGTTCGAAACACGTAATATCACAGCGGGGGAATCTATGTAATTTACGTATCTATTGGGTAGAACACGCTCCATCATTTATTTCCTTTGAAAACTGCCTGATTTTCGAAACTGCTATTAGGAAAAGCTGCGAACTCAGAGTTAATGTATCTATGTGTCAATATGCCTTGTATGGTGGATGAAAGATCTGTAATACACATGTACATAACTCATTAAAAATGTTTCTCCAATCCTTGATGTATGTAGCCTGTTCGGAACACGGTCTTTCTCGGTGAGGGAAGCTATGCAAATTACATATCTATTGGTTAGAACCATCTCCAGGAGAGTTTTACTGAAAAATCTGCCTCAGTTTCGAAACTGGTGGTATGAAAACGCTGTGAAATCTGAGTAAATGTTTTAAGGTGACAATATGTCTTCAATGGTTTATTAAAGATCGGTAATTCACATGCTAACAACTCAGCAGTGAATATTTGTTGAATCCTTGGTGCATGAACCGTTTTTTAGGAACACGGAATGTTACAGTGATGGTATCTATGAAAATGAGTTGTCTATTGGATGGAACATGCAACAAGAGTATTTTTCTGGGAAAACTGCCTGATTTTCAAAACTGACGTTAGGAAATTTCTGCGAAATGTGAGTAAATGTTTCTAGGTGAAAACATGTCTTGTAAGGTGGATGAAAATTTGATAATCCACATGCTCACACTCATTAAAGAATGATTGTCGAATCCTTGATGCATGGAATATGTTCAGAACACGGAATATCACGGTGAGTGAACTAGTTAAATTACATATCTTTTGGGAAGAACTGGCTCCAAGAACTTTTTCTGTGAAATCAGCATCGTTTTCCAAACTGGTGTTAGGAAACCATGAGAAATCGGAGAAAATGCTTCTAAGAGTGAAGATGCCTTGAATGGGGAATTTATGTCCGGTAATCCACGTAACCAACTAAGAAGGGAATACTATTCGAATCAGTCACTTATTTAGCACGTTCGGAATAAAGAATTTCACGGTAATGAAACTATGTAAATTAGAATTCTATTGGGTAGAACTAGCTAGAATAGAATTTTTTGGCAAAACTTGCTTGATTCTCGAATGGGATGTTTGGATAAAGCTGCGAAATGAGAGAAAATACTTGTAGGTGTAAAGATGCCTTTATGTTGGAAGAAAGTTCGGTAATTCACATTTTCACAACATGTTACAGAATCTTTTTTCTAATCCGTGATGCATGTTCCATGTTCGGAACGTGGAATTTCATGGTGATTGAAACAATGTAAACTACTTGTCGATTCTATAGAACTCACTTCAAGGGAATTTTTCTCTGAAAACTGCTTCATTTTTGAAACTGGCGCTTGGAAAATGCTGCAAAATCTGAGAAAATAGTTCTAAGTATCAATATTCAATGTTTTGTGATGAAAGTTTGGTAATCCACATGCTAACAGATCTGTAGTGAATATTTGTCGAATCCGTTATGCATGTAGAATGTTTGGAACACGGAATGTCACAGTGAGGAAATTTATGTAAATTAACTTTCCATAGGTTAGAAATCGCTCCAAGAGTTTTTTCCTGAGATAACAGCCTGATTTTTGAAATGCGTTAGGAATAAGCTGCGAACTCAGATTAATCAATTGTAGGTGTAAATATGCCTTGTATGGTGGATGAAAGTTCGGCAATCCGCATACTAACAACTCTGTAGAGAATATTTGTCGAATCCGAGATACATGAAGAGTGTTTGGAACACAGAATATCACGGTGAGCTAATCTAGGTAAATTAAATGTCTCTTGGTTAGAACTCAATCCAAGAGGTTTTTTCTGTGAAATCTGCCTCATTTTATAAACTGGCATTCGGAAATTACTTCAAAATCAGAGAAAATGCTTCAAACTGACAATATGCCTTGTATTGTGATGGAAGTTCATAAAGCCACATGCAAACAAACATGATGTGAATAAATGTAGAAAGCCTATGCATGTAGTTTGATCGTATGACAGAAATTTCCGGAGATGGAATCTATGTAAATTTCATGTCTATTTGTTAGAACGCGCTCCAAAAATTTTCTCCGGAGTAAATGGCCTGATTTTCGAAACTGGCATTAGGAAAAGCCTGCAAATTCAGAGTTAATGTTTCTAGGTTTAAATATGCCTTGTATGGTGGATGAAAGTTCTGTAATACACATGTACATAACTCATTAAAAATGTTTGTCAAAAACGAGATGTATGTAGCGTTTTCGTGAATTGGAATATCACTGTGAGGGAAAATATGTAAATTACATTTCTATTGGGAAGTACTTGCTCCACGAGAATTTTTTGTGAATTTGCCTCATTTTCAAAACTGGCATTAGGAAAATCTTTTGAAATATGGGAAAGTGCTTCAAAGTGTCAATATGGCATTTATGTTGGATGAATGTTAGGTAATCCTTATGCTACCAATACTGTAGTGAATATTTGTCGAATCCTTCATGCGTGTAGGTATTTTGGAACATGGAATTTCACGCTGATGGGTTCTATGTAAATTGCATGTCTATTGGATAGAACTCGATCCAAGAGGATTTCTCTGTGAAAAATGCATGATTTTAGAAACTGAGATAAGGAGAAATCTACTAAATCAGAATAAAACTTTCTATGTGTAAATATACATTGTAAGGAAGATGAAAGTTCGATAATACAAATGTTCACAACTCATTAAAGTATGTTTGTCAAATCCGTGATGCATGTAACGTGTTCAGAACACGGAATGTCACGGTGAGTAAAACTAGGTAAACTACATAACTTTTGTGTATAACTCGCTCCAAGAACATTTTTCGGCCAAATCTGCCTCATTTTCTAAACTGGCGTTAAAAGGAACCCTTTGAAATCTGAGAAAATTCTTCAAAGTGCCAGTAAGCCTTGTATGGTGGATGAAAGTTCTGTAATCCACATGCAAACAACTATGTAGTGAATATTTGTGGAATCCGAGATACATGTAGTGTGTTCAGAACACGGAATTTCACGGTGATCGAATCCATGTTTATTACATTTCTGTAGGTTAGAACCTGCTCCAAGAGGTTTTTGCCGTGAAATCTGCCTCAGTTTCGAAACTGGCATTTGGAAAGCTCTGTGAAATCAGAGAAAATGCTTCTAAACATCAATATGCCTTGTACTGTGATGAAAGTCCTGTCATCCTCATGCAAACAACTCTATAGTTTATTTTTGTCGAATCGTTTCTGCATGTAGTGTGTTCGAAACCCGTAATATCACAGCGGGGGAATCTATGTAATTTACGTATCTATTGGGTAGAACACGCTCCATCATTTATTTCCTTTGAAAACTGCCTGATTTTCGAAACTGCTATTAGGAAAAGCTGCGAACTCAGAGTTAATGTATCTATGTGTCAATATGCCTTGTATGGTGGATGAAAGATCTGTAATACACATGTACATAACTCATTAAAAATGTTTCTCCAATCCTTGATGTATGTAGCCTGTTCGGAACACGGTCTTTCTCGGTGAGGGAAGCTATGTAAATTACATATCTATTGGTTAGAACCATCTCCAGGAGAGTTTTACTGAAAAATCTGCCTCAGTTTCGAAACTGGTGGTATGAAAACGCTGTGAAATCTGAGTAAATGTTTTAAGGTGACAATATGTCTTCAATGGTTTATTAAAGATCGGTAATTCACATGCTAACAACTCAGCAGTGAATATTTGTTGAATCCTTGGTGCATGAACCGTTTTTTAGGAACACGGAATGTTACAGTGATGGTATCTATGAAAATGAGTTGTCTATTGGATGGAACATGCAACAAGAGTATTTTTCTGGGATAACTGCCTGATTTTCAAAACTGACGTTAGGAAATTTCTGCGAAATGTGAGTAAATGTTTCTAGGTGAAAACATGTCTTGTAAGGTGGATGAAAATTTGATAATCCACATGCTCACACTCATTAAAGAATGATTGTCGAATCCTTGATGCATGGAATATGTTCAGAACACGGAATATCACGGTGAGTGAACTAGTTAAATTACATATCTTTTGGGAAGAACTGGCTCCAAGAACTTTTTCTGTGAAATCAGCATCGTTTTCCAAACTGGTGTTAGGAAACCATGAGAAATCGGAGAAAATGCTTCTAAGAGTGAAGATGCCTTGAATGGGGAATTTATGTCCGGTAATCCACGTAACCAACTAAGAAGGGAATACTATTCGAATCAGTCACTTATTTAGCACGTTCGGAATAAAGAATTTCACGGTAATGAAACTATGTAAATTAGAATTCTATTGGGTAGAACTAGCTAGAATAGAATTTTTTGGCAAAACTTGCTTGATTCTCGAATGGGATGTTTGGATAAAGCTGCGAAACGAGAGAAAACACTTGTAGGTGTAAAGATGCCTTTATGTTGGAAGAAAGTTCGGTAATTCACATTTTCACAACATGTTACAGAATCTTTTTTCTAATCCGTGATGCATGTTCCATGTTCGGAACGTGGAATTTCATGGTGATTGAAACAATGTAAACTACTTGTCGATTCTATAGAACTCACTTCAAGGGAATTTTTCTCTGAAAACTGCTTCATTTTTGAAACTGGCGCTTGGAAAATGCTGCAAAATCTGAGAAAATAGTTCTAAGTATCAATATTCAATGTTTGGTGATGAAAGTTTGGTAATCCACATGCTAACAGATCTGTAGTGAATATTTGTCGGATCCGTTATGCATGTAGAATGTTTGGAACACGGAATGTCACAGTGAGGAAATTTATGTAAATTAACTTTCCATAGGTTAGAAATCGCTCCAAGAGTTTTTTCCTGAGATAACAGCCTGATTTTTGAAATGCGTTAGGAATAAGCTGCGAACTCAGATTAATCAATTGTAGGTGTAAATATGCCTTGTATGGTGGATGAAAGTTCGGCAATCCGCATACTAACAACTCTGTAGAGAATATTTGTCGAATCCGAGATACATGAAGAGTGTTTGGAAAACAGAATATCACGGTGAGCTAATCTAGGTAAATTAAATGTCTCTTGGTTAGAACTCACTCCAAGAGGTTTTTTCTGCGAAATCTGCCTCATTTTCGAAACTGGCATTCAGAAATTCCTTCAAAATCAGAGAAAATGCTTCAAACTGACAATATGCCTTTTATTGTGATGGAAGTTCATAAAGCCACATGCAAACAAACATGATGTGAATAATTGTAGAAAGCCTATGCATGTAGCGTGATCGTATGACGGAAATTTCCGGAGATGGAATCTATGTAAATTTCATGTCTATTGGTTAGAACTCGCTCCAAAAATTTTTTCCGGAGAAAATGGCCTGATTTTCGAAACTGGCATTAGGAAAAGCCTGCAAATTCAGAGTTAATGTTTCTAGGTTTAAATATGCCTTGTATGGTGGATGAAAGTTCTGTAATACACATGTACATAACTCATTAAAAATGTTTGTCAAATCCGAGAATTATGTAGCGTTTTCTGGAATTGGAATGTCACTGTGAGGGAAACTATGTAAATTACATTTCTTTTGGGAAGTACTTGCTCCACGAGAATTTTTTGTGAATCTGCCTCATTTTCAAAACTGGCATTAGGAAAATCTTTTGAAATATGGGAAAGTGCTTCAAAGTGTCAATATGGCATTTATGGTGGATGAATGTTAGGTAATTCTTATGCTACCAATTCTGTAGTGAATATTTGTCGAATCCTTCATGCGTGTAGGTATTTTGAACACGGAATTTCATGCTGATGGGTTCTATGTAAATTGCATGTCTATTGGATAGAACTCGATCCAAGAGGATTTCTCTGTGAAAAATGCATGATTTTAGAAACTGACATAAGGAGAAATCTACTAAATCAGAATAAAACTTTCTATGTGTAAATATACATTGTAAGGAAGATGAAAGTTCGATAATACAAATCTTCACAACTCATTAAAGTATGTTTGTCAAATCCGTGATGCATGTAACGTGTTCAGAACACGGAATGTCACGGTGAGTAAAACTAGGTAAATTACATAACTTTTGTGTATAACTCGCTCCAAGAACATTTTTCGGCCAAATCTGCCTCATTTTCTAAACTGGCGTTAAAAGGAACCCTTTGAAATCTGAGAAAATTCTTCAAAGTGCCAGTAAGCCTTGTATGGTGGATGAAAGTTCTGTAATCCACATGCAAACAACTATGTAGTGAATATTTGTGGAATCCGAGATACATGTAGTGTGTTCAGAACACGGAATTTCACGGTGATCGAATCCATGTTTATTACATTTCTATAGGTTAGAACCTGCTCCAAGAGGTTTTTGCCGTGAAATCTGCCTCAGTTTCGAAACTGGCATTTGGAAAGCTCTGTGAAATCAGAGAAAATGCTTCTAAACATCAATATGCCTTGTACTGTGATGAAAGTCCTGTCATCCTCATGCAAACAACTCTATAGTTTATTTTTGTCGAATCGTTTCTGCATGTAGTGTGTTCGAAACACGTAATATCACAGCGGGGGAATCTATGTAATTTACGTATCTATTGGGTAGAACACGCTCCAACATTTATTTCCTTTGAAAACTGCCTGATTTTCGAAACTGCTATTAGGAAAAGCTGCGAACTCAGAGTTAATGTATCTATGTGTCAATATGCCTTGTATGGTGGATGAAAGATCTGTAATACACATGTACATAACTCATTAAAAATGTTTCTCAAATCCTTGATGTATGTAGCCTGTTCGGAACACGGTCTTTCTCGGTGAGGGAAGCTATGTAAATTACATATCTATTGGTTAGAACCATCTCCAGGAGAGTTTTACTGAAAAATCTGCCTCAGTTTCGAAACTGGTGGTATGAAAACGCTGTGAAATCTGAGTAAATGTTTTAAGGTGACAATATGTCTTCAATGGTTTATTAAAGATCGGTAATTCACATGCTAACAACTCAGCAGTGAATATTTGTTGAATCCTTGGTGCATGAACCGTTTTTTAGGAACACGGAATGTTACAGTGATGGTATCTATGAAAATGAGTTGTCTATAGGATGGAACATGCAACAAGAGGATTTTTCTGGGAAAACTGCCTGATTTTCAAAACTGACGTTAGGAAATTTCTGCGAAATGTGAGTAAATGTTTCTAGGTGAAAACATGTCTTGTAAGGTGGATGAAAATTTGATAATCCACATGCTCACACTCATTAAAGAATGATTGTCGAATCCTTGATGCATGGAATATGTTCAGAACACGGAATATCACGGTGAGTGAACTAGTTAAATTACATATCTTTTGGGAAGAAATGGCTCCAAGAACATTTTCTATGAAATCAGCATCGTTTTCCAAACTGGTGTTAGGAAACCATGAGAAATCGGAGAAAATGCTTCTAAGAGTGAAGATGCCTTGAATGGGGAATTTAAGTCCGGTAATCCACGTAACCACCTAAGAAGGGAATACTATTCGAATCAGTCACTTATTTAGCACGTTCGGAATAAAGAATTTCACGGTAATGAAACTATGTAAATTAGAATTCTATTGGGTAGTACTAGCTAGAATAGAATTTTTTGGCAAAACTTGCTTGATTCTCGAATGGGATGTTTGGATAAAGCTGCGAAATGAGAGAAAATACTTGTAGGTGTAAAGATGCCTTTATGTTGGAAGAAAGTTCGGTAATTCACATTTTCACAACATGTTACAGAATCTTTTTTCTAATCCGTGATGCATGTTCCATGTTCGGAATGTGGAATTTCATGGTGATTGAAACAATGTAAACTACTTGTCGATTCTATAGAACTCACTTCAAGGGAATTTTTCTCTGAAAACTGCTTCATTTTTGAAACTGGCGCTTGGAAAACGCTGCAAAATCTGAGAAAATAGTTCTAAGTATCAATATTCAATGTTTTGTGATGAATGTTCGGTAATCCACATGCTAACAGATCTGTAGTGAATATTTGTCGAATCCGTTATGCATGTAGAATGTTTGGAACACGGAATGTCACAGTGAGGAATTTTATGTAAATTAATTTTCCATAGGTTAGAAATCGCTCCAAGAGTTTTTTCCTGAGATAAGAGCCTGATTTTTGAAATGCGTTAGGAATAAGCTGCGAACTCAGATTAATCAATTGTAGGTGTAAATATGCCTTGTATGGTGGATGAAAGTTCGGCAATCCGCATACTAACAACTCTGTAGAGAATATTTGTCGAATCCGAGATACATGAAGAGTGTTTGGAAAACAGAATATCACGGTGAGCTAATCTAGGTAAATTAAATGTGTCTTGGTTAGAACTCACTCCAAGAGGTTTTTTCTGCGAAATCTGCCTCATTTTCGAAACTGGCATTCAGAAATTCCTTCAAAATCAGAGAAAATGCTTCAAACTGACAATATGCCTTTTATTGTGATGGAAGTTCATAAAGCCACATGCAAACAAACATGATGTGAATAATTGTAGAAAGCCTATGCATGTAGCGTGATCGTATGACGGAAATTTCCGGGGATGGAATCTATGTAAATTTCATGTCTATTGGTTAGAACTCGCTCCAAAAATTTTTTCCGGAGAAAATGGCCTGATTTTCGAAACTGGCATTAGGAAAAGCCTGCAAATTCAGAGTTAATGTTTCTAGGTTTAAATATGCCTTGTATGGTGGATGAAAGTTCTGTAATACACATGTACATAACTCATTAAAAATGTTTGTCAAATCCGAGAATTATGTAGCGTTTTCTGGAATTGGAATGTCACTGTGAGGGAAACTATGTAAATTACATTTCTTTTGGGAAGTACTTGCTCCACGAGAATTTTTTGTGAATCTGCCTCATTTTCAAAACTGGCATTAGGAAAATCTTTTGAAATATGGGAAAGTGCTTCAAAGTGTCAATATGGCATTTATGGTGGATGAATGTTAGGTAATTCTTATGCTACCAATTCTGTAGTGAATATTTGTCGAATCCTTCATGCGTGTAGGTATTTTGAACACGGAATTTCATGCTGATGGGTTCTATGTAAATTGCATGTCTATTGGATAGAACTCGATCCAAGAGGATTTCTCTGTGAAAAATGCATGATTTTAGAAACTGACATAAGGAGAAATCTACTAAATCAGAATAAAACTTTCTATGTGTAAATATACATTGTAAGGAAGATGAAAGTTCGATAATACAAATCTTCACAACTCATTAAAGTATGTTTGTCAAATCCGTGATGCATGTAACGTGTTCAGAACACGGAATGTCACGGTGAGTAAAACTAGGTAAATTACATAACTTTTGTGTATAACTCGCTCCAAGAACATTTTTCGGCCAAATCTGCCTCATTTTCTAAACTGGCGTTAAAAGGAACCCTTTGAAATCTGAGAAAATTCTTCAAAGTGCCAGTAAGCCTTGTATGGTGGATGAAAGTTCTGTAATCCACATGCAAACAACTATGTAGTGAATATTTGTGGAATCCGAGATACATGTAGTGTGTTCAGAACACGGAATTTCACGGTGATCGAATCCATGTTTATTACATTTCTGTAGGTTAGAACCTGCTCCAAGAGGTTTTTGCCGTGAAATCTGCCTCAGTTTCGAAACTGGCATTTGGAAAGCTCTGTGAAATCAGAGAAAATGCTTCTAAACATCAATATGCCTTGTACTGTGATGAAAGTCCTGTCATCCTCATGCAAACAACTCTATAGTTTATTTTTGTCGAATCGTTTCTGCATGTAGTGTGTTCGAAACACGTAATATCACAGCGGGGGAATCTATGTAATTTACGTATCTATTGGGTAGAACACGCTCCAACATTTATTTCCTTTGAAAACTGCCTGATTTTCGAAACTGCTATTAGGAAAAGCTGCGAACTCAGAGTTAATGTATCTATGTGTCAATATGCCTTGTATGGTGGATGAAAGATCTGTAATACACATGTACATAACTCATTAAAAATGTTTCTCAAATCCTTGATGTATGTAGCCTGTTCGGAACACGGTCTTTCTCGGTGAGGGAAGCTATGTAAATTACATATCTATTGGTTAGAACCATCTCCAGGAGAGTTTTACTGAAAAATCTGCCTCAGTTTCGAAACTGGTGGTATGAAAACGCTGTGAAATCTGAGTAAATGTTTTAAGGTGACAATATGTCTTCAATGGTTTATTAAAGATCGGTAATTCACATGCTAACAACTCAGCAGTGAATATTTGTTGAATCCTTGGTGCATGAACCGTTTTTTAGGAACACGGAATGTTACAGTGATGGTATCTATGAAAATGAGTTGTCTATAGGATGGAACATGCAACAAGAGGATTTTTCTGGGAAAACTGCCTGATTTTCAAAACTGACGTTAGGAAATTTCTGCGAAATGTGAGTAAATGTTTCTAGGTGAAAACATGTCTTGTAAGGTGGATGAAAATTTGATAATCCACATGCTCACACTCATTAAAGAATGATTGTCGAATCCTTGATGCATGGAATATGTTCAGAACACGGAATATCACGGTGAGTGAACTAGTTAAATTACATATCTTTTGGGAAGAAATGGCTCCAAGAACATTTTCTATGAAATCAGCATCGTTTTCCAAACTGGTGTTAGGAAACCATGAGAAATCGGAGAAAATGCTTCTAAGAGTGAAGATGCCTTGAATGGGGAATTTAAGTCCGGTAATCCACGTAACCACCTAAGAAGGGAATACTATTCGAATCAGTCACTTATTTAGCACGTTCGGAATAAAGAATTTCACGGTAATGAAACTATGTAAATTAGAATTCTATTGGGTAGTACTAGCTAGAATAGAATTTTTTGGCAAAACTTGCTTGATTCTCGAATGGGATGTTTGGATAAAGCTGCGAAATGAGAGAAAATACTTGTAGGTGTAAAGATGCCTTTATGTTGGAAGAAAGTTCGGTAATTCACATTTTCACAACATGTTACAGAATCTTTTTTCTAATCCGTGATGCATGTTCCATGTTCGGAATGTGGAATTTCATGGTGATTGAAACAATGTAAACTACTTGTCGATTCTATAGAACTCACTTCAAGGGAATTTTTCTCTGAAAACTGCTTCATTTTTGAAACTGGCGCTTGGAAAACGCTGCAAAATCTGAGAAAATAGTTCTAAGTATCAATATTCAATGTTTTGTGATGAATGTTCGGTAATCCACATGCTAACAGATCTGTAGTGAATATTTGTCGAATCCGTTATGCATGTAGAATGTTTGGAACACGGAATGTCACAGTGAGGAATTTTATGTAAATTAATTTTCCATAGGTTAGAAATCGCTCCAAGAGTTTTTTCCTGAGATAAGAGCCTGATTTTTGAAATGCGTTAGGAATAAGCTGCGAACTCAGATTAATCAATTGTAGGTGTAAATATGCCTTGTATGGTGGATGAAAGTTCGGCAATCCGCATACTAACAACTCTGTAGAGAATATTTGTCGAATCCGAGATACATGAAGAGTGTTTGGAAAACAGAATATCACGGTGAGCTAATCTAGGTAAATTAAATGTGTCTTGGTTAGAACTCACTCCAAGAGGTTTTTTCTGCGAAATCTGCCTCATTTTCGAAACTGGCATTCAGAAATTCCTTCAAAATCAGAGAAAATGCTTCAAACTGACAATATGCCTTTTATTGTGATGGAAGTTCATAAAGCCACATGCAAACAAACATGATGTGAATAATTGTAGAAAGCCTATGCATGTAGCGTGATCGTATGACGGAAATTTCCGGGGATGGAATCTATGTAAATTTCATGTCTATTGGTTAGAACTCGCTCCAAAAATTTTTTCCGGAGAAAATGGCCTGATTTTCGAAACTGGCATTAGGAAAAGCCTGCAAATTCAGAGTTAATGTTTCTAGGTTTAAATATGCCTTGCATGGTGGATGAAAGTTCTGTAATACACATGTACATAACTCATTAAAAATGTTTGTCAAATCCGAGAATTATGTAGCGTTTTCTGGAATTGGAATGTCACTGTGAGGGAAACTATGTAAATTACATTTCTTTTGGGAAGTACTTGCTCCACGAGAATTTTTTGTGAATCTGCCTCATTTTCAATACTGGCATTAGGAAAATCTTTTGAAATATGGGAAAGTGCTTCAAAGTGTCAATATGGCATTTATGGTGGATGAATGTTAGGTAATTCTTATGCTACCAATTCTGTAGTGAATATTTGTCGAATCCTTCATGCGTGTAGGTATTTTGAACACGGAATTTCATGCTGATGGGTTCTATGTAAATTGCATGTCTATTGGATAGAACTCGATCCAAGAGGATTTCTCTGTGAAAAATGCATGATTTTAGAAACTGACATAAGGAGAAATCTACTAAATCAGAATAAAACTTTCTATGTGTAAATATACATTGTAAGGAAGATGAAAGTTCGATAATACAAATCTTCACAACTCATTAAAGTATGTTTGTCAAATCCGTGATGCATGTAACATGTTCAGAACACGGAATGTCACGGTGAGTAAAACTAGGTAAATTACATAACTTTTGTGTATAACTCGCTCCAAGAACATTTTTCGGCCAAATCTGCCTCATTTTCTAAACTGGCGTTAAAAGGAACCCTTTGAAATCTGAGAAAATTCTTCAAAGTGCCAGTAAGCCTTGTATGGTGGATGAAAGTTCTGTAATCCACATGCAAACAACTATGTAGTGAATATTTGTGGAATCCGAGATACATGTAGTGTGTTCAGAACACGGAATTTCACGGTGATCGTATCCATGTTTATTACATTTCTATAGGTTAGAACCTGCTCCAAGAGGTTTTTGCCATGAAATCTGCCTCAGTTTCGAAACTGGCATTTGGAAAGCTCTGTGAAATCAGAGAAAATGCTTCTAAACATCAATATGCCTTGTACTGTGATGAAAGTCCTGTCATCCTCATGCAAACAACTCTATAGTTTATTTTTGTCGAATCGTTTCTGCATGTAGTGTGTTCGAAACACGTAATATCACAGCGGGGGAATCTATGTAATTTACGTATCTATTGGGTAGAACACGCTCCAACATTTATTTCCTTTGAAAACTGCCTGATTTTCGAAACTGCTATTATGAAAAGCTGCGAACTCAGAGTTAATGTATCTATGTGTCAATATGCCTTGTATGGTGGATGAAAGATCTGTAATACACATGTACATAACTCATTAAAAATGTTTCTCAAATCCTTGATGTATGTAGCCTGTTCGGAACACGGTCTTTCTCGGTGAGGGAAGCTATGTAAATTACATATCTATTGGTTAGAACCATCTCCAGGAGAGTTTTACTGAAAAATCTGCCTCAGTTTCGAAACTGGTGGTATGAAAACGCTGTGAAATCTGAGTAAATGTTTTAAGGTGACAATATGTCTTCAATGGTTTATTAAAGATCGGTAATTCACATGCTAACAACTCAGCAGTGAATATTTGTTGAATCCTTGGTGCATGAACAGTTTTTTAGGAACACGGAATGTTACAGTGATGGTATCTATGAAAATGAGTTGTCTATTGGATTGAACATGCAACAAGAGTATTTTTCTGGGAAAACTGCCTGATTTTCAAAACTGACGTTAGGAAATTTCTGTGAAATGTGAGTAAATGTTTCTAGGTGAAAACATGTCTTGTAAGGTGGATGAAAATTTGATAATCCACATGCTCACACTCATTAAAGAATGATTGTCGAATCCTTGATGCATGGAATATGTTCAGAACACGGAATATCACGGTGAGTGAACTAGTTAAATTACATATCTTTTGGGAAGAACTGGATCCAAGAACATTTTCTGTGAAATCAGCATCGTTTTCCAAACTGGTGTTAGGAAACCATGAGAAATCGGAGAAAATGCTTCTAAGAGTGAAGATGCCTTGAATGGGGAATTTATGTCCGGTAATCCACGTAACCAACTAAGAAGGGAATACTATTCGAATCAGTCACTTATTTAGCACGTTCGGAATAAAGAATTTCACGGTAATGAAACTATGTAAATTAGAATTCTATTGGGTAGAACTAGCTAGAATAGAATTTTTTGGCAAAACTTGCTTGATTCTCGAATGGGATGTTTGGATAAAGCTGCGAAACGAGAGAAAACACTTGTAGGTGTAAAGATGCCTTTATGTTGGAAGAAAGTTCGGTAATTCACATTTTCACAACATGTTACAGAATATTTTTTCTAATCCGTGATGCATGTTCCATGTTCGGAACGTGGAATTTCATGGTGATTGAAACAATGTAAACTACTTGTCGATTCTATAGAACTCACTTCAAGGGAATTTTTCTCTGAAAACTGCTTCATTTTTGAAACTGGCGCTTGGAAAATGCTGCAAAATCTGAGAAAATAGTTCTAAGTATCAATATTCAATGTTTTGTGATGAAAGTTCGGTAATCCACATGCTAACAAATCTGTAGTGTATATTTGTCGAATCCGTTATGCATGTAGAATGTTTGGAACACGGAATGTCACAGTGAGGAAATTTATGTAAATTAACTTTCCATAGGTTAGAAATCGCTCCAAGAGTTTTTTCCTGAGATAACAGCCTGATTTTTGAAATGCGTTAGGAATAAGCTGCGAACTCAGATTAATCAATTGTAGGTGTAAATATGCCTTGTATGGTGGATGAAAGTTCGGCAATCCGCATACTAACAACTCTTTAGAGAATATTTTTCGAATCCGAGATACATGAAGAGTGTTTGGAAAACAGAATATCACGGTGAGCTAATCTAGGTAAATTAAATGTCTCTTGGTTAGAACTCACTCCAAGAGGTTTTTTCTGCGAAAACTGCCTCATTTTCGAAACTGGCATTCAGAAATTCCTTCAAAATCAGAGAAAATGCTTCAAACTGACAATATGCCTTGTATTGTGATGGAAGTTCATAAAGCCACATGCAAACAAACATGATGTGAATAATTGTAGAAAGCCTATGCATGTAGCGTGATCGTATGACGGAAATTTCCGGAGATGGAATCTATGTAAATTTCATGTCTATTGGTTAGAACTCGCTCCAAAAATTTTTTCCGGAGAAAATGGCCTGATTTTCGAAACTGGCATTAGGAAAAGCCTGCAAATTCAGAGTTAATGTTTCTAGGTTTAAATATGCCTTGTATGGTGGATGAAAGTTCTGTAATACACATGTACATAACTCATTAAAAATGTTTGTCAAATCCGAGAATTATGTAGCGTTTTCTGGAATTGGAATGTCACTGTGAGGGAAACTATGTAAATTACATTTCTTTTGGGAATTACTTGCACCACGAGAATTTTTTGTGAATCTGCCTCATTTTCAAAACTGGCATTAGGAAAATCTTTTGAAATATGGGAAAGTGATTCAAAGTGTCAATATGGCATTTATGGTGGATGAATGTTAGGTAATTCTTATGCTACCAATTCTGTAGTGAATATTTGTCGAATCCTTCATGCGTGTAGGTATTTGAACACGGAAATTCATGCTGATGGGTTCTATGTAAATTGCATGTCTATTGGATAGAACTCGATCCAAGAGGATTTCTCTGTGAAAAATGCATGATTTTAGAAACTGAGATAAGGAGAAATCTACTAAATCAGAATAAAATTTTCTATGTGTAAATATACATTGTAAGGAAGATGAAAGTTCGATAATACAAATCTTCACAACTCATTAAAGTATGTTTGTCAAATCCGTGATGCATGTAACGTGTTCAGAACACGGAATGTCACGGTGAGTAAAACTAGGTAAACTACATAACTTTTGTGTATAACTCGCTCCAAGAACATTTTTCGGCCAAATCTGCCTCATTTTCTAAACTGGCGTTAAAAGGAACCCTTTGAAATCTGAGAAAATTCTTCAAAGTGCCAGTAAGCCTTGTATGGTGGATGAAAGTTCTGTAATCCACATGCAAACAACTATGTAGTGAATATTTGTGGAATCCGAGATACATGTAGTGTGTTCAGAACACGGAATTTCACGGTGATCGAATCCATGTTTATTACATTTCTGTAGGTTAGAACCTGCTCCAAGAGGTTTTTGCCGTGAAATCTGCCTCAGTTTCGAAACTGGCATTTGGAAAGCTCTGTGAAATCAGAGAAAATGCTTCTAAACATCAATATGCCTTGTACTGTGATGAAAGTCCTGTCATCCTCATGCAAACAACTCTATAGTTTATTTTTGTCGAATCGTTTCTGCATGTAGTGTGTTCGAAACCCGTAATATCACAGCGGGGGAATCTATGTAATTTACGTATCTATTGGGTAGAACACGCTCCAACATTTATTTCCTTTGAAAACTGCCTGATTTTCGAAACTGCTATTATGAAAAGCTGCGAACTCAGAGTTAATGTATCTATGTGTCAATATGCCTTGTATGGTGGATGAAAGATCTGTAATACACATGTACATAACTCATTAAAAATGTTTCTCAAATCCTTGATGTATGTAGCCTGTTCGGAACACGGTCTTTCTCGGTGATGGAAGCTATGTAAATTACATATCTATTGGTTAAAACCATCTCCAGGAGAGTTTTACTGAAAAATCTGCCTCAGTTTCGAAACTGGTGTTATGAAAACGCTGTGAAATCTGAGTAAATGTTTTAAGGTGACAATATGTCTTCAATGGTTTATTAAAGATCGGTAATTCACATGCTAACAACTCAGCAGTGAATATTTGTTGAATCCTTGGTGCATGAACCGTTTTTTAGGAACACGGAATGTTACAGTGATGGTATCTATGAAAATGAGTTGTCTATTGGATGGAACATGCAACAAGAGGATTTTTCTGGGAAAACTGCCTGATTTTCAAAACTGACGTTAGGAAATTTCTGCGAAATGTGAGTAAATGTTTCTAGGTGAAAACATGTCTTGTAAGGTGGATGAAAATTTGATAATCCACATGCTCACACTCATTAAAGAATGATTGTCGAATCCTTGATGCATGGAATATGTTCAGAACACGGAATATCACGGTGAGTGAACTAGTTAAATTACATATCTTTTGGGAAGAACTGGATCCAAGAACATTTTCTGTGAAATCACCATTGTTTTCCAAACTGGTGTTAGGAAACCATGAGAAATCGGAGAAAATGCTTCTAAGAGTGAAGATGCCTTGAATGGGGAATTTATGTCCGGTAATCCACGTAACCAACTAAGAAGGGAAAACTATTCGAATCAGTCACTTATTTAGCACGTTCGGAATAAAGAATTTCACGGTAATGAAACTATGTAAATTAGAATTCTATTGGGTAGAACTAGCTAGAATAGAATTTTTTGGCAAAACTTGCTTGATTCTCGAATGGGATGTTTGGATAAAACTGCGAAATGAGAGAAAATACTTGTAGGTGTAAAGATGCCTTTATGTTGGAAGAAAGTTCGGTAATTCACATTTTCACAACATGTTACAGAATATTTTTTCTAATCCGTGATGCATGTTCCATGTTCGGAACGTGGAATTTCATGGTGATTGAAACAATATAAACTACTTGTCGATTCTATAGAACTCACTTCAAGGGAATTTTTCTCTGGAAACTGCTTCATTTTTGAAACTGGCGCTTGGAAAACGCTGCAAAATCTGAGAAAATAGTTCTAAGTATCAATATTCAATGTTTTGTGATGAAAGTTCGGTAATCCACATGCTAACAAATCTGTAGTGAATATTTGTCGAATCCGTTATGCATGTAGAATGTTTGGAACACGGAATGTCACAGTGAGGAAATTTATGTAAATTAATTTTCCATAGGTTAGAAATCGCTCCAAGAGTTTTTTCCTGAGATAAGAGCCTGATTTTTGAAATGCGTTAGGAATAAGCTGCGAACTCAGATTAATCAATTGTAGGTGTAAATATGCCTTGTATGGTGGATGAAAGTTCGGCAATCCGCATACTAACAACTCTTTAGAGAATATTTGTCGAATCCGAGATACATGAAGAGTGTTTGGAAAACAGAATATCACGGTGAGCTAATCTAGGTAAATTAAATGTCTCTTGGTTAGAACTCACTCCAAGAGTTTTTTTCTGGGAAATCTGCTTCATTTTCGAAACTGGCATTCAGAAATTCCTTCAAAATCAGAGAAAAATCTTTAAAGTGACAATATGCCTTTTATTGTGATGGAAGTTCATAAAGCCACATGCAAACAAACATGATGTGAATAATTGTAGAAAGCCTATGCATGTAGCGTGATCGTATGACGGAAATTTCCGGAGATGGAATCTATGTAAATTTCATGTCTATTGGTTAGAACTCGCTCCAAAAATTTTTTCCGGAGAAAATGGCCTGATTTTCGAAACTGGCATTAGGAAAAGCCTGCAAATTCAGAGTTAATGTTTCTAGGTTTAAATATGCCTTGTATGGTGGATGAAAGTTCTGTAATACACATGTACATAACTCATTAAAAATGTTTGTCAAATCCGAGAATTATGTAGCGTTTTCTGGAATTGGAATGTCACTGTGAGGGAAACTATGTAAATTACATTTCTTTTGGGAAGTACTTGCTCCACGAGAATTTTTTGTGAATCTGCCTCATTTTCAAAACTGGCATTAGGAAAATCTTTTGAAATATGGGAAAGTGCTTCAAAGTGTCAATATGGCATTTATGGTGGATGAATGTTAGGTAATTCTTATGCTACCAATTCTGTAGTGAATATTTGTCGAATCCTTCATGCGTGTAGGTATTTTGAACACGGAATTTCATGCTGATGGGTTCTATGTAAATTGCATGTCTATTGGATAGAACTCGATCCAAGAGGATTTCTCTGTGAAAAATGCATGATTTTAGAAACTGAGATAAGGAGAAATCTACTAAATCAGAATAAAACTTTCTATGTGTAAATATACATTGTAAGGAAGATGAAAGTTCGATAATACAAATCTTCACAACTCATTAAAGTATGTTTGTCAAATCCGTGATGCATGTAACGTGTTCAGAACACGGAATGTCACGGTGAGTAAAACTAGGTAAATTACATAACTTTTGTGTATAACTCGCTCCAAGAACATTTTTCGGCCAAATCTGCCTCATTTTCTAAACTGGCGTTAAAAGGAACCCTTTGAAATCTGAGAAAATTCTTCAAAGTGCCAGTAAGCCTTGTATGGTGGATGAAAGTTCTGTAATCCACATGCAAACAACTATGTAGTGAATATTTGTGGAATCCGAGATACATGTAGTGTGTTCAGAACACGGAATTTCACGGTGATCGAATCCATGTTTATTACATTTCTATAGGTTAGAACCTGCTCCAAGAGGTTTTTGCCGTGAAATCTGCCTCAGTTTCGAAACTGGCATTTGGAAAGCTCTGTGAAATCAGAGAAAATGCTTCTAAACATCAATATGCCTTGTACTGTGATGAAAGTCCTGTCATCCTCATGCAAACAACTCTATAGTTTATTTTTGTCGAATCGTTTCTGCATGTAGTGTGTTCGAAACCCGTAATATCACAGCGGGGGAATCTATGTAATTTACGTATCTATTGGGTAGAACATGCTCCAATATTTATTTCCTTTGAAAACTGCCTGATTTTCGAAACTGCTATTAGGAAAAGCTGCGAAATCAGAGTTAATGTATCTATGTGTCAATATGCCTTGTATGGTGGATGAAAGATCTGTAATACACATGTACATAACTCATTAAAAATGTTTCTCCAATCCTTGATGTATGTAGCCTGTTCGGAACACGGTCTTTCTCGGTGAGGGAAGCTATGTAAATTACATATCTATTGGTTAGAACCCTCTCCAGGAGAGTTTTACTGAAAAATCTGCCTCAGTTTCGAAACTGGTGGTATGAAAACGCTGTGAAATCTGAGTAAATGTTTTAAGGTGACAATATGTCTTCAATGGTTTATTAAAGATCGGTAATTCACATGCTAACAACTCAGCAGTGAATATTTGTTGAATCCTTGGTGTATGAACCGTTTTTTAGGAACACGGAATGTTACAGTGATGGTATCTATGAAAATGAGTTGTCTTTGGATGGAACATGCAACAAGAGGATTTTTCTGGGAAAACTGCCTGATTTTCAAAACTGACGTAAGGAAATTTCTGCGAAATGTGAGTAAATGTTTCTAGGTGAAAACATGTCTTGTAAGGTGGATGAAAATTTGATAATCCACATGCTCACACTCATTAAAGAATGATTGTCGAATCCTTGATGCATGGAATATGTTCAGAACACGGAATATCACGGTGAGTGAACTAGTTAAATTACATATCTTTTGGGAAGAAATGGCTCCAAGAACATTTTCTGTGAAATCAGCATCGTTTTCCAAACTGGTGTTAGGAAACCATGAGAAATCGGAGAAAATGCTTCTAAGAGTGAAGATGCCTTGAATGGGGAATTTATGTCCGGTAATCCACGTAACCAACTAAGAAGGGAATACTATTCGAATCAGTCACTTATTTAGCACGTTCGGAATAAAGAATTTCACGGTAATGAAACTATGTAAATTAGAATTCTATTGGGTAGAACTAGCTAGAATAGAATTTTTTGGCAAAACTTGCTTGATTCTCGAATGGGATTTTTGGATAAAGCTGCGAAATGAGAGAAAATACTTGTAGGTGTAAAGATGCCTTTATGTTGGAAGAAAGTTCGGTAATTCACATTTTCACAACATGTTACAGAATCTTTTTTCTAATCCGTGATGCATGTTCCATGTTCGGAACGTGGAATTTCATGGTGATTGAAACAATGTAAACTACTTGTCGATTTTATAGAACTCACTTCAAGGGAATTTTTCTCTGAAAACTGCTTCATTTTTGAAACTGGCGCTTGGAAAACGCTGCAAAACCTGAGAAAATAGTTCTAAGTATCAATATTCAATGTTTTGTGATGAAAGTTCGGTAATCCACATGCTAACAGATCTGTAGTGAATATTTGTCGGATCCGTTATGCATGTAGAATGTTTGGAACACGGAATGTCACAGTGAGGAAATTTATGTAAATTAACTTTCCATAGGTTAGAAATCGCTCCAAGAGTTTTTTCCTGAGATAACAGCCTGATTTTTGAAATGCGTTAGGAATAAGCTGCGAACTCAGATTAATCAATTGTAGGTGTAAATATGCCTTGTATGGTGGATGAAAGTTCGGCAATCCGCATACTAACAACTCTGTAGAGAATATTTGTCGAATCCGAGATACATGAAGAGTGTTTGGAAAACAGAATATCACGGTGAGCTAATCTAGGTAAATTAAATGTCTCTTGGTTAGAACTCACTCCAAGAGGTTTTTTCTGCGAAATCTGCCTCATTTTCGAAACTGGCATTCAGAAATTCCTTCAAAATCAGAGAAAATGCTTCAAACTGACAATATGCCTTTTATTGTGATGGAAGTACATAAAGCCACATGCAAACAAACATGATGTGAATAATTGTAGAAAGCCTATGCATGTAGCGTGATCGTATGACGGAAATTTCCGGAGATGGAATCTATGTAAATTTCATGTCTATTGGTTAGAACTCGCTCCAAAAATTTTCTCCGGAGATAATGGCCTGATTTTCGAAACTGGCATTAGGAAAAGCCTGCAAATTCAGAGTTAATGTTTCTAGGTTTAAATATGCCTTGTATGGTGGATGAAAGTTCTGTAATACACATGTACATAACTCATTAAAAATGTTTGTCAAATCCGAGAATTATGTAGCGTTTTCTGGAATTGGAATGTCACTGTGAGGGAAACTATGTAAATTACATTTCTTTTGGGAAGTACTTGCTCCACGAGAATTTTTTGTGAATCTGCCTCATTTTCAAAACTGGCATTAGGAAAATCTTTTGAAATATGGGAAAGTGCTTCAAAGTGTCAATATGGCATTTATGGTGGATGAATGTTAGGTAATTCTTATGCTACCAATTCTGTAGTGAATATTTGTCGAATCCTTCATGCGTGTAGGTATTTTGAACACGGAATTTCATGCTGATGGGTTCTATGTAAATTGCATGTCTATTGGATAGAACTCGATCCAAGAGGATTTCTCTGTGAAAAATGCATGATTTTAGAAACTGAGATAAGGAGAAATCTACTAAATCAGAATAAAACTTTCTATGTGTAAATATACATTGTAAGGAAGATGAAAGTTCGATAATACAAATCTTCACAACTCATTAAAGTATGTTTGTCAAATCCGTGATGCATGTAACGTGTTCAGAACACGGAATGTCACGGTGAGTAAAACTAGGTAAATTACATAACTTTTGTGTATAACTCGCTCCAAGAACATTTTTCGGCCAAATCTGCCTCATTTTCTAAACTGGCGTTAAAAGGAACCCTTTGAAATCTGAGAAAATTCTTCAAAGTGCCAGTAAGCCTTGTATGGTGGATGAAAGTTCTGTAATCCACATGCAAACAACTATGTAGTGAATATTTGTGGAATCCGAGATACATGTAGTGTGTTCAGAACACGGAATTTCACGGTGATCGAATCCATGTTTATTACATTTCTATAGGTTAGAACCTGCTCCAAGAGGTTTTTGCCGTGAAATCTGCCTCAGTTTCGAAACTGGCATTTGGAAAGCTCTGTGAAATCAGAGAAAATGCTTCTAAACATCAATATGCCTTGTACTGTGATGAAAGTCCTGTCATCCTCATGCAAACAACTCTATAGTTTATTTTTGTCGAATCGTTTCTGCATGTAGTGTGTTCGAAACCCGTAATATCACAGCGGGGGAATCTATGTAATTTACGTATCTATTGGGTAGAACACACTCCAACATTTATTTCCTTTGAAAACTGCCTGATTTTCGAAACTGCTATTAGGAAAAGCTGCGAACTCAGAGTTAATGTATCTATGTGTCAATATGCCTTGTATGGTGGATGAAAGATCTGTAATACACATGTACATAACTCATTAAAAATGTTTCTCAAAACCTTGATGTATGTAGCCTGTTCAGAACACGGTCTTTCTCGGTGAGGGAAGCTATGTAAATTACATATCTATTGGTTAGAACCATCTCCAGGAGAGTTTTACTGAAAAATCTGCCTCAGTTTCGAAACTGGTGTTATGAAAACGCTGTGAAATCTGAGTAAATGTTTTAAGGTGACAATATGTCTTCAATGGTTTATTAAAGATCGGTAATTCACATGCTAACAACTCAGCAGTGAATATTTGTTGAATCCTTGGTGCATGAACCGTTTTTTAGGAACACGGAATGTTACAGTGATGGTATCTATGAAAATGAGTTGTCTATTGGATGGAACATGCAACAAGAGGATTTTTCTGGGAAAACTGCCTGATTTTCAAAACTGACGTTAGGAAATTTCTGCGAAATGTGAGTAAATGTTTCTAGGTGAAAACATGTCTTGTAAGGTGGATGAAAATTTGATAATCCACATGCTCACACTCATTAAAGAATGATTGTCGAATCCTTGATGCATGGAATATGTTCAGAACACGGAATATCACGGTGAGTGAACTAGTTAAATTACATATCTTTTGGGAAGAACTGGATCCAAGAACATTTTCTGTGAAATCAGCATCGTTTTCCAAACTGGTGTTAGGAAACCATGAGAAATCGGAGAAAATGCTTCTAAGAGTGAAGATGCCTTGAATGGGGAATTTATGTCCGGTAATCCACGTAACCAACTAAGAAGGGAAAACTATTCGAATCAGTCACTTATTTAGCACGTTCGGAATAAAGAATTTCACGGTAATGAAACTATGTAAATTAGAATTCTATTGGGTAGAACTAGCTAGAATAGAATTTTTTGGCAAAACTTGCTTGATTCTCGAATGGGATGTTTGGATAAAACTGCGAAATGAGAGAAAATACTTGTAGGAGTAAAGATGCCTTTATGTTGGAAGAAAGTTCGGTAATTCACATTTTCACAACATGTTACAGAATATTTTTTCTAATCCGTGATGCATGTTCCATGTTCGGAACGTGGAATTTCATGGTGATTGAAACAATATAAACTACTTGTCGATTCTATAGAACTCACTTCAAGGGAATTTTTCTCTGGAAACTGCTTCATTTTTGAAACTGGCGCTTGGAAAACGCTGCAAAATCTGAGAAAATAGTTCTAAGTATCAATATTCAATGTTTTGTGATGAAAGTTCGGTAATCCACATGCTAACAAATCTGTAGTGAATATTTGTCGAATCCGTTATGCATGTAGAATGTTTGGAACACGGAATGTCACAGTGAGGAAATTTATGTAAATTAATTTTCCATAGGTTAGAAATCGCTCCAAGAGTTTTTTCCTGAGATAAGAGCCTGATTTTTGAAATGCGTTAGGAATAAGCTGCGAACTCAGATTAATCAATTGTAGGTGTAAATATGCCTTGTATGGTGGATGAAAGTTCGGCAATCCGCATACTAACAACTCTTTAGAGAATATTTGTCGAATCCGAGATACATGAAGAGTGTTTGGAAAACAGAATATCACGGTGAGCTAATCTAGGTAAATTAAATGTCTCTTGGTTAGAACTCACTCCAAGAGGTTTTTTCTGGGAAATCTGCCTCATTTTCGAAACTGGCATTCAGAAATTCCTTCAAAATCAGAGAAAAATCTTTAAAGTGACAATATGCCTTTTATTGTGATGGAAGTTCATAAAGCCACATGCAAACAAACATGATGTGAATAATTGTAGAAAGCCTATGCATGTAGCGTGATCGTATGACGGAAATTTCCGGAGATGGAATCTATGTAAATTTCATGTCTATTGGTTAGAACTCGCTCCAAAAATTTTCTCCGGAGAAAATGGCCTGATTTTCGAAACTGGCATTAGGAAAAGCCTGCAAATTCAGAGTTAATGTTTCTAGGTTTAAATATGCCTTGTATGGTGGATGAAAGTTCTGTAATACACATGTACATAACTCATTAAAAATGTTTGTCAAATCCGAGAATTATGTAGCGTTTTCTGGAATTGGAATGTCACTGTGAGGGAAACTATGTAAATTTCATTTCTTTTGGGAAGTACTTGCTCCACGAGAATTTTTGTGAATCTGCCTCATTTTCAAAACTGGCATTAGGAAAATCTTTTGAAATATGGGAAAGTGCTTCAAAGTGTCAATATGGCATTTATGGTGGATGAATGTTAGGTAATTCTTATGCTACCAATTCTGTAGTGAATATTTGTCGAATCCTTCATGCGTGTAGGTATTTTGAACACGGAATTTCATGCTGATGGGTTGTATGTAAATTGCATGTCTATTGGATAGAACTCGATCCAAGAGGATTTCTCTGTGAAAAATGCATGATTTTAGAAACTGAGATAAGGAGAAATCTACTAAATCAGAATAAAACTTTCTATGTGTAAATATACATTGTAAGGAAGATGAAAGTTCGATAATACAAATCTTCACAACTCATTAAAGTATGTTTGTCAAATCCGTGATGCATGTAACGTGTTCAGAACACGGAATGTCACGGTGAGTAAAACTAGGTAAATTACATAACTTTTGTGTATAACTCGCTCCAAGAACATTTTTCGGCCAAATCTGCCTCATTTTCTAAACTGGCGTTAAAAGGAACCCTTTGAAATCTGAGAAAATTCTTCAAAGTGCCAGTAAGCCTTGTATGGTGGATGAAAGTTCTGTAATCCACATGCAAACAACTATGTAGTGAATATTTGTGGAATCCGAGATACATGTAGTGTGTTCAGAACACGGAATTTCACGGTGATCGAATCCATGTTTATTACATTTCTATAGGTTAGAACCTGCTCCAAGAGGTTTTTGCCGTGAAATCTGCCTCAGTTTCGAAACTGGCATTTGGAAAGCTCTGTGAAATCAGAGAAAATGCTTCTAAACATCAATATGCCTTGTACTGTGATGAAAGTCCTGTCATCCTCATGCAAACAACTCTATAGTTTATTTTTGTCGAATCGTTTCTGCATGTAGTGTGTTCGAAACCCGTAATATCACAGCGGGGGAATCTATGTAATTTACGTATCTATTGGGTAGAACACGCTCCAACATTTATTTCCTTTGAAAACTGCCTGATTTTTGAAACTGCTATTAGGAAAAGCTGCGAACTCAGAGTTAATGTATCTATGTGTCAATATGCCTTGTATGGTGGATGAAAGATCTGTAATACACATGTACATAACTCATTAAAAATGTTTCTCCAATCCTTGATGTATGTAGCCTGTTCGGAACACGGTCTTTCTCGGTGAGGGAAGCTATGTAAATTACATATCTATTGGTTAGAACCATCTCCAGGAGAGTTTTACTGAAAAATCTGCCTCAGTTTCGAAACTGGTGGTATGAAAACGCTGTGAAATCTGAGTAAATGTTTTAAGGTGACAATATGTCTTCAATGGTTTATTAAAGATCGGTAATTCACATGCTAACAACTCAGCAGTGAATATTTGTTGAATCCTTGGTGCATGAACCGTTTTTTAGGAACACGGAATGTTACAGTGATGGTATCTATGAAAATGAGTTGTCTATTGGATGGAACATGCAACAAGAGGATTTTTCTGGGAAAACTGCCTGATTTTCAAAACTGACGTTAGGAAATTTCTGCGAAATGTGAGTAAATGTTTCTAGGTGAAAACATGTCTTGTAAGGTGGATGAAAATTTAATAATCCACATGCTCACACTCATTAAAGAATGATTGTCGAATCCTTGATGCATGGAATATGTTCAGAACACGGAATATCACGGTGAGTGAACTAGTTAAATTACATATCTTTTTGGAAGAAATGGCTCCAAGAACATTTTCTGTGAAATCAGCATCGTTTTCCAAACTGGTGTTAGGAAACCATGAGAAATCGGAGAAAATGCTTCTAAGAGTGAAGATGCCTTGAATGGGGAATTTATGTCCGGTAATCCACGTAACCAACTAAGAAGGGAATACTATTCGAATCAGTCACTTATTTAGCACGTTCGGAATAAAGAATTTCACGGTAATGAAACTATGTAAATTAGAATTCTATTGGGTAGAACTAGCTAGAATAGAATTTTTTGGCAAAACTTGCTTGATTCTCGAATGGGATGTTTGGATAAAGCTGCGAAATGAGAGAAAATACTTGTAGGTGTAAAGATGCCTTTATGTTGGAAGAAAGTTCGGTAATTCACATTTTCACAACATGTTACAGAATATTTTTTCTAATCCGTGATGCATGTTCCATGTTCGGAACGTGGAATTTCATGGTGATTGAAACAATGTAAACTACTTGTCGATTCTATAGAACTCACTTCAAGGGAATTTTTCTCTGAAAACTGCTTCATTTTTGAAACTGGCGCTTGGAAAATGCTGCAAAATCTGAGAAAATAGTTCTAAGTATCAATATTCAATGTTTTGTGATGAAAGTTCGGTAATCCACATGCTAACAGATCTGTAGTGAATATTTGTCGGATCCGTTATGCATGTAGAATGTTTGGAACACGGAATGTCACAGTGAGGAAATTTATGTAAATTAACTTTCCATAGGTTAGAAATCGCTCCAAGAGTTTTTTCCTGAGATAACAGCCTGATTTTTGAAATGCGTTAGGAATAAGCTGCGAACTCAGATTAATCAATTGTAGGTGTAAATATGCCTTGTATGGTGGATGAAAGTTCGGCAATCCGCATACTAACAACTCTGTAGAGAATATTTGTCGAATCCGAGATACATGAAGAGTGTTTGGAAAACAGAATATCACGGTGAGCTAATCTAGGTAAATTAAATGTCTCTTGGTTAGAACTCACTCCAAGAGGTTTTTTCTGCGAAATCTGCCTCATTTTCGAAACTGGCATTCAGAAATTCCTTCAAAATCAGAGAAAATGCTTCAAACTGACAATATGCCTTTTATTGTGATGGAAGTTCATAAAGCCACATGCAAACAAACATGATGTGAATAATTGTAGAAAGCCTATGCATGTAGCGTGATCGTATGACGGAAATTTCCGGAGATGGAATCTATTTAAATTTCATGTCTATTGGTTAGAACTCGCTCCAAAAATTTTTTCCGGAGAAAATGGCCTGATTTTCGAAACTGGCATTAGGAAAAGCCTGCAAATTCAGAGTTAATGTTTCTAGGTTTAAATATGCCTTGTATGGTGGATGAAAGTTCTGTAATACACATGTACATAACTCATTAAAAATGTTTGTCAAATCCGAGAATTATGTAGCGTTTTCTGGAATTGGAATGTCACTGTGAGGGAAACTATGTAAATTACATTTCTATTGGGAAGTTCTTGCTCCACGAGAATTTTTTGTGAATCTGCCTCATTTTCAAAACTGGCATTAGGAAAATCTTTTGAAATATGGGAAAGTGATTCAAAGTGTCAATATGGCATTTATGGTGGATGAATGTTAGGTAATTCTTATGCTACCAATTCTGTAGTGAATATTTGTCGAATCCTTCATGCGTGTAGGTATTTTGAACACGGAATTTCATGCTGATGGGTTCTATGTAAATTGCATGTCTATTGGATAGAACTCGATCCAAGAGGATTTCTCTGTGAAAAATGCATGATTTTAGAAACTGACATAAGGAGAAATCTACTAAATCAGAATAAAACTTTCTATGTGTAAATATACATTGTAAGGAAGATGAAAGTTCGATAATACAAATCTTCACAACTCATTAAAGTATGTTTGTCAAATCCGTGATGCATGTAACGTGTTCAGAACACGGAATGTCACGGTGAGTAAAACTAGGTAAATTACATAACTTTTGTGTATAACTCGCTCCAAGAACATTTTTCGGCCAAATCTGCCTCATTTTCTAAACTGGCGTTAAAAGGAACACTTTGAAATCTGAGAAAATTCTTCAAAGGGCCAGTAAGCCTTGTATGGTGGATGAAAGTTCTGTAATCCACATGCAAACAACTATGTAGTGAATATTTGTGGAATCCGAGATACATGTAGTGTGTTCAGAACACGGAATTTCACGGTGATCGAATCCATGTTTATTACATTTCTGTAGGTTAGAACCTGCTCCAAGAGGTTTTTGCCATGAAATCTGCCTCAGTTTCGAAACTGGCATTTGGAAAGCTCTGTGAAATCAGAGAAAATGCTTCTAAACATCAATATGCCTTGTACTGTGATGAAAGTCCTGTAATCCTCATGCAAACAACTCTATAGTTTATTTTTGTCGAATCGTTTCTGTATGTAGTGTGTTCGAAACACGTAATATCACAGCGGGGGAATCTATGTAATTTACGTATCTATTGGGTAGAACACGCTCCATCATTTATTTCCTTTGAAAACTGCCTGATTTTCGAAACTGCTATTAGGAAAAGCTGCGAACTCAGAGTTAATGTATCTATGTGTCAATATGCCTTGTATGGTGGATGAAAGATCTGTAATACACATGTACATAACTCATTAAAAATGTTTCTCCAATCCTTGATGTATGTAGCCTGTTCGGAACACGGTCTTTCTCGGTGAGGGAAGCTATGCAAATTACATATCTATTGGTTAGAACCATCTCCAGGAGAGTTTTACTGAAAAATCTGCCTCAGTTTCGAAACTGGTGGTATGAAAACGCTGTGAAATCTGAGTAAATGTTTTAAGGTGACAATATGTCTTCAATGGCTTATTAAAGATCGGTAATTCACATGCTAACAACTCAGCAGTGAATATTTGTTGAATCCTTGGTGCATGAACAGTTTTTTAGGAACACGGAATTTTACAGTTATGGTATCTATGAAAATGAGTTGTCTATTGGATGGAACATACAACAAGAGGAATTTTCTGGGAAAACTGCCTGATATTCAAAACTGACGTTAGGAAAATTCTGCGAAATGTGAGTAAATGTTTCTAGGTGAAAACATGTCTTGTAAGGTGGATGAAAATTTGATAATCCACATGCTCACACTCATTAAAGAATGATTGTCGAATCCTTGATGCATGGAATATGTTCAGAACACGGAATATCACGGTGAGTGAACTAGTTAAATTACATATCTTTTGGGAAGAACTGGCTCCAAGAACATTTTCTGTGAAATCAGCATCTTTTTCCAAACTGGTGTTAGGAAACCATGAGAAATCGGAGAAAATGCTTCTAAGAGTGAAGATGCCTTGAATGGGGAATTTAAGTCCGGTAATCCACGTAACCAAATAAGAAGGGGATACTATTCGAATCAGTCACTTATTTAGCACGTTCGGAATAAAGTATTTCATGGTAATGAAACTATGTAAATTAGAATTCTATTGGGTAGAACTAGCTAGAAGAGAATTTTTTGGCAAAACTTGCTTGATTCTCGAATGGGATGTTTGGATAAAGCTGCGAAATGAGAGAAAATATTTGTAGGTGTAAAGATGCCTTTATGTTGGAAGAAAGTTCGGTAATTCATATTTTCACAACATGTTAAAGAATCTTTTTTCTAATCCGTGATGCATGTTCCATGTTCGGAACTTGGAATTTCATGGTGATTGAAACAATGTAAACTACTTTTCGATTCTATAGAACTCACTTCAAGGGAATTTTTCTGTGAAAACTGCTTCATTTTTGAAACTGGCGCTTGGAAAACACTGCAAAATCTGAGAAAATAGTTCTAAGTATCAATATTCAATGTTTTGTGATGAATTTTCGGTAATCCACATGCTAACAAATCTGTAGTGAATATTTGTCGAATCCGTTATGCATGTAGAATGTTTGGAACATGGAATGTCACAGTGAAGAATTTTATGTAAATTAACTTTCCATAGGTTAGAAATCACTGCAAGAGTTTTTTCCTGAGATAACAGCCTGATTTTTGAAATGCGTTAGGAATAAACTGCGAACTCAGATTAATCAATTGTAGGTTTAAATATGCCTTGTATGTTGGATGAAAGTTCGGCAATCCGCATACTAACAACTCTGTAGAGAATATTTGTCGAAAGCGAGATACATGAAGATTGTTTGGAACACAGACTATCACGGTGAGCTAATCTAGGTAAATTAAATGTCTCTTGGTTAGAACTCACTCCAAGAGGTTTTTTCTGAGAAATCTGCCTCATTTTCGAAACTGGCTTTCGGAAATTCCTTCAAAATCAGAGAAACTGCTTCAAACTGACAATATGCCTTGTATTGTGATGGAAGTTCTTAAAGCCACATGCAAACAAACATGATGTGAATAATTGTAGAAAGCCTATGCATGTAGCGTGATCGTATGATGGAAATTTCCGGAGATGGAATCTATGTAAATTTCATGTCTATTGGTTAGAACTCGCTCCAAAAATTTTTTCCGGAGAAAATGGCCTGATTTTCGAAACTGGAATTAAGTAAAGCCTGCAAATTCAGAGTTAATGTTTCTAGGTTTAAATATGCCTTGTATGGCGGACGAAAGTTCTGTAATACACATGTACATAACTCATTAAAAATGTTTGTCAAATCCGAGAATTATGTAGCGTTTTCTGGAATTGGAATGTCACTGTGAGGGAAACTATGTAAATTACATTTCTATTGGGTATTTCTTGCTCCACGAGAATTTTTTGTGAATCTGCCTCATTTTCAAAACTGGCATTAGGAAAATCTTTTGAAATATGGGAAAGTGCTTCAAAGTGTCAATATGGCATTTATGGTGGATGAATGTTAGGTAATTCTTATGCTACCAAATCTGTAGTGAATATTTGTCGAATCCTTCATGCGTGTAGGTATTTTGAACACGGAATTTCATGCTGATGGGTTCTATGTAAATTGCATGTCTATTGGATAGAACTCGATCCAAGATGATTTCTCTGTGAAAACTGCATGATTTTAGATACTGAGATTAGGAGAAATCTACTAAATCAGAATAAAACTTTCTATGTGTAAATATACATTGTAAGGAAGATGAAAGTTCGATAATACAAATCTTCACAACTCATTAAAGTATGTTTGTCAAATCCGTGATGCATATAACGTGTTCAGAACACGGAATGTCACGGTGAGTAAAACTAGGTAAATTACATAACTTTTGTGTATAACTCGCTCCAAGAACATTTTTCCGCCAAATATGCCTCATTTTCTAAACTGGCATTAAAATTAACACTTTGAAATCTGATAAAATTCTTCAAAGTGTCAGTAAGCCTTGTATGGTGGATGAAAGTGCTGTAATCCACATGCTAACAACTATGTAGTGAATATTTGTCAAATCTGAGATACATGTAGTGTGTTCAGAACACGGAATTTCACGGTGATCGAATCCATGTTTATTACATTTCTATAGGTTAGAACCTGCTCCAAGAGGTTTTTGCCGTGAAATCTGCCTCAGTTTCGAAACTGGCATTTGGAAAGCTCAGTGAAATCAGAGAAAATGCTTCTAAACATCAATATGCCTTCTACTGTGATGAAAGTCCTGTCATCCTCATGCAAACAACTCTATAGTTTATTTTTGTCGAATCTTTTCTGCATGCAGTGTGTTTGAAACACGTAATATCACAGCAGGGGAATCTATGTAATTTACGTATCTATTGGGTAGAACACGCTCCAACATTTATTTCCTTTGAAAACTGCCTGATTTTCGAAACTGCTATTAGGAAAAAGCTGCGAACTCAGAGTTAATGTATCTATGTGTCAATATGCCTTGTATGGTGGATGAAAGATCTGTAATACACATGTACATAACTCATTAAAAATGTTTCTCCAATCCTTGATGTATGTAGCCTGTTCGGAACACGGTCTTTCTCGGTGAGGGAAGCTATGTAAATTACATATCTATTGGTTAGAACCATCTCCAGGAGAGTTTTACTGAAAAATCTGCCTCAGTTTCGAAACTGGAGTTATGAAAACGCTGTGAAATCTGAGTAAATATTTTAAGGTGACAATATGTCTTCAATGGCTTATTAAAGATCGGGAATTCACATGCTAACAACTCAGCAGTGAATATTTGTTGAATCCTTGGTGCATGAACCGTTTTTTAGGAACACGGAATGTTACAGTGATGGTATCTATGAAAATGAGTTGTCTATTGGATGTAACATACAACAAGAGGAATTTTCTGGGAAAACTGCCTGATTTTCAAAACTGACGTTAGGAAAATTCGGCGAAATGTGAGTAAATGTTTCTAGGTGAAAACATGTCTTGTAAGGTGGATGAAAATTTGATAATCCACATGCTCCCACTCATTAAAGAATGATTGTCGAATCCTTGATGCATGGAATATGTTCAGAACACGGAATATCACGGTGAGTGAACTAGTTAAATTACGTATCTTTTGGGTAGAACTGGCTCCAAGAACATTTCCTGTGAAATCAGCATCATATTCCAAACTGGTGTTAGGAAAAACCTGAGAAATCGGAGAAAATGCTTCTAAGAGTGATGATGCCTTGAATGGGGAATTTAATTCAAGTAATCCCCGTAACCAACTATGAAGGGAATACTTTTCGAATCCATCACTTATTTAGCACGTTCGGAAAACAGAATTTCACGTTAATGAATCTATGTTAATTAGAATTCTATTGGGTAGAACTAGCTAGAATAGCATTTTTTGGGAAAAATTCCTTGATTCTCGAATGGGATGTTTGGATAAAGCTGCGAAATGAGAGAAAATATTTGTAGGTGTAAAGATGCCTTTATGTTGGAAGAAAGTTCAGTAATCCACATTTTCACAACATGTTAAAGAATCTTTTTTCTAATCCGTGATGCATGTTCCATGTTAGGAACGTGGAATTTCACGGTGATTGAAACAATGTAAACTAGTTGTTGATTAGGTAGAACTCACTTCAAGAGGATTTTTCTGTGAAACCTGCTTCATTTTTGAAACTGGCGCTTGGAAAACGCTGCAAAATCTGAGAAAATACTTCTAAATATAAATATTCAATGTTATGTGATGAAAGTTCCGTAATCCACATGCTAACAAATCTGTAGTGAATATTTGTCGAATCCGTTATGCATGTAGAATGATCGGAACACGGAATGTCACAGTGAGGAAATTTATGTAAATTACATTTCCCTAGGTTAGAAATCGCTCCAAGAGTTTTTTCCTGAGATAACAGCCTGATTTTTGAAATGCGTTAGGAATAAGCTGCGAACTCAGATTAATCAATTGTAGGTGTAAATATGCCTTGTATCGTGGATGAAAGTTTGGCAATCCGCATAATAACAACTCTGTAGAGAATATTTGTCGAATCCGAGATACATGAAGAGTGTTCGGAACACAGAATATCACGGTGAGCGAATCTAGGTAAAATACATGTCTCTTGGTTAGAACTCACTCCAAGAGTTTTTTTCTACGAAATCTGCCTCATTTTCGAAACTGGCATTCGGAAATTCCTTCAAAATCAGAGAAAATGCTTCAAACTGACAGTATGAATTGTATTGTGATGGAAGTACATAAAGCCACATGCAAACAAACCTGATGTGAATAATTGTAGAAAGCCTATGCATGTAGCTTGAGCTTATGACGGAAATTTCCGGAGACGGAATCTATGTAAATTTCATGTCTATTTGGTAGAACTCGCTCCAAAAATTTTTTCTGGAGAAAAAAGCATGTTTTTCGAAACTGGCATTTGGAAAAGGCTGCAAGTTCAGAGTTAATCTTTCTAGGTTTAAATATGCCTTGTATTGTGGATGAAAGTTCTGTAATACACATGTACATAACTCATTAAAAATGTTTGTCAAATCCGTGAAGTATGTAGCGTGTTCGGAATTTGGAATGTCACTGTGAGGGAAACTATGTAAATTACATTTCTATTGGGAAGTACTTGCTCCACGAGAATTTTTTGCGAATCTGCCTCATTTTCAAAACTGTCATTAGGTATATATTTTGAAATACGGGAAAGTGCTTCAAAGTGTCAATATGTCATTTATGGTGGATGAATGTTCGGTAATCGTTATGCTACCAACTCTGTAGTGAATGTTTGTCGAATCCGTTATGCATGTAATGTGTTCTGAACACGGAATATCACGGTGAGTAAAACTAGGTAAATTACATATATTTTGTGTATAACTCGCTCCAAAAACTTTTTTCCACCAATCTGCCTCCTTTTCAGAACTGGCGTTAAAACTAACCTGTGAAATCTGAGAAAATCCTTCAAAGTGTCAGTCAGCCTTGTATGGTGGATTAAAGTGCAGTAATCCACATGCTAACAACTATGAAGTGAATATTTGTCGAATCCGAGATGCATGTAGTGTGTTCAGAACACGGAATTTCACGGTGAGCTAATCCATGTAAATTACATGTCTATAGGTTAGAACATGCTCCAAGAGCTTTTTGCCGTGAAATCTGCCTCATTTTCGAAACTGGCATTTGGAAAGCTCTGTTAAATCAGAGAAAATGCTTCTAAGCATCAATATGCCTTGTACTGTGATGAAAGTCCTGTCATCCTCATGGAAACAACTCTATAGATTATTTTTGTCGAAAATTTTCTGCATGTATTTTGTTCGAATCACGTAATTTCACAGTGGGGGAATCAATGTAATTTACGTACCTATTGGGTAGAACACGCTCCAAAAGTTTTTTCCTTTGAAAACTGCCTGATTTTCGAAACTGCTCTTAGGAAAAAGCTGCGAACTCAGAGTTAATGCTTCTATGTGTCAATTTGCCTTGTATGGTGGATGAAAGATCTGTAATACACATTTACATAACTCAATAAAATGTTTCACATATCCTTGATGTATGTAGCCTGTTCGGAACACAGTCTTTCTCGGTGAGGGAAGCTATGTAAATTACATATCTATTGGTAGAACCCTCTCCAGGAGAGTTTTACTGAAAAATCTGCCTCAGTTTTGAAACTGGTTTTATGAAAATGCTGTGAAATCAGAGTAAATTCTTTAAGGTGACAATATGTTTTCAATGGTTTATTAAAGATCGGTAATTCACATGCTAACAACTCAGCAGTGAATATTTGTTGAATCGTTGGTTCATGAACCGTTTTTTGGGATCACGGAATGTTACGGTGACGATATCTATGATAATGAGTTGTCTATTGGATGGAACATGCAACAAGAGGATTTTTCTGGGAAAACTGCCTGATTTTCAAAACTGACGTTAGGAAAATTCTGTGAAATGTGAGTAAATGTTTCTAGGGTAAATCATGTCTTATAAGTTGGTTGAAAATTTGATAATCCACATGCTCACACTCATTAAAGAATGATTGTCGAATCCTTGATGCATGTAACATATTCAGAACACGGAATGTCACGGTGAGTGAACTAGTTAAATTACATATCTTTTGGGTAGAACTGGCTCCAAGAACATTTTCTGTGAAATCAGCCTCATTTTCCAAACTGGCTTTAGGAATAACCTGAGAAATCTGAGAAAATGCTTCTAAGTGTGAATATGCCTTGAATGGGAAATTTAAGTCCGGTAATCCACGTAACCAACTATGATGGGAATAATTTTCGAATCCGTGACTTATTTAGCGTGTTTGGAACACAGTAATTCATGGTAATGAAACAATGTAAATTAAAATTCTATTGGATAGAACTAGCTTGAATAGAATTTTTCTGTGCAAATTGCATGATTTTCAAATTTGACCTTGAGATAAAACTGCGAAATGAGAGTAAATACTTGTAGGTGTAAATATGCCTTGTATGGTGGATGTAAGATTGGTAATCCAAATGCTAACATCTCTGGAGTGAATATTTGTCGAATCCGAAATACATGAAATGTGTTCGGAACACAAAATGTCATGATGAGCACATCTATGTAAATTACCTGTCTATTGGGTAGAACTCGCTCCAAGAGCATTTTTCTGCAAAATCGGCCTCATTTTCAAATCTGGCGATAGGAAATATCTTCGAAATATGAGAAAATGCTTCTAAGTGTCAATATGACTTGATTGGTTGATGAAAGTCCGGTAATCCACATGTTAACAATAGTGTAGTAAATATTTTTCAAGCCGTGATTCATGTAGTGCTTTCGAAAAACAGAATTTCACCGTGATAAAACTATGTAAATTAGAATTGTATTGGGTAGAACTAGCTAGAATAGAATATTTTAGCGAAAATTGCTTAATTCTCGAATGTGATGTTTGGATAAAGCTGCGAAATGAGAGACAATATTTGTAGGTATAAAGATGCCTTTATTTTGGAAGAAAGTTCACTAATCCACATTTTCACAACATATTAAAGAATCTTTTTTCTAATCCGTGATGCATGTACCATGTACAGAACGTGGAATTTCACGGTGATTGAAACAATGTAAACTAATTCTCTATTAGGTAGAACTCACATTAAGAGAATTTTTCTGTGAAAACTGCTTCATTTTTGAAACTGGCGCTTGGGAAACGCTGCAAAATGTGAGAAAATACTTCTAAGTATCAATATTCAATGTTTTGTGATGAAAGTTCCGTAATCCACATGCTAACAAATCTGTAGTGAATATTTGTCGAATTCGTTACGAATGTAGACTGTTCGGAATATGGAATGACACGGCGAGGAAATTTATGTAAATTACATTTCCCTAGGTTACAAATCGATCCAAGAGTTTTTTCCTGTGATAACAGCCTGATTTTTGAAATGCGTTAGGGATAAGCTGCGAACTCAGATTAATCAATTGTAGGTGTAAATATGTCTTGTTTGGTGGTTGAAAGTTCGGCAATCCGCATAGTATCATCTCTGTAGAGATTATTAGTCGAATCAGAGATACATGAATAGTGTTCAGAAGATAGAATATCACGGTGAGCGAATGTATGTAAAATACATTTCTCTTGGGTAGAACTCACACCAAGTGTTTTTTTCTGTGAAATCTGCCTCATTTTCGAAACTGGCATTTGGAAATTCCTTCAAAATCAGAGAAAATTCTTCAAACTGACAATATGCCTTGTATTGTGATGGAAGTACATAAAGCCACATGCAAACAAACCTGATGTGAATAATTGTAGAAAGCCTATGCATGTAGCGTGATCATATGACAGAAATTTCCGGAGATGGAATCTATGTAAATTTCATGTCCATTGGGTAGAACTCCATCCAAAAATTTTTTCCGGAGAAAACGGACTGATTTTCGAAAACCTGGCATTAGGAAAAGGCTGCAAGTTTAGGGTTAATATTTCTAGGTTTAAATATGCCTTGTATGGTGGATGAAAGTTCTGTAATACACATGTACATAACTCATTAAAAATGTTTGTCAAATCCGTGAAGTATGTAGCGTGTTCGGAAATTGGAATGTCACTGTGAGGGAAACTATGTAAATTACATTTCTATTGGGAAGTACTTGCTCCACGAGAATTTTTTGCGAATCTGCCTCATTTTCAAAACTGTCATTAGGTATATATTTTGAAATACGGGAAAGTGCTTCAAAGTGTCAATATGTCATTTATGGTGGATGAATGTTCGGTAATCGTTATGCTACCAACTCTGTAGTGAATGTTTGTCGAATCCGTGATGCATGTAATGTGTTCAGAACACGGAATATCACGGTGAGTAAAACTAGGTAAATTACATATCTTTTGTGTATAACTCGCTCCAAGAGCATTTTTCTGCCAAATCTGCCTCCTTTTCAGAACTGGCGTAAAAACTAAACTGTGAAATCTGAGAAAATACTTCAAAGTGTCAGAAAGCCTTTTATGGTGGATGAAAGTGCTGTAATACACATGCTAACAACTATGTAGTGAATATTTGTCGAATCCGAGATGCATGTAATGTGTTCAGAACACGGAATTTCACGGTGAGCGAATCCATGTAAATTACATGTCTATAGGTTAGAACTTGCTCCAAGAGTTTTTTGCCGAGAAATCTGCCTCATTTTCGAAACTGGCGTTTGGAAACCTTTGTGAAATCAGAGAAAATGCTTCGAAGCATCAATATGCCTTGTATTGTGATGAAAGTCCTGTCATCCTCATGGAAAATCTCTATAGTTTATTTTTGTCGAATATTTTCTGCATGTGGTTTGTTCGAAACACGTAATTACACAGTGGGGGAATCTATGTAATTTACGTACCTATTGGGTAGAACACGCTCCAACAGTTTTTTCCTTTGAAATCTGCCTGATTTTAGAAACTGCTAATAGGAAAAAGCAGCGAACTCAGAGTTAATGTTTCTATGTGTCAATATGCCTTGTATGGTGGATGAAAGATCTGTAATACACATTTACATAACTCATTAAAAATGTTTGTCTAATCCTTGATGTTTGTAGCCTGTTCGGAACATGGTCTTTCTCGGTGAGGGAAGCTATGTAAATTACATATCTATTGGTTAGAACCCTCTCCAGGAGAATTTTACTGAAAAATCTGCCTCAGTTTCGAAACTGGTGTTGTGAAAACGCTGTGAAAACAGAGTAAATGTTTTAAGATGACAAAATGACTTCAATGGTTTATTAAAGATCGGTAATTCACATGCTAACAACTCAGCAGTGAATATTTCTTTAATCCTTGTTGCATGAACCATTTTTTAGGAACACAGAATGTTACAGTGATGGTATCTATGAAAATGAGTTGTCTATTGGATGGAACATGCAACAAGAGGATTTTTCTGGGAAAACTGCCTGATTTTCGAAACTGACCTTAGGAAAATTCTGCGAAATGTGAGTAAATGTTTCTAGGTGAAAACATGTCTTGTAAGGTGGATGAAAATTTGATAATCCACATGCTCACACTCATTAAAGGATGATTGTCGAAACTTTGATGCATGTAAAATGTTCATAACACGGAATGTCACGGTGAGTGAACTACTTAAATTACATATCTTTTGGGAAGAACTGGCTCCAAGAACATTTTCTGTGAAATCAGTCTCATTTTCCATACTGGCGTTAGGAAAAACCTGAGAAATCTGAGAAAATGCTTCTAAGTGTGAATATGCCTTGAATGGGGAATTTAAGTCCGGTAATCCACATAACCAACTATGAAGGGAATACTTTTCGAATCCGTGACTTATTTAGCGTGTTTGGAACACGGAAATTCACGGTAATGAAACTATGTAAATTAAAATTCTATTGGATAGAACTAGGTTGAATAGAATTTTTCTGTGCAAATTGCATGGTTTTCGAATTTGAAGTTGGGATAAAACTGCGAAATGAGAGCAAAAAATTGTAGGTGTAAATATGCCTTGTATGGTGGATGTAAGATTGGTAATCCAAATGCTAACATCTCTGTAGTGAATATTTGTCGAATCCGAGATACATGAGATGTGTTCGGAACACAAAATCTCATGATGAACACATCTATGTAAATTATCTGTCTATAGGATAGAACTCGCTCCAAGAGCATTTTTCTGCAAAATCGGCCTCATTTTCAAATCTGGCATTAGGAAAAATCTTCGAAATATGAGAAAATGCTTCTAAGTGTCAATATGACTGGATTTGTGGATGAAAGTCCAGTAATCCACATGTAAACAAGAGTGTAGTAAATATTTTTCAAACCGTGATTCATGTAGTGCTTTCGAAAAACAGAATTTCACGGTAATGAAGCTATGTAAATTAGAATTCTATTGGGTAGAAATAGCTAGAATAGTATATTTCAGTGAAAATTGCTTGATTCTCGAATGTAATGTTTGGATAAAGCTGCGAAATGAGAGACAATATTTGTAGGTGTAAAGATGCCTTTATGTTGGAAGAAATTTCACTAATCCACATTTTTACAACATATTAAAGAATCTATTTTCAAATCCGTGATGCATGTACAAAGTATGGAACATGGAATTTCACGGTGATTGAAACAATTTAAACTACTTGTCTATTCGGTAGAACTAAATTCAAGAGTATTTTTCTGATAAAACTACTTCATTTTTGAAACTGGCGCTTGGGAAATGCTGCAAAATCTGAGAAAATACTTCTAAGTATCAATATTCAATGTTTTGTGATGAAAGTTCGGTAATCCACATGCTAACAAATCTGTAGTGAATATTTGTCGAATCCGTTATGCATGTAGAATTTTCGGAATATGGAAAGTCACGGTGAGGAAATTTATGTAAATTACATTTCCCTAGGTTAGAAATCACTCCAAGAGTTTTTTCCTGAGATAACAGAATGATTTTTGAAACTAGCGTTAGGAATAAGCTGCGAACTCAGATTAATCATTTGTAGGTGTAAATATGCCTTGTATGGTGGATGAAAGTTCGGCAATCCGCATACTAAAAACTCTGTAGAGAATATTTTTCGTATCCGAGATACATGAAGAATGTTCAGAACAGAGAATATCACGGTGAGCGAATGTATGTAAAATATATTTCTCTTGGGTAGAACTCACTCCAAGTGTTTTTTTCTGCGAAATCTTCCTCATTTTCGAAACTGGCATTTGGAAATTTCTTCACAATCAGAGAAAATGCTTGAAACTGTCAATATGTCTTGTATTGTGATGGAAGTACATAAAGCCACATGCAAACAAACCTTATGTGAATAATTGTAGAAAGCCTATGCATGTAGCGTGATAGTATGACTCAAATTTCCAGAGATGGAATCTATGTAAATTTCATGTCCATTGGGTAGAACTCCATCCAAAAATTTTTCCGGAGAAAACGGACTGATTTTCAAAAAACTGGCATTAGGAAAAGGCTTCAAGTTTAGAGTTAATTTTTCTAGGTTTAAATATGCCTTGTATGGTGGATGAAAGTTCTGTAGTACACATGTACATAACTCATTAAAAATGTTTGTCAAATCCGTGAAGTATGTAGCGTGTTCGGAAATTGGAATGTCACTGTGAGGGAAACTATGTAAATTATATTTCTATTGGGAAGTACTTGCTCCACGAGAAATTTTTGCGAATCTGCCTCATTGTCAAAACTGTCATTAGGAAAATCTTTTGAAATACGGGAAAGTGCTTCAAAGTGTCAATATGTCATTTATGGTGGATGAATGTTCGGTAATCGTTATGCTACCAACTCTGTAGTGAATGTTTGTCGAATCCGTGATGCATGTAATGTGTTCAGAACACGGAATATCACGGTGAGTAAAACTAGGTAAATTACATATCTTTTGTGTATAACTCGCTCCAAGAGCATTTTTCTGCCAAATCTGCCTCCTTTTCAGAACTGGCGTTAAAACTAAACTGTGAAATCTGAGAAAATTCTTCAAAGTGTCAGAAAGCCTTTTATGGTGGACGAAAGTGCTGTAATACACATGCTAACAACTATGTAGTGAATATTTGTCGAATCCGAGATGCATGTAATGTGTTCAGAACACGGAATTTCACGGTGAGCGAATCCATGTAAATTACATGTCTATAGGTTAGAACATGCTCCAAGAGGTTTTTGCCGAGAAATCTGCCTCATTTTCGAAACTGGCGTTTGGAAACCTTTGTGAAATCAGAGAAAATGCTTCGAAGCATCAATATGCCTTGTATTGTGATGAAAGTCCTGTCATCCTCATGGAAAATCTCTATAGTTTATTTTTGTCGAATCTTTTCTGCATGTGGTTTGTTCGAAACACGTAATTACACAGTGGGGGAATCTATGTAATTTAAGTACCTATTGGGTAGAACACGCTCCAACAGTTTTTTCCTTTGAAATCTGCCTGATTTTAGAAACTGCTAATAGGAAAAAGCAGCGAAATCAGAGTTAATGTTTCTATGTGTCAATATGCCTTGTATGGTGGATGAAAGATCTGTAATACACATTTACATAACTCATTAAAAATGTTTGTCTAATCCTTGATGTTTGTAGCCTGTTCGGAACATGGTCTTTCTCAGTGAGGGAAGCTATGTAAATTACATATCTATTGGTTAGAACACTCTCCAGGAGAGTTTTACTGAAAAATCTGCCTCAGTTTCGAAACTGGTGTTGTGAAAACGCTGTGAAATCAGAGTAAATATTTTAAGATGACAATATGACTTCAATGGTTTATTAAAGATCGGTAATTCACATGCTAACAACTCAGCAGTGAATATTTCTTTAATCCTTGTTGCATGAAGCGTTTTTTAGGAACACGGAATGTTATGGTGATGGTATCTATGAAAATGAGATGTCTATTGGATGGAACATGCAACAAGAGGATTTTTCTGGGAATACTTCCTGATTTTCAAAACTGACGTTAGGAAAATTCTGTGAAATGTGAGAAAATATTTCTAGGTGAAAACATGTCTTCTAAGGTGGATGAAAATTTGATAATCCACATGCTCACACTCATTAAAGAATGATTCTCGAATCCTTGATGCATGTAACATGTTCAGAACACGGAATGTCACGGTGAGTGAACTACCTTAATTACATATCTTTTGGTGGAACTGGATCCAAGAACATTTTCTGTGAAATCAGCCTCATTTTACAAACTGGCATTAGGAAAAACATGAGAAATCTGAGAAAATGCTTCTAAGTGTGAATATGCGTTGAATGGGTAATTTAAGTCTGGTAATACACGTAACCAACTTTGAAGGGAATATTTTTCGAAACCGTGACTTATTTAGCGTGTTTGGAACACGGAAATTCACGGCAATGAAACTATGTAAATTAAAATTCTATTGGGTAGAACTAGCTTGAATAGAATTTTTCTGAACAAATTGCATGATTTTCGAGTTTGAAGTTTGGATAAAACATTGAAATGAGAGTAAATACTTGTAGGTATAATTATGTCTTGTATGGTGGATGTAAGATTGGTAATCCAAATGCTAACATCTCTGTAGTTAATATTTGTCGAATCCGAGATACATGAAATTTGTTCAGAACACAAAATCTCATGATGAGCACATCTATGTAAATTACCTGTCTATTGTGTAGAACTCGCTCCAACAGCATTTTTCTGCAAAATCTGCCTCATTTTCAAATCTGGCATTAGGAAAATTCTTTGAAATATGAGAAAATGCTTCTAAGTGTCAATATGACTCAATTGGTGGATGAAAGTCCAGTAATCCACATGTTAACAAGTGTGAAGTAATTATTTGTCAAACAATGATTCATGTAGCGCGTTCGGAAAACAGAATTTCACGGTAATGAAACTATGTAAATTAGAATTATATTGGGTAGAACTAGCTAGAATAGAATATTTCAGCGAAAATTGCTTGATTCTTGAATGTGATGTTTGAATAAAGCTGCGAAATGAGAGAAAATATTTGTATGTGTAAAGATGCCTTTATTTTGGGAGAAAGTTCAGTAATCCATATTTTCACAACATATTAAAGAATCTTTTATCTAATCCGTGATGCATGTACCATGTTCGGAACGTGGAATTTCACGGTGATTGATACAATATAAACTACCTGTCAATTCGGTAGAACTAACTTTAAGTGAATTTTTCTGTTAAAACTACTTCATTTTTGAAACTGGCGCTTGGAAAATGCTGCAATATCTGAGAAAATACTTCTAAGTATCAATATTCAATGTTTGGTGATGAAAGTTCGGTAATCCACATGCTAACAAATCTGTAGTGAATATTTGTCGAATCCGTTATGCTTGTAGGATGTTTGGAACACGTAATGTTACGGCGAGGAAATTTATGTAAATTATATTTCCCTAGGTTAGAAATCGCTCCAAGAAATTTTTCCTGAGATAACAGACTAATTTTTGAAACTGGCATTAGGAATAAGCTGCGAACTCAGATTAATCAATTGTAGGTGTAAATATGCCTTGTATGGTGAATGAAAGTTCGGCAATCCCCATACTAACAACTCTGTAGAGAATATTTGTCGAATTCGAGATACATGAAGAGTGTTCAGAACATAGAATATCACGGTGAGCGAATCTATGTAAAATATATGTCTCTGGGGTAGAACTCACTCCAAGTGGTTTTCTCTGCGAAATCTGCCTCATTTACGAAACTGGCATTTGGAAATTTCTGCAAAATCAGAGAAAATGCTTCAAACTGTCAATATGTCTTGTATTGTGATGGAAGTTCTTAAAGCCACATGCAAACAAACCTGATGTGAATAATTGTAGAAAGCCTATGCATGTAGCGTGATCGTATGTCGGAAATTTCCGGAGATGGAATCTATGTAAATTTCATGTCCATTGGGTAGAAAACCATCCAAAAATTTTTTCCGGAGAAAACGGACTGATTTTCGAAAAACTGGCATTAGGAAAAGGCTGCAAGTTCAGAGTTAATCTTTCTAGGTTTAAATATGCCTTGTATGGTGGATGAAAGTTCTGTAATACACATGTAAATAACTCATTAAAAATGTTTGTCAAATCCGTGAAGTATGTAGCGTGTTCGGAAATTGGAATGTCACTGTGAGGGAAACTATGTAAATTACATTTCTATTGGGAAGTACTTGCTCCACGAGAATTTTTTGCGAATCTGCCTCATTTTCAAATCTGGAATTAGGAAAAATCTTCGAAATATGAGAAAATGCTTCTAATTGTCAATATGAATTAATTGGTGGATGAAAGTCCGGTAATCCTCATGTTAACAAGAGTGTAGCAAATATTTTTCAAGCCGTGATTCATGTAGTGCGTTCGAAATACAGAATTTCACGGAAATTAAACTATGTATATTAGAATTGTATTGGGTAGAACTAGCTAGAATAGAATATTTCAATGAAAATTGCTTGATTCTCGAATGTGATGATTGGATAAAGCTGCGAAATGAGAGAAAATATTTGTATGTGTAAAGATGCCTTTATGTTGTAAGAAAGTTCACGAATCCACATTTTCACAACATGTTAAAGTCTCTTTTTTCTAATCCGTGATGCATGTACAATGTACGGAACGTGGAATTTCACGGTGATTGAAACAATTTAAACTATTTGTCTATTCGGTAGAACACACTTCAAGAGTATTTTTCTGTTAAAACTACATCATTTTTGAAACAGGCGCTTGGGAAATGCTGCAAAATCTGAGAAAATACTTCTAAGTATCAATATTCAATGTTTGGTGATGAAAGTTCGGTAATCCACATGCTAACAAATCTGTAGTGAATATTTGTCGAATCCGTTATGCATGAAGAATTTTCGGAATATGGTATGTCACGGCGAGGAAATTTATGTAAATTACATTTCCCTAGTTTAGAAATCGCTCCAAGAGTTTTTTTTCTGAGATAACAGAATGATTTTTGAAACTAGAGTTAAGAATAAGCTGCGAACACATATTAATAATTTGTTGGTGTAAATATGCCTTGTATGGTGGATGAAAGTTCGGCAATCCGCATACTAAAAACTCTTTACAGAATATTGTCGTATCCGAGATACATGAAGAGTGTTCAGACCATAGAATATCACGGTCAGCGAATCTAATTAAAATACATGACTCTTGGGTAGAACTCACTCCAAGAGTTTTTTTCTGCGAAATCTGCCTCATTTTCAAAACGGGCATTAGGAAAATCTTTTGAAATATGGGAAAGTGCTTCAAAGTGTCAATATGGCATTTATGGTGGATGAATGTTCGGTAATCGTTATGCTACCAACTCTGTAGTGAATGTTTGTCGAATCCGTGATGCATGTAACTTGTTCAGAACACCGAATGTCCCGGTGATTAAAACTAGGTAAATTACATATCTTTTGTGTATAACTCGCTCCAAGAGCATTTTTCTGCCAAATCTGCCTCCTTTTCGAAACTGGTGTTAAAACTAACCTGTGAAATCTGAGAAAATTCTTCAAAGTGTCAGTAAGCCTTGTATGGTGGATGAAAGTGCTGTAATCCACATGGTAACAACTATGTAGTGAATATTTGTCGAATCCGAGATGCATGTAATGTGTTCAGAACACGGAATTTCACGGTGAGCGAATCCATGTAAATTACATGTCTATAGGTTAGAACCTGCTCCAAGAGGTTTTTGCCGAGAAATCTGCCTCATTTTCGAAACTGGCGTTTGGAAATCTCTGTGAAATCAGAGAAAATGCTTCTAAACATCAATATGCCTTATATTGTGATGTAAGTACTGTCATCCTCATGGATACAACTCTATAGTTTATTTTTGTCGAAACTTTTCTGCATGTAGTGTGTTCGAAACACATAATTTCACAGCGGTGGAATCTATGTAATTTACGTACCTATTAGGTAGAACACGTTCCAACAGTATTTTCCTTTGAAAACTGCCTTATTTTCGAAACTGCTATTAGGAAAATGCTGCGAACTCAGAGTTAATGTTTCTGTGTGTCAATATGCCTTGTATGGTGGATGAAAGTTCTGTAATACACATTTACATAACTCATTAAAAATGTTTCTCAAATCCTTGATGTATATAGCCTGTTCGGAACACGTTCTTTCTCGGTGAGGGAAGCTATGTAAATTACATATCTATAGGTTAGAACCTTCTCCAGGAGAGTTTTACTGAAAAATCATCCTCAGTTTCAAAACTGGTGTTATGAAAACGCTGTGAAATCAGAATAAATGATTTAAGGAGACAATATGTATTCAACGGTTTTTTAAAGATCGGTAATTCACATGCTAACAACTCAGCAGTGAATATTTTTTGAATCCTTGGTGTATGAACGGTTTTATGGGAACACAAAATGTAACGGTGACGATATCTATGAAAATGAGATGTCTATTGGATGGAACATGCAACAAGAGGATTTTTCTGGGGAAACTGCTTGATTTTCGAAACTGACGTTAGGAAAATTCTGTGAAATGTGAGTAAATGTTTCTAGGTGAAAACATGTCTGATAAGGTGGATGAAAATTTGATAATCCACATGCTCACACTCATTAAAGTATGATTTTCGAATCCTTGATGCATGTAACATGTTCAGAACATGGAATGTCATGGTGAGTGTACTACTTAAATTACATATCTTTTGGGTAGTACCGGCTCCAAAAACATTTTCTGTGAAATCAGCCTCATTTTCCAAACTGGCGTTAGGAAAAACCTGAGAAATCTGAGAAAATGCTTCTAAGTGTGAATATGCCTTGAATGGGGAATTTAAGTCCGGTAATCCACGTAACCAACTATGAAGGGAATACTTTTCGAATCCGTGACTAATTTACCGTGTTTGGAACACGGAAATTCACGGTAATGAAACTATGTAAATTAAAATTCTATTGGATAGAACTAGGTTGAATAGAATTTTTCTGTGCAAATTGCATGATTTTCGAATTTGACGTTGGGATAAAACTGCGAAATGAGAGTAAGTACTTGTAGGTGTAAAAATGCCTTGTATGGTTGATGTAAGATTGGTAATCCAAATGCTAAGATCTCTGTAGTGAATATTTGTCGAATCCGAGATACATGAAATGTGTTCAGAACACAAAATGTCATGATGAGCACATCTATGTTAATTATCTGTCTATTGGGTAGAACTCGCTCCAAGAGCATTTTTCTGCAAATCTGCCTCATTTTGAAATCTGGCATTAGGAAAAATCTTCGAAATATGAGAAAATGCTTCTAAGTGTCAATATGACTTGATTGGTGGATGAAAGTCCAGTAATCCACATGTTAACAAGAGTGTAGTAAATATTTTTCAAGCCGTGATTCATGAAGTGCGTTCGACAAACAGAATTTCACGGTAATGAAACTATGTAAATTAGAATTCTATTGGGTAGAACTAGCTAGAATAGTATATTTCAGCGAAAATTGCTTGTTTCTCGAATGTGATATTTGGATAAAGCTGCGAAATGAGAGACAATATTTGTAGGTGTAAAGATGCCTTTATGTTGGAAGAAAGTTCACTAATCCTCATTTTCACAACATATTAAAGAATCTTTTTTCTAATACGTGTTGCATATACCATGTACGGAACGTGGAATTTCACGGTGAATAAACAATTTAAACTACTTGTCTATTCGGTAGAACTCACTTCAAGTGTATTTTTCTGTTAAAACTAATTCATTTTTGAAACAGGCGCTTGGGAAATGCTGCAAAAACTGAGAAAATACTTCTAAGTATCTATATTCAATGTTTGGTGATGAAAGTTTGGTAATCCACATGCTAACAAATCTGTAGTGAATATTTATCGAATCCGTTATGCATGTAGAAATTTCGGAATATGGAATATCACGGTGAGGAAATTTATGTAAATTACATTTCCCTAGGTTAGAAATCGCTCCAAGAGTTTTTTCCTGAGATAACAGCCTGATTTTTGAAACTGGCTTTAGGAATAAGATGCGAACTCAGATTAATCAATTGTAGGTGTAAATATGTCTTATTTGGTGGATGAAAGTTCGGCAATCCAAATACTAAAAACTCTGTAGAGAATATTTGTCAAATCCGAGATACATAAAGAGTTTTCAGAACATAGAATATCACGGTGAGCGAATCTATGTAGATTAAATATCTCTTGGGTAGAACTCACTCCAAGGGTTTTTTCTGCGAAATATTCTTCATTTTCGAAACTGGCATTTGGAAATTAATTCAAAATCAGAGAAAATGTTTTAAACTGTCAATATGTCTTGTATTGTGATGGAAGTACATAAAGCCACATGCAAACAAACCTGATGTGAATAATTGTAGAAAGCCTATGCATGTAGCGTGATAGTATGACGGAAAATTCCGGAGATGGAATCTATGTAAATTTCATGTCCGTTCGGTAGAACACTCTCCAAAAATTTAACCCCAGAAATCGGACTGATTTTCGAAAAACTGGCATTAGGAAAAGGCTGCAAGTTCAGAGTTAATTTTTCTAGGTTTAAATATGCCTTGTATGGTGGATGAAAGTTCTGTAATACACATGTAAATAACTCATTAAAAATGTTTGTCAAATCCGTGAAGTATGTAGCGTGTTCGGAAATTGGAATGTCACTGTGAGGGAAACTATGTAAATTCTATTTCTATTGGGAAGTACTTGCTCCACGAGTATTTTTGCGAATCTGCCTCATTTTCAATTCTGTCATTGGGAAAATCTTTTGAAATATGGGAAAGTGCTTCAAAGTGTCAATATGGCATTTATGGTGGATGAATGTTCGGTAATCGTTATGCTACCAACTCTGTAGTGAATGTTTGTCGAATCCGTGATGCATGTAACGTGTTCAGTTCATGGAATGTCACGGTGAGTAAAACTAGGTAAATTACATATCATTTGTGTATAACTCGTTCCAAGAGCATTTTTCTGCCAAATCTGCCTCATTTTCTAACCTGGCTTTAAAACTAACCTGTAAAATCTGAGGAAATTTTCAAAGTGCCTGTAAGCCTTGTATGGTGGATGAAAGTGCTGTAATCCACATGCTAACAACTATGTAGTGAATATTTGTCGAATCTGAGATGCATGTAGCGTGTTCAGAACACGGAATTTCACGGTGAGCGAATCCAGGTAAATTACATGTCTATAGGTTAGAACTTGCTCCAAGAGGTTTTTGCCATGAAATCTGCCTCATTTTCGAAACTGGCATTTGGAAATATCTGTGAAATCAGAGAAAAATCTTCTAAACATCAATATGCATTTTATTGTGATGAAAGTCCTATCATCCTCATGCAAACAACTCTATAGTTTATTTTTGTCGAATATTTTCTGCATGTAGTGTGTACGAAACACGTAATTTCACAGCGGGGGAATCTATGTAATTTACGTACCTATTGGGTACAAAACGCTCCAACAGTTTTTTCTTTTGAAAACTGCCTGATTATTGAAACTGCTATTAGGAAAAAGCTGCGAACTCAGAGTTAATGTTTCTATGTGTCAATATGCCTTGTATGGTGGATGAAAGATATGTAATACACATGTACATAACTCATTAAAAATATTTCTCAAATCCTTGATGTATGTAGCCTGTTCGGAACACGGTCTTTCTCGGTGAGGGAAGCTATGTATAATACATATCTAATGGTTAGAACCCTCTCCAGGTGAATTTTACTCAAAAATCTGCCTCAGTTTCGAAACTGGTGTTATGAAAACGCTGTGATTTCAGAGTAAATGCTTTAAGGTGACAATATGTCTTCAATGATTTATTAAAGATCGGTAATTCACATGCTAACAATTCAGCAGTGAATATTTGTTGAATCCTTGGTGCATGAACCGTTTTTTAGGAACACGGAATGTTACGGTGATGGTATCTATGAAAATGAGGTGTCTATTTGATGGAAAATGCAACAAGAGGATTTTTCTGGTAAAACTGCCTGATTTTCGAAATTGACTTTAGGAAATTTCTGCGAAATGTGAGTAAATGTTTCTAGGTGAAAACATGTCTTGTAAGGTGGATGAAAATTTGATAATCCACGTGCTCACACTCATTAAAGAATGATTGTCGAAACCTTGATGCATGTAACATGATCAGAAGACAGAATATCACGGTGAGTGAACTACTTAAAATATATATCTTTTGGGTAGAACTGGCTCCAAGAACTTTTTCTGTGAAATCAGCATCATTTTCCAAACTGACGTTAGGAAAAACCTGAGAAATCTGGGAAAATGCTTCTAACTGTGAATATGCCTTAAATGGGGAATTTTAGTCCGGTAATACACGTAACCAACTATGAAGGGGATAGTTTTCGTATTCGTGACATAATTAGCGTGTTTGGAACTCGGAAATTCACGGTAATGAAACTAAGTAAATTAAAATTCTATTGGGTAGAACTAGCTTCAATAGAATTTTTCGGTGCAAATTGCATGATTTTGGAATTTGACGTTTGGATAAAAGTGCGAAATGAGAGTAAATATTTGTAGGTGTATATATGCCTTTTATGGTGGATGTAAGATTGGTAATTCAAATGCTAACATCTCTGTAGTGAATATTTGTCGAATCCGAGATACATGAAATGTGTTCGTAACACAAAATGTCATGATGAGCACATCTATGTAAATTACCTGTCTATTGGGTAGAACTCGCTCCAAGAGCATTTTTCTGCAAAATCTGCCTCATTTTCAAATCTGGCGTTAGGAAAAATCTTCGAAATATGAGAAAATGCTTCTAAGTGTCAATATGACTTGATTGGTGGATGAAAGTCCGGTAATCCACAAGTTAACAAGAGTGTAGTAAATATTTTCAAACCGTGATTCATGTAGCGCGTTCGAAAAACATTATTTCACGGTAATGAAACTATGTAAATGAGAATTCTATTGGTTAGAACTAGCTAGAATAGAATAATTTGGCAAAAATTGCTTGATACTCTAATGGGATATTTGGATAAAGTTGCGAAATGAGAGAAAATATTTGTAGGTGTATAGATGCCTTTATGTTGGAAGAAAGTTCAGTAATCTATATTTTCACAACATATTAAAGAATCTATTTTCTAATCCGTGATGCATGTACCATGTTCCGAACGTGGAATTTCACGGTGATTGAAAGAATGCAATCTATTTGTCTATTAGGTAGAACACACATCAAGAGAATTTTTCTGTGAAAACTGCTTCATTTCTGAAACTGGCCCTTGGAAAACACTGCAAAATCTGAGAAAATACTTCTAAGTATTAATATTCAATGTTTTGTGATGAAAGTTCGGTAATCCACATGCTAACATATCTGTAGTGAATATTTGACGAATCCGTTATGCATGTAGAATGTTCGGAACACGGAATGTCACGGCGAGGAAATTTATGTAAATTACATTTCCCTAGGTTACAAATCGCTCCAAGAGTTTTTTCCTGAGATAACAGCCTGATTTTTGAAACTGGCATTAGGAATAAGGAGCGAACACAGATTAATCATTTGTAGGTTTAAATATGCTTTGTATGGTGGATGAAAGTTCGGCAATCCGCATATTAACAACTCTGTAGAGAATATTTGTCGAATCCGAGATACATGAATAGTGTTCAGATCATAGAATATCACGGTGAGCGAATCTATGTAAAATAAATATCTCTTGGGTAGAACTCACTCCAAGATATTTTCTCTGCAAAATCTGCCTCATTTTCGAATCTGGCATTTGGACATTCCTTCAAAATCAGAGAAAATGCTTGAAACTGTCAATATGTCTTTTATTGTGATGGAAGCTCATAAAGCCACATGCAAACAAACCGGATGATAATAATTGTACAAAGCCTATGCATGTAGCCTGATCGTATGACAGAAATTTCCGGAGATGGAATCTATGTAAATTTCATATCTATTGGGTAGAACTCGCTCCAAATTTTTTTCCGGAATTAACGGCCTGATTTTCGAAAAACTGGCATTAGGAAAAGGCTGCAAATTCAGAGTTAATATTTCTAGGTTTAAATATGCCATTTATGTTGGGTGAAAGTTCTGTAATAGACATGTACATAACTCATTAAAAATGTTTGTCAAATCCGTGAAGTATGTAGCGTGTTCGGAAATTGGAATGTCACTGTGAGGGAAACTATGTAAATTACATTTCTATATGGATGTATTTGCTCCACAAGGATTTTATGCGAATCTGCCTCATTTTCAATACTGGCATTAGGAAAATCTTTTGAAATATGGGAAAGTACTTCAAAGTGTCAATATGGCATTTATGGTGGATGAATGTTAGGTAATTCTTATGCTACCAATTCTGCAGTGAATACTTGTCGAATCCGGGTTGCGTGTAGCTATTTTGGAGCACGGAATTTCACGATGATGGATTCTATAAAAATTGCATGTCTATTGGATAGAACTCGCTCCAAGAGGATTTCTCTGTGAAAACTGCATGATTTTAGAACCTGAGATTAGGAGAAATCTACTAAATCAGAATAAACTTTCTATGTGTAAATATACATTGTAAGGAAGATGAAAGTTCGATAATACAAATGTTCACAACTCATTAAATTATGTTTGTTAATTCCGTGATGCATGTAACGTGTTCAGAACACGGAATGTCACGGTGAGTAAAACTAGGTAAATTACATAACTTTTGTGTATAACTCGCTCTAAGAACATTTTTCTGCCAAATCTGCCTCATTTTCTAATCTGGTGTTAAAACTAACCTGTGAAATCTGAGAAAATTCTTCAAAGTGTCATGAAGCCATGTTTGGTGGATGAAAGTGCTGTAATCCACATGCTAACAACTATGTACTGAATATTTGTCGAATCTTAGATGCATGTAGCGTGTTCAGAACACGGAAATTCACGGTGACCGAATCCATGTAAATTTAATGTCTATAGGTTAGAACCTGCTCCAAGAGCTTTTTGCCGTGGAATCTGCCTCATTTTCAAAACTGGCATTTTGAAAGATCTGTGAAATCAGAGAAAATGCTTCTAAGCATCAATATGCCTTGTATTGTGATGAAAGTCCTGTCATCCTCATGCAAACAACTATATAATTTATTTTTTCGAAACTTTCCTGCATGTGGTGTGTTCGAAACACGTACTTTCACAGCGGGAGAATCTATGTAATTTACATATCTATTGGGTAGAACACGCTACAAAAGTTTTTTCCTTAGAAACTGCCTGATTTATGAAACTGCTTTTAGGAAAAAGCTGGGAAGTCAGAGTTAATGTTTCTATGTGTCAATATGCCTTGTATGGTGGATGAAAGGCCTGTAATACACATGTACAAAACTCATTAAAAATGTTTCTCAAATCCTTGATGAATGTAGCCTGTTCAGAACACGGTCTTTCTCGGTGTGGGAAGCTAGGTAAATTACATATCTATTGGTTAGAACCCTCTCCAAGAGAGTTTTACTGAAAAATCTGCTTCAGTTTCGAAACTGGTGTTATGAAAACGCTGTGAAATCAGAGTAAATGATTTAAGGTGACAATATGTCTTCAGTGGTTTATTAAAGATCGGTAATTCACATGCTAACAAATCAGCAGTGAATATTTGTTGAATCCTTGGTGCATAAACCGTTTTTTAGGAACACGGTATGTTACGGTGACGGTATCTATGAAAATGAGTTATCTATTGGATGGAACATGCAACAAGAGGATTTTTCTGGGAAAACTGCCTGATTTTCGAAACTGACGTTAGGAAAATTCTGCGAAATGTGAGTAAATGTTTCTAGGTGAAATTATGTCTTGTAAGGTGGATGAAAATTTGATAATCCACATGCTCACACTCATTAAAGAATGATTGTCGAAACCATGATGCATGCAACATGTACAGAACACGGAATGTCACGGTGAGTGAACTATTTAATTACATATCTTTTGGATAGAACTCGCTCCAAGAGCATTTTTCTGTAAAATCAGCCTCATTTTCCAAACTGGCGTTAGGAAAACCTGAGAAATCTGAGAAAATGCTTCTAAGTATGAATATGCATTGAGTGGGGAATTTTAGTCCGGTAATACACGTAACCAACTATGAAGGGAATACTTTTCGAACCCGTGACATATTAAGCGTGTTTGGTTCTCGCAAATTCACGGTAATGAATCTATGTAAATTAAAATTCTATTGGGTAGAACTAGCTTGAATAGAATTTTTCTGAACAAATTGCATGATTTTAGAATTTGAAGTTTGGATAAAACTGTGAAATGACAGTAAATACTTGTAGGTGTAAATATGCCTTGTATGGTGCATGTAAGATTGGTAATCCAAATGCTAACATCTCTGAGGTGAATATTTGTCGAATTCGAGATACATGAAATGTGTTTGGAACACAAAATGTCATGATGAGCACATCTATGTAAATTACCTGTCTATTGGGTAGAACTCATTCAAGAGAATTTTTCTGCAAAATCTGCCTCATTTTCAAATCTGGCGTTAGGAAAAATCTTCGACAAATGAGAAAATGCTTCTAATTGTCTATATGACTTCATTGGTGGATGAAAGTCCGGTAATCCACAAGTTAACAAGAGTGTAGTAATATTTTTCAAACCGTGATTCATGTAGCGCGTTCAGTAAAAAGTATTTCACGGTAATGAATCGATGTAAATGCGAATTCTACTGGGTAGAATTACCTAGAATAGAATATTTTGGCAAAAATTGCTTGATTCTCTAATGGGATATTTGGATAAAGCTGCGAAATGAGAGAAAATATTTGTAGGTGTAAAGATGCCTTTATGTTGGAAGAAATTCACTAATCTACATTTTCACAACATATTAAAATATCTTTTTTCTAATCCGTGATGCATGAACCATGTACGGAACGTGGAATTTCACGGTGATTGAAACAATGTAAACTACTTGCCTATTAGGTTGAACACACACCAAGTGAATTTTCCTGTGAAAACTGCTTCATTTTTGAAACTGGCGTTATGAAAATGCTGCAAAATCTGAGAAAATACATCTAAGTATCAGTATTCAATGTATTGTGTTGAAAGTTCGGTAATACCCATTCTAAAATATCTGTAGTGAATATTTTTCGAATCAGTTTTGCATGTAGAATGTTCAGAACACGGAATATCACGGCGATCAAATTTTTGTAAATTATATTTCCCTAGGTTAGAAATCTCTAAAAGAGGTTTTTCCTGAGATAACAGCCTGATTTTTGAAACTGGCGTTAGGAATAAGCTGCGAACACAGATTAATTAATTGTAGGTGAAAATATGCCTTGTATTGTGGATGAAAGTTCGGCAATCCGAATACAAACAACTCTGTAGAGAATATTTGTCGAATCCGAGATACATAAACAATGTTCAGAACATAGAATATCACGGTGAGCGAATCTATGTAAATTAAATGTCTCTTCGGTAGAACTCACTCCAAGAGTTTTTCTCTGCGAAATCTGCCTCATTTTCGAAACTGGCATTTGGAAATTATTTCAAAATCAGAGAAAATGCTTCAAACTGTCAATATGTCTTTTATTGTGATGGAAGTTCTTAAAGACACATGCAAACAGACCTGATGTGAATAATTGTAGAAAGCCTATGCATGTAGCGTGATCATATGACGGAATTATCCAGAGATGGAAACTATGTAATTTTCATGTCTATTGGGTAGAACTAGCTCCAAATTTTTTCCGGATAAAACGGCCTGATATTCGAAAAACTGGCATTAGGAAAAGGCTGCAAATTAAGAGTTAATGTTTCTAGGTTTAAATATGCCTTTTATGGTGGGTGAAAGCTCTGTAATACACATGTACATAACTCATTAAAAATGTTTGTCAAATCCGTGAAGTATGTAGCGTGTTCGGAAATTGGAATGTCACTGTGAGGGAAACTATGTAAATTTCATTTCTATATGGAAGTACTTGCTCCACGAGGATTTTTTGCGAATCTGCCTCATTTTCAAAACTGGCATTAGGAAAATCTTTTGAAATATGGGAAAGTGCTTCAAAGTGTCAATATGGCATTTATGGTGGATGAATATTCGGTAATCGTTATGCTACCAACTCTGTAGTGAATGTTTGTCGAATCCGTGATGTATGTAACGTGTTCAGAACACGGAATGTCACGGTGAGTAAAACTAGGTAAATTACATATCATTTGTGTATAACTCGCTCCAAGAGCATTTTTCTGCCAAATCTGCCTCATTTTCTAAACTGGCGATAAAACTAAACTGTGAAATCTGAGAAAATACTTCAAAGTGCCAGTAAGCCTTGAATGGTGTATGAAAGTGCTGTAATCCACATGCTAACAACTATGTAGTGAATATTTGTCGAATCTGAGATGCATGTAGCGTGTTCAGAACACGGAATTTCACGGTGAGCGAATCCAGGTAAATTACAAGTCTATAGGTTAGAACCTGCTCCAAGAGGTTTTTGCCGTGAAATCTGCCTCATTTTCGAAACTGGCGTTTTGAAAGCTCTGTGAAATCAGAGAAAAAGCTTCTAAGCATCAATAGGCCTTTTATTGTGATGAAAGTCCTGTCATCCTCATGCAAACAACTCTATAGTTTATTTTTGTCGAATCTTTTCTGCATGTGGTGTGTTCGAAACACGTACTTTCACAGCGGGAGAATCTATGTAATTTACATATCTATTGGGTAGAACACGCTACAAAAGTTTTTTCCTTAGAAACTGCCTGATTTATGAAACTGCTTTTAGGAAAAAGCTGGGAAGTCAGAGTTAATGTTTCTATGTGTCAATATGCCTTGTATGGTGGATGAAAGGCCTGTAATACACATGTACAAAACTCATTAAAAATGTTTCTCAAATCCTTGATGAATGTAGCCTGTTCAGAACACGGTCTTTCTTGGTGTGGGAAGCTATGTAAATTACATATCTATTGGTTAGAACCCTCTCCAAGAGAGTTTTACTGAAAAATCTGCTTCAGTTTCGAAACTGGTGTTATGAAAACGCTGTGAAATCAGAGTAAATGATTTAAGGTGACAATATGTCTTCAGTGGTTTATTAAAGATCGGTAATTCACATGCTAACAAATCAGCAGTGAATATTTGTTGAATCCTTGGTGCATAAACCGTTTTTTAGGAACACGGTATGTTACGGTGACGGTATCTATGAAAATGAGTTATCTATTGGATGGAACATGCAACAAGAGGATTTTTCTGGGAAAACTGCCTGATTTTCGAAACTGACGTTAGGAAAATTCTGCGAAATGTGAGTAAATGTTTCTAGGTGAAATTATGTCTTGTAAGGTGGATGAAAATTTGATAATCCACATGCTCACACTCATTAAAGAATGATTGTCGAAACCATGATGCATGCAACATGTACAGAACACGGAATGTCACGGTGAGTGAACTATTTAATTACATATCTTTTGGATAGAACTCGCTCCAAGAGCATTTTTCTGTAAAATCAGCCTCATTTTCCAAACTGGCGTTAGGAAAACCTGAGAAATCTGAGAAAATGCTTCTAAGTATGAATATGCATTGAGTGGGGAATTTTAGTCCGGTAATACACGTAACCAACTATGAAGGGAATACTTTTCGAACCCGTGACATATTAAGCGTGTTTGGTTCTCGCAAATTCACGGTAATGAATCTATGTAAATTAAAATTCTATTGGGTAGAACTAGCTTGAATAGAATTTTTCTGAACAAATTGCATGATTTTAGAATTTGAAGTTTGGATAAAACTGTGAAATGACAGTAAATACTTGTAGGTGTAAATATGCCTTGTATGGTGCATGTAAGATTGGTAATCCAAATGCTAACATCTCTGAGGTGAATATTTGTCGAATTCGAGATACATGAAATGTGTTTGGAACACAAAATGTCATGATGAGCACATCTATGTAAATTACCTGTCTATTGGGTAGAACTCATTCAAGAGAATTTTTCTGCAAAATCTGCCTCATTTTCAAATCTGGCGTTAGGAAAAATCTTCGACAAATGAGAAAATGCTTCTAATTGTCTATATGACTTCATTGGTGGATGAAAGTCCGGTAATCCACAAGTTAACAAGAGTGTAGTAATATTTTTCAAACCGTGATTCATGTAGCGCGTTCAGTAAAAAGTATTTCACGGTAATGAATCGATGTAAATGCGAATTCTACTGGGTAGAATTACCTAGAATAGAATATTTTGGCAAAAATTGCTTGATTCTCTAATGGGATATTTGGATAAAGCTGCGAAATGAGAGAAAATATTTGTAGGTGTAAAGATGCCTTTATGTTGGAAGAAATTCACTAATCTACATTTTCACAACATATTAAAATATCTTTTTTCTAATCCGTGATGCATGAACCATGTACGGAACGTGGAATTTCACGGTGATTGAAACAATGTAAACTACTTGCCTATTAGGTTGAACACACACCAAGTGAATTTTCCTGTGAAAACTGCTTCATTTTTGAAACTGGCGTTATGAAAATGCTGCAAAATCTGAGAAAATACATCTAAGTATCAGTATTCAATGTATTGTGTTGAAAGTTCGGTAATACCCATTCTAAAATATCTGTAGTGAATATTTTTCGAATCAGTTTTGCATGTAGAATGTTCAGAACACGGAATATCACGGCGATCAAATTTTTGTAAATTATATTTCCCTAGGTTAGAAATCTCTAAAAGAGGTTTTTCCTGAGATAACAGCCTGATTTTTGAAACTGGCGTTAGGAATAAGCTGCGAACACAGATTAATTAATTGTAGGTGAAAATATGCCTTGTATTGTGGATGAAAGTTCGGCAATCCGAATACAAACAACTCTGTAGAGAATATTTGTCGAATCCGAGATACATAAACAATGTTCAGAACATAGAATATCACGGTGAGCGAATCTATGTAAATTAAATGTCTCTTCGGTAGAACTCACTCCAAGAGTTTTTCTCTGCGAAATCTGCCTCATTTTCGAAACTGGCATTTGGAAATTATTTCAAAATCAGAGAAAATGCTTCAAACTGTCAATATGTCTTTTATTGTGATGGAAGTTCTTAAAGACACATGCAAACAGACCTGATGTGAATAATTGTAGAAAGCCTATGCATGTAGCGTGATCATATGACGGAATTATCCAGAGATGGAAACTATGTAATTTTCATGTCTATTGGGTAGAACTAGCTCCAAATTTTTTCCGGATAAAACGGCCTGATATTCGAAAAACTGGCATTAGGAAAAGGCTGCAAATTAAGAGTTAATGTTTCTAGGTTTAAATATGCCTTTTATGGTGGGTGAAAGCTCTGTAATACACATGTACATAACTCATTAAAAATGTTTGTCAAATCCGTGAAGTATGTAGCGTGTTCGGAAATTGGAATGTCACTGTGAGGGAAACTATGTAAATTTCATTTCTATATGGAAGTACTTGCTCCACGAGGATTTTTTGCGAATCTGCCTCATTTTCAAAACTGGCATTAGGAAAATCTTTTGAAATATGGGAAAGTGCTTCAAAGTGTCAATATGGCATTTATGGTGGATGAATATTCGGTAATCGTTATGCTACCAACTCTGTAGTGAATGTTTGTCGAATCCGTGATGTATGTAACGTGTTCAGAACACGGAATGTCACGGTGAGTAAAACTAGGTAAATTACATATCATTTGTGTATAACTCGCTCCAAGAGCATTTTTCTGCCAAATCTGCCTCATTTTCTAAACTGGCGATAAAACTAAACTGTGAAATCTGAGAAAATACTTCAAAGTGCCAGTAAGCCTTGAATGGTGTATGAAAGTGCTGTAATCCACATGCTAACAACTATGTAGTGAATATTTGTCGAATCTGAGATGCATGTAGCGTGTTCAGAACACGGAATTTCACGGTGAGCGAATCCAGGTAAATTACAATTCTATAGGTTAGAACCTGCTCCAAGAGGTTTTTGCCGTGAAATCTGCCTCATTTTCGAAACTGGCGTTTGGAAAGCTCTGTGAAAACAGAGAAAAAGCTTCTAAGCATCAATAGGCCTTTTATTGTGATGAAAGTCCTGTCATCCTCATGCAAACAACTCTATAGTTTATTTTTGTCGAATCTTTTCTGCATGTGGTGTGTTCGGTACACGTAATTTCACAGCGGGGGAATCTATGTAATTTACGTACCTATTGGGTAGAACACGCTCCAACAGTTTTTTCCTTTGAAAACTGCCTGATTTTCGAAACTGCTATTAGGAAAAAGCTGCAAACTCAGAGTTAATATTTCTATATGTCAATATGCTTTGTATGTTGGATGAAAGTTCTGTAATACACATGTACATAACTCATTAAAAATGTTTCTCAAATCCTTGATTTATGTAGCCTGTTTGGAACACGGTCTTTCTCGGTGAGGGAAGCTATGTATATTACATATCTACTGGTTAGAACCCTCTCCAGGAGAGTTTTACTGAAAAATCTTCCTCAGTTTCCAAACTGGTGTTATGAAATAGCTGTGATTTCAGAGTAAATGCTTTAAGGTGACAATATGTCTTCAATGATTTATTAAAGATCGGTAATTCACATGCTAACAACTCAGCAGTGAATATTTGTTGAATCCTTGGTGCATGAATCGTTTTTTAGGAACACGGAATGTTACGGTGATGGTATCTATGAAAATGAGATGTCTATTGGATGGAAAATGCAACAAGAGGATTTTTCTGGTAAAACTGCCTGATTTTCGAAATTGACGTTAGTAAAATTCTGCAAAATGTGACTAAATGTTTCTAGGTGAAAACATGTCTTGTAAGGTGGATGAAAATTTGATAATCCACATGCTCACACTCATTAAAGAATGATTCTTGAATCCTTGATGCATGTAACATGTTCAGAATACGGAATGTCACGGTGAGTGAACTACTTAAAATGTATATCTTTTGGGTAGAACTGTCTCCAAGAATATTTTCTGTGAGATCAGCATCATTTTCCAAACTGACGTTAGGAAAAACCTGAGAAATCGGAGAAAATGCTTCTAAATGTGAATATGCCTTGAATGGGGAATTTAAGTCCGGTAATACACGTAACCAACTATAAAGGGAATAGTTTTCGTATCCGTGACATATTCAGCGTGTTTGGAACTCGGAAATTCACGGTAATGAAACTATGTAAATTAAAATTCTATTGGGTAGAATAAGCTTGAATAGAATTTTTCGGCGCAAATTGCATGACTTAGGAATTTGACGTTTGGATACAACTGCGAAATGAGAGTAAATATATGTAGGTGTAAATATGCATTTTATGGTGGATGTAAGATTGGTAATTCAAATGCTAACATCTCTGTAGTGAATATTTGTCGAATCTGAGATACATGAAATGTGTTCCTAACACAAAATATCATGATGAGCACATCTATGTAAGTTACCTGTCTATTGGGTAGAACTCGCTCCAAGAGCATTTTTCTGTAAAATCAGCCTCATTTTCCAAACTGGAGTTAGGAAAACCTGAGAAATCTGAGAAAATGCTTCTAAGTGTGAATATGCCTTGAAAGGGGAATTTAAGGCTGTTAAAGCACGTAACCAACTATGAAGGGAATACTTTTCGAAACCGTGACTTATTTAGCGTGTTTGGAACACGGAAATTCACGGCAATGAAACTATGTAAATTAAAATTCTATTGGGTAGAACTAGCTTGAATAGAATTTTTCTGTGCAAAATGCATGATTTTCGAATTTGACGTTTTGATAAAACTGTGAAATGAGAGTAAACACTTGTAGGTGTAAATATGCCTTGTATGGTGGATGTAGGATTGGTAATCCAAATGCTAACATCTCTGTAGTGTATATTTGACGAATCAGAGATACATGAAATGTGTTCGGACCCCAAAGATCATGATGAGCACATCTATGTAAATTACCTGTCTATTGGGTAGAACTCGCTCCAAGAGCATTTTTCTGCAAAATCTGCCTCATTTTCATATCTGGCATTAGGAAAAATCTTCGAAATATGAGAAAATGCTTCTAAGTGTCAATATGACTTGATTGGTGGATGAAAGTCCGGTAATCCACACGTTAACAAGAGTGTAGTAAATATTTTTCAAACCGTGATTCATGTAGCGCGTTCGAAAAACAGAATTTCACGGTAATGAAACAATGTAAATGAGAATTCTATTGGGTAGAACTAGCTAGAATAGAATATTTCAGCGAAAATTGCTTAATTCTCGAATGTGATGTTTGGATAAAGCTGCGAAAAGGGAGAAAATATTTGTAGCTGTAAAGATGCCTTTATTTTGGAAGAAAGTTCGGTAATCCATATTTTCACAACATATTAAAGAATCTTTATTCTAATCCGTGATGCATGTACGATGATCGGAACGTGGAATTTCACGGTGATTGAAACAATGTAAACTACTTGTCTATTCGGTAGAAATCACTTCAAGAGGATTTTTCTGTGAAAACTGCATCATTTTTGAAACTGGCGCTTGGAAAACGCTGCAAAATCTGAGAAAATACTTCTAAGTATCAATATTCAAAGTTTTGTGATGAAAGTTTGGTAATCCACATGCTAACAAATCTGTAGTGAATATTTGTCGAATCCGTTATGCATGTAGAATGTTTGGAACACGGAATGTCACGGAGAAGAAATTTATGTAAATTACATTTCCCTGGTTTAGAAATCGCTCCAAGAGATTTTTCCTGAGATAACAGCCTGATTTTTGAAACTGGCATTAAGAAAAGGCTGCAAATTCCGAGTTAATGTTTCTAGGTTGAAATATGCCTTGTAGGGTGGATGAAAGTTCTGTAATACACATGTACATAACTCATTAAAAATGTTTGTCAAATCCGTGAAGTATGTAGCATGTACGGAAATTGGAATGTCACTGTGAGGGAAACTATGTAAATTACATTTCTATTGGGAAGTACTTGCTCCACGAGAATTTTTTCGAATCTGCCTCATTTTAAAAACTGGCATTAGGAAAATCTTTTGAAATATGGGAAAGTGCTTCAAAGTGTCCATATGGCATTTATGGTGGATGAATGTTCGGTAATCGTTATGCTACCAGCTCTGTAGTGAATGTCTGTCGAATCCGTGATGCATGTAACGTGTTCAGAGCACGGAATGTCACGGTGATTAAAACTAGGTAAATTACATATCTTTTGTGTATAACTCACTCCAAAAGCATTTTTCGGCCAAATCTGCCTCATTTTCTAAACTGGCGTTAAAACTAACCTGTGAAATCTGAGAAAATTCTTCAAAGTGCCAGTAAGCCTTGTATGGTGGATGAAAGTGCTGTAATCCACATGCTAACAAGTATGTAGTGAATATTTGTCGAATCTGAGATGCATGTAGCGTGTTCAGAACACGGAATTTCACGGTGAGCGAATCCAGGTAAATTACATGTCTATAGGTTAGAACCTGCTCCAAGAGGTTTTTGCCGTGAAATCTGCCTCATTTTCGAAACTGGCGTTTTGAAAGCTCTGTGAAATCAGAGAAAAAGCTTCTAAGCATCAATATGCCTTTTATTGTGATGAAAGTCCTGTCATCCTCATGCAAACAACTCTAAAGTTTATTTTTGTCGAATATTTTCTGCATGTGGTGTGTTCGGTACACGTAATTTCACAGCGGGGGAATCTATGTAATTTACGTACCTATTGGGTAGAACACGCTCCAAAAGTTTTTTCCTTTAAAAACTGCCTGATTTTTGAAACTGCTATTAGGAAAAAGCTGTGAACTCAGATTTAATATTTCTATGTGTCAATATGCCTTGTATGGTGGATGAAAGATCTGTAATACACATGTACATAACTCATTAAAAATGTTTCTCCAATCCTTGATGTATGTAGCCTGTTTGGAACACGGTCTTTCTCGGTGAGGGAAGCTATGTAAATTACATATCTATTGGTTAGAACACTCTCCAGGAGAGTTTTACTGAAAAATCTGCCTCAGATTCGAAACTGGTGTTATGAAAACGCTGTGAAATCAGAGTAAATTCTTTAAGGTGACAATATGTCTTCAATGGTTTATTAAAGATCGGTAATAAACATGCTAACAACTCAGCAGTGAATATTTGTTGAATCCTTGTTGCATGAACCGTTTTTTAGGAACACGGAATGTTACGGTGATGGTATCTATGAAAATGAGATGTCTATTGGATGGAACATGCAACAAGAGGATTTTTCTGGGGAAACTGCCTGATTTTCGAAACTGACCTTAGGAAAATTCTGCGAAATGTGAGTAAATGTTTCTAGGTGAAAACATGTCTTGTAAGGTGGATGAAATTTGATAATCCACATGCTCACACTCATTAAAGAATGATTGTCGAAAGCTTGATGCATGTAAAATGTTCAGAACACGGAATGTCACGGTGAGTGAACTACTTAAATTACATATCTTTTGGGTAGAACTCGCTCCAAGAGCATTTTTCTGTAAAATCAGCCTCATTTTCCAAACTGGAGTTAGGAAAACCTGAGAAATCTGAGAAAATGCTTCTAAGTGTGAATATGCCTTGAATGGGGAATTTAAGGCTGTTAAACCACGTAACCAACTATGAAGGGAATACTTTTCGAAACCGTGACTTATTTAGCGTGTTTGGAACACGGAAATTCACGGCAATGAAACTATGTAAATTAAAATTCTATTGGGTAGAACTAGCTTGAATAGAATTTTTCTGTGCAAAATGCATGATTTTCGAATTTGACGTTTTGATAAAACTGTGAAATGAGAGTAAACACTTGTAGGTGTATATATGCCTTGTATGGTGGATGTAGGATTGGTAATCCAAATGCTAACATCTCTGTAGTGTATATTTGACGAATCAGAGATACATGAAATGTGTTCGGACCCCAAAGATCATGATGAGCACATCTATGTAAATTACCTGTCTATTGGGTAGAACTCGCTCCAAGAGCATTTTTCTGCAAAATCTGCCTCATTTTCAAATCTGGCATTAGGAAAAATCTTCGAAATATGAGAAAATGCTTCTAAGTGTCAATATGACTTGATTGGTGGATGAAAGTCCGGTAATCCACACGTTAACAAGAGTGTAGTAAATATTTTTCAAACCGTGATTCATGTAGCGCGTTCGAAAATCAGAATTTCACGGTAATGAAACAATGTAAATGAGAATTCTATTGGGTAGAACTAGCTAGAATAGAATATTTCAGCGAAAATTGCTTAATTCTCGAATGTGATGTTTGGATAAAGCTGCGAAAAGGGAGAAAATAGTTGTAGCTGTAAAGATGCCTTTATTTTGGAAGAAAGTTCGGTAATCCATATTTTCACAACATATTAAAGAATCTTTATTCTAATCCGTGATGCATGTACGATGATCGGAACGTGGAATTTCACGGTGATTGAAACAATGTAAACTACTTGTCTATTCGGTAGAAATCACTTCAAGAGGATTTTTCTGTGAAAACTGCATCATTTTTGAAACTGGCGCTTGGAAAACGCTGCAAAATCTGAGAAAATACTTCTAAGTATCAATATTCAAAGTTTTGTGATGAAAGTTTGGTAATCCACATGCTAACAAATCTGTAGTGAATATTTGTCGAATCCGTTATGCATGTAGAATGTTTGGAACACGGAATGTCACGGAGAAGAAATTTATGTAAATTACATTTCCCTGGTTTAGAAATCGCTCCAAGAGATTTTTCCTGAGATAACAGCCTGATTTTTGAAACTGGCATTAAGAAAAGGCTGCAAATTCCGAGTTAATGTTTCTAGGTTGAAATATGCCTTGTAGGGTGGATGAAAGTTCTGTAATACACATGTACATAACTCATTAAAAATGTTTGTCAAATCCGTGAAGTATGTAGCATGTACGGAAATTGGAATGTCACTGTGAGGGAAACTATGTAAATTACATTTCTATTGGGAAGTACTTGCTCCACGAGAATTTTTTCGAATCTGCCTCATTTTAAAAACTGGCATTAGGAAAATCTTTTGAAATATGGGAAAGTGCTTCAAAGTGTCAATATGGCATTTATGGTGGATGAATGTTCGGTAATCGTTATGCTACCAACTCTGTAGTGAATGTTTGTCGAATCCGTGATGCATGTAACGTGTTCAGAGCACGGAATGTCACGGTGATTAAAACTAGGTAAATTACATATCTTTTGTGTATAACTCACTCCAAAAGCATTTTCCGGCCAAATCTGCCTCATTTTCTAAACTGGCGTTAAAACTAAACTGTGAAATCTGAGAAAATTCTTCAAAGTGCCAGTAAGCCTTGTATGGTGGATGAAAGTGCTGTAATCCACATGCTAACAACTATGTAGTGAATATTTGTCGAATCTGAGATGCATGTAGCGTGTTCAGAACACGGAATTTCACGGTGAGCGAATCCAGGTAAATTACATGTCTATAGGTTAGAACCTGCTCCAAGAGGTTTTTGCCGTGAAATCTGCCTCATTTTCGAAACTGGCGTTTTGAAAGCTCTGTGAAATCAGAGAAAAAGCTTCTAAGCATCAATATGCCTTTTATTGTGATGAAAGTCCTGTCATCCTCATGCAAACAACTCTAAAGTTTATTTTTGTCGAATATTTTCTGCATGTGGTGTGTTCGGTACACGTAATTTCACAGCGGGGGAATCTATGTAATTTACGTACCTATTGGGTAGAACACGCTCCAAAAGTTTTTTCCTTTAAAAACTGCCTGATTTTTGAAACTGCTATTAGGAAAAAGCTGTGAACTCAGATTTAATATTTCTATGTGTCAATATGCCTTGTATGGTGGATGAAAGATCTGTAATACACATGTACATAACTCATTAAAAATGTTTCTCCAATCCTTGATGTATGTAGCCTGTTTGGAACACGGTCTTTCTCGGTGAGGGAAGCTATGTAAATTACATATCTATTGGTTAGAACACTCTCCAGGAGAGTTTTACTGAAAAATCTGCCTCAGATTCGAAACTGGTGTTATGAAAACGCTGTGAAATCAGAGTAAATTCTTTAAGGTGACAATATGTCTTCAATGGTTTATTAAAGATCGGTAATAAACATGCTAACAACTCAGCAGTGAATATTTGTTGAATCCTTGTTGCATGAACCGTTTTTTAGGAACACGGAATGTTACGGTGATGGTATCTATGAAAATGAGATGTCTATTGGATGGAACATGCAACAAGAGGATTTTTCTGGGGAAACTGCCTGATTTTCGAAACTGACCTTAGGAAAATTCTGCGAAATGTGAGTAAATGTTTCTAGGTGAAAACATGTCTTGTAAGGTGGATGAAATTTGATAATCCACATGCTCACACTCATTAAAGAATGATTGTCGAAAGCTTGATGCATGTAAAATGTTCAGAACACGGAATGTCACGGTGAGTGAACTACTTAAATTACATATCTTTTGGGTAGAACTCGCTCCAAGAGCATTTTTCTGTAAAATCAGCCTCATTTTCCAAACTGGAGTTAGGAAAACCTGAGAAATCTGAGAAAATGCTTCTAAGTGTGAATATGCCTTGAATGGGGAATTTAAGGCTGTTAAACCACGTAACCAACTATGAAGGGAATACTTTTCGAAACCGTGACTTATTTAGCGTGTTTGGAACACGGAAATTCACGGCAATGAAACTATGTAAATTAAAATTCTATTGGGTAGAACTAGCTTGAATAGAATTTTTCTGTGCAAAATGCATGATTTTCGAATTTGACGTTTTGATAAAACTGTGAAATGAGAGTAAATACTTGTAGGTGTATATATGCCTTGTATGGTGGATGTAGGATTGGTAATCCAAATGCTAACATCTCTGTAGTGTATATTTGACGAATCAGAGATACATGAAATGTGTTCGGACCCCAAAGATCATGATGAGCACATCTATGTAAATTACCTGTCTATTGGGTAGAACTCGCTCCAAGAGCATTTTTCTGCAAAATCTGCCTCATTTTCAAATCTGGCATTAGGAAAAATCTTCGAAATATGAGAAAATGCTTCTAAGTGTCAATATGACTTGATTGGTGGATGAAAGTCCGGTAATCCACACGTTAACAAGAGTGTAGTAAATATTTTTCAAACCGTGATTCATGTAGCGCGTTCGAAAAACAGAATTTCACGGTAATGAAACAATGTAAATGAGAATTCTATTGGGTAGAACTAGCTAGAATAGAATATTTCAGCGAAAATTGCTTAATTCTCGAATGTGATGTTTGGATAAAGCTGCGAAAAGGGAGAAAATAGTTGTAGCTGTAAAGATGCCTTTATTTTGGAAGAAAGTTCGGTAATCCATATTTTCACAACATATTAAAGAATCTTTATTCTAATCCGTGATGCATGTACGATGATCGGAACGTGGAATTTCACGGTGATTGAAACAATGTAAACTACTTGTCTATTCGGTAGAAATCACTTCAAGAGGATTTTTCTGTGAAAACTGCATCATTTTTGAAACTGGCGCTTGGAAAACGCTGCAAAATCTGAGAAAATACTTCTAAGTATCAATATTCAAAGTTTTGTGATGAAAGTTTGGTAATCCACATGCTAACAAATCTGTAGTGAATATTTGTCGAATCCGTTATGCATGTAGAATGTTTGGAACACGGAATGTCACGGAGAAGAAATTTATGTAAATTACATTTCCCTGGTTTAGAAATCGCTCCAAGAGATTTTTCCTGAGATAACAGCCTGATTTTTGAAACTGGCATTAAGAAAAGGCTGCAAATTCCGAGTTAATGTTTCTAGGTTGAAATATGCCTTGTAGGGTGGATGAAAGTTCTGTAATACACATGTACATAATTCATTAAAAATGTTTGTCAAATCCGTGAAGTATGTAGCATGTACGGAAATTGGAATGTCACTGTGAGGGAAACTATGTAAATTACATTTCTATTGGGAAGTACTTGCTCCACGAGAATTTTTTCGAATCTGCCTCATTTTAAAAACTGGCATTAGGAAAATCTTTTGAAATATGGGAAAGTGCTTCAAAGTGTCAATATGGCATTTATGGTGGATGAATGTTCGGTAATCGTTATGCTACCAACTCTGTAGTGAATGTCTGTCGAATCCGTGATGCATGTAACGTGTTCAGAGCACGGAATGTCACGGTGATTAAAACTAGGTAAATTACATATCTTTTGTGTATAACTCACTCCAAAAGCATTTTTCGGCCAAATCTGCCTCATTTTCTAAACTGGCGTTAAAACTAACCTGTGAAATCTGAGAAAATTCTTCAAAGTGCCAGTAAGCCTTGTATGGTGGATGAAAGTGCTGTAATCCACATGCTAACAACTATGTAGTGAATATTTGTCGAATCTGAGATGCATGTAGCGTGTTCAGAACACGGAATTTCACGGTGAGCGAATCCAGGTAAATTACATGTCTATAGGTTAGAACCTGCTCCAAGAGGTTTTTGCCGTGAAATCTGCCTCATTTTCGAAACTGGCGTTTTGAAAGCTCTGTGAAATCAGAGACAAAGCTTCTAAGCATCAATATGCCTTTTATTGTGATGAAAGTCCTGTCATCCTCATGCAAACAACTCTAAAGTTTATTTTTGTCGAATATTTTCTGCATGTGGTGTGTTCGGTACACGTAATTTCACAGCGGGGGAATCTATGTAATTTACGTACCTATTGGGTAGAACACGCTCCAAAAGTTTTTTCCTTTAAAAACTGCCTGATTTTTGAAACTGCTATTAGGAAAAAGCTGTGAACTCAGATTTAATATTTCTATGTGTCAATATGCCTTGTATGGTGGATGAAAGATCTGTAATACACATGTACATAACTCATTAAAAATGTTTCTCCAATCCTTGATGTATGTAGCCTGTTTGGAACACGGTCTTTCTCGGTGAGGGAAGCTATGTAAATTACATATCTATTGGTTAGAACACTCTCCAGGAGAGTTTTACTGAAAAATCTGCCTCAGATTCGAAACTGGTGTTATGAAAACGCTGTGAAATCAGAGTAAATTCTTTAAGGTGACAATATGTCTTCAATGGTTTATTAAAGATCGGTAATAAACATGCTAACAACTCAGCAGTGAATATTTGTTGAATCCTTGTTGCATGAACCGTTTTTTAGGAACACGGAATGTTACGGTGATGGTATCTATGAAAATGAGATGTCTATTGGATGGAACATGCAACAAGAGGATTTTTCTGGGGAAACTGCCTGATTTTCGAAACTGACCTTAGGAAAATTCTGCGAAATGTGAGTAAATGTTTCTAGGTGAAAACATGTCTTGTAAGGTGGATGAAATTTGATAATCCACATGCTCACACTCATTAAAGAATGATTGTCGAAAGCTTGATGCATGTAAAATGTTCAGAACACGGAATGTCACGGTGAGTGAACTACTTAAATTACATATCTTTTGGGTAGAACTCGCTCCAAGAGCATTTTTCTGTAAAATCAGCCTCATTTTCCAAACTGGAGTTAGGAAAACCTGAGAAATCTGAGAAAATGCTTCTAAGTGTGAATATGCCTTGAATGGGGAATTTAAGGCTGTTAAACCACGTAACCAACTATGAAGGGAATACTTTTCGAAACCGTGACTTATTTAGCGTGTTTGGAACACGGAAATTCACGGCAATGAAACTATGTAAATTAAAATTCTATTGGGTAGAACTAGCTTGAATAGAATTTTTCTGTGCAAAATGCATGATTTTCGAATTTGACGTTTTGATAAAACTGTGAAATGAGAGTAAATACTTGTAGGTGTATATATGCCTTGTATGGTGGATGTAGGATTGGTAATCCAAATGCTAACATCTCTGTAGTGTATATTTGACGAATCAGAGATACATGAAATGTGTTCGGACCCCAAAGATCATGATGAGCACATCTATGTAAATTACCTGTCTATTGGGTAGAACTCGCTCCAAGAGCATTTTTCTGCAAAATCTGCCTCATTTTCAAATCTGGCATTAGGAAAAATCTTCGAAATATGAGAAAATGCTTCTAAGTGTCAATATGACTTGATTGGTGGATGAAAGTCCGGTAATCCACACGTTAACAAGAGTGTAGTAAATATTTTTCAAACCGTGATTCATGTAGCGCGTTCGAAAAACAGAATTTCACGGTAATGAAACAATGTAAATGAGAATTCTATTGGGTAGAACTAGCTAGAATAGAATATTTCAGCGAAAATTGCTTAATTCTCGAATGTGATGTTTGGATAAAGCTGCGAAAAGGGAGAAAATAGTTGTAGCTGTAAAGATGCCTTTATTTTGGAAGAAAGTTCGGTAATCCATATTTTCACAACATATTAAAGAATCTTTATTCTAATCCGTGATGCATGTACGATGATCGGAACGTGGAATTTCACGGTGATTGAAACAATGTAAACTACTTGTCTATTCGGTAGAAATCACTTCAAGAGGATTTTTCTGTGAAAACTGCATCATTTTTGAAACTGGCGCTTGGAAAACGCTGCAAAATCTGAGAAAATACTTCTAAGTATCAATATTCAAAGTTTTGTGATGAAAGTTTGGTAATCCACATGCTAACAAATCTGTAGTGAATATTTGTCGAATCCGTTATGCATGTAGAATGTTTGGAACACGGAATGTCACGGAGAAGAAATTTATGTAAATTACATTTCCCTGGTTTAGAAATCGCTCCAAGAGATTTTTCCTGAGATAACAGCCTGATTTTTGAAACTGGCATTAAGAAAAGGCTGCAAATTCCGAGTTAATGTTTCTAGGTTGAAATATGCCTTGTAGGGTGGATGAAAGTTCTGTAATACACATGTACATAACTCATTAAAAATGTTTGTCAAATCCGTGAAGTATGTAGCATGTACGGAAATTGGAATGTCACTGTGAGGGAAACTATGTAAATTACATTTCTATTGGGAAGTACTTGCTCCACGAGAATTTTTTCGAATCTGCCTCATTTTAAAAACTGGCATTAGGAAAATCTTTTGAAATATGGGAAAGTGCTTCAAAGTGTCAATATGGCATTTATGGTGGATGAATGTTCGGTAATCGTTATGCTACCAACTCTGTAGTGAATGTTTGTCGAATCCGTGATGCATGTAACGTGTTCAGAGCACGGAATGTCACGGTGATTAAAACTAGGTAAATTACATATCTTTTGTGTATAACTCACTCCAAAAGCATTTTTCGGCCAAATCTGCCTCATTTTCTAAACTGGCGTTAAAACTAACCTGTGAAATCTGAGAAAATTCTTCAAAGTGCCAGTAAGCCTTGTATGGTGGATGAAAGTGCTGTAATCCACATGCTAACAACTATGTAGTGAATATTTGTCGAATCTGAGATGCATGTAGCGTGTTCAGAACACGGAATTTCACGGTGAGCGAATCCAGGTAAATTACATGTCTATAGGTTAGAACCTGCTCCAAGAGGTTTTTGCCGTGAAATCTGCCTCATTTTCGAAACTGGCGTTTTGAAAGCTCTGTGAAATCAGAGAAAAAGCTTCTAAGCATCAATATGCCTTTTATTGTGATGAAAGTCCTGTCATCCTCATGCAAACAACTCTAAAGTTTATTTTTGTCGAATATTTTCTGCATGTGGTGTGTTCGGTACACGTAATTTCACAGCGGGGGAATCTATGTAATTTACGTACCTATTGGGTAGAACACGCTCCAAAAGTTTTTTCCTTTAAAAACTGCCTGATTTTTGAAACTGCTATTAGGAAAAAGCTGTGAACTCAGATTTAATATTTCTATGTGTCAATATGCCTTGTATGGTGGATGAAAGATCTGTAATACACATGTACATAACTCATTAAAAATGTTTCTCCAATCCTTGATGTATGTAGCCTGTTTGGAACACGGTCTTTCTCGGTGAGGGAAGCTATGTAAATTACATATCTATTGGTTAGAACACTCTCCAGGAGAGTTTTACTGAAAAATCTGCCTCAGATTCGAAACTGGTGTTATGAAAACGCTGTGAAATCAGAGTAAATTCTTTAAGGTGACAATATGTCTTCAATGGTTTAATAAAGATCGGTAATAAACATGCTAACAACTCAGCAGTGAATATTTGTTGAATCCTTGTTGCATGAACCGTTTTTTAGGAACACGGAATGTTACGGTGATGGTATCTATGAAAATGAGATGTCTATTGGATGGAACATGCAACAAGAGGATTTTTCTGGGGAAACTGCCTGATTTTCGAAACTGACCTTAGGAAAATTCTGCGAAATGTGAGTAAATGTTTCTAGGTGAAAACATGTCTTGTAAGGTGGATGAAATTTGATAATCCACATGCTCACACTCATTAAAGAATGATTGTCGAAAGCTTGATGCATGTAAAATGTTCAGAACACGGAATGTCACGGTGAGTGAACTACTTAAATTACATATCTTTTGGGTAGAACTCGCTCCAAGAGCATTTTTCTGTAAAATCAGCCTCATTTTCCAAACTGGAGTTAGGAAAACCTGAGAAATCTGAGAAAATGCTTCTAAGTGTGAATATGCCTTGAATGGGGAATTTAAGGCTGTTAAACCACGTAACCAACTATGAAGGGAATACTTTTCGAAACCGTGACTTATTTAGCGTGTTTGGAACACGGAAATTCACGGCAATGAAACTATGTAAATTAAAATTCTATTGGGTAGAACTAGCTTGAATAGAATTTTTCTGTGCAAAATGCATGATTTTCGAATTTGACGTTTTGATAAAACTGTGAAATGAGAGTAAATACTTGTAGGTGTATATATGCCTTGTATGGTGGATGTAGGATTGGTAATCCAAATGCTAACATCTCTGTAGTGTATATTTGACGAATCAGAGATACATGAAATGTGTTCGGACCCCAAAGATCATGATGAGCACATCTATGTAAATTACCTGTCTATTGGGTAGAACTCGCTCCAAGAGCATTTTTCTGCAAAATCTGCCTCATTTTCAAATCTGGCATTAGGAAAAATCTTCGAAATATGAGAAAATGCTTCTAAGTGTCAATATGACTTGATTGGTGGATGAAAGTCCGGTAATCCACACGTTAACAAGAGTGTAGTAAATATTTTTCAAACCGTGATTCATGTAGCGCGTTCGAAAAACAGAATTTCACGGTAATGAAACAATGTAAATGAGAATTCTATTGGGTAGAACTAGCTAGAATAGAATATTTCAGCGAAAATTGCTTAATTCTCGAATGTGATGTTTGGATAAAGCTGCGAAAAGGGAGAAAATAGTTGTAGCTGTAAAGATGCCTTTATTTTGGAAGAAAGTTCGGTAATCCATATTTTCACAACATATTAAAGAATCTTTATTCTAATCCGTGATGCATGTACGATGATCGGAACGTGGAATTTCACGGTGATTGAAACAATGTAAACTACTTGTCTATTCGGTAGAAATCACTTCAAGAGGATTTTTCTGTGAAAACTGCATCATTTTTGAAACTGGCGCTTGGAAAACGCTGCAAAATCTGAGAAAATACTTCTAAGTATCAATATTCAAAGTTTTGTGATGAAAGTTTGGTAATCCACATGCTAACAAATCTGTAGTGAATATTTGTCGAATCCGTTATGCATGTAGAATGTTTGGAACACGGAATGTCACGGAGAAGAAATTTATGTAAATTACATTTCCCTGGTTTAGAAATCGCTCCAAGAGATTTTTCCTGAGATAACAGCCTGATTTTTGAAACTGGCATTAAGAAAAGGCTGCAAATTCCGAGTTAATGTTTCTAGGTTGAAATATGCCTTGTAGGGTGGATGAAAGTTCTGTAATACACATGTACATAACTCATTAAAAATGTTTGTCAAATCCGTGAAGTATGTAGCATGTACGGAAATTGGAATGTCACTGTGAGGGAAACTATGTAAATTACATTTCTATTGGGAAGTACTTGCTCCACGAGAATTTTTTCGAATCTGCCTCATTTTAAAAACTGGCATTAGGAAAATCTTTTGAAATATGGGAAAGTGCTTCAAAGTGTCAATATGGCATTTATGGTGGATGAATGTTCGGTAATCGTTATGCTACCAACTCTGTAGTGAATGTTTGTCGAATCCGTGATGCATGTAACGTGTTCAGAGCACGGAATGTCACGGTGATTAAAACTAGGTAAATTACATATCTTTTGTGTATAACTCACTCCAAAAGCATTTTTCGGCCAAATCTGCCTCATTTTCTAAACTGGCGTTAAAACTAACCTGTGAAATCTGAGAAAATTCTTCAAAGTGCCAGTAAGCCTTGTATGGTGGATGAAAGTGCTGTAATCCACATGCTAACAACTATGTAGTGAATATTTGTCGAATCTGAGATGCATGTAGCGTGTTCAGAACACGGAATTTCACGGTGAGCGAATCCAGGTAAATTACATGTCTATAGGTTAGAACCTGCTCCAAGAGGTTTTTGCCGTGAAATCTGCCTCATTTTCGAAACTGGCGTTTTGAAAGCTCTGTGAAATCAGAGAAAAAGCTTCTAAGCATCAATATGCCTTTTATTGTGATGAAAGTCCTGTCATCCTCATGCAAACAACTCTAAAGTTTATTTTTGTCGAATATTTTCTGCATGTGGTGTGTTCGGTACACGTAATTTCACAGCGGGGGAATCTATGTAATTTACGTACCTATTGGGTAGAACACGCTCCAAAAGTTTTTTCCTTTAAAAACTGCCTGATTTTTGAAACTGCTATTAGGAAAAAGCTGTGAACTCAGATTTAATATTTCTATGTGTCAATATGCCTTGTATGGTGGATGAAAGATCTGTAATACACATGTACATAACTCATTAAAAATGTTTCTCCAATCCTTGATGTATGTAGCCTGTTTGGAACACGGTCTTTCTCGGTGAGGGAAGCTATGTAAATTACATATCTATTGGTTAGAACACTCTCCAGGAGAGTTTTACTGAAAAATCTGCCTCAGATTCGAAACTGGTGTTATGAAAACGCTGTGAAATCAGAGTAAATTCTTTAAGGTGACAATATGTCTTCAATGGTTTATTAAAGATCGGTAATAAACATGCTAACAACTCAGCAGTGAATATTTGTTGAATCCTTGTTGCATGAACCGTTTTTTAGGAACACGGAATGTTACGGTGATGGTATCTATGAAAATGAGATGTCTATTGGATGGAACATGCAACAAGAGGATTTTTCTGGGGAAACTGCCTGATTTTCGAAACTGACCTTAGGAAAATTCTGCGAAATGTGAGTAAATGTTTCTAGGTGAAAACATGTCTTGTAAGGTGGATGAAATTTGATAATCCACATGCTCACACTCATTAAAGAATGATTGTCGAAAGCTTGATGCATGTAAAATGTTCAGAACACGGAATGTCACGGTGAGTGAACTACTTAAATTACATATCTTTTGGGTAGAACTCGCTCCAAGAGCATTTTTCTGTAAAATCAGCCTCATTTTCCAAACTGGAGTTAGGAAAACCTGAGAAATCTGAGAAAATGCTTCTAAGTGTGAATATGCCTTGAAAGGGGAATTTAAGGCTGTTAAACCACGTAACCAACTATGAAGGGAATACTTTTCGAAACCGTGACTTATTTAGCGTGTTTGGAACACGGAAATTCACGGCAATGAAACTATGTAAATTAAAATTCTATTGGGTAGAACTAGCTTGAATAGAATTTTTCTGTGCAAAATGCATGATTTTCGAATTTGACGTTTTGATAAAACTGTGAAATGAGAGTAAATACTTGTAGGTGTATATATGCCTTGTATGGTGGATGTAGGATTGGTAATCCAAATGCTAACATCTCTGTAGTGTATATTTGACGAATCAGAGATACATGAAATGTGTTCGGACCCCAAAGATCATGATGAGCACATCTATGTAAATTACCTGTCTATTGGGTAGAACTCGCTCCAAGAGCATTTTTCTGCAAAATCTGCCTCATTTTCAAATCTGGCATTAGGAAAAATCTTCGAAATATGAGAAAATGCTTCTAAGTGTCAATATGACTTGATTGGTGGATGAAAGTCCGGTAATCCACACGTTAACAAGAGTGTAGTAAATATTTTTCAAACCGTGATTCATGTAGCGCGTTCGAAAAACAGAATTTCACGGTAATGAAACAATGTAAATGAGAATTCTATTGGGTAGAACTAGCTAGAATAGAATATTTCAGCGAAAATTGCTTAATTCTCGAATGTGATGTTTGGATAAAGCTGCGAAAAGGGAGAAAATAGTTGTAGCTGTAAAGATGCCTTTATTTTGGAAGAAAGTTCGGTAATCCATATTTTCACAACATATTAAAGAATCTTTATTCTAATCCGTGATGCATGTACGATGATCGGAACGTGGAATTTCACGGTGATTGAAACAATGTAAACTACTTGTCTATTCGGTAGAAATCACTTCAAGAGGATTTTTCTGTGAAAACTGCATCATTTTTGAAACTGGCGCTTGGAAAACGCTGCAAAATCTGAGAAAATACTTCTAAGTATCAATATTCAAAGTTTTGTGATGAAAGTTTGGTAATCCACATGCTAACAAATCTGTAGTGAATATTTGTCGAATCCGTTATGCATGTAGAATGTTTGGAACACGGAATGTCACGGAGAAGAAATTTATGTAAATTACATTTCCCTGGTTTAGAAATCGCTCCAAGAGATTTTTCCTGAGATAACAGCCTGATTTTTGAAACTGGCATTAAGAAAAGGCTGCAAATTCCGAGTTAATGTTTCTAGGTTGAAATATGCCTTGTAGGGTGGATGAAAGTTCTGTAATACACATGTACATAACTCATTAAAAATGTTTGTCAAATCCGTGAAGTATGTAGCATGTACGGAAATTGGAATGTCACTGTGAGGGAAACTATGTAAATTACATTTCTATTGGGAAGTACTTGCTCCACGAGAATTTTTTCGAATCTGCCTCATTTTAAAAACTGGCATTAGGAAAATCTTTTGAAATATGGGAAAGTGCTTCAAAGTGTCAATATGGCATTTATGGTGGATGAATGTTCGGTAATCGTTATGCTACCAACTCTGTAGTGAATGTTTGTCGAATCCGTGATGCATGTAACGTGTTCAGAGCACGGAATGTCACGGTGATTAAAACTAGGTAAATTACATATCTTTTGTGTATAACTCACTCCAAAAGCATTTTTCGGCCAAATCTGCCTCATTTTCTAAACTGGCGTTAAAACTAACCTGTGAAATCTGAGAAAATTCTTCAAAGTGCCAGTAAGCCTTGTATGGTGGATGAAAGTGCTGTAATCCACATGCTAACAACTATGTAGTGAATATTTGTCGAATCTGAGATGCATGTAGCGTGTTCAGAACACGGAATTTCACGGTGAGCGAATCCAGGTAAATTACATGTCTATAGGTTAGAACCTGCTCCAAGAGGTTTTTGCCGTGAAATCTGCCTCATTTTCGAAACTGGCGTTTTGAAAGCTCTGTGAAATCAGAGAAAAAGCTTCTAAGCATCAATATGCCTTTTATTGTGATGAAAGTCCTGTCATCCTCATGCAAACAACTCTAAAGTTTATTTTTGTCGAATATTTTCTGCATGTGGTGTGTTCGGTACACGTAATTTCACAGCGGGGGAATCTATGTAATTTACGTACCTATTGGGTAGAACACGCTCCAAAAGTTTTTTCCTTTAAAAACTGCCTGATTTTTGAAACTGCTATTAGGAAAAAGCTGTGAACTCAGATTTAATATTTCTATGTGTCAATATGCCTTGTATGGTGGATGAAAGATCTGTAATACACATGTACATAACTCATTAAAAATGTTTCTCCAATCCTTGATGTATGTAGCCTGTTTGGAACACGGTCTTTCTCGGTGAGGGAAGCTATGTAAATTACATATCTATTGGTTAGAACACTCTCCAGGAGAGTTTTACTGAAAAATCTGCCTCAGATTCGAAACTGGTGTTATGAAAACGCTGTGAAATCAGAGTAAATTCTTTAAGGTGACAATATGTCTTCAATGGTTTATTAAAGATCGGTAATAAACATGCTAACAACTCAGCAGTGAATATTTGTTGAATCCTTGTTGCATGAACCGTTTTTTAGGAACACGGAATGTTACGGTGATGGTATCTATGAAAATGAGATGTCTATTGGATGGAACATGCAACAAGAGGATTTTTCTGGGGAAACTGCCTGATTTTCGAAACTGACCTTAGGAAAATTCTGCGAAATGTGAGTAAATGTTTCTAGGTGAAAACATGTCTTGTAAGGTGGATGAAATTTGATAATCCACATGCTCACACTCATTAAAGAATGATTGTCGAAAGCTTGATGCATGTAAAATGTTCAGAACACGGAATGTCACGGTGAGTGAACTACTTAAATTACATATCTTTTGGGTAGAACTCGCTCCAAGAGCATTTTTCTGTAAAATCAGCCTCATTTTCCAAACTGGAGTTAGGAAAACCTGAGAAATCTGAGAAAATGCTTCTAAGTGTGAATATGCCTTGAATGGGGAATTTAAGGCTGTTAAACCACGTAACCAACTATGAAGGGAATACTTTTCGAAACCGTGACTTATTTAGCGTGTTTGGAACACGGAAATTCACGGCAATGAAACTATGTAAATTAAAATTCTATTGGGTAGAACTAGCTTGAATAGAATTTTTCTGTGCAAAATGCATGATTTTCGAATTTGACGTTTTGATAAAACTGTGAAATGAGAGTAAATACTTGTAGGTGTATATATGCCTTGTATGGTGGATGTAGGATTGGTAATCCAAATGCTAACATCTCTGTAGTGTATATTTGACGAATCAGAGATACATGAAATGTGTTCGGACCCCAAAGATCATGATGAGCACATCTATGTAAATTACCTGTCTATTGGGTAGAACTCGCTCCAAGAGCATTTTTCTGCAAAATCTGCCTCATTTTCAAATCTGGCATTAGGAAAAATCTTCGAAATATGAGAAAATGCTTCTAAGTGTCAATATGACTTGATTGGTGGATGAAAGTCCGGTAATCCACACGTTAACAAGAGTGTAGTAAATATTTTTCAAACCGTGATTCATGTAGCGCGTTCGAAAAACAGAATTTCACGGTAATGAAACAATGTAAATGAGAATTCTATTGGGTAGAACTAGCTAGAATAGAATATTTCAGCGAAAATTGCTTAATTCTCGAATGTGATGTTTGGATAAAGCTGCGAAAAGGGAGAAAATAGTTGTAGCTGTAAAGATGCCTTTATTTTGGAAGAAAGTTCGGTAATCCATATTTTCACAACATATTAAAGAATCTTTATTCTAATCCGTGATGCATGTACGATGATCGGAACGTGGAATTTCACGGTGATTGAAACAATGTAAACTACTTGTCTATTCGGTAGAAATCACTTCAAGAGGATTTTTCTGTGAAAACTGCATCATTTTTGAAACTGGCGCTTGGAAAACGCTGCAAAATCTGAGAAAATACTTCTAAGTATCAATATTCAAAGTTTTGTGATGAAAGTTTGGTAATCCACATGCTAACAAATCTGTAGTGAATATTTGTCGAATCCGTTATGCATGTAGAATGTTTGGAACACGGAATGTCACGGAGAAGAAATTTATGTAAATTACATTTCCCTGGTTTAGAAATCGCTCCAAGAGATTTTTCCTGAGATAACAGCCTGATTTTTGAAACTGGCATTAAGAAAAGGCTGCAAATTCCGAGTTAATGTTTCTAGGTTGAAATATGCCTTGTAGGGTGGATGAAAGTTCTGTAATACACATGTACATAACTCATTAAAAATGTTTGTCAAATCCGTGAAGTATGTAGCATGTACGGAAATTGGAATGTCACTGTGAGGGAAACTATGTAAATTACATTTCTATTGGGAAGTACTTGCTCCACGAGAATTTTTTCGAATCTGCCTCATTTTAAAAACTGGCATTAGGAAAATCTTTTGAAATATGGGAAAGTGCTTCAAAGTGTCAATATGGCATTTATGGTGGATGAATGTTCGGTAATCGTTATGCTACCAACTCTGTAGTGAATGTTTGTCGAATCCGTGATGCATGTAACGTGTTCAGAGCACGGAATGTCACGGTGATTAAAACTAGGTAAATTACATATCTTTTGTGTATAACTCACTCCAAAAGCATTTTTCGGCCAAATCTGCCTCATTTTCTAAACTGGCGTTAAAACTAACCTGTGAAATCTGAGAAAATTCTTCAAAGTGCCAGTAAGCCTTGTATGGTGGATGAAAGTGCTGTAATCCACATGCTAACAACTATGTAGTGAATATTTGTCGAATCTGAGATGCATGTAGCGTGTTCAGAACACGGAATTTCACGGTGAGCGAATCCAGGTAAATTACATGTCTATAGGTTAGAACCTGCTCCAAGAGGTTTTTGCCGTGAAATCTGCCTCATTTTCGAAACTGGCGTTTTGAAAGCTCTGTGAAATCAGAGAAAAAGCTTCTAAGCATCAATATGCCTTTTATTGTGATGAAAGTCCTGTCATCCTCATGCAAACAACTCTAAAGTTTATTTTTGTCGAATATTTTCTGCATGTGGTGTGTTCGGTACACGTAATTTCACAGCGGGGGAATCTATGTAATTTACGTACCTATTGGGTAGAACACGCTCCAAAAGTTTTTTCCTTTAAAAACTGCCTGATTTTTGAAACTGCTATTAGGAAAAAGCTGTGAACTCAGATTTAATATTTCTATGTGTCAATATGCCTTGTATGGTGGATGAAAGATCTGTAATACACATGTACATAACTCATTAAAAATGTTTCTCCAATCCTTGATGTATGTAGCCTGTTTGGAACACGGTCTTTCTCGGTGAGGGAAGCTATGTAAATTACATATCTATTGGTTAGAACACTCTCCAGGAGAGTTTTACTGAAAAATCTGCCTCAGATTCGAAACTGGTGTTATGAAAACGCTGTGAAATCAGAGTAAATTCTTTAAGGTGACAATATGTCTTCAATGGTTTATTAAAGATCGGTAATAAACATGCTAACAACTCAGCAGTGAATATTTGTTGAATCCTTGTTGCATGAACCGTTTTTTAGGAACACGGAATGTTACGGTGATGGTATCTATGAAAATGAGATGTCTATTGGATGGAACATGCAACAAGAGGATTTTTCTGGGGAAACTGCCTGATTTTCGAAACTGACCTTAGGAAAATTCTGCGAAATGTGAGTAAATGTTTCTAGGTGAAAACATGTCTTGTAAGGTGGATGAAATTTGATAATCCACATGCTCACACTCATTAAAGAATGATTGTCGAAAGCTTGATGCATGTAAAATGTTCAGAACACGGAATGTCACGGTGAGTGAACTACTTAAATTACATATCTTTTGGGTAGAACTCGCTCCAAGAGCATTTTTCTGTAAAATCAGCCTCATTTTCCAAACTGGAGTTAGGAAAACCTGAGAAATCTGAGAAAATGCTTCTAAGTGTGAATATGCCTTGAAAGGGGAATTTAAGGCTGTTAAACCACGTAACCAACTATGAAGGGAATACTTTTCGAAACCGTGACTTATTTAGCGTGTTTGGAACACGGAAATTCACGGCAATGAAACTATGTAAATTAAAATTCTATTGGGTAGAACTAGCTTGAATAGAATTTTTCTGTGCAAAATGCATGATTTTCGAATTTGACGTTTTGATAAAACTGTGAAATGAGAGTAAATACTTGTAGGTGTATATATGCCTTGTATGGTGGATGTAGGATTGGTAATCCAAATGCTAACATCTCTGTAGTGTATATTTGACGAATCAGAGATACATGAAATGTGTTCGGACCCCAAAGATCATGATGAGCACATCTATGTAAATTACCTGTCTATTGGGTAGAACTCGCTCCAAGAGCATTTTTCTGCAAAATCTGCCTCATTTTCAAATCTGGCATTAGGAAAAATCTTCGAAATATGAGAAAATGCTTCTAAGTGTCAATATGACTTGATTGGTGGATGAAAGTCCGGTAATCCACACGTTAACAAGAGTGTAGTAAATATTTTTCAAACCGTGATTCATGTAGCGCGTTCGAAAAACAGAATTTCACGGTAATGAAACAATGTAAATGAGAATTCTATTGGGTAGAACTAGCTAGAATAGAATATTTCAGCGAAAATTGCTTAATTCTCGAATGTGATGTTTGGATAAAGCTGCGAAAAGGGAGAAAATAGTTGTAGCTGTAAAGATGCCTTTATTTTGGAAGAAAGTTCGGTAATCCATATTTTCACAACATATTAAAGAATCTTTATTCTAATCCGTGATGCATGTACGATGATCGGAACGTGGAATTTCACGGTGATTGAAACAATGTAAACTACTTGTCTATTCGGTAGAAATCACTTCAAGAGGATTTTTCTGTGAAAACTGCATCATTTTTGAAACTGGCGCTTGGAAAACGCTGCAAAATCTGAGAAAATACTTCTAAGTATCAATATTCAAAGTTTTGTGATGAAAGTTTGGTAATCCACATGCTAACAAATCTGTAGTGAATATTTGTCGAATCCGTTATGCATGTAGAATGTTTGGAACACGGAATGTCACGGAGAAGAAATTTATGTAAATTACATTTCCCTGGTTTAGAAATCGCTCCAAGAGATTTTTCCTGAGATAACAGCCTGATTTTTGAAACTGGCATTAAGAAAAGGCTGCAAATTCCGAGTTAATGTTTCTAGGTTGAAATATGCCTTGTAGGGTGGATGAAAGTTCTGTAATACACATGTACATAACTCATTAAAAATGTTTGTCAAATCCGTGAAGTATGTAGCATGTACGGAAATTGGAATGTCACTGTGAGGGAAACTATGTAAATTACATTTCTATTGGGAAGTACTTGCTCCACGAGAATTTTTTCGAATCTGCCTCATTTTAAAAACTGGCATTAGGAAAATCTTTTGAAATATGGGAAAGTGCTTCAAAGTGTCAATATGGCATTTATGGTGGATGAATGTTCGGTAATCGTTATGCTACCAACTCTGTAGTGAATGTTTGTCGAATCCGTGATGCATGTAACGTGTTCAGAGCACGGAATGTCACGGTGATTAAAACTAGGTAAATTACATATCTTTTGTGTATAACTCACTCCAAAAGCATTTTTCGGCCAAATCTGCCTCATTTTCTAAACTGGCGTTAAAACTAACCTGTGAAATCTGAGAAAATTCTTCAAAGTGCCAGTAAGCCTTGTATGGTGGATGAAAGTGCTGTAATCCACATGCTAACAACTATGTAGTGAATATTTGTCGAATCTGAGATGCATGTAGCGTGTTCAGAACACGGAATTTCACGGTGAGCGAATCCAGGTAAATTACATGTCTATAGGTTAGAACCTGCTCCAAGAGGTTTTTGCCGTGAAATCTGCCTCATTTTCGAAACTGGCGTTTTGAAAGCTCTGTGAAATCAGAGAAAAAGCTTCTAAGCATCAATATGCCTTTTATTGTGATGAAAGTCCTGTCATCCTCATGCAAACAACTCTAAAGTTTATTTTTGTCGAATATTTTCTGCATGTGGTGTGTTCGGTACACGTAATTTCACAGCGGGGGAATCTATGTAATTTACGTACCTATTGGGTAGAACACGCTCCAAAAGTTTTTTCCTTTAAAAACTGCCTGATTTTTGAAACTGCTATTAGGAAAAAGCTGTGAACTCAGATTTAATATTTCTATGTGTCAATATGCCTTGTATGGTGGATGAAAGATCTGTAATACACATGTACATAACTCATTAAAAATGTTTCTCCAATCCTTGATGTATGTAGCCTGTTTGGAACACGGTCTTTCTCGGTGAGGGAAGCTATGTAAATTACATATCTATTGGTTAGAACACTCTCCAGGAGAGTTTTACTGAAAAATCTGCCTCAGATTCGAAACTGGTGTTATGAAAACGCTGTGAAATCAGAGTAAATTCTTTAAGGTGACAATATGTCTTCAATGGTTTATTAAAGATCGGTAATAAACATGCTAACAACTCAGCAGTGAATATTTGTTGAATCCTTGTTGCATGAACCGTTTTTTAGGAACACGGAATGTTACGGTGATGGTATCTATGAAAATGAGATGTCTATTGGATGGAACATGCAACAAGAGGATTTTTCTGGGGAAACTGCCTGATTTTCGAAACTGACCTTAGGAAAATTCTGCGAAATGTGAGTAAATGTTTCTAGGTGAAAACATGTCTTGTAAGGTGGATGAAATTTGATAATCCACATGCTCACACTCATTAAAGAATGATTGTCGAAAGCTTGATGCATGTAAAATGTTCAGAACACGGAATGTCACGGTGAGTGAACTACTTAAATTACATATCTTTTGGGTAGAACTCGCTCCAAGAGCATTTTTCTGTAAAATCAGCCTCATTTTCCAAACTGGAGTTAGGAAAACCTGAGAAATCTGAGAAAATGCTTCTAAGTGTGAATATGCCTTGAAAGGGGAATTTAAGGCTGTTAAACCACGTAACCAACTATGAAGGGAATACTTTTCGAAACCGTGACTTATTTAGCGTGTTTGGAACACGGAAATTCACGGCAATGAAACTATGTAAATTAAAATTCTATTGGGTAGAACTAGCTTGAATAGAATTTTTCTGTGCAAAATGCATGATTTTCGAATTTGACGTTTTGATAAAACTGTGAAATGAGAGTAAATACTTGTAGGTGTATATATGCCTTGTATGGTGGATGTAGGATTGGTAATCCAAATGCTAACATCTCTGTAGTGTATATTTGACGAATCAGAGATACATGAAATGTGTTCGGACCCCAAAGATCATGATGAGCACATCTATGTAAATTACCTGTCTATTGGGTAGAACTCGCTCCAAGAGCATTTTTCTGCAAAATCTGCCTCATTTTCAAATCTGGCATTAGGAAAAATCTTCGAAATATGAGAAAATGCTTCTAAGTGTCAATATGACTTGATTGGTGGATGAAAGTCCGGTAATCCACACGTTAACAAGAGTGTAGTAAATATTTTTCAAACCGTGATTCATGTAGCGCGTTCGAAAAACAGAATTTCACGGTAATGAAACAATGTAAATGAGAATTCTATTGGGTAGAACTAGCTAGAATAGAATATTTCAGCGAAAATTGCTTAATTCTCGAATGTGATGTTTGGATAAAGCTGCGAAAAGGGAGAAAATAGTTGTAGCTGTAAAGATGCCTTTATTTTGGAAGAAAGTTCGGTAATCCATATTTTCACAACATATTAAAGAATCTTTATTCTAATCCGTGATGCATGTACGATGATCGGAACGTGGAATTTCACGGTGATTGAAACAATGTAAACTACTTGTCTATTCGGTAGAAATCACTTCAAGAGGATTTTTCTGTGAAAACTGCATCATTTTTGAAACTGGCGCTTGGAAAACGCTGCAAAATCTGAGAAAATACTTCTAAGTATCAATATTCAAAGTTTTGTGATGAAAGTTTGGTAATCCACATGCTAACAAATCTGTAGTGAATATTTGTCGAATCCGTTATGCATGTAGAATGTTTGGAACACGGAATGTCACGGAGAAGAAATTTATGTAAATTACATTTCCCTGGTTTAGAAATCGCTCCAAGAGATTTTTCCTGAGATAACAGCCTGATTTTTGAAACTGGCATTAAGAAAAGGCTGCAAATTCCGAGTTAATGTTTCTAGGTTGAAATATGCCTTGTAGGGTGGATGAAAGTTCTGTAATACACATGTACATAACTCATTAAAAATGTTTGTCAAATCCGTGAAGTATGTAGCATGTACGGAAATTGGAATGTCACTGTGAGGGAAACTATGTAAATTACATTTCTATTGGGAAGTACTTGCTCCACGAGAATTTTTTCGAATCTGCCTCATTTTAAAAACTGGCATTAGGAAAATCTTTTGAAATATGGGAAAGTGCTTCAAAGTGTCAATATGGCATTTATGGTGGATGAATGTTCGGTAATCGTTATGCTACCAACTCTGTAGTGAATGTTTGTCGAATCCGTGATGCATGTAACGTGTTCAGAGCACGGAATGTCACGGTGATTAAAACTAGGTAAATTACATATCTTTTGTGTATAACTCACTCCAAAAGCATTTTTCGGCCAAATCTGCCTCATTTTCTAAACTGGCGTTAAAACTAACCTGTGAAATCTGAGAAAATTCTTCAAAGTGCCAGTAAGCCTTGTATGGTGGATGAAAGTGCTGTAATCCACATGCTAACAACTATGTAGTGAATATTTGTCGAATCTGAGATGCATGTAGCGTGTTCAGAACACGGAATTTCACGGTGAGCGAATCCAGGTAAATTACATGTCTATAGGTTAGAACCTGCTCCAAGAGGTTTTTGCCGTGAAATCTGCCTCATTTTCGAAACTGGCGTTTTGAAAGCTCTGTGAAATCAGAGAAAAAGCTTCTAAGCATCAATATGCCTTTTATTGTGATGAAAGTCCTGTCATCCTCATGCAAACAACTCTAAAGTTTATTTTTGTCGAATATTTTCTGCATGTGGTGTGTTCGGTACACGTAATTTCACAGCGGGGGAATCTATGTAATTTACGTACCTATTGGGTAGAACACGCTCCAAAAGTTTTTTCCTTTAAAAACTGCCTGATTTTTGAAACTGCTATTAGGAAAAAGCTGTGAACTCAGATTTAATATTTCTATGTGTCAATATGCCTTGTATGGTGGATGAAAGATCTGTAATACACATGTACATAACTCATTAAAAATGTTTCTCCAATCCTTGATGTATGTAGCCTGTTTGGAACACGGTCTTTCTCGGTGAGGGAAGCTATGTAAATTACATATCTATTGGTTAGAACACTCTCCAGGAGAGTTTTACTGAAAAATCTGCCTCAGATTCGAAACTGGTGTTATGAAAACGCTGTGAAATCAGAGTAAATTCTTTAAGGTGACAATATGTCTTCAATGGTTTATTAAAGATCGGTAATAAACATGCTAACAACTCAGCAGTGAATATTTGTTGAATCCTTGTTGCATGAACCGTTTTTTAGGAACACGGAATGTTACGGTGATGGTATCTATGAAAATGAGATGTCTATTGGATGGAACATGCAACAAGAGGATTTTTCTGGGGAAACTGCCTGATTTTCGAAACTGACCTTAGGAAAATTCTGCGAAATGTGAGTAAATGTTTCTAGGTGAAAACATGTCTTGTAAGGTGGATGAAATTTGATAATCCACATGCTCACACTCATTAAAGAATGATTGTCGAAAGCTTGATGCATGTAAAATGTTCAGAACACGGAATGTCACGGTGAGTGAACTACTTAAATTACATATCTTTTGGGTAGAACTCGCTCCAAGAGCATTTTTCTGTAAAATCAGCCTCATTTTCCAAACTGGAGTTAGGAAAACCTGAGAAATCTGAGAAAATGCTTCTAAGTGTGAATATGCCTTGAAAGGGGAATTTAAGGCTGTTAAACCACGTAACCAACTATGAAGGGAATACTTTTCGAAACCGTGACTTATTTAGCGTGTTTGGAACACGGAAATTCACGGCAATGAAACTATGTAAATTAAAATTCTATTGGGTAGAACTAGCTTGAATAGAATTTTTCTGTGCAAAATGCATGATTTTCGAATTTGACGTTTTGATAAAACTGTGAAATGAGAGTAAATACTTGTAGGTGTATATATGCCTTGTATGGTGGATGTAGGATTGGTAATCCAAATGCTAACATCTCTGTAGTGTATATTTGACGAATCAGAGATACATGAAATGTGTTCGGACCCCAAAGATCATGATGAGCACATCTATGTAAATTACCTGTCTATTGGGTAGAACTCGCTCCAAGAGAATTTTTCTGCAAAATCTGCCTCATTTTCAAATCTGGCATTAGGAAAAATCTTCGAAATATGAGAAAATGCTTCTAAGTGTCAATATGACTTGATTGGTGGATGAAAGTCCGGTAATCCACACGTTAACAAGAGTGTAGTAAATATTTTTCAAACCGTGATTCATGTAGCGCGTTCGAAAAACAGAATTTCACGGTAATGAAACAATGTAAATGAGAATTCTATTGGGTAGAACTAGCTAGAATAGAATATTTCAGCGAAAATTGCTTAATTCTCGAATGTGATGTTTGGATAAAGCTGCGAAAAGGGAGAAAATAGTTGTAGCTGTAAAGATGCCTTTATTTTGGAAGAAAGTTCGGTAATCCATATTTTCACAACATATTAAAGAATCTTTATTCTAATCCGTGATGCATGTACGATGATCGGAACGTGGAATTTCACGGTGATTGAAACAATGTAAACTACTTGTCTATTCGGTAGAAATCACTTCAAGAGGATTTTTCTGTGAAAACTGCATCATTTTTGAAACTGGCGCTTGGAAAACGCTGCAAAATCTGAGAAAATACTTCTAAGTATCAATATTCAAAGTTTTGTGATGAAAGTTTGGTAATCCACATGCTAACAAATCTGTAGTGAATATTTGTCGAATCCGTTATGCATGTAGAATGTTTGGAACACGGAATGTCACGGAGAAGAAATTTATGTAAATTACATTTCCCTGGTTTAGAAATCGCTCCAAGAGATTTTTCCTGAGATAACAGCCTGATTTTTGAAACTGGCATTAAGAAAAGGCTGCAAATTCCGAGTTAATGTTTCTAGGTTGAAATATGCCTTGTAGGGTGGATGAAAGTTCTGTAATACACATGTACATAACTCATTAAAAATGTTTGTCAAATCCGTGAAGTATGTAGCATGTACGGAAATTGGAATGTCACTGTGAGGGAAACTATGTAAATTACATTTCTATTGGGAAGTACTTGCTCCACGAGAATTTTTTCGAATCTGCCTCATTTTAAAAACTGGCATTAGGAAAATCTTTTGAAATATGGGAAAGTGCTTCAAAGTGTCAATATGGCATTTATGGTGGATGAATGTTCGGTAATCGTTATGCTACCAACTCTGTAGTGAATGTTTGTCGAATCCGTGATGCATGTAACGTGTTCAGAGCACGGAATGTCACGGTGATTAAAACTAGGTAAATTACATATCTTTTGTGTATAACTCACTCCAAAAGCATTTTTCGGCCAAATCTGCCTCATTTTCTAAACTGGCGTTAAAACTAACCTGTGAAATCTGAGAAAATTCTTCAAAGTGCCAGTAAGCCTTGTATGGTGGATGAAAGTGCTGTAATCCACATGCTAACAACTATGTAGTGAATATTTGTCGAATCTGAGATGCATGTAGCGTGTTCAGAACACGGAATTTCACGGTGAGCGAATCCAGGTAAATTACATGTCTATAGGTTAGAACCTGCTCCAAGAGGTTTTTGCCGTGAAATCTGCCTCATTTTCGAAACTGGCGTTTTGAAAGCTCTGTGAAATCAGAGAAAAAGCTTCTAAGCATCAATATGCCTTTTATTGTGATGAAAGTCCTGTCATCCTCATGCAAACAACTCTAAAGTTTATTTTTGTCGAATATTTTCTGCATGTGGTGTGTTCGGTACACGTAATTTCACAGCGGGGGAATCTATGTAATTTACGTACCTATTGGGTAGAACACGCTCCAAAAGTTTTTTCCTTTAAAAACTGCCTGATTTTTGAAACTGCTATTAGGAAAAAGCTGTGAACTCAGATTTAATATTTCTATGTGTCAATATGCCTTGTATGGTGGATGAAAGATCTGTAATACACATGTACATAACTCATTAAAAATGTTTCTCCAATCCTTGATGTATGTAGCCTGTTTGGAACACGGTCTTTCTCGGTGAGGGAAGCTATGTAAATTACATATCTATTGGTTAGAACACTCTCCAGGAGAGTTTTACTGAAAAATCTGCCTCAGATTCGAAACTGGTGTTATGAAAACGCTGTGAAATCAGAGTAAATTCTTTAAGGTGACAATATGTCTTCAATGGTTTATTAAAGATCGGTAATAAACATGCTAACAACTCAGCAGTGAATATTTGTTGAATCCTTGTTGCATGAACCGTTTTTTAGGAACACGGAATGTTACGGTGATGGTATCTATGAAAATGAGATGTCTATTGGATGGAACATGCAACAAGAGGATTTTTCTGGGGAAACTGCCTGATTTTCGAAACTGACCTTAGGAAAATTCTGCGAAATGTGAGTAAATGTTTCTAGGTGAAAACATGTCTTGTAAGGTGGATGAAATTTGATAATCCACATGCTCACACTCATTAAAGAATGATTGTCGAAAGCTTGATGCATGTAAAATGTTCAGAACACGGAATGTCACGGTGAGTGAACTACTTAAATTACATATCTTTTGGGTAGAACTCGCTCCAAGAGCATTTTTCTGTAAAATCAGCCTCATTTTCCAAACTGGAGTTAGGAAAACCTGAGAAATCTGAGAAAATGCTTCTAAGTGTGAATATGCCTTGAAAGGGGAATTTAAGGCTGTTAAACCACGTAACCAACTATGAAGGGAATACTTTTCGAAACCGTGACTTATTTAGCGTGTTTGGAACACGGAAATTCACGGCAATGAAACTATGTAAATTAAAATTCTATTGGGTAGAACTAGCTTGAATAGAATTTTTCTGTGCAAAATGCATGATTTTCGAATTTGACGTTTTGATAAAACTGTGAAATGAGAGTAAATACTTGTAGGTGTATATATGCCTTGTATGGTGGATGTAGGATTGGTAATCCAAATGCTAACATCTCTGTAGTGTATATTTGACGAATCAGAGATACATGAAATGTGTTCGGACCCCAAAGATCATGATGAGCACATCTATGTAAATTACCTGTCTATTGGGTAGAACTCGCTCCAAGAGCATTTTTCTGCAAAATCTGCCTCATTTTCAAATCTGGCATTAGGAAAAATCTTCGAAATATGAGAAAATGCTTCTAAGTGTCAATATGACTTGATTGGTGGATGAAAGTCCGGTAATCCACACGTTAACAAGAGTGTAGTAAATATTTTTCAAACCGTGATTCATGTAGCGCGTTCGAAAAACAGAATTTCACGGTAATGAAACAATGTAAATGAGAATTCTATTGGGTAGAACTAGCTAGAATAGAATATTTCAGCGAAAATTGCTTAATTCTCGAATGTGATGTTTGGATAAAGCTGCGAAAAGGGAGAAAATAGTTGTAGCTGTAAAGATGCCTTTATTTTGGAAGAAAGTTCGGTAATCCATATTTTCACAACATATTAAAGAATCTTTATTCTAATCCGTGATGCATGTACGATGATCGGAACGTGGAATTTCACGGTGATTGAAACAATGTAAACTACTTGTCTATTCGGTAGAAATCACTTCAAGAGGATTTTTCTGTGAAAACTGCATCATTTTTGAAACTGGCGCTTGGAAAACGCTGCAAAATCTGAGAAAATACTTCTAAGTATCAATATTCAAAGTTTTGTGATGAAAGTTTGGTAATCCACATGCTAACAAATCTGTAGTGAATATTTGTCGAATCCGTTATGCATGTAGAATGTTTGGAACACGGAATGTCACGGAGAAGAAATTTATGTAAATTACATTTCCCTGGTTTAGAAATCGCTCCAAGAGATTTTTCCTGAGATAACAGCCTGATTTTTGAAACTGGCATTAAGAAAAGGCTGCAAATTCCGAGTTAATGTTTCTAGGTTGAAATATGCCTTGTAGGGTGGATGAAAGTTCTGTAATACACATGTACATAACTCATTAAAAATGTTTGTCAAATCCGTGAAGTATGTAGCATGTACGGAAATTGGAATGTCACTGTGAGGGAAACTATGTAAATTACATTTCTATTGGGAAGTACTTGCTCCACGAGAATTTTTTCGAATCTGCCTCATTTTAAAAACTGGCATTAGGAAAATCTTTTGAAATATGGGAAAGTGCTTCAAAGTGTCAATATGGCATTTATGGTGGATGAATGTTCGGTAATCGTTATGCTACCAACTCTGTAGTGAATGTTTGTCGAATCCGTGATGCATGTAACGTGTTCAGAGCACGGAATGTCACGGTGATTAAAACTAGGTAAATTACATATCTTTTGTGTATAACTCACTCCAAAAGCATTTTTCGGCCAAATCTGCCTCATTTTCTAAACTGGCGTTAAAACTAACCTGTGAAATCTGAGAAAATTCTTCAAAGTGCCAGTAAGCCTTGTATGGTGGATGAAAGTGCTGTAATCCACATGCTAACAACTATGTAGTGAATATTTGTCGAATCTGAGATGCATGTAGCGTGTTCAGAACACGGAATTTCACGGTGAGCGAATCCAGGTAAATTACATGTCTATAGGTTAGAACCTGCTCCAAGAGGTTTTTGCCGTGAAATCTGCCTCATTTTCGAAACTGGCGTTTTGAAAGCTCTGTGAAATCAGAGAAAAAGCTTCTAAGCATCAATATGCCTTTTATTGTGATGAAAGTCCTGTCATCCTCATGCAAACAACTCTAAAGTTTATTTTTGTCGAATATTTTCTGCATGTGGTGTGTTCGGTACACGTAATTTCACAGCGGGGGAATCTATGTAATTTACATACCTATTGGGTAGAACACGCTCCAAAAGTTTTTTCCTTTAAAAACTGCCTGATTTTTGAAACTGCTATTAGGAAAAAGCTGTGAACTCAGATTTAATATTTCTATGTGTCAATATGCCTTGTATGGTGGATGAAAGATCTGTAATACACATGTACATAACTCATTAAAAATGTTTCTCCAATCCTTGATGTATGTAGCCTGTTTGGAACACGGTCTTTCTCGGTGAGGGAAGCTATGTAAATTACATATCTATTGGTTAGAACACTCTCCAGGAGAGTTTTACTGAAAAATCTGCCTCAGATTCGAAACTGGTGTTATGAAAACGCTGTGAAATCAGAGTAAATTCTTTAAGGTGACAATATGTCTTCAATGGTTTATTAAAGATTGGTAATAAACATGCTAACAACTCAGCAGTTAATATTTGTTGAATCCTTGTTGCATGAACCGTTTTTTAGGAACACGGAATGTTACGGTGATGGTATCTATGAAAATGAGATGTCTATTGGATGGAACATGCAACAAGAGGATTTTTCTGGGGAAACTGCCTGATTTTCGAAACTGACCTTAGGAAAATTCTGCGAAATGTGAGTAAATGTTTCTAGGTGAAAACATGTCTTGTAAGGTGGATGAAATTTGATAATCCACATGCTCACACTCATTAAAGAATGATTGTCGAAAGCTTGATGCATGTAAAATGTTCAGAACACGGAATGTCACGGTGAGTGAACTACTTAAATTACATATCTTTTGGGTAGAACTCGCTCCAAGAACATTTTTCTGTAAAATCAGCCTCATTTTCCAAACTGGAGTTAGGAAAACCTGAGAAATCTGAGAAAATGCTTCTAAGTGTGAATATGCCTTGAAAGGGGAATTTAAGGCTGTTAAACCACGTAACCAACTATGAAGGGAATACTTTTCGAAACCGTGACTTATTTAGCGTGTTTGGAACACGGAAATTCACGGCAATGAAACTATGTAAATTAAAATTCTATTGGGTAGAACTAGCTTGAATAGAATTTTTCTGTGCAAAATGCATGATTTTCGAATTTGACGTTTTGATAAAACTGTGAAATGAGAGTAAATACTTGTAGGTGTATATATGCCTTGTATGGTGGATGTAGGATTGGTAATCCAAATGCTAACATCTCTGTAGTGTATATTTGACGAATCAGAGATACATGAAATGTGTTCGGACCCCAAAGATCATGATGAGCACATCTATGTAAATTACCTGTCTATTGGGTAGAACTCGCTCCAAGAGCATTTTTCTGCAAAATCTGCCTCATTTTCAAATCTGGCATTAGGAAAAATCTTCGAAATATGAGAAAATGCTTCTAAGTGTCAATATGACTTGATTGGTGGATGAAAGTCCGGTAATCCACACGTTAACAAGAGTGTAGTAAATATTTTTCAAACCGTGATTCATGTAGCGCGTTCGAAAAACAGAATTTCACGGTAATGAAACAATGTAAATGAGAATTCTATTGGGTAGAACTAGCTAGAATAGAATATTTCAGCGAAAATTGCTTAATTCTCGAATGTGATGTTTGGATAAAGCTGCGAAAAGGGAGAAAATAGTTGTAGCTGTAAAGATGCCTTTATTTTGGAAGAAAGTTCGGTAATCCATATTTTCACAACATATTAAAGAATCTTTATTCTAATCCGTGATGCATGTACGATGATCGGAACGTGGAATTTCACGGTGATTGAAACAATGTAAACTACTTGTCTATTCGGTAGAAATCACTTCAAGAGGATTTTTCTGTGAAAACTGCATCATTTTTGAAACTGGCGCTTGGAAAATGCTGCAAAATCTGAGAAAATACTTCTAAGTATCAATATTCAAAGTTTTGTGATGAAAGTTTGGTAATCCACATGCTAACAAATCTGTAGTGAATATTTGTCGAATCCGTTATGCATGTAGAATGTTTGGAACACGGAATGTCACGGAGAAGAAATTTATGTAAATTACATTTCCCTGGTTTAGAAATCGCTCCAAGAGATTTTTCCTGAGATAACAGCCTGATTTTTGAAACTGGCATTAAGAAAAGGCTGCAAATTCCGAGTTAATGTTTCTAGGTTGAAATATGCCTTGTAGGGTGGATGAAAGTTCTGTAATACACATGTACATAACTCATTAAAAATGTTTGTCAAATCCGTGAAGTATGTAGCATGTACGGAAATTGGAATGTCACTGTGAGGGAAACTATGTAAATTACATTTCTATTGGGAAGTACTTGCTCCACGAGAATTTTTTCGAATCTGCCTCATTTTAAAAACTGGCATTAGGAAAATCTTTTGAAATATGGGAAAGTGCTTCAAAGTGTCCATATGGCATTTATGGTGGATGAATGTTCGGTAATCGTTATGCTACCAACTCTGTAGTGAATGTTTGTCGAATCCGTGATGCATGTAACGTGTTCAGAGCACGGAATGTCACGGTGATTAAAACTAGGTAAATTACATATCTTTTGTGTATAACTCACTCCAAAAGCATTTTTCGGCCAAATCTGCCTCATTTTCTAAACTGGCGTTAAAACTAACCTGTGAAATCTGAGAAAATTCTTCAAAGTGCCAGTAAGCCTTGTATGGTGGATGAAAGTGCTGTAATCCACATGCTAACAACTATGTAGTGAATATTTGTCGAATCTGAGATGCATGTAGCGTGTTCAGAACACGGAATTTCACGGTGAGCGAATCCAGGTAAATTACATGTCTATAGGTTAGAACCTGCTCCAAGAGGTTTTTGCCGTGAAATCTGCCTCATTTTCGAAACTGGCGTTTTGAAAGCTCTGTGAAATCAGAGAAAAAGCTTCTAAGCATCAATATGCCTTTTATTGTGATGAAAGTCCTGTCATCCTCATGCAAACAACCCTAAAGTTTATTTTTGTCGAATATTTTCTGCATGTGGTGTGTTCGGTACACGTAATTTCACAGCGGGGGAATCTATGTAATTTACGTACCTATTGGGTAGAACACGCTCCAAAAGTTTTTTCCTTTAAAAACTGCCTGATTTTTGAAACTGCTATTAGGAAAAAGCTGTGAACTCAGATTTAATATTTCTATGTGTCAATATGCCTTGTATGGTGGATGAAAGATCTGTAATACACATGTACATAACTCATTAAAAATGTTTCTCCAATCCTTGATGTATGTAGCCTGTTTGGAACACGGTCTTTCTCGGTGAGGGAAGCTATGTAAATTACATATCTATTGGTTAGAACACTCTCCAGGAGAGTTTTACTGAAAAATCTGCCTCAGATTCAAAACTGGTGTTATGAAAACGCTGTGAAATCAGAGTAAATTCTTTAAGGTGACAATATGTCTTCAATGGTTTATTAAAGATCGGTAATAAACATGCTAACAACTCAGCAGTTAATATTTGTTGAATCCTTGTTGCATGAACCGTTTTTTAGGAACACGGAATGTTACGGTGATGGTATCTATGAAAATGAGATGTCTATTGGATGGAACATGCAACAAGAGGATTTTTCTGGGGAAACTGCCTGATTTTCGAAACTGACCTTAGGAAAATTCTGCGAAATGTGAGTAAATGTTTCTAGGTGAAAACATGTCTTGTAAGGTGGATGAAATTTGATAATCCACATGCTCACACTCATTAAAGAATGATTGTCGAAAGCTTGATGCATGTAAAATGTTCAGAACACGGAATGTCACGGTGAGTGAACTACTTAAATTACATATCTTTTGGGTAGAACTCGCTCCAAGAGCATTTTTCTGTAAAATCAGCCTCATTTTCCAAACTGGAGTTAGGAAAACCTGAGAAATCTGAGAAAATGCTTCTAAGTGTGAATATGCCTTGAAAGGGGAATTTAAGGCTGTTAAACCACGTAACCAACTATGAAGGGAATACTTTTCGAAACCGTGACTTATTTAGCGTGTTTGGAACACGGAAATTCACGGCAATGAAACTATGTAAATTAAAATTCTATTGGGTAGAACTAGCTTGAATAGAATTTTTCTGTGCAAAATGCATGATTTTCGAATTTGACGTTTTGATAAAACTGTGAAATGAGAGTAAATACTTGTAGGTGTATATATGCCTTGTATGGTGGATGTAGGATTGGTAATCCAAATGCTAACATCTCTGTAGTGTATATTTGACGAATCAGAGATACATGAAATGTGTTCGGACCCCAAAGATCATGATGAGCACATCTATGTAAATTACCTGTCTATTGGGTAGAACTCGCTCCAAGAGCATTTTTCTGCAAAATCTGCCTCATTTTCAAATCTGGCATTAGGAAAAATCTTCGAAATATGAGAAAATGCTTCTAAGTGTCAATATGACTTGATTGGTGGATGAAAGTCCGGTAATCCACACGTTAACAAGAGTGTAGTAAATATTTTTCAAACCGTGATTCATGTAGCGCGTTCGAAAAACAGAATTTCACGGTAATGAAACAATGTAAATGAGAATTCTATTGGGTAGAACTAGCTAGAATAGAATATTTCAGCGAAAATTGCTTAATTCTCGAATGTGATGTTTGGATAAAGCTGCGAAAAGGGAGAAAATAGTTGTAGCTGTAAAGATGCCTTTATTTTGGAAGAAAGTTCGGTAATCCATATTTTCACAACATATTAAAGAATCTTTATTCTAATCCGTGATGCATGTACGATGATCGGAACGTGGAATTTCACGGTGATTGAAACAATGTAAACTACTTGTCTATTCGGTAGAAATCACTTCAAGAGGATTTTTCTGTGAAAACTGCATCATTTTTGAAACTGGCGCTTGGAAAACGCTGCAAAATCTGAGAAAATACTTCTAAGTATCAATATTCAAAGTTTTGTGATGAAAGTTTGGTAATCCACATGCTAACAAATCTGTAGTGAATATTTGTCGAATCCGTTATGCATGTAGAATGTTTGGAACACGGAATGTCACGGAGAAGAAATTTATGTAAATTACATTTCCCTGGTTTAGAAATCGCTCCAAGAGATTTTTCCTGAGATAACAGCCTGATTTTTGAAACTGGCATTAAGAAAAGGCTGCAAATTCCGAGTTAATGTTTCTAGGTTGAAATATGCCTTGTAGGGTGGATGAAAGTTCTGTAATACACATGTACATAACTCATTAAAAATGTTTGTCAAATCCGTGAAGTATGTAGCATGTATGGAAATTGGAATGTCACTGTGAGGGAAACTATGTAAATTACATTTCTATTGGGAAGTACTTGCTCCACGAGAATTTTTTCGAATCTGCCTCATTTTAAAAACTGGCATTAGGAAAATCTTTTGAAATATGGGAAAGTGCTTCAAAGTGTCAATATGGCATTTATGGTGGATGAATGTTCGGTAATCGTTATGCTACCAACTCTGTAGTGAATGTTTGTCGAATCCGTGATGCATGTAACGTGTTCAGAGCACGGAATGTCACGGTGATTAAAACTAGGTAAATTACATATCTTTTGTGTATAACTCACTCCAAAAGCATTTTTCGGCCAAATCTGCCTCATTTTCTAAACTGGCGTTAAAACTAACCTGTGAAATCTGAGAAAATTCTTCAAAGTGCCAGTAAGCCTTGTATGGTGGATGAAAGTGCTGTAATCCACATGCTAACAACTATGTAGTGAATATTTGTCGAATCTGAGATGCATGTAGCGTGTTCAGAACACGGAATTTCACGGTGAGCGAATCCAGGTAAATTACATGTCTATAGGTTAGAACCTGCTCCAAGAGGTTTTTGCCGTGAAATCTGCCTCATTTTCGAAACTGGCGTTTTGAAAGCTCTGTGAAATCAGAGAAAAAGCTTCTAAGCATCAATATGCCTTTTATTGTGATGAAAGTCCTGTCATCCTCATGCAAACAACTCTAAAGTTTATTTTTGTCGAATATTTTCTGCATGTGGTGTGTTCGGTACACGTAATTTCACAGCGGGGGAATCTATGTAATTTACGTACCTATTGGGTAGAACACGCTCCAAAAGTTTTTTCCTTTAAAAACTGCCTGATTTTTGAAACTGCTATTAGGAAAAAGCTGTGAACTCAGATTTAATATTTCTATGTGTCAATATGCCTTGTATGGTGGATGAAAGATCTGTAATACACATGTACATAACTCATTAAAAATGTTTCTCCAATCCTTGATGTATGTAGCCTGTTTGGAACACGGTCTTTCTCGGTGAGGGAAGCTATGTAAATTACATATCTATTGGTTAGAACACTCTCCAGGAGAGTTTTACTGAAAAATCTGCCTCAGATTCGAAACTGGTGTTATGAAAACGCTGTGAAATCAGAGTAAATTCTTTAAGGTGACAATATGTCTTCAATGGTTTATTAAAGATCGGTAATAAACATGCTAACAACTCAGCAGTTAATATTTGTTGAATCCTTGTTGCATGAGCCGTTTTTTAGGAACACGGAATGTTACGGTGATGGTATCTATGAAAATGAGATGTCTATTGGATGGAACATGCAACAAGAGGATTTTTCTGGGGAAACTGCCTGATTTTCGAAACTGACCTTAGGAAAATTCTGCGAAATGTGAGTAAATGTTTCTAGGTGAAAACATGTCTTGTAAGGTGGATGAAATTTGATAATCCACATGCTCACACTCATTAAAGAATGATTGTCGAAAGCTTGATGCATGTAAAATGTTCAGAACACGGAATGTCACGGTGAGTGAACTACTTAAATTACATATCTTTTGGGTAGAACTCGCTCCAAGAGCATTTTTCTGTAAAATCAGCCTCATTTTCCAAACTGGAGTTAGGAAAACCTGAGAAATCTGAGAAAATGCTTCTAAGTGTGAATATGCCTTGAAAGGGGAATTTAAGGCTGTTAAACCACGTAACCAACTATGAAGGGAATACTTTTCGAAACCGTGACTTATTTAGCGTGTTTGGAACACGGAAATTCACGGCAATGAAACTATGTAAATTAAAATTCTATTGGGTAGAACTAGCTTGAATAGAATTTTTCTGTGCAAAATGCATGATTTTCGAATTTGACGTTTTGATAAAACTGTGAAATGAGAGTAAATACTTGTAGGTGTATATATGCCTTGTATGGTGGATGTAGGATTGGTAATCCAAATGCTAACATCTCTGTAGTGTATATTTGACGAATCAGAGATACATGAAATGTGTTCGGACCCCAAAGATCATGATGAGCACATCTATGTAAATTACCTGTCTATTGGGTAGAACTCGCTCCAAGAGCATTTTTCTGCAAAATCTGCCTCATTTTCAAATCTGGCATTAGGAAAAATCTTCGAAATATGAGAAAATGCTTCTAAGTGTCAATATGACTTGATTGGTGGATGAAAGTCCGGTAATCCACACGTTAACAAGAGTGTAGTAAATATTTTTCAAACCGTGATTCATGTAGCGCGTTCGAAAAACAGAATTTCACGGTAATGAAACAATGTAAATGAGAATTCTATTGGGTAGAACTAGCTAGAATAGAATATTTCAGCGAAAATTGCTTAATTCTCGAATGTGATGTTTGGATAAAGCTGCGAAAAGGGAGAAAATAGTTGTAGCTGTAAAGATGCCTTTATTTTGGAAGAAAGTTCGGTAATCCATATTTTCACAACATATTAAAGAATCTTTATTCTAATCCGTGATGCATGTACGATGATCGGAACGTGGAATTTCACGGTGATTGAAACAATGTAAACTACTTGTCTATTCGGTAGAAATCACTTCAAGAGGATTTTTCTGTGAAAACTGCATCATTTTTGAAACTGGCGCTTGGAAAACGCTGCAAAATCTGAGAAAATACTTCTAAGTATCAATATTCAAAGTTTTGTGATGAAAGTTTGGTAATCCACATGCTAACAAATCTGTAGTGAATATTTGTCGAATCCGTTATGCATGTAGAATGTTTGGAACACGGAATGTCACGGAGAAGAAATTTATGTAAATTACATTTCCCTGGTTTAGAAATCGCTCCAAGAGATTTTTCCTGAGATAACAGCCTGATTTTTGAAACTGGCATTAAGAAAAGGCTGCAAATTCCGAGTTAATGTTTCTAGGTTGAAATATGCCTTGTAGGGTGGATGAAAGTTCTGTAATACACATGTACATAACTCATTAAAAATGTTTGTCAAATCCGTGAAGTATGTAGCATGTACGGAAATTGGAATGTCACTGTGAGGGAAACTATGTAAATTACATTTCTATTGGGAAGTACTTGCTCCACGAGAATTTTTTCGAATCTGCCTCATTTTAAAAACTGGCATTAGGAAAATCTTTTGAAATATGGGAAAGTGCTTCAAAGTGTCAATATGGCATTTATGGTGGATGAATGTTCGGTAATCGTTATGCTACCAACTCTGTAGTGAATGTTTGTCGAATCCGTGATGCATGTAACGTGTTCAGAGCACGGAATGTCACGGTGATTAAAACTAGGTAAATTACATATCTTTTGTGTATAACTCACTCCAAAAGCATTTTTCGGCCAAATCTGCCTCATTTTCTAAACTGGCGTTAAAACTAACCTGTGAAATCTGAGAAAATTCTTCAAAGTGCCAGTAAGCCTTGTATGGTGGATGAAAGTGCTGTAATCCACATGCTAACAACTATGTAGTGAATATTTGTCGAATCTGAGATGCATGTAGCGTGTTCAGAACACGGAATTTCACGGTGAGCGAATCCAGGTAAATTACATGTCTATAGGTTAGAACCTGCTCCAAGAGGTTTTTGCCGTGAAATCTGCCTCATTTTCAAAACTGGCGTTTTGAAAGCTCTGTGAAATCAGAGAAAAAGCTTCTAAGCATCAATATGCCTTTTATTGTGATGAAAGTCCTGTCATCCTCATGCAAACAACTCTAAAGTTTATTTTTGTCGAATATTTTCTGCATGTGGTGTGTTCGGTACACGTAATTTCACAGCGGGGGAATCTATGTAATTTACGTACCTATTGGGTAGAACACGCTCCAAAAGTTTTTTCCTTTAAAAACTGCCTGATTTTTGAAACTGCTATTAGGAAAAAGCTGTGAACTCAGATTTAATATTTCTATGTGTCAATATGCCTTGTATGGTGGATGAAAGATCTGTAATACACATGTACATAACTCATTAAAAATGTTTCTCCAATCCTTGATGTATGTAGCCTGTTTGGAACACGGTCTTTCTCGGTGAGGGAAGCTATGTAAATTACATATCTATTGGTTAGAACACTCTCCAGGAGAGTTTTACTGAAAAATCTGCCTCAGATTCGAAACTGGTGTTATGAAAACGCTGTGAAATCAGAGTAAATTCTTTAAGGTGACAATATGTCTTCAATGGTTTATTAAAGATCGGTAATAAACATGCTAACAACTCAGCAGTTAATATTTGTTGAATCCTTGTTGCATGAACCGTTTTTTAGGAACACGGAATGTTACGGTGATGGTATCTATGAAAATGAGATGTCTATTGGATGGAACATGCAACAAGAGGATTTTTCTGGGGAAACTGCCTGATTTTCGAAACTGACCTTAGGAAAATTCTGCGAAATGTGAGTAAATGTTTCTAGGTGAAAACATGTCTTGTAAGGTGGATGAAATTTGATAATCCACATGCTCACACTCATTAAAGAATGATTGTCGAAAGCTTGATGCATGTAAAATGTTCAGAACACGGAATGTCACGGTGAGTGAACTACTTAAATTACATATCTTTTGGGTAGAACTCGCTCCAAGAGCATTTTTCTGTAAAATCAGCCTCATTTTCCAAACTGGAGTTAGAAGCATTTTCTCAGATTTCTCAGGTTTTCCTAAGTGTGAATATGCCTTGAAAGGGGAATTTAAGTGTGTTAAACCACGTAACCAACTATGAAGGGAATACTTTTCGAAACCGTGACTTATTTAGCGTGTTTGGAACACGGAAATTCACGGCAATGAAACTATGTAAATTAAAATTCTATTGGGTAGAACTAGCTTGAATAGAATTTTTCTGTGCAAAATGCATGATTTTCGAATTTGACGTTTTGATAAAACTGTGAAATGAGAGTAAATACTTGTAGGTGTATATATGCCTTGTATGGTGGATGTAGGATTGGTAATCCAAATGCTAACATCTCTGTAGTGTATATTTGACGAATCAGAGATACATGAAATGTGTTCGGACCCCAAAGATCATGATGAGCACATCTATGTAAATTACCTGTCTATTGGGTAGAACTCGCTCCAAGAGCATTTTTCTGCAAAATCTGCCTCATTTTCAAATCTGGCATTAGGAAAAATCTTCGAAATATGAGAAAATGCTTCTAAGTGTCAATATGACTTGATTGGTGGATGAAAGTCCGGTAATCCACACGTTAACAAGAGTGTAGTAAATATTTTTCAAACCGTGATTCATGTAGCGCGTTCGAAAAACAGAATTTCACGGTAATGAAACAATGTAAATGAGAATTCTATTGGGTAGAACTAGCTAGAATAGAATATTTCAGCGAAAATTGCTTAATTCTCGAATGTGATGTTTGGATAAAGCTGCGAAAAGGGAGAAAATAGTTGTAGCTGTAAAGATGCCTTTATTTTGGAAGAAAGTTCGGTAATCCATATTTTCACAACATATTAAAGAATCTTTATTCTAATCCGTGATGCATGTACGATGATCGGAACGTGGAATTTCACGGTGATTGAAACAATGTAAACTACTTGTCTATTCGGTAGAAATCACTTCAAGAGGATTTTTCTGTGAAAACTGCATCATTTTTGAAACTGGCGCTTGGAAAACGCTGCAAAATCTGAGAAAATACTTCTAAGTATCAATATTCAAAGTTTTGTGATGAAAGTTTGGTAATCCACATGCTAACAAATCTGTAGTGAATATTTGTCGAATCCGTTATGCATGTAGAATGTTTGGAACACGGAATGTCACGGAGAAGAAATTTATGTAAATTACATTTCCCTGGTTTAGAAATCGCTCCAAGAGATTTTTCCTGAGATAACAGCCTGATTTTTGAAACTGGCATTAAGAAAAGGCTGCAAATTCCGAGTTAATGTTTCTAGGTTGAAATATGCCTTGTAGGGTGGATGAAAGTTCTGTAATACACATGTACATAACTCATTAAAAATGTTTGTCAAATCCGTGAAGTATGTAGCATGTACGGAAATTGGAATGTCACTGTGAGGGAAACTATGTAAATTACATTTCTATTGGGAAGTACTTGCTCCACGAGAATTTTTTCGAATCTGCCTCATTTTAAAAACTGGCATTAGGAAAATCTTTTGAAATATGGGAAAGTGCTTCAAAGTGTCAATATGGCATTTATGGTGGATGAATGTTCGGTAATCGTTATGCTACCAACTCTGTAGTGAATGTTTGTCGAATCCGTGATGCATGTAACGTGTTCAGAGCACGGAATGTCACGGTGATTAAAACTAGGTAAATTACATATCTTTTGTGTATAACTCACTCCAAAAGCATTTTTCGGCCAAATCTGCCTCATTTTCTAAACTGGCGTTAAAACTAACCTGTGAAATCTGAGAAAATTCTTCAAAGTGCCAGTAAGCCTTGTATGGTGGATGAAAGTGCTGTAATCCACATGCTAACAACTATGTAGTGAATATTTGTCGAATCTGAGATGCATGTAGCGTGTTCAGAACACGGAATTTCACGGTGAGCGAATCCAGGTAAATTACATGTCTATAGGTTAGAACCTGCTCCAAGAGGTTTTTGCCGTGAAATCTGCCTCATTTTCAAAACTGGCGTTTTGAAAGCTCTGTGAAATCAGAGAAAAAGCTTCTAAGCATCAATATGCCTTTTATTGTGATGAAAGTCCTGTCATCCTCATGCAAACAACTCTAAAGTTTATTTTTGTCGAATATTTTCTGCATGTGGTGTGTTCGGTACACGTAATTTCACAGCGGGGGAATCTATGTAATTTACGTACCTATTGGGTAGAACACGCTCCAAAAGTTTTTTCCTTTAAAAACTGCCTGATTTTTGAAACTGCTATTAGGAAAAAGCTGTGAACTCAGATTTAATATTTCTATGTGTCAATATGCCTTGTATGGTGGATGAAAGATCTGTAATACACATGTACATAACTCATTAAAAATGTTTCTCCAATCCTTGATGTATGTAGCCTGTTTGGAACACGGTCTTTCTCGGTGAGGGAAGCTATGTAAATTACATATCTATTGGTTAGAACACTCTCCAGGAGAGTTTTACTGAAAAATCTGCCTCAGATTCGAAACTGGTGTTATGAAAACGCTGTGAAATCAGAGTAAATTCTTTAAGGTGACAATATGTCTTCAATGGTTTATTAAAGATCGGTAATAAACATGCTAACAACTCAGCAGTTAATATTTGTTGAATCCTTGTTGCATGAACCGTTTTTTAGGAACACGGAATGTTACGGTGATGGTATCTATGAAAATGAGATGTCTATTGGATGGAACATGCAACAAGAGGATTTTTCTGGGGAAACTGCCTGATTTTCGAAACTGACCTTAGGAAAATTCTGCGAAATGTGAGTAAATGTTTCTAGGTGAAAACATGTCTTGTAAGGTGGATGAAATTTGATAATCCACATGCTCACACTCATTAAAGAATGATTGTCGAAAGCTTGATGCATGTAAAATGTTCAGAACACGGAATGTCACGGTGAGTGAACTACTTAAATTACATATCTTTTGGGTAGAACTCGCTCCAAGAGCATTTTTCTGTAAAATCAGCCTCATTTTCCAAACTGGAGTTAGAAGCATTTTCTCAGATTTCTCAGGTTTTCCTAAGTGTGAATATGCCTTGAAAGGGGAATTTAAGGCTGTTAAACCACGTAACCAACTATGAAGGGAATACTTTTCGAAACCGTGACTTATTTAGCGTGTTTGGAACACGGAAATTCACGGCAATGAAACTATGTAAATTAAAATTCTATTGGGTAGAACTAGCTTGAATAGAATTTTTCTGTGCAAAATGCATGATTTTCGAATTTGACGTTTTGATAAAACTGTGAAATGAGAGTAAATACTTGTAGGTGTATATATGCCTTGTATGGTGGATGTAGGATTGGTAATCCAAATGCTAACATCTCTGTAGTGTATATTTGACGAATCAGAGATACATGAAATGTGTTCAGACCCCAAAGATCATGATGAGCACATCTGTGTAAATTACCTGTCTATTGGGTAGAACTCGCTCCAAGAGCATTTTTCTGCAAAATCTGCCTCATTTTCAAATCTGGCATTAGGAAAAATCTTCGAAATATGAGAAAATGCTTCTAAGTGTCAATATGACTTGATTGGTGGATGAAAGTCCGGTAATCCACACGTTAACAAGAGTGTAGTAAATATTTTTCAAACCGTGATTCATGTAGCGCGTTCGAAAAACAGAATTTCACGGTAATGAAACAATGTAAATGAGAATTCTATTGGGTAGAACTAGCTAGAATAGAATATTTCAGCGAAAATTGCTTAATTCTCGAATGTGATGTTTGGATAAAGCTGCGAAAAGGGAGAAAATAGTTGTAGCTGTAAAGATGCCTTTATTTTGGAAGAAAGTTCGGTAATCCATATTTTCACAACATATTAAAGAATCTTTATTCTAATCCGTGATGCATGTACGATGATCGGAACGTGGAATTTCACGGTGATTGAAACAATGTAAACTACTTGTCTATTCGGTAGAAATCACTTCAAGAGGATTTTTCTGTGAAAACTGCATCATTTTTGAAACTGGCGCTTGGAAAACGCTGCAAAATCTGAGAAAATACTTCTAAGTATCAATATTCAAAGTTTTGTGATGAAAGTTTGGTAATCCACATGCTAACAAATCTGTAGTGAATATTTGTCGAATCCGTTATGCATGTAGAATGTTTGGAACACGGAATGTCACGGAGAAGAAATTTATGTAAATTACATTTCCCTGGTTTAGAAATCGCTCCAAGAGATTTTTCCTGAGATAACAGCCTGATTTTTGAAACTGGCATTAAGAAAAGGCTGCAAATTCCGAGTTAATGTTTCTAGGTTGAAATATGCCTTGTAGGGTGGATGAAAGTTCTGTAATACACATGTACATAACTCATTAAAAATGTTTGTCAAATCCGTGAAGTATGTAGCATGTACGGAAATTGGAATGTCACTGTGAGGGAAACTATGTAAATTACATTTCTATTGGGAAGTACTTGCTCCACGAGAATTTTTTCGAATCTGCCTCATTTTAAAAACTGGCATTAGGAAAATCTTTTGAAATATGGGAAAGTGCTTCAAAGTGTCAATATGGCATTTATGGTGGATGAATGTTCGGTAATCGTTATGCTACCAACTCTGTAGTGAATGTTTGTCGAATCCGTGATGCATGTAACGTGTTCAGAGCACGGAATGTCACGGTGATTAAAACTAGGTAAATTACATATCTTTTGTGTATAACTCACTCCAAAAGCATTTTTCGGCCAAATCTGCCTCATTTTCTAAACTGGCGTTAAAACTAACCTGTGAAATCTGAGAAAATTCTTCAAAGTGCCAGTAAGCCTTGTATGGTGGATGAAAGTGCTGTAATCCACATGCTAACAACTATGTAGTGAATATTTGTCGAATCTGAGATGCATGTAGCGTGTTCAGAACACGGAATTTCACGGTGAGCGAATCCAGGTAAATTACATGTCTATAGGTTAGAACCTGCTCCAAGAGGTTTTTGCCGTGAAATCTGCCTCATTTTCGAAACTGGCGTTTTGAAAGCTCTGTGAAATCAGAGAAAAAGCTTCTAAGCATCAATATGCCTTTTATTGTGATGAAAGTCCTGTCATCCTCATGCAAACAACTCTAAAGTTTATTTTTGTCGAATATTTTCTGCATGTGGTGTGTTCGGTACACGTAATTTCACAGCGGGGGAATCTATGTAATTTACGTACCTATTGGGTAGAACACGCTCCAAAAGTTTTTTCCTTTAAAAACTGCCTGATTTTTGAAACTGCTATTAGGAAAAAGCTGTGAACTCAGATTTAATATTTCTATGTGTCAATATGCCTTGTATGGTGGATGAAAGATCTGTAATACACATGTACATAACTCATTAAAAATGTTTCTCCAATCCTTGATGTATGTAGCCTGTTTGGAACACGGTCTTTCTCGGTGAGGGAAGCTATGTAAATTACATATCTATTGGTTAGAACACTCTCCAGGAGAGTTTTACTGAAAAATCTGCCTCAGATTCGAAACTGGTGTTATGAAAACGCTGTGAAATCAGAGTAAATTCTTTAAGGTGACAATATGTCTTCAATGGTTTATTAAAGATCGGTAATAAACATGCTCACAACTCAGCAGTTAATATTTGTTGAATCCTTGTTGCATGAACCGTTTTTTAGGAACACGGAATGTTACGGTGATGGTATCTATGAAAATGAGATGTCTATTGGATGGAACATGCAACAAGAGGATTTTTCTGGGGAAACTGCCTGATTTTCGAAACTGACCTTAGGAAAATTCTGCGAAATGTGAGTAAATGTTTCTAGGTGAAAACATGTCTTGTAAGGTGGATGAAATTTGATAATCCACATGCTCACACTCATTAAAGAATGATTGTCGAAAGCTTGATGCATGTAAAATGTTCAGAACACGGAATGTCACGGTGAGTGAACTACTTAAATTACATATCTTTTGGGTAGAACTCGCTCCAAGAGCATTTTTCTGTAAAATCAGCCTCATTTTCCAAACTGGAGTTAGGAAAACCTGAGAAATCTGAGAAAATGCTTCTAAGTGTGAATATGCCTTGAATGGGGAATTTAAGTGTGTTAAACCACGTAACCAACTATGAAGGGAATACTTTTCGAAACCGTGACTTATTTAGCGTGTTTGGAACACGGAAATTCACGGCAATGAAACTATGTAAATTAAAATTCTATTGGGTAGAACTAGCTTGAATAGAATTTTTCTGTGCAAAATGCATGATTTTCGAATTTGACGTTTTGATAAAACTGTGAAATGAGAGTAAATACTTGTAGGTGTATATATGCCTTGTATGGTGGATGTAGGATTGGTAATCCAAATGCTAACATCTCTGTAGTGTATATTTGACGAATCAGAGATACATGAAATGTGTTCGGACCCCAAAGATCATGATGAGCACATCTATGTAAATTACCTGTCTATTGGGTAGAACTCGCTCCAAGAGCATTTTTCTGCAAAATCTGCCTCATTTTCAAATCTGGCATTAGGAAAAATCTTCAAAATATGAGAAAATGCTTCTAAGTGTCAATATGACTTGATTGGTGGATGAAAGTCCGGTAATCCACACGTTAACAAGAGTGTAGTAAATATTTTTCAAACCGTGATTCATGTAGCGCGTTCGAAAAACAGAATTTCACGGTAATGAAACAATGTAAATGAGAATTCTATTGGGTAGAACTAGCTAGAATAGAATATTTCAGCGAAAATTGCTTAATTCTCGAATGTGATGTTTGGATAAAGCTGCGAAAAGGGAGAAAATAGTTGTAGCTGTAAAGATGCCTTTATTTTGGAAGAAAGTTCGGTAATCCATATTTTCACAACATATTAAAGAATCTTTATTCTAATCCGTGATGCATGTACGATGATCGGAACGTGGAATTTCACGGTGATTGAAACAATGTAAACTACTTGTCTATTCGGTAGAAATCACTTCAAGAGGATTTTTCTGTGAAAACTGCATCATTTTTGAAACTGGCGCTTGGAAAACGCTGCAAAATCTGAGAAAATACTTCTAAGTATCAATATTCAAAGTTTTGTGATGAAAGTTTGGTAATCCACATGCTAACAAATCTGTAGTGAATATTTGTCGAATCCGTTATGCATGTAGAATGTTTGGAACACGGAATGTCACGGAGAAGAAATTTATGTAAATTACATTTCCCTGGTTTAGAAATCGCTCCAAGAGATTTTTCCTGAGATAACAGCCTGATTTTTGAAACTGGCATTAAGAAAAGGCTGCAAATTCCGAGTTAATGTTTCTAGGTTGAAATATGCCTTGTAGGGTGGATGAAAGTTCTGTAATACACATGTACATAACTCATTAAAAATGTTTGTCAAATCCGTGAAGTATGTAGCATGTACGGAAATTGGAATGTCACTGTGAGGGAAACTATGTAAATTACATTTCTATTGGGAAGTACTTGCTCCACGAGAATTTTTTCGAATCTGCCTCATTTTAAAAACTGGCATTAGGAAAATCTTTTGAAATATGGGAAAGTGCTTCAAAGTGTCAATATGGCATTTATGGTGGATGAATGTTCGGTAATCGTTATGCTACCAACTCTGTAGTGAATGTTTGTCGAATCCGTGATGCATGTAACGTGTTCAGAGCACGGAATGTCACGGTGATTAAAACTAGGTAAATTACATATCTTTTGTGTATAACTCACTCCAAAAGCATTTTTCGGCCAAATCTGCCTCATTTTCTAAACTGGCGTTAAAACTAACCTGTGAAATCTGAGAAAATTCTTCAAAGTGCCAGTAAGCCTTGTATGGTGGATGAAAGTGCTGTAATCCACATGCTAACAACTATGTAGTGAATATTTGTCGAATCTGAGATGCATGTAGCGTGTTCAGAACACGGAATTTCACGGTGAGCGAATCCAGGTAAATTACATGTCTATAGGTTAGAACCTGCTCCAAGAGGTTTTTGCCGTGAAATCTGCCTCATTTTCGAAACTGGCGTTTTGAAAGCTCTGTGAAATCAGAGAAAAAGCTTCTAAGCATCAATATGCCTTTTATTGTGATGAAAGTCCTGTCATCCTCATGCAAACAACTCTAAAGTTTATTTTTGTCGAATATTTTCTGCATGTGGTGTGTTCGGTACACGTAATTTCACAGCGGGGGAATCTATGTAATTTACGTACCTATTGGGTAGAACACGCTCCAAAAGTTTTTTCCTTTAAAAACTGCCTGATTTTTGAAACTGCTATTAGGAAAAAGCTGTGAACTCAGATTTAATATTTCTATGTGTCAATATGCCTTGTATGGTGGATGAAAGATCTGTAATACACATGTACATAACTCATTAAAAATGTTTCTCCAATCCTTGATGTATGTAGCCTGTTTGGAACACGGTCTTTCTCGGTGAGGGAAGCTATGTAAATTACATATCTATTGGTTAGAACACTCTCCAGGAGAGTTTTACTGAAAAATCTGCCTCAGATTCGAAACTGGTGTTATGAAAACGCTGTGAAATCAGAGTAAATTCTTTAAGGTGACAATATGTCTTCAATGGTTTATTAAAGATCGGTAATAAACATGCTAACAACTCAGCAGTTAATATTTGTTGAATCCTTGTTGCATGAACCGTTTTTTAGGAACACGGAATGTTACGGTGATGGTATCTATGAAAATGAGATGTCTATTGGATGGAACATGCAACAAGAGGATTTTTCTGGGGAAACTGCCTGATTTTCGAAACTGACCTTAGGAAAATTCTGCGAAATGTGAGTAAATGTTTCTAGGTGAAAACATGTCTTGTAAGGTGGATGAAATTTGATAATCCACATGCTCACACTCATTAAAGAATGATTGTCGAAAGCTTGATGCATGTAAAATGTTCAGAACACGGAATGTCACGGTGAGTGAACTACTTAAATTACATATCTTTTGGGTAGAACTCGCTCCAAGAGCATTTTTCTGTAAAATCAGCCTCATTTTCCAAACTGGAGTTAGGAAAACCTGAGAAATCTGAGAAAATGCTTCTAAGTGTGAATATGCCTTGAAAGGGGAATTTAAGGCTGTTAAACCACGTAACCAACTATGAAGGGAATACTTTTCGAAACCGTGACTTATTTAGCGTGTTTGGAACACGGAAATTCACGGCAATGAAACTATGTAAATTAAAATTCTATTGGGTAGAACTAGCTTGAATAGAATTTTTCTGTGCAAAATGCATGATTTTCGAATTTGACGTTTTGATAAAACTGTGAAATGAGAGTAAATACTTGTAGGTGTATATATGCCTTGTATGGTGGATGTAGGATTGGTAATCCAAATGCTAACATCTCTGTAGTGTATATTTGACGAATCAGAGATACATGAAATGTGTTCGGACCCCAAAGATCATGATGAGCACATCTATGTAAATTACCTGTCTATTGGGTAGAACTCGCTCCAAGAGCATTTTTCTGCAAAATCTGCCTCATTTTCAAATCTGGCATTAGGAAAAATCTTCGAAATATGAGAAAATGCTTCTAAGTGTCAATATGACTTGATTGGTGGATGAAAGTCCGGTAATCCACACGTTAACAAGAGTGTAGTAAATATTTTTCAAACCGTGATTCATGTAGCGCGTTCGAAAAACAGAATTTCACGGTAATGAAACAATGTAAATGAGAATTCTATTGGGTAGAACTAGCTAGAATAGAATATTTCAGCGAAAATTGCTTAATTCTCGAATGTGATGTTTGGATAAAGCTGCGAAAAGGGAGAAAATAGTTGTAGCTGTAAAGATGCCTTTATTTTGGAAGAAAGTTCGGTAATCCATATTTTCACAACATATTAAAGAATCTTTATTCTAATCCGTGATGCATGTACGATGATCGGAACGTGGAATTTCACGGTGATTGAAACAATGTAAACTACTTGTCTATTCGGTAGAAATCACTTCAAGAGGATTTTTCTGTGAAAACTGCATCATTTTTGAAACTGGCGCTTGGAGAACGCTGCAAAATCTGAGAAAATACTTCTAAGTATCAATATTCAAAGTTTTGTGATGAAAGTTTGGTAATCCACATGCTAACAAATCTGTAGTGAATATTTGTCGAATCCGTTATGCATGTAGAATGTTTGGAACACGGAATGTCACGGAGAAGAAATTTATGTAAATTACATTTCCCTGGTTTAGAAATCGCTCCAAGAGATTTTTCCTGAGATAACAGCCTGATTTTTGAAACTGGCATTAAGAAAAGGCTGCAAATTCCGAGTTAATGTTTCTAGGTTGAAATATGCCTTGTAGGGTGGATGAAAGTTCTGTAATACACATGTACATAACTCATTAAAAATGTTTGTCAAATCCGTGAAGTATGTAGCATGTACGGAAATTGGAATGTCACTGTGAGGGAAACTATGTAAATTACATTTCTATTGGGAAGTACTTGCTCCACGAGAATTTTTTCGAATCTGCCTCATTTTAAAAACTGGCATTAGGAAAATCTTTTGAAATATGGGAAAGTGCTTCAAAGTGTCAATATGGCATTTATGGTGGATGAATGTTCGGTAATCGTTATGCTACCAACTCTGTAGTGAATGTTTGTCGAATCCGTGATGCATGTAACGTGTTCAGAGCACGGAATGTCACGGTGATTAAAACTAGGTAAATTACATATCTTTTGTGTATAACTCACTCCAAAAGCATTTTTCGGCCAAATCTGCCTCATTTTCTAAACTGGCGTTAAAACTAACCTGTGAAATCTGAGAAAATTCTTCAAAGTGCCAGTAAGCCTTGTATGGTGGATGAAAGTGCTGTAATCCACATGCTAACAACTATGTAGTGAATATTTGTCGAATCTGAGATGCATGTAGCGTGTTCAGAACACGGAATTTCACGGTGAGCGAATCCAGGTAAATTACATGTCTATAGGTTAGAACCTGCTCCAAGAGGTTTTTGCCGTGAAATCTGCCTCATTTTCGAAACTGGCGTTTTGAAAGCTCTGTGAAATCAGAGAAAAAGCTTCTAAGCATCAATATGCCTTTTATTGTGATGAAAGTCCTGTCATCCTCATGCAAACAACTCTAAAGTTTATTTTTGTCGAATATTTTCTGCATGTGGTGTGTTCGGTACACGTAATTTCACAGCGGGGGAATCTATGTAATTTACGTACCTATTGGGTAGAACACGCTCCAAAAGTTTTTTCCTTTAAAAACTGCCTGATTTTTGAAACTGCTATTAGGAAAAAGCTGTGAACTCAGATTTAATATTTCTATGTGTCAATATGCCTTGTATGGTGGATGAAAGATCTGTAATACACATGTACATAACTCATTAAAAATGTTTCTCCAATCCTTGATGTATGTAGCCTGTTTGGAACACGGTCTTTCTCGGTGAGGGAAGCTATGTAAATTACATATCTATTGGTTAGAACACTCTCCAGGAGAGTTTTACTGAAAAATCTGCCTCAGATTCGAAACTGGTGTTATGAAAACGCTGTGAAATCAGAGTAAATTCTTTAAGGTGACAATATGTCTTCAATGGTTTATTAAAGATCGGTAATAAACATGCTAACAACTCAGCAGTTAATATTTGTTGAATCCTTGTTGCATGAACCGTTTTTTAGGAACACGGAATGTTACGGTGATGGTATCTATGAAAATGAGATGTCTATTGGATGGAACATGCAACAAGAGGATTTTTCTGGGGAAACTGCCTGATTTTCGAAACTGACCTTAGGAAAATTCTGCGAAATGTGAGTAAATGTTTCTAGGTGAAAACATGTCTTGTAAGGTGGATGAAATTTGATAATCCACATGCTCACACTCATTAAAGAATGATTGTCGAAAGCTTGATGCATGTAAAATGTTCAGAACACGGAATGTCACGGTGAGTGAACTACTTAAATTACATATCTTTTGGGTAGAACTCGCTCCAAGAGCATTTTTCTGTAAAATCAGCCTCATTTTCCAAACTGGAGTTAGAAGCATTTTCTCAGATTTCTCAGGTTTTCCTAAGTGTGAATATGCCTTGAAAGGGGAATTTAAGGCTGTTAAACCACGTAACCAACTATGAAGGGAATACTTTTCGAAACCGTGACTTATTTAGCGTGTTTGGAACACGGAAATTCACGGCAATGAAACTATGTAAATTAAAATTCTATTGGGTAGAACTAGCTTGAATAGAATTTTTCTGTGCAAAATGCATGATTTTCGAATTTGACGTTTTGATAAAACTGTGAAATGAGAGTAAATACTTGTAGGTGTATATATGCCTTGTATGGTGGATGTAGGATTGGTAATCCAAATGCTAACATCTCTGTAGTGTATATTTGACGAATCAGAGATACATGAAATGTGTTCGGACCCCAAAGATCATGATGAGCACATCTGTGTAAATTACCTGTCTATTGGGTAGAACTCGCTCCAAGAGCATTTTTCTGCAAAATCTGCCTCATTTTCAAATCTGGCATTAGGAAAAATCTTCGAAATATGAGAAAATGCTTCTAAGTGTCAATATGACTTGATTGGTGGATGAAAGTCCGGTAATCCACACGTTAACAAGAGTGTAGTAAATATTTTTCAAACCGTGATTCATGTAGCGCGTTCGAAAAACAGAATTTCACGGTAATGAAACAATGTAAATGAGAATTCTATTGGGTAGAACTAGCTAGAATAGAATATTTCAGCGAAAATTGCTTAATTCTCGAATGTGATGTTTGGATAAAGCTGCGAAAAGGGAGAAAATAGTTGTAGCTGTAAAGATGCCTTTATTTTGGAAGAAAGTTCGGTAATCCATATTTTCACAACATATTAAAGAATCTTTATTCTAATCCGTGATGCATGTACGATGATCGGAACGTGGAATTTCACGGTGATTGAAACAATGTAAACTACTTGTCTATTCGGTAGAAATCACTTCAAGAGGATTTTTCTGTGAAAACTGCATCATTTTTGAAACTGGCGCTTGGAAAACGCTGCAAAATCTGAGAAAATACTTCTAAGTATCAATATTCAAAGTTTTGTGATGAAAGTTTGGTAATCCACATGCTAACAAATCTGTAGTGAATATTTGTCGAATCCGTTATGCATGTAGAATGTTTGGAACACGGAATGTCACGGAGAAGAAATTTATGTAAATTACATTTCCCTGGTTTAGAAATCGCTCCAAGAGATTTTTCCTGAGATAACAGCCTGATTTTTGAAACTGGCATTAAGAAAAGGCTGCAAATTCCGAGTTAATGTTTCTAGGTTGAAATATGCCTTGTAGGGTGGATGAAAGTTCTGTAATACACATGTACATAACTCATTAAAAATGTTTGTCAAATCCGTGAAGTATGTAGCATGTACGGAAATTGGAATGTCACTGTGAGGGAAACTATGTAAATTACATTTCTATTGGGAAGTACTTGCTCCACGAGAATTTTTTCGAATCTGCCTCATTTTAAAAACTGGCATTAGGAAAATCTTTTGAAATATGGGAAAGTGCTTCAAAGTGTCAATATGGCATTTATGGTGGATGAATGTTCGGTAATCGTTATGCTACCAACTCTGTAGTGAATGTTTGTCGAATCCGTGATGCATGTAACGTGTTCAGAGCACGGAATGTCACGGTGATTAAAACTAGGTAAATTACATATCTTTTGTGTATAACTCACTCCAAAAGCATTTTTCGGCCAAATCTGCCTCATTTTCTAAACTGGCGTTAAAACTAACCTGTGAAATCTGAGAAAATTCTTCAAAGTGCCAGTAAGCCTTGTATGGTGGATGAAAGTGCTGTAATCCACATGCTAACAACTATGTAGTGAATATTTGTCGAATCTGAGATGCATGTAGCGTGTTCAGAACACGGAATTTCACGGTGAGCGAATCCAGGTAAATTACATGTCTATAGGTTAGAACCTGCTCCAAGAGGTTTTTGCCGTGAAATCTGCCTCATTTTCGAAACTGGCGTTTTGAAAGCTCTGTGAAATCAGAGAAAAAGCTTCTAAGCATCAATATGCCTTTTATTGTGATGAAAGTCCTGTCATCCTCATGCAAACAACTCTAAAGTTTATTTTTGTCGAATATTTTCTGCATGTGGTGTGTTCGGTACACGTAATTTCACAGCGGGGGAATCTATGTAATTTACGTACCTATTGGGTAGAACACGCTCCAAAAGTTTTTTCCTTTAAAAACTGCCTGATTTTTGAAACTGCTATTAGGAAAAAGCTGTGAACTCAGATTTAATATTTCTATGTGTCAATATGCCTTGTATGGTGGATGAAAGATCTGTAATACACATGTACATAACTCATTAAAAATGTTTCTCCAATCCTTGATGTATGTAGCCTGTTTGGAACACGGTCTTTCTCGGTGAGGGAAGCTATGTAAATTACATATCTATTGGTTAGAACACTCTCCAGGAGAGTTTTACTGAAAAATCTGCCTCAGATTCGAAACTGGTGTTATGAAAACGCTGTGAAATCAGAGTAAATTCTTTAAGGTGACAATATGTCTTCAATGGTTTATTAAAGATCGGTAATAAACATGCTCACAACTCAGCAGTTAATATTTGTTGAATCCTTGTTGCATGAACCGTTTTTTAGGAACACGGAATGTTACGGTGATGGTATCTATGAAAATGAGATGTCTATTGGATGGAACATGCAACAAGAGGATTTTTCTGGGGAAACTGCCTGATTTTCGAAACTGACCTTAGGAAAATTCTGCGAAATGTGAGTAAATGTTTCTAGGTGAAAACATGTCTTGTAAGGTGGATGAAATTTGATAATCCACATGCTCACACTCATTAAAGAATGATTGTCGAAAGCTTGATGCATGTAAAATGTTCAGAACACGGAATGTCACGGTGAGTGAACTACTTAAATTACATATCTTTTGGGTAGAACTCGCTCCAAGAGCATTTTTCTGTAAAATCCGCCTCATTTTCCAAACTGGAGTTAGGAAAACCTGAGAAATCTGAGAAAATGCTTCTAAGTGTGAATATGCCTTGAAAGGGGAATTTAAGGCTGTTAAACCACGTAACCAACTATGAAGGGAATACTTTTCGAAACCGTGACTTATTTAGCGTGTTTGGAACACGGAAATTCACGGCAATGAAACTATGTAAATTAAAATTCTATTGGGTAGAACTAGCTTGAATAGAATTTTTCTGTGCAAAATGCATGATTTTCGAATTTGACGTTTTGATAAAACTGTGAAATGAGAGTAAATACTTGTAGGTGTATATATGCCTTGTATGGTGGATGTAGGATTGGTAATCCAAATGCTAACATCTCTGTAGTGTATATTTGACGAATCAGAGATACATGAAATGTGTTCGGACCCCAAAGATCATGATGAGCACATCTGTGTAAATTACCTGTCTATTGGGTAGAACTCGCTCCAAGAGCATTTTTCTGCAAAATCTGCCTCATTTTCAAATCTGGCATTAGGAAAAATCTTCGAAATATGAGAAAATGCTTCTAAGTGTCAATATGACTTGATTGGTGGATGAAAGTCCGGTAATCCACACGTTAACAAGAGTGTAGTAAATATTTTTCAAACCGTGATTCATGTAGCGCGTTCGAAAAACAGAATTTCACGGTAATGAAACAATGTAAATGAGAATTCTATTGGGTAGAACTAGCTAGAATAGAATATTTCAGCGAAAATTGCTTAATTCTCGAATGTGATGTTTGGATAAAGCTGCGAAAAGGGAGAAAATAGTTGTAGCTGTAAAGATGCCTTTATTTTGGAAGAAAGTTCGGTAATCCATATTTTCACAACATATTAAAGAATCTTTATTCTAATCCGTGATGCATGTACGATGATCGGAACGTGGAATTTCACGGTGATTGAAACAATGTAAACTACTTGTCTATTCGGTAGAAATCACTTCAAGAGGATTTTTCTGTGAAAACTGCATCATTTTTGAAACTGGCGCTTGGAGAACGCTGCAAAATCTGAGAAAATACTTCTAAGTATCAATATTCAAAGTTTTGTGATGAAAGTTTGGTAATCCACATGCTAACAAATCTGTAGTGAATATTTGTCGAATCCGTTATGCATGTAGAATGTTTGGAACACGGAATGTCACGGAGAAGAAATTTATGTAAATTACATTTCCCTGGTTTAGAAATCGCTCCAAGAGATTTTTCCTGAGATAACAGCCTGATTTTTGAAACTGGCATTAAGAAAAGGCTGCAAATTCCGAGTTAATGTTTCTAGGTTGAAATATGCCTTGTAGGGTGGATGAAAGTTCTGTAATACACATGTACATAACTCATTAAAAATGTTTGTCAAATCCGTGAAGTATGTAGCATGTACGGAAATTGGAATGTCACTGTGAGGGAAACTATGTAAATTACATTTCTATTGGGAAGTACTTGCTCCACGAGAATTTTTTCGAATCTGCCTCATTTTAAAAACTGGCATTAGGAAAATCTTTTGAAATATGGGAAAGTGCTTCAAAGTGTCAATATGGCATTTATGGTGGATGAATGTTCGGTAATCGTTATGCTACCAACTCTGTAGTGAATGTTTGTCGAATCCGTGATGCATGTAACGTGTTCAGAGCACGGAATGTCACGGTGATTAAAACTAGGTAAATTACATATCTTTTGTGTATAACTCACTCCAAAAGCATTTTTCGGCCAAATCTGCCTCATTTTCTAAACTGGCGTTAAAACTAACCTGTGAAATCTGAGAAAATTCTTCAAAGTGCCAGTAAGCCTTGTATGGTGGATGAAAGTGCTGTAATCCACATGCTAACAACTATGTAGTGAATATTTGTCGAATCTGAGATGCATGTAGCGTGTTCAGAACACGGAATTTCACGGTGAGCGAATCCAGGTAAATTACATGTCTATAGGTTAGAACCTGCTCCAAGAGGTTTTTGCCGTGAAATCTGCCTCATTTTCGAAACTGGCGTTTTGAAAGCTCTGTGAAATCAGAGAAAAAGCTTCTAAGCATCAATATGCCTTTTATTGTGATGAAAGTCCTGTCATCCTCATGCAAACAACTCTAAAGTTTATTTTTGTCGAATATTTTCTGCATGTGGTGTGTTCGGTACACGTAATTTCACAGCGGGGGAATCTATGTAATTTACGTACCTATTGGGTAGAACACGCTCCAAAAGTTTTTTCCTTTAAAAACTGCCTGATTTTTGAAACTGCTATTAGGAAAAAGCTGTGAACTCAGATTTAATATTTCTATGTGTCAATATGCCTTGTATGGTGGATGAAAGATCTGTAATACACATGTACATAACTCATTAAAAATGTTTCTCCAATCCTTGATGTATGTAGCCTGTTTGGAACACGGTCTTTCTCGGTGAGGGAAGCTATGTAAATTACATATCTATTGGTTAGAACACTCTCCAGGAGAGTTTTACTGAAAAATCTGCCTCAGATTCGAAACTGGTGTTATGAAAACGCTGTGAAATCAGAGTAAATTCTTTAAGGTGACAATATGTCTTCAATGGTTTATTAAAGATCGGTAATAAACATGCTAACAACTCAGCAGTTAATATTTGTTGAATCCTTGTTGCATGAACCGTTTTTTAGGAACACGGAATGTTACGGTGATGGTATCTATGAAAATGAGATGTCTATTGGATGGAACATGCAACAAGAGGATTTTTCTGGGGAAACTGCCTGATTTTCGAAACTGACCTTAGGAAAATTCTGCGAAATGTGAGTAAATGTTTCTAGGTGAAAACATGTCTTGTAAGGTGGATGAAATTTGATAATCCACATGCTCACACTCATTAAAGAATGATTGTCGAAAGCTTGATGCATGTAAAATGTTCAGAACACGGAATGTCACGGTGAGTGAACTACTTAAATTACATATCTTTTGGGTAGAACTCGCTCCAAGAGCATTTTTCTGTAAAATCCGCCTCATTTTCCAAACTGGAGTTAGGAAAACCTGAGAAATCTGAGAAAATGCTTCTAAGTGTGAATATGCCTTGAAAGGGGAATTTAAGGCTGTTAAACCACGTAACCAACTATGAAGGGAATACTTTTCGAAACCGTGACTTATTTAGCGTGTTTGGAACACGGAAATTCACGGCAATGAAACTATGTAAATTAAAATTCTATTGGGTAGAACTAGCTTGAATAGAATTTTTCTGTGCAAAATGCATGATTTTCGAATTTGACGTTTTGATAAAACTGTGAAATGAGAGTAAATACTTGTAGGTGTATATATGCCTTGTATGGTGGATGTAGGATTGGTAATCCAAATGCTAACATCTCTGTAGTGTATATTTGACGAATCAGAGATACATGAAATGTGTTCGGACCCCAAAGATCATGATGAGCACATCTGTGTAAATTACCTGTCTATTGGGTAGAACTCGCTCCAAGAGCATTTTTCTGCAAAATCTGCCTCATTTTCAAATCTGGCATTAGGAAAAATCTTCGAAATATGAGAAAATGCTTCTAAGTGTCAATATGACTTGATTGGTGGATGAAAGTCCGGTAATCCACACGTTAACAAGAGTGTAGTAAATATTTTTCAAACCGTGATTCATGTAGCGCGTTCGAAAAACAGAATTTCACGGTAATGAAACAATGTAAATGAGAATTCTATTGGGTAGAACTAGCTAGAATAGAATATTTCAGCGAAAATTGCTTAATTCTCGAATGTGATGTTTGGATAAAGCTGCGAAAAGGGAGAAAATAGTTGTAGCTGTAAAGATGCCTTTATTTTGGAAGAAAGTTCGGTAATCCATATTTTCACAACATATTAAAGAATCTTTATTCTAATCCGTGATGCATGTACGATGATCGGAACGTGGAATTTCACGGTGATTGAAACAATGTAAACTACTTGTCTATTCGGTAGAAATCACTTCAAGAGGATTTTTCTGTGAAAACTGCATCATTTTTGAAACTGGCGCTTGGAGAACGCTGCAAAATCTGAGAAAATACTTCTAAGTATCAATATTCAAAGTTTTGTGATGAAAGTTTGGTAATCCACATGCTAACAAATCTGTAGTGAATATTTGTCGAATCCGTTATGCATGTAGAATGTTTGGAACACGGAATGTCACGGAGAAGAAATTTATGTAAATTACATTTCCCTGGTTTAGAAATCGCTCCAAGAGATTTTTCCTGAGATAACAGCCTGATTTTTGAAACTGGCATTAAGAAAAGGCTGCAAATTCCGAGTTAATGTTTCTAGGTTGAAATATGCCTTGTAGGGTGGATGAAAGTTCTGTAATACACATGTACATAACTCATTAAAAATGTTTGTCAAATCCGTGAAGTATGTAGCATGTACGGAAATTGGAATGTCACTGTGAGGGAAACTATGTAAATTACATTTCTATTGGGAAGTACTTGCTCCACGAGAATTTTTTCGAATCTGCCTCATTTTAAAAACTGGCATTAGGAAAATCTTTTGAAATATGGGAAAGTGCTTCAAAGTGTCAATATGGCATTTATGGTGGATGAATGTTCGGTAATCGTTATGCTACCAACTCTGTAGTGAATGTTTGTCGAATCCGTGATGCATGTAACGTGTTCAGAGCACGGAATGTCACGGTGATTAAAACTAGGTAAATTACATATCTTTTGTGTATAACTCACTCCAAAAGCATTTTTCGGCCAAATCTGCCTCATTTTCTAAACTGGCGTTAAAACTAACCTGTGAAATCTGAGAAAATTCTTCAAAGTGCCAGTAAGCCTTGTATGGTGGATGAAAGTGCTGTAATCCACATGCTAACAACTATGTAGTGAATATTTGTCGAATCTGAGATGCATGTAGCGTGTTCAGAACACGGAATTTCACGGTGAGCGAATCCAGGTAAATTACATGTCTATAGGTTAGAACCTGCTCCAAGAGGTTTTTGCCGTGAAATCTGCCTCATTTTCGAAACTGGCGTTTTGAAAGCTCTGTGAAATCAGAGAAAAAGCTTCTAAGCATCAATATGCCTTTTATTGTGATGAAAGTCCTGTCATCCTCATGCAAACAACTCTAAAGTTTATTTTTGTCGAATATTTTCTGCATGTGGTGTGTTCGGTACACGTAATTTCACAGCGGGGGAATCTATGTAATTTACGTACCTATTGGGTAGAACACGCTCCAAAAGTTTTTTCCTTTAAAAACTGCCTGATTTTTGAAACTGCTATTAGGAAAAAGCTGTGAACTCAGATTTAATATTTCTATGTGTCAATATGCCTTGTATGGTGGATGAAAGATCTGTAATACACATGTACATAACTCATTAAAAATGTTTCTCCAATCCTTGATGTATGTAGCCTGTTTGGAACACGGTCTTTCTCGGTGAGGGAAGCTATGTAAATTACATATCTATTGGTTAGAACACTCTCCAGGAGAGTTTTACTGAAAAATCTGCCTCAGATTCGAAACTGGTGTTATGAAAACGCTGTGAAATCAGAGTAAATTCTTTAAGGTGACAATATGTCTTCAATGGTTTATTAAAGATCGGTAATAAACATGCTCACAACTCAGCAGTTAATATTTGTTGAATCCTTGTTGCATGAACCGTTTTTTAGGAACACGGAATGTTACGGTGATGGTATCTATGAAAATGAGATGTCTATTGGATGGAACATGCAACAAGAGGATTTTTCTGGGGAAACTGCCTGATTTTCGAAACTGACCTTAGGAAAATTCTGCGAAATGTGAGTAAATGTTTCTAGGTGAAAACATGTCTTGTAAGGTGGATGAAATTTGATAATCCACATGCTCACACTCATTAAAGAATGATTGTCGAAAGCTTGATGCATGTAAAATGTTCAGAACACGGAATGTCACGGTGAGTGAACTACTTAAATTACATATCTTTTGGGTAGAACTCGCTCCAAGAGCATTTTTCTGTAAAATCCGCCTCATTTTCCAAACTGGAGTTAGGAAAACCTGAGAAATCTGAGAAAATGCTTCTAAGTGTGAATATGCCTTGAAAGGGGAATTTAAGGCTGTTAAACCACGTAACCAACTATGAAGGGAATACTTTTCGAAACCGTGACTTATTTAGCGTGTTTGGAACACGGAAATTCACGGCAATGAAACTATGTAAATTAAAATTCTATTGGGTAGAACTAGCTTGAATAGAATTTTTCTGTGCAAAATGCATGATTTTCGAATTTGACGTTTTGATAAAACTGTGAAATGAGAGTAAATACTTGTAGGTGTATATATGCCTTGTATGGTGGATGTAGGATTGGTAATCCAAATGCTAACATCTCTGTAGTGTATATTTGACGAATCAGAGATACATGAAATGTGTTCGGACCCCAAAGATCATGATGAGCACATCTGTGTAAATTACCTGTCTATTGGGTAGAACTCGCTCCAAGAGCATTTTTCTGCAAAATCTGCCTCATTTTCAAATCTGGCATTAGGAAAAATCTTCGAAATATGAGAAAATGCTTCTAAGTGTCAATATGACTTGATTGGTGGATGAAAGTCCGGTAATCCACACGTTAACAAGAGTGTAGTAAATATTTTTCAAACCGTGATTCATGTAGCGCGTTCGAAAAACAGAATTTCACGGTAATGAAACAATGTAAATGAGAATTCTATTGGGTAGAACTAGCTAGAATAGAATATTTCAGCGAAAATTGCTTAATTCTCGAATGTGATGTTTGGATAAAGCTGCGAAAAGGGAGAAAATAGTTGTAGCTGTAAAGATGCCTTTATTTTGGAAGAAAGTTCGGTAATCCATATTTTCACAACATATTAAAGAATCTTTATTCTAATCCGTGATGCATGTACGATGATCGGAACGTGGAATTTCACGGTGATTGAAACAATGTAAACTACTTGTCTATTCGGTAGAAATCACTTCAAGAGGATTTTTCTGTGAAAACTGCATCATTTTTGAAACTGGCGCTTGGAGAACGCTGCAAAATCTGAGAAAATACTTCTAAGTATCAATATTCAAAGTTTTGTGATGAAAGTTTGGTAATCCACATGCTAACAAATCTGTAGTGAATATTTGTCGAATCCGTTATGCATGTAGAATGTTTGGAACACGGAATGTCACGGAGAAGAAATTTATGTAAATTACATTTCCCTGGTTTAGAAATCGCTCCAAGAGATTTTTCCTGAGATAACAGCCTGATTTTTGAAACTGGCATTAAGAAAAGGCTGCAAATTCCGAGTTAATGTTTCTAGGTTGAAATAGGCCTTGTAGGGTGGATGAAAGTTCTGTAATACACATGTACATAACTCATTAAAAATGTTTGTCAAATCCGTGAAGTATGTAGCATGTACGGAAATTGGAATGTCACTGTGAGGGAAACTATGTAAATTACATTTCTATTGGGAAGTACTTGCTCCACGAGAATTTTTTCGAATCTGCCTCATTTTAAAAACTGGCATTAGGAAAATCTTTTGAAATATGGGAAAGTGCTTCAAAGTGTCAATATGGCATTTATGGTGGATGAATGTTCGGTAATCGTTATGCTACCAACTCTGTAGTGAATGTTTGTCGAATCCGTGATGCATGTAACGTGTTCAGAGCACGGAATGTCACGGTGATTAAAACTAGGTAAATTACATATCTTTTGTGTATAACTCACTCCAAAAGCATTTTTCGGCCAAATCTGCCTCATTTTCTAAACTGGCGTTAAAACTAACCTGTGAAATCTGAGAAAATTCTTCAAAGTGCCAGTAAGCCTTGTATGGTGGATGAAAGTGCTGTAATCCACATGCTAACAACTATGTAGTGAATATTTGTCGAATCTGAGATGCATGTAGCGTGTTCAGAACACGGAATTTCACGGTGAGCGAATCCAGGTAAATTACATGTCTATAGGTTAGAACCTGCTCCAAGAGGTTTTTGCCGTGAAATCTGCCTCAGTTTCGAAACTGGCGTTTTGAAAGCTCTGTGAAATCAGAGAAAAAGCTTCTAAGCATCAATATGCCTTTTATTGTGATGAAAGTCCTGTCATCCTCATGCAAACAACTCTAAAGTTTATTTTTGTCGAATATTTTCTGCATGTGGTGTGTTCGGTACACGTAATTTCACAGCGGGGGAATCTATGTAATTTACGTACCTATTGGGTAGAACACGCTCCAAAAGTTTTTTCCTTTAAAAACTGCCTGATTTTTGAAACTGCTATTAGGAAAAAGCTGTGAACTCAGATTTAATATTTCTATGTGTCAATATGCCTTGTATGGTGGATGAAAGATCTGTAATACACATGTACATAACTCATTAAAAATGTTTCTCCAATCCTTGATGTATGTAGCCTGTTTGGAACACGGTCTTTCTCGGTGAGGGAAGCTATGTAAATTACATATCTATTGGTTAGAACACTCTCCAGGAGAGTTTTACTGAAAAATCTGCCTCAGATTCGAAACTGGTGTTATGAAAACGCTGTGAAATCAGAGTAAATTCTTTAAGGTGACAATATGTCTTCAATGGTTTATTAAAGATCGGTAATAAACATGCTCACAACTCAGCAGTTAATATTTGTTGAATCCTTGTTGCATGAACCGTTTTTTAGGAACACGGAATGTTACGGTGATGGTATCTATGAAAATGAGATGTCTATTGGATGGAACATGCAACAAGAGGATTTTTCTGGGGAAACTGCCTGATTTTCGAAACTGACCTTAGGAAAATTCTGCGAAATGTGAGTAAATGTTTCTAGGTGAAAACATGTCTTGTAAGGTGGATGAAATTTGATAATCCACATGCTCACACTCATTAAAGAATGATTGTCGAAAGCTTGATGCATGTAAAATGTTCAGAACACGGAATGTCACGGTGAGTGAACTACTTAAATTACATATCTTTTGGGTAGAACTCGCTCCAAGAGCATTTTTCTGTAAAATCCGCCTCATTTTCCAAACTGGAGTTAGGAAAACCTGAGAAATCTGAGAAAATGCTTCTAAGTGTGAATATGCCTTGAAAGGGGAATTTAAGGCTGTTAAACCACGTAACCAACTATGAAGGGAATACTTTTCGAAACCGTGACTTATTTAGCGTGTTTGGAACACGGAAATTCACGGCAATGAAACTATGTAAATTAAAATTCTATTGGGTAGAACTAGCTTGAATAGAATTTTTCTGTGCAAAATGCATGATTTTCGAATTTGACGTTTTGATAAAACTGTGAAATGAGAGTAAATACTTGTAGGTGTATATATGCCTTGTATGGTGGATGTAGGATTGGTAATCCAAATGCTAACATCTCTGTAGTGTATATTTGACGAATCAGAGATACATGAAATGTGTTCGGACCCCAAAGATCATGATGAGCACATCTGTGTAAATTACCTGTCTATTGGGTAGAACTCGCTCCAAGAGCATTTTTCTGCAAAATCTGCCTCATTTTCAAATCTGGCATTAGGAAAAATCTTCGAAATATGAGAAAATGCTTCTAAGTGTCAATATGACTTGATTGGTGGATGAAAGTCCGGTAATCCACACGTTAACAAGAGTGTAGTAAATATTTTTCAAACCGTGATTCATGAAGCGCGTTCGAAAAACAGAATTTCACGGTAATGAAACAATGTAAATGAGAATTCTATTGGGTAGAACTAGCTAGAATAGAATATTTCAGCGAAAATTGCTTAATTCTCGAATGTGATGTTTGGATAAAGCTGCGAAAAGGGAGAAAATAGTTGTAGCTGTAAAGATGCCTTTATTTTGGAAGAAAGTTCGGTAATCCATATTTTCACAACATATTAAAGAATCTTTATTCTAATCCGTGATGCATGTACGATGATCGGAACGTGGAATTTCACGGTGATTGAAACAATGTAAACTACTTGTCTATTCGGTAGAAATCACTTCAAGAGGATTTTTCTGTGAAAACTGCATCATTTTTGAAACTGGCGCTTGGAAAACGCTGCAAAATCTGAGAAAATACTTCTAAGTATCAATATTCAAAGTTTTGTGATGAAAGTTTGGTAATCCACATGCTAACAAATCTGTAGTGAATATTTGTCGAATCCGTTATGCATGTAGAATGTTTGGAACACGGAATGTCACGGAGAAGAAATTTATGTAAATTACATTTCCCTGGTTTAGAAATCGCTCCAAGAGATTTTTCCTGAGATAACAGCCTGATTTTTGAAACTGGCATTAAGAAAAGGCTGCAAATTCCGAGTTAATGTTTCTAGGTTGAAATAGGCCTTGTAGGGTGGATGAAAGTTCTGTAATACACATGTACATAACTCATTAAAAATGTTTGTCAAATCCGTGAAGTATGTAGCATGTACGGAAATTGGAATGTCACTGTGAGGGAAACTATGTAAATTACATTTCTATTGGGAAGTACTTGCTCCACGAGAATTTTTTCGAATCTGCCTCATTTTAAAAACTGGCATTAGGAAAATCTTTTGAAATATGGGAAAGTGCTTCAAAGTGTCAATATGGCATTTATGGTGGATGAATGTTCGGTAATCGTTATGCTACCAACTCTGTAGTGAATGTTTGTCGAATCCGTGATGCATGTAACGTGTTCAGAGCACGGAATGTCACGGTGATTAAAACTAGGTAAATTACATATCTTTTGTGTATAACTCACTCCAAAAGCATTTTTCGGCCAAATCTGCCTCATTTTCTAAACTGGCGTTAAAACTAACCTGTGAAATCTGAGAAAATTCTTCAAAGTGCCAGTAAGCCTTGTATGGTGGATGAAAGTGCTGTAATCCACATGCTAACAACTATGTAGTGAATATTTGTCGAATCTGAGATGCATGTAGCGTGTTCAGAACACGGAATTTCACGGTGAGCGAATCCAGGTAAATTACATGTCTATAGGTTAGAACCTGCTCCAAGAGGTTTTTGCCGTGAAATCTGCCTCATTTTCGAAACTGGCGTTTTGAAAGCTCTGTGAAATCAGAGAAAAAGCTTCTAAGCATCAATATGCCTTTTATTGTGATGAAAGTCCTGTCATCCTCATGCAAACAACTCTAAAGTTTATTTTTGTCGAATATTTTCTGCATGTGGTGTGTTCGGTACACGTAATTTCACAGCGGGGGAATCTATGTAATTTACGTACCTATTGGGTAGAACACGCTCCAAAAGTTTTTTCCTTTAAAAACTGCCTGATTTTTGAAACTGCTATTAGGAAAAAGCTGTGAACTCAGATTTAATATTTCTATGTGTCAATATGCCTTGTATGGTGGATGAAAGATCTGTAATACACATGTACATAACTCATTAAAAATGTTTCTCCAATCCTTGATGTATGTAGCCTGTTTGGAACACGGTCTTTCTCGGTGAGGGAAGCTATGTAAATTACATATCTATTGGTTAGAACACTCTCCAGGAGAGTTTTACTGAAAAATCTGCCTCAGATTCGAAACTGGTGTTATGAAAACGCTGTGAAATCAGAGTAAATTCTTTAAGGTGACAATATGTCTTCAATGGTTTATTAAAGATCGGTAATAAACATGCTCACAACTCAGCAGTTAATATTTGTTGAATCCTTGTTGCATGAACCGTTTTTTAGGAACACGGAATGTTACGGTGATGGTATCTATGAAAATGAGATGTCTATTGGATGGAACATGCAACAAGAGGATTTTTCTGGGGAAACTGCCTGATTTTCGAAACTGACCTTAGGAAAATTCTGCGAAATGTGAGTAAATGTTTCTAGGTGAAAACATGTCTTGTAAGGTGGATGAAATTTGATAATCCACATGCTCACACTCATTAAAGAATGATTGTCGAAAGCTTGATGCATGTAAAATGTTCAGAACACGGAATGTCACGGTGAGTGAACTACTTAAATTACATATCTTTTGGGTAGAACTCGCTCCAAGAGCATTTTTCTGTAAAATCCGCCTCATTTTCCAAACTGGAGTTAGGAAAACCTGAGAAATCTGAGAAAATGCTTCTAAGTGTGAATATGCCTTGAAAGGGGAATTTAAGGCTGTTAAACCACGTAACCAACTATGAAGGGAATACTTTTCGAAACCGTGACTTATTTAGCGTGTTTGGAACACGGAAATTCACGGCAATGAAACTATGTAAATTAAAATTCTATTGGGTAGAACTAGCTTGAATAGAATTTTTCTGTGCAAAATGCATGATTTTCGAATTTGACGTTTTGATAAAACTGTGAAATGAGAGTAAATACTTGTAGGTGTATATATGCCTTGTATGGTGGATGTAGGATTGGTAATCCAAATGCTAACATCTCTGTAGTGTATATTTGACGAATCAGAGATACATGAAATGTGTTCGGACCCCAAAGATCATGATGAGCACATCTGTGTAAATTACCTGTCTATTGGGTAGAACTCGCTCCAAGAGCATTTTTCTGCAAAATCTGCCTCATTTTCAAATCTGGCATTAGGAAAAATCTTCGAAATATGAGAAAATGCTTCTAAGTGTCAATATGACTTGATTGGTGGATGAAAGTCCGGTAATCCACACGTTAACAAGAGTGTAGTAAATATTTTTCAAACCGTGATTCATGAAGCGCGTTCGAAAAACAGAATTTCACGGTAATGAAACAATGTAAATGAGAATTCTATTGGGTAGAACTAGCTAGAATAGAATATTTCAGCGAAAATTGCTTAATTCTCGAATGTGATGTTTGGATAAAGCTGCGAAAAGGGAGAAAATAGTTGTAGCTGTAAAGATGCCTTTATTTTGGAAGAAAGTTCGGTAATCCATATTTTCACAACATATTAAAGAATCTTTATTCTAATCCGTGATGCATGTACGATGATCGGAACGTGGAATTTCACGGTGATTGAAACAATGTAAACTACTTGTCTATTCGGTAGAAATCACTTCAAGAGGATTTTTCTGTGAAAACTGCATCATTTTTGAAACTGGCGCTTGGAAAACGCTGCAAAATCTGAGAAAATACTTCTAAGTATCAATATTCAAAGTTTTGTGATGAAAGTTTGGTAATCCACATGCTAACATATCTGTAGTGAATATTTGTCGAATCCGTTATGCATGTAGAATGTTTGGAACACGGAATGTCACGGAGAAGAAATTTATGTAAATTACATTTCCCTGGTTTAGAAATCGCTCCAAGAGATTTTTCCTGAGATAACAGCCTGATTTTTGAAACTGGCATTAAGAAAAGGCTGCAAATTCCGAGTTAATGTTTCTAGGTTGAAATAGGCCTTGTAGGGTGGATGAAAGTTCTGTAATACACATGTACATAACTCATTAAAAATGTTTGTCAAATCCGTGAAGTATGTAGCATGTACGGAAATTGGAATGTCACTGTGAGGGAAACTATGTAAATTACATTTCTATTGGGAAGTACTTGCTCCACGAGAATTTTTTCGAATCTGCCTCATTTTAAAAACTGGCATTAGGAAAATCTTTTGAAATATGGGAAAGTGCTTCAAAGTGTCAATATGGCATTTATGGTGGATGAATGTTCGGTAATCGTTATGCTACCAACTCTGTAGTGAATGTTTGTCGAATCCGTGATGCATGTAACGTGTTCAGAGCACGGAATGTCACGGTGATTAAAACTAGGTAAATTACATATCTTTTGTGTATAACTCACTCCAAAAGCATTTTTCGGCCAAATCTGCCTCATTTTCTAAACTGGCGTTAAAACTAACCTGTGAAATCTGAGAAAATTCTTCAAAGTGCCAGTAAGCCTTGTATGGTGGATGAAAGTGCTGTAATCCACATGCTAACAACTATGTAGTGAATATTTGTCGAATCTGAGATGCATGTAGCGTGTTCAAAACACGGAATTTCACGGTGAGCGAATCCAGGTAAATTACATGTCTATAGGTTAGAACCTGCTCCAAGAGGTTTTTGCCGTGAAATCTGCCTCATTTTCGAAACTGGCGTTTTGAAAGCTCTGTGAAATCAGAGAAAAAGCTTCTAAGCATCAATATGCCTTTTATTGTGATGAAAGTCCTGTCATCCTCATGCAAACAACTCTAAAGTTTATTTTTGTCGAATATTTTCTGCATGTGGTGTGTTCGGTACACGTAATTTCACAGCGGGGGAATCTATGTAATTTACGTACCTATTGGGTAGAACACGCTCCAAAAGTTTTTTCCTTTAAAAACTGCCTGATTTTTGAAACTGCTATTAGGAAAAAGCTGTGAACTCAGATTTAATATTTCTATGTGTCAATATGCCTTGTATGGTGGATGAAAGATCTGTAATACACATGTACATAACTCATTAAAAATGTTTCTCCAATCCTTGATGTATGTAGCCTGTTTGGAACACGGTCTTTCTCGGTGAGGGAAGCTATGTAAATTACATATCTATTGGTTAGAACACTCTCCAGGAGAGTTTTACTGAAAAATCTGCCTCAGATTCGAAACTGGTGTTATGAAAACGCTGTGAAATCAGAGTAAATTCTTTAAGGTGACAATATGTCTTCAATGGTTTATTAAAGATCGGTAATAAACATGCTCACAACTCAGCAGTTAATATTTGTTGAATCCTTGTTGCATGAACCGTTTTTTAGGAACACGGAATGTTACGGTGATGGTATCTATGAAAATGAGATGTCTATTGGATGGAACATGCAACAAGAGGATTTTTCTGGGGAAACTGCCTGATTTTCGAAACTGACCTTAGGAAAATTCTGCGAAATGTGAGTAAATGTTTCTAGGTGAAAACATGTCTTGTAAGGTGGATGAAATTTGATAATCCACATGCTCACACTCATTAAAGAATGATTGTCGAAAGCTTGATGCATGTAAAATGTTCAGAACACGGAATGTCACGGTGAGTGAACTACTTAAATTACATATCTTTTGGGTAGAACTCGCTCCAAGAGCATTTTTCTGTAAAATCCGCCTCATTTTCCAAACTGGAGTTAGGAAAACCTGAGAAATCTGAGAAAATGCTTCTAAGTGTGAATATGCCTTGAAAGGGGAATTTAAGGCTGTTAAACCACGTAACCAACTATGAAGGGAATACTTTTCGAAACCGTGACTTATTTAGCGTGTTTGGAACACGGAAATTCACGGCAATGAAACTATGTAAATTAAAATTCTATTGGGTAGAACTAGCTTGAATAGAATTTTTCTGTGCAAAATGCATGATTTTCGAATTTGACGTTTTGATAAAACTGTGAAATGAGAGTAAATACTTGTAGGTGTATATATGCCTTGTATGGTGGATGTAGGATTGGTAATCCAAATGCTAACATCTCTGTAGTGTATATTTGACGAATCAGAGATACATGAAATGTGTTCGGACCCCAAAGATCATGATGAGCACATCTGTGTAAATTACCTGTCTATTGGGTAGAACTCGCTCCAAGAGCATTTTTCTGCAAAATCTGCCTCATTTTCAAATCTGGCATTAGGAAAAATCTTCGAAATATGAGAAAATGCTTCTAAGTGTCAATATGACTTGATTGGTGGATGAAAGTCCGGTAATCCACACGTTAACAAGAGTGTAGTAAATATTTTTCAAACCGTGATTCATGAAGCGCGTTCGAAAAACAGAATTTCACGGTAATGAAACAATGTAAATGAGAATTCTATTGGGTAGAACTAGCTAGAATAGAATATTTCAGCGAAAATTGCTTAATTCTCGAATGTGATGTTTGGATAAAGCTGCGAAAAGGGAGAAAATAGTTGTAGCTGTAAAGATGCCTTTATTTTGGAAGAAAGTTCGGTAATCCATATTTTCACAACATATTAAAGAATCTTTATTCTAATCCGTGATGCATGTACGATGATCGGAACGTGGAATTTCACGGTGATTGAAACAATGTAAACTACTTGTCTATTCGGTAGAAATCACTTCAAGAGGATTTTTCTGTGAAAACTGCATCATTTTTGAAACTGGCGCTTGGAAAACGCTGCAAAATCTGAGAAAATACTTCTAAGTATCAATATTCAAAGTTTTGTGATGAAAGTTTGGTAATCCACATGCTAACAAATCTGTAGTGAATATTTGTCGAATCCGTTATGCATGTAGAATGTTTGGAACACGGAATGTCACGGAGAAGAAATTTATGTAAATTACATTTCCCTGGTTTAGAAATCGCTCCAAGAGATTTTTCCTGAGATAACAGCCTGATTTTTGAAACTGGCATTAAGAAAAGGCTGCAAATTCCGAGTTAATGTTTCTAGGTTGAAATAGGCCTTGTAGGGTGGATGAAAGTTCTGTAATACACATGTACATAACTCATTAAAAATGTTTGTCAAATCCGTGAAGTATGTAGCATGTACGGAAATTGGAATGTCACTGTGAGGGAAACTATGTAAATTACATTTCTATTGGGAAGTACTTGCTCCACGAGAATTTTTTCGAATCTGCCTCATTTTAAAAACTGGCATTAGGAAAATCTTTTGAAATATGGGAAAGTGCTTCAAAGTGTCAATATGGCATTTATGGTGGATGAATGTTCGGTAATCGTTATGCTACCAACTCTGTAGTGAATGTTTGTCGAATCCGTGATGCATGTAACGTGTTCAGAGCACGGAATGTCACGGTGATTAAAACTAGGTAAATTACATATCTTTTGTGTATAACTCACTCCAAAAGCATTTTTCGGCCAAATCTGCCTCATTTTCTAAACTGGCGTTAAAACTAACCTGTGAAATCTGAGAAAATTCTTCAAAGTGCCAGTAAGCCTTGTATGGTGGATGAAAGTGCTGTAATCCACATGCTAACAACTATGTAGTGAATATTTGTCGAATCTGAGATGCATGTAGCGTGTTCAGAACACGGAATTTCACGGTGAGCGAATCCAGGTAAATTACATGTCTATAGGTTAGAACCTGCTCCAAGAGGTTTTTGCCGTGAAATCTGCCTCATTTTCGAAACTGGCGTTTTGAAAGCTCTGTGAAATCAGAGAAAAAGCTTCTAAGCATCAATATGCCTTTTATTGTGATGAAAGTCCTGTCATCCTCATGCAAACAACTCTAAAGTTTATTTTTGTCGAATATTTTCTGCATGTGGTGTGTTCGGTACACGTAATTTCACAGCGGGGGAATCTATGTAATTTACGTACCTATTGGGTAGAACACGCTCCAAAAGTTTTTTCCTTTAAAAACTGCCTGATTTTTGAAACTGCTATTAGGAAAAAGCTGTGAACTCAGATTTAATATTTCTATGTGTCAATATGCCTTGTATGGTGGATGAAAGATCTGTAATACACATGTACATAACTCATTAAAAATGTTTCTCCAATCCTTGATGTATGTAGCCTGTTTGGAACACGGTCTTTCTCGGTGAGGGAAGCTATGTAAATTACATATCTATTGGTTAGAACACTCTCCAGGAGAGTTTTACTGAAAAATCTGCCTCAGATTCGAAACTGGTGTTATGAAAACGCTGTGAAATCAGAGTAAATTCTTTAAGGTGACAATATGTCTTCAATGGTTTATTAAAGATCGGTAATAAACATGCTCACAACTCAGCAGTTAATATTTGTTGAATCCTTGTTGCATGAACCGTTTTTTAGGAACACGGAATGTTACGGTGATGGTATCTATGAAAATGAGATGTCTATTGGATGGAACATGCAACAAGAGGATTTTTCTGGGGAAACTGCCTGATTTTCGAAACTGACCTTAGGAAAATTCTGCGAAATGTGAGTAAATGTTTCTAGGTGAAAACATGTCTTGTAAGGTGGATGAAATTTGATAATCCACATGCTCACACTCATTAAAGAATGATTGTCGAAAGCTTGATGCATGTAAAATGTTCAGAACACGGAATGTCACGGTGAGTGAACTACTTAAATTACATATCTTTTGGGTAGAACTCGCTCCAAGAGCATTTTTCTGTAAAATCCGCCTCATTTTCCAAACTGGAGTTAGGAAAACCTGAGAAATCTGAGAAAATGCTTCTAAGTGTGAATATGCCTTGAAAGGGGAATTTAAGGCTGTTAAACCACGTAACCAACTATGAAGGGAATACTTTTCGAAACCGTGACTTATTTAGCGTGTTTGGAACACGGAAATTCACGGCAATGAAACTATGTAAATTAAAATTCTATTGGGTAGAACTAGCTTGAATAGAATTTTTCTGTGCAAAATGCATGATTTTCGAATTTGACGTTTTGATAAAACTGTGAAATGAGAGTAAATACTTGTAGGTGTATATATGCCTTGTATGGTGGATGTAGGATTGGTAATCCAAATGCTAACATCTCTGTAGTGTATATTTGACGAATCAGAGATACATGAAATGTGTTCGGACCCCAAAGATCATGATGAGCACATCTGTGTAAATTACCTGTCTATTGGGTAGAACTCGCTCCAAGAGCATTTTTCTGCAAAATCTGCCTCATTTTCAAATCTGGCATTAGGAAAAATCTTCGAAATATGAGAAAATGCTTCTAAGTGTCAATATGACTTGATTGGTGGATGAAAGTCCGGTAATCCACACGTTAACAAGAGTGTAGTAAATATTTTTCAAACCGTGATTCATGAAGCGCGTTCGAAAAACAGAATTTCACGGTAATGAAACAATGTAAATGAGAATTCTATTGGGTAGAACTAGCTAGAATTGAATATTTCAGCGAAAATTGCTTAATTCTCGAATGTGATGTTTGGATAAAGCTGCGAAAAGGGAGAAAATAGTTGTAGCTGTAAAGATGCCTTTATTTTGGAAGAAAGTTCGGTAATCCATATTTTCACAACATATTAAAGAATCTTTATTCTAATCCGTGATGCATGTACGATGATCGGAACGTGGAACTTCACGGTGATTGAAACAATGTAAACTACTTGTCTATTCGGTAGAAATCACTTCAAGAGGATTTTTCTGTGAAAACTGCATCATTTTTGAAACTGGCGCTTGGAAAACGCTGCAAAATCTGAGAAAATACTTCTAAGTATCAATATTCAAAGTTTTGTGATGAAAGTTTGGTAATCCACATGCTAACAAATCTGTAGTGAATATTTGTCGAATCCGTTATGCATGTAGAATGTTTGGAACACGGAATGTCACGGAGAACAAATTTATGTAAATTACATTTCCCTGGTTTAGAAATCGCTCCAAGAGATTTTTCCTGAGATAACAGCCTGATTTTTGAAACTGGCATTAAGAAAAGGCTGCAAATTCCGAGTTAATGTTTCTAGGTTGAAATATGCCTTGTAGGGTGGATGAAAGTTCTGTAATACACATGTACATAACTCATTAAAAATGTTTGTCAAATCCGTGAAGTATGTAGCATGTACGGAAATTGGAATGTCACTGTGAGGGAAACTATGTAAATTACATTTCTATTGGGAAGTACTTGCTCCACGAGAATTTTTTCGAATCTGCCTCATTTTAAAAACTGGCATTAGGAAAATCTTTTGAAATATGGGAAAGTGCTTCAAAGTGTCAATATGGCATTTATGGTGGATGAATGTTCGGTAATCGTTATGCTACCAACTCTGTAGTGAATGTTTGTCGAATCCGTGATGCATGTAACGTGTTCAGAGCACGGAATGTCACGGTGATTAAAACTAGGTAAATTACATATCTTTTGTGTATAACTCACTCCAAAAGCATTTTTCGGCCAAATCTGCCTCATTTTCTAAACTGGCGTTAAAACTAACCTGTGAAATCTGAGAAAATTCTTCAAAGTGCCAGTAAGCCTTGTATGGTGGATGAAAGTGCTGTAATCCACATGCTAACAACTATGTAGTGAATATTTGTCGAATCTGAGATGCATGTAGCGTGTTCAGAACACGGAATTTCACGGTGAGCGAATCCAGGTAAATTACATGTCTATAGGTTAGAACCTGCTCCAAGAGGTTTTTGCCGTGAAATCTGCCTCATTTTCGAAACTGGCGTTTTGAAAGCTCTGTGAAATCAGAGAAAAAGCTTCTAAGCATCAATATGCCTTTTATTGTGATGAAAGTCCTGTCATCCTCATGCAAACAACTCTAAAGTTTATTTTTGTCGAATATTTTCTGCATGTGGTGTGTTCGGTACACGTAATTTCACAGCGGGGGAATCTATGTAATTTACGTACCTATTGGGTAGAACACGCTCCAAAAGTTTTTTCCTTTAAAAACTGCCTGATTTTTGAAACTGCTATTAGGAAAAAGCTGTGAACTCAGATTTAATATTTCTATGTGTCAATATGCCTTGTATGGTGGATGAAAGATCTGTAATACACATGTACATAACTCATTAAAAATGTTTCTCCAATCCTTGATGTATGTAGCCTGTTTGGAACACGGTCTTTCTCGGTGAGGGAAGCTATGTAAATTACATATCTATTGGTTAGAACACTCTCCAGGAGAGTTTTACTGAAAAATCTGCCTCAGATTCGAAACTGGTGTTATGAAAACGCTGTGAAATCAGAGTAAATTCTTTAAGGTGACAATATGTCTTCAATGGTTTATTAAAGATCGGTAATAAACATGCTAACAACTCAGCAGTTAATATTTGTTGAATCCTTGTTGCATGAACCGTTTTTTAGGAACACGGAATGTTACGGTGATGGTATCTATGAAAATGAGATGTCTATTGGATGGAACATGCAACAAGAGGATTTTTCTGGGGAAACTGCCTGATTTTCGAAACTGACCTTAGGAAAATTCTGCGAAATGTGAGTAAATGTTTCTAGGTGAAAACATGTCTTGTAAGGTGGATGAAATTTGATAATCCACATGCTCACACTCATTAAAGAATGATTGTCGAAAGCTTGATGCATGTAAAATGTTCAGAACACGGAATGTCACGGTGAGTGAACTACTTAAATTACATATCTTTTGGGTAGAACTCGCTCCAAGAGCATTTTTCTGTAAAATCAGCCTCATTTTCCAAACTGGAGTTAGGAAAACCTGAGAAATCTGAGAAAATGCTTCTAAGTGTGAATATGCCTTGAAAGGGGAATTTAAGGCTGTTAAACCACGTAACCAACTATGAAGGGAATACTTTTCGAAACCGTGACTTATTTAGCGTGTTTGGAACACGGAAATTCACGGCAATGAAACTATGTAAATTAAAATTCTATTGGGTAGAACTAGCTTGAATAGAATTTTTCTGTGCAAAATGCATGATTTTCGAATTTGACGTTTTGATAAAACTGTGAAATGAGAGTAAATACTTGTAGGTGTATATATGCCTTGTATGGTGGATGTAGGATTGGTAATCCAAATGCTAACATCTCTGTAGTGTATATTTGACGAATCAGAGATACATGAAATGTGTTCGGACCCCAAAGATCATGATGAGCACATCTGTGTAAATTACCTGTCTATTGGGTAGAACTCGCTCCAAGAGCATTTTTCTGCAAAATCTGCCTCATTTTCAAATCTGGCATTAGGAAAAATCTTCGAAATATGAGAAAATGCTTCTAAGTGTCAATATGACTTGATTGGTGGATGAAAGTCCGGTAATCCACACGTTAACAAGAGTGTAGTAAATATTTTTCAAACCGTGATTCATGAAGCGCGTTCGAAAAACAGAATTTCACGGTAATGAAACAATGTAAATGAGAATTCTATTGGGTAGAACTAGCTAGAATAGAATATTTCAGCGAAAATTGCTTAATTCTCGAATGTGATGTTTGGATAAAGCTGCGAAAAGGGAGAAAATAGTTGTAGCTGTAAAGATGCCTTTATTTTGGAAGAAAGTTCGGTAATCCATATTTTCACAACATATTAAAGAATCTTTATTCTAATCCGTGATGCATGTACGATGATCGGAACGTGGAATTTCACGGTGATTGAAACAATGTAAACTACTTGTCTATTCGGTAGAAATCACTTCAAGAGGATTTTTCTGTGAAAACTGCATCATTTTTGAAACTGGCGCTTGGAGAACGCTGCAAAATCTGAGAAAATACTTCTAAGTATCAATATTCAAAGTTTTGTGATGAAAGTTTGGTAATCCACATGCTAACAAATCTGTAGTGAATATTTGTCGAATCCGTTATGCATGTAGAATGTTTGGAACACGGAATGTCACGGAGAAGAAATTTATGTAAATTACATTTCCCTGGTTTAGAAATCGCTCCAAGAGATTTTTCCTGAGATAACAGCCTGATTTTTGAAACTGGCATTAAGAAAAGGCTGCAAATTCCGAGTTAATGTTTCTAGGTTGAAATATGCCTTGTAGGGTGGATGAAAGTTCTGTAATACACATGTACATAACTCATTAAAAATGTTTGTCAAATCCGTGAAGTATGTAGCATGTATGGAAATTGGAATGTCACTGTGAGGGAAACTATGTAAATTACATTTCTATTGGGAAGTACTTGCTCCACGAGAATTTTTTCGAATCTGCCTCATTTTAAAAACTGGCATTAGGAAAATCTTTTGAAATATGGGAAAGTGCTTCAAAGTGTCAATATGGCATTTATGGTGGATGAATGTTCGGTAATCGTTATGCTACCAACTCTGTAGTGAATGTTTGTCGAATCCGTGATGCATGTAACGTGTTCAGAGCACGGAATGTCACGGTGATTAAAACTAGGTAAATTACATATCTTTTGTGTATAACTCACTGCAAAAGCATTTTTCGGCCAAATCTGCCTCATTTTCTAAACTGGCGTTAAAACTAACCTGTGAAATCTGAGAAAATTCTTCAAAGTGCCAGTAAGCCTTGTATGGTGGATGAAAGTGCTGTAATCCACATGCTAACAACTATGTAGTGAATATTTGTCGAATCTGAGATGCATGTAGCGTGTTCAGAACACGGAATTTCACGGTGAGCGAATCCAGGTAAATTACATGTCTATAGGTTAGAACCTGCTCCAAGAGGTTTTTGCCGTGAAATCTGCCTCATTTTCGAAACTGGCGTTTTGAAAGCTCTGTGAAATCAGAGAAAAAGCTTCTAAGCATCAATATGCCTTTTATTGTGATGAAAGTCCTGTCATCCTCATGCAAACAACTCTAAAGTTTATTTTTGTCGAATATTTTCTGCATGTGGTGTGTTCGGTACACGTAATTTCACAGCGGGGGAATCTATGTAATTTACGTACCTATTGGGTAGAACACGCTCCAAAAGTTTTTTCCTTTAAAAACTGCCTGATTTTTGAAACTGCTATTAGGAAAAAGCTGTGAACTCAGATTTAATATTTCTATGTGTCAATATGCCTTGTATGGTGGATGAAAGATCTGTAATACACATGTACATAACTCATTAAAAATGTTTCTCCAATCCTTGATGTATGTAGCCTGTTTGGAACACGGTCTTTCTCGGTGAGGGAAGCTATGTAAATTACATATCTATTGGTTAGAACACTCTCCAGGAGAGTTTTACTGAAAAATCTGCCTCAGATTCGAAACTGGTGTTATGAAAACGCTGTGAAATCAGAGTAAATTCTTTAAGGTGACAATATGTCTTCAATGGTTTATTAAAGATCGGTAATAAACATGCTAACAACTCAGCAGTTAATATTTGTTGAATCCTTGTTGCATGAGCCGTTTTTTAGGAACACGGAATGTTACGGTGATGGTATCTATGAAAATGAGATGTCTATTGGATGGAACATGCAACAAGAGGATTTTTCTGGGGAAACTGCCTGATTTTCGAAACTGACCTTAGGAACATTCTGCGAAATGTGAGTAAATGTTTCTAGGTGAAAACATGTCTTGTAAGGTGGATGAAATTTGATAATCCACATGCTCACACTCATTAAAGAATGATTGTCGAAAGCTTGATGCATGTAAAATGTTCAGAACACGGAATGTCACGGTGAGTGAACTACTTAAATTACATATCTTTTGGGTAGAACTCGCTCCAAGAGCATTTTTCTGTAAAATCAGCCTCATTTTCCAAACTGGAGTTAGGAAAACCTGAGAAATCTGAGAAAATGCTTCTAAGTGTGAATATGCCTTGAAAGGGGAATTTAAGGCTGTTAAACCACGTAACCAACTATGAAGGGAATACTTTTCGAAACCGTGACTTATTTAGCGTGTTTGGAACACGGAAATTCACGGCAATGAAACTATGTAAATTAAAATTCTATTGGGTAGAACTAGCTTGAATAGAATTTTTCTGTGCAAAATGCATGATTTTCGAATTTGACGTTTTGATAAAACTGTGAAATGAGAGTAAATACTTGTAGGTGTATATATGCCTTGTATGGTGGATGTAGGATTGGTAATCCAAATGCTAACATCTCTGTAGTGTATATTTGACGAATCAGAGATACATGAAATGTGTTCGGACGCCAAAGATCATGATGAGCACATCTGTGTAAATTACCTGTCTATTGGGTAGAACTCGCTCCAAGAGCATTTTTCTGCAAAATCTGCCTCATTTTCAAATCTGGCATTAGGAAAAATCTTCGAAATATGAGAAAATGCTTCTAAGTGTCAATATGACTTGATTGGTGGATGAAAGTCCGGTAATCCACACGTTAACAAGAGTGTAGTAAATATTTTTCAAACCGTGATTCATGTAGCGCGTTCGAAAAACAGAATTTCACGGTAATGAAACAATGTAAATGAGAATTCTATTGGGTAGAACTAGCTAGAATAGAATATTTCAGCGAAAATTGCTTAATTCTCGAATGTGATGTTTGGATAAAGCTGCGAAAAGGGAGAAAATAGTTGTAGCTGTAAAGATGCCTTTATTTTGGAAGAAAGTTCGGTAATCCATATTTTCACAACATATTAAAGAATCTTTATTCTAATCCGTGATGCATGTACGATGATCGGAACGTGGAATTTCACGGTGATTGAAACAATGTAAACTACTTGTCTATTCGGTAGAAATCACTTCAAGAGGATTTTTCTGTGAAAACTGCATCATTTTTGAAACTGGCGCTTGGAGAACGCTGCAAAATCTGAGAAAATACTTCTAAGTATCAATATTCAAAGTTTTGTGATGAAAGTTTGGTAATCCACATGCTAACAAATCTGTAGTGAATATTTGTCGAATCCGTTATGCATGTAGAATGTTTGGAACACGGAATGTCACGGAGAACAAATTTATGTAAATTACATTTCCCTGGTTTAGAAATCGCTCCAAGAGATTTTTCCTGAGATAACAGCCTGATTTTTGAAACTGGCATTAAGAAAAGGCTGCAAATTCCGAGTTAATGTTTCTAGGTTGAAATATGCCTTGTAGGGTGGATGAAAGTTCTGTAATACACATGTACATAACTCATTAAAAATGTTTGTCAAATCCGTGAAGTATGTAGCATGTATGGAAATTGGAATGTCACTGTGAGGGAAACTATGTAAATTACATTTCTATTGGGAAGTACTTGCTCCACGAGAATTTTTTCGAATCTGCCTCATTTTAAAAACTGGCATTAGGAAAATCTTTTGAAATATGGGAAAGTGCTTCAAAGTGTCAATATGGCATTTATGGTGGATGAATGTTCGGTAATCGTTATGCTACCAACTCTGTAGTGAATGTTTGTCGAATCCGTGATGCATGTAACGTGTTCAGAGCACGGAATGTCACGGTGATTAAAACTAGGTAAATTACATATCTTTTGTGTATAACTCACTGCAAAAGCATTTTTCGGCCAAATCTGCCTCATTTTCTAAACTGGCGTTAAAACTAACCTGTGAAATCTGAGAAAATTCTTCAAAGTGCCAGTAAGCCTTGTATGGTGGATGAAAGTGCTGTAATCCACATGCTAACAACTATGTAGTGAATATTTGTCGAATCTGAGATGCATGTAGCGTGTTCAGAACACGGAATTTCACGGTGAGCGAATCCAGGTAAATTACATGTCTATAGGTTAGAACCTGCTCCAAGAGGTTTTTGCCGTGAAATCTGCCTCATTTTCGAAACTGGCGTTTTGAAAGCTCTGTGAAATCAGAGAAAAAGCTTCTAAGCATCAATATGCCTTTTATTGTGATGAAAGTCCTGTCATCCTCATGCAAACAACTCTAAAGTTTATTTTTGTCGAATATTTTCTGCATGTGGTGTGTTCGGTACACGTAATTTCACAGCGGGGGAATCTATGTAATTTACGTACCTATTGGGTAGAACACGCTCCAAAAGTTTTTTCCTTTAAAAACTGCCTGATTTTTGAAACTGCTATTAGGAAAAAGCTGTGAACTCAGATTTAATATTTCTATGTGTCAATATGCCTTGTATGGTGGATGAAAGATCTGTAATACACATGTACATAACTCATTAAAAATGTTTCTCCAATCCTTGATGTATGTAGCCTGTTTGGAACACGGTCTTTCTCGGTGAGGGAAGCTATGTAAATTACATATCTATTGGTTAGAACACTCTCCAGGAGAGTTTTACTGAAAAATCTGCCTCAGATTCGAAACTGGTGTTATGAAAACGCTGTGAAATCAGAGTAAATTCTTTAAGGTGACAATATGTCTTCAATGGTTTATTAAAGATCGGTAATAAACATGCTAACAACTCAGCAGTTAATATTTGTTGAATCCTTGTTGCATGAGCCGTTTTTTAGGAACACGGAATGTTACGGTGATGGTATCTATGAAAATGAGATGTCTATTGGATGGAACATGCAACAAGAGGATTTTTCTGGGGAAACTGCCTGATTTTCGAAACTGACCTTAGGAAAATTCTGCGAAATGTGAGTAAATGTTTCTAGGTGAAAACATGTCTTGTAAGGTGGATGAAATTTGATAATCCACATGCTCACACTCATTAAAGAATGATTGTCGAAAGCTTGATGCATGTAAAATGTTCAGAACACGGAATGTCACGGTGAGTGAACTACTTAAATTACATATCTTTTGGGTAGAACTCGCTCCAAGAGCATTTTTCTGTAAAATCAGCCTCATTTTCCAAACTGGAGTTAGGAAAACCTGAGAAATCTGAGAAAATGCTTCTAAGTGTGAATATGCCTTGAAAGGGGAATTTAAGGCTGTTAAACCACGTAACCAACTATGAAGGGAATACTTTTCGAAACCGTGACTTATTTAGCGTGTTTGGAACACGGAAATTCACGGCAATGAAACTATGTAAATTAAAATTCTATTGGGTAGAACTAGCTTGAATAGAATTTTTCTGTGCAAAATGCATGATTTTCGAATTTGACGTTTTGATAAAACTGTGAAATGAGAGTAAATACTTGTAGGTGTATATATGCCTTGTATGGTGGATGTAGGATTGGTAATCCAAATGCTAACATCTCTGTAGTGTATATTTGACGAATCAGAGATACATGAAATGTGTTCGGACGCCAAAGATCATGATGAGCACATCTGTGTAAATTACCTGTCTATTGGGTAGAACTCGCTCCAAGAGCATTTTTCTGCAAAATCTGCCTCATTTTCAAATCTGGCATTAGGAAAAATCTTCGAAATATGAGAAAATGCTTCTAAGTGTCAATATGACTTGATTGGTGGATGAAAGTCCGGTAATCCACACGTTAACAAGAGTGTAGTAAATATTTTTCAAACCGTGATTCATGTAGCGCGTTCGAAAAACAGAATTTCACGGTAATGAAACAATGTAAATGAGAATTCTATTGGGTAGAACTAGCTAGAATAGAATATTTCAGCGAAAATTGCTTAATTCTCGAATGTGATGTTTGGATAAAGCTGCGAAAAGGGAGAAAATAGTTGTAGCTGTAAAGATGCCTTTATTTTGGAAGAAAGTTCGGTAATCCATATTTTCACAACATATTAAAGAATCTTTATTCTAATCCGTGATGCATGTACGATGATCGGAACGTGGAATTTCACGGTGATTGAAACAATGTAAACTACTTGTCTATTCGGTAGAAATCACTTCAAGAGGATTTTTCTGTGAAAACTGCATCATTTTTGAAACTGGCGCTTGGAGAACGCTGCAAAATCTGAGAAAATACTTCTAAGTATCAATATTCAAAGTTTTGTGATGAAAGTTTGGTAATCCACATGCTAACAAATCTGTAGTGAATATTTGTCGAATCCGTTATGCATGTAGAATGTTTGGAACACGGAATGTCACGGAGAAGAAATTTATGTAAATTACATTTCCCTGGTTTAGAAATCGCTCCAAGAGATTTTTCCTGAGATAACAGCCTGATTTTTGAAACTGGCATTAAGAAAAGGCTGCAAATTCCGAGTTAATGTTTCTAGGTTGAAATATGCCTTGTAGGGTGGATGAAAGTTCTGTAATACACATGTACATAACTCATTAAAAATGTTTGTCAAATCCGTGAAGTATGTAGCATGTACGGAAATTGGAATGTCACTGTGAGGGAAACTATGTAAATTACATTTCTATTGGGAAGTACTTGCTCCACGAGAATTTTTTCGAATCTGCCTCATTTTAAAAACTGGCATTAGGAAAATCTTTTGAAATATGGGAAAGTGCTTCAAAGTGTCAATATGGCATTTATGGTGGATGAATGTTCGGTAATCGTTATGCTACCAACTCTGTAGTGAATGTTTGTCGAATCCGTGATGCATGTAACGTGTTCAGAACACGGAATGTCACGGTGATTAAAACTAGGTAAATTACATATCTTTTGTGTATAACTCACTCCAAAAGCATTTTTCGGCCAAATCTGCCTCATTTTCTAAACTGGCGTTAAAACTAACCTGTGAAATCTGAGAAAATTCTTCAAAGTGCCAGTAAGCCTTGTATGGTGGATGAAAGTGCTGTAATCCACATGCTAACAACTATGTAGTGAATATTTGTCGAATCTGAGATGCATGTAGCGTGTTCAGAACACGGAATTTCACGGTGAGCGAATCCAGGTAAATTACATGTCTATAGGTTAGAACCTGCTCCAAGAGGTTTTTGCCGTGAAATCTGCCTCATTTTCGAAACTGGCGTTTTGAAAGCTCTGTGAAATCAGAGAAAAAGCTTCTAAGCATCAATATGCCTTTTATTGTGATGAAAGTCCTGTCATCCTCATGCAAACAACTCTAAAGTTTATTTTTGTCGAATATTTTCTGCATGTGGTGTGTTCGGTACACGTAATTTCACAGCGGGGGAATCTATGTAATTTACGTACCTATTGGGTAGAACACGCTCCAAAAGTTTTTTCCTTTAAAAACTGCCTGATTTTTGAAACTGCTATTAGGAAAAAGCTGTGAACTCAGATTTAATATTTCTATGTGTCAATATGCCTTGTATGGTGGATGAAAGATCTGTAATACACATGTACATAACTCATTAAAAATGTTTCTCCAATCCTTGATGTATGTAGCCTGTTTGGAACACGGTCTTTCTCGGTGAGGGAAGCTATGTAAATTACATATCTATTGGTTAGAACACTCTCCAGGAGAGTTTTACTGAAAAATCTGCCTCAGATTCGAAACTGGTGTTATGAAAACGCTGTGAAATCAGAGTAAATTCTTTAAGGTGACAATATGTCTTCAATGGTTTATTAAAGATCGGTAATAAACATGCTAACAACTCAGCAGTTAATATTTGTTGAATCCTTGTTGCATGAGCCGTTTTTTAGGAACACGGAATGTTACGGTGATGGTATCTATGAAAATGAGATGTCTATTGGATGGAACATGCAACAAGAGGATTTTTCTGGGGAAACTGCCTGATTTTCGAAACTGACCTTAGGAAAATTCTGCGAAATGTGAGTAAATGTTTCTAGGTGAAAACATGTCTTGTAAGGTGGATGAAATTTGATAATCCACATGCTCACACTCATTAAAGAATGATTGTCGAAAGCTTGATGCATGTAAAATGTTCAGAACACGGAATGTCACGGTGAGTGAACTACTTAAATTACATATCTTTTGGGTAGAACTCGCTCCAAGAGCATTTTTCTGTAAAATCAGCCTCATTTTCCAAACTGGAGTTAGGAAAACCTGAGAAATCTGAGAAAATGCTTCTAAGTGTGAATATGCCTTGAAAGGGGAATTTAAGGCTGTTAAACCACGTAACCAACTATGAAGGGAATACTTTTCGAAACCGTGACTTATTTAGCGTGTTTGGAACACGGAAATTCACGGCAATGAAACTATGTAAATTAAAATTCTATTGGGTAGAACTAGCTTGAATAGAATTTTTCTGTGCAAAATGCATGATTTTCGAATTTGACGTTTTGATAAAACTGTGAAATGAGAGTAAATACTTGTAGGTGTATATATGCCTTGTATGGTGGATGTAGGATTGGTAATCCAAATGCTAACATCTCTGTAGTGTATATTTGACGAATCAGAGATACATGAAATGTGTTCGGACCCCAAAGATCATGATGAGCACATCTGTGTAAATTACCTGTCTATTGGGTAGAACTCGCTCCAAGAGCATTTTTCTGCAAAATCTGCCTCATTTTCAAATCTGGCATTAGGAAAAATCTTCGAAATATGAGAAAATGCTTCTAAGTGTCAATATGACTTGATTGGTGGATGAAAGTCCGGTAATCCACACGTTAACAAGAGTGTAGTAAATATTTTTCAAACCGTGATTCATGAAGCGCGTTCGAAAAACAGAATTTCACGGTAATGAAACAATGTAAATGAGAATTCTATTGGGTAGAACTAGCTAGAATAGAATATTTCAGCGAAAATTGCTTAATTCTCGAATGTGATGTTTGGATAAAGCTGCGAAAAGGGAGAAAATAGTTGTAGCTGTAAAGATGCCTTTATTTTGGAAGAAAGTTCGGTAATCCATATTTTCACAACATATTAAAGAATCTTTATTCTAATCCGTGATGCATGTACGATGATCGGAACGTGGAATTTCACGGTGATTGAAACAATGTAAACTACTTGTCTATTCGGTAGAAATCACTTCAAGAGGATTTTTCTGTGAAAACTGCATCATTTTTGAAACTGGCGCTTGGAGAACGCTGCAAAATCTGAGAAAATACTTCTAAGTATCAATATTCAAAGTTTTGTGATGAAAGTTTGGTAATCCACATGCTAACAAATCTGTAGTGAATATTTGTCGAATCCGTTATGCATGTAGAATGTTTGGAACACGGAATGTCACGGAGAAGAAATTTATGTAAATTACATTTCCCTGGTTTAGAAATCGCTCCAAGAGATTTTTCCTGAGATAACAGCCTGATTTTTGAAACTGGCATTAAGAAAAGGCTGCAAATTCCGAGTTAATGTTTCTAGGTTGAAATATGCCTTGTAGGGTGGATGAAAGTTCTGTAATACACATGTACATAACTCATTAAAAATGTTTGTCAAATCCGTGAAGTATGTAGCATGTACGGAAATTGGAATGTCACTGTGAGGGAAACTATGTAAATTACATTTCTATTGGGAAGTACTTGCTCCACGAGAATTTTTTCGAATCTGCCTCATTTTAAAAACTGGCATTAGGAAAATCTTTTGAAATATGGGAAAGTGCTTCAAAGTGTCAATATGGCATTTATGGTGGATGAATGTTCGGTAATCGTTATGCTACCAACTCTGTAGTGAATGTTTGTCGAATCCGTGATGCATGTAACGTGTTCAGAGCACGGAATGTCACGGTGATTAAAACTAGGTAAATTACATATCTTTTGTGTATAACTCACTCCAAAAGCATTTTTCGGCCAAATCTGCCTCATTTTCTAAACTGGCGTTAAAACTAACCTGTGAAATCTGAGAAAATTCTTCAAAGTGCCAGTAAGCCTTGTATGGTGGATGAAAGTGCTGTAATCCACATGCTAACAACTATGTAGTGAATATTTGTCGAATCTGAGATGCATGTAGCGTGTTCAGAACACGGAATTTCACGGTGAGCGAATCCAGGTAAATTACATGTCTATAGGTTAGAACCTGCTCCAAGAGGTTTTTGCCGTGAAATCTGCCTCATTTTCGAAACTGGCGTTTTGAAAGCTCTGTGAAATCAGAGAAAAAGCTTCTAAGCATCAATATGCCTTTTATTGTGATGAAAGTCCTGTCATCCTCATGCAAACAACTCTAAAGTTTATTTTTGTCGAATATTTTCTGCATGTGGTGTGTTCGGTACATGTAATTTCACAGCGGGGGAATCTATGTAATTTACGTACCTATTGGGTAGAACACGCTCCAAAAGTTTTTTCCTTTAAAAACTGCCTGATTTTTGAAACTGCTATTAGGAAAAAGCTGTGAACTCAGATTTAATATTTCTATGTGTCAATATGCCTTGTATGGTGGATGAAAGATCTGTAATACACATGTACATAACTCATTAAAAATGTTTCTCCAATCCTTGATGTATGTAGCCTGTTTGGAACACGGTCTTTCTCGGTGAGGGAAGCTATGTAAATTACATATCTATTGGTTAGAACACTCTCCAGGAGAGTTTTACTGAAAAATCTGCCTCAGATTCGAAACTGGTGTTATGAAAACGCTGTGAAATCAGAGTAAATTCTTTAAGGTGACAATATGTCTTCAATGGTTTATTAAAGATCGGTAATAAACATGCTAACAACTCAGCAGTTAATATTTGTTGAATCCTTGTTGCATGAGCCGTTTTTTAGGAACACGGAATGTTACGGTGATGGTATCTATGAAAATGAGATGTCTATTGGATGGAACATGCAACAAGAGGATTTTTCTGGGGAAACTGCCTGATTTTCGAAACTGACCTTAGGAAAATTCTGCGAAATGTGAGTAAATGTTTCTAGGTGAAAACATGTCTTGTAAGGTGGATGAAATTTGATAATCCACATGCTCACACTCATTAAAGAATGATTGTCGAAAGCTTGATGCATGTAAAATGTTCAGAACACGGAATGTCACGGTGAGTGAACTACTTAAATTACATATCTTTTGGGTAGAACTCGCTCCAAGAGCATTTTTCTGTAAAATCAGCCTCATTTTCCAAACTGGAGTTAGGAAAACCTGAGAAATCTGAGAAAATGCTTCTAAGTGTGAATATGCCTTGAAAGGGGAATTTAAGGCTGTTAAACCACGTAACCAACTATGAAGGGAATACTTTTCGAAACCGTGACTTATTTAGCGTGTTTGGAACACGGAAATTCACGGCAATGAACCTATGTAAATTAAAATTCTATTGGGTAGAACTAGCTTGAATAGAATTTTTCTGTGCAAAATGCATGATTTTCGAATTTGACGTTTTGATAAAACTGTGAAATGAGAGTAAATACTTGTAGGTGTATATATGCCTTGTATGGTGGATGTAGGATTGGTAATCCAAATGCTAACATCTCTGTAGTGTATATTTGACGAATCAGAGATACATGAAATGTGTTCGGACCCCAAAGATCATGATGAGCACATCTGTGTAAATTACCTGTCTATTGGGTAGAACTCGCTCCAAGAGCATTTTTCTGCAAAATCTGCCTCATTTTCAAATCTGGCATTAGGAAAAATCTTCGAAATATGAGAAAATGCTTCTAAGTGTCAATATGACTTGATTGGTGGATGAAAGTCCGGTAATCCACACGTTAACAAGAGTGTAGTAAATATTTTTCAAACCGTGATTCATGAAGCGCGTTCGAAAAACAGAATTTCACGGTAATGAAACAATGTAAATGAGAATTCTATTGGGTAGAACTAGCTAGAATAGAATATTTCAGCGAAAATTGCTTAATTCTCGAATGTGATGTTTGGATAAAGCTGCGAAAAGGGAGAAAATAGTTGTAGCTGTAAAGATGCCTTTATTTTGGAAGAAAGTTCGGTAATCCATATTTTCACAACATATTAAAGAATCTTTATTCTAATCCGTGATGCATGTACGATGATCGGAACGTGGAATTTCACGGTGATTGAAACAATGTAAACTACTTGTCTATTCGGTAGAAATCACTTCAAGAGGATTTTTCTGTGAAAACTGCATCATTTTTGAAACTGGCGCTTGGAGAACGCTGCAAAATCTGAGAAAATACTTCTAAGTATCAATATTCAAAGTTTTGTGATGAAAGTTTGGTAATCCACATGCTAACAAATCTGTAGTGAATATTTGTCGAATCCGTTATGCATGTAGAATGTTTGGAACACGGAATGTCACGGAGAAGAAATTTATGTAAATTACATTTCCCTGGTTTAGAAATCGCTCCAAGAGATTTTTCCTGAGATAACAGCCTGATTTTTGAAACTGGCATTAAGAAAAGGCTGCAAATTCCGAGTTAATGTTTCTAGGTTGAAATATGCCTTGTAGGGTGGATGAAAGTTCTGTAATACACATGTACATAACTCATTAAAAATGTTTGTCAAATCCGTGAAGTATGTAGCATGTACGGAAATTGGAATGTCACTGTGAGGGAAACTATGTAAATTACATTTCTATTGGGAAGTACTTGCTCCACGAGAATTTTTTCGAATCTGCCTCATTTTAAAAACTGGCATTAGGAAAATCTTTTGAAATATGGGAAAGTGCTTCAAAGTGTCAATATGGCATTTATGGTGGATGAATGTTCGGTAATCGTTATGCTACCAACTCTGTAGTGAATGTTTGTCGAATCCGTGATGCATGTAACGTGTTCAGAGCACGGAATGTCACGGTGATTAAAACTAGGTAAATTACATATCTTTTGTGTATAACTCACTCCAAAAGCATTTTTCGGCCAAATCTGCCTCATTTTCTAAACTGGCGTTAAAACTAACCTGTGAAATCTGAGAAAATTCTTCAAAGTGCCAGTAAGCCTTGTATGGTGGATGAAAGTGCTGTAATCCACATGCTAACAACTATGTAGTGAATATTTGTCGAATCTGAGATGCATGTAGCGTGTTCAGAACACGGAATTTCACGGTGAGCGAATCCAGGTAAATTACATGTCTATAGGTTAGAACCTGCTCCAAGAGGTTTTTGCCGTGAAATCTGCCTCATTTTCGAAACTGGCGTTTTGAAAGCTCTGTGAAATCAGAGAAAAAGCTTCTAAGCATCAATATGCCTTTTATTGTGATGAAAGTCCTGTCATCCTCATGCAAACAACTCTAAAGTTTATTTTTGTCGAATATTTTCTGCATGTGGTGTGTTCGGTACATGTAATTTCACAGCGGGGGAATCTATGTAATTTACGTACCTATTGGGTAGAACACGCTCCAAAAGTTTTTTCCTTTAAAAACTGCCTGATTTTTGAAACTGCTATTAGGAAAAAGCTGTGAACTCAGATTTAATATTTCTATGTGTCAATATGCCTTGTATGGTGGATGAAAGATCTGTAATACACATGTACATAACTCATTAAAAATGTTTCTCCAATCCTTGATGTATGTAGCCTGTTTGGAACACGGTCTTTCTCGGTGAGGGAAGCTATGTAAATTACATATCTATTGGTTAGAACACTCTCCAGGAGAGTTTTACTGAAAAATCTGCCTCAGATTCGAAACTGGTGTTATGAAAACGCTGTGAAATCAGAGTAAATTCTTTAAGGTGACAATATGTCTTCAATGGTTTATTAAAGATCGGTAATAAACATGCTAACAACTCAGCAGTTAATATTTGTTGAATCCTTGTTGCATGAGCCGTTTTTTAGGAACACGGAATGTTACGGTGATGGTATCTATGAAAATGAGATGTCTATTGGATGGAACATGCAACAAGAGGATTTTTCTGGGGAAACTGCCTGATTTTCGAAACTGACCTTAGGAAAATTCTGCGAAATGTGAGTAAATGTTTCTAGGTGAAAACATGTCTTGTAAGGTGGATGAAATTTGATAATCCACATGCTCACACTCATTAAAGAATGATTGTCGAAAGCTTGATGCATGTAAAATGTTCAGAACACGGAATGTCACGGTGAGTGAACTACTTAAATTACATATCTTTTGGGTAGAACTCGCTCCAAGAGCATTTTTCTGTAAAATCCGCCTCATTTTCCAAACTGGAGTTAGGAAAACCTGAGAAATCTGAGAAAATGCTTCTAAGTGTGAATATGCCTTGAAAGGGGAATTTAAGGCTGTTAAACCACGTAACCAACTATGAAGGGAATACTTTTCGAAACCGTGACTTATTTAGCGTGTTTGGAACACGGAAATTCACGGCAATGAACCTATGTAAATTAAAATTCTATTGGGTAGAACTAGCTTGAATAGAATTTTTCTGTGCAAAATGCATGATTTTCGAATTTGACGTTTTGATAAAACTGTGAAATGAGAGTAAATACTTGTAGGTGTATATATGCCTTGTATGGTGGATGTAGGATTGGTAATCCAAATGCTAACATCTCTGTAGTGTATATTTGACGAATCAGAGATACATGAAATGTGTTCGGACCCCAAAGATCATGATGAGCACATCTGTGTAAATTACCTGTCTATTGGGTAGAACTCGCTCCAAGAGCATTTTTCTGCAAAATCTGCCTCATTTTCAAATCTGGCATTAGGAAAAATCTTCGAAATATGAGAAAATGCTTCTAAGTGTCAATATGACTTGATTGGTGGATGAAAGTCCGGTAATCCACACGTTAACAAGAGTGTAGTAAATATTTTTCAAACCGTGATTCATGAAGCGCGTTCGAAAAACAGAATTTCACGGTAATGAAACAATGTAAATGAGAATTCTATTGGGTAGAACTAGCTAGAATAGAATATTTCAGCGAAAATTGCTTAATTCTCGAATGTGATGTTTGGATAAAGCTGCGAAAAGGGAGAAAATAGTTGTAGCTGTAAAGATGCCTTTATTTTGGAAGAAAGTTCGGTAATCCATATTTTCACAACATATTAAAGAATCTTTATTCTAATCCGTGATGCATGTACGATGATCGGAACGTGGAATTTCACGGTGATTGAAACAATGTAAACTACTTGTCTATTCGGTAGAAATCACTTCAAGAGGATTTTTCTGTGAAAACTGCATCATTTTTGAAACTGGCGCTTGGAAAACGCTGCAAAATCTGAGAAAATACTTCTAAGTATCAATATTCAAAGTTTTGTGATGAAAGTTTGGTAATCCACATGCTAACAAATCTGTAGTGAATATTTGTCGAATCCGTTATGCATGTAGAATGTTTGGAACACGGAATGTCACGGAGAAGAAATTTATGTAAATTACATTTCCCTGGTTTAGAAATCGCTCCAAGAGATTTTTCCTGAGATAACAGCCTGATTTTTGAAACTGGCATTAAGAAAAGGCTGCAAATTCCGAGTTAATGTTTCTAGGTTGAAATATGCCTTGTAGGGTGGATGAAAGTTCTGTAATACACATGTACATAACTCATTAAAAATGTTTGTCAAATCCGTGAAGTATGTAGCATGTACGGAAATTGGAATGTCACTGTGAGGGAAACTATGTAAATTACATTTCTATTGGGAAGTACTTGCTCCACGAGAATTTTTTCGAATCTGCCTCATTTTAAAAACTGGCATTAGGAAAATCTTTTGAAATATGGGAAAGTGCTTCAAAGTGTCAATATGGCATTTATGGTGGATGAATGTTCGGTAATCGTTATGCTACCAACTCTGTAGTGAATGTTTGTCGAATCCGTGATGCATGTAACGTGTTCAGAGCACGGAATGTCACGGTGATTAAAACTAGGTAAATTACATATCTTTTGTGTATAACTCACTCCAAAAGCATTTTTCGGCCAAATCTGCCTCATTTTCTAAACTGGCGTTAAAACTAACCTGTGAAATCTGAGAAAATTCTTCAAAGTGTCAGTAAGCCTTGTATGGTGGATGAAAGTGCTGTAATCCACATGCTAACAACTATGTAGTGAATATTTGTCGAATCTGAGATGCATGTAGCGTGTTCAGAACACGGAATTTCACGGTGAGCGAATCCAGGTAAATTACATGTCTATAGGTTAGAACCTGCTCCAAGAGGTTTTTGCCGTGAAATCTGCCTCATTTTCGAAACTGGCGTTTTGAAAGCTCTGTGAAATCAGAGAAAAAGCTTCTAAGCATCAATATGCCTTTTATTGTGATGAAAGTCCTGTCATCCTCATGCAAACAACTCTAAAGTTTATTTTTGTCGAATATTTTCTGCATGTGGTGTGTTCGGTACACGTAATTTCACAGCGGGGGAATCTATGTAATTTACGTACCTATTGGGTAGAACACGCTCCAAAAGTTTTTTCCTTTAAAAACTGCCTGATTTTTGAAACTGCTATTAGGAAAAAGCTGTGAACTCAGATTTAATATTTCTATGTGTCAATATGCCTTGTATGGTGGATGAAAGATCTGTAATACACATGTACATAACTCATTAAAAATGTTTCTCCAATCCTTGATGTATGTAGCCTGTTTGGAACACGGTCTTTCTCGGTGAGGGAAGCTATGTAAATTACATATCTATTGGTTAGAACACTCTCCAGGAGAGTTTTACTGAAAAATCTGCCTCAGATTCGAAACTGGTGTTATGAAAACGCTGTGAAATCAGAGTAAATTCTTTAAGGTGACAATATGTCTTCAATGGTTTATTAAAGATCGGTAATAAACATGCTCACAACTCAGCAGTTAATATTTGTTGAATCCTTGTTGCATGAGCCGTTTTTTAGGAACACGGAATGTTACGGTGATGGTATCTATGAAAATGAGATGTCTATTGGATGGAACATGCAACAAGAGGATTTTTCTGGGGAAACTGCCTGATTTTCGAAACTGACCTTAGGAAAATTCTGCGAAATGTGAGTAAATGTTTCTAGGTGAAAACATGTCTTGTAAGGTGGATGAAATTTGATAATCCACATGCTCACACTCATTAAAGAATGATTGTCGAAAGCTTGATGCATGTAAAATGTTCAGAACACGGAATGTCACGGTGAGTGAACTACTTAAATTACATATCTTTTGGGTAGAACTCGCTCCAAGAGCATTTTTCTGTAAAATCAGCCTCATTTTCCAAACTGGAGTTAGGAAAACCTGAGAAATCTGAGAAAATGCTTCTAAGTGTGAATATGCCTTGAAAGGGGAATTTAAGGCTGTTAAACCACGTAACCAACTATGAAGGGAATACTTTTCGAAACCGTGACTTATTTAGCGTGTTTGGAACACGGAAATTCACGGCAATGAAACTATGTAAATTAAAATTCTATTGGGTAGAACTAGCTTGAATAGAATTTTTCTGTGCAAAATGCATGATTTTCGAATTTGACGTTTTGATAAAACTGTGAAATGAGAGTAAATACTTGTAGGTGTATATATGCCTTGTATGGTGGATGTAGGATTGGTAATCCAAATGCTAACATCTCTGTAGTGTATATTTGACGAATCAGAGATACATGAAATGTGTTCGGACCCCAAAGATCATGATGAGCACATCTGTGTAAATTACCTGTCTATTGGGTAGAACTCGCTCCAAGAGCATTTTTCTGCAAAATCTGCCTCATTTTCAAATCTGGCATTAGGAAAAATCTTCGAAATATGAGAAAATGCTTCTAAGTGTCAATATGACTTGATTGGTGGATGAAAGTCCGGTAATCCACACGTTAACAAGAGTGTAGTAAATATTTTTCAAACCGTGATTCATGAAGCGCGTTCGAAAAACAGAATTTCACGGTAATGAAACAATGTAAATGAGAATTCTATTGGGTAGAACTAGCTAGAATAGAATATTTCAGCGAAAATTGCTTAATTCTCGAATGTGATGTTTGGATAAAGCTGCGAAAAGGGAGAAAATAGTTGTAGCTGTAAAGATGCCTTTATTTTGGAAGAAAGTTCGGTAATCCATATTTTCACAACATATTAAAGAATCTTTATTCTAATCCGTGATGCATGTACGATGATCGGAACGTGGAATTTCACGGTGATTGAAACAATGTAAACTACTTGTCTATTCGGTAGAAATCACTTCAAGAGGATTTTTCTGTGAAAACTGCATCATTTTTGAAACTGGCGCTTGGAAAACGCTGCAAAATCTGAGAAAATACTTCTAAGTATCAATATTCAAAGTTTTGTGATGAAAGTTTGGTAATCCACATGCTAACAAATCTGTAGTGAATATTTGTCGAATCCGTTATGCATGTAGAATGTTTGGAACACGGAATGTCACGGAGAAGAAATTTATGTAAATTACATTTCCCTGGTTTAGAAATCGGTCCAAGAGATTTTTCCTGAGATAACAGCCTGATTTTTGAAACTGGCATTAAGAAAAGGCTGCAAATTCCGAGTTAATGTTTCTAGGTTGAAATAGGCCTTGTAGGGTGGATGAAAGTTCTGTAATACACATGTACATAACTCATTAAAAATGTTTGTCAAATCCGTGAAGTATGTAGCATGTACGGAAATTGGAATGTCACTGTGAGGGAAACTATGTAAATTACATTTCTATTGGGAAGTACTTGCTCCACGAGAATTTTTTCGAATCTGCCTCATTTTAAAAACTGGCATTAGGAAAATCTTTTGAAATATGGGAAAGTGCTTCAAAGTGTCAATATGGCATTTATGGTGGATGAATGTTCGGTAATCGTTATGCTACCAACTCTGTAGTGAATGTTTGTCGAATCCGTGATGCATGTAACGTGTTCAGAGCACGGAATGTCACGGTGATTAAAACTAGGTAAATTACATATCTTTTGTGTATAACTCACTCCAAAAGCATTTTTCGGCCAAATCTGCCTCATTTTCTAAACTGGCGTTAAAACTAACCTGTGAAATCTGAGAAAATTCTTCAAAGTGCCAGTAAGCCTTGTATGGTGGATGAAAGTGCTGTAATCCACATGCTAACAACTATGTAGTGAATATTTGTCGAATCTGAGATGCATGTAGCGTGTTCAGAACACGGAATTTCACGGTGAGCGAATCCAGGTAAATTACATGTCTATAGGTTAGAACCTGCTCCAAGAGGTTTTTGCCGTGAAATCTGCCTCATTTTCGAAACTGGCGTTTTGAAAGCTCTGTGAAATCAGAGAAAAAGCTTCTAAGCATCAATATGCCTTTTATTGTGATGAAAGTCCTGTCATCCTCATGCAAACAACTCTAAAGTTTATTTTTGTCGAATATTTTCTGCATGTGGTGTGTTCGGTACACGTAATTTCACAGCGGGGGAATCTATGTAATTTACGTACCTATTGGGTAGAACACGCTCCAAAAGTTTTTTCCTTTAAAAACTGCCTGATTTTTGAAACTGCTATTAGGAAAAAGCTGTGAACTCAGATTTAATATTTCTATGTGTCAATATGCCTTGTATGGTGGATGAAAGATCTGTAATACACATGTACATAACTCATTAAAAATGTTTCTCCAATCCTTGATGTATGTAGCCTGTTTGGAACACGGTCTTTCTCGGTGAGGGAAGCTATGTAAATTACATATCTATTGGTTAGAACACTCTCCAGGAGAGTTTTACTGAAAAATCTGCCTCAGATTCGAAACTGGTGTTATGAAAACGCTGTGAAATCAGAGTAAATTCTTTAAGGTGACAATATGTCTTCAATGGTTTATTAAAGATCGGTAATAAACATGCTCACAACTCAGCAGTTAATATTTGTTGAATCCTTGTTGCATGAGCCGTTTTTTAGGAACACGGAATGTTACGGTGATGGTATCTATGAAAATGAGATGTCTATTGGATGGAACATGCAACAAGAGGATTTTTCTGGGGAAACTGCCTGATTTTCGAAACTGACCTTAGGAAAATTCTGCGAAATGTGAGTAAATGTTTCTAGGTGAAAACATGTCTTGTAAGGTGGATGAAATTTGATAATCCACATGCTCACACTCATTAAAGAATGATTGTCGAAAGCTTGATGCATGTAAAATGTTCAGAACACGGAATGTCACGGTGAGTGAACTACTTAAATTACATATCTTTTGGGTAGAACTCGCTCCAAGAGCATTTTTCTGTAAAATCCGCCTCATTTTCCAAACTGGAGTTAGGAAAACCTGAGAAATCTGAGAAAATGCTTCTAAGTGTGAATATGCCTTGAATGGGGAATTTAAGTGTGTTAAACCACGTAACCAACTATGAAGGGAATACTTTTCGAAACCGTGACTTATTTAGCGTGTTTGGAACACGGAAATTCACGGCAATGAAACTATGTAAATTAAAATTCTATTGGGTAGAACTAGCTTGAATAGAATTTTTCTGTGCAAAATGCATGATTTTCGAATTTGACGTTTTGATAAAACTGTGAAATGAGAGTAAATACTTGTAGGTGTATATATGCCTTGTATGGTGGATGTAGGATTGGTAATCCAAATGCTAACATCTCTGTAGTGTATATTTGACGAATCAGAGATACATGAAATGTGTTCGGACCCCAAAGATCATGATGAGCACATCTGTGTAAATTACCTGTCTATTGGGTAGAACTCGCTCCAAGAGCATTTTTCTGCAAAATCTGCCTCATTTTCAAATCTGGCATTAGGAAAAATCTTCGAAATATGAGAAAATGCTTCTAAGTGTCAATATGACTTGATTGGTGGATGAAAGTCCGGTAATCCACACGTTAACAAGAGTGTAGTAAATATTTTTCAAACCGTGATTCATGTAGCGCGTTCGAAAAACAGAATTTCACGGTAATGAAACAATGTAAATGAGAATTCTATTGGGTAGATCTAGCTAGAATAGAATATTTCAGCGAAAATTGCTTAATTCTCGAATGTGATGTTTGGATAAAGCTGCGAAAAGGGAGAAAATACTTGTAGCTGTAAAGATGCCTTTATTTTGGAAGAAAGTTCGGTAATCCATATTTTCACAACATATTAAAGAATCTTTATTCTAATCCGTGATGCATGTACGATGATCGGAATGTGGAATTTCACGGTGATTGAAACAATGTAAACTACTTGTCTATTCGGTAGAAATCACTTCAAGAGGATTTTTCTGTGAAAACTGCATCATTTTTGAAACTGGCGCTTGGAGAACGCTGCAAAATCTGAGAAAATACTTCTAAGTATCAATATTCAAAGTTTTGTGATGAAAGTTTGGTAATCCACATGCTAACAAATCTGTAGTGAATATTTGTCGAATCCGTTATGCATGTAGAATGTTTGGAACACGGAATGTCACGGAGAAGAAATTTATGTAAATTACATTTCCCTGGTTTAGAAATCGGTCCAAGAGATTTTTCCTGAGATAACAGCCTGATTTTTGAAACTGGCATTAAGAAAAGGCTGCAAATTCCGAGTTAATGTTTCTAGGTTGAAATAGGCCTTGTAGGGTGGATGAAAGTTCTGTAATACACATGTACATAACTCATTAAAAATGTTTGTCAAATCCGTGAAGTATGTAGCATGTACGGAAATTGGAATGTCACTGTGAGGGAAACTATGTAAATTACATTTCTATTGGGAAGTACTTGCTCCACGAGAATTTTTTCGAATCTGCCTCATTTTAAAAACTGGCATTAGGAAAATCTTTTGAAATATGGGAAAGTGCTTCAAAGTGTCAATATGGCATTTATGGTGGATGAATGTTCGGTAATCGTTATGCTACCAACTCTGTAGTGAATGTTTGTCGAATCCGTGATGCATGTAACGTGTTCAGAGCACGGAATGTCACGGTGATTAAAACTAGGTAAATTACATATCTTTTGTGTATAACTCACTCCAAAAGCATTTTTCGGCCAAATCTGCCTCATTTTCTAAACTGGCGTTAAAACTAACCTGTGAAATCTGAGAAAATTCTTCAAAGTGCCAGTAAGCCTTGTATGGTGGATGAAAGTGCTGTAATCCACATGCTAACAACTATGTAGTGAATATTTGTCGAATCTGAGATGCATGTAGCGTGTTCAGAACACGGAATTTCACGGTGAGCGAATCCAGGTAAATTACATGTCTATAGGTTAGAACCTGCTCCAAGAGGTTTTTGCCGTGAAATCTGCCTCATTTTCGAAACTGGCGTTTTGAAAGCTCTGTGAAATCAGAGAAAAAGCTTCTAAGCATCAATATGCCTTTTATTGTGATGAAAGTCCTGTCATCCTCATGCAAACAACTCTAAAGTTTATTTTTGTCGAATATTTTCTGCATGTGGTGTGTTCGGTACACGTAATTTCACAGCGGGGGAATCTATGTAATTTACGTACCTATTGGGTAGAACACGCTCCAAAAGTTTTTTCCTTTAAAAACTGCCTGATTTTTGAAACTGCTATTAGGAAAAAGCTGTGAACTCAGATTTAATATTTCTATGTGTCAATATGCCTTGTATGGTGGATGAAAGATCTGTAATACACATGTACATAACTCATTAAAAATGTTTCTCCAATCCTTGATGTATGTAGCCTGTTTGGAACACGGTCTTTCTCGGTGAGGGAAGCTATGTAAATTACATATCTATTGGTTAGAACACTCTCCAGGAGAGTTTTACTGAAAAATCTGCCTCAGATTCGAAACTGGTGTTATGAAAACGCTGTGAAATCAGAGTAAATTCTTTAAGGTGACAATATGTCTTCAATGGTTTATTAAAGATCGGTAATAAACATGCTAACAACTCAGCAGTTAATATTTGTTGAATCCTTGTTGCATGAACCGTTTTTTAGGAACACAGAATGTTACGGTGATGGTATCTATGAAAATGAGATGTCTATTGGATGGAACATGCAACAAGAGGATTTTTCTGGGGAAACTGCCTGATTTTCGAAACTGACCTTAGGAAAATTCTGCGAAATGTGAGTAAATGTTTCTAGGTGAAAACATGTCTTGTAAGGTGGATGAAATTTGATAATCCACATGCTCACACTCATTAAAGAATGATTGTCGAAAGCTTGATGCATGTAAAATGTTCAGAACACGGAATGTCACGGTGAGTGAACTACTTAAATTACATATCTTTTGGGTAGAACTCGCTCCAAGAGCATTTTTCTGTAAAATCCGCCTCATTTTCCAAACTGGAGTTAGGAAAACCTGAGAAATCTGAGAAAATGCTTCTAAGTGTGAATATGCCTTGAAAGGGGAATTTAAGGCTGTTAAACCACGTAACCAACTATGAAGGGAATACTTTTCGAAACCGTGACTTATTTAGCGTGTTTGGAACATGGAAATTCACGGCAATGAAACTATGTAAATTAAAATTCTATTGGGTAGAACTAGCTTGAATAGAATTTTTCTGTGCAAAATGCATGATTTTCGAATTTGACGTTTTGATAAAACTGTGAAATGAGAGTAAATACTTGTAGGTGTATATATGCCTTGTATGGTGGATGTAGGATTGGTAATCCAAATGCTAACATCTCTGTAGTGTATATTTGACGAATCAGAGATACATGAAATGTGTTCGGACCCCAAAGATCATGATGAGCACATCTGTGTAAATTACCTGTCTATTGGGTAGAACTCGCTCCAAGAGCATTTTTCTGCAAAATCTGCCTCATTTTCAAATCTGGCATTAGGAAAAATCTTCGAAATATGAGAAAATGCTTCTAAGTGTCAATATGACTTGATTGGTGGATGAAAGTCCGGTAATCCACACGTTAACAAGAGTGTAGTAAATATTTTTCAAACCGTGATTCATGAAGCGCGTTCGAAAAACAGAATTTCACGGTAATGAAACAATGTAAATGAGAATTCTATTGGGTAGAACTAGCTAGAATAGAATATTTCAGCGAAAATTGCTTAATTCTCGAATGTGATGTTTGGATAAAGCTGCGAAAAGGGAGAAAATAGTTGTAGCTGTAAAGATGCCTTTATTTTGGAAGAAAGTTCGGTAATCCATATTTTCACAACATATTAAAGAATCTTTATTCTAATCCGTGATGCATGTACGATGATCGGAACGTGGAATTTCACGGTGATTGAAACAATGTAAACTACTTGTCTATTCGGTAGAAATCACTTCAAGAGGATTTTTCTGTGAAAACTGCATCATTTTTGAAACTGGCGCTTGGAAAACGCTGCAAAATCTGAGAAAATACTTCTAAGTATCAATATTCAAAGTTTTGTGATGAAAGTTTGGTAATCCACATGCTAACAAATCTGTAGTGAATATTTGTCGAATCCGTTATGCATGTAGAATGTTTGGAACACGGAATGTCACGGAGAAGAAATTTATGTAAATTACATTTCCCTGGTTTAGAAATCGCTCCAAGAGATTTTTCCTGAGATAACAGCCTGATTTTTGAAACTGGCATTAAGAAAAGGCTGCAAATTCCGAGTTAATGTTTCTAGGTTGAAATATGCCTTGTAGGGTGGATGAAAGTTCTGTAATACACATGTACATAACTCATTAAAAATGTTTGTCAAATCCGTGAAGTATGTAGCATGTACGGAAATTGGAATGTCACTGTGAGGGAAACTATGTAAATTACATTTCTATTGGGAAGTACTTGCTCCACGAGAATTTTTTCGAATCTGCCTCATTTTAAAAACTGGCATTAGGAAAATCTTTTGAAATATGGGAAAGTGCTTCAAAGTGTCAATATGGCATTTATGGTGGATGAATGTTCGGTAATCGTTATGCTACCAACTCTGTAGTGAATGTTTGTCGAATCCATGATGCATGTAACGTGTTCAGAGCATGGAATGTCACGGTGATTAAAACTAGGTAAATTACATATCTTTTGTGTATAACTCACTCCAAAAGCATTTTTCGGCCAAATCTGCCTCATTTTCTAAACTGGCGTTAAAACTAACCTGTGAAATCTGAGAAAATTCTTCAAAGTGCCAGTAAGCCTTGTATGGTGGATGAAAGTGCTGTAATCCACATGCTAACAACTATGTAGTGAATATTTGTCGAATCTGAGATGCATGTAGCGTGTTCAGAACACGGAATTTCACGGTGAGCGAATCCAGGTAAATTACATGTCTATAGGTTAGAACCTGCTCCAAGAGGTTTTTGCCGTGAAATCTGCCTCATTTTCGAAACTGGCGTTTTGAAAGCTCTGTGAAATCAGAGAAAAAGCTTCTAAGCATCAATATGCCTTTTATTGTGATGAAAGTCCTGTCATCCTCATGCAAACAACTCTAAAGTTTATTTTTGTCGAATATTTTCTGCATGTGGTGTGTTCGGTACACGTAATTTCACAGCGGGGGAATCTATGTAATTTACGTACCTATTGGGTAGAACACGCTCCAAAAGTTTTTTCCTTTAAAAACTGCCTGATTTTTGAAACTGCTATTAGGAAAAAGCTGTGAACTCAGATTTAATATTTCTATGTGTCAATATGCCTTGTATGGTGGATGAAAGATCTGTAATACACATGTACATAACTCATTAAAAATGTTTCTCCAATCCTTGATGTATGTAGCCTGTTTGGAACACGGTCTTTCTCGGTGAGGGAAGCTATGTAAATTACATATCTATTGGTTAGAACACTCTCCAGGAGAGTTTTACTGAAAAATCTGCCTCAGATTCGAAACTGGTGTTATGAAAACGCTGTGAAATCAGAGTAAATTCTTTAAGGTGACAATATGTCTTCAATGATTTACTAAAGATCGGTAATAAACATGCTAACAACTCAGCAGTTAATATTTGTTGAATCCTTGTTGCATGAACCGTTTTTTAGGAACACGGAATGTTACGGTGATGGTATCTATGAAAATGAGATGTCTATTGGATGGAACATGCAACAAGAGGATTTTTCTGGGGAAACTGCCTGATTTTCAAAACTGACCTTAGGAAAATTCTGCGAAATGTGAGTAAATGTTTCTAGGTGAAAACATGTCTTGTAAGGTGGATGAAATTTGATAATCCACATGCTCACACTCATTAAAGAATGATTGTCGAAAGCTTGATGCATGTAAAATGTTCAGAACACGGAATGTCACGGTGAGTGAACTACTTAAATTACATATCTTTTGGGTAGAACTCGCTCCAAGAGCATTTTTCTGTAAAATCAGCCTCATTTTCCAAACTGGAGTTAGGAAAACCTGAGAAATCTGAGAAAATGCTTCTAAGTGTGAATATGCCTTGAATGGGGAATTTAAGTGTGTTAAACCACGTAACCAACTATGAAGGGAATACTTTTCGAAACCGTGACTTATTTAGCGTGTTTGGAACACGGAAATTCACGGCAATGAAACTATGTAAATTAAAATTCTATTGGGTAGAACTAGCTTGAATAGAATTTTTCTGTGCAAAATGCATGATTTTCGAATTTGACGTTTTGATAAAACTGTGAAATCAGAGTAAATACTTGTAGGTGTATATATGCCTTGTATGGTGGATGTAGGATTGGTAATCCAAATGCTAACATCTCTGTAGTGTATATTTGACGAATCAGAGATACATGAAATGTGTTCGGACCCCAAAGATCATGATGAGCACATCTGTGTAAATTACCTGTCTATTGGGTAGAACTCGCTCCAAGAGCATTTTTCTGCAAAATCTGCCTCATTTTCAAATCTGGCATTAGGAAAAATCTTCGAAATATGAGAAAATGCTTCTAAGTGTCAATATGACTTGATTGGTGGATGAAAGTCCGGTAATCCACACGTTAACAAGAGTGTAGTAAATATTTTTCAAACCGTGATTCATGTAGCGCGTTCGAAAAACAGAATTTCACGGTAATGAAACAATGTAAATGAGAATTCTATTGGGTAGAACTAGCTAGAATAGAATATTTCAGCGAAAATTGCTTAATTCTCGAATGTGATGTTTGGATAAAGCTGCGAAAAGGGAGAAAATAGTTGTAGCTGTAAAGATGCCTTTATTTTGGAAGAAAGTTCGGTAATCCATATTTTCACAACATATTAAAGAATCTTTATTCTAATCCGTGATGCATGTACGATGATCAGAACGTGGAATTTCACGGTGATTGAAACAATGTAAACTACTTGTCTATTCGGTAGAAATCACTTCAAGAGGATTTTTCTGTGAAAACTGCATCATTTTTGAAACTGGCGCTTGGAAAACGCTGCAAAATCTGAGAAAATACTTCTAAGTATCAATATTCAAAGTTTTGTGATGAAAGTTTGGTAATCCACATGCTAACAAATCTGTAGTGAATATTTGTCGAATCCGTTATGCATGTAGAATGTTTGGAACACGGAATGTCACGGAGAAGAAATTTATGTAAATTACATTTCCCTGGTTTAGAAATCGCTCCAAGAGATTTTTCCTGAGATAACAGCCTGATTTTTGAAACTGGCATTAAGAAAAGGCTGCAAATTCCGAGTTAATGTTTCTAGGTTAAAATATGCCTTGTAGGGTGGATGAAAGTTCTGTAATACACATGTACATAACTCATTAAAAATGTTTGTCAAATCCGTGAAGTATGTAGCATGTACGGAAATTGGAATGTCACTGTGAGGGAAACTATGTAAATTACATTTCTATTGGGAAGTACTTGCTCCACGAGAATTTTTTCGAATCTGCCTCATTTTAAAAACTGGCATTAGGAAAATCTTTTGAAATATGGGAAAGTGCTTCAAAGTGTCAATATGGCATTTATGGTGGATGAATGTTCGGTAATCGTTATGCTACCAACTCTGTAGTGAATGTTTGTCGAATCCGTGATGCATGTAACGTGTTCAGAGCACGGAATGTCACGGTGATTAAAACTAGGTAAATTACATATCTTTTGTGTATAACTCACTCCAAAAGCATTTTTCGGCCAAATCTGCCTCATTTTCTAAACTGGCGTTAAAACTAACCTGTGAAATCTGAGAAAATTCTTCAAAGTGCCAGTAAGCCTTGTATGGTGGATGAAAGTGCTGTAATCCACATGCTAACAACTATGTAGTGAATATTTGTCGAATCTGAGATGCATGTAGCGTGTTCAGAACACGGAATTTCACGGTGAGCGAATCCAGGTAAATTACATGTCTATAGGTTAGAACCTGCTCCAAGAGGTTTTTGCCGTGAAATCTGCCTCATTTTCGAAACTGGCGTTTTGAAAGCTCTGTGAAATCAGAGAAAAAGCTTCTAAGCATCAATATGCCTTTTATTGTGATGAAAGTCCTGTCATCCTCATGCAAACAACTCTAAAGTTTATTTTTGTCGAATATTTTCTGCATGTGGTGTGTTCGGTACACGTAATTTCACAGCGGGGGAATCTATGTAATTTACGTACCTATTGGGTAGAACACGCTCCAAAAGTTTTTTCCTTTAAAAACTGCCTGATTTTTGAAACTGCTATTAGGAAAAAGCTGTGAACTCAGATTTAATATTTCTATGTGTCAATATGCCTTGTATGGTGGATGAAAGATCTGTAATACACATGTACATAACTCATTAAAAATGTTTCTCCAATCCTTGATGTATGTAGCCTGTTTGGAACACGGTCTTTCTCGGTGAGGGAAGCTATGTAAATTACATATCTATTGGTTAGAACACTCTCCAGGAGAGTTTTACTGAAAAATCTGCCTCAGATTCGAAACTGGTGTTATGAAAACGCTGTGAAATCAGAGTAAATTCTTTAAGGTGACAATATGTCTTCAATGGTTTATTAAAGATCGGTAATAAACATGCTCACAACTCAGCAGTTAATATTTGTTGAATCCTTGTTGCATGAGCCGTTTTTTAGGAACACGGAATGTTACGGTGATGGTATCTATGAAAATGAGATGTCTATTGGATGGAACATGCAACAAGAGGATTTTTCTGGGGAAACTGCCTGATTTTCGAAACTGACCTTAGGAAAATTCTGCGAAATGTGAGTAAATGTTTCTAGGTGAAAACATGTCTTGTAAGGTGGATGAAATTTGATAATCCACATGCTCACACTCATTAAAGAATGATTGTCGAAAGCTTGATGCATGTAAAATGTTCAGAACACGGAATGTCACGGTGAGTGAACTACTTAAATTACATATCTTTTGGGTAGAACTCGCTCCAAGAGCATTTTTCTGTAAAATCAGCCTCATTTTCCAAACTGGAGTTAGGAAAACCTGAGAAATCTGAGAAAATGCTTCTAAGTGTGAATATGCCTTGAATGGGGAATTTAAGTGTGTTAAACCACGTAACCAACTATGAAGGGAATACTTTTCGAAACCGTGACTTATTTAGCGTGTTTGGAACACGGAAATTCACGGCAATGAAACTATGTAAATTAAAATTCTATTGGGTAGAACTAGCTTGAATAGAATTTTTCTGTGCAAAATGCATGATTTTCGAATTTGACGTTTTGATAAAACTGTGAAATCAGAGTAAATACTTGTAGGTGTATATATGCCTTGTATGGTGGATGTAGGATTGGTAATCCAAATGCTAACATCTCTGTAGTGTATATTTGACGAATCAGAGATACATGAAATGTGTTCGGACCCCAAAGATCATGATGAGCACATCTGTGTAAATTACCTGTCTATTGGGTAGAACTCGCTCCAAGAGCATTTTTCTGCAAAATCTGCCTCATTTTCAAATCTGGCATTAGGAAAAATCTTCGAAATATGAGAAAATGCTTCTAAGTGTCAATATGACTTGATTGGTGGATGAAAGTCCGGTAATCCACACGTTAACAAGAGTGTAGTAAATATTTTTCAAACCGTGATTCATGTAGCGCGTTCGAAAAACAGAATTTCACGGTAATGAAACAATGTAAATGAGAATTCTATTGGGTAGAACTAGCTAGAATAGAATATTTCAGCGAAAATTGCTTAATTCTCGAATGTGATGTTTGGATAAAGCTGCGAAAAGGGAGAAAATAGTTGTAGCTGTAAAGATGCCTTTATTTTGGAAGAAAGTTCGGTAATCCATATTTTCACAACATATTAAAGAATCTTTATTCTAATCCGTGATGCATGTACGATGATCAGAACGTGGAATTTCACGGTGATTGAAACAATGTAAACTACTTGTCTATTCGGTAGAAATCACTTCAAGAGGATTTTTCTGTGAAAACTGCATCATTTTTGAAACTGGCGCTTGGAAAACGCTGCAAAATCTGAGAAAATACTTCTAAGTATCAATATTCAAAGTTTTGTGATGAAAGTTTGGTAATCCACATGCTAACAAATCTGTAGTGAATATTTGTCGAATCCGTTATGCATGTAGAATGTTTGGAACACGGAATGTCACGGAGAAGAAATTTATGTAAATTACATTTCCCTGGTTTAGAAATCGCTCCAAGAGATTTTTCCTGAGATAACAGCCTGATTTTTGAAACTGGCATTAAGAAAAGGCTGCAAATTCCGAGTTAATGTTTCTAGGTTGAAATATGCCTTGTAGGGTGGATGAAAGTTCTGTAATACACATGTACATAACTCATTAAAAATGTTTGTCAAATCCGTGAAGTATGTAGCATGTACGGAAATTGGAATGTCACTGTGAGGGAAACTATGTAAATTACATTTCTATTGGGAAGTACTTGCTCCACGAGAATTTTTTCGAATCTGCCTCATTTTAAAAACTGGCATTAGGAAAATCTTTTGAAATATGGGAAAGTGCTTCAAAGTGTCAATATGGCATTTATGGTGGATGAATGTTCGGTAATCGTTATGCTACCAACTCTGTAGTGAATGTTTGTCGAATCCGTGATGCATGTAACGTGTTCAGAGCACGGAATGTCACGGTGATTAAAACTAGGTAAATTACATATCTTTTGTGTATAACTCACTCCAAAAGCATTTTTCGGCCAAATCTGCCTCATTTTCTAAACTGGCATTAAAACTAACCTGTGAAATCTGAGAAAATTCTTCAAAGTGCCAGTAAGCCTTGTATGGTGGATGAAAGTGCTGTAATCCACATGCTAACAACTATGTAGTGAATATTTGTCGAATCTGAGATGCATGTAGCGTGTTCAGAACACGGAATTTCACGGTGAGCGAATCCAGGTAAATTACAAGTCTATAGGTTAGAACCTGCTCCAAGAGGTTTTTGCCGTGAAATCTGCCTCATTTTCGAAACTGGCGTTTTGAAAGCTCTGTGAAATCAGAGAAAAAGCTTCTAAGCATCAATATGCCTTTTATTGTGATGAAAGTCCTGTCATCCTCATGCAAACAACTCTAAAGTTTATTTTTGTCGAATATTTTCTGCATGTGGTGTGTTCGGTACACGTAATTTCACAGCGGGGGAATCTATGTAATTTACGTACCTATTGGGTAGAACACGCTCCAAAAGTTTTTTCCTTTAAAAACTGCCTGATTTTTGAAACTGCTATTAGGAAAAAGCTGTGAACTCAGATTTAATATTTCTATGTGTCAATATGCCTTGTATGGTGGATGAAAGATCTGTAATACACATGTACATAACTCATTAAAAATGTTTCTCCAATCCTTGATGTATGTAGCCTGTTTGGAACACGGTCTTTCTCGGTGAGGGAAGCTATGTAAATTACATATCTATTGGTTAGAACACTCTCCAGGAGAGTTTTACTGAAAAATCTGCCTCAGATTCGAAACTGGTGTTATGAAAACGCTGTGAAATCAGAGTAAATTCTTTAAGGTGACAATATGTCTTCAATGGTTTATTAAAGATCGGTAATAAACATGCTAACAACTCAGCAGTTAATATTTGTTGAATCCTTGTTGCATGAACCGTTTTTTAGGAACACGGAATGTTACGGTGATGGTATCTATGAAAATGAGATGTCTATTGGATGGAACATGCAACAAGAGGATTTTTCTGGGGAAACTGCCTGATTTTCGAAACTGACCTTAGGAAAATTCTGCGAAATGTGAGTAAATGTTTCTAGGTGAAAACATGTCTTGTAAGGTGGATGAAATTTGATAATCCACATGCTCACACTCATTAAAGAATGATTGTCGAAAGCTTGATGCATGTAAAATGTTCAGAACACGGAATGTCACGGTGAGTGAACTACTTAAATTACATATCTTTTGGGTAGAACTCGCTCCAAGAGCATTTTTCTGTAAAATCAGCCTCATTTTCCAAACTGGAGTTAGGAAAACCTGAGAAATCTGAGAAAATGCTTCTAAGTGTGAATATGCCTTGAATGGGGAATTTAAGTGTGTTAAACCACGTAACCAACTATGAAGGGAATACTTTTCGAAACCGTGACTTATTTAGCGTGTTTGGAACACGGAAATTCACGGCAATGAAACTATGTAAATTAAAATTCTATTGGGTAGAACTAGCTTGAATAGAATTTTTCTGTGCAAAATGCATGATTTTCGAATTTGACGTTTTGATAAAACTGTGAAATGAGAGTAAACACTTGTAGGTGTATATTTGCCTTGTATGGTGGATGTAGGATTGGTAATCCAAATGCTAACATTTCTGTAGTGTATATTTGACGAATCAGAGATACATGAAATGTGTTCGGACCCCAAAGATCATGATGAGCACATCTGTGTAAATTACCTGTCTATTGGGTAGAACTCGCTCCAAGAGCATTTTTCTGCAAAATCTGCCTCATTTTCAAATCTGGCATTAGGAAAAATCTTCGAAATATGAGAAAATGCTTCTAAGTGTCAATATGACTTGATTGGTGGATGAAAGTCCGGTAATCCACACGTTAACAAGAGTGTAGTAAATATTTTTCAAACCGTGATTCATGTAGCGCGTTCGAAAAACAGAATTTCACGGTAATGAAACAATGTAAATGAGAATTCTATTGGGTAGAACTAGCTAGAATAGAATATTTCAGCGAAAATTGCTTAATTCTCGAATGTGATGTTTGGATAAAGCTGCGAAAAGGGAGAAAATAGTTGTAGCTGTAAAGATGCCTTTATTTTGGAAGAAAGTTCGGTAATCCATATTTTCACAACATATTAAAGAATCTTTATTCTAATCCGTGATGCATGTACGATGATCGGAACGTGGAATTTCACGGTGATTGAAACAATGTAAACTACTTGTCTATTCGGTAGAAATCACTTCAAGAGGATTTTTCTGTGAAAACTGCATCATTTTTGAAACTGGCGCTTGGAGAACGCTGCAAAATCTGAGAAAATACTTCTAAGTATCAATATTCAAAGTTTTGTGATGAAAGTTTGGTAATCCACATGCTAACAAATCTGTAGTGAATATTTGTCGAATCCGTTATGCATGTAGAATGTTTGGAACACGGAATGTCACGGAGAAGAAATTTATGTAAATTACATTTCCCTGGTTTAGAAATCGCTCCAAGAGATTTTTCCTGAGATAACAGCCTGATTTTTGAAACTGGCATTAAGAAAAGGCTGCAAATTCCGAGTTAATGTTTCTAGGTTGAAATAGGCCTTGTAGGGTGGATGAAAGTTCTGTAATACACATGTACATAACTCATTAAAAATGTTTGTCAAATCCGTGAAGTATGTAGCATGTACGGAAATTGGAATGTCACTGTGAGGGAAACTATGTAAATTACATTTCTATTGGGAAGTACTTGCTCCACGAGAATTTTTTCGAATCTGCCTCATTTTAAAAACTGGCATTAGGAAAATCTTTTGAAATATGGGAAAGTGCTTCAAAGTGTCAATATGGCATTTATGGTGGATGAATGTTCGGTAATCGTTATGCTACCAACTCTGTAGTGAATGTTTGTCGAATCCGTGATGCATGTAACGTGTTCAGAGCACGGAATGTCACGGTGATTAAAACTAGGTAAATTACATATCTTTTGTGTATAACTCACTCCAAAAGCATTTTTCGGCCAAATCTGCCTCATTTTCTAAACTGGCGTTAAAACTAACCTGTGAAATCTGAGAAAATTCTTCAAAGTGCCAGTAAGCCTTGTATGGTGGATGAAAGTGCTGTAATCCACATGCTAACAACTATGTAGTGAATATTTGTCGAATCTGAGATGCATGTAGCGTGTTCAGAACACGGAATTTCACGGTGAGCGAATCCAGGTAAATTACATGTCTATAGGTTAGAACCTGCTCCAAGAGGTTTTTGCCGTGAAATCTGCCTCATTTTCGAAACTGGCGTTTTGAAAGCTCTGTGAAATCAGAGAAAAAGCTTCTAAGCATCAATATGCCTTTTATTGTGATGAAAGTCCTGTCATCCTCATGCAAACAACTCTAAAGTTTATTTTTGTCGAATATTTTCTGCATGTGGTGTGTTCGGTACACGTAATTTCACAGCGGGGGAATCTATGTAATTTACGTACCTATTGGGTAGAACACGCTCCAAAAGTTTTTTCCTTTAAAAACTGCCTGATTTTTGAAACTGCTATTAGGAAAAAGCTGTGAACTCAGATTTAATATTTCTATGTGTCAATATGCCTTGTATGGTGGATGAAAGATCTGTAATACACATGTACATAACTCATTAAAAATGTTTCTCCAATCCTTGATGTATGTAGCCTGTTTGGAACACGGTCTTTCTCGGTGAGGGAAGCTATGTAAATTACATATCTATTGGTTAGAACACTCTCCAGGAGAGTTTTACTGAAAAATCTGCCTCAGATTCGAAACTGGTGTTATGAAAACGCTGTGAAATCAGAGTAAATTCTTTAAGGTGACAATATGTCTTCAATGGTTTATTAAAGATCGGTAATAAACATGCTCACAACTCAGCAGTTAATATTTGTTGAATCCTTGTTGCATGAACCGTTTTTTAGGAACACGGAATGTTACGGTGATGGTATCTATGAAAATGAGATGTCTATTGGATGGAACATGCAACAAGAGGATTTTTCTGGGGAAACTGCCTGATTTTCGAAACTGACCTTAGGAAAATTCTGCGAAATGTGAGTAAATGTTTCTAGGTGAAAACATGTCTTGTAAGGTGGATGAAATTTGATAATCCACATGCTCACACTCATTAAAGAATGATTGTCGAAAGCTTGATGCATGTAAAATGTTCAGAACACGGAATGTCACGGTGAGTGAACTACTTAAATTACATATCTTTTGGGTAGAACTCGCTCCAAGAGCATTTTTCTGTAAAATCCGCCTCATTTTCCAAACTGGAGTTAGGAAAACCTGAGAAATCTGAGAAAATGCTTCTAAGTGTGAATATGCCTTGAAAGGGGAATTTAAGGCTGTTAAACCACGTAACCAACTATGAAGGGAATACTTTTCGAAACCGTGACTTATTTAGCGTGTTTGGAACACGGAAATTCACGGCAATGAAACTATGTAAATTAAAATTCTATTGGGTAGAACTAGCTTGAATAGAATTTTTCTGTGCAAAATGCATGATTTTCGAATTTGACGTTTTGATAAAACTGTGAAATGAGAGTAAACACTTGTAGGTGTATATTTGCCTTGTATGGTGGATGTAGGATTGGTAATCCAAATGCTAACATCTCTGTAGTGTATATTTGACGAATCAGAGATACATGAAATGTGTTCGGACCCCAAAGATCATGATGAGCACATCTGTGTAAATTACCTGTCTATTGGGTAGAACTCGCTCCAAGAGCATTTTTCTGCAAAATCTGCCTCATTTTCAAATCTGGCATTAGGAAAAATCTTCGAAATATGAGAAAATGCTTCTAAGTGTCAATATGACTTGATTGGTGGATGAAAGTCCGGTAATCCACACGTTAACAAGAGTGTAGTAAATATTTTTCAAACCGTGATTCATGTAGCGCGTTCGAAAAACAGAATTTCACGGTAATGAAACAATGTAAATGAGAATTCTATTGGGTAGAACTAGCTAGAATAGAATATTTCAGCGAAAATTGCTTAATTCTCGAATGTGATGTTTGGATAAAGCTGCGAAAAGGGAGAAAATAGTTGTAGCTGTAAAGATGCCTTTATTTTGGAAGAAAGTTCGGTAATCCATATTTTCACAACATATTAAAGAATCTTTATTCTAATCCGTGATGCATGTACGATGATCGGAACGTGGAATTTCACGGTGATTGAAACAATGTAAACTACTTGTCTATTCGGTAGAAATCACTTCAAGAGGATTTTTCTGTGAAAACTGCATCATTTTTGAAACTGGCGCTTGGAGAACGCTGCAAAATCTGAGAAAATACTTCTAAGTATCAATATTCAAAGTTTTGTGATGAAAGTTTGGTAATCCACATGCTAACAAATCTGTAGTGAATATTTGTCGAATCCGTTATGCATGTAGAATGTTTGGAACACGGAATGTCACGGAGAAGAAATTTATGTAAATTACATTTCCCTGGTTTAGAAATGGCTCCAAGAGATTTTTCCTGAGATAACAGCCTGATTTTTGAAACTGGCATTAAGAAAAGGCTGCAAATTCCGAGTTAATGTTTCTAGGTTGAAATAGGCCTTGTAGGGTGGATGAAAGTTCTGTAATACACATGTACATAACTCATTAAAAATGTTTGTCAAATCCGTGAAGTATGTAGCATGTACGGAAATTGGAATGTCACTGTGAGGGAAACTATGTAAATTACATTTCTATTGGGAAGTACTTGCTCCACGAGAATTTTTTCGAATCTGCCTCATTTTAAAAACTGGCATTAGGAAAATCTTTTGAAATATGGGAAAGTGCTTCAAAGTGTCAATATGGCATTTATGGTGGATGAATGTTCGGTAATCGTTATGCTACCAACTCTGTAGTGAATGTTTGTCGAATCCGTGATGCATGTAACGTGTTCAGAGCACGGAATGTCACGGTGATTAAAACTAGGTAAATTACATATCTTTTGTGTATAACTCACTCCAAAAGCATTTTTCGGCCAAATCTGCCTCATTTTCTAAACTGGCGTTAAAACTAACCTGTGAAATCTGAGAAAATTCTTCAAAGTGCCAGTAAGCCTTGTATGGTGGATGAAAGTGCTGTAATCCACATGCTAACAACTATGTAGTGAATATTTGTCGAATCTGAGATGCATGTAGCATGTTCAGAACACGGAATTTCACGGTGAGCGAATCCAGGTAAATTACATGTCTATAGGTTAGAACATGCTCCAAGAGGTTTTTGCCGTGAAATCTGCCTCATTTTCGAAACTGGCGTTTTGAAAGCTCTGTGAAATCAGAGAAAAAGCTTCTAAGCATCAATATGCCTTTTATTGTGATGAAAGTCCTGTCATCCTCATGCAAACAACTCTAAAGTTTATTTTTGTCGAATATTTTCTGCATGTGGTGTGTTCGGTACACGTAATTTCACAGCGGGGGAATCTATGTAATTTACGTACCTATTGGGTAGAACACGCTCCAAAAGTTTTTTCCTTTAAAAACTGCCTGATTTTTGAAACTGCTATTAGGAAAAAGCTGTGAACTCAGATTTAATATTTCTATGTGTCAATATGCCTTGTATGGTGGATGAAAGATCTGTAATACACATGTACATAACTCATTAAAAATGTTTCTCCAATCCTTGATGTATGTAGCCTGTTTGGAACACGGTCTTTCTCGGTGAGGGAAGCTATGTAAATTACATATCTATTGGTTAGAACACTCTCCAGGAGAGTTTTACTGAAAAATCTGCCTCAGATTCGAAACTGGTGTTATGAAAACGCTGTGAAATCAGAGTAAATTCTTTAAGGTGACAATATGTCTTCAATGGTTTATTAAAGATCGGTAATAAACATGCTAACAACTCAGCAGTTAATATTTGTTGAATCCTTGTTGCATGAACCGTCTTTTAGGAACACGGAATGTTACGGTGATGGTATCTATGAAAATGAGATGTCTATTGGATGGAACATGCAACAAGAGGATTTTTCTGGGGAAACTGCCTGATTTTCGAAACTGACCTTAGGAAAATTCTGCGAAATGTGAGTAAATGTTTCTAGGTGAAAACATGTCTTGTAAGGTGGATGAAATTTGATAATCCACATGCTCACACTCATTAAAGAATGATTGTCGAAAGCTTGATGCATGTAAAATGTTCAGAACACGGAATGTCACGGTGAGTGAACTACTTAAATTACATATCTTTTGGGTAGAACTCGCTCCAAGAGCATTTTTCTGTAATATCCGCCTCATTTTCCAAACTGGAGTTAGGAAAACCTGAGAAATCTGAGAAAATGCTTCTAAGTGTGAATATGCCTTGAAAGGGGAATTTAAGGCTGTTAAACCACGTAACCAACTATGAAGGGAATACTTTTCGAAACCGTGACTTATTTAGCGTGTTTGGAACACGGAAATTCACGGCAATGAAACTATGTAAATTAAAATTCTATTGGGTAGAACTAGCTTGAATAGAATTTTTCTGTGCAAAATGCATGATTTTCGAATTTGACGTTTTGATAAAACTGTGAAATGAGAGTAAACACTTGTAGGTGTATATATGCCTTGTATGGTGGATGTAGGATTGGTAATCCAAATGCTAACATCTCTGTAGTGTATATTTGACGAATCAGAGATACATGAAATGTGTTCGGACCCCAAAGATCATGATGAGCACATCTGTGTAAATTACCTGTCTATTGGGTAGAACTCGCTCCAAGAGCATTTTTCTGCAAAATCTGCCTCATTTTCAAATCTGGCATTAGGAAAAATCTTCGAAATATGAGAAAATGCTTCTAAGTGTCAATATGACTTGATTGGTGGATGAAAGTCCGGTAATCCACACGTTAACAAGAGTGTAGTAAATATTTTTCAAACCGTGATTCATGTAGCGCGTTCGAAAAACAGAATTTCACGGTAATGAAACAATGTAAATGAGAATTCTATTGGGTAGAACTAGCTAGAATAGAATATTTCAGCGAAAATTGCTTAATTCTCGAATGTGATGTTTGGATAAAGCTGCGAAAAGGGAGAAAATAGTTGTAGCTGTAAAGATGCCTTTATTTTGGAAGAAAGTTCGGTAATCCATATTTTCACAACATATTAAAGAATCTTTATTCTAATCCGTGATGCATGTACGATGATCGGAACGTGGAATTTCACGGTGATTGAAACAATGTAAACTACTTGTCTATTCGGTAGAAATCACTTCAAGAGGATTTTTCTGTGAAAACTGCATCATTTTTGAAACTGGCGCTTGGAGAACGCTGCAAAATCTGAGAAAATACTTCTAAGTATCAATATTCAAAGTTTTGTGATGAAAGTTTGGTAATCCACATGCTAACAAATCTGTAGTGAATATTTGTCGAATCCGTTATGCATGTAGAATGTTTGGAACACGGAATGTCATGGAGAAGAAATTTATGTAAATTACATTTCCCTGGTTTAGAAATGGCTCCAAGAGATTTTTCCTGAGATAACAGCCTGATTTTTGAAACTGGCATTAAGAAAAGGCTGCAAATTCCGAGTTAATGTTTCTAGGTTGAAATAGGCCTTGTAGGGTGGATGAAAGTTCTGTAATACACATGTACATAACTCATTAAAAATGTTTGTCAAATCCGTGAAGTATGTAGCATGTACGGAAATTGGAATGTCACTGTGAGGGAAACTATGTAAATTACATTTCTATTGGGAAGTACTTGCTCCACGAGAATTTTTTCGAATCTGCCTCATTTTAAAAACTGGCATTAGGAAAATCTTTTGAAATATGGGAAAGTGCTTCAAAGTGTCAATATGGCATTTATGGTGGATGAATGTTCGGTAATCGTTATGCTACCAACTCTGTAGTGAATGTTTGTCGAATCCGTGATGCATGTAACGTGTTCAGAGCACGGAATGTCACGGTGATTAAAACTAGGTAAATTACATATCTTTTGTGTATAACTCACTCCAAAAGCATTTTTCGGCCAAATCTGCCTCATTTTCTAAACTGGCGTTAAAACTAACCTGTGAAATCTGAGAAAATTCTTCAAAGTGCCAGTAAGCCTTGTATGGTGGATGAAAGTGCTGTAATCCACATGCTAACAACTATGTAGTGAATATTTGTCGAATCTGAGATGCATGTAGCGTGTTCAGAACACGGAATTTCACGGTGAGCGAATCCAGGTAAATTACATGTCTATAGGTTAGAACCTGCTCCAAGAGGTTTTTGCCGTGAAATCTGCCTCATTTCGAAACTGGCGTTTTGAAAGCTCTGTGAAATCAGAGAAAAAGCTTCTAAGCATCAATATGCCTTTTATTGTGATGAAAGTCCTGTCATCCTCATGCAAACAACTCTAAAGTTTATTTTTGTCGAATATTTTCTGCATGTGGTGTGTTCGGTACACGTAATTTCACAGCAGGGGAATCTATGTAATTTACGTACCTATTGGGTAGAACACGCTCCAAAAGTTTTTTCCTTTAAAAACTGCCTGATTTTTGAAACTGCTATTAGGAAAAAGCTGTGAACTCAGATTTAATATTTCTATGTGTCAATATGCCTTGTATGGTGGATGAAAGATCTGTAATACACATGTACATAACTCATTAAAAATGTTTCTCCAATCCTTGATGTATGTAGCCTGTTTGGAACACGGTCTTTCTCGGTGAGGGAAGCTATGTAAATTACATATCTATTGGTTAGAACACTCTCCAGGAGAGTTTTACTGAAAAATCTGCCTCAGATTCGAAACTGGTGTTATGAAAACGCTGTGAAATCAGAGTAAATTCTTTAAGGTGACAATATGTCTTCAATGGTTTATTAAAGATCGGTAATGAACATGCTAACAACTCAGCAGTTAATATTTGTTGAATCCTTGTTGCATGAACCATTTTTTAGGAACACGGAATGTTACGGTGATGGTATCTATGAAAATGAGATGTCTATTGGATGGAACATGCAACAAGAGGATTTTTCTGGGGAAACTGCCTGATTTTCAAAACTGACCTTAGGAAAATTCTGCGAAATGTGAGTAAATGTTTCTAGGTGAAAACATGTCTTGTAAGGTGGATGAAATTTGATAATCCACATGCTCACACTCATTAAAGAATGATTGTCGAAAGCTTGATGCATGTAAAATGTTCAGAACACGGAATGTCACGGTGAGTGAACTACTTAAATTACATATCTTTTGGGTAGAACTCGCTCCAAGAGCATTTTTCTGTAAAATCAGCCTCATTTTCCAAACTGGAGTTAGGAAAACCTGAGAAATCTGAGAAAATGCTTCTAAGTGTGAATATGCCTTGAAAGGGGAATTTAAGGCGGTTAAACCACGTAACCAACTATGAAGGGAATACTTTTCGAAACCGTGACTTATTTAGTGTGTTTGGAACACGGAAATTCACGGCAATGAAACTATGTAAATTAAAATTCTATTGGGTAGAACTAGCTTGAATAGAATTTTTCTGTGCAAAATGCATGATTTTCGAATTTGACGTTTTGATAAAACTGTGAAATGAGAGTAAATACTTGTAGGTGTATATATGCCTTGTATGGTGGATGTAGGATTGGTAATCCAAATGCTAACATCTCTGTAGTGTATATTTGACGAATCAGAGATACATGAAATGTGTTCGGACCCCAAAGATCATGATGAGCACATCTGTGTAAATTACCTGTCTATTGGGTAGAACTCGCTCCAAGAGCATTTTTCTGCAAAATCTGCCTCATTTTCAAATCTGGCATTAGGAAAAATCTTCGAAATATGAGAAAATGCTTCTAAGTGTCAATATGACTTGATTGGTGGATGAAAGTCCGGTAATCCACACGTTAACAAGAGTGTAGTAAATATTTTTCAAACCGTGATTCATGTAGCGCGTTCGAAAAACAGAATTTCACGGTAATGAAACAATGTAAATGAGAATTCTATTGGGTAGAACTAGCTAGAATAGAATATTTCAGCGAAAATTGCTTAATTCTCGAATGTGATGTTTGGATAAAGCTGCGAAAAGGGAGAAAATAGTTGTAGCTGTAAAGATGCCTTTATTTTGGAAGAAAGTTCGGTAATCCATATTTTCACAACATATTAAAGAATCTTTATTCTAATCCGTGATGCATGTACGATGATCGGAACGTGGAATTTCACGGTGATTGAAACAATGTAAACTACTTGTCTATTCGGTAGAAATCACTTCAAGAGGATTTTTCTGTGAAAACTGCATCATTTTTGAAACTGGCGCTTGGAAAACGCTGCAAAATCTGAGAAAATACTTCTAAGTATCAATATTCAAAGTTTTGTGATGAAAGTTTGGTAATCCACATGCTAACAAATCTGTAGTGAATATTTGTCGAATCCGTTATGCATGTAGAATGTTTGGAACACGGAATGTCACGGAGAAGAAATTTATGTAAATTACATTTCCCTGGTTTAGAAATCGCTCCAAGAGATTTTTCCTGAGATAACAGCCTGATTTTTGAAACTGGCATTAAGAAAAGGCTGCAAATTCCGAGTTAATGTTTCTAGGTTAAAATATGCCTTGTAGGGTGGATGAAAGTTCTGTAATACACATGTACATAACTCATTAAAAATGTTTGTCAAATCCGTGAAGTATGTAGCATGTACGGAAATTGGAATGTCACTGTGAGGGAAACTATGTAAATTACATTTCTATTGGGAAGTACTTGCTCCACGAGAATTTTTTCGAATCTGCCTCATTTTAAAAACTGGCATTAGGAAAATCTTTTGAAATATGGGAAAGTGCTTCAAAGTGTCAATATGGCATTTATGGTGGATGAATGTTCGGTAATCGTTATGCTACCAACTCTGTAGTGAATGTTTGTCGAATCCGTGATGCATGTAACGTGTTCAGAGCACGGAATGTCACGGTGATTAAAACTAGGTAAATTACATATCTTTTGTGTATAACTCACTCCAAAAGCATTTTTCGGCCAAATCTGCCTCATTTTCTAAACTGGCGTTAAAACTAACCTGTGAAATCTGAGAAAATTCTTCAAAGTGCCAGTAAGCCTTGTATGGTGGATGAAAGTGCTGTAATCCACATGCTAACAACTATGTAGTGAATATTTGTCGAATCTGAGATGCATGTAGCGTGTTCAGAACACGGAATTTCACGGTCAGCGAATCCAGGTAAATTACATGTCTATAGGTTAGAACCTGCTCCAAGAGGTTTTTGCCGTGAAATCTGCCTCATTTTCGAAACTGGCGTTTTGAAAGCTCTGTGAAATCAGAGAAAAAGCTTCTAAGCATCAATATGCCTTTTATTGTGATGAAAGTCCTGTCATCCTCATGCAAACAACTCTAAAGTTTATTTTTGTCGAATATTTTCTGCATGTGGTGTGTTCGGTACACGTAATTTCACAGCGGGGGAATCTATGTAATTTACGTACCTATTGGGTAGAACACGCTCCAAAAGTTTTTTCCTTTAAAAACTGCCTGATTTTTGAAACTGCTATTAGGAAAAAGCTGTGAACTCAGATTTAATATTTCTATGTGTCAATATGCCTTGTATGGTGGATGAAAGATCTGTAATACACATGTACATAACTCATTAAAAATGTTTCTCCAATCCTTGATGTATGTAGCCTGTTTGGAACACGGTCTTTCTCGGTGAGGGAAGCTATGTAAATTACATATCTATTGGTTAGAACACTCTCCAGGAGAGTTTTACTGAAAAATCTGCCTCAGATTCGAAACTGGTGTTATGAAAACGCTGTGAAATCAGAGTAAATTCTTTAAGGTGACAATATGTCTTCAATGGTTTATTAAAGATCGGTAATAAACATGCTCACAACTCAGCAGTTAATATTTGTTGAATCCTTGTTGCATGAGCCGTTTTTTAGGAACACGGAATGTTACGGTGATGGTATCTATGAAAATGAGATGTCTATTGGATGGAACATGCAACAAGAGGATTTTTCTGGGGAAACTGCCTGATTTTCGAAACTGACCTTAGGAAAATTCTGCGAAATGTGAGTAAATGTTTCTAGGTGAAAACATGTCTTGTAAGGTGGATGAAATTTGATAATCCACATGCTCACACTCATTAAAGAATGATTGTCGAAAGCTTGATGCATGTAAAATGTTCAGAACACGGAATGTCACGGTGAGTGAACTACTTAAATTACATATCTTTTGGGTAGAACTCGCTCCAAGAGCATTTTTCTGTAAAATCAGCCTCATTTTCCAAACTGGAGTTAGGAAAACCTGAGAAATCTGAGAAAATGCTTCTAAGTGTGAATATGCCTTGAATGGGGAATTTAAGTGTGTTAAACCACGTAACCAACTATGAAGGGAATACTTTTCGAAACCGTGACTTATTTAGCGTGTTTGGAACACGGAAATTCACGGCAATGAAACTATGTAAATTAAAATTCTATTGGGTAGAACTAGCTTGAATAGAATTTTTCTGTGCAAAATGCATGATTTTCGAATTTGACGTTTTGATAAAACTGTGAAATGAGAGTAAATACTTGTAGGTGTATATATGCCTTGTATGGTGGATGTAGGATTGGTAATCCAAATGCTAACATCTCTGTAGTGTATATTTGACGAATCAGAGATACATGAAATGTGTTCGGACCCCAAAGATCATGATGAGCACATCTGTGTAAATTACCTGTCTATTGGGTAGAACTCGCTCCAAGAGCATTTTTCTGCAAAATCTGCCTCATTTTCAAATCTGGCATTAGGAAAAATCTTCGAAATATGAGAAAATGCTTCTAAGTGTCAATATGACTTGATTGGTGGATGAAAGTCCGGTAATCCACACGTTAACAAGAGTGTAGTAAATATTTTTCAAACCGTGATTCATGTAGCGCGTTCGAAAAACAGAATTTCACGGTAATGAAACAATGTAAATGAGAATTCTATTGGGTAGAACTAGCTAGAATAGAATATTTCAGCGAAAATTGCTTAATTCTCGAATGTGATGTTTGGATAAAGCTGCGAAAAGGGAGAAAATAGTTGTAGCTGTAAAGATGCCTTTATTTTGGAAGAAAGTTCGGTAATCCATATTTTCACAACATATTAAAGAATCTTTATTCTAATCCGTGATGCATGTACGATGATCGGAACGTGGAATTTCACGGTGATTGAAACAATGTAAACTACTTGTCTATTCGGTAGAAATCACTTCAAGAGGATTTTTCTGTGAAAACTGCATCATTTTTGAAACTGGCGCTTGGAAAACGCTGCAAAATCTGAGAAAATACTTCTAAGTATCAATATTCAAAGTTTTGTGATGAAAGTTTGGTAATCCACATGCTAACAAATCTGTAGTGAATATTTGTCGAATCCGTTATGCATGTAGAATGTTTGGAACACGGAATGTCACGGAGAAGAAATTTATGTAAATTACATTTCCCTGGTTTAGAAATCGCTCCAAGAGATTTTTCCTGAGATAACAGCCTGATTTTTGAAACTGGCATTAAGAAAAGGCTGCAAATTCCGAGTTAATGTTTCTAGGTTGAAATATGCCTTGTAGGGTGGATGAAAGTTCTGTAATACACATGTACATAACTCATTAAAAATGTTTGTCAAATCCGTGAAGTATGTAGCATGTACGGAAATTGGAATGTCACTGTGAGGGAAACTATGTAAATTACATTTCTATTGGGAAGTACTTGCTCCACGAGAATTTTTTCGAATCTGCCTCATTTTAAAAACTGGCATTAGGAAAATCTTTTGAAATATGGGAAAGTGCTTCAAAGTGTCAATATGGCATTTATGGTGGATGAATGTTCGGTAATCGTTATGCTACCAACTCTGTAGTGAATGTTTGTCGAATCCGTGATGCATGTAACGTGTTCAGAGCACGGAATGTCACGGTGATTAAAACTAGGTAAATTACATATCTTTTGTGTATAACTCACTCCAAAAGCATTTTTCGGCCAAATCTGCCTCATTTTCTAAACTGGCGTTAAAACTAACCTGTGAAATCTGAGAAAATTCTTCAAAGTGCCAGTAAGCCTTGTATGGTGGATGAAAGTGCTGTAATCCACATGCTAACAACTATGTAGTGAATATTTGTCGAATCTGAGATGCATGTAGCGTGTTCAGAACACGGAATTTCACGGTGAGCGAATCCAGGTAAATTACAAGTCTATAGGTTAGAACCTGCTCCAAGAGGTTTTTGCCGTGAAATCTGCCTCATTTTCGAAACTGGCGTTTTGAAAGCTCTGTGAAATCAGAGAAAAAGCTTCTAAGCATCAATATGCCTTTTATTGTGATGAAAGTCCTGTCATCCTCATGCAAACAACTCTAAAGTTTATTTTTGTCGAATATTTTCTGCATGTGGTGTGTTCGGTACACGTAATTTCACAGCGGGGGAATCTATGTAATTTACGTACCTATTGGGTAGAACACGCTCCAAAAGTTTTTTCCTTTAAAAACTGCCTGATTTTTGAAACTGCTATTAGGAAAAAGCTGTGAACTCAGATTTAATATTTCTATGTGTCAATATGCCTTGTATGGTGGATGAAAGATCTGTAATACACATGTACATAACTCATTAAAAATGTTTCTCCAATCCTTGATGTATGTAGCCTGTTTGGAACACGGTCTTTCTCGGTGAGGGAAGCTATGTAAATTACATATCTATTGGTTAGAACACTCTCCAGGAGAGTTTTACTGAAAAATCTGCCTCAGATTCGAAACTGGTGTTATGAAAATGCTGTGAAATCAGAGTAAATTCTTTAAGGTGACAATATGTCTTCAATGGTTTATTAAAGATCGGTAATAAACATGCTCACAACTCAGCAGTTAATATTTGTTGAATCCTTGTTGCATGAGCCATTTTTTAGGAACACGGAATGTTACGGTGATGGTATCTATGAAAATGAGATGTCTATTGGATGGAACATGCAACAAGAGGATTTTTCTGGGGAAACTGCCTGATTTTCGAAACTGACCTTAGGAAAATTCTGCGAAATGTGAGTAAATGTTTCTAGGTGAAAACATGTCTTGTAAGGTGGATGAAATTTGATAATCCACATGCTCACACTCATTAAAGAATGATTGTCGAAAGCTTGATGCATGTAAAATGTTCAGAACACGGAATGTCACGGTGAGTGAACTACTTAAATTACATATCTTTTGGGTAGAACTCGCTCCAAGAGCATTTTTCTGTAAAATCAGCCTCATTTTCCAAACTGGAGTTAGGAAAACCTGAGAAATCTGAGAAAATGCTTCTAAGTGTGAATATGCCTTGAAAGGGGAATTTAAGGCGGTTAAACCACGTAACCAACTATGAAGGGAATACTTTTCGAAACCGTGACTTATTTAGCGTGTTTGGAACACGGAAATTCACGGCAATGAAACTATGTAAATTAAAATTCTATTGGGTAGAACTAGCTTGAATAGAATTTTTCTGTGCAAAATGCATGATTTTCGAATTTGACGTTTTGATAAAACTGTGAAATGAGAGTAAATACTTGTAGGTGTATATATGCCTTGTATGGTGGATGTAGGATTGGTAATCCAAATGCTAACATCTCTGTAGTGTATATTTGACGAATCAGAGATACATGAAATGTGTTCGGACCCCAAAGATCATGATGAGCACATCTGTGTAAATTACCTGTCTATTGGGTAGAACTCGCTCCAAGAGCATTTTTCTGCAAAATCTGCCTCATTTTCAAATCTGGCATTAGGAAAAATCTTCGAAATATGAGAAAATGCTTCTAAGTGTCAATATGACTTGATTGGTGGATGAAAGTCCGGTAATCCACACGTTAACAAGAGTGTAGTAAATATTTTTCAAACCGTGATTCATGTAGCGCGTTCGAAAAACAGAATTTCACGGTAATGAAACAATGTAAATGAGAATTCTATTGGGTAGAACTAGCTAGAATAGAATATTTCAGCGAAAATTGCTTAATTCTCGAATGTGATGTTTGGATAAAGCTGCGAAAAGGGAGAAAATAGTTGTAGCTGTAAAGATGCCTTTATTTTGGAAGAAAGTTCGGTAATCCATATTTTCACAACATATTAAAGAATCTTTATTCTAATCCGTGATGCATGTACGATGATCGGAACGTGGAATTTCACGGTGATTGAAACAATGTAAACTACTTGTCTATTCGGTAGAAATCACTTCAAGAGGATTTTTCTGTGAAAACTGCATCATTTTTGAAACTGGCGCTTGGAAAACGCTGCAAAATCTGAGAAAATACTTCTAAGTATCAATATTCAAAGTTTTGTGATGAAAGTTTGGTAATCCACATGCTAACAAATCTGTAGTGAATATTTGTCGAATCCGTTATGCATGTAGAATGTTTGGAACACGGAATGTCACGGAGAAGAAATTTATGTAAATTACATTTCCCTGGTTTAGAAATCGCTCCAAGAGATTTTTCCTGAGATAACAGCCTGATTTTTGAAACTGGCATTAAGAAAAGGCTGCAAATTCCGAGTTAATGTTTCTAGGTTAAAATATGCCTTGTAGGGTGGATGAAAGTTCTGTAATACACATGTACATAACTCATTAAAAATGTTTGTCAAATCCGTGAAGTATGTAGCATGTACGGAAATTGGAATGTCACTGTGAGGGAAACTATGTAAATTACATTTCTATTGGGAAGTACTTGCTCCACGAGAATTTTTTCGAATCTGCCTCATTTTAAAAACTGGCATTAGGAAAATCTTTTGAAATATGGGAAAGTGCTTCAAAGTGTCAATATGGCATTTATGGTGGATGAATGTTCGGTAATCGTTATGCTACCAACTCTGTAGTGAATGTTTGTCGAATCCGTGATGCATGTAACGTGTTCAGAGCACGGAATGTCACGGTGATTAAAACTAGGTAAATTACATATCTTTTGTGTATAACTCACTCCAAAAGCATTTTTCGGCCAAATCTGCCTCATTTTCTAAACTGGCGTTAAAACTAACCTGTGAAATCTGAGAAAATTCTTCAAAGTGCCAGTAAGCCTTGTATGGTGGATGAAAGTGCTGTAATCCACATGCTAACAACTATGTAGTGAATATTTGTCGAATCTGAGATGCATGTAGCGTGTTCAGAACACGGAATTTCACGGTGAGCGAATCCAGGTAAATTACATGTCTATAGGTTAGAACCTGCTCCAAGAGGTTTTTGCCGTGAAATCTGCCTCATTTTCGAAACTGGCGTTTTGAAAGCTCTGTGAAATCAGAGAAAAAGCTTCTAAGCATCAATATGCCTTTTATTGTGATGAAAGTCCTGTCATCCTCATGCAAACAACTCTAAAGTTTATTTTTGTCGAATATTTTCTGCATGTGGTGTGTTCGGTACACGTAATTTCACAGCGGGGGAATCTATGTAATTTACGTACCTATTGGGTAGAACACGCTCCAAAAGTTTTTTCCTTTAAAAACTGCCTGATTTTTGAAACTGCTATTAGGAAAAAGCTGTGAACTCAGATTTAATATTTCTATGTGTCAATATGCCTTGTATGGTGGATGAAAGATCTGTAATACACATGTACATAACTCATTAAAAATGTTTCTCCAATCCTTGATGTATGTAGCCTGTTTGGAACACGGTCTTTCTCGGTGAGGGAAGCTATGTAAATTACATATCTATTGGTTAGAACACTCTCCAGGAGAGTTTTACTGAAAAATCTGCCTCAGATTCGAAACTGGTGTTATGAAAACGCTGTGAAATCAGAGTAAATTCTTTAAGGTGACAATATGTCTTCAATGGTTTATTAAAGATCGGTAATAAACATGCTCACAACTCAGCAGTTAATATTTGTTGAATCCTTGTTGCATGAGCCGTTTTTTAGGAACACGGAATGTTACGGTGATGGTATCTATGAAAATGAGATGTCTATTGGATGGAACATGCAACAAGAGGATTTTTCTGGGGAAACTGCCTGATTTTCGAAACTGACCTTAGGAAAATTCTGCGAAATGTGAGTAAATGTTTCTAGGTGAAAACATGTCTTGTAAGGTGGATGAAATTTGATAATCCACATGCTCACACTCATTAAAGAATGATTGTCGAAAGCTTGATGCATGTAAAATGTTCAGAACACGGAATGTCACGGTGAGTGAACTACTTAAATTACATATCTTTTGGGTAGAACTCGCTCCAAGAGCATTTTTCTGTAAAATCAGCCTCATTTTCCAAACTGGAGTTAGGAAAACCTGAGAAATCTGAGAAAATGCTTCTAAGTGTGAATATGCCTTGAATGGGGAATTTAAGTGTGTTAAACCACGTAACCAACTATGAAGGGAATACTTTTCGAAACCGTGACTTATTTAGCGTGTTTGGAACACGGAAATTCACGGCAATGAAACTATGTAAATTAAAATTCTATTGGGTAGAACTAGCTTGAATAGAATTTTTCTGTGCAAAATGCATGATTTTCGAATTTGACGTTTTGATAAAACTGTGAAATGAGAGTAAATACTTGTAGGTGTATATATGCCTTGTATGGTGGATGTAGGATTGGTAATCCAAATGCTAACATCTCTGTAGTGTATATTTGACGAATCAGAGATACATGAAATGTGTTCGGACCCCAAAGATCATGATGAGCACATCTGTGTAAATTACCTGTCTATTGGGTAGAACTCGCTCCAAGAGCATTTTTCTGCAAAATCTGCCTCATTTTCAAATCTGGCATTAGGAAAAATCTTCGAAATATGAGAAAATGCTTCTAAGTGTCAATATGACTTGATTGGTGGATGAAAGTCCGGTAATCCACACGTTAACAAGAGTGTAGTAAATATTTTTCAAACCGTGATTCATGTAGCGCGTTCGAAAAACAGAATTTCACGGTAATGAAACAATGTAAATGAGAATTCTATTGGGTAGAACTAGCTAGAATAGAATATTTCAGCGAAAATTGCTTAATTCTCGAATGTGATGTTTGGATAAAGCTGCGAAAAGGGAGAAAATAGTTGTAGCTGTAAAGATGCCTTTATTTTGGAAGAAAGTTCGGTAATCCATATTTTCACAACATATTAAAGAATCTTTATTCTAATCCGTGATGCATGTACGATGATCGGAACGTGGAATTTCACGGTGATTGAAACAATGTAAACTACTTGTCTATTCGGTAGAAATCACTTCAAGAGGATTTTTCTGTGAAAACTGCATCATTTTTGAAACTGGCGCTTGGAAAATGCTGCAAAATCTGAGAAAATACTTCTAAGTATCAATATTCAAAGTTTTGTGATGAAAGTTTGGTAATCCACATGCTAACAAATCTGTAGTGAATATTTGTCGAATCCGTTATGCATGTAGAATGTTTGGAACACGGAATGTCACGGAGAAGAAATTTATGTAAATTACATTTCCCTGGTTTAGAAATCGCTCCAAGAGATTTTTCCTGAGATAACAGCCTGATTTTTGAAACTGGCATTAAGAAAAGGCTGCAAATTCCGAGTTAATGTTTCTAGGTTGAAATAGGCCTTGTAGGGTGGATGAAAGTTCTGTAATACACATGTACATAACTCATTAAAAATGTTTGTCAAATCCGTGAAGTATGTAGCATGTACGGAAATTGGAATGTCACTGTGAGGGAAACTATGTAAATTACATTTCTATTGGGAAGTACTTGCTCCACGAGAATTTTTTCGAATCTGCCTCATTTTAAAAACTGGCATTAGGAAAATCTTTTGAAATATGGGAAAGTGCTTCAAAGTGTCAATATGGCATTTATGGTGGATGAATGTTCGGTAATCGTTATGCTACCAACTCTGTAGTGAATGTTTGTCGAATCCGTGATGCATGTAACGTGTTCAGAGCACGGAATGTCACGGTGATTAAAACTAGGTAAATTACATATCTTTTGTGTATAACTCACTCCAAAAGCATTTTTCGGCCAAATCTGCCTCATTTTCTAAACTGGCATTAAAACTAACCTGTGAAATCTGAGAAAATTCTTCAAAGTGCCAGTAAGCCTTGTATGGTGGATGAAAGTGCTGTAATCCACATGCTAACAACTATGTAGTGAATATTTGTCGAATCTGAGATGCATGTAGCGTGTTCAGAACACGGAATTTCACGGTGAGCGAATCCAGGTAAATTACATGTCTATAGGTTAGAACCTGCTCCAAGAGGTTTTTGCCGTGAAATCTGCCTCATTTTCGAAACTGGCGTTTTGAAAGCTCTGTGAAATCAGAGAAAAAGCTTCTAAGCATCAATATGCCTTTTATTGTGATGAAAGTCCTGTCATCCTCATGCAAACAACTCTAAAGTTTATTTTTGTCGAATATTTTCTGCATGTGGTGTGTTCGGTACACGTAATTTCACAGCGGGGGAATCTATGTAATTTACGTACCTATTGGGTAGAACACGCTCCAAAAGTTTTTTCCTTTAAAAACTGCCTGATTTTTGAAACTGCTATTAGGAAAAAGCTGTGAACTCAGATTTAATATTTCTATGTGTCAATATGCCTTGTATGGTGGATGAAAGATCTGTAATACACATGTACATAACTCATTAAAAATGTTTCTCCAATCCTTGATGTATGTAGCCTGTTTGGAACACGGTCTTTCTCGGTGAGGGAAGCTATGTAAATTACATATCTATTGGTTAGAACACTCTCCAGGAGAGTTTTACTGAAAAATCTGCCTCAGATTCGAAACTGGTGTTATGAAAATGCTGTGAAATCAGAGTAAATTCTTTAAGGTGACAATATGTCTTCAATGGTTTATTAAAGATCGGTAATAAACATGCTCACAACTCAGCAGTTAATATTTGTTGAATCCTTGTTGCATGAACCGTTTTTTAGGAACACGGAATGTTACGGTGATGGTATCTATGAAAATGAGATGTCTATTGGATGGAACATGCAACAAGAGGATTTTTCTGGGGAAACTGCCTGATTTTCGAAACTGACCTTAGGAAAATTCTGCGAAATGTGAGTAAATGTTTCTAGGTGAAAACATGTCTTGTAAGGTGGATGAAATTTGATAATCCACATGCTCACACTCATTAAAGAATGATTGTCGAAAGCTTGATGCATGTAAAATGTTCAGAACACGGAATGTCACGGTGAGTGAACTACTTAAATTACATATCTTTTGGGTAGAACTCGCTCCAAGAGCATTTTTCTGTAAAATCAGCCTCATTTTCCAAACTGGAGTTAGGAAAACCTGAGAAATCTGAGAAAATGCTTCTAAGTGTGAATATGCCTTGAATGGGGAATTTAAGTGTGTTAAACCACGTAACCAACTATGAAGGGAATACTTTTCGAAACCGTGACTTATTTAGCGTGTTTGGAACACGGAAATTCACGGCAATGAAACTATGTAAATTAAAATTCTATTGGGTAGAACTAGCTTGAATAGAATTTTTCTGTGCAAAATGCATGATTTTCGAATTTGACGTTTTGATAAAACTGTGAAATGAGAGTAAACACTTGTAGGTGTATATTTGCCTTGTATGGTGGATGTAGGATTGGTAATCCAAATGCTAACATCTCTGTAGTGTATATTTGACGAATCAGAGATACATGAAATGTGTTCGGACCCCAAAGATCATGATGAGCACATCTGTGTAAATTACCTGTCTATTGGGTAGAACTCGCTCCAAGAGCATTTTTCTGCAAAATCTGCCTCATTTTCAAATCTGGCATTAGGAAAAATCTTCGAAATATGAGAAAATGCTTCTAAGTGTCAATATGACTTGATTGGTGGATGAAAGTCCGGTAATCCACACGTTAACAAGAGTGTAGTAAATATTTTTCAAACCGTGATTCATGTAGCGCGTTCGAAAAACAGAATTTCACGGTAATGAAACAATGTAAATGAGAATTCTATTGGGTAGAACTAGCTAGAATAGAATATTTCAGCGAAAATTGCTTAATTCTCGAATGTGATGTTTGGATAAAGCTGCGAAAAGGGAGAAAATAGTTGTAGCTGTAAAGATGCCTTTATTTTGGAAGAAAGTTCGGTAATCCATATTTTCACAACATATTAAAGAATCTTTATTCTAATCCGTGATGCATGTACGATGATCGGAACGTGGAATTTCACGGTGATTGAAACAATGTAAACTACTTGTCTATTCGGTAGAAATCACTTCAAGAGGATTTTTCTGTGAAAACTGCATCATTTTTGAAACTGGCGCTTGGAAAACGCTGCAAAATCTGAGAAAATACTTCTAAGTATCAATATTCAAAGTTTTGTGATGAAAGTTTGGTAATCCACATGCTAACAAATCTGTAGTGAATATTTGTCGAATCCGTTATGCATGTAGAATGTTTGGAACACGGAATGTCACGGAGAAGAAATTTATGTAAATTACATTTCCCTGGTTTAGAAATCGCTCCAAGAGATTTTTCCTGAGATAACAGCCTGATTTTTGAAACTGGCATTAAGAAAAGGCTGCAAATTCCGAGTTAATGTTTCTAGGTTGAAATATGCCTTGTAGGGTGGATGAAAGTTCTGTAATACACATGTACATAACTCATTAAAAATGTTTGTCAAATCCGTGAAGTATGTAGCATGTACGGAAATTGGAATGTCACTGTGAGGGAAACTATGTAAATTACATTTCTATTGGGAAGTACTTGCTCCACGAGAATTTTTTCGAATCTGCCTCATTTTAAAAACTGGCATTAGGAAAATCTTTTGAAATATGGGAAAGTGCTTCAAAGTGTCCATATGGCATTTATGGTGGATGAATGTTCGGTAATCGTTATGCTACCAACTCTGTAGTGAATGTTTGTCGAATCCGTGATGCATGTAACGTGTTCAGAGCACGGAATGTCACGGTGATTAAAACTAGGTAAATTACATATCTTTTGTGTATAACTCACTCCAAAAGCATTTTTCGGCCAAATCTGCCTCATTTTCTAAACTGGCGTTAAAACTAACCTGTGAAATCTGAGAAAATTCTTCAAAGTGCCAGTAAGCCTTGTATGGTGGATGAAAGTGCTGTAATCCACATGCTAACAACTATGTAGTGAATATTTGTCGAATCTGAGATGCATGTAGCGTGTTCAGAACACGGAATTTCACGGTGAGCGAATCCAGGTAAATTACAAGTCTATAGGTTAGAACCTGCTCCAAGAGGTTTTTGCCGTGAAATCTGCCTCATTTTCGAAACTGGCGTTTTGAAAGCTCTGTGAAATCAGAGAAAAAGCTTCTAAGCAACAATATGCCTTTTATTGTGATGAAAGTCCTGTCATCCTCATGCAAACAACTCTAAAGTTTATTTTTGTCGAATATTTTCTGCATGTGGTGTGTTCGGTACACGTAACTTCACAGCAGGGGAATCTATGTAATTTACGTACCTATTGGGTAGAACACGCTCCAAAAGTTTTTTCCTTTAAAAACTGCCTGATTTTTGAAACTGCTATTAGGAAAAAGCTGTGAACTCAGATTTAATGTTTCTATGTGTCAATATGCCTTGTATGGTGGATGAAAGGCCTGTAATACACATGTACAAAACTCATTAAAAATGTTTCTCCAATCCTTGATGTATGTAGCCTGTTTGGAACACGGTCTTTCTCGGTGAGGGAAGCTATGTAAATTACATATCTATTGGTTAGAACACTCTCCAGGAGAGTTTTACTGAAAAATCTGCCTCAGATTCGAAACTGGTGTTATGAAAACGCTGTGAAATCAGAGTAAATTTTTTAAGGTGACAATATGTCTTCAATTGTTTATTAAAGATCGGTAATAAACATGCTAACATCGCAGCAGTTTATATTTGTTGAATCCTTGTTGCATGAACCGTTTTTTAGGAACACGGAATGTTACGGTGATGGTATCTATGAAAATGAGATGTCTATTGGATGGAACATGCAACAAGAGGATTTTTCTGGGAAAACTGCCTGATTTTCGAAACTGACCTTAGGAAAATTCTGTGAAATGTGAGTAAATGTTTCTAGGTGAAAACATGTCTTGTAAGGTGGATGAAATTTGATAATCCACATGCTCACACTCATTAAAGAATGATTGTCGAAAGCTTGATGCATGTAAAATGTTCAGAACACGGAATGTCACGGTGAGTGAACTACTTAAATTACATATCTTTTGGGTAGAACTCGCTCCAAGAGCATTTTTCTGTAAAATCAGCCTCATTTTCCAAACTGGAGTTAGGAAAACCTGAGAAATCTGAGAAAATGCTTCTAAGTGTGAATATGCCTTGAATGGGGAATTTAAGTGTGTTAAACCACGTAACCAACTATGAAGGGAATACTTTTCGAAACCGTGACTTATTTAGCGTGTTTGGAACACGGAAATTCACGGCAATGAAACTATGTAAATTAAAATTCTATTGGGTAGAACTAGCTTGAATAGAATTTTTCTGTGCAAAATGCATGATTTTCGAATTTGACGTTTTGATAAAACTGTGAAATGAGAGTAAACACTTGTAGGTGTATATTTGCCTTGTATGGTGGATGTAGGATTGGTAATCCAAATGCTAACATTTCTGTAGTGTATATTTGACGAATCAGAGATACATGAAATGTGTTCGGACCCCAAAGATCATGATGAGCACATCTGTGTAAATTACCTGTCTATTGGGTAGAACTCGCTCCAAGAGCATTTTTCTGCAAAATCTGCCTCATTTTCAAATCTGGCATTAGGAAAAATCTTCGAAATATGAGAAAATGCTTCTAAGTGTCAATATGACTTGATTGGTGGATGAAAGTCCGGTAATCCACACGTTAACAAGAGTGTAGTAAATATTTTTCAAACCGTGATTCATGTAGCACGTTCGAAAAACAGAATTTCACGGTAATGAAACAATGTAAATGAGAATTCTATTGGGTAGAACTAGCTAGAATAGAATATTTCAGCGAAAATTGCTTAATTCTCGAATGTGATGTTTGGATAAAGCTGCGAAAAGGGAGAAAATAGTTGTAGCTGTAAAGATGCCTTTATTTTGGAAGAAAGTTCGGTAATCCATATTTTCACAACATATTAAAGAATCTTTATTCTAATCCGTGATGCATGTACGATGATCGGAACGTGGAATTTCACGGTGATTGAAACAATGTAAACTACTTGTCTATTCGGTAGAAATCACTTCAAGAGGATTTTTCTGTGAAAACTGCATCATTTTTGAAACTGGCGCTTGGAAAACGCTGCAAAATCTGAGAAAATACTTCTAAGTATCAATATTCAAAGTTTTGTGATGAAAGTTTGGTAATCCACATGCTAACAAATCTGTAGTGAATATTTGTCGAATCCGTTATGCATGTAGAATGTTTGGAACACGGAATGTCACGGAGAAGAAATTTATGTAAATTACATTTCCCTGGTTTAGAAATCGCTCCAAGAGATTTTTCCTGAGATAACAGCCTGATTTTTGAAACTGGCATTAAGAAAAGGCTGCAAATTCCGAGTTAATGTTTCTAGGTTGAAATATGCCTTGTAGGGTGGATGAAAGTTCTGTAATACACATGTACATAACTCATTAAAAATGTTTCTCCAATCCTTGATGTATGTAGCCTGTTTGGAACACGGTCTTTCTCGGTGAGGGAAGCTATGTAAATTACATATCTATTGGTTAGAACACTCTCTAGGAGAGTTTTACTGAAAAATCTGCCTCAGATTCGAAACTGGTGTTATGAAAACGCTGTGAAATCAGAGTAAATTCTTTAAGGTGACAATATGTCTTCAATGGTTTATTAAAGATCGGTAATAAACATGCTAACATCTCAGCAGTTTATATTTGTTGAATCCTTGTTTCATGAACCGTTTTTTAGGAACACGGAATGTTACGGTGATGGTATCTAAGAAAATGAGATTTCTATTTGATGGAACATGCAACAAGAGTATTTTTCTGGGAAAACTGCCTGATTTTCGAAACTGACCTTAGGAAAATTCTGCGAAATGTGAGTAAATGTTTCTAGGTGAAAACATGTCTTGTAAGGTGGATGAAATTTGATAATCCACATGCTCACACTCATTAAAGAATGATTGTCAAAAGCTTGATGCATGTAAAATGTTCAGAACACGGAATGTCACGGTGAGTGAACTACTTAAATTACATATCTTTTGGGTAGAACTCGCTCCAAGAGCATTTTTCTGTAAAATCAGCCTCATTTTCCAAACTGGAGTTAGGAAAACCTGAGAAATCTGAGAAAATGCTTCTAAGTGTGAATATGCCTTGAATGGGGAATTTAAGTGTGTTAAACCACGTAACCAACTATGAAGGGAATACTTTTCGAAACCGTGACTTATTTAGCGTGTTTGGAACACGGAAATTCACGGCAATGAAACTATGTAAATTAAAATTCTATTGGGTAGAACTAGCTTGAATAGAATTTTTCTGTGCAAAATGCATGATTTTCGAATTTGACGTTTTGATAAAACTGTGAAATGAGAGTAAACACTTGTAGGTGTATATATGCCTTGTATGGTGGATGTAGGATTGGTAATCCAAATGCTAACATCTCTGTAGTGTATATTTGACGAATCAGAGATACATGAAATGTGTTCGGACCCCAAAGATCATGATGAGCACATCTATGTAAATTACCTGTCTATTGGATAGAACTCGCTCCAAGAGCATTTTTCGGCAAAATCTGCCTCATTTTCAAATCTGGCGTTAAGAAAAATCTTCAAAATATGAGAAAATGCTTCTAAGTGTCAATATGATTTGATAGGTGGATGAAAGTCCGGTAATCCACACGTTAACAAGAGTGTAGTAAATATTCTCAAACCGTGATTCATGTTGCGCGTTCGAAAAACATTATTTCTCGGTAATGAAACTATGTAAATTTGAATTCTATTGGGTAGAACTAGCTAGAATAGAATATTTTGGCAAAAATTGCTTGATTCTCTAATGGGATATTTGGATAAAGCTGAGAAATGAGAGAAAATATTTGTAGGTGTAAAGATGCCTTTATGTTGGAAGAACGTTCAATAATCTACATTTTCACAACATATTAAAGAATCTTTTTTCTAATCCGTGATGCATGTACCATGTTCGAAAAGTGGAATTTCACGGTGATTGAAACAATGTAAACTACTTGTCTATTTGGTAGAACTCACTTCAAGAGAATTTTTCTGTGCAAACTTCTTCATTTCTGAAACTGGCCCTTGGAAAACACTGCAAAATCTGAGAAAATACTTCTAAGTATCAATATTCAATGTTTTGTGATGAAAGTTCGGTAATCCACATGCTAACAAATCTGTAGAGAATATTTGTCGAATCAGTTATGCATGTAGAATGTTCGGAACACGGAATGTCACGGTGAGGAAATTTAGGTAAATTACATTTCCCAAGGTTAGAAATCGCTCCAAGAGTTTTTTCCTGAGATAACAGCCTGATTTTTGAAACTGGCTTTTGGAATATGCTTGGAACTCAGATTAAACAATTGTAGGTGTAAATATGCCTTGTACGGTGGATGAAAGTTCGGCAATCCACATACTAACAACTTTGTAGAGAATATTTTTTGAATCCGAGGTCCATGAAGAGTGTTCGTAACACAGAATATCACGGTTAGTGAATCTATTTAAAATATATGTCTCTTGGGTAGAACTCACTCCAAGAGGTGTTTTCTGCGAAATCTGCCTCATTTTCGAAACTGGCATTTGGAAATTCCTTCAAAATCTGAGAAAATGCTTCAAAGTGTCAATATGCCTTGTATTGTGATGGAAGTACTTATAGCCACATGCAAACAAACCTGATGTGTATAATTATAGAAAGCCTATGCATGTAGCGTGATCTTATGACAGAAATTTCCGGAGATGGAATCTATGAAAATTTCATGTCTATTGGGTAGAAAAAGCTCCAAAAAATTTTTCTGGAGAAAACGGCCTGATTTTCGAAACTGGCATTAGCAAAAGTCTTCAAATTCAGAGTTAATATTTCTAGGTTTAAATATGCCTTCTATTGTGGATGAAAGTTCTGTAATAGACATGTACATAAGTCATTAAAAATTTTTGTCAAATCCGTGAAGTATGTAGCGTGTTCGGAAATTGGAATGTCACTGTGAGGGAAACTATGTAAATTATTTTTCTATTGGGAAGTACTTGCTCCACGAGAAAATTTTGTGAATCTGCATCATTTTCAAAACTGGCATTAGGAAAATCTTTTGATATATGGGAAAGTGCTTCAAAGTGTCATTATGGCATTTATGGTGGATGAATGTTCGGTAAACCTTATGCTACCAAATCTGTAGTGAATATTTGTCAAATCCGTGATGAATGTAGCTATTTTGGAACACGGAATTTCACGATGACGGGTTCTATGTAAATGAATGTCTATTGGATAGAACCCGCTCCAAGAGGATTTCTCTGGGTAAACTGCATGATTTTAGAAACTGAGATTAGGAGATATCTACTAAATCAGAATAAAACTTTCTATGTATAAATCTACATTGTAAGGAAGATGAAAGTTCGATAATACAAATGTTCACAACTCATTAAAGAAAGTTTGTCAGATCCGTCATGCATGAAATGTGTTCAGAACACGGAATGTCACGGTGTGTAAAACTAGGTAAATTACATATCCTTTGTGTATAAATCACTCCAAGAACATTTTTCTGCCAAAACTGCCTCATTTTCTAAACTGGCGTTAAAACTAACCTGTGAAATCTGAGAAAATACTTCAAAGTTTCATTAAGCCTTGTATGGTGGATGAAAGTGCTGTAATCCACATGCTAACAACTATGTAGTGAATATTTGTCGAATCAGAGATACATGAAATGTGTTCGGAACACAAAATGTCATGATGAGCACATCTATTTAAATTACCTGTCTATTGGGTAGAAATCGCTCCAAGAGCATTTTTCTGCAAAATCTGCCTCATTTTCAAATCTGGAGTTAGGAAAATTCTTCGAAATATGTGAAAATGCTTCTAAGTGTCAATATGACTTGATTGGTGGATGAATGTCCGGTAATCCACATGTTAACAAGAGTGTAGTAAATATTTTTCAAACCGTGATTCATGAAGCACGTACGGAAAACAGAATTTCATGGTAATGAAACTATGTAAATTAGAATTCTATTGGGTAGAACTAGCTAGAATAGAATATTTCAGCGAAAATTTCTTGATCCTCGAATGGGATATTTCGATAAAGCTGCGAAATGAGAGATAATATTTGTAGGTGTAAAGATGACTTTATGTTGGAAGAAAGTACAGTAATCCATATTATCACAACATATTAAAGAATCTTTTTTCTAATCCGTGATGCACGTACCATGTTCGGAACGTGGAATTTTACGGGGTTTGAAATAATTTAAACTACTTGCCTATTATGTAGAACACACTCCAAGGGAATTTTTCTGCGAAAACTGCTTCATTTTTGAAACTGGCGCTTGGAAAACGCTGCAAAATCTGAGAAAATACTTCTAAGTATCAATATTCAATGTTTTGTGATGAAAGTTCGGTAATCCACATGCTAACAAATCTGTAGTGAATATTTGTCAAATCCGTTATGCATGTAGAATGTTCGGAACACGGAATGTAACGGAGAGGAAATTTATGTAAATTACATTTCCCTAGGTTAGAAATCGCTCCAAGAGTTTTTTCCTGAGATAAGAGCCTGATTTTTGAAACTGGCTTTAGGAATAAAGTGCGAACACAGATTAATCAATTGTAGGTGTAAATATGCCTTGTATGGTGGATGAAAGTTCGGCTATCCGCATACTAACAACTCTGTAGAGAATATTTGTCGAATCCGAGATACATGAATAGTGTTCAGATCATAGAATATCACGGTGAGCGAATCTATGTAAAATAAATATCTCTTGGGTAGAACTCACTCCAAGAGGTTTTCTCTGCGAAATCTGCCTCATTTTCGAATCTGGCATTTGGACATTCCTTCAAAATCAGAGAAAATGCTTGAAACTGTCAATATGTCTTTTATTGTGATGGAAGTTCATAAAGCCACATGCAAACAAACCTGATGTGAATAATTGTAGAAAGCCTATGCATGTAGCGTGATCGTATGACAGAAAATTCCGGAGATGTAATCTATGTTAATTTCATGTCTATTGGGTAGAACTCGCTCCAAATTTTTTTCCGGAAATAAAGGCCTGATTTTCAAAAAACTGGCATTAGGAAAACGCTGCAAATTCAGAGTTAATGATTCTAGGTTGAAATATGCCTTGTATGGTGGATGAAAGTTCTGTAATACTCATGTACATAACTCATTAAAAATGTTTGTCAAATCCGTGAAGTGTGTAGCATGTACGGAAATTGGAATGTCACTGTGAGGGAAACTATGTAAATTACATTTCTATTGGGAAGTACTTGCTCCACGAGAATTTTTTCGAATCTGCCTCATTTTAAAAACTGGCATTAGGAAAATCTTTTGAAATATGGGAAAGTGCTTCAAAGTGTCAATATGGCATTTATGGTGGATGAATGTTCGGTAATCATTATGCTACCAACTCTGTAGTGAATGTTTGTCGAATCCGTGATGCATGTAACGTGTTCAGAGCACGGAATGTCACGGTGATTAAAACTAGGTAAATTACATATCTTTTGTGTATAACTCACTCCAAAAGCATTTTTCGGCCAAATCTGCCTCATTTTCTAAACTGGCATTAAAACTAACCTGTGAAATCTGAGAAAATTCTTCAAAGTGCCAGTAAGCCTTGTATGGTGGATGAAAGTGCTGTAATCCACATGCTAACAACTATGTAGTGAATATATGTCGAATCTGAGATGCATGTAGCGTGTTCAGAACACGGAATTTCACGGTGAGCGAATCCATGTTAATTACATGTCTATAGGTTAGAACCTGCTCCAAGAGGTTTTTGCCGTGAAATCTGCCTCATTTTCGAAACTGGCGTTTTGAAAGCTCTGTGAAATCAGAGAAAAAGCTTCTAAGCAACAATATGCCTTTTATTGTGATGAAAGTCCTGTCATCCTCATGCAAACAACTCTATAGTTTATTTTTGTCGAATATTTTCTGCATGTGGTGTGTTCGGTACACGTAATTTCACAGCGGGGGAATCTATGTAATTTACGTACCTATTGGGTAGAACACGCTCCAAAAGTTTTTTCCTTTAAAAACTGCCTGATTTTTGAAACTGCTATTAGGAAAAAGCTGTGAACTCAGATTTAATGTTTCTATGTGTCAATATGCCTTGTATGGTGGATGAAAGGCCTGTAATACACATGTACAAAACTCATTAAAAATGTTTCTCCAATCCTTGATGTATGTAGCCTGTTTGGAACACGGTCTTTCTCGGTGAGGGAAGCTATGTAAATTACATATCTATTGGTTAGAACACTCTCCAGGAGAGTTTTACTGAAAAATCTGCCTCAGATTCGAAACTGGTGTTATGAAAACGCTGTGAAATCAGAGTAAATTCTTTAAGGTGACAATATGTCTTCAATGGTTTATTAAAGATCGGTAATAAACATGCTAACATCTCAGCAGTTTATATTTGTTGAATCCTTGTTTCATGAACCGTTTTTTAGGAACACGGAATGTTACGGTGATGGTATCTATGAAAATGAGATGTCTATTGGATGGAACATGCAACAAGAGGATTTTTCTGGGAAAACTGCCTGATTTTCGAAACTGACCTTAGGAAAATTCTGCGAAATGTGAGTAAATGTTTCTAGGTGAAAACATGTCTTGTAAGGTGGATGAAATTTGATAATCCACATGCTCACACTCATTAAAGAATGATTGTCGAAAGCTTGATGCATGTAAAATGTTCAGAACACGGAATGTCACGGTGAGTGAACTACTTAAATTACATATCTTTTGGGTAGAACTCGCTCCAAGAGCATTTTTCTGTAAAATCAGCCTCATTTTCCAAACTGGAGTTAGGAAAACCTGAGAAATCTGAGAAAATGCTTCTAAGTGTGAATATGCCTTGAATGGGGAATTTAAGTGTGTTAAACCACGTAACCAACTATGAAGGGAATACTTTTCGAAACCGTGACTTATTTAGCGTGTTTGGAACACGGAAATTCACGGCAATGAAACTATGTAAATTAAAATTCTATTGGGTAGAACTAGCTTGAATAGAATTTTTCTGTGCAAAATGCATGATTTTCGAATTTGACGTTTTGATAAAACTGTGAAATGAGAGTAAACACTTGTAGGTATATATATGCCTTGTATGGTGGATGTAGGATTGGTAATCCAAATGCTAACATCTCTGTAGTGTATATTTGACGAATCAGAGATACATGAAATGTGTTCGGACCCCAAAGATCATGATGAGCACATCTATGTAAATTACCTGTCTATTGGATAGAACTCGCTCCAAGAGCATTTTTCGGCAAAATCTGCCTCATTTTCAAATCTGGCGTTAAGAAAAATCTTCAAAATATGAGAAAATGCTTCTAAGTGTCAATATGACTTGATTGGTGGATGAAAGTCCGGTAATCCACACGTTAACAAGAGTGTAGTAAATATTCTCAAACCGTGATTCATGTAGCGCGTTCGAAAAACATTATTTCTCGGTAATGAAACTATGTAAATGAGAATTCTATTGGGTAGAACTAGCTGGAATAGAATATTTCAGCGAAAATTGCTTAATTCTCGAATGTGATGTTTGGATAAAGCTGCGAAAAGGGAGAAAATAGTTGTAGCTGTAAAGATGCCTTTATTTTGGAAGAAAGTTCGGTAATCCATATTTTCACAACATATTAAAGAATCTTTATTCTAATCCGTGATGCATGTACGATGATCGGAACGTGGAATTTCACGGTGGTTGAAACAATGTAAACTACTTGTCTATTCGGTAGAAATCACTTCAAGAGGATTTTTCTGTGAAAACTGCATCATTTTTGAAACTGGCGCTTGGAAAACGCTGCAAAATCTGAGAAAATACTTCTAAGTATCAATATTCAAAGTTTTGTGATGAAAGTTTGGTAATCCACATGCTAACAAATCTGTAGTGAATATTTGTCGAATCCGTTATGCATGTAGAATGTTTGGAACACGGAATGTCACGGAGAAGAAATTTATGTAAATTACATTTCCCTGGTTTAGAAATCGCTCCAAGAGATTTTTCCTGAGATAACAGCCTGATTTTTGAAACTGGCATTAAGAAAAGGCTGCAAATTCCGAGTTAATGTTTCTAGGTTGAAATATGCCTTGTAGGGTGGATGAAAGTTCTGTAATACACATGTACATAACTCATTAAAAATGTTTGTCAAATCCGTGAAGTATGTAGCATGTACGGAAATTGGAATGTCACTGTGAGGGAAACTATGTAAATTACATTTCTATTGGGAAGTACTTGCTCCACGAGAATTTTTTCGAATCTGCCTCATTTTAGAAACTGGCTTTAGGAAAATTTTTTGAAATATGGGAAAGTGCTTCAAAGTGTCCATATGGCATTTATGGTGGATGAATGTTCGGTAATCGTTATGCTACCAACTCTGTAGTGAATGTTTGTCGAATCCGTGATGCATGTAACGTGTTCAGAGCACGGAATGTCACGGTGATTAAAACTAGGTAAATTACATATCTTTTGTGTATAACTCACTCCAAAAGCATTTTTCGGCCAAATCTGCCTCATTTTCTAAACTGGCGTTAAAACTAACCTGTGAAATCTGAGAAAATTCTTCAAAGTGCCAGTAAGCCTTGTATGGTGGATGAAAGTGCTGTAATCCACATGCTAACAACTATGTAGTGAATATTTGTCGAATCTGAGATGCATGTAGCGTGTTCAGAACACGGAATTTCACGGTGAGCGAATCCAGGTAAATTACATGTCTATAGGTTAGAACCTGCTCCAAGAGGTTTTTGCCGTGATATCTGCCTCATTTTTGAAACCGGCGTTTTGAAAGCTCTGTGAAATCAGAGAAAAAGCTTCTAAGCAACAATATGCCTTTTATTGTGATGAAAGTCCTGTCATCCTCATGCAAACAACTCTATAGTTTATTTTTGTCGAATATTTTCTGCATGTGGTGTGTTCGGTACACGTAATTTCACAGCGGGGGAATCTATGTAATTTACGTACCTATTGGGTAGAACACGCTCCAAAAGTTTTTTCCTTTAAAAACTGCCTGATTTTTGAAACTGCTATTAGGAAAAAGCTGTGAACTCAGATTTAATGTTTCTATGTGTCAATATGCCTTGTATTGTGGATGAAAGATCTGTAATACACATGTACAAAACTCATTAAAAATGTTTCTCCAATCCTTGATGTATGTAGCCTGTTTGGAACACGGTCTTTCTCGGTGAGGGAAGCTATGTAAATTACATATCTATTGGTTAGAACACTCTCCAGGAGAGTTTTACTGAAAAATCTGCCTCAGATTCGAAACTGGTGTTATGAAAACGCTGTGAAATCAGAGTAAATTCTTTAAGGTGACAATATGTCTTCAATGGTTTATTAAAGATCGGTAATAAACATGCTAACAACTCAGCAGTTTATATTTGTTGAATCCTTGTTTCATGAACCGTTTTTTAGGAACACGGAATGTTACGGTGATGGTATCTATGAAAATGAGATGTCTATTGGATGGAACATGCAACAAGAGTATTTTTCTGGGAAAACTGCCTGATTTTCGAAACTGACCTTAGGAAAATTCTGCGAAATGTGAGTAAATGTTTCTAGGTGAAAACATGTCTTGTAAGGTGGATGAAATTTGATAATCCACATGCTCACACTCATTAAAGAATGATTGTCGAAAGCTTGATGCATGTAAAATGTTCAGAACACGGAATGTCACGGTGAGTGAACTACTTTAATTACATATCTTTTGGGTAGAACTCGCTCCAAGAGCATTTTTCTGTAAAATCAGCCTCATTTTCCAAACTGGAGTTAGGAAAACCTGAGAAATCTGAGAAAATGCTTCTAAGTGTGAATATGCCTTGAATGGGGAATTTAAGTGTGTTAAACCACGTAACCAACTATGAAGGGAATACTTTTCGAAACCGTGACTTATTTAGCGTGTTTGGAACACGGAAATTCACGGCAATGAAACTATGTAAATTAAAATTCTATTGGGTAGAACTAGCTTGAATAGAATTTTTCTGTGCAAAATGCATGATTTTCGAATTTGACGTTTTGATAAAACTGTGAAATGAGAGTAAACACTTGTAGGTGTATATATGCCTTGAATGGTGGATGTAGGATTGGTAATCCAAATGCTAACATCTCTGTAGTGTATATTTGACGAATCAGAGATACATGAAATGTGTTCGGACCCCAAAGATCATGATGAGCACATCTATGTAAATTACCTGTCTATTGGATAGAACTCGCTCCAAGAGCATTTTTCGGCAAAATCTGCCTCATTTTCAAATCTGGCGTTAAGAAAAATCTTCAAAATATGAGAAAATGCTTCTAAGTGTCAATATGACTTGATTGGTGGATGAAAGTCCGGTAATCCACACGTTAACAAGAGTGTAGTAAATATTCTCAAACCGTGATTCATGTAGCGCGTTCGAAAAACATTATTTCTCGGTAATGAAACTATGTAAATGAGAATTCTATTGGGTAGAACTAGCTGGAATAGAATATTTCAGCGAAAATTGCTTAATTCTCGAATGTGATGTTTGGATAAAGCTGCGAAAAGGGAGAAAATAGTTGTAGCTGTAAAGATGCCTTTATTTTGGAAGAAAGTTCGGTAATCCATATTTTCACAACATATTAAAGAATCTTTATTCTAATCCGTGATGCATGTACGATGATCGGAACGTGGAATTTCACGGTGGTTGAAACAATGTAAACTACTTGTCTATTCGGTAGAAATCACTTCAAGAGGATTTTTCTGTGAAAACTGCATCATTTTTGAAACTGGCGCTTGGAAAACGCTGCAAAATCTGAGAAAATACTTCTAAGTATCAATATTCAAAGTTTTGTGATGAAAGTTTGGTAATCCACATGCTAACAAATCTGTAGTGAATATTTGTCGAATCCGTTATGCATGTAGAATGTTTGGAACACGGAATGTCACGGAGAAGAAATTTATGTAAATTACATTTCCCTGGTTTAGAAATCGCTCCAAGAGATTTTTCCTGAGATAACAGCCTGATTTTTGAAACTGGCATTAAGAAAAGGCTGCAAATTCCGAGTTAATGTTTCTAGGTTGAAATATGCCTTGTAGGGTGGATGAAAGTTCTGTAATACACATGTACATAACTCATTAAAAATGTTTGTCAAATCCGTGAAGTATGTAGCATGTACGGAAATTGGAATGTCACTGTGAGGGAAACTATGTAAATTACATTTCTATTGGAAAGTACTTGCTCCACGAGAATTTTTTCGAATCTGCCTCATTTTAGAAACTGGCTTTAGGAAAATCTTTTGAAATATGGGAAAGTGCTTCAAAGTGTCAATATGGCATTTATGGTGGATGAATGTTCGGTAATCGTTATGCTACCAACTCTGTAGTGAATGTTTGTCGAATCCGTGATGCATGTAACGTGTTCAGAGCACGGAATGTCACGGTGATTAAAACTAGGTAAATTACATATCTTTTGTGTATAACTCACTCCAAAAGCATTTTTCGGCCAAATCTGCCTCATTTTCTAAACTGGCGTTAAAACTAACCTGTGAAATCTGAGAAAATTCTTCAAAGTGCCAGTAAGCCTTGTATGGTGGATGAAAGTGCTGTAATCCACATGCTAACAACTATGTAGTGAATATTTGTCGAATCTGAGATGCATGTAGCGTGTTCAGAACACGGAATTTCACGGTGAGCGAATCCAGGTAAATTACATGTCTATAGGTTAGAACCTGCTCCAAGAGGTTTTTGCCGTGATATCTGCCTCATTTTTGAAACCGGCGTTTTGAAAGCTCTGTGAAATCAGAGAAAAAGCTTCTAAGCAACAATATGCCTTTTATTGTGATGAAAGTCCTGTCATCCTCATGCAAACAACTCTATAGTTTATTTTTGTCGAGTATTTTCTGCATGTGGTGTGTTCGGTACACGTAATTTCACAGCGGGGGAATCTATGTAATTTACGTACCTATTGGGTAGAACACGCTCCAAAAGTTTTTTCCTTTAAAAACTGCCTGATTTTTGAAACTGCTATTAGGAAAAAGCTGTGAACTCAGATTTAATGTTTCTATGTGTCAATATGCCTTGTATTGTGGATGAAAGATCTGTAATACACATGTACAAAACTCATTAAAAATGTTTCTCCAATCCTTGATGTATGTAGCCTGTTTGGAACACGGTCTTTCTCGGTGAGGGAAGCTATGTAAATTACATATCTATTGGTTAGAACACTCTCCAGGAGAGTTTTACTGAAAAATCTGCCTCAGATTCGAAACTGGTGTTATGAAAACGCTGTGAAATCAGAGTAAATTCTTTAAGGTGACAATATGTCTTCAATGGTTTATTAAAGATCGGTAATAAACATGCTAACAACTCAGCAGTTTATATTTGTTGAATCCTTGTTTCATGAACCGTTTTTTAGGAACACGGAATGTTACGGTGATGGTATCTATGAAAATGAGATGTCTATTGGATGGAACATGCAACAAGAGTATTTTTCTGGGAAAACTGCCTGATTTTCGAAACTGACCTTAGGAAAATTCTGTGAAATGTGAGTAAATGTTTCTAGGTGAAAACATGTCTTGTAAGGTGGATGAAATTTGATAATCCACATGCTCACACTCATTAAAGAATGATTGTCGAAACTTGATGCATGTAAAATGTTCAGAACATGGAATGTCACGGTGAGTGAACTACTTAAATTACATATCTTTTGGGTAGAACTCGCTCCAAGAGCATTTTTCTGTAAAATCAGCCTCATTTTCCAAACTGGAGTTAGGAAAACCTGAGAAATCTGAGAAAATGCTTCTAAGTGTGAATATGCCTTGAATGGGGAATTTAAGTGTGTTAAACCATGTAACCAACTATGAAGGGAATACTTTTCGAAACCGTGACTTATTTAGCGTGTTTGGAACACGGAAATTCACGGCAATGAAACTATGTAAATTAAAACTCTATTGGGTAGAACTAGCTTGAATAGAATTTTTCTGTGCAAATTGCATGATTTTCGAATTTGACGTTTTGATAAAACTGTGAAATGAGAGTAAACACTTGTAGGTGTATATATGCATTGTATGGTGGATGTAGGATTGGTAATCCAAATGCTAACATCTCTGTAGTGTATATTTGACGAATCAGAGATACATGAAATGTGTTCGGACCCCAAAGATCATGATGAGCACATCTATGTAAATTACCTGTCTATTGGATAGAACTCGCTCCAAGAGCATTTTTCGGCAAAATCTGCCTCATTTTCAAATCTGGCGTTAAGAAAAATCTTCAAAATATGAGAAAATGCTTCTAAGTGTCAATATGACTTGATTGGTGGATGAAAGTCCGGTAATCCACACGTTAACAAGAGTGTAGTAAATATTCTCAAACCGTGATTCATGTAGCGCGTTCGAAAAACATTATTTCTCGGTAATGAAACTATGTAAATGAGAATTCTATTGGGTAGAACTAGCTGGAATAGAATATTTCAGCGAAAATTGCTTAATTCTCGAATGTGATGTTTGGATAAAGCTGCGAAAAGGGAGAAAATAGTTGTAGCTGTAAAGATGCCTTTATTTTGGAAGAAAGTTCGGTAATCCATATTTTCACAACATATTAAAGAATCTTTATTCTAATCCGTGATGCATGTACGATGATCGGAACGTGGAATTTCACGGTGGTTGAAACAATGTAAACTACTTGTCTATTCGGTAGAAATCACTTCAAGAGGATTTTTCTGTGAAAACTGCATCATTTTTGAAACTGGCGCTTGGAAAACGCTGCAAAATCTGAGAAAATACTTCTAAGTATCAATATTCAAAGTTTTGTGATGAAAGTTTGGTAATCCACATGCTAACAAATCTGTAGTGAATATTTGTCGAATCCGTTATGCATGTAGAATGTTTGGAACACGGAATGTCACGGAGAAGAAATTTATGTAAATTACATTTCCCTGGTTTAGAAATCGCTCCAAGAGATTTTTCCTGAGATAACAGCCTGATTTTTGAAACTGGCATTAAGAAAAGGCTGCAAATTCCGAGTTAATGTTTCTAGGTTGAAATATGCCTTGTAGGGTGGATGAAAGTTCTGTAATACACATGTACATAACTCATTAAAAATGTTTGTCAAATCCGTGAAGTATGTAGCATGTACGGAAATTGGAATGTCACTGTGAGGGAAACTATGTAAATTACATTTCTATTGGGAAGTACTTGCTCCACGAGAATTTTTTCGAATCTGCCTCATTTTAGAAACTGGCATTAGGAAAATCTTTTGAAATATGGGAAAGTGCTTCAAAGTGTCAATATGGCATTTATGGTGGATGAATGTTCGGTAATCGTTATGCTACCAACTCTGTAGTGAATGTTTGTCGAATCCGTGATGCATGTAACGTGTTCAGAGCACGGAATGTCACGGTGATTAAAACTAGGTAAATTACATATCTTTTGTGTATAACTCACTCCAAAAGCATTTTTCGGCCAAATCTGCCTCATTTTCTAAACTGGCGTTAAAACTAACCTGTGAAATCTGAGAAAATTCTTCAAAGTGCCAGTAGGCCTTGTATGGTGGATGAAAGTGCTGTAATCCACATGCTAACAACTATGTAGTGAATATTTGTCGAATCTGAGATGCATGTAGCGTGTTCAGAACACGGAATTTCACGGTGAGCGAATCCAGGTAAATTACATGTCTATAGGTTAGAACCTGCTCCAAGAGGTTTTTGCCGTGATATCTGCCTCATTTTTGAAACCGGCGTTTTGAAAGCTCTGTGAAATCAGAGAAAAAGCTTCTAAGCAACAGTATGCCTTTTATTGTGATGAAAGTCCTGTCATCCTCATGCAAACAACTCTATAGTTTATTTTTGTCGAATATTTTCTGCATGTGGTGTGTTCGGTACACGTAATTTCACAGCGGGGGAATCTATGTAATTTACGTACCTATTGGGTAGAACACGCTCCAAAAGTTTTTTCCTTTAAAAACTGCCTGATTTTTGAAACTGCTATTAGGAAAAAGCTGTGAACTCAGATTTAATGTTTTTATGTGTCAATATGCCTTGTATTGTGGATGAAAGGCCTGTAATACACATGTACAAAACTCATTAAAAATGTTTCTCCAATCCTTGATGTATGTAGCCTGTTTGGAACACGGTCTTTCTCGGTGAGGGAAGCTATGTAAATTACATATCTATTGGTTAGAACACTCTCCAGGAGAGTTTTACTGAAAAATCTGCCTCAGATTCGAAACTGGTGTTATGAAAACGCTGTGAAATCAGAGTAAATTCTTTAAGGTGACAATATGTCTTCAATGGTTTATTAAAGATCGGTAATAAACATGCTAACAACTCAGCAGTTTATATTTGTTGAATCCTTGTTTCATGAACCGTTTTTTAGGAACACGGAATGTTACGGTGATGGTATCTATGAAAATGAGATGTCTATTGGATGGAACATGCAACAAGAGTATTTTTCTGGGAAAACTGCCTGATTTTCGAAACTGACCTTAGGAAAATTCTGTGAAATGTGAGTAAATGTTTCTAGGTGAAAACATGTCTTGTAAGGTGGATGAAATTTGATAATCCACATGCTCACACTCATTAAAGAATGATTGTCGAAAGCTTGATGCATGTAAAATGTTCAGAACATGGAATGTCACGGTGAGTGAACTACTTAAATTACATATCTTTTGGGTAGAACTCGCTCCAAGAGCATTTTTCTGTAAAATCAGCCTCATTTTCCAAACTGGAGTTAGGAAAACCTGAGAAATCTGAGAAAATGCTTCTAAGTGTGAATATGCCTTGAATGGGGAATTTAAGTTTGTTAAACCATGTAACCAACTATGAAGGGAATACTTTTCGAAACCGTGACTTATTTAGCGTGTTTGGAACACGGAAATTCACGGCAATGAAACTATGTAAATTAAAATTCTATTGGGTAGAACTAGCTTGAATAGAATTTTTCTGTGCAAATTGCATGATTTTCGAATTTGACGTTTTGATAAAACTGTGAAATGAGAGTAAATACTTGTAGGTGTATATATGCCTTGTATGGTGGATGTAGGATTGGTAATCCAAATGCTAACATCTCTGTAGTGTATATTTGACGAATCAGAGATACATGAAATGTGTTCGGACCCCAAAGATCATGATGAGCACATCTATGTAAATTACCTGTCTATTGGATAGAACTCGCTCCAAGAGCATTTTTCGGCAAAATCTGCCCCATTTTCAAATCTGGCATTAAGAAAAATCTTCAAAATATGAGAAAATGCTTCTAAGTGCCAATATGATTTGATAGGTGGTTGAAAGTCCGGTAATCCACACGTTAACAAGAGTGTAGTAAATATTTTCAAACCGTGATTCATGTAGCGCGTTCGAAAAACATTATTTCACGGTAATGAAACAATGTAAATGCGAATTCTATTGGGTAGAACTAGCTAGAATAGTATATTTTGACAAAAATTGCTTGATTCTCTAATGGGATATTTGGATAAAGCTGAGAAATGAGAGAAAATATTTGTAGGTGTAAAGATGCCTTTATGTTGGAAGAACGTTCAATAATCTACATTTTCACAACATATTAAAGAATTTTTTTTCTAATCCGTGATGCATGTACCATGTTCAGAACGTGGAATTTCACGGTGATTGAAACAATGTAAACTACTTGTCTATTTGGTAGAACTCACTTCAAGAGAATTTTTCTGTGAAAACTTCTTCATTTCTGAAACTGGCCCTTGGAAAACACTGCAAAATCTGAGAAAATACTTCTAAGTATTAATATTCAATGTTTTGTGATGAAAGTTCGGTAATCCGCATGGTAACAAATCTGTAATGAATATTTGTCGAATCAGTTATGCATGTAGAATGTTCGGAACACGGAATGTTACGGTGAGGAAGTTTAGGTAAATTACATTTCCCAAGGTTAGAAATCGCTCCAAGAGTTTTTTCCTGAGATAACAGCCTGATTTTTGAAACTGGCTTTTGGAATATGCTTGGAACTCAGATTAAACAATTGTAGGTGTAAATATGCCTTGTACGGTGGATGAAAGTTCGGCAATCCACATACTAACAACTTTGTAGAGAATATTTTTTGAATCCGAGGTCCATGAAGAGTGTTCGTAACACAGAATATCACGGTGAGTGAATCTATTTAAAATATATGTCTCTTGGGTAGAACTCACTCCAAGAGGTGTTTTCTGCGAAATCTGCCTCATTTTCGAAACTGGCATTTGGAAAATCCTTCAAAATCTGAGAAAATGCTTCAAAGTGTCAATATGCCTTATATTGTGATGGAAGTACTTATAGCCACATGCAAACAAACCTGATGTGTATAATTGTAGAAAGCCTATGCATGTAGCGTGATCTTATGACAGAAAATTCCGGAGATGGAATCTATGAAAATTTCATGTCTATTGGGTAGAAAAAGCTCCAAAATATTTTTCTGGAGAAAACGGCCTGATTTTCGAAACTGGCATTAGCAAAAGTCTTCAAATTCAGAGTTAATATTTCTAGGTTTAAATATGCCTTCTATTGTGGATGAAAGTTCTGTAATAGACATGTACATAAGTCATTAAAAATTTTTGTCAAATCCGTGAAGTATGTAGCGTGTTCGGAAATTGGAATGTCACTGTGAGGGAAACTATGTAAATTATTTTTCTATTGGGAAGTACTTGCTCCACGAGAAAATTTTGTGAATCTGCCTCATTTTCAAAACTGGCATTAGGAAAATATTTTGATATATGGGAAAGTGCTTCAAAGTGTCATTATGGCATTTATGGTGGATGAATGTTCGGTAAACCTTATGCTACCAAATCTGTAGTGAATATTTGTCAAATCCGTGATGAATGTAGCTATTTTGGAACACGGAATTTCACGATGAAGGGTTCTATGTAAATGAATGTCTATTGGATAGAACTCGCTCCAAAAGGATTTCTCTGGGTAAACTGCATGATTTTAGAAACTGAGATTAGGAGATATCTACTAAATCAGAATAAAACTTTCTATGTATAAATCTACATTGTAAGGAAGATGAAAGTTCGGTAATACAAATGTTCACAACTCATTAAAGAAAGTTTGTCAGATCCGTCATGCATGAAATGTGTTCAGAACACGGAATGTCACGGTGTGTAAAACTAGGTAAATTACATATCCTTTGTGTATAAATCACTCCAAGAACATTTTTCTGCCAAAACTGCCTCATTTTCTAAACTGGCGTTAAAACTAACCTGTGAAATCTGAGAAAATACTTCAAAGTTTCATTAAGCCTTGTATGGTGGATGAAAGTGCTGTAATCCACATGCTAACAACTATGTAGTGAATATTTGTCGAATCAGAGATACATGAAATGTGTTCAGAACACAAAATGTCATGATGAGCACATCTATTTAAATTACCTGTCTATTGGGTAGAACTCGCTCCAAGAGCATTTTTCTGCAAAATCTGCCTCATTTTCAAATCTGGAGTTAGGAAAATTCTTCGAAATATGAGAAAATGCTTCTAAGTGTCAATATGACTTGATTGGTGGATGAATGTCCGGTAATCCACATGTTAACAAGAGTGTAGTAAATATTTTTCAAACCGTGATTCATGAAGCACGTACGGAAAACAGAATTTCATGGTAATGAAACTATGTAAATTAGAATTCTATTGGGTAGAACTAGCTAGAATAGAATATTTCAGCGAAAATTTCTTGAACCTCGAATGGGATATTTCGATAAAGCTGCGAAATGAGAGATAATATTTGTAGGTGTAAAGATGACTTTATGTTGGAAGAAAGTACAGTAATCCATATTATCACAACATATTAAAGAATCTTTTTTCTAATCCGTGATGCACGCACCATGTTCGGAACGTGGAATTTTACGGTGTTGGAAATAATTTAAACTACTTGCCTATTAGGTAGAACACACTCCAAGGGAATTTTTCTGCGAAAACTGCTTCATTTTTGAAACTGGCGCTTGGAAAACGCTGCAAAATCTGAGAAAATACTTCTAAGTATCAATATTCAATGTTTTGTGATGAAAGTTCGGTAATCCACATGCTAACAAATCTGTAGTGAATATTTGTCGAATCAGTTATGCATGTAGAATGTTCGGAACACGGAATGTCACGGCGAGGAAATTTATGTAAATTACATTTCCCTAGGTTAGAAATCGCTCCAAGAGTTTTTTCCTGAGATAAGAGCCTGATTTTTGAAACTGGCTTTAGGAATAAAGTGCGAACACAGATTAATCAATTGTAGGTGTAAATATGCCTTGTATGGTGGATGAAAGTTCGGCAATCCGCATACTAACAACTCTGTAGAGAATATTTGTCGAATCCGAGATACATGAATAGTGTTCAGATCATAGAATATCACGGTGAGCGAATCTATGTAAAATAAATATCTCTTGGGTAGAACTCACTCCAAGAGGTTTTCTCTGCGAAATCTGCCTCATTTTCGAATCTGGCATTTGGACATTCCTTCAAAATCAGAGAAAATGCTTGAAACTGTCAATATGTCTTTTATTGTGATGGAAGTTCATAAAGCTACATGCAAACAAACCTGATGTGAATAATTGTAGAAAGCCTATGCATGTAGCGTGATCGTATGACAGAAATTTCCGGAGATGTAATCTATGTTAATTTCATGTCTATTGGGTAGAACACGCTCCAAATTTTTTTCCGGAAATAACGGCCTGATTTTCAAAAAACTGGCATTAGGAAAAGGCTGCAAATTCAGAGTTAATGATTCTAGGTTGAAATATGCCTTGTATGGTGGATGAAAGTTCTGTAATACACATGTACATAACTCATAAAAATGTTTGTCAAATCCGTGAAGTATGTAGCGTTTTCGGAAATTGGAATGTCACTGTGAGGGAAACTATGTAAATTACATTTCTATTGGGAAGTACTTGCTCCACGAGAATTTTTTGTGAATCTGCCTCATTTTCAAAACTGGCATTTGGAAAATATTTTGAAATATGGGAAAGTGCTTCAAAGTGTCAATATGGCATTTATGATGGATGAATGTTCGGTAATCCTTATGCTACCAACTCTGTAGTGAATATTTGTCGAATCCGTGATGCGTGTAGCTATTTTGGAGCACCGAATTTCACGAAGATGGATTCTATGAAAATTGCATGTCTATTGGATAGAACTCGCTCCAAGAGGATTTCCCTGTGAAAACTGCATGATTTTAGAAACTGAGATTAGGAGAAATCTACTAAATCAGAATAAAACTTTCTATGTATAAATATACATTGTAAGGTATATGAAAGTTCGATAATACAAATGTTCACAACTCATTAAAGAAAGTTTGTGAAAACCGTCATGCATGTAACGTGTTCAGAACACGGAATGTCACGGTGAGTAAAACTAGGTTAATTACATATCTTTTGTGTATAACTCGCTTCAAGACCATTTTTCTGCCAAATCTGCCTCATTTTCTAAACTGGCGTTAAAACTAAACTGTGAAATCTGAGAAAATTCTTCAAAGTGTCAGTAAGCCTGGTTTGGTGGATGAAAGTGCTGTAATCCACATGCTAACAACTATATAGTGAATATTTGTCGAATCTTAGATGCATGTAGCGTGTTCAGAACACGGAATTTCACGGTGACCAAATCCATGTAAATTTCATGTCTGTAGGTTAGAACCTGCTCCAAGAGTTTTTTGCCATGGAATCTGCCTCATTTTCGAAACTGGCATTTTGAAAGCTCTGTGAAATCAAAGAAAATGCTTCTAAGCATCAATATGCCTTGTATTGTGATGAAATACTGTCATTCTCATGCAAACAACCCTATAGTTTATTTTTGTCGAATCTTTTCTGCATGTGGTCTGTTAGGTACACGTAATTTCACAGCGGGGGAATCTATGTAATTTACGTACCTATTGGGTACAACACGCTCCAACAGCTTTTTCGTTTGAAAACTGCATGATTTTCGAAACTGCTATTAGGAAAAAGCTGCGAACTCAGAGTTAATGTTTCTATGTGTCAATATGCTTTGTATGGTGGATGAAAGATCGGTAATACTCATGTAAATAACTCATTAAAAATGTTTCTCCAATCCTTGATGTATGTAGCCTGTTCGAAACACGGTCTTTCTCGGTGAGGGAAGCTACGTTTATTACATATCTTCTGGTAGAACCTTCTCCAGGAGAGTTTTACTGAAAAATCTGCCTCAGTTTCGAAACTGGTGTTATGAAAACGCTGTGATTTCAGAGTAAATATTTTAAGGTGACAATATGTCTTCAATGATTTATTAAAGATCGGTAATTCACATGTTAACAACTCAGCAGTGAATATTTGTTGAATTCTTGGTGCATGAACCGTTTTTTAGGAACACGGAATGTTACAGTGATGGTATCTATGAAAATGAGATGTCTATTTGATGGAAAAGGCAACAAGAGGATTTTTCTGGTAAAACTGCCTGATTTTCGAAACTGACCTTAGGAAAATTCTGCGAAATGTGAGTAAATGTTTCTAGGTGAAAACATGTCTTGTAAGGTGGATGAAAATTTGATAATCCACATGCTCACACTCATTAAAGAATGATTGTCGAATCCTTGATGCATGTAACATGTTCAGAAGACGGAATGTCACGGTGAGTGAACGACTTAAAATATATATCTTTTGGGTAGAACTGTCTCCAAGAACATTTTCTGTGAAATCAGCATCATTTTCCAACCTGACGTTAGGAAAAACCTGAGAAATATGAGAAAATGCTTCTAAGTGTGAATATGCCTTGAATGGATAATTTAAGACCAGTAATACACATAACCAACTATGAAGGGAATAGTTTTCGTATCCGTGACATATTTAGCGTGTTTGGAACACGGAAAATCACAGTAATGAAACTACGTAAATTAAAATTCTATTGGGTAGAACTAGCTTGAATAGAATTTTTCTGCGCAAATTGCATGGTTTTGGAATTTGACGTTTGTATAAAACTGCGAAATGAGAGTAATTATTTGTAGGTGTAAATATGCCTTTTATGGTGTATGTAAGATTGGTAATTCAAATGCTAACATCTCTGTAGTGAATATTTCTCGAATCCGAGATACATGAAATGTGTTCGGAACACAAAATGTCATGATGAGCACATCTATGTAAATTACCTGTCTATTGGGTAGAACTCGCTCCAAGAGCATTTTTCTGAAAATCTGCCTCATTTTCAAATCTGGTGATAGGAATAATCTTCGAAATATGAGAAAATGCTTCTAAGTGTCAATATGACTTGATTGGTGGATGAAAGTCCGGTAATCCACAAGTTAACAAGGGTGTAGTAAATATTTTCAAACCGTGATTCATGAAGCGCGTTCGAAAAACAGTATTTCACCGTAATGAAACTATGTAAATGAGAATTCCATTGGGTAGAACTAGCTAGAATATAATATTTTGGCAAAAATTGCTTGATCCTCTAATGGGATATTTGGATAAAGCTGCGAAATGAGAGAAAATATTTGTAGGTGTAAAGATGCCTGTATGTTGTTAGAAAGTTCAGTAATCTACATTTTCACAACATATTAAACTATCTATTTTCTAATCCGTGATGCATGTACCATGTTCGGAATGTGGAATTTCACGGTGATTGAAACAATGTAAACTACTTGTCTATTTGGTAGAACTAACTTCAAGAGAATTTTTCTGTGAAAACTGCTTCATTTCTGAAACTGGCCCTTGGAAAACACTGCAAAATCTGAGAAAATACTTCTAAGTATTAATATTCAATATTTTGTGATGAAAATTCGCTAATCCGCATGGTAACAAATCTGTAATGAATATTTGTCGAATCCGTTATGCATGTAGAATGTTCAGAACACGGAATGTCACGGTGAGGAAATTTAGGTAAATTACATTTCCCAAGGTTACAAATCGCTCCAAGAGTTATTTCCTGAGATAACAGCCTGATTTTTGAAACTGGCTTTTGGAATATGCTAGGAAATCAGATTAAACAATTGTAGGTGTAAATATGCCTTGTACGGTGGATGAAAGTTCGGCAATCCACATACTAACAACTCTGTAGAGAATATTTTTTGAATCCAAGGTCCATGAAGAGTGTTCGTAACACAGAATATCACGGTGAGCGAATCTAGTTAAAATACATGTCTCTCGGGTAGAATTCACTCCAAGAGGTTTTCTCTGTGAAATCTGCCTCATTTTCGATTCTGGCATTTGGAAATTCCTTCAAAATCTGAGAAAATGCTTCAAAGTGTCAATATGCCTTGTATTGTGATGGAAGTACTTATAGCCACATGCAAACAAACCTGATGATAATAATTGTAGAAAGCCTATGCATGTAGCGTGATTGTATGACGGAAATTTCCGGAGATGGAATCTATGTAAATTTCTTCTCTATTGGGTAGATAAAGCTCCAAAAATTTTTTCTGGAGAAAACGGCCTGATTTACGAAACTGGCATTAAAAAAAGTCTGCAAATTCAGAGTTAATATTTCTAGGTTTTAATATGCCTTGTATGGTGGATGAAAGTTCTGTAATAGACATGTACATAAGTCATTAAAAATGTTTGTCAAATCCGTGAAGTATGTAGCGTGTTTGGAAATTGGAACGTCACTGTGAGGGAAACTATGTAAATTACATTTCTAATGGGAAGTACTTGCTCCACGAGAAAATTTTGTGAATCTGCCTCATTTTCAAAACTGGCATTAGGAAAATCTTTTAATATATGGGAAAGTGCTTCAAAGTGTCATTATGGCATTTATGGTGGATGAATGTTCGGTAAAACTTATGCTACCAAATCTGTAGTGAATATTTGTCAAATCCGTGATGAATGTAGCTATTTTGGAACACGGAATTTCACGATGACGGGTTCTATGTAAATGAATGTCTATTGGATAGAACTCGCTCCAAGAGGATTTCTCTGTGTAAACTGCATGATTTTAGAATCTGAGATTAGGGGAAATCTACTAAATCACAATAAAACTTTTTATGTATAAATCTACATTGTAAGGAAGATGAAAGTTCGATAATACAAATGTTCACAACTCATTAAAGAAAGTTTGTCAAATCCGTCATGCATGTAACGTGTTCAGAACACGGAATGTCACGGTGTGTAAAACTAGGTAAATTACATATCCTTTGTGTATAAATCACTCCAAGAACATTTTTCTGCCAAAACTTCCTCATTTCCTAAACTGGCGTTAAAACTAACCTGTGAAATCTGAGAAAATTCTTCAAAGTGTCAGTAAGCCATGTTTGGTGGATGAAAGTGCTGTAATCCACATGCTAACAACTATGTAGTGAATATTTGTCGAATCTGAGATGCATGTAGCGTGTTCAGAACACGGAATTTCGCGGTGACCGAATCCATGTAAATTTCATTTCTATAGGTTAGAACCTGCTCCAAGAGTTTTTTGCCGTGGAATCTGCCTCATTTTCGAAACTGGCATTTTGAAAGCTCTGTGAAATCAGAGAAAATTCTTCTAAGCATCAATATGCATTGTATTGTGTTGAAAGTCCTGACATCCTCATGCAAACAACTATATAATTTATTTTTGTCGAACATTTTCTGCATGTGGTGTGTTCGAAACACGTTATTACACAGCGGGGGAATCTATGTAATTTATGTATCTATTGGGTAGAACACGCTCCAACAGTTTTTTCCTTTGAAAACTGCCTGACTTTCGAAACTGCTTTTAGGAAAAAGCTGGGAACTCAGAGTTAATGTTTCTATGTGTCAATATGCCTTGTATGGTGGATGAAAGGCCTGTAATACACATGTACAAAACTCATTAAAAATGTTTCTCAAATCCTTGATGTATATAGCCTGTTCGGAACACGGTTTTTCTCGGTGTGGGAAGCTATGTAAATTACATATCCATTAGTTAGAACACTATCCAGGAGAGTTTTACTGAAAAATCTGTTTCAGTTTCGAAACTGGTGTTATGAAAACGCTGTGAAATCAGAGTAAATGCATTAAGGTGACAATATGTCTTCAATGGTTTATTAAAGATCGGTAATTCACATGCTAACAACTCAGCAGTGAATATTTGTTGAATCCTTGGTGCATGAACCGTTTTTTAGGAACACGGAATGTTACGGTGACGGTATCGATGAAAATGAGATATCTATTGGATGGAACATGCAACAAGAGGATTTTTCTGCGAAAACTGCCTGATTTTCGAAACTGACGTTAGGAAAATTCTGCGAAATGTGAGTAAATGTTTCTAGGTGAAAACATGACTTGTAAGGTGGATGAAAATTTGATAATCCACATGCTCACACTCATTAAAGAATGATTGTCGAAACCATGATGCATGCAACATGTTCAGAACACAGAATATAACGGTGAGTGAACTAGTTAAATTAAATATCTTTCGTGTAGATCTGGCTCCAAGAACATTTTCTGTGAAATCAGCCTCATTTTCCAAACTGGCTTTAGGAAAAACCTGAGAAATCTGAGAAAATGCTTCTAAATGTGAATATGCCTTGAATGGGGAATTTAAGTCTGGTAATCCACATAACCAACAATGAAGGGAATAGTTTTCGAATCCGTGACTTATTTAGCGTGTTTGGAACACGGAAATTCACAGTAATGAAACTATGTAAATTAAAATTCTATTGGGTAGAAGTAGCTTGAATAGAATTTTTCTGAACAAATTGCATGATTTTCGAATTTGAAGTTTGGATAAAACTGTGAAATGACAGTAAATACTTGTAGGTGTAAATATGCCTTGTATGGTGGATGTAAGATTGGTAATCCAAATGCTAACATCTCTGAGGTGATTATTTGTCGAATTCGAGATATATGAAATGTGTTTGGAACACAAAATGTCATGATGAGCACATCTATGTAAATTACCTGTCTATTGGGTAGAACTCGCTCCAAGAGCATTTTTCTGCAATATCTGCCTCATTTTCAAATCTGGCGTTAGGAAAAATCTTCGAAATATGAGAAAATGCTTCTAAGTGTCAATATGACTTTATTGGTGGATGAAAGTCCGGTAATCCACATGTTAACAAGAGTGTAGTAATATTTTTCAAACTATGATTCAAGTAGCGCGTTCGGAAAACAGAATTTCACGGTAATGAAACTATGTAAATTAGAATTCTATTGGGTAGAACTAGCTAGATTAGAATTTTTCGGCGAAAATTGCTTGATACTCGAATGTGATGTTTGGATAAATCTGCCTAATGAGAGAAAAAATTTGTATGTGTATAGATGCCTTTATGTTGTAAGAAAGTTCAGTAATCCAAATTTTCACAACATATTAAAGAATCTATTTTCTAATCCATGATGCATGTACCATGTTCGGAACGTGGAATTTCATGGTGATTGAAACAATGTAAACTACATGCCTATTAGGTTGAACACACTCCAAGTGAATTTTCCTGTGAAAACTGCTTCATTTTTGAAACTGGCGTTATGAAAATGCTGCAAAATCTGAGAAAATACTTCTAAGTAACAGTATTCAATGTATTGTGTTGAAAGTTCGGTAATCCACATTCTAAAAAATCTGTAGTGATTATTTGTCGAATCAGTTTTGCATGTAGAATGTTCGGAACATGGAATATCACGGCGATCAAATTTTTGTAAATTATATTTCCCTAGGTTAGAAATCTCTAAAAGAGGTTTTTCCTGAGATAACAGCCTGATTTTTGAAACTGGCGTTAGGAATAAGCTGCGAACACAGATTAATTAATTGTAGGTGTAAATATGCCTTGTATTGTGGATGAAAGTTCGGCAATCCGCATACTAACAACCCTGTAGAGAATATTTGTCGAATCCGAGATACATAAAGAGTGTTCAGAACATAGAATATCATGGTGAGCGAATCTATGTAAATTAAATATCTCTTGGGTAGAACTCACTCCAAGAGTTTTTCTCTGTGAAATCTGCCTCATTTTTGAAACTGGCATTTGGAAATTAATTCAAAATCAGAGAAAATGCTTCAAACTGTCAATATGACTTTAATTGTGATGGAAGTTCATAAAGCCACATGCAAACAAACATGATGTGAATAATTGTAGAAAGCCTATGCATGTAGCGTGATCGTATGACGGAAATTTCCAGAGATGGAATCTATGTAATTTTCATGTCTATTGGGTAGAAATCGCTCCAAATTTTTCCAGATAAAACGGCCTGATTTTCGAAAAACTGGCATTAGGAAAAGGCTGCAAATTAAGAGTTAATGTTTCTAGGTTTAAATGTGCCTTTTATGCTGGGTGAAAGTTCTGTAATAGACATGTACATAAGTCATTAAAAATGTTTGTCAAATCCGAGAAGTATGTAGCGTGTTCGGAAATTGGAACGTCACTGTGAGGGAAACTATGTAAATTATATTTCTATTGGGAAGTACTTGCTCCACGAGAAAATTTTGTGAATCTGCCTCATTTTCAAAACTGGCATTAGGAAAATCTTTTAATATATGGGAAAGTGCTTCAAAGTGTCATTATGGCATTTATGGTGGATGAATGTTCGGTAAACCTTATGCTACCAAATCTGTAGTGAATATTTGTCAAATCCGTGATGAATGTAGCTATTTTGGAACACGGAATTTCACGATGACGGGTTCTATGTAAATGAATGTCTATTGGATAGAACACCCTCCAAGAGGATTTCTCTGTGTAAACAGCATGATTTTAGAAACTGAGATTAGGAGAAATCTACTAAATCAGAATAAAACTTTCTATGTATAAATCTACATTGTAAGGAAGATGAAAGTTCGATAATACAAATGTTCACAACTCATTAAAGAAAGTTTGTCAAATCCGTCATGCATGTAACGTGTTCACAACACGGAATGTCACGGTGTATAAAACTAGGTAAATTACATATCCTTTGTGTATAACTTGCTCCAAGAACATTTTTCTGCCAAAACTTCCTCATTTTCTAAACTGGCGTTAAAACTAAACTGTGAAATCTGAGAAAATTCTTCAAAGTGTCAGTAAGCCTTGTATGGAGGATGAAAGTGCTGTAATCCACATGATAACAACTATGTAGTGAATATTTGTCGAATCAGAGATACATGAAATGTGTTCAGAACACAAAATGTCATGATTAGCACATCTATTTAAATTACCTGTCTATTGGGTAGAACTCGCTCCAAGAGCATTTTTCTGAAAAATCTGCCTCATTTTCAAATCTGGCGTTAGGAAAAATCTTCGAAATATGAGAAAATGCTTCTAAGTGTCAATATGACTGCATTGGTGGATGAATGTCCGGTAATCCACATGTTAACAACAGTGTAGTAAATATTTTCAAACCGTGATTCATGTAGAGCGTACGGAAAACAGAATTTCACGGTAATAAAACTATGTAAATTAGAATTCTATTGGGTAGAACTAGCTAGAATAGAATATTTCAGCGAAAATTCCTTGATTCTCGAATGGGATGTTTCAATAAAGCTGCGAAATGAGACATAATATTTGTAGGTGTAAAGATGCCTTTATGTTGGAAGAAAGTTCAGTAATCCATATTTTCACAACATATTAAAGAATCTTTTTTCTAATCCGTGATGCACGTACCATGTTAGGAACGTGGAATTTCACGGTGTTTGAAATAATTTAAACTACTTGCCTATTAGGTAGAACACACTCCAAGGGAATTTTTCTGCGAAAACTGCTTCAGTTTTGAAACTGGCGCTTCGAAAACGCTGCAAAATCTGAGAAAATACTTCTAAGTATCAATATTTAATGTTTTCTGATGAAAGTTCGGTAATCCACATGCTAACAAATCTGTAGTGAATATTTTTCGAATCAGTTATGCATGTAGAATGTTCAGAACATTGAATGTCACGGCGAGGAAATTTATGTAAATTACATTTCCCTAGGTTAGAAATCGCTCCAAGAGTTTTTTCCTGAGATAACAGCCTGATTTTTGAAACTGGCATTAGGAATAAGCTGCGAACACAGATTAATCAATTGTAGGTGTAAATATGCCTTGTATGGTGGATGAAAGTTCGGCAATCCGCATACTAACAACTCTGTAGAGAATATTTGTCGAATCCGAGATACATGAATAGTGTTCAGATCATAGAATATCACGGTGAGCGAATCTATGTAAAATAAATATCTCTTGGGTAGAACTCACTCCAAGAGGTTTTCTGTGCGAAATCTGCCTCATTTTCGAATCTTGCATTTGGAAATTCCTTCAAAATCAGAGAAAATGCTTGAAACTGTCAATATGTCTTTTATTGTGATGGAAGCTCATAAAGCCACATGCAAACAAACCTGATGATAATAATTGTAGAAAGCCTATGCATGTAGTGTGATCGTAAGACAGAAATTTCCGGAGATGGAATCTATGTAATTTTCATGTCTATTGGGTAGAACTCACTCCAAATTTTTTTCCGGATGTAACGGCCTATTTTTCGAAAAACTGGCATTTGGAAAAGGCTGCAAATTCAGAGTTAATGTTTCTAGGTTGAAATATGCCTTGTATGGTGGATGAAAGTTCTGTAATACACATGTACATAACTCATAAAAATGTTTGTCAAATCCGTGAAGTATGTAGCATTTTTGGAAATTGGAAAGTCACTGTGAGGGAAACTATGTAAATTACATTTCTATTGAGAAGTACTTGCTCCACGAGAATTTTTTGTGAATCTGCCTTATTTTCAAAACTGGCATTAGGAACATATTTTGAAATATGGGAAAGTGCTTCAAAGTGTCAATATGGCATTTATGGTGGATGAAAGTTCGGTAATCCTTATGCTGCCAACTCTGTAGTGAATATTTGTCGAATCCGTGATGCGTGTAGCTATTTTGGAGCACGGAATTTCACGATGATGGATTCTATGAAAATTGCATGTCTATTGGATAGAACTCGCTCCAAGAGGATTTCTCTGTGAAAACTGCATGATTTTAGAAACTGAGATTAGGAGAAATCTACTAAATCAGAATAAAATTTCTATGTATAAATATACATTGTAAGGAAGATGAAAGTTCCATAATACAAATGTAAACAACTCATAAAAGTATGTTTGTCAAATCCGTGATGCATGTAATGTGTTCAGAACACGGAATGTCACGGTGAGTAAAACTAGGTTAATTACATATCTTTTGTGTATAACTCGCTCCCAGAGCATTTTTCTGCCAAATCTACCTCATTTTCTAAAGTGGCGTTAAAACTAAACTGTGAAATCAGAGAAAATTCTTCAAAGTGTCAGTAAGCTATGTTTGGTGGATGAAAGTGCTGTAATCCACATGCTAACAATTATGTAGTGAATATTTGTCGAATCTGAGATGCATGTAGCGTGTTCAGAACACGGAATTTCACGGTGACCGAATACATGTAAATTTCATTTCTATAGGTTAGAACCTGCTCCAAGAGTTTTTTGCCGTGGAATCTGCCTCATTTTCGAAACTGGCATTTTGAAAGCTCTGTGAAATCAGAGAAAATTCTTCTAAGCATCAATATGCATTGTATTGTGTTGAAAGTCCTGTCATCCTCATGCAAACAACTATATAATTTATATTTGTTGAAACTTTTCTGCATGTGGTGTGTTCGAAACACGTTATTTCACAGTGGGGGAATCTATGTAATTTACGTATCTATTGGGTAGAACACGCTCCAACACTTTTTTCCTTTGAAAACTGCCTGACTTTCGAAACTGCTTTTTGGAAAAAGCTGGGAACTCAGAGTTAATGTTTCTATGTGTCAATATGCCTTGTATGGTGGATGAAAGGCCTGTAATACACATGTACAAAACTCATTAAAAATGTTTCTCAAATCCTTGATGTATGTAGCCTGTTCGGAACACGGTTTTTCTCGTTGTGGGAAGCTATGTAAATTACATATCCATTGGTTAGAACACTCTCCAGGAGAGTTTTACTGAAAAATCTGCTTCAGTTTCGAAACTGGTGTTATGAAAACGCTGTGAAATCAGAGTAAATGCTTTAAGGTGACAATATGTCTTCAGTGGTTTATTAAAGATTGGTAATTCACATGCTAACAACTCAGCAGTGAACATTTGTTGAATCCTTGGTGCATGAACCGTTTTTTAGGAACACGGAATATTACGGTGACTGTATCTATGAAAATGAGATATCTATTGGATGGAATATGCAACAAGAGGATTTTTCTGGGAAAACTGCCTGATTTTCGAAACTGACGTTAGGAAAATTCTGTGAAATGTGAGTAAATGTTTCTAGGTGAAAACATGTCTTGTAAGGTGGATGAAAATTTGATAATCCACATGCTCACACTCATTAAAGTATGATTGTCGAAACCATGATGCATGCAACATGTCCAGAACACAGAATATAACGGTGAGTGTACTAGTTAAATTAAATATCTTTCGTGTAGATCTGGCTCCAAGAACATTTTCTGTGAAATCAGCCTCATTTTCCAAACTGGCATTAGGAAAAACCTGAGAAATCTGAGAAAATGCTTCTAAATGTGAATATGCCTTGAATGGGGAATTTAAGTCTGGTAATCCACATAACCAACTATGAAGGGAATAGTTTTCGAATCCGTGACTTATTTAGCGTTTTTGTTACACGGAAATTCACGGTAATGAAACTATGTAAATTAAAATTCTATTGGGTAGAACTAGCTTGAATAGAATTTTTCTGAACAAATTGCATGATTTTCGAATTTGAAGTTTGGATAAAACTGTGAAATGACAGTAAATACTTGTAGGTTTAAATATGCCTTGTATGGTGGATGTAAGATTGGTAATCCAAATGCTAACATCTCTGAGGTGAATATTTGTCGAATTCGAGATACATGAAATGTGTTTTGAACACAAAATGTCATGATGAGCACATCTATGTAAATTACCTGTCTATTGGGTAGAACACGCTCCAAGAGCATTTTTCTGCAATATCTGCCTCATTTTCAAATCTGGCGTTAGGAAAAATCTTCGAAATATGAGAAAATGCTTCTAAGTGTCAATATGACTTAATTGGTGGATGAAAGTCCGGTAATCCACATGTTAACAAGAGTATAGTAATATTTTTCAAACTTTGATTCAAGTAGCGCGTTCGGAAAACAGAATTTCACTTTAATGAAACAATGTAAATGAGAATTCTATTGGGTAGAACTAGCTAGAATAGAATTTTTCGGTGAAAATTGCTTGATACTCGAATGTGATGTTTGGATAAATCTGCCTAATGAGAGAAAAAATTTGTATGTGTATAGATGCCTTTATGTTGTAAGAAAGTTCAGTAATCCAAATTTTCACAACATATTAAAGAATCTATTTTCTAATCCATGATGCATGTACCATGTTCGGAACGTGGAATTTCATGGTGATTGAAACAATGTAAACTACATGCCTATTAGGTTGAACACACTCCAAGTGAATTTTCCTGTGAAAACTGCTTCATTTTTGAAACTGGCGTTATGAAAATGCTGCAAAATCTGAGAAAATACTTCTAAGTATCAGTATTCAATGTATTTTGTTGAAAGTTCGGTAATCCACATTCTAAAAAATCTGTAGAGATTATTTGTCGAATCAGTTTTGCATGTAGAATGTTCGGAACACGGAATATCACGGCGATCAAATTTTTGTAAATTGTATTTCCCTAGGTTAGAAATCTCTAAAAGAGGTTTTTCCTGAGATAACAGCCTGATTTTTGAAACTGGCGTTAGGAATAAGCTGCGAACACAGATTAATTAATTGTAGGTGTAAATATGCCTTGTATTGTGGATGAGAGTTCGGCAATCCGCATACTAACAACTCTGTAGAGAATATTTGTCGAATCCGAGATACATAAACAATATTCAGAACATAGAATATCACGGTGAGCGAATCTATGTAAATTAAATGTCTCTTGGGTAGAACTCACTCCAAGAGATTTTCTCTGTGAAATCTGCCTCATTTTCGAAACTGGCATTTGGAAATTATTTCAAAATCAGAGAAAATGCTTCAAACTGTCAATATGTCTTTTATTGTGTTGGAAGTTCATAAAGCCACATGCAAACAAACCTGATGTGAATAATTGTAGAAAGCCTATGCATGTAGCGTGATCGTATGACGGAAAATTACAGAGATCGAATCTATGTAATTTTCATGTCTATTGGGTAGAAATCCCTCCAAATTTTTCCGGATAAAACGGCCTGATTTTCGAAAAACTGGCATTAGGAAAAGGCTGCAAATTAAGAGTTAATGTTTCTAGGTTTAAATATGCCTTTTATGGTGGGTGAAAATTCTGTAATACACATGTATATAACTCATTAAAAATGTTTGTCAAATCCGTGAAGTATGTAGCGTGTTCGGAAATTGAAATGTCACTGTGAGGGAAACTATGTAAAATTCATTTCTATTGGGAAGTACTTGCTCCACGAGAAAATTTTGTGAATCTGCCTCATTTTCAAAATTGGCATTAGTACAATCTTTTGAAATATGGGAATGTGCTTCGAAGTATCAATATGGTATTTATGGTGGATGAATATTCGGTAATCTTTATGCTACCAACTCTGTAGTGAATGTTTGTCAAATCCGTGATGCATGTAACGTGTTCAGAACACGGAATGTCATGGTGAGTAAAACTAGGTAAATTACATAACTTTTGTGTATAACTCGCTCCAAGAACATTTTTCGGCCAAATCTGCCTCATTTTCTAAACTGGCGTTAAAATGAACCCTTTGAAATCTGAGAAAATTCTTCAAAGTGACAGTAAGCCTTGTATGGTGGATGAAAGTTCTGTAATCCACATGCAAACAACTATGTAGTGAATATTTGTCGAATACGAGATACATGTAGTGTGTTCAGAACACGGAATTTCACGGTGATCGAATCCATGTTTATTACATTTCTATAGGTTAGAACCTGCTCCAAGAGTTTTTTGCCGTGAAATCTGCCTCAGTTTCGAAACTGGCATTTGGAAAGCTCAGTGAAATCAGAGAAAATGCTTCTAAACTTCAATATGCCTTGTACTGTGATGAAAGTCCTGTCATCCTCATGCAAACAACTCTATAGTTGATTTTTGTCGAATCTTTTCTGCATGTGGTGTGTTCGTAACACGTAATTTCACAGAGGGGGAATCTATGTAATTTACGTACCTATTGGGTAGAACACGGTCCAAAAGTTTTTTCCTTTAAAAACTGCCTGATTTTTGAAACTGCTATTAGGAAAATCTGTGAACTCAGATTTAATATTTCTATGTGTCAATATGCCTTGTATGGTGGATGAAAGATCTGTAATACACATGTACATAACTCATTAAAAATGTTTCTCCAATCCTTGATGTATGTAGCCTGTTCGGAACACGATCTTTCTCGGTGAGGGAAGCTATGTAAATTACATATCTATTGGTTAGAACACTCTCCAGGAGAGTTTTACTGAAAAATCTGCCTCAGATTCGAAACTGGTGTTATGAAAACGCTGTGAAATCAGTGTAAATTCTTTAAGGTGACAATATGTCTTCAATGGTTTATTAAAGATCGGTAATAAACATGCTAACAACTCAGCAGTTAATATTTGTTGAATCCTTGTTGCATGAACCGATTTTTAGGAACACAAAATGTTGCGGTGATGGTATCTATGAAAATGAGATGTCTATTGGATGGAACATGCAACAAGAGGATTTTTCTGGGGAAACTGCCTGATTTTCGAAACTGACGTTAGGAAAATTCTGTGAAATGTGAGTAAATGTTTCTAGGTGAAAACATGTCTTGTAAGGTGGATGAAAATTTGATAATCCACATGCTCACACTCATTAAAGTATGATTGTCGAAACCATGATGCATGCAACATGTCCAGAACACAGAATATAACGGTGAGTGTACTAGTTAAATTAAATATCTTTCGTGTAGATCTGGCTCCAAGAACATTTTCTGTGAAATCAGCCTCATTTTCCAAACTGGCATTAGGAAAAACCTGAGAAATCTGAGAAAATGCTTCTAAATGTGAATATGCCTTGAATGGGGAATTTAAGTCTGGTAATCCACATAACCAACTATGAAGGGAATAGTTTTCGAATCCGTGACTTATTTAGCGTTTTTGTTACACGGAAATTCACGGTAATGAAACTATGTAAATTAAAATTCTATTGGGTAGAACTAGCTTGAATAGAATTTTTCTGAACAAATTGCATGATTTTCGAATTTGAAGTTTGGATAAAACTGTGAAATGACAGTAAATACTTGTAGGTTTAAATATGCCTTGTATGGTGGATGTAAGATTGGTAATCCAAATGCTAACATCTCTGAGGTGAATATTTGTCGAATTCGAGATACATGAAATGTGTTTTGAACACAAAATGTCATGATGAGCACATCTATGTAAATTACCTGTCTATTGGGTAGAACTCGCTCCAAGAGCATTTTTCTGCAATATCTGCCTCATTTTCAAATCTGGCGTTAGGAAAAATCTTCGAAATATGAGAAAATGCTTCTAAGTGTCAATATGACTTAATTGGTGGATGAAAGTCCGGTAATCCACATGTTAACAAGAGTATAGTAATATTTTTCAAACTTTGATTCAAGTAGCGCGTTCGGAAAACAGAATTTCACTTTAATGAAACAATGTAAATGAGAATTCTATTGGGTAGAACTAGCTAGAATAGAATTTTTCGGTGAAAATTGCTTGATACTCGAATGTGATGTTTGGATAAATCTGCCTAATGAGAGAAAAAATTTGTATGTGTATAGATGCCTTTATGTTGTAAGAAAGTTCAGTAATCCAAATTTTCACAACATATTAAAGAATCTATTTTCTAATCCATGATGCATGTACCATGTTCGGAACGTGGAATTTCATGGTGATTGAAACAATGTAAACTACATGCCTATTAGGTTGAACACACTCCAAGTGAATTTTCCTGTGAAAACTGCTTCATTTTTGAAACTGGCGTTATGAAAATGCTGCAAAATCTGAGAAAATACTTCTAAGTATCAGTATTCAATGTATTTTGTTGAAAGTTCGGTAATCCACATTCTAAAAAATCTGTAGAGATTATTTGTCGAATCAGTTTTGCATGTAGAATGTTCGGAACACGGAATATCACGGCGATCAAATTTTTGTAAATTGTATTTCCCTAGGTTAGAAATCTCTAAAAGAGGTTTTTCCTGAGATAACAGCCTGATTTTTGAAACTGGCGTTAGGAATAAGCTGCGAACACAGATTAATTAATTGTAGGTGTAAATATGCCTTGTATTGTGGATGAGAGTTCGGCAATCCGCATACTAACAACTCTGTAGAGAATATTTGTCGAATCCGAGATACATAAACAATATTCAGAACATAGAATATCACGGTGAGCGAATCTATGTAAATTAAATGTCTCTTGGGTAGAACTCACTCCAAGAGATTTTCTCTGTGAAATCTGCCTCATTTTCGAAACTGGCATTTGGAAATTATTTCAAAATCAGAGAAAATGCTTCAAACTGTCAATATGTCTTTTATTGTGTTGGAAGTTCATAAAGCCACATGCAAACAAACCTGATGTGAATAATTGTAGAAAGCCTATGCATGTAGCGTGATCGTATGACGGAAAATTACAGAGATCGAATCTATGTAATTTTCATGTCTATTGGGTAGAAATCCCTCCAAATTTTTCCGGATAAAACGGCCTGATTTTCGAAAAACTGGCATTAGGAAAAGGCTGCAAATTAAGAGTTAATGTTTCTAGGTTTAAATATGCCTTTTATGGTGGGTGAAAATTCTGTAATACACATGTATATAACTCATTAAAAATGTTTGTCAAATCCGTGAAGTATGTAGCGTGTTCGGAAATTGAAATGTCACTGTGAGGGAAACTATGTAAAATTCATTTCTATTGGGAAGTACTTGCTCCACGAGAAAATTTTGTGAATCTGCCTCATTTTCAAAATTGGCATTAGTACAATCTTTTGAAATATGGGAATGTGCTTCGAAGTATCAATATGGTATTTATGGTGGATGAATATTCGGTAATCTTTATGCTACCAACTCTGTAGTGAATGTTTGTCAAATCCGTGATGCATGTAACGTGTTCAGAACACGGAATGTCATGGTGAGTAAAACTAGGTAAATTACATAACTTTTGTGTATAACTCGCTCCAAGAACATTTTTCGGCCAAATCTGCCTCATTTTCTAAACTGGCGTTAAAATGAACCCTTTGAAATCTGAGAAAATTCTTCAAAGTGACAGTAAGCCTTGTATGGTGGATGAAAGTTCTGTAATCCACATGCAAACAACTATGTAGTGAATATTTGTCGAATACGAGATACATGTAGTGTGTTCAGAACACGGAATTTCACGGTGATCGAATCCATGTTTATTACATTTCTATAGGTTAGAACCTGCTCCAAGAGTTTTTTGCCGTGAAATCTGCCTCAGTTTCGAAACTGGCATTTGGAAAGCTCAGTGAAATCAGAGAAAATGCTTCTAAACTTCAATATGCCTTGTACTGTGATGAAAGTCCTGTCATCCTCATGCAAACAACTCTATAGTTGATTTTTGTCGAATCTTTTCTGCATGTGGTGTGTTCGTAACACGTAATTTCACAGAGGGGGAATCTATGTAATTTACGTACCTATTGGGTAGAACACGGTCCAAAAGTTTTTTCCTTTAAAAACTGCCTGATTTTTGAAACTGCTATTAGGAAAATCTGTGAACTCAGATTTAATATTTCTATGTGTCAATATGCCTTGTATGGTGGATGAAAGATCTGTAATACACATGTACATAACTCATTAAAAATGTTTCTCCAATCCTTGATGTATGTAGCCTGTTCGGAACACGATCTTTCTCGGTGAGGGAAGCTATGTAAATTACATATCTATTGGTTAGAACACTCTCCAGGAGAGTTTTACTGAAAAATCTGCCTCAGATTCGAAACTGGTGTTATGAAAACGCTGTGAAATCAGTGTAAATTCTTTAAGGTGACAATATGTCTTCAATGGTTTATTAAAGATCGGTAATAAACATGCTAACAACTCAGCAGTTAATATTTGTTGAATCCTTGTTGCATGAACCGATTTTTAGGAACACAAAATGTTGCGGTGATGGTATCTATGAAAATGAGATGTCTATTGGATGGAACATGCAACAAGAGGATTTTTCTGGGGAAACTGCCTGATTTTCGAAACTGACCTTAGGAAAATTCTGCGAAATGTGAGTAAATGTTTCTAGGTGAAATCATGTCTTGTAAGGTGGATGAAATTTGATAATCCACATGCTCACACTCATTAAAGAATGATTGTCGAGAACTTGATGCATGTAAAATGTTCAGAACACGGAATGTCACGGTGAGTGAACTACTTAAATTACATATCTTTTGGGTAGAACTCGCTCCAAGAGCATTTTTCTGTGAAATCAGCCTCATTTTCCAAACTGGCGTTAGGAAAACCTGAGAAATCTGAGAAAATGCTTCTAAGTGTGAATATGCCTTGAAAGGGGAATTTAAGTGTGTTAAACCACGTAACCAACTATGAAGGGAATACTTTTCGAAACCGTGACTTATTTAGTGTGATTGGAACACGGAAATTCACGGTAATGAAACTATGTAAATTAAAATTCTATTGGGTAGAACTAGCTTGAATAGAATTTTTCTCTGTAAAATGCATGATTTTCGAATTTGACGTTTGGATAAAACTGTGAAGTGAGAGTAAATATTGTAGGTGTATAGATGCCTTGTATGGTGGATGTAAGATTGGTAATCCAAATGCTAACATCTCTGTAGTGTATATTTAACGAATCAGAGATACATGAAATGTGTTCGGACCACAAAGGATCTTGATGAGCACATCTATGTAAATTACTTGTCTTTTGGGTAGAACTCGCACCAAGAGCATTTTTCTGCAAAATCTGCCTCATTTTCAAATCTGGCATTAGGAAAAATCTTCGAAATATGAGAAAATGCTTCTAAGTGTCAATATGACTTGATTGGTGGATGAAAGTCCGGTAATCCACAAGTTAACAAGAGTGTAGTAAATATTTTTCAAACCGTGATTCATGTAGTGCGTTCAAAAAACAAAATTTCACGGTAATGAAACAATGTAAATGAGAATTCTATTGGGTAGAATTAGCTAGAATAGTATATTTCAGCGAAAATTGCTTAATTCTTGAATGTGATATTTGGATAAAGCTGCGAAAAGGGAGAAAATAGTTGTAGCTGTAAAGATGCCTTTATTTTGGAAGAAAGTTCGGTAATCCATATTTTCACAACATATTAAAGAATTTTTTTTCTAATCCGTGATGCATATACGATGATCGGAACGTGGAATTTCACGGTGATTGAAAGAATGTAAACTACTTGTCTATTCGGTAGAACTAACTTCAAGAGGATTTTTCTGGGAAAACTGCTTCATTTTTGAAACCGGCGCTTGGAAAACGCTGCAAAATCTGAGAAAATACTTATAAGTATCAATATTCAATGTTTTGTGATGAAAGTTCGGTAATCCACATGCTAAAATATCTGTAGTGAATTTTTGTCGAATCTGTTATGCATGTAGAATGTTCAGAACATAGAATGTCACGGCGAGGAAATTTATGTAAATTACATTTCCCTAGGTTAAAAATCGCTCCAAGAGATTTTTCCTGAGACAACAGCATGATTTTTGAAACTGGCATTAGGAAAAGGCTGCAAATTCCGAGTTAATGTTTCTAGGTTTAAATATGCCTTGTATGGTGGATGAAAGTTCTGTAATACACATGTACATAACTGAGAAAAATGTTTGTCAAATCCGTGAAGTATGTAGCGTGTTCGGAAATTGGAATGTCACTGTGAGGGAAACTATGTAAATTACATTTCTGTTGGGAAGTACTTGCTCCACGAGAATTTTTTGTGAATCTGCCTCATTTTCAAAACTGGCATTAGGAAAATATTTTGAAATATGTGAAAGTGATTCAAAGTGTCAATATGGCATTTATGGTGGATGAATATTCGGTAATCGTTATGCTACCAAATCTGTAGTGAATATTTTTCGAATCCATGATGCGTGTAGCTATTTTGGAGCACGGAATTTCACGATGATGGATTCTATGAAAATTGCATGTCTATTGGATAGAACTCGCTCCAAGAGGATTTCCCTGTGAAAACTGCATGATTTTAGAAACTGAGATTAGGAGAAATCTACTAAATCTGAATAAAACTTTCTATGTATAAATATACATTGTAAGGAACATGCAAGTTCGATAATACAAATGTTCACAACTCATTAAAGTATGTTTGTCAAATCCATGATGCATGTAACATGTTCAGAACACGGAATGTCACGGTGAGTAAAACTAGGTAAATTACATATCATTTGTGTATAACTCGCTCCAAAAGCATTTTTCTGCCAAATCTGCCTCATTTTCTAAACTGGCGTTAAAACTAAACTGTGAAACCTGAGAAAATACTTCAAAGTGCCAGTAAGCCTTGTATGGTGGATGAAAGTGCTGTAATCCACATGCAAACAACTATGTAGTGAATATTTGTCGAATCTGAGATGCATGTAGCGTGTTCAGAACATGGAATTTCACGGTGAGCGAATCCAGGAAAATTACATGTCTATAGGTTAGAACCTGCTCCTAGAGGTTTTTGCCGTGAAATCTGCCTCATTTTCGAAACTGGCATTTTGAAAGCTCTGTGAAATCAGAGAAAAAGCTTCTAAGCATCAATATGCCTTTTATTGTGATGAAAGTCCTGTCATCCTCATGCAAACAACTCTATAGTTTATTTTTGTCGAATCTTTTCTGCATGTGGTGTGTTCGGTACACGTAATTTCACAGCGGGGGAATCTATGTAATTTACGTACCTATTGGGTAGAACACGCTCCAACAGTTTTTTCCTTTGAAAACTGCCTGAAATTCGAAACTGCTATTAGGAAAAAGCTGTGAACTCAGATTTAATATTTCTATGTGTCAATATGCCTTGTATGGTGGATGAAAGATCTGTAATACACATGTACATAACTCATTAAAAATGTTTCTCCAATCCTTGATGTATGTAGCCTGTTCTGAACACGGTCTTTCTCGGTGAGGGAAGCTATGTAAATTACATATCTATTGGTTAGAACACTCTCCAGGAGAGTTTTACTGAAAAATCTGCCTCAGATTCGAAACTGGTGTTATGAAAACGCTGTGAAATCAGAGTAAATTCTTTAAGGTGACAATATGTCTTCAATGATTTATTAAAGATCGGTAATTCACATGTTAACAACTCAGCAGTGAATATTTGTTGAATTCTTGGTGCATGAACCGTTTTTTAGGAACACGGAATGTTTCAGTGATGGTATCTATGAAAATGAGATGTCTATTTGATGGAAAAGGCAACAAGAGGATTTTTCTGGGAAAACTGCCTGATTTTCGAAACTGACCTTAGGAAAATTCTGCGAAATGTGAGTAAATGATTCTAGGTGAAAACATGCCTTGTAAGGTGGATGAAATTTGATAATCCACATGCTCACACTCATTAAAGAATGATTGTCAAAAGCTTGATGCATGTAAAATGTTCAGAACACGGAATGTCACGGTGAGTGAACTACTTAAATTACATATCTTTTGGGTAGAACTCGCTCCAAGAGCATTTTTCTGTGAAATCAGCCTCATTTTCCAAACTGGCGTTAGGAAAACCTGAGAAATCTGAGAAAATGCTTCTAAGTGTGAATATGCCTTGAAAGGGGAATTTAAGTGTGTTAAACCACTAACCAACTATGAAGGGAATACTTTTCGAAACCGTGACTTATTTAGCGTGTTTGGAACACGGAAATTCACGGCAATGAAACTATGTAAATTAAAATTCTATTGGGTAGAACTAGCTTGAATAGAATTTTTCTGAACAAATTGCATGATTTTCGAATTTGACATTTGGATAAAACTGTGAAATGATTGTAAATACTTGTAGGTGTATATATGCCTTGTATGGTGGATGTAGGATTGGTAATCCAAATGCTAACATCTCTGTAGTGAATATTTGTCGAATCCGAGATACATGAAATGTGTTCGGACCACAAAGGATCATGATGAGCACATCTATGTTAATTACCTGTCTATTGGGTAGAACACGCTCCAAGAGCATTTTTCTGCAAAATCTGCCTCTTTTTCAAATCTGGCGTTAGGAAAAATCTTTGAAATAAGAGAAAATGCTTCTAAGTGTCAATATGACTTGATTGGTGGATGAAAGTCCGGTAATCCACATGTTAACAAGAGTGTAGTAAATATTTTTCAAACCGTGATTCTTGTAGTGCGTTCGAAAAACAGAATTTCACGGTAATGAAACTATGTAAATGAGAATTCTATTGGGTAGAACAAGCTAGAATAGAATATTTGAGCGAAAATTGCTTGATTCTCGAATGGGATATTTAGATAAAGCTGTGAAATGAGAGAAAATATTTGTAGGTGTAAAGATGCCTTTATGTTGGAAGAAAGTTCAGTAATCCACATTTTCACAATATATTAAAGTATCTTTATTCTAATAAATGATGCATGTAACATGTTCGGGACGTGGAATTTCACGGAGATTGAAACAATGTAAACTACTTGTCTATTCGGTAGAACTCACTTCAAGAGAATTTTTCTGTGAAAATTGCTTCATTTTGAAACTGGCCCTTGGAAAACACTGCAAAATCTGAGAAAATACTTCTAAGTTTCAATATTCAAAGTTTTGTGATGAAAGTTCGGTAATCCACATGCTAACAAATCTGTAGTGAATATTTGTCGAATCCGTTATGCATGTAGAATGTTTGGAACACGGAATGTCATGGCGAGGAAATTTATGTAAATTATATTCCCCTAGGTTAGAAATCTCTCCAAGAGTTTATTCCTGAGATAACAGCCTGATTTTTGAAACTGGCATTAAGAATAAGCTGCGAACTCAGATTAATCAATTGTAGGTGTAAATATGCCTTGTATGGTGGATGAAAGTACGGCAATCCTCATACTAACAACTCTGTAGAGAATATTTGTCGAATCCAAGATACATGAAGAGTGTTCAGATCTTAGAATATCACGGTGAGCAAATCTATGTAAAATAAAAGTCTCTTGGTTAGAACTCTATCCAAGGGTATTTTCTGCGAAATCTGCATTATTTTTGAAACTGGCATTTGGAAATTTCTTCAAAATCAGAGAAAATTCTTCAAACTGTCAATATGTCTTGTATTGTGATGGAAGTTCATAAAGCCACATGCAAACAAACCTGATGTGAATAATTGTAGAAAGCATATGCATGTAGCGTGATAGTAAGACAGAAATATCCGGAGATGGAATCTATGTAAATTTCATGTCTATTGGGTAGAAATAGCTCCAAAATTTTTCCGGATAAAACGGCCTGATTTTCGAAAAACTGGCATTAGGAAAAGGCTGCAAATTAAGATTTAATGTTTGTAGGTTTAAATATGCCTTTTATGGTGGATGAAAGTTCTGTAATACACATGTACATAACTCATTAAAAATGTTTGTCAAATCCGTGATGTATGTAGCGTGTTCGGAAATTGGAATGTCACTGTGAGGGAAACTATGTAAATTACATTTCTATTGAGAAGTACTTGCTCCACGAGAAAACTTTGTGAATCTGCCTCATTTTCAAAACTGGCATTAGGAAAATCTTTTGAAATTTGGGAAAGTGCTTCAAAGTGTCATTATGGCATTTATGGTGGATGAATGTTCGGTAATCCTTATGCTACCAAAACTGTAGTGAATATTTGTCACATCCGTGATGAATGTAGCTATATTGGAACACGGAATTTCACGATGACGGGTTCTATGTAAATGAATGTCTATTGGATAGAACTCGCTCCAAGAGGATTTCTCTGTGTAAACTGCATGATTTTAGAAACTGAGATTAGGAGAAATCTACTAAATCAGAATAAAACTTTCTATGTATAAATATACATTGTAAGGAAGATGAAAGTTCGATAATACAAATGTTCACAACTCATTAAAGAAAGTTTGTCAAATCCGTCATGCATGTAACGTGTTCAGAACACGGAATGTCACAGTGTGTAAAACTAGGTAAATTACATATCTTTTGTGTATAAATCACTCCAAGAAATTTTTTCTGCCAAAACTGCCTCATTTTCTAAACTGGCGTTAAAACTAAACTGTGAAATATGAGAAAATTCTTCAAAGTGTCAGTAAGCCTTGTATGGTGGATGAAAGTGCTGTAATCCACATGCTAACAACTATGTAGTGAATATTTGTCGAATCAGAGATACATGAAATGTGTTCGGAACACAAAATGTCATGATGAGCACATCTATTTAAATTACCTGTCTATTGGGTAGAACTCACTCCAAGAGCATTTTTCTGAAAAATCTGCCTCATTTTCAAATCTGGCGTTAGGAAAAATCTTCGAAATATGAGAAAATGCTTCTAAGTGTCAATATGACTGGATTGGTGGATGAAAGTCCGGTAAACAACATGTTAACAAGTGTGTAGTAAATATTTTTCAAACCGTGATTCATGAAGCGCGTACGGAAAACAGAATTTCACGGTAATGAAACTATGTAAATTAGAATTCTATTGGGTAGAACTAGCTAGAATAGAATATTTCAGCGAAAATTGCTTGATTCTCGAATGGGATCTTTCGATAAAGCTGCGAAATGAGAGATAATATTTGTAGGTGTAAAGATGCCTTTATGTTGGAAGAAAGTTCAGTAATCCATAATTTCACATCATATTAAAGAATCTTTTTTCTAATCCGTGATGCACGTATCATGTTCGGAATGTGGAATTTTACGGTGTTTGAAATAATTTAAACTAGTTACCTATTAGGTAGAACACACTCCAAGGGAATTTTTCTGTGAAAACTGCTTCATTTTTGAAACTGGCGCTTGGAAAATGCTGCAAAATCTGAGAAAATACTTCTAAGTATCAATATTCAATGTTTTGTGATGAAAGTTCGGTAATCCACATGCTAACAAATCTGTAGAGAATATTTGTCGAATCCATTATGCATGTAGAATGTTCGGAACACGGAATGTCACGGCGAGGAAATTTATGTAAATTACATTTCCCTAGGTTAGAAATCGCTCCAAGAGTTTTTTCCTGAGATAAGAGCCTGATTTTTGAAACTGGCTTTAGGAATAAAGTGCGAACACAGATTAATCAATTGTAGGTGTAAATATGCCTTGTATGGTGGATGAAAGTTCGGCAATCCGCATACTAAGAACTCTGTAGAGAATATTTGTCGAATCCGAGATACATGAATAGTGTTCAGATCATAGAATATCACGGTGAGCGAATCTATGTAAAATAAATATCTCCTGGGTAGAACTCACTCCAAGAGGTTTTCTCTGCGAAATCTGCCTCATTTTCGAATCTGGCATTTGGACATCCCTTCAAAATCAGAGAAAATGCTTGAAACTGTCAATATGTCTTTTATTGTGATGGAAGTTCATAAAGCCACATGCAAACAAACCTGATGTGAATAATTGTAGAAAGCCTATGCATGTAGCGTGATCGTATGACAGAAATTTCTGGAGATGTAATCTATGTTAATTTCATGTCTATTGGGTAGAATTCGCTCCAAATTTTTTTCCGGAAATAACGGCCTGATTTTCAAAAAACTGGCATTAGGAAAAGGCTGCAAATTCAGAGTTAATGATTCTAGGTTGAAATATGCCTTGTATGGTGGATGAAAGTTCTGTAATACACATGTACATAACTCATAAAAATGTTTGTCAAATCCGTGAAGTATGTAGCGTGTTCGGAGTTTGGAATGTCACTGTGAGGGAAACTATGTAAATTACATTTCTATTTTGAAGTACTTGCTCCACGAGAATTTTTTGTGAATCTGCCTCATTTTCAAAACCGGCATTTGGAAAATATTTTGAAATATGGGAAAGTGCTTCAAAGTGTCAATATGGCATTTATGATGGATGAATGTTCGGTAATCCTTATGCTACCAACTCTGTAGTGAATATTTGTCGAATCCGTGATGCGTGTAGCTATTTTGGAGCACCGAATTTCACGAAGATGGATTCTATGAAAATTGCATGTCTATTGGATAGAACTCGCTCCAAGAGGATTTCCCTGTGAAAACTGCATGATTTTAGAAACAGAGATTAGGAGAAATCTACTAAATCAGAATAAAACTTTCTATGTATAAATATACATTGTAAGGTATATGAAAGTTCGATAATACAAATGTTCACAACTCATTAAAGAAAGTTTGTCAAAACCGTCATGCATGTAACGTGTTCAGAACACGGAATGTCATGGTGAGTAAAACTAGGTAAATTACATAACTTTTGTGTATAACTCGCTCCAAGAACATTTTTCGGCCAAATCTGCCACATTTTCTAAACTGGCGTTAAAATGAACCCTTTGAAATCTGAGAAAATTCTTCAAAGTGACAGTAAGCCTTGTATGGTGGATGAAAGTTCTGTAATCCACATGCAAACAACTATGTAGTGAATATTTGTGGAATCCGAGATACATGTAGTGTGTTCAGAACACGGAATTTCACGGTGATCGAATCCATGTTTATTACAATTCTATAGGTTAGAACCTGCTCCAAGAGTTTTTTGCCGTGAAATCTGCCTCAGTTTCGAAACTGGCATTTGGAAAGCTCTGTGAAATCAGAGAAAATGCTTCTAAACATCAATATGCCTTGTACTGTGATGAAAGTCCTGTCATCCTCATGCAAACAACTCTATAGTTTATTTTTGTCGAATTTTTCTGCATGTGGTGTGTTCGTAACACGTAATTTCACAGAGGGGGAATCTATGTAATTTACGTACCTATTGGGTAGAACACGGTCCAAAAGTTTTTTCCTTTAAAAACTGCCTGATTTTTGAAACTGCTATTAGGAAAATCTGTGAACTCAGATTTAATATTTCTATGTGTCAATATGCCTTGTATGGTGGATGAAAGATCTGTAATACACATGTACATAACTCATTAAAAATGTTTCTCCAATCCTTGATGTATGTAGCCTGTTCGGAACACGGTCTTTCTCGGTGAGGGAAGCTATGTAAATTACATATCTATTGGTTAGAACACTCTCCAGGAGAGTTTTACTGAAAAATCTGCCTCAGATTCGAAACTGGTGTTATGAAAACGCTGTGAAATCAGAGTAAATTCTTTAAGGTGACAATATGTCTTCAATGGTTTATTAAAGATCGGTAATAAACATGCTAACAACTCAGCAGTTAATATTTGTTGAATCCTTGTTGCATGAACCGATTTTTAGGAACACAAAATGTTACGGTGATGGTATCTATGAAAATGAGATATCTATAGGATGGAACATGCAACAAGAGGATTTTTCTGGGAAAACTGCCTGATTTTCGAAACTGACCTTAGGAAAATTCTGCGAAATGTGAGTAAATGTTTCTAGGTGAAAACAAGTCTTGTAAGGTGGATGAAATTTGATAATCCACATGCTCACACTCATTAAAGAATGATTGTCGAGAACTTGATGCATGTAAAATGTTCAGAACACGGAATGTCACGGTGAGTGAACTACTTAAATTACATATCTTTTGGGTAGAACTCGCTCCAAGAGCATTTTTCTGTGAAATCAGCCTCATTTTCCAAACTGGAGTTAGGAAAACCTGAGAAATCTGAGAAAATGCTTCTAAGTGTGAATATGCCTTGAAAGGGGAATTTAAGTGTGTTAAACCACGTAACCAACTATGAAGGGAATACTTTTCGAAACCGTGACTTATTTAGTGTGATTGGAACACGGAAATTCACGGTAATGAAACTATGTAAATTAAAATTCTATTGGGTAGAACTAGCCTGAATAGAATTTTTCTGTGCAAAATGCATGATTTTCGAATTTGACGTTTTGATAAAACTGTGAAATGAGAGTAAATACTTGTAGGTGTATATATGCCTTGTATGGTGGATGTAAGATTGGTAATCCAAATGCTAACATCTCTGTAGTGTATATTTAACGAATCAGAGATACATGAAATGTGTTCGGACCACAAAGGATCTTGATGAGCACATCTATGTAAATTACTTGTCTTTTGGGTAGAACTCGCTCCAAGAGCATTTTTCTGCAAAATCTGCCTCATTTTCAAATCTGGCATTAGGAAAAATCTTCGAAATATGAGAAAATGCTTCCAAGTGTCAATATGACTTGATTGGTGGATGAAAGTCCGGTAATCCACAAGTTAACAAGAGTGTAGTAAATATTTTTCAAACCGTGATTCATGTAGTGCGTTCGAAAAACAGAATTTCACGGTAATAAAACTATGTAAATGAGAATTCTATTTGGTAGAACTAGCTAGAATAGAATATTTCAGCGAAAATTGCTTAATTCTCGAATGTGATGTTTGGATAAAGCTGCGAAAAGGGAGAAAATATTTGTAGCTGTAAAGATGCCTTTATTTTGGAAGAAAGTTCGGTAATCCATATTTTCACAACATATTAAAGAATATTTTTTCTAATCCGTGATGCATGTACGATGATCGGAACGTGGAATTTCACGGTGATTGAAACAATATAAACTACTTGTCTATTCGGTAGAAATCACTTCAAGAAGACTTTTCTGTGAAAACTGCATCTTTTTTGAAACTGGCGCTTGGAAAACACTGCAAAATCTGAGAAAATACTTCTAAGTATCAATATTCAAAGTTTTGTGATGAAAGATTGGTAATCCACATGCTAACAAATCTGTAGTGAATATTTGTCGAATCCGTTATGCATGTAGAATGTTTGGAACACGGAATGTCATGGAGAAGAAATTTATGTAAATTACATTTCCGTGGTTTAGAAATTGCTCCAAGAGGTTTTTCCTGAGATAACAGCCTGATTTTTGAAACTGGCATTAAGAAAAGGCTGCAAATTCCGAGTTAATGTTTCTAGGTTGAAATATGCCTTGTAGGGTGGATGAAAGTTCTGTAATACACATGTACATAACTCATTAAAAATGTTTGTCAAATCCGTGAAGTATGTACCATGTACGTAAATTGGAATGTCACTGTGAGGGAAACTATTTAAATTGCATTTCTATTGGGAAGTACTTGCTCCACGAGAATTTCTTCGAATCTGCCTCATTTTAAAATCTGGCATTAGGAAAATCTTTTGAAATATGGGAAAGTGCTTCAAAGTGTCAATATGGCATATATGGTGGACGAATGTTCGGTAATCGTTATGCTACCAACTTTGTAGTGAATATTTTTCGAATCCGTGATGCGTGTATCTATTTTGGAGCACGGAATTTCACGATGATGGATTCTATGAAAATTGCATTTCTATTGGATAGAACTCGCTCCAAGAGGATTTCCCTGTGAAAACTGCATGATTTTAGAATCTGAGATTAGGAGAAATCTACTAAATCTGAATAAAATTTTCTATGTATAAATATACATTGTAAGGAAGATGAAAGTTCGATAATACAAATGTTCAAAACTCATTAAAGTATGTTTGTGAAATCCGAGATGCATGTAACGTGTTCAGAACACGGAATGTCACGGAGAGTAAAACTAGGTAAATTACATATCTTTTGTGTATAACTCGCTCCCAGAGCATTTTTCTGCCAAATCTGCCTCATTTTCTAAACTGGCGTTAAAACAAAACTGTGAAATCTGAGAAAATACTTCAAAGTGCCAGTAAGCATGGTATGGTGGATGAAAGTGCTGTAATCCACATGCAAACAACTATGTAGTGAATATTTGTCGAATCTGAGATGCATATAGCGTGTTCAGAACACGGAATTTCACGGTGAGCGAATCCAGGTAAATTACATGTCTATAGGTTAGAACCTGCTTCAAGAGGTTTTTGCCGTGAAATCTGCCTCATTTTCGAACCTGGCGTTTTGAAAGCTCTGTGAAATCAGAGAAAAAGCTTCTAAGCATCAATATGCCTTTTATTGTGTTGAAAGTCCTGTCATCCTCATACAAACAACTCTATAGTTTATTTTTGTCGAATATTTTCTGCATGTGGTGTGTTCGGTACACGTAATTTCACAGCGGGGGAATCTATGTAATTTACGTACCTATTGGGTAGAACACGCTCCAACAGTTTTTTCCTTTGAAAACTGCCTGAAATTCGAAACTGCTATTAGGAAAAAGCTGTGAACTCAGATTTAATATTTCTATGTGTCAATATGCCTTGTATGTTGGATGAAAGATCTGTAATACACATGTACATAACTCATTAAAAATGTTTCTCCAATCCTTGATGTATGTAGCCTGTTCTGAACACGGTCTTTCTCGGTGAGGGAAGCTATGTAAATTACATATCTATTGGTTAGAACACTCTCCAGGAGAGTTTTACTGAAAAATCTGCCTCAGATTCGAAACTGGTGTTATGAAAACGCTGTGAAATCAGAGTAAATTCTTTAAGGTGACAATATGTCTTCAATGGTTTATTAAAGATCGGTAATAAATATGCTAACAACTCAGCAGTGAATATATGTTGAATCCTTGTTGCATGAACCGTTTTTTAGGAACACGGAATGTTACGGTGATGGTATCTATGAAAATGAGATGTCTATTGGATGGAACATGCAACAAGAGGATTTTTCTGGGAAAACTGCCTGATTTTCGAAACTGACCTTAGGAATATTCTGCGAAATGTGAGTAAATGTTTCTAGGTGAAAACATGCCTTGTAAGGTGGATGAAATTTGATAATCCACATGCTCACACTCATTAAAGAATGATTGTCGAAACCTTGATGCATGTAAAATGTTCAGAACACGGAATGTCACGGTGAGTGAACTACTTAAATTACATATCTTTTGGGTAGAACTCGCTCCAAGAGCATTTTTCTGTGAAATCAGCCTCATTTTCCAAACTGGCGTTAGGAAAACCTGAGAAATCTGAGAAAATGCTTCTAAGTGTGAATATGCCTTGAATGGGGAATTTAAGGCTGTTAAACCACGTAACCAACTATGAAGGGAATACTTTTCGAAACCGTGAGTTATTTAGCGTGTTTGGAACACGGAAATTCACGGCAATGAAACTATGTAAATTAAAATTCTATTGGGTAGAATTAGCTTGAATTTAATTTTTCTGTGCAAAATGCATGATTTTCGAATTTGACGTTTTGATAAAACTGTGAAATGAGAGTAAATACTTGTAGGTGTATATATGCTTGTATGGTGGATGTGGGATTGGTAATCCAAATGCTAACATCTCTGTAGTGTATATTTAACGAATCAGAGATACATGAAATGTGTTCGGACCACAAAGGATCTTGATGAGCACATCTATGTAAATTACTTGTCTTTTGGGTAGAACTCGCTCCAAGAGCATTTTTCTGCAAAATCTGCCTCATTTTCAAATCTGGCATTAGGAAAAATCTTCGAAATATGAGAAAATGCTTCTAAGTGTCAATATGACTTGATTGGTGGATGAAAGTCTGGTAATCCACATGTTAACAAGAGTGTAGTAAATATTTTTCAAACCGTGATTCATGTAGTGCGTTCGAAAAACAAAATTTCACGGTAATGAAACAATGTAAATGAGAATTCTATTTGGTAGAACTAGCTAGAATAGTATATTTCAGTGAAAATTGCTTAATTCTTGAATGTGATGTTTGGATAAGCTGCGAAAAGGGAGAAAATAGTTGTAGCTGTAAAGATGCCTTTATTTTGTAAGAAAGTTCGGTAATCCATATTTTCACAACATATTAAAGAATTTTTTTTCTAATCCGTGATGCATGTACGATGATCGGAACGTGGAATTTCACGGTGATTGAAACAATGTAATCTACTTGTCTATTCGGTAGAACTAACTTCAAGAGGATTTTTCTGGGAAAACTGCTTCATTTTTGAAACCGGCGCTTGGAAAACGCTGCAAAATCTGAGAAAATACTTATAAGTATCAATATTCAATGTTTTGTGATGAAAGTTCGGTAAACCACATGCTAAAAAATCTGTAGTGAATTTTTGTCGAATCTGTTATGCATGTAGAATGTTCAGAAAATGGAATGTAACGGCGAGGAAATTTATGTAAATTACATTTCCCTAGGTTAGAAATCGCTCCAAGAGATTTTTCCTGAGACAACAGCATGATTTTTGAAACTGGCATTAGGAAAAGGCTGCAAATTCCGAGTTAATGTTTCTAGGTTTAAATATGCCTTGTATGGTGGATGAAAGTTCTGTAATACACATGTACATAACTCAGAAAAATGTTTGTCAAATCCGTGAAGTATGTAGCGTGTTCGGAAATTGGAATGTCACTGTGAGGGAAACTATGTAAATTACATTTCTGTTGGGAAGTACTTGCTCCACGAGAATTTTTTGTGAATCTGCCTCATTTTCAAAACTGGCATAAGGAAAATATTTTGAAATACGTGAAAGTGTTTCAAAGTGTCAATATGGCATTTATGGAGGATGAATGTTCGGTAATCGTTATGCTACCAAATCTGTAGTGAATATTTTTCGAATCCATGATGCGTGTAGCTATTTTGGAGCACGGAATTTCACGATGATGGATTCTATGAAAATTGCATGTCTATTGGATAGAACTCGCTCCAAGAGGATTTCCCTGTGAAAACTGCATGATTTTAGAAACTGAGATTAGGAGAAATCTACTAAATCTGAATAAAACTTTCTATGTATAAATATACATTGTAAGGAACATGCAAGTTCGATAATACAAATGTTCACAACTCATTAAAGTATGTTTGTCAAATCCATGATGCATGTAACGTGTTCAGAACACGGAATGTCACGGTGAGTAAAACTAGGTAAATTACATATCATTTGTGTATAACTCGCTCCAAAAGCATTTTTCTGCCAAATCTGCCTCATTTTGTAAACTGGCGTTAAAACTAAACTGTGAAATCTGAGAAAATACTTCAAAGTGCCAGTAAGCCTTGTATGGTGGATGAAAGTGCTGTAATCCACATGCAAACAACTATGTAGTGAATATTTGTCGAATCTGAGATGCATGTAGCGTGTTCAGAACACGGAATTTCACGGTGAGCGAATCCAGGTAAATTACATGTCTATAGGTTAGAACCTGCTCCAAGAGGTTTTTGCCGTGAAATCTGCCTCATTTTCGAAACTGGCGTTTTGAAAGCTCTGTGAAATCAGAGAAAAAGCTTCTAAGCATCAATATGCCTTTTATTGTGATGAAAGTCCTGTCATCGTCATGCAAACAACTCTATAGTTTATTTTTGTCGAATCTTTTCTGCATGTGGTGTGTTCGGTACACGTAATTTCACAGCGGGGGAATCTATGTAATTTACGTACCTATTGGGTAGAACACGCTCCAACAGTTTTTTCCTTTGAAAACTGCCTGAAATTCGAAACTGCTATTAGGAAAAAGCTGTGAACTCAGATTTAATATTTCTATGTGTCAATATGCCTTGTATGGTGGATGAAAGATCTGTAATACACATGTACATAACTCATTAAAAATGTTTCTCCAATCCTTGATGTATGTAGCCTGTTTGGAACACGGTCTTTCTCGGTGAGGGAAGCTATGTAAATTACATATCTATTGGTTAGAACACTCTCCAGGAGAGTTTTACTGAAAAATCTGCCTCAGATTCGAAACTGGTGCTATGAAAACGCTGTGAAATCAGAGTAAATTCTTTAAGGTGACAATATGTCTTCAATGGTTTATTAAAGATCGGTAATAAACATGCTAACAACTCAGCAGTGAATATATGTTGAATCCTTGTTGCATGAACCGTTTTTTAGGAACACGGAATGTTACGGTGATGGTATCTATGAAAATGAGATGTCTATTGGATGGAACATGCAACAAGAGGATTTTTCTGGGAAAACTGCCTGATTTTCGAAACTGACCTTAGGAAAATTCTGCGAAATGTGAGTAAATGTTTCTAGGTGAAAACATGTCTTGTAAGGTGGATGAAATTTGATAATCCACATGCTCACACTCATTAAAGAATGATTGTCGAAAGCTTGATGCATGTAAAATGTTCAGAACACGGAATGTCACGGTGAGTGAACTACTTAAATTACATATCTTTTGGGTAGAACTCACTCCAAGAGCATTTTTCTGTGAAATAAGCCTCATTTTCCAAACTGGAGTTAGGAAAACCTGAGAAATCTGAGAAAATGCTTCTAAGTGTGAATATGCCTTGAAAGGGGAATTTAAGTGTGTTAAACCACTAACCAACTATGAAGGGAATACTTTTCGAAACCGTGACTTATTTAGCGTGTTTGGAACACGGAAATTCACGGCAATGAAACTATGTAAATTAAAATTCTATTGGGTAGAACTAGCTTGAATAGAATTTTTCTGAACAAATTGCATGATTTTCGAATTTGACATTTGGATAAAACTGTGAAATGATTGTAAATACTTGTAGGTGTATATATGCCTTGTATGGTGGATGTAGGATTGGTAATCCAAATGCTAACATCTCTGTAGTGAATATTTGTCGAATCCGAGATACATGAAATGTGTTCGGACCACAAAGGATCATGATGAGCACATCTATGTTAATTACCTGTCTATTGGGTAGAACACGCTCCAAGAGCATTTTTCTGCAAAATCTGCCTCTTTTTCAAATCTGGCGTTAGGAAAAATCTTCGAAATAAGAGAAAATGCTTCTAAGTGTCAATATGACTTGATTGGTGGATGAAAGTCCGGTAATCCACATGTTAACAAGAGTGTAGTAAATATTTTTCAAACCGTTATTCTTGTAGTGCGTTCGAAAAACAGAATTTCACGGTAATGAAACTATGTAAATGAGAATTCTATTGGGTAGAACAAGCTAGAATAGAATATTTGAGCGAAAATTGCTTGATTCTCGAATGGGATATTTAGATAAAGCTGTGAAATGAGAGAAAATATTTGTAGGTGTAAAGATGCCTTTATGTTGGAAGAAAGTTCAGTAATCCACATTTTCACAATATATTAAAGTATCTTTATTCTAATAAATGATGCATGTAACATGTTCGGAACGTGGAATTTCACGGTGATTGAAACAATGTAAACTACTTGTCTATTCGGTAGAACTCACTTCAAGAGAATTTTTCTGTGAAAATTGCTTCATTTTGAAACTGGCCCTTGGAAAACACTGCAAAATCTGAGAAAATACTTCTAAGTTTCAATATTCAAAGTTTTGTGATGAAAGTTCGGTAATCCACATGCTAACAAATCTGTAGTGAATATTTGTCGAATCCGTTATGCATGTAGAATGTTTGGAACACGGAATGTCATGGCGAGGAAATTTATGTAAATTATATTCCCCTAGGTTAGAAATCTCTCCAAGAGTTTATTCCTGAGATAACAGCCTGATTTTTGAAACTGGCATTAAGAATAAGCTGCGAACTCAGATTAATCAATTGTAGGTGTAAATATGCCTTGTATGGTGGATGAAAGTACGGCAATCCTCATACTAACAACTCTGTAGAGAATATTTGTCGAATCCAAGATACATGAAGAGTGTTCAGAACTTAGAATATCACGGTGAGTGAATCTATGTAAAATAAAAGTCTCTTGGTTAGAACTCAATCCAAGGGTATTTTCTGCGAAATTTGCATTATTTTTGAAACTGGCATTTGGAAATTTCTTCAAAATCAGAGAAAATGTTTCAAACTGTCAATATGTCTTGTATTGTGATGGAAGCTCATAAAGCCACATGCAAACAAACCTGATGTGAATAATTGTAGAAAGCATATGCATGTAGCGTGATAGTAAGACAGAAATATCCGGAGATGGAATCTATGTAAATTTCATGTCTATTGGGTAGAAATAGCTCCAAAATTTTTCCGGATAAAACGGCCTGATATTCGAAAAACTGGCATTAGGAAAAGGCTGCAAATTAAGATTTAATGTTTCTAGGATTAAATATGCCTTTTATGGTGGATGAAAGTTCTGTAATACACATGTACATAACTCATTAAAAATGTTTGTCAAATCCGTGATGTATGTAGCGTGTTCGGAAATTGGAATGTCACTGTGAGGGAAACTATGTAAATTACATTTCTATTGAGAAGTACTTGCTCCACGAGAAAACTTTGTGAATCTGCCTCAGTTTCAAAACTGGTGTTATGAAAACGCTGTGATTTCAGAGTAAATGCTTTAAGGTGACAATATGTCTTCAGTGGTATAATAAAGATCTCTAATTCACATGCTAACAACTCAGCAGTGAATATTTGTTGAATCCTTGGTGCATGAACCGTTTTTTAGGAACACGGAATGTTACGGTGATGGTATCTATGAAAATGAGATGTCTATTGGATGGAAAATGCAACAAGAGGATTTTTCCGGTAAAACTGCCTGATTTTCGAAATTCACTTTAGGAAAATTCTGCGAAATGTGAGTAAATGTTTCTAGGTGAAAACATGTCTTGTAAGGTGGATGAAAATTTGATAATCCACATGCTCACACTCATTAAAGAATGATTGTCGAATCCTTGATGCATGTAACATGTTCAGAAGACGGAATGTCACGGTGAGTGAACGACTTAATATATATATCTTTTGGGTAGAACTGTCTCCAAGAACATTTTCTGTGAAATCAGCATCATTTTCCAAACTGACGTTTTGAAAAACCTGAGAAATCTGAGAAAATGCTTCTAAGTGTGAATATGCCTTGAATGGGGAATTTAAGTCCGGTAATACACGTAACAAACTATGAAGGGATTAGTTTTCGAATCCGTGACATATTAAGCATGTTTGGAACTCGGAAATTCACGGTAATGAAACTATGTAAATTAAAATTCTATTGGGTAGAACTAGCTTGAATACAATTTTTCGGCGCAAATTGCATGATTTTGGAATTTGACGTTTTGATAAAACTGTGAAATGAGAGTAAACACTTGTAGGTGTAAATATGCCTTTTATGGTGGATGTAAGAATGGTGATTCAAATGCTAACATCTCTGTAGTGAATATTTGTCAAATCCGAGATACATGAAATGTGTTCGGAACACAAAATGTCATGATGAGCACATCTATGTTAATTACCTGTCTATTGGGTAGAACTCGCTCCAAGAGCATTTTTCTGAAAAATCTGCCTCATTTTCAAATCTGGTGTTAGGAAAAATCTTCGAAATATGAGAAAATGCTTCTAAGTGTCAATATGACTTGATTGGTGGATGGAAGTCCGGTAATCCACAAGTTAACAAGGGTGTAGTAAATATTTTCAAACCGTGATTCATGAAGCGCGTTCGAAAAACAGTATTTCACGGTAATGAAACTATGTAAATGAGAATTCCATTGGGTAGAACTAGCTAGAATATAATATTTTGGCAAAAATTGCTTGATCCTCTAATGGGATATTTGGATAAAGCTGCGAAATGAGAGAAAATATTTGTAGGTGTAAAGATGCCTGTATGTTGGTAGAAAGTTCAGTAATCTACATTTTCACAACATATTAAACTATCTATTTTCTAATCCGTGATGCATGTACCATGTTCGGAATGTGGAATTTCACGGTGATTGAAACAATGTAAACTACTTGTCTATTTGGTAGAACTAACTTCAAGAGAATTTTTCTGTGAAAACTGCTTCATTTCTGAAACTGGCCCTTGGAAAACACTGCAAAATCTGAGAAAATACTTCTAAGTATTAATATTCAATATTTTGTGATGAAAATTCGCTAATCCGCATGGTAACAAATCTGTAATGAATATTTGTCGAATCCGTTATGCATGTAGAATGTTCAGAACACGGAATGTCACGGTGAGGAAATTTAGGTAAATTACATTTCCCAAGGTTAGAAATCGCTCCAAGAGTTATTTCCTGAGATAACAGCCTGATTTTTGAAACTGGCTTTTGGAATATGCTAGGAATTCATATTGAACAATTGTAGGTGTAAATATGCCTTGTACGGTGGATGAAAGTTCGGCAATCCACATACTAACAACTCTGTAGAGAATATTTTTTGAATCCAAGGTCCATGAAGAGTGTTCGTAACACAGAATATCACGGTGAGCGAATCTAGTTAAAATACATGTCTCTCGGGTAGAATTCACTCCAAGAGGTTTTCTCTGCGAAATCTGCCTCATTTTCGATTCTGGCATTTGGAAATTCCTTCAAAATCTGAGAAAATGCTTCAAAGTGTCAATATGCCTTGTATTGTGATGGAAGTACTTATAGCCACATGCAAACAAACCTGATGATAATAATTGTAGAAAGCCTATGCATGTAGCGTGATGTTATGACGGAAATTTCCGGAGATGGAATCTATGTAAATTTCATCTCTATTGGGTAGATAAAGCTCCAAAAATTTTTTCTGGAGAAAACGGCCTGATTTACGAAACTGGCATTAAAAAAAGTCTGCAAATTCAGAGTTAATATTTCTAGGTTTAAATATGCCTTGTATGGTGGATGAAAGTTCTGTAATAGACATGTACATAAGTCATTAAAAATGTTTGTCAAATCCGTGAAGTATGTAGCGTGTTCGGAAATTGGAATGTCACTGTGAGGGAAACTATGTAAATTACATTTCTAATGGGAAGTACTTGCTCCACGAGAAAATTTTGTGAATCTGCCTCATTTTCAAAACTGGCATTAGGAAAATCTTTTAATATATGGGAAAGTGCTTCAAAGTGTCATTATGGCATTTATGGTGGATGAATGTTCGGTAAACTTTATGCTACCAAATCTGTAGTGAATATTTGTCAAATCCGTGATGAATGTAGCTATTTTGGAACACGGAATTTCACGATGACGGGTTCTATGTAAATGAATGTCTATTGGATAGAACTCGCTCCAAGAGGATTTCTCTGTGTAAACTGCATGATTTTAGAAACTGAGATTAGGGGAAATCTACTAAATCACAATAAAACTTTTTATGTATAAATCTACATTGTAAGGAAGATGAAAGTTCGATAATACAAATGTTCACAACTCATTAAAGAAAGTTTGTCAAATCCGTCATGCATGTAACGTGTTCAGAACACGGAATGTCACGGTGTGTAAAACTAGGTAAATTACATATCTTTTGTGTATAAATCACTCCAAGAACATTTTTCTGCCAAAACTTCCTCATTTCCTAAACTGGCGTTAAAACTAACCTGTGAAATCTGAGAAAATTCTTCAAAGTGTCAGTAAGCCTTGTATGGTGGATGAAAGTGCTGTAATCCACATGATAACAACTATGTAGTGAATATTTGTCGAATCAGAGATACATGAAATGTGTTCAGAACACAAAATGTCATGATGAGCTCATCTATTTAAATTACCTGTCTATAGGGTAGAACTCGCTCCAAGAGCATTTTTCTGAAAAATCTGCCTCATTTTCAAATCTGGCGTTAGGAAAATTCTTCGAAATATGTGAAAATGCTTCTAAGTGTCAATATGACTTGATTGGTGGATGAATGTCCGGTAATCCACATGTTAACAACAGTGTAGTAAATATTTTCAAACCGTGATTCATGTAGAGCGTACGGAAAACAGAATTTCACGGTAATGAAACTATGTAAATTAGAATTCTATTGGGTAGAACTAGCTAGAATATAATATTTCAGCGAAAATTGCTTGATTCTCGAATGGGATGCTTCAATAAAGCTGCGAAATGAGAGATAATATTTGTAGGTGTAAAGATGCCTTTATGTTGGAAGAAAGTTCAGTAATCCATATTTTCACAACATATTAAAGAATCTTTATTCTAATCCGTGATGCACGTACCATGTTCGGAACGTGGAATTTCACGGTGTTTGAAATAATTTAAACTACTTGCCTATTAGGTAGAACACACTCCAAGGGAATTTTTCTGCGAAAACTGCTTCATTTTTGAAACTGGCGCTAGGAAAACGCTGCAAAATCTGAGAAAATACTTCTAAGTATCAATATTTAATGTTATCTGATGAAAGTTCGGTAATCCACATGCTAACAAATCTGTAGTGAATATTTGTCGAATCAGCTATGCATGTAGAATGTTCGGAACACGGAATGTCACGGCGAGGATATTTATGTAAATTACATTTCCCTAGGTTAGAAATCGCTCCAAGAGTTTTTTCCTGAAATAACTGCCTGATTTTTGAAACTGGCATTAGTAATAAGGTGCGAACACAGATTAATTAATTGTAGGTGTAAATATGCCTTGTATGGTGGATGAAAGTTCGGCAATCCGCATACTAACAACTCTGTAGAGAATATTTGTCGAATCTGAGATACATGAATAGTGTTCAGATCATAGAATATCACGGTGAGCGAATCTATGAAAAATAAATATCTCTTGGGTAGAACTCACTCCAAGAGGTTTTCTCTGCGAAATCTGCCTCATTTTTGAATCTGGCATTTGGACATTCCTTCAAAATCAGAGAAAATGCTTGAAACTGTCAATATGTCTTTTATTGTGATGGAAGCTCATAAAGCCACATGCAAACAAACCTGATGATAATAATTGTAGAAAGCCTATGCATGTAGCGTGATCGTATGACGGAAATTTCCGTAGATGGAATCTATGTAAATTTCATGTCTATTGGGTAGAACTCACTCCAAATATTTTTCCAGAGGTAACGGCCTGATTTTCGAAAAACTGGCATTAGGAAAAGGCTGCAAATTCAGAGTTAATGTTTCTAGGTTGAAATATGCCTTGTATGATGGATGAAAGTTCTGTAATACACATGAACATAACTCATAAAAATGTTTGTCAAATCCGTGAAGAATATAGCGTGTTCGGTAATTGGAATGTCACTGTGAGGGAAACTATGTAAATTACATATCTATTGGGAAGTACTTGCTCCACGAGAATTTTTTGTGAATCTGCCTTATTTTCAAAACTGGCATTAGGAACATATTTTGAAATATGGGAAAGTGCTTCAAAGTGTCAATATGGCATTTATGGTGGATGAATATTCGGTAATCCTTATGCTACCAACTCTGTAGTGAATATTTGTCGAATCCGTGATGCGTGTAGCTATTTTGGAGCACGGAATTTCACGATGATGGATTCTATGAAAATTGCATGTCTATTGGATAGAACTCGCTCCAAGAGGATTTCCCTGTGAAAACTGCATGATTTTAGAAACTGAGATTAGGAGAAATCTACTAAATCAGAATAAAACTTTCTATGTATAAATATACATTGTAAGGAAGATGAAAGTTTGATAATACAAATGTTCACAACTCATTAAATGAAGTTTTTCAAATCCGTCATGCATGTAACGTGTTCAGAACACGGAATGTCACGGAGAGTAAAACTAGGTTAATTACATATCTTTTGTGTATAACTCGCTCCCAGAGCATTTTTCTGCCAAATCTGCCTCATTTTCTAAACTGGCGTTAAAACTAACCTGTGAAATCTGAGAAAATTCTTCAAAGTGTCAGTAAGCCTTGTATGGTGGATGAAAGTGCTGTAATCCACATGCTAACAACTATGTAGTGAATATTTGTCGAATCTGAGATGCATGTAGCGTGTTCAGAACACGGAATTTCACGGTGACCTAATCCATGTAAATTTCATTTCTATAGGTTAGAAACTACTACAAGAGATTTTTTGCCATGGAATCTGCCTCGTTTTCGAAACTGGCGTTTTGAAAGCTCTGTGAAATCAGAGAAAAAGCTTCTAAGCATCAATATGCCTTGTATTGTGATGAAAGTCCTGTCATCCTCATGCAAATAACCCTATAGTTTATTTTTGTCGAATATTTTCTGCATGTGGTGTGCTCGGTACACGTAATTTCACAGCGGGGGAATCTATGTAATTTATGTACCTATTGGGTAGAACACGCTCCAAAAGTTTTTTCCTTTGAAAACTGCCTGATTTTCGAAACTGCTATTAGGAAAAAGCTGCGAACTCAGAGTTAATGTTTCTATGTGTCAATATTCTTTGTATGTTGGATGAAAGATCTGTAATACACATGTACATAACTCATTAAAAATGTTTCTCAAATCCTTGATGTATGTAGCCTGTTCTGAACACGGTCTTTCTCGGTGAGGGAAGCTACGTATATTACATATCTACTGGTTAGAACCCTCTCCAGGAGAATTTTACTGAAATATCTGCCTCAGTTTCAAAACTGGTGTTATGAAAACGCTGTGATTTCAGAGTAAATGCTTTAAGGTGACAATATGTCTTCAGTGGTATAATAAAGATCTCTAATTCACATGCTAACAACTCAGCAGTGAATATTTGTTGAATCCTTGGTGCATGAACCGTTTTTTAGGAACACGGAATGTTACGGTGATGGTATCTATGAAAATGAGATGTCTATTGGATGGAAAATGCAACAAGAGGATTTTTCCGGTAAAACTGCCTGATTTTCGAAATTCACTTTAGGAAAATTCTGCGAAATGTGAGTAAATGTTTCTAGGTGAAAACATGTCTTGTAAGGTGGATGAAAATTTGATAATCCACATGCTCACACTCATTAAAGAATGATTGTCGAATCCTTGATGCATGTAACATGTTCAGAAGACGGAATGTCACGGTGAGTGAACGACTTAATATATATATCTTTTGGGTAGAACTGTCTCCAAGAACATTTTCTGTGAAATCAGCATCATTTTCCAAACTGACGTTTTGAAAAACCTGAGAAATCTGAGAAAATGCTTCTAAGTGTGAATATGCCTTGAATGGGGAATTTAAGTCCGGTAATACACGTAACAAACTATGAAGGGATTAGTTTTCGAATCCGTGACATATTAAGCATGTTTGGAACTCGGAAATTCACGGTAATGAAACTATGTAAATTAAAATTCTATTGGGTAGAACTAGCTTGAATAGAATTTTTCGGCGCAAATTGCATGATTTTGGAATTTGACGTTTTGATAAAACTGTGAAATGAGAGTAAACACTTGTAGGTGTAAATATGCCTTTTATGGTGGATGTAAGAATGGTGATTCAAATGCTAACATCTCTGTAGTGAATATTTGTCAAATCCGAGATACATGAAATGTGTTCGGAACACAAAATGTCATGATGAGCACATCTATGTTAATTAACTGTCTATTGGGTAGAACTCGCTCCAAGAGCATTTTTCTGAAAAATCTGCCTCATTTTCAAATCTGGCATTAGGAAAAATCTTCGAAATATGAGAAAATGCTTCTAAGTGTCAATATGACTTGATTGGTGGATGGAAGTCCGGTAATCCACAAGTTAACAAGAGTTTAGTAAATATTTTCAAACCGTGATTCACGTAGCGCGTTCGAAAAACATTATTTCATGGTAATGAAACTATGTAAATGAGAATTCTATTGGGTAGAACTAGCTAGAATAGAATATTTTGGCAAAAAATGCTTGATTCTCTAATGGGATATTTTGATAAAGCTGAGAAATGAGAGAAAATATTTGTAGGTGTAAAGATGCCTTTATGTTGGAAGAAAGTTCAGTAATCTACATTTTCACAACATATTAAAGAATCTTTTTTCTAATCCATGATGATTGTACCATGTTCGGAATGTGGAATTTCACGGTGATAGAAACAATGTAAACTACTTGTCTATTTGGTAGAACTAACTTCAAGAGGATTTTTCGGTGAAAACTGCTTCATTTCTGAAACTGGCCCTTGGAAAACACTGCAAAATCTGAGAAAATACATCTAAGTATTAATATTCAATATTTTGTGAATAAAGTTCGGTAATCCGCATGGTAACAAATCTGTAATGAATATTTTCGAATCCATTATGCATGTAGAATGTTCGGAACAAGGAATGTCACGGTTAGGAAATTGAGGTAAATTACATTTCCCAAGGTTAGAAATCGCTCCAAGAGTTATTTCCTGAGATAACAGCCTGATTTTTCAAACTGGCTTTTGGAATATGCTAGGAATTCATATTGAACAATTGTAGGTGTAAATATGCCTTGTACGGTGGATGAAAGTTCGGCAATCCACATACTAACAACTCTGTAGAGAATATTTTTTGAATCCGAGGTCCATGAAGAGTGTTCGTAACACAGAATATCACGGTGAGCGAATCTAGTTAAAATACATGTCTCTCGGGTAGAACTCACTCCAAGAGTTTTTTTCTGTGAAATCTGCCTCATTTTCGAAACTGGCATTTGGAAATTCCTTCAAAATCTGAGAAAATGCTTCAAAGTGTCAATATGCCTTGTATTGTGATGGAAGTACTTATAGCCACATGCAAACAAACCTGATGTGAATAATTGTAGAAAGCCTATGCATGTAGCGTGATTGTATGACGGAAATTTCCGGAGATGGAATCTATGAAAATTTCATGTCTATTGGGTATATAAAGCTCCAAAATTTTTTTCTGGAGAAAACGGCCTGATATTCGAAACTGGCATTAGAAAAAGTCTGCAAATTCAGAGTTAATATTTCTAGGTTTAAATATGCCTTTTATGGTGGATGAAAGTTCTGTAATAGACATGTACATAAGTCATTAAAAATGTTTGTCAAATCCGTGAAGTATGTAGCGTGTTCGGAAATTGGAATGTCACTGTGAGGGAAACTATGTAAATTACATTTCTATTGGGAAGAACTTGCTCCACGAGAAAATTTTGTGAATCTGCCTCATTTTCAATACTGACATTAGGAAAATATTTTGAAATATGGGAAAGTGCTTCAAAGTGTCATTATGGCATTTATGGTGGATGAATGTTCGGTAATCCTTATGCTACCAAATCTGTAGTGAATATTTGTCAAATCCGTGATGAATGTAGCTATTTTGGAACACGGAATTTCACGATAACGGGTTCTATGTAAATGAATGCCTATTGCATAGAACTCGCTACAAGAGGATTTCTCTGTGTAAACTGCATGATTTTAGAAACTGAGATTAGGAGAAATCTACTAAATCAGAATAAAACTTTCTATGTATAAATATACATTGTAAGGAAGATGAAAGTTCGATAATACAAATGTTCACAACTCATTAAAGAAAGTTTGTCAAATCCGTCATGCATGTAACGTGTTCAGAACACGGAATGTCACGGTGTGTAAAACTAGGTAAATTACATATCCTTTGTGTATAACTCGCTCCAAGAACATTTTTCTGCCAAAACTTCCTCATTTCCTAAACTGGCGTTAAAACTAACCTGTGAAATCTGAGAAAATTCTTCAAAGTGTCAGTAAGCCTTGTATGGTGGATGGAAGTGCTGTAATCCACATGCTAACAACTATGTAGTGAATATTTGTCGAATCAGAGATACATGAAATGTGTTCAGAACACAAAATGTCATGATGAGCACATCTATTTAATTACCTGTCTATTGCGTAGAACTCGCTCCAAGAGCATTTTTCTGAAAAATCTGCCTCATTTTCAAATCTGGCGTTAGGAAAAATTTTCGAAATATGAGAAAATGCTTCTAAGTGTCAATATGACTGCATTGGTGGATGAAAGTCCGGTAATTCACATGTTAACAAGAGTGTAGTAAATATTTTCAAACCGTGATTCATGTAGAGAGTACGGAAAACAGAATTTCACGTTAATGAAACTATGTAAATTAGAATTCTATTGGGTAAAACTAGCTAGAATAGAATATTTCAGCGAAAATTGCTTGATTCTCGAATGGGATGTTTCGATAAAGCTGCGAAATGAGAGATAATATTTGTAGGTGTATAGATGCCTTTATGTTGGAAGAAAGTACAGTAATGCATAATTTCACAACATATTAAAGAATCTTTTTTCTAATCCGTGATGCACGTACCATGTTCGGAATGTGGAATTTTACGGTGTTTGAAATAATTTAAACTACTTGCCTATTAGGTAGAACACACTCCAAGGGAATTTTTCTGCGAAAACTGCTTCATTTTTGAAACTGGCGCTTGGAAAACGCTGCAAAATCTGAGAAAATACGTCTAAGTATCAATATTCAATGTTTTGTGATGAAAGTTCGGTAATCCACATGCTAACTATTCTGTAGTGAATATTTGTCGAATCCGTTATGCATGTAGAATGTTCGGAACACGGAATGTCACGGCGAGGAAATTTATGTAAATTACATTTCCCTAGGTTAGAAATCGCTCCAAGAGTTTTTTCCTGAGATAACAGCCTGATTTTTGAATCTGGCATTAGGAATAAGGTGCGAACACAGATTAATTAATTGTAGGTGTAAATATGCCTTGTATGGTGGATGAAAGATCGGCAATCCGCATACTAACAACTCTGTAGAGAATATTTGTTGAATCCGAGATACATGAATAGTGTTCAGATCATAAAATATGACGGTGAGCGAATCTATGAAAAATAAATATCTCCTGGGTAGAACTCACTCCAAGAGGTTTTCTCTGCGAAATCAACCTCATTTTCGAATCTGGCATTTGGACATTCCTTCAAAATCAGAGAAAATGCTTGAAACTGTCAATATGTCTTTTATTGTGATGGAAGCTAATAAAGCCACATGCAAACAAACCTGATGATAATAATTGTAGAAAGCCTATGCATGTAGCGTGATCGTATGACAGAAATTTCCGGAGATGGAATCTATGTAAATTTCATGTCTATTGGGTAGAACTCACTCCAAATACTTTTCCGGAGGTAACGGCCTGATTTTTGAAAAACTGGCATTAGGAAAACGCTACAAATTCGGAGTTAATGTTTCTAGTTTGAAATATGCCTTGTATGGTGGATGAAAGTTCTGTAATACACATGTACATAACTCATAACAATGTTTGTCAAATCCGTGAAGTATGTAGTGTGTTCGGAAATTGGAATGTAACTCTGAGGGAAACTGTGTAAATTACATATCTATTGAGAAGTACTTGCTCCACGAGAATTTTTTGTGAATCTGCCTTATTTTCAAAACTGGCATTAGGAACATATTTTGAAATATGGGAAAGTGCTTCAAAGTGTCAATATGGCATTTATGGTGGATGAATATTCGGTAATCCTTATGCTACCATCTCTGTAGTGAATATTTGTCGAATCCGTGATGCGTGTAGCTATTTTGGAGCACGGAATTTCACAATGATGGATTCTATAAAAATTGCATGTCTATTGGATAGAACTCGCTCCAAGAGGATTTCTCTGTGAAAACTGCATGATTTTAGAAACTGAGATTAGGAGTAATCTACTAAATCAGAATAAAATTTCTATGTATAAATATACATTGTAAGGAAGATGAAAGTTCGATATTACAAATGTAAACAACTGATAAAAGTGTTTGTCAAATCCGTGATGCATGTAACGTGTTCAGAACACGGAATGTCACGGAGAGTAAAACTAGGTTAATTACATATCTTTTGTGTATAACTCGCTCCAAGAGCATTTTTCTGCCAAATCTGCCTCATTTTCTAAACTGGCTTTAAAACTAACCTGTGAAATCTGAGAAAATTCTTCAAAGTGTCAGTAAGCCTTGTTTGGTGGATGAAAGTGCTGTAATCCACATGCTAAAAATTATGTAGTGAATATTTGTCGAATCTGAGATGCATGTAGCGTGTTCAGAACACGGAATTTCACGGTGACCAAATCCATGTAAATTTCATGTCTATAGGTTAGAACCTGCTCCAAGATTTTTTTGCCGTGGAATCTGCCTCATTTTCGAAACTGGCATTTTGAAAGTTCAGTGAAATCAGAGAAAATGCTTCTAAGCATCAATATGCCTTGTATTGGGATGAAAGTCCTGTCATCCTCATGCAAACAACTATATAATTTATTTTTGTCGATTCTTTTCTGCATGTGGTGTGTTCAAAACACATAATTTCACAGAGGGGGAATCTATGTAATTTACGTACCTATTGGGTAGAACATGCTCCAAAAGATTTTTCCTTAGAAAACTGCCTGATTTTCGAAACTGCTTTTAGGAAAATGCTGGGAACTCAGAGTTAATGTTTCTATGTGTCAATATGCCTTGTATGGTGGATGAAAGGCCTGTAATACACATGTACATAACTCATTAAAATGTTTCTCAAATCCTTGATGTATGTAGCCTGTTTGGAACACGGTATTTCTCGGTGTGGGAAGCTATGTAAATTACATATCTATTGGTTAGAACACTCTCCAGGAGAGTTTTACTGAAAAATCTGCTTCAGTTTCGAAACTGGTGTTATGAAAACGCTGTGAAATCAGAGTAAATGCATTAAGGTGACAATATGTCTTCAGTGGTTTATTAAAGATCGCTAATTCACATGCTAACAACTCAGCAGTGAATATTTGTTGAATCCTTGGTGCATGAACCGTTTTTCAGGAACACGGAATGTTACGGTGACGGTATCTATGAAAATGAGATGTCTATTGGATGGAACATGCAACAAGAGGATTTTTCTGGGAAAACTGCCTGATTTTCGAAACTGATGTTAGGAAAATTCTGCGAAATGTGAGTAAATGTTTCTAGGTGAAAACATGTCTTGTAAGGTGGATGAAAATTTGATAATCCACATGCTCACACTCATTAAAGAATGATTGTCGAAACCATGATGCATTCATCATTTTCAGAACATAGAAAGTCACGGTGATTGAACTAGTTAATTAAATATATTTCATGTAGATCTGGCTCCAAGAACATTTTCTGTGAAATCAGCCTCATTTTCCAAACTGGCGTTAGGAAAAACCTGAGAAATCTGAGAAAATGCTTCTAAATGTGAATATGCCTTGAATGGGGAGTTTAATTCCGGTAAACCACATAACCAACTATGAAGGGAATAGTTTTCGGATCCGTGACTTATTTAGCGTGTTTGGAACACGGAAATTCACGGTAATGAAACTATGTAAATTAAAATTCTATTGGGTAGAACTAGCTTGAATAGAATTTTTCTGCGCAAATTGCATGATTTTCGAATTTGAAGCTTGGATAAAACTGTGAAATGACAGTAAATACTTGTAGGTGTAAATATGCCTTGTATGGTGGATGTAAGATTGGTAATCCAAATGCTAACATCTCTGAGGTGAATATTTGTCGAATTCGAGATACATGAAATTTGTTTGCAACACAAAATGTCATGATGAGCACATCTATGTATATTACCTGTCTATTGGGTTGAACTCGCTCCAAGAGCATTTTTCTGCAAAATCTGCCTCATTTTTAAATCTGGCGTTAGGAAAAATCTTCGAAATATGAGAAAATGCTTCTAAGTGTCAATATGACTGCATTGGTGGATGAAAGTCCGGTAATCCACATGTTAAAAAGAGTGTAGTAATATTTTTCAAACTGTGATTCAAGTAGCGCGTTCGGAAAACAGAATTTCATGGTAATGAAAGTATGTAAATTAGAATTCTATTGGGTAGAACTAGCTAGATTAGAATTTTTCGGCGAAAATTGCTTGATACTCGAATGTGATATTTGGATTAATCTGCCTAATGAGAGAAAAAATTTGTATGTGTATAGATGCCTTTATGTTGTAAGAAAATTCAGTAATCCAAATTTTCACAACATATTAAAGTATCTATTTTCTAATCCATGATGCATGTACCTTGTTCGGAACGTGGAATTTCATGGTGATTGAAACAATGTAAACTACTTGCCTATTAGATTGAACACACTCCAAGTAAATTTTCCTGTGAAAACTGCTTCATTTTTGAAACTGTCGTTATGAAAATGCTGCAAAATATGAGAAAATACTTCTAAGTATCAGTATTCAATGTATTGTGTTGAAAGTTCGGTAATCCACATTCTAAAAAATCTGTAGTGAATATATTTCGAATCAGTTTTGCATGTAGAATGTTCGGAACACGGAATATCACGGCGATCAAATTTTTGTAAATTATATTTCCCTAGGTTAGAAATCTCTAAAAGAGATTTTTCCTGAGATAACAGCCTGATTTTTGAAAATGGCGTTAGGAATAAGCTGCGAACACAAATTAATTAATTGTAGGTGAAAATATGCCTTGTATTGTGGATGAAAGTTCGGCAATCCGCATACTAACAACCCTGTAGAGAATATTTGTCGAAGCCGAGATACATAAAGAGTGTTCAGAACATAGAATATCACGGTGAGTGAATCTATGTAAATTAAATGTCTCTTGGGTAGAACTCACTCCAAGAGATTTTCTCTGCGATATCTGCCTCATTTTCGAAACTGGCATTTGGAAATTATTTCAAAATCAGAGAAAATGCTTCAAACTGTCAATATGTCTTTTATTGTGATGGAAGTTCATAAAGCCACATGCAAACAAATGTGATGTGAATAATTGTAGAAAGCCTATGCATGTAGCGTGATCGTATGATGGAAATTTCCAGAGATGGAATCTATGTAATTTTCATGTCTATTGGGTAGAACTCGCTCCAAATTTTTTCCGGATAAAACGGCCTGATTTTCGAAAACCTGGCATTAGGAAAAGCTGCAAATTCAGAGTTAATGTTTCTAGGTTTAAACATGCCTTTTATGGTGGGTGAAAGTTCTGTAATACACATGAACATAACTCATTAATAATGTTTGTCAAATCCGTGAAGTATGTAGCGTGTTCGGAAATTGGAATGTCACTGTGAGGGAAACTATGTAAATTACATTTCTATATGGAAGTACTTGCTCCACGAGAATTTTTTGCGAATCTGCCTCATTTTCAAAACTGGCATTAGGAAAACCTTTTGAAATATGGGAAAGTGCTTCAAAGTGTCAATATGGCATTTATGGTGGATGAATGTTCCGTAATCGTTATGCTACCAACTCTGTAGTGAATGTTTGTCGAATACATGATGCATGAAACGTGTTCAGAACATGGAATGTCACGGTGAGTAAAACTAGGTAAATTACATATCAATTGTGTATAACTCGCTCCAACAGCATTTTTCTGCCAAATCTGCCTCATTTTCTAAACTGGCGTTAAAACTAACCTGTGAAATCTGAGAAAATTCTTCAAAGTGCCAGTAAGCCTTGTATGGTGGATTAAAGTGCTGTAATCCACATGCTAACAACTATGTAGTGAATATTTGTCGAATCTGAGATGCATGTAGCGTGTTCAGAACACGGAATTTCACGGTGAGCGAATTCAGGTAAATTACAAGTCTATAGGTTAGTACCTGCTCCAAGAGGTTTTTGCAGTGAAATCTGCCTCATTTTCGAAACTGGCATTTTGAAAGCTCTGTGAAATCAGAGAAAAAGCTTCTAAGCATCAATATGCCTTGTATTGTGATGAAAGTCCTGTCATCCTCATGCAAATAACCCTATAGTTTATTTTTGTCGAATATTTTCTGCATGTGGTGTGCTCGGTACACGTAATTTCACAGCGGGGGAATCTATGTAATTTATGTACCTATTGGGTAGAACACGCTCCAAAAGTTTTTTCCTTTGAAAACTGCCTGATTTTCGAAACTGCTATTAGGAAAAAGCTGCGAACTCAGAGTTAATGTTTCTATGTGTCAATATGCTTTGTATGTTGGATGAAAGATCTGTAATACACATGTACATAACTCATTAAAAATGTTTCTCAAATCCTTGATGTATGTAGCCTGTTCGGAACACGGTCTTTCTCGGTGAGGGAAGCTACGTATATTACATATCTACTGGTTAGAACCCTCTCCAGGAGAATTTTACTGAAATATCTGCCTCAGTTTCAAAACTGGTGTTATGAAAACGCTGTGATTTCAGAGTAAATGCTTTAAGGTGACAATATGTCTTCAGTGGTATAATAAAGATCTCTAATTCACATGCTAACAACTCAGCAGTGAATATTTGTTGAATCCTTGGTGCATGAACCGTTTTTTAGGAACACGGAATGTTACGGTGATCGTATCTATGAAAATGAGATATCTATTGGATGGAAAATGCAACAAGAGGATTTTTCTGGTAAAACTGCCTGATTTTCGAAATTCACTTTAGGAAAATTCTGCGAAATGTGAGTAAATGTTTCTAGGTGAAAACATGTCTTGTAAGGTGGATGAAAATTTGATAATCCACATGCTCACACTCATTAAAGAATGATTGTCGAATCCTTGATGCATGTAACATGTTCAGAAGACGGAATGTCACGGTGAGTGAACGACTTAATATATATATCTTTTGGGTAGAACTGTCTCCAAGAACATTTTCTGTGAAATCAGCATCATTTTCCAAACTGACGTTTTGAAAAACCTGAGAAATCTGAGAAAATGCTTCTAAGTGTGAATATGCCTTGAATGGGGAATTTAAGTCCGGTAATACACGTAACAAACTATGAAGGGATTAGTTTTCGAATCCGTGACATATTAAGCATGTTTGGAACTCGGAAATTCATGGTAATGAAACTATGTAAATTAAAATTCTATTGGGTAGAACTAGCTTGAATACAATTTTTCGGCGCAAATTGCATGATTTTGGAATTTAACATTTTGATAAAACTGTGAAATGAGACTAAACACTTGTAGGTGTAAATATGCCTTTTATGGTGGATGTAAGAATGGTGATTCAAATGCTAACATCTCTGTAGTGAATATTTGTCAAATCCGAGATACATGAAATGTGTTCGGAACACAAAATGTCATGATGAGCACATCTATGTTAATTAACTGTCTATTGGATAGAACTCGCTCCAAGAGCATTTTTCTGAAAATCTGCCTCATTTTCAAATCTGGCATTAGGAAAAATCTTCGAAATATGAGAAAATGCTTCTAAGTGTCAATATGACTTGATTGGTGGATGGAAGTCCGGTAATCCACAAGTTAACAAGAGTTTAGTAAATATTTTCAAACCGTGATTCATGTAGCGCGTTCGAAAAACAGTATTTCATGTTAATGAAACTATGTAAATGAGAATTCTATTGGGTAGAACTAGCTAGAATAGAATATTTTGGCAAAAATTGCTTGATTCTCTAATGGGATATTTTGATAAAGCTGAGAAATGAGAGAAAATATTTGTAGGTGTAAAGATGCCTTTATGTTGGAAGAAAGTTCAGTAATCTACATTTTCACAACATATTAAAGAATCTTTTTTCTAATCCATGATGCATGTACCATGTTCGGAATGTGGAAATTCACGGTGATAGAAACAATGTAAACCACTTGTCTATTTGGTAGAACTCACTTCAAGAGAATTTTTCGGTGAAAACTGCTTCATTTCTGAAACTGGCCCTTGGAAAACACTGCAAAATCTGAGAAAATACATCTAAGTATTAATATTCAATATTTTGTGAATAAAGTTCGGTAATCCGCATGGTAACAAATCTGTAATGAATATTTTCGAATCCATTATGCATGTAGAATGTTCGGAACAAGGAATGTCACGGTTAGGAAATTGAGGTAAATTACATTTCCCAAGGTTAGAAATCGCTCCAAGAGTTATTTCCTGAGATAACAGCCTGATTTTTCAAACTGGCTTTTGGAATATGCTAGGAATTCATATTGAACAATTGTAGGTGTAAATATGCCTTGTACGGTGGATGAAAGTTCGGCAATCCACATACTAACAACTCTGTAGAGAATATTTTTTGAATCCGAGGTCCATGAAGAGTGTTCGTAACACAGAATATCACGGTGAGCGAATCTATTTAAAATACATGTCTCTCGGGTAGAACTCACTCCAAGAGTTTTTTTCTGTGAAATCTGCCTCATTTTCGAAACTGGCATTTGGAAATTCCTTCAAAATCTGAGAAAATGCTTCAAAGTGTCAATATGCCTTGTATTGTGATGGAAGTACTTATAGCCACATGCAAACAAACCTGATGTGAATAATTGTAGAAAGCCTATGCATGTAGCGTGATTGTATGACGGAAATTTCCGGAGATGGAATCTATGAAAATTTCATGTCTATTGGGTATATAAAGCTCCAAAATTTTTTTCTGGAGAAAACGGCCTGATATTCGAAACTGGCATTAGAAAATGTCTGCAAATTCAGAGTTAATATTTCTATGTTTAAATATGCCTTTTATGGTGGATGAAAGTTCTGTAATAGACAAGTACATAAGTCATTAAAAATGTTTGTCAAATCCGTGAAGTATGTAGCGTGTTCGGAAATTGGAATGTCACTGTGAGGGAAACTATGTAAATTACATTTCTATTGGGAAGAACTTGCTCCACGAGAAAATTTTGTGAATCTGCCTCATTTTCAATACTGACATTAGAAAATATTTTGAAATATGGGAAAGTGCTTCAAAGTGTCATTATGGCATTTATGGTGGATGAATGTTCGGTAATCCTTATGCTACCAAATCTGTAGTGAATATTTGTCAAATCCGTGATGAATGTAGCTATTTTGGAACACGGAATTTCACGATGACGGGTTCTATGTAAATGAATGTCTATTGCATAGAACTCGCTACAAGAGGATTTCTCTGTGTAAACTGCATGATTTTAGAAACTGAGATTAGGAGAAATCTACTAAATCAGAATAAAACTTTCTATGTATAAATATACATTGTAAGGAAGATGAAAGTTCGATAATACAAATGTTCACAACTCATTAAATAAAGTTTGTCAAATCCGTCATGCATGTAACGTGTTCAGAACACGGAATGTCACGGTGTGTAAAACTAGGTAAATTACATATCCTTTGTGTATAACTCGCTCCAAGAACATTTTTCTGCGAAAACTTCCTCATTTTCTAAACTGGCGTTAAAACTAATCTGTGAAATCTGAGGAAATTCTTCAAAGTGTCAGTAAGCCTTGTATGGTGGATGGAAGTGCTGTAATCCACATGATAACAACTATGTAGTGAATATTTGTCGAATCAGAGATACATGAAATGTGTTCGGAACACAAAATGTCATGATGAGCACATCTATTTAATTACCTGTCTATTGCGTAGAACTCGCTCCAAGAGCATTTTTCTGAAAAATCTGCCTCATTTTCAAATCTGGCATTAGGAAAAATCTTCAAAATATGAGAAAATGCTTCTAAGTGTCAATATGACAGCAGTGGTGGATTAATGTCCGGTAATCCACATGTTAACAAGAGTGTAGTAAATATTTTTCAAACCGTGACTCATGTAGCGCGTACGGAAAAAAGAATTTCATGGTAATGAAACTATGTAAATTAGAATTCTATTCGGTAGAACTGGCTAGAATAGAATATTTCAGCGAAAATTGCTTGATTTACGAATGGGATGTTTCGATAAAGCTGCGAAATGAGAGATAATATTTGTAGGTGTAAAGATGCCTTTATGTTGGAAGAAAGTTCAGTAATCCATATTTTCACAACATATTAAAGAATCTTTTATCTAATCCGTGATGCACGTACCATGTTCGGAATGTGGAATTTCACAGTGTTTGAAATAATTTAAACTACTTGCCTATTAGGTAGAACACACTCCAAGGGAATTTTTCTGCGAAAATTGCTTCATTTTTGTAACTGGCGTTTGGAAAACGCTGCAAAATCTGAGAAAATACTTCTAAGTATCAATATTCAATGTTTTGTGATGAAAGTTCGGTAACTCACATGCTAACAAATCTGTAGTGAATATTTGTCGAATCCGTTATGGATGTAGAATGTTCGGAACACGGAATGTCACGGCGAGGAAATTTATGAAATTACATTTCCCTAGGTTAGAAATCCCTCCAAGAATTTTTTCCTGAGATAACAGCCTGAATTTTGAAACTGGCGTTAGGTATAAGCTGCGAACACAGATTAATCAATTGTAGGTGTAAATATGCCTTGTATGGTGGATGAAAGTTCGGCAATACGCATACTAACAACTCTGTAGAGAATATTTGTCGAATCCGAGATACATGAAGAGTGTTCAGATCATAGAATTTCACGGTGAGCGAATCTATGTAAAATAAATATCTCTTGGGTAGAACTCACTCCAAGAGGTTTTCTCTGCGAAATCTGCCTCATTTTCGAATCTGGCATTTGGATATTCCTTCAAAATCAGAGAAAATGCTTGAAACTGTCAATATGTCTTTTATTGTGATGGAAGTTCATAAAGCCACATGCAAACAAACCTGATGATAATAATTGTAGAAAGCCTATGCATGTAGCGTGATCGTATGACAGAAATTTCGGGAGATGGAATCTATGTAAATTTCATGTCTATTGGGTAGAACTCACTCCAAATTTTTTTCCGGAGGTAACGGCCTCATATTGGAAAAACTGACGTTAGGAAAAGGCTGCAAATTCAGAGTTAATATTTCTAGTTTGAAATATGACTTGTATGGTGGATGAAAGTTCTGTAATACACATGTACATAACTCATAAAAATGTGTGTCAAATCCGTGAAATATTTAGTGTGTTCAGAAATTGGAATGTCACTGTGAGGGAAACTATGTAAATTCTATTTCTATTAGGGAAGTACTTGCTCCACGAGAATTTTTTTTGAATCTGCCTCATTTTCAAAACTGGCATTAGGAAAATATTTTGAAATATGTGAAAGTGCTTCAAAGTGTCAATATGGCATTTATGGTGGATGAATGTTCGGTAATCCTTATGCTACCAACTCTGTAGGGAATATTTGTCGAATCCGTGATGCGTGTAACTATTTTGGAGCACGGAATTTCACGATGATGAATTCTATGAAAATTGCATGTCTATTGGATAGAACTCGCTCCAAGAGGATTTCCCTGTGAAAATTGCATGATTTTAGAAACTGAGATTAGGAGAAATCTACTAAATCAGAATAAAACTTTCTATGTATAAATATACATTGTAAGGAAATTAAAGTTCGTTAATACAAATGTTCACAACTCATTAAAGTATGTTTGTCAAATCCGTGATGCATGTAACGTGTTCAGAACACGTAATGTCACGGTGAGTAAAACTAGGTTAATTACATATCTTTTGTGTATAACTCGCTCCCAGAGCATTTTTCTGCCAAATTTGCCTCATTTTCTAAACTGGCGTTAAAACTAACCTGTGAAATCTGAGAAAATTTTTGAAAGTGTCAGTAAGCCTTGTTTGGTGGATGAAAGTGCTGTAATCCACATGCTAACAACTATGTAGTGAATATTTATCGAATCTGAGATGCATGTAGCGTGTTCAGAACACGGAATTTCACGGTGACCGAATCTATGTTAATTTCATGTCTATAGGTTAGAACCTGCTCCAAGAGTTTTTTGCCGTGGAATCTGCCTCATTTTCGAAACTGGCATTTTGAAAGCTCTGTGAAATCAGAGAAAAAGCTTCTAAGCATCAATATGCCTTGTATTGTGATGAAAGTCCTGTCATCGTCATGCAAACAACTCTATAGTTTATTTTTGTCGAATCTTTTCTGCATGAAGTTTGTTTGAATCACGTAATATCACAGCGGTGTAATCGATGAAATTTACGTACCTATTGGGTAGAACACGCTCCAAAAGATTTTTCCTTAGAAAACTGCCTGATTTCGAAACTGCTTTTAGGAAAAAGCTGGGAACTCAGAGTTAATGTTTCTATGTGTCAATATGCCTTGTATGGTGGATGAAAGGCCTGTAATACACATGTACAAAACTCATTAAAAATGTTTCTCAAATCCTTGATGTATGTATCCTGTTCGGAACACGGTCTTTCTCGGTGTGGGAAGCTATGTAAATTACATATCTATTGGTTAGAACCCTCTCCAGGAGAGTTTTACTGAAAAATCTGCTTCATTTTCAAAACTGGTGTTATGAAAACGCTGTGAAATCAGAGTAAATGCTTTAAGGTGACAATATGACTTCAGTGGTTTATTAAAGATCGGTAATTCACATGCTAACAACTCAGCAGTGAATATTTGTTGAATCCTTGGTGCATGAACCGTTTTTCAGGAACACGGAATGTTACGGTGACGGTATCTATGAAAATGAGTTGTCTATTGGATGGAACATGCAACAAGAGGATTTTTCTGGGAAAACTGCCTGATTTTCAAAACTGACGTTAGGAAAATTCTGCAAAATGTGAGTAAAAGTTTCTAGGTGAAAACATGTCTTGTAAGGTGGATGAAAATTTGATAATCCACATGCTCACACTCATTAAAGAATGATTGTCGAAACCATGATGCATTCATCATTTTCAGAACACAGAAAGTCACGGTGATTGAACTAGTTAATTAAATATTTTTCGTGTAGATCTGGCTCCAAGAACATTTTCTGTGAAATCAGCCTCATTTTCCAAACTGGCATTAGGAAAAACCTGAGAAATCTGAGAAAATGCTTCTAAATGTGAATATGCCTTGAATGGGGAATTTAAGTCCGGTAATACACGTAACCAACTATGAAGGGAATAGTTTTCGGATCCGTGACTTATTTAGCGTGTTTGGAACACGGAAATTCACAGTAATGAAACTATGTAAATTAAAATTCTATTGGGTAGAACTAGCTTGAATAGTATTTTTCTGTGCAAATTGCATGATTTTCGAATTTGAAGTTTGGATAAAACTGTGAAATGACAGTAAATACTTGTAGGTGTAAATATGCCTTGTATGGTGGATGTAAGATTGGTAATTCAAATGCTAACATCTCTGAGGTGAATATTTGTCGAATTCGAGATACATGAAATGTGTTTGGAACACAAAATATCATGATGAGCACATCTATGTAAATTACCTATCTATTGGGTAGAACTCGCTCCAAGAGCATTTTTCTGCAAAATCTGCCTCATTTTTAAATCTGGCGTTAGGAAACATCTTCGAAATATGAGAAAATGCTTCTAAGTGTCAATATGACTGCATTGGTGGATGAAAGTCCGGTAATCCACATGTTAACAAGAGTGTAGTAATATTTTTCAAACTGTGATTCAAGTAGCGCGTTCGGAAAACAGAATTTCACGGTAATGAAACTATGTAAATTAGAATTCTATTGGGTAGAACTAGCTAGATTAGAATTTTTCGGCGAAAATTGCTTGATAATCGAATGTGATGTTTGGATAAATCTGCCTAATGAGAGAAAAAATTTGTATGTGTATAGATGCCTTTATGTTGTAAGAAAGTTCAGTAATCCAAATTTTCACAACATATTAAAGAATCTATTTTCTAATCCATGATGCATGTACCATGTTCGGAACGTGGAATTTCATGGTGATTGATACAATGTAAACTACTTGCCTATTAGGTTGAAAACTCCAAGTGAATTTTCCTGTGAAAACTGCTTCATTTTTGAAACTGGCTTTATGAAAATGCTGCAAAATTTGAGAAAATACTTCTAAGTATCAGTATTCAATATATTGTGTTGAAAGTTCGGTAATCCACATTCTAAAAAATCTGTAGTGAATATTTGTCGGATCAGTTTTGCATGTAGAATGTTCAGAACACGGAATATCACGGCGATCAAATTTTTGTAAATTATATTTCCCTAGGTTAGAAATCTCTAAAAGATGTTTTTCCTGAGATAACAGCCTGATTTTTGAAACTGGCGTTAGGAATAAGCTGCGAACACAGATTAATTAATTGTAGGTGTAAATATGCCTTGTATTGTGGATGAAAGTTCGGCAATCCGCATACTAACAACTCTGTAGAGAATATTTGTCGAATCCGAGATACATAAAGAGAGTTCAGAACATAGAATATCACGGTGAGCGAATCTATGTAAATTAAATGTCTCTTGGGTAGAACTCACTCCAAGAGATTTTCTCTGCGAAATCTGCCTCATTTTCGAAACTGGCATTTGGAAATTATTTCAAAATCAGAGAAAATGCTTCAAACTGTCAATATGTCTTTTATTGTGATGGAAGTTCATAAAGCCACATGCAAACAAACATGATGTGAATAATTGTAGAAAGCCTATGCATGTAGCGTGATCGTATGACGGAAATTTCCAGAGATGGAATCTATGTAATTTTCATGTCTATCGGGTAGAACTAGCTCCAAATTTTTTCCGGATAAAACAGCCTGATTTTCGAAAAACTGGCATTAGGAAAAGGCTGCAAATTAAGAGTTAATGTTTCTAGGTTTTAATATGCCTTTTATGGTGGTGAAAGTTCTGTAATACACATGTACATAACTCATAAAAATGTTTGTCAAATCCGTGAAGTATGTAGCGTGTTCGGAAATTGGAATGTCACTGTGAGGGAAACTATGTAAATTACATTTCTATTGGGAAGTACTTGCTCCACGAGAATTTTTTGCGAATCTGCCTCATTTTCAAATCTGGCATTAGGAAAACATTTTGAAATATGCAAAAGTGCTTGAAAGTGTCAATATGGCATTTATGGTGGATGAATGTTCCGTAATCGTTATGTTACCAACTCTGAAGTGAATGTTTGTCGAATCCATGATGCATGTAACGTGTTCAGAACACGGAATGTCACGGTGAGTAAAACTAGGTAAATTACATATCATTTGTGTATAACTCGCTCCAACAGCATTTTTCTACCAAATCTGCCTCATTTTCTAAAGTGGCGTTAAAACTAAACTGTGAAATCTGAGAAAATTCTTCAAAGTGCCAGTAAGCCTTGTATGGTGGATGAAAGTGCTGTAATCCACATGCTAACAACTATGTAGTGAATATTTGTCGAATCTGAGATGCATGTAGCGTGTTCAGAACACGGAATTTCACGGTGTGCGAATCCAGGTAAATTACATGTGTATAGGTTAGAACCTGCTCCAAGAGATTTTTGCCGTGAAATCTGCCTCATTTTCGAAACTGGCGTTTGGAAAGCTCTGTGAAATCAGAGAAAAAGCTTCTAAGCATCAATATGCCTTTTATTGTGATGAAAGTCCTGTCATCCTCATGCAAATAACTCTATAGTTTATTTTTGTCGAATATTTTCTGCATGTGGTGTGTTTGGTACACGTAATTTCACAGAGGGGGAATCTATGTAATTTACGTACCTATTGGGTAGAACACGCTCCAAAAGATTTTTCCTTAGAAAACTGCCTGAATTTCGAAACTGCTATTAAGAAAAAGCTGCAAAATCACAGTTAATGTTTCTATGTGTCAATATGCCTTGTATGTTGGATGAAAGTTCTGTAATACACATGTACATAACTCATTAAAAATGTTTCTCAAATCCTTGATGTATGTAGCCTGTTCGGAACACGGTATTTCTCGGTGAGGGAAGCTATGTAAATTACATATCTATTGGTTAGAACCCTCTCCAGGAGAGTTTTACTGAAAAATCTCCCTCAGTTTCGAAACTGGTGTTATGAAAACACTGTGAAATCAGAGTAAATGCTTTAAGGTGACAATATGTCTTCAATGGTTTATTAAAGATTGGTAATTCACATGCTAACAACTCAGCAGTGAATATTTGTTGAATCCTTGGTGCATGAACCGTTTTTTAGGAACACGGAATGTTACGGTGATGGTATCTATGAAAATGAGATGTCTATTGGATGGAACCTGCAACAATAGGAATTTTCTGCGAAAACTGCCTGATTTTCGAAACTGACGTTAGGAAAATTCTGCGAAATGTGAGTAAATGTTTCTAGGTGAAAACATGTCTTGTAAGGTGGATCAAAATTTGATAATCCACATGCTCACACTCATTAAAGAATGACTGTCGAATCCTTGATGCATTTAACATGTTCAGAACACGGAAAGTCACGGTGAGTGAACTAGTAAATTACATATCTTTTGGTTAGATCTGGCTCCAAGAACATTTTCTGTGAAATCAGCCTCATTATCCAAACTGGCGTTAGGAAAAACCTGAGAAATCTGAGAAAATGCTTCTAAGTGTGAATATGCCTTGAATGGGGAATTCAAGTCCGGTAATCCACGTAACCAACTATGAAGGGAATACTTTTCGAAACCGTGACTTATTTAGCGTGTTTGGAACACGGAAATTCATGGCAATGTAACTATGTAAATTAAAATTCTATTGGGTAGAACTAGCTTGAATAGAATATTTCTGTGCAAAATTCATGATTTTCGAATTTGACATTTGGATAAAACTGTGAAGTGAGAGTAAATACTTGTAGGTGTATATATGCCTTGTATGGTGGATGTAGGATTGGTAATCCAAATGCTAACATCTCTGTAGTTAATATTTCTCGAATCCGAGATACATGAAATGTGTTCAGAACACAAAGCATCATGATGAGCACATCTATGTAAATTACATGTCTATTGGGTAGAACTCGCTCCAAGAGCATTTTTCTGCAAAATCTGTCTCTTTTTCAAATCTGGCGTTAGGAAATATCTTCGAAATATGAGAAAATGCTTCTAAGTGTCAATATGACTTGATTGGTGGATGAAAGTCCGGTAATCCACATGTTAACATGAGTGTAGTAAATATTTTTCAAACCGTGATTCATGTAGCGCGTACGGAAAACAGAATTTCACGGTAATGAAACTATGTAAATTAGAATTCTATTGGGTAGAACTAGCTAGAATAGAATATTTCTGCGAAAATTGCTTGATTCTCGAATGGGATGTTTGGATAAAGCTGCGAAATGAGAGATAATATTTGTAGGTGTAAAGATGCCTTTATGTTGGAAGAAAGTTCAGTAATCCATATTTTCACAACATATTAAAGAATCTTTTTTTTTATCGGTGATGCATGTACCATGTTTGGAACGTGGAATTTCACGGTGATTGAAACAATGTAAACTACTTGCCTATTAGGTAGAACAAATTCCAAGAGAATTTTTCTGCGAAAACTGCATAATTTTTGAAACTAGCCCTTGGAAAATGCAGCAAAATCTGAAAAAATACATCTAAGTATCAATATTCAATGTTTTGTGATGAAAGTTCTGTAATCCACATGCTAACAAATCTGTAGTAAATATTTGTCAAATCCGTTATGCATGTAGCATGTTCGGAACATGGAATTTCACGGCGAGGAAATTTATGTAAATTACATTTCCCTAGGTTAGAAATCTCTCCAAGAGTTTTTTCCTGAGATAACAGCCTGATTTTTGAAACTGGCGTTAGGAATAAGCTGCGAACACAGATTAATTAATTGTAGGTGTAAATATGCCTTGTATGGTGGATGAAAGTTCGGCTCTCCCCATACTAACAACTCTGTAGAGAATATATGTCGAATCCGATATACATGAAGAGTGTTCAGAAAATGGAATATCACGGTGAGCGAATCTATGTAAAATAAATGTCTCGGGTATAACTCACTCCAAGAGTTTTTCTCTGCGAAATCTGCCTCATTTACGAAACTGGCATTTGGAAATTTCTGCAAAATCAGAGAAAATGCTTCAAACTGTCAATATGTCTTGTATTGGGATGGAAGTTCTTAAAGCCACATGCAAACAAACCTGATGTGAATAATTGTAGAAAGCCTATGCATGTAGCGTGATCGTATGACGGAAATTTCCAGAGATGGAATCTATGTAAATTTCATGTCTATTGGGTAGATCTCGCTCCAAAAATATTTTCCGGAGAACACGGCCTGATTTTCAAAAACTGGCATTAGGAATAGGCTGCAGATTCAGAGTTAATGTTTCTAGGTTTAAATATTCCCTGTATGGTGGATGAAAGTTCTGTAATACACATGTACATAACTCATAAAAATGTTTGTCAAATCCGTGAAGTATGTAGCGTGTTCGGAAATTGGAATGTCACTGTGAGGGAAACTATGTAAATTACATTTCTATTGGGAAGTACTTGCTCCACGAGAATTTTTTGCGAATCTGCCTCATTTTCAAAACTGGCATTAGGAAAATCTTTTGAAATATGGGAAAGTGCTTCAAAGTGTCAATATGGCATTTATGGTGGATGAATGTTCCGTAATCGTTATGTTACCAACTCTGTAGTGAATGTTTGTCGAATCCATGATGCATGAAACGTGTTCAGAACACGGAATATCACGGTGAGTAAAACTAGGTAAAGTACATATCTTTTGTGTATAACTCGCTCCAGAGAATTTTTCTGCCAAATCTGCCTCATTTTCCAAACTGGCGTTAAAACTAAACTGTGAAATCTGAGAAACTTCTTCAAAGTGTCAGTAAGCCTTGTATGGTGTATGAAAGTGCTGTAATCCACATGCTAACAACTATGTAGTGAATATTTGTCGAATCCGAGATGCATGTAGCGTGTTCAGAACACGGAATTTCACGGTGAGCGAATCCATGTAAATTACATATCTATAGGTTAGTACCTGCTCCAAGAGGTTTTTGCCGTGAAATCTGCCTCATTTTCAAAACTGGCGTTTGGAAAGCTCTGTGAAATCAGAGTAAAGGCTTCTAAGTATCAATATGCCTTCTATTGTGATGAAAGTCCTGTCATCCTCATGCAAACAACTCTATAGTTTATTTTTGTCAAAACTTTTCTGCATGTAGTGTGTTCGAAACACGGAATTTCACAGCGGGGGAATCTATGTAATTTACGTATCTATTGGGTAGAACACGCTCCAACAGTTTTTTCCTTTGAAAACTGCCTGAATTTCGAAACTGCTATTAGGAAAAAGCTGCGAACTCACAGTTAATGTTTCTATGTGTCAATATGCCTTGTATGTTGGATGAAAGTTCTGTAATACACATGTACATAACTCATTAAAAATGTTTCTCAAATCCTTGATGTATGCAGCCTGTTCGGAACACGGTATTTCTCGGTGAGGGAAGCTATGTAAATTACATATCTATTGGTTAGAACCCTCTCCAGGAGAGTTTTACTGAAAAATCTCCCTCAGTTTCGAAACTGGTGTTATGAAAACACTGTGAAATCAGAGTAAATGCTTTAAGGTGACAATATGTCTTCAATGGTTTATTAAAGATTGGTAATTCACATGCTAACAACTCAGCAGTGGATATTTGTTGAATCCTTGGTGCATGAACCGTTTTTTAGGAACACGGAATGTTACGGTGATGGTATCTATGAAAATGAGATGTCTATTGGATGGAACCTGCAACAACAGTATTTTTCTGCGAAAAATGCCTGATTTTCAAAACTGACGTTAGGAAAATTCTGCAAAATGTGAGTAAATGTTTCTAGGTGAAAACATGTCTTGTAAGGTGGATCAAAATTTGATAATCCACATGCTCACACTCATTAAAGAATGACTGTCGAATCCTTGATGCATTTAACATGTTCAGAACACGGAAAGTCACGGTGAGTGAACTAGTAAATTACATATCTTTTGGTTAGATCTGGCTCCAAGAACATTTTCTGTGAAATCAGCCTCATTTTCCAAACTGGCGTTAGGAAAAACCTGAGAAATCTGAGAAAATGCTTCTAAGTGTGAATATGCCTTGAATGGGGAATTTAAGTCCGGTAATCCACGTAACCAACTATGAAGGGAATACTTTTCGAACCCGTGACTTATTTAGCGTGTTTGGAACACGGAAATTCACGGCAATGTAACTATGTAAATTAAAATTCTATTGGGTAGAACTAGCTTGAATAGAATTTTTCTGTGCAAAATTCATGATTTTCGAATTTGACGTTTGGATAAAACTGTGAAATGAGAGTAAATACTTGTAGGTGTATATATGCCTTGTATGGTGGATGTAGGATTGGTAATCCAAATGCTAACATCTCTGTAGTTAATATTTGTCGAATCCGAGATACATGAAATGTGTTCAGAACACAAAGTATCATGATGAGCACATCTATGTAAATTACATGTCTATTGGGTAGAACTCGCTCCAAGAGCATTTTTCTGCAAAATCTGCCCCTTTTTCAAATCTGGCGTTAGGAAAAATCTTCGAAATATGAGAAAATGCTTCTAAGTGTCAATATGAGTTTATTGGTGGATGAAAGTCCGGTAATCCACATGTTAACAAGAGTGTAGTAAATATTTTTCAAACCGTGATTCATGTAGCACGTACGGAAAACAGAATTTCACGGTAATGAAACTATGTAAATTAGAATTCTATTGGGTAGAACTAGCTAGAATAGTATATTTCTGCGAAAATTGCTTGATCCTCGAATGGGATGTTTGGATAAATCTGCCTAATGAGAGAAAAAATTTGTATGTGTATAGATGCCTTTATGTTGTAAGAAAGTTCAGTAATCCAAATCTTCACAACATATTAAAGAATCTATTTTCTAATCCATGATGCATGTACCATGTTCGGAACGTGGAATTTCACGGTGATTGAAACAATGTAAACTACTTGCCTATTAGTTTGAAAACTCCAAGTGAATTTTCCTGTGAAAACTGCTTCATTTTTGAAACTGGATTTATGAAAATGCTGCAAAATTTGAGAAAATACTTCTAAGTATCAGTATTCAATGTATTGTGTTGAAAGTTCGGTAATCCACATTCTAAAAAATCTGTAGTGAATATTTGTCGAATCAGTTTTGCATGTAGAATGTTCGGAACACGGAATATCACGGCGATCAAATTTTTGTAAATTATATTTCCCTAGGTTAGAAATCTCTAAAAGATGTTTTTCCTGAGATAACAGCCTGATTTTTGAAACTGGCGTTAGGAATAAGCTGCGAACACAGATTAATTAATTGTAGGTGTAAATATGCCTTGTATTGTGGATGAAAGTTCGGCAATCCGCATACTAACAACTCTGTAGAGAATATTTGTCGAATCCGAGATACATAAAGAGTGTTCAGAACATAGAATATCACGGTGAGCGAATCTATGTAAATTAAATGTCTCTTGGGTAGAACTCACTCCAAGAGATTTTCTCTGCGATATCTGCCTCATTTTCGAAACTGGCATTTGGAAATTATTTCAAAATCAGAGAAAATGCTTCAAACTGTCAATATGTCTTTTATTGTGATGGAAGTTCGTAAAGCCACATGCAAACAAACATGATGTGAATAATTGTAGAAAGCCTATGCATGTAGCGTGATCGTATGACGGAAATTTCCAGAGATGGAATCTATGTAATTTTCATGTCTATTGGGTAGAACTAGCTCCAAATTTTTTCCGGATAAAACGGCCTGATTTTCGAAAAACTGGCATTAGGAAAAGGCTGCAAATTAAGAGTTAATGTTTCTAGGTTTTAATATGCCTTTTATGGTGGGTGAAAGTTCTGTAATACACATGTACATAACTCATAAAAATGTTTGTCAAATCCGTGAAGTATGTAGCGTGTTCGGAAATTGGATTGTCACTGTGAGGGAAACTATGTAAATTACATTTCTATTGGGAAGTACTTGCTCCACGAGAATTTTTTGCGAATCTGCCTCATTTTCAAAACTGGCATTAGGAAAACCTTTTGAAATATGGGAAAGTGCTTCAAAGTGTCAATATGGCATTTATGGTGGATGAATGTTCCGTAATCGTTATGTTACCAACTCTGTAGTGAATGTTTGTCGAATCCAAGATGCATGTAACGTGTTCAGAACACGGAATGTCACGGTGAGTAAAACTAGGTAAATTACATATCATTTGTGTATAACTCGCTCCAAAAGCATTTTTCTGCCAAATCTGCCTCATTTACTAAACTGGCGTTAAAACTAAACTTTGAAATATGAGAAAATTCTTCAAAGTGCCAGTAAGCCTTGTATGGTGGATGAAAGTGCTGTAATCCACTTGCTAACAACTATGTAGTGAATATTTGTCGAATCTGAGATGCATGTAGCGTGTTCAGAACACGGAATTTCACGGTGAGCGAATCCAGGTAAATTACATGTCTATAGGTTAGAACCTGCTCCAAGAGTTTTTTGCCGTGAAATCTGCCTCATTTTCGAAACTGGCGTTTGGAAAGCTCTGTGAAATAAGAGAAAAAGCTTCTAAGCATCAATATGCCTTTTATTGTGATGAAAGTCCTGTCATCCTCATGCAAATAACTCTATAGTTTATTTTTGTCGAATATTTTCTGCATGTGGTGTGTTTGGTACACGTAATTTCACAGAGGGGGAATCTATGTAATTTACGTATCTATTGGGTAGAACACGCTCCAAAAGATTTTTCCTTAGAAAACTGCCTGAATTTCGAAACTGCTATTAACAAAAAGATGCGAACTCACAGTTAATGTTTCTATGTGTCAATATGCCTTGTATGTTGGATGAAAGTTCTGTAATACACATGTACATAACTCATTAAAAATGTTTCTCAAATCCTTGATGTATGTAGCCTGTTCGGAACACGGTATTTCTCGGTGAGGGAAGCTATGTAAATTACATATCTATTGGTTAGAACCCTCTCCAGGAGAGTTTTACTGAAACATCTCCCTCAGTTTCGAAACTGGTGTTATGAAAACACTGTGAAATCAGAGTAAATGCTTTAAGGTGACAATATGTCTTCAATGGTTTATTAAAGATTGGTAATTCACATGCTAACAACTCAGCAGTGAATATTTGTTGAATCCTTGGTGCATGAACCGTTTTTTAGGAACACGGAATGTTACGGTAATGGTATCTATGAAAATGAGATGTCTATTGGATGGAACCTGCAACAATAGGATTTTTCTGTGAAAACTGCCTGATTTTCGAAACTGACGTAAGGAAAATTCTGCGAAATGTGAGTAAATGTTTCTAGGTGAAAACATGTCTTGTAAGGTGGATCAAAATTTGATAATCCACATGCTCACACTCATTAAAGAATGACTGTCGAATCCTTGATGCATTTAACATGTTCAAAACACGGAAAGTCACGGTGAGTGAACTAGTAAATTACATATCTTTTGGTTAGATCTGGCTCCAAGAACATTTTCTGTGAAATCAGCCACATTTTCCAAACTGGCGTTAGGAAAAACATGAGAAATCTGAGAAAATGCTTCTAAGTGTGAATATGCCTTGAATGGGGAATTTAAATCCGGTAATCCACGTAATCAACTATGAAGGGGATACTTTTCGAACTAGTGACTTATTTAGCGTGTTTGGAACACGGAAATTCACGGCAATGTAACTATGTAAATTAAAATTCTATTGGGTAGAACTAGCTTGAATAGAATTTTTCTGTGCAAAATTCATGATTTTCGAATTTGACATTTGGATAAAACTGTGAAATGAGAGTAAATACTTGTAGGTGTATATATGCATCATATGGTGGATGTAGGATTGGTAATCCAAATGCTAACATCTCTGTAGTTAATATTTGTCGAATCCGAGATACATGAAATGTGTTCAGAACACAAAGTATCATGATGAGCACATCTATGTAAATTACATGTCTATTGGGTAGAACTCGCTCCAAGAGCATTTTTCTGCAAAATCTGCCTCTTTTTCAAATCTGGCGTTAGGAAAAATCTTCAAAGTATGAGAAAATGCTTCTAAGTGTCAATATGACTTGATTGGTGGATGAAAGTCCGGTAATCCACATGTTAACAAGAGTGTAGTAAATATTTTTCAAACCGTGATTCATGTAACGCGTAAGGAAAAAAGAATTTCACGGTAATGAAACTATGTAAATTAGAATTCTATTGGGTAGAACTAGCTAGAATAGAATATTTCTTGCGAAAATTGCTTGATTCTCGAATGGGATATTTGGATAATGCTGCGAAATGAGAGATAATATTTGTAGGTGTAAAGATGCCTTTATGTTGGAAGAAAGTTCAGTAATCCATATTTTCACAACATATTAAAGAATCTTTTTTTTATCCGTGATGCATGTACCATGTTCGGAACGTGGAATTTCACGGTGATTGGAACAATGTAAACTACTTGTCTATTAGGTAGAACAAACTCCAAGAGAATTTTTCTGCGAAAACTGCATCATTTTTGAAACTAGCCCTTGGAAAACGCTGCAAAATCTAAGAAAATACTTCTAAGTATCAATATTCAATGTTTTGTGATGAAAGATCGGTAATCCACATGCTAACAAATCTGTAGTGAATATTTGTCGAATCCGTTATGCCTGTAGCATGTTCGGAACATGGAATTTCACGGCGAGGAAATTTATGTAAATAACATTTCCCTAGGTTAGAAATCTCTCCAAGAGTTTTTTCCTGAGATAACAGCCTGATTTTTGAAACTGGCGTTAGGAATATGCTGGGAACTCAGATTAATCAATTGTAGGTGTAAATATGCCTTGTATGGTGGATGAAAGTTCGGCTATCCCCATACTAATAAGTCTGTAGAGAATATATGTCGAAACCGAGATACATGAAGAGTGTTCAGAAAATAGAATATCACGGTGAGCGAATCTATGTAAAATAAATGTGTCTTGGGTATAACTCACTCCTAGAGGTTTTCTCTGCAAAATCTGCCTCATTTACGAAACTGGCATTTGGAAATTTCTGCAAAATCAGAGAAAATGCTTCAAACTGTCAATATGTCTTGTATTGGGATGGAAGTTCTTAAAGCCACATGCAAACAAACCTGATGTGAATAATTGTAGAAAGCCTATGCATGTAGCGTGATCGTATGACGGAAATTTCCGGAGATGGAATCTATGTAAATTTCATGTCTATTGGGTAGATCTCGCTCCAAAAATTTTTTCCAGAGAAAACGGCCTGATTTTCGAAAAACTGGCATTAGGAATAGGCTGCAGATTCAGAGTTAATGTTTCTAGGTTTAAATATTCCATGCATGGTGGATGAAAGTTCTGTAATACACATGTACATAGCTCATAAAAATGTTTGTCAAATCCGTGAAGTATGTAGCGTGTTCGGAAATTGGAATGTCACTGTGAGGGAAACTATGTAAATTACATTTCTATTGGGAAGTACTTGCTCCACGAGAATTTTTTGCGAATCTGCCTCATTTTCAAAACTGGCATTAGGAAAATCTTTTGAAATATGGGAAAGTGCTTCAAAGTGTCAATATGGCATTTATGGTGGATGAATGTTCCGTAATCGTTATGTTACCAACTCTGTAGTGAATGTTTGTCGAATCCATGATGCATGAAACGTGTTCAGAACACGGAATATCACGGTGAGTAAAACTAGGTAAAGTACATATCTTTTGTGTATAACTCGCTCCAGAGAATTTTTCTGCCAAATCTGCCTCATTTTCCAAACTGGCGTTAAAACTAAACTGTGAAATCTGAGAAACTTCTTCAAAGTGTCAGTAAGCCTTGTATGGTGTATGAAAGTGCTGTAATCCACATGCTAACAACTATGTAGTGAATATTTGTCGAATCCGAGATGCATGTAGCGTGTTCAGAACACGGAATTTCACGGTGAGCGAATCCATGTAAATTACATATCTATAGGTTAGTACCTGCTCCAAGAGGTTTTTGCCGTGAAATCTGCCTCATTTTCAAAACTGGCGTTTGGAAAGCTCTGTGAAATCAGAGTAAAGGCTTCTAAGTATCAATATGCCTTCTATTGTGATGAAAGTCCTGTCATCCTCATGCAAACAACTCTATAGTTTATTTTTGTCAAAACTTTTCTGCATGTAGTGTGTTCGAAACACGGAATTTCACAGCGGGGGAATCTATGTAATTTACGTATCTATTGGGTAGAACACGCTCCAACAGTTTTTTCCTTTGAAAACTGCCTGAATTTCGAAACTGCTATTAGGAAAAAGCTGCGAACTCACAGTTAATGTTTCTATGTGTCAATATGCCTTGTATGTTGGATGAAAGTTCTGTAATACACATGTACATAACTCATTAAAAATGTTTCTCAAATCCTTGATGTATGCAGCCTGTTCGGAACACGGTATTTCTCGGTGAGGGAAGCTATGTAAATTACATATCTATTGGTTAGAACCCTCTCCAGGAGAGTTTTACTGAAAAATCTCCCTCAGTTTCGAAACTGGTGTTATGAAAACACTGTGAAATCAGAGTAAATGCTTTAAGGTGACAATATGTCTTCAATGGTTTATTAAAGATTGGTAATTCACATGCTAACAACTCAGCAGTGGATATTTGTTGAATCCTTGGTGCATGAACCGTTTTTTAGGAACACGGAATGTTACGGTGATGGTATCTATGAAAATGAGATGTCTATTGGATGGAACCTGCAACAACAGTATTTTTCTGCGAAAAATGCCTGATTTTCAAAACTGACGTTAGGAAAATTCTGCAAAATGTGAGTAAATGTTTCTAGGTGAAAACATGTCTTGTAAGGTGGATCAAAATTTGATAATCCACATGCTCACACTCATTAAAGAATGACTGTCGAATCCTTGATGCATTTAACATGTTCAGAACACGGAAAGTCACGGTGAGTGAACTAGTAAATTACATATCTTTTGGTTAGATCTGGCTCCAAGAACATTTTCTGTGAAATCAGCCTCATTTTCCAAACTGGCGTTAGGAAAAACCTGAGAAATCTGAGAAAATGCTTCTAAGTGTGAATATGCCTTGAATGGGGAATTTAAGTCCGGTAATCCACGTAACCAACTATGAAGGGAATACTTTTCGAACCCGTGACTTATTTAGCGTGTTTGGAACACGGAAATTCACGGCAATGTAACTATGTAAATTAAAATTCTATTGGGTAGAACTAGCTTGAATAGAATTTTTCTGTGCAAAATTCATGATTTTCGAATTTGACGTTTGGATAAAACTGTGAAATGAGAGTAAATACTTGTAGGTGTATATATGCCTTGTATGGTGGATGTAGGATTGGTAATCCAAATGCTAACATCTCTGTAGTTAATATTTGTCGAATCCGAGATACATGAAATGTGTTCAGAACACAAAGTATCATGATGAGCACATCTATGTAAATTACATGTCTATTGGGTAGAACTCGCTCCAAGAGCATTTTTCTGCAAAATCTGCCCCTTTTTCAAATCTGGCGTTAGGAAAAATCTTCGAAATATGAGAAAATGCTTCTAAGTGTCAATATGAGTTTATTGGTGGATGAAAGTCCGGTAATCCACATGTTAACAAGAGTGTAGTAAATATTTTTCAAACCGTGATTCATGTAGCACGTACGGAAAACAGAATTTCACGGTAATGAAACTATGTAAATTAGAATTCTATTGGGTAGAACTAGCTAGAATAGTATATTTCTGCGAAAATTGCTTGATCCTCGAATGGGATGTTTGGATAAATCTGCCTAATGAGAGAAAAAATTTGTATGTGTATAGATGCCTTTATGTTGTAAGAAAGTTCAGTAATCCAAATCTTCACAACATATTAAAGAATCTATTTTCTAATCCATGATGCATGTACCATGTTCGGAACGTGGAATTTCACGGTGATTGAAACAATGTAAACTACTTGCCTATTAGTTTGAAAACTCCAAGTGAATTTTCCTGTGAAAACTGCTTCATTTTTGAAACTGGATTTATGAAAATGCTGCAAAATTTGAGAAAATACTTCTAAGTATCAGTATTCAATGTATTGTGTTGAAAGTTCGGTAATCCACATTCTAAAAAATCTGTAGTGAATATTTGTCGAATCAGTTTTGCATGTAGAATGTTCGGAACACGGAATATCACGGCGATCAAATTTTTGTAAATTATATTTCCCTAGGTTAGAAATCTCTAAAAGATGTTTTTCCTGAGATAACAGCCTGATTTTTGAAACTGGCGTTAGGAATAAGCTGCGAACACAGATTAATTAATTGTAGGTGTAAATATGCCTTGTATTGTGGATGAAAGTTCGGCAATCCGCATACTAACAACTCTGTAGAGAATATTTGTCGAATCCGAGATACATAAAGAGTGTTCAGAACATAGAATATCACGGTGAGCGAATCTATGTAAATTAAATGTCTCTTGGGTAGAACTCACTCCAAGAGATTTTCTCTGCGATATCTGCCTCATTTTCGAAACTGGCATTTGGAAATTATTTCAAAATCAGAGAAAATGCTTCAAACTGTCAATATGTCTTTTATTGTGATGGAAGTTCGTAAAGCCACATGCAAACAAACATGATGTGAATAATTGTAGAAAGCCTATGCATGTAGCGTGATCGTATGACGGAAATTTCCAGAGATGGAATCTATGTAATTTTCATGTCTATTGGGTAGAACTAGCTCCAAATTTTTTCCGGATAAAACGGCCTGATTTTCGAAAAACTGGCATTAGGAAAAGGCTGCAAATTAAGAGTTAATGTTTCTAGGTTTTAATATGCCTTTTATGGTGGGTGAAAGTTCTGTAATACACATGTACATAACTCATAAAAATGTTTGTCAAATCCGTGAAGTATGTAGCGTGTTCGGAAATTGGATTGTCACTGTGAGGGAAACTATGTAAATTACATTTCTATTGGGAAGTACTTGCTCCACGAGAATTTTTTGCGAATCTGCCTCATTTTCAAAACTGGCATTAGGAAAACCTTTTGAAATATGGGAAAGTGCTTCAAAGTGTCAATATGGCATTTATGGTGGATGAATGTTCCGTAATCGTTATGTTACCAACTCTGTAGTGAATGTTTGTCGAATCCAAGATGCATGTAACGTGTTCAGAACACGGAATGTCACGGTGAGTAAAACTAGGTAAATTACATATCATTTGTGTATAACTCGCTCCAAAAGCATTTTTCTGCCAAATCTGCCTCATTTACTAAACTGGCGTTAAAACTAAACTTTGAAATATGAGAAAATTCTTCAAAGTGCCAGTAAGCCTTGTATGGTGGATGAAAGTGCTGTAATCCACTTGCTAACAACTATGTAGTGAATATTTGTCGAATCTGAGATGCATGTAGCGTGTTCAGAACACGGAATTTCACGGTGAGCGAATCCAGGTAAATTACATGTCTATAGGTTAGAACCTGCTCCAAGAGTTTTTTGCCGTGAAATCTGCCTCATTTTCGAAACTGGCGTTTGGAAAGCTCTGTGAAATAAGAGAAAAAGCTTCTAAGCATCAATATGCCTTTTATTGTGATGAAAGTCCTGTCATCCTCATGCAAATAACTCTATAGTTTATTTTTGTCGAATATTTTCTGCATGTGGTGTGTTTGGTACACGTAATTTCACAGAGGGGGAATCTATGTAATTTACGTATCTATTGGGTAGAACACGCTCCAAAAGATTTTTCCTTAGAAAACTGCCTGAATTTCGAAACTGCTATTAACAAAAAGATGCGAACTCACAGTTAATGTTTCTATGTGTCAATATGCCTTGTATGTTGGATGAAAGTTCTGTAATACACATGTACATAACTCATTAAAAATGTTTCTCAAATCCTTGATGTATGTAGCCTGTTCGGAACACGGTATTTCTCGGTGAGGGAAGCTATGTAAATTACATATCTATTGGTTAGAACCCTCTCCAGGAGAGTTTTACTGAAACATCTCCCTCAGTTTCGAAACTGGTGTTATGAAAACACTGTGAAATCAGAGTAAATGCTTTAAGGTGACAATATGTCTTCAATGGTTTATTAAAGATTGGTAATTCACATGCTAACAACTCAGCAGTGAATATTTGTTGAATCCTTGGTGCATGAACCGTTTTTTAGGAACACGGAATGTTACGGTAATGGTATCTATGAAAATGAGATGTCTATTGGATGGAACCTGCAACAATAGGATTTTTCTGTGAAAACTGCCTGATTTTCGAAACTGACGTAAGGAAAATTCTGCGAAATGTGAGTAAATGTTTCTAGGTGAAAACATGTCTTGTAAGGTGGATCAAAATTTGATAATCCACATGCTCACACTCATTAAAGAATGACTGTCGAATCCTTGATGCATTTAACATGTTCAAAACACGGAAAGTCACGGTGAGTGAACTAGTAAATTACATATCTTTTGGTTAGATCTGGCTCCAAGAACATTTTCTGTGAAATCAGCCACATTTTCCAAACTGGCGTTAGGAAAAACATGAGAAATCTGAGAAAATGCTTCTAAGTGTGAATATGCCTTGAATGGGGAATTTAAATCCGGTAATCCACGTAATCAACTATGAAGGGGATACTTTTCGAACTAGTGACTTATTTAGCGTGTTTGGAACACGGAAATTCACGGCAATGTAACTATGTAAATTAAAATTCTATTGGGTAGAACTAGCTTGAATAGAATTTTTCTGTGCAAAATTCATGATTTTCGAATTTGACATTTGGATAAAACTGTGAAATGAGAGTAAATACTTGTAGGTGTATATATGCATCATATGGTGGATGTAGGATTGGTAATCCAAATGCTAACATCTCTGTAGTTAATATTTGTCGAATCCGAGATACATGAAATGTGTTCAGAACACAAAGTATCATGATGAGCACATCTATGTAAATTACATGTCTATTGGGTAGAACTCGCTCCAAGAGCATTTTTCTGCAAAATCTGCCTCTTTTTCAAATCTGGCGTTAGGAAAAATCTTCAAAGTATGAGAAAATGCTTCTAAGTGTCAATATGACTTGATTGGTGGATGAAAGTCCGGTAATCCACATGTTAACAAGAGTGTAGTAAATATTTTTCAAACCGTGATTCATGTAACGCGTAAGGAAAAAAGAATTTCACGGTAATGAAACTATGTAAATTAGAATTCTATTGGGTAGAACTAGCTAGAATAGAATATTTCTTGCGAAAATTGCTTGATTCTCGAATGGGATATTTGGATAATGCTGCGAAATGAGAGATAATATTTGTAGGTGTAAAGATGCCTTTATGTTGGAAGAAAGTTCAGTAATCCATATTTTCACAACATATTAAAGAATCTTTTTTTTATCCGTGATGCATGTACCATGTTCGGAACGTGGAATTTCACGGTGATTGGAACAATGTAAACTACTTGTCTATTAGGTAGAACAAACTCCAAGAGAATTTTTCTGCGAAAACTGCATCATTTTTGAAACTAGCCCTTGGAAAACGCTGCAAAATCTAAGAAAATACTTCTAAGTATCAATATTCAATGTTTTGTGATGAAAGATCGGTAATCCACATGCTAACAAATCTGTAGTGAATATTTGTCGAATCCGTTATGCCTGTAGCATGTTCGGAACATGGAATTTCACGGCGAGGAAATTTATGTAAATAACATTTCCCTAGGTTAGAAATCTCTCCAAGAGTTTTTTCCTGAGATAACAGCCTGATTTTTGAAACTGGCGTTAGGAATATGCTGGGAACTCAGATTAATCAATTGTAGGTGTAAATATGCCTTGTATGGTGGATGAAAGTTCGGCTATCCCCATACTAATAAGTCTGTAGAGAATATATGTCGAAACCGAGATACATGAAGAGTGTTCAGAAAATAGAATATCACGGTGAGCGAATCTATGTAAAATAAATGTGTCTTGGGTATAACTCACTCCTAGAGGTTTTCTCTGCAAAATCTGCCTCATTTACGAAACTGGCATTTGGAAATTTCTGCAAAATCAGAGAAAATGCTTCAAACTGTCAATATGTCTTGTATTGGGATGGAAGTTCTTAAAGCCACATGCAAACAAACCTGATGTGAATAATTGTAGAAAGCCTATGCATGTAGCGTGATCGTATGACGGAAATTTCCGGAGATGGAATCTATGTAAATTTCATGTCTATTGGGTAGATCTCGCTCCAAAAATTTTTTCCAGAGAAAACGGCCTGATTTTCGAAAAACTGGCATTAGGAATAGGCTGCAGATTCAGAGTTAATGTTTCTAGGTTTAAATATTCCATGCATGGTGGATGAAAGTTCTGTAATACACATGTACATAGCTCATAAAAATGTTTGTCAAATCCGTGAAGTATGTAGCGTGTTCGGAAATTGGAATGTCACTGTGAGGGAAACTATGTAAATTACATTTCTATTGGGAAGTACTTGCTCCATGAGAATTTTTTGCGAATCTGCCTCATTGTCAAAACTGGCATTAGGAAAATCTTTTGAAATATGGGAAAGTGCTTCAAAGTGTCAATATGGCATTTATGGTGGATGAATGTTCCTTAATCGTTATGTTACCAACTCTGTAGTGAATGTTTGTCGAATCCATGATGCATGAAACGTGTTCAGAACACGAAATATCACGGTGAGTAAAACTAGGTAAAGTACATATCTTTTGTGTATAACTCGCTCCAGAGAATTTTTCTGCCAAATCTGCCTCATTTTCCAAACTGGCGTTAAAACTATACTGTGAAATCTGAGAAACTTCTTCAAAGTGTCAGTAAGCCTTGTATGGTGTATGAAAGTGCTGTAATCCACATGCTAACAACTATGTAGTGAATATTTGTCGAATCCGAGATGCATGTAGCGTGTTCAGAACATGGAATTTCACGGTGAGCGAATCCATGTAAATTACATATCTATAGGTTAGTACCTGCTCCAAGAGGTTTTTGCCGTGAAATCTGCCTCATTTTCAAAACTGGCGTTTGGAAAGCTCTGTGAAATCAGAGTAAATGCTTCTAAGTATCAATATGCCTTCTATTGTGATGAAGGTCCTGTCATCCTCATGCAAACAGCCCTATAGTTTATTTTTGTCGAAACTTTTCTGCATGTAGTGTGTTCGAAACACGTAATTTCACAGCGGGGGAATCTATGTAATTTACGTATCTATTGGGTAGAACACGCTCCAACAGTTTTTTCCTTTGAAAACTGCCTGAATTTCGAAACTGCTATTAGGAAAAAGCTGCGAACTCACAGTTAATGTTTCTATGTGTCAATATGCCTTGTATGTTGGATGAAAGTTCTGTAATACACATGTACATAACTCATTAAAAATGTTTCTCAAATCCTTGATGTATGTAGCCTGTTCGGAACACGGTCTTTCTCGGTGAGGGAAGCTATGTAAATTACATATCTATTGGTTAGAACCCTCTCCAGGAGAGTTTTACTGAAAAATCTCCCTCAGTTTCGAAACTGGTGTTATGAAAACACTGTGAAATCAGAGTAAATGCTTTAAGGTGACAATATGTCTTCAATGGTTTATTAAAGATTGGTAATTCACATGCTAACAACTCAGCAGTGAATATTTGTTGAATCCTTGGTGCATGAACCGTTTTTTAGGAACACGGAATGTTACGGTGATGGTATCTATGAAAATGAGATGTCTATTGGATGGAACCTGCAACAATAGGATTTTTCTGCGAAAACTGCCTGATTTTCGAAACTGACGTTAGGAAAATTCTGCAAAATGTGAGTAAATGTTTCTAGGTGAAAACATGTCTTGTAAGGTGGATCAAAATTTGATATTCCACATGCTCACACTCATTAAGAATGACTGTCGAATCCTTGATGCATTTAACATGTTCAGAACACGGAAAGTCACGGTGAGTGTACTAGTAAATTACATATCTTTTGGGTAGATCTGGCTCCAAGAACATTTTCTGTGAAATCAGCCTCATTTTCCAAACTGGCGTTAGGAAAAACCTGAGAAATCTGAGAAAATGCTTCTAAGTGTGAATATGCCTTGAATGGGGAATTTAAGTCCGGTAATCCACGTAACCAACTATGAAGGGAATACTTTTCGAACCCGTGACTTATTTAGCGTGTTTGGAACACAGAAATTCACGGCAATGTAACTATGTAAATTAAAATTCTATTGGGTAGAACTAGCTTGAATAGAATTTTTCTGTGCAAAATTCATGATTTTCGATTTTGACATTTGGATAAAACTGTGAAATGATAGTAAATACTTGTAGGTGTATATATGCCTTGTATGGTGTATGTAGGATTGGTAATCCAAATGCTAACATCTCTGTAGTTAATATTTGTCGAATCCGAGATACATGAAATGTGTTCAGAACACAAAGTATCATGATGAGCTCATCTATGTAAATTACATGTCTATTGGGTAGAACTCGCTCCAAGAGCATTTTTCTGCAAAATCTGCCTCTTTTTCAAATCTGGCGTTAGGAAAAATCTTCGAAATATGAGAAAATGCTTCTAAGTGTCAATATGACTTGATTGGTGGATGAAAGTCCGGTAATCCATATGTTAACAAGAGTGTAGTAAATATTTTTCAAACCGTGATTCATGTAGCGCGTACGGAAAACAGAATTTCACGGTAATGAAACTATGTAAATTAGAATTCTATTGGGTAGAACTAGCTAGAATAGAATATTTCTGCGAAAATTGCTTGATTCTCGAATGGGATGTTTGCATAAAGCTGCGAAATGAGAGATAATATTTGTAGGTGTAAAGATGCCTTTATGTTGGAAGAAAGTTCAGTAATCCATATTTTCACAACATATTAAAGAATCTTTTTTTTATCCGTGATGCATGTACCATGTTCGGAACGTGGAATTTCACGGTGATTGAAACAATGTAAACTACTTGCCTATTAGGTAGAACAAACTCCAAGAGAATTTTTCTGCGAAAACTGCATCATTTTTGAAACTAGCCCTTGGAAAACGCTGCAAAATCTGAGAAAATACTTCTAAGTATCAATATTCAAAGTTTTGTGATGAAAGTTCGGTAATCCACTTGCTAACAAATCTGTAGTGAATATTTGTCGAATCCGTTATGCATGTAGCATGTTCGGAACATGGAATTTCACGGCGAGGAAATTTATGTAAATTACATTTCCCTATGTTAGAAATCTCTCCAAGAGTTTTTTCCTGAGATAACAGCCTGATTTTTGAAACTGGCGTTAGGAATATGCTGGGAACTCAGATTAATCAATTGTAGGTGTAAATATGCCTTGTATGGTGGATGAAAGTTCGGCTATCCCCATACTAACACCTCTGTAGAGAATACATGTCGAATCTGAGATACATGAAGAGTGTTCAGAAAATAGAATATCACGGTGAGCGAATATATGTAAAATAAATGTGTCTTGGGTATAACTCACTCCAAGAGGTTTTCTCTGCGTAATCTGCCTCATTTACGAAACTGGCATTTGGAAATTTCTGCCAAATCAGAGAAAATGCTTCAAACTGTCAATATGTCTTGTATTGGGATGGAAGTTCTTAAAGCCACATGCAAACAAACCTGATGTGAATAATTGTAGAAAGCCTATGCATGTAGCGTGATCGTATGACGGAAATTTCCGGAGATGGAATCTATGTAAATTTCATGTCTATTGGGTAGATCTCGCTCCAAAAATTTTTTCCAGAGAAAACGGCCTGATTTTCGAAAAACTGGCATTAGGAATAGGCTGCAGATTCAGAGTTAATGTTTCTAGGTTTAAATATTCCATGCATGGTGGATGAAAGTTCTGTAATACACATGTACATAGCTCATAAAAATGTTTGTCAAATCCGTGAAGTATGTAGCGTGTTCGGAAATTGGAATGTCACTGTGAGGGAAACTATGTAAATTACATTTCTATTGGGAAGTACTTGCTCCACGAGAATTTTTTGCGAATCTGCCTCATTTTCAAAACTGGCATTAGGAAAATCTTTTGAAATATGGGAAAGTGCTTCAAAGTGTCAATATGGCATTTATGGTGGATGAATGTTCCGTAATCGTTATGTTACCAACTCTGTAGTGAATGTTTGTCGAATCCATGATGCATGAAACGTGTTCAGAACACGGAATATCACGGTGAGTAAAACTAGGTAAAGTACATATCTTTTGTGTATAACTCGCTCCAGAGAATTTTTCTGCCAAATCTGCCTCATTTTCCAAACTGGCGTTAAAACTAAACTGTGAAATCTGAGAAACTTCTTCAAAGTGTCAGTAAGCCTTGTATGGTGTATGAAAGTGCTGTAATCCACATGCTAACAACTATGTAGTGAATATTTGTCGAATCCGAGATGCATGTAGCGTGTTCAGAACACGGAATTTCACGGTGAGCGAATCCATGTAAATTACATATCTATAGGTTAGTACCTGCTCCAAGAGGTTTTTGCCGTGAAATCTGCCTCATTTTCAAAACTGGCGTTTGGAAAGCTCTGTGAAATCAGAGTAAATGCTTCTAAGTATCAATGTGCCTTCTATTGTGATGAAAGTCCTGTCATCCTCATGCAAACAACCCTATAGTTTATTTTTGTCGAAACTTTTCTGCATGTAGTGTGTTCGAAACACGTAATTTCACAGCGGGGGAATCTATGTAATTTACGTATCTATTGGGTAGAACACGCTCCAACAGTTTTTTCCTTTGAAAACTGCCTGAATTTCGAAACTGCTATTAGGAAAAAGCTGCGAACTCACAGTTAATGTTTCTATGTGTCAATATGCCTTGTATGTTGGATGAATGTTCTGTAATACACATGTACATAACTCATTAAAAATGTTTCTCAAATCCTTGATGTATGTAGCCTGTTCGGAACACGGTCTTTCTCGGTGAGGGAAGCTATGTAAATTACATATCTATTGGTTAGAACCCTCTCCAGGAGAGTTTTACTGAAAAATCTCCCTCAGTTTCGAAACTGGTGTTATGAAAACACTGTGAAATCAGAGTAAATGCTTTAAGGTGACAATATGTCTTCAATGGTTTATTAAAGATTGGTAATTCACATGCTAACAACTCAGCAGTGAATATTTGTTGAATCCTTGGTGCATGAACCGTTTTTTAGGAACACGGAATGTTACGGTGATGGTATCTATGAAAATGAGATGTCTATTGGATGGAACCTGCAACAATAGGATTTTTCTGCGAAAACTGCCTGATTTTCGAAACTGACGTTAGGAAAATTCTGCAAAATGTGAGTAAATGTTTCTAGGTGAAAACATGTCTTGTAAGGTGGATCAAAATTTGATATTCCACATGCTCACACTCATTAAGAATGACTGTCGAATCCTTGATGCATTTAACATGTTCAGAACACGGAAAGTCACGGTGAGTGTACTAGTAAATTACATATCTTTTGGGTAGATCTGGCTCCAAGAACATTTTCTGTGAAATCAGCCTCATTTTCCAAACTGGCGTTAGGAAAAACCTGAGAAATCTGAGAAAATGCTTCTAAGTGTGAATATGCCTTGAATGGGGAATTTAAGTCTGGTAATCCACGTAACCAACTATGAAGGGAATACTTTTCGAACCCGTGACTTATTTAGCGTGTTTGGAACACAGAAATTCACGGCAATGTAACTATGTAAATTAAAATTCTATTGGGTAGAACTAGCTTGAATAGAATTTTTCTGTGCAAAATTCATGATTTTCGATTTTGACATTTGGATAAAACTGTGAAATGAGAGTAAATACTTGTAGGTGTATATATGCCTTGTATGGTGTATGTAGGATTGGTAATCCAAATGCTAACATCTCTGTAGTTAATATTTGTCGAATCCGAGATACATGAAATGTGTTCAGAACACAAAGTATCATGATGAGCTCATCTATGTAAATTACATGTCTATTGGGTAGAACTCGCTCCAAGAGCATTTTTCTGCAAAATCTGCCTCTTTTTCAAATCTGGCGTTAGGAAAAATCTTCGAAATATGAGAAAATGCTTCTAAGTGTCAATATGACTTGATTGGTGGATGAAAGTCCGGTAATCCACATGTTAACAAGAGTGTAGTAAATATTTTTCAAACCGTGATTCATGTAGCGCGTACGGAAAACAGAATTTCACGGTAATGAAACTATGTAAATTAGAATTCTATTGGGTAGAACTAGCTAGAATAGAATATTTCTGCGAAAATTGCTTGATTCTCGAATGGGATGTTTGCATAAAGCTGCGAAATGAGAGATAATATTTGTAGGTGTAAAGATGCCTTTATGTTGGAAGAAAGTTCAGTAATCCATATTTTCACAACATATTAAAGAATCTTTTTTTTATCCGTGATGCATGTACCATGTTCGGAACGTGGAATTTCACGGTGATTGAAACAATGTAAACTACTTGCCTATTAGGTAGAACAAACTCCAAGAGAATTTTTCTGCGAAAACTGCATCATTTTTGAAACTAGCCCTTGGAAAACGCTGCAAAATCTGAGAAAATACTTCTAAGTATCAATATTCAAAGTTTTGTGATGAAAGTTCGGTAATCCACTTGCTAACAAATCTGTAGTGAATATTTGTCGAATCCGTTATGCATGTAGCATGTTCGGAACATGGAATTTCACGGCGAGGAAATTTATGTAAATTACATTTCCCTATGTTAGAAATCTCTCCAAGAGTTTTTTCCTGAGATAACAGCCTGATTTTTGAAACTGGCGTTAGGAATATGCTGCGAACTCAGATTAATCAATTGTAGGTGTAAATATGCCTTGTATGGTGGATGAAAGTTCGGCTATCCCCATACTAACACCTCTGTAGAGAATACATGTCGAATCTGAGATACATGAAGAGTGTTCAGAAAATAGAATATCACGGTGAGCGAATATATGTAAAATAAATGTGTCTTGGGTATAACTCACTCCAAGAGGTTTTCTCTGCGAAATCTGCCTCATTTACGAAACTGGCATTTGGAAATTTCTGCAAAATCAGAGAAAATGCTTCAAACTGTCAATATGTCTTGTATTGGGATGGAAGTTCTTAAAGCCACATGCAAACAAACCTGATGTGAATAATTGTAGAAAGCCTATGCATGTAGCGTGATCGTATGACGGAAATTTCCGGAGATGGAATCTATGTAAATTTCATGTCTATTGGGTAGATCTCGCTCCAAAAATTTTTTCCAGAGAAAACGGCCTGATTTTCGAAAAACTGGCATTAGGAATAGGCTGCAGATTCAGAGTTAATGTTTCTAGGTTTAAATATTCCATGCATGGTGGATGAAAGTTCTGTAATACACATGTACATAGCTCATAAAAATGTTTGTCAAATCCGTGAAGTATGTAGCGTGTTCGGAAATTGGAATGTCACTGTGAGGGAAACTATGTAAATTACATTTCTATTGGGAAGTACTTGCTCCATGAGAATTTTTTGCGAATCTGCCTCATTGTCAAAACTGGCATTAGGAAAATCTTTTGAAATATGGGAAAGTGCTTCAAAGTGTCAATATGGCATTTATGGTGGATGAATGTTCCTTAATCGTTATGTTACCAACTCTGTAGTGAATGTTTGTCGAATCCATGATGCATGAAACGTGTTCAGAACACGAAATATCACGGTGAGTAAAACTAGGTAAAGTACATATCTTTTGTGTATAACTCGCTCCAGAGAATTTTTCTGCCAAATCTGCCTCATTTTCCAAACTGGCGTTAAAACTAAACTGTGAAATCTGAGAAACTTCTTCAAAGTGTCAGTAAGCCTTGTATGGTGTATGAAAGTGCTGTAATCCACATGCTAACAACTATGTAGTGAATATTTGTCGAATCCGAGATGCATGTAGCGTGTTCAGAACACGGAATTTCACGGTGAGCGAATCCATGTAAATTACATATCTATAGGTTAGTACCTGCTCCAAGAGGTTTTTGCCGTGAAATCTGCCTCATTTTCAAAACTGGCGTTTGGAAAGCTCTGTGAAATCAGAGTAAATGCTTCTAAGTATCAATGTGCCTTCTATTGTGATGAAAGTCCTGTCATCCTCATGCAAACAACCCTATAGTTTATTTTTGTCGAAACTTTTCTGCATGTAGTGTGTTCGAAACACGTAATTTCACAGCGGGGGAATCTATGTAATTTACGTATCTATTGGGTAGAACACGCTCCAACAGTTTTTTCCTTTGAAAACTGCCTGAATTTCGAAACTGCTATTAGGAAAAAGCTGCGAACTCACAGTTAATGTTTCTATGTGTCAATATGCCTTGTATGTTGGATGAATGTTCTGTAATACACATGTACATAACTCATTAAAAATGTTTCTCAAATCCTTGATGTATGTAGCCTGTTCGGAACACGGTCTTTCTCGGTGAGGGAAGCTATGTAAATTACATATCTATTGGTTAGAACCCTCTCCAGGAGAGTTTTACTGAAAAATCTCCCTCAGTTTCGAAACTGGTGTTATGAAAACACTGTGAAATCAGAGTAAATGCTTTAAGGTGACAATATGTCTTCAATGGTTTATTAAAGATTGGTAATTCACATGCTAACAACTCAGCAGTGAATATTTGTTGAATTCTTGGTGCATGAACCGTTTTTTAGGAACACGGAAAGTTACGGTGATGGTATCTATGAAAATGAGATGTCTATTGGATGGAACCTGCAACAATAGGATTTTTCTGCGAAAACTGCCTGATTTTCGAAACTGACGTTAGGAAAATTCTGCAAAATGTGAGTAAATGTTTCTAGGTGAAAACATGTCTTGTAAGGTGGATCAAAATTTGATATTCCACATGCTCACACTCATTAAGAATGACTGTCGAATCCTTGATGCATTTAACATGTTCAGAACACGGAAAGTCATGGTGAGTGAACTAGTAAATTACATATCTTTTGGGTAGATCTGGCTCCAAGAACATTTTCTGTGAAATCAGCCTCATTTTCCAAACTGGCGTTAGGAAAAACCTGAGAAATCTGAGAAAATGCTTCTAAGTGTGAATATGCCTTGAATGGGGAATTTAAGTCCGGTAATCCACGTAACCAACTATGAAGGGAATACTTTTCGAACCCGTGACTTATTTAGCGTGTTTGAAACACAGAAATTCACGGCAATGTAACTATGTAAATTAAAATTCTATTGGGTAGAACTAGCTTGAATAGAATTTTTCTGTGCAAAATTCATGATTTTCGATTTTGACATTTGGATAAAACTGTGAAATGAGAGTAAATACTTGTAGGTGTATATATGCCTTGTATGGTGGATGTAGGATTGGTAATCCAAATGCTAACATCTCTGTAGTTAATATTTGTCGAATCCGAGATACATGAAATGTGTTCAGAACACAAAGTATCATGATGAGCTCATCTATGTAAATTACATGTCTATTGGGTAGAACTCGCTCCAAGAGCATTTTTCTGCAAAATCTGCCTCTTTTTCAAATCTGGCGTTAGGAAAAATCTTCGAAATATGAGAAAAAGCTTCTAAGTGTCAATATGACTTGATTGGTGGATGAAAGTCCTGTAATCCACATGTTAACAAGAGTGTAGTAAATATTTTTCAAACCTTGATTCATGTAGCGCGTACGGAAAACAGAATTTCACGGTAATGAAACTATGTAAATTAGAATTCTATTGGGTAGAACTAGCTAGAATAGAATATTTCTGCGAAAATTGCTTGATTCTCGAATGGGATGTTTGCATAAAGCTGCGAAATGAGAGATAATATTTGTAGGTGTAAAGATGCCTTTATGTTGGAAGAAAGTTCAGTAATCCATATTTTCACAACATATTAAAGAATCTTTTTTTTATCCGTGATGCATGTACCATGTTCGGAACGTGGAATTTCACGGTGATTGAAACAATGTAAACTACTTGCCTATTAGGTAGAACAAACTCCAAGAGAATTTTTCTGCGAAAACTGCATCATTTTTGAAACTAGCCCTTGGAAAATGCTGCAAAATCTGAGAAAATACTTCTAAGTATCAATATTCAAAGTTTTGTGATGAAAGTTCGGTAATCCACTTGCTAACAAATCTGTAGTGAATATTTGTCGAATCCGTTATGCATGTAGCATGTTCGGAACATGGAATTTCACGGCGAGGAAATTTATGTAAATTACATTTCCCTATGTTAGAAATCTCTCCAAGAGTTTTTTCCTGAGATAACAGCCTGATTTTTGAAACTGGCGTTAGGAATATGCTGCGAACTCAGATTAATCAATTGTAGGTGTAAATATGCCTTGTATGGTGGATGAAAGTTCGGCTATCCCCATACTAACACCTCTGTAGAGAATACATGTCGAATCTGAGATACATGAAGAGTGTTCAGAAAATAGAATATCACGGTGAGCGAATATATGTAAAATAAATGTGTCTTGGGTATAACTCACTCCAAGAGTTTTTCTCTGCGAAATCTGCCTCATTTACGAAACTGGCATTTGGAAATTTCTGCAAAATCAGAGAAAATGCTTCAAACTGTCAATATGTCTTGTATTGGGATGGAAGTTCTTAAAGCCACATGCAAACAAACCTGATGTGAATAATTGTAGAAAGCCTATGCATGTAGCGTGATCGTATGACGGAAATTTCCGGAGATGGAATCTATGTAAATTTCATGTCTATTGGGTAGATCTCGCTCCAAAAATTTTTTCCAGAGAAAACGGCCTGATTTTCGAAAAACTGGCATTAGGAATAGGCTGCAGATTCAGAGTTAATGTTTCTAGGTTTAAATATTCCATGCATGGTGGATGAAAGTTCTGTAATACACATGTACATAGCTCATAAAAATGTTTGTCAAATCCGTGAAGTATGTAGCGTGTTCGGAAATTGGAATGTCACTGTGAGGGAAACTATGTAAATTACATTTCTATTGGGAAGTACTTGCTCCATGAGAATTTTTTGCGAATCTGCCTCATTGTCAAAACTGGCATTAGGAAAATCTTTTGAAATATGGGAAAGTGCTTCAAAGTGTCAATATGGCATTTATGGTGGATGAATGTTCCTTAATCGTTATGTTACCAACTCTGTAGTGAATGTTTGTCGAATCCATGATGCATGAAACGTGTTCAGAACACGAAATATCACGGTGAGTAAAACTAGGTAAAGTACATATCTTTTGTGTATAACTCGCTCCAGAGAATTTTTCTGCCAAATCTGCCTCATTTTCCAAACTGGCGTTAAAACTAAACTGTGAAATCTGAGAAACTTCTTCAAAGTGTCAGTAAGCCTTGTATGGTGTATGAAAGTGCTGTAATCCACATGCTAACAACTATGTAGTGAATATTTGTCGAATCCGAGATGCATGTAGCGTGTTCAGAACACGGAATTTCACGGTGAGCGAATCCATGTAAATTACATATCTATAGGTTAGTACCTGCTCCAAGAGGTTTTTGCCGTGAAATCTGCCTCATTTTCAAAACTGGCGTTTGGAAAGCTCTGTGAAATCAGAGTAAATGCTTCTAAGTATCAATATGCCTTCTATTGTGATGAAAGTCCTGTCATCCTCATGCAAACAACCCTATAGTTTATTTTTGTCGAAACTTTTCTGCATGTAGTGTGTTCGAAACACGTAATTTCACAGCGGGGGAATCTATGTAATTTACGTATCTATTGGGTAGAACACGCTCCAACAGTTTTTTCCTTTGAAAACTGCCTGAATTTCGAAACTGCTATTAGGAAAAAGCTGCGAACTCACAGTTAATGTTTCTATGTGTCAATATGCCTTGTATGTTGGATGAAAGTTCTGTAATACACATGTACATAACTCATTAAAAATGTTTCTCAAATCCTTGATGTATGTAGCCTGTTCGGAACACGGTCTTTCTCGGTGAGGGAAGCTATGTAAATTACATATCTATTGGTTAGAACCCTCTCCAGGAGAGTTTTACTGAAAAATCTCCCTCAGTTTCGAAACTGGTGTTATGAAAACACTGTGAAATCAGAGTAAATGCTTTAAGGTGACAATATGTCTTCAATGGTTTATTAAAGATTGGTAATTCACATGCTAACAACTCAGCAGTGAATATTTGTTGAATCCTTGGTGCATGAACCGTTTTTTAGGAACACGGAAAGTTACGGTGATGGTATCTATGAAAATGAGATGTCTATTGGATGGAACCTGCAACAATAGGATTTTTCGGCGAAAACTGCCTGATTCGAAACTGACGTTAGGAAAATTCTGCGAAATGTGAGTAAATGTTTCTAGGTGAAAACATGTCTTGTAAGGTGGATCAAAATTTGATAATCCACATGCTCACACTCATTAAAGAATGACTGTCGAATCCTTGATGCATTTAACATGTTCAGAACACGGAAAGTCACGGTGAGTGAACTAGTAAATTACATATCTTTTGGTTAGATCTGGCTCCAAGAACATTTTCTGTGAAATCAGCCTCATTTTCCAAACTGGCGTTAGGAAAAACCTGAGAAATCTGAGAAAATGCTTCTAAGTGTGAATATGCCTTGAATGGGGAATTTAAGTCCGGTAATCCACGTAACCAACTATGAAGGGAATACTTTTCGAACCCGTGACTTATTTAGCGTGTTTGAAACACAGAAATTCACGGCAATGTAACTATGTAAATTAAAATTCTATTGGGTAGAACTAGCTTGAATAGAATTTTTCTGTGCAAAATTCATGATTTTCGATTTTGACATTTGGATAAAACTGTGAAATGAGAGTAAATACTTGTAGGTGTATATATGCCTTGTATGGTGGATGTAGGATTGTTAATCCAAATGCTAACATCTCTGTAGTTAATATTTGTCGAATCCGAGATACATGAAATGTGTTCAGAACACAAAGTATCATGATGAGCTCATCTATGTAAATTACATGTCTATTGGGTAGAACTCGCTCCAAGAGCATTTTTCTGCAAAATCTGCCTCTTTTTCAAATCTGGCGTTAGGAAAAATCTTCGAAATATGAGAAAATGCTTCTAAGTGTCAATATGACTTGATTGGTGGATGAAAGTCCGGTAATCCACATGTTAACAAGAGTGTAGTAAATATTTTTCAAACCGTGATTCATGTAGCGCGTACGGAAAACAGAATTTCACGGTAATGAAACTATGTAAATTAGAATTCTATTGGGTAGAACTAGCTAGAATAGAATATTTCTGCGAAAATTGCTTGATTCTCGAATGGGATGTTTGCATAAAGCTGCGAAATGAGAGATAATCTTTGTAGGTGTAAAGATGCCTTTATGTTGGAAGAAAGTTCAGTAATCCATATTTTCACAACATATTAAAGAATCTTTTTTTTATCCGTGATGCATGTACCATGTTCGGAACGTGGAATTTCACGGTGATTGAAACAATGTAAACTACTTGCCTATTAGGTAGAACAAACTCCAAGAGAATTTTTCTGCGAAAACTGCATCATTTTTGAAACTAGCCCTTGGAAAACGCTGCAAAATCTGAGAAAATACTTCTAAGTATCAATATTCAAAGTTTTGTGATGAAAGTTCGGTAATCCACTTGCTAACAAATCTGTAGTGAATATTTGTCGAATCCGTTATGCATGTAGCATGTTCGGAACATGGAATTTCACGGCGAGGAAATTTATGTAAATTACATTTCCCTAGGTTAGAAATCTCTCCAAGAGTTTTTTCCTGAGATAACAGCCTGATTTTTGAAACTGGCGTTAGGAATATGCTGCGAACTCAGATTAATCAATTGTAGGTGTAAATATGCCTTGTATGGTGGATGAAAGTTCGGCTATCCCCATACTAACACCTCTGTAGAGAATACATGTCGAATCTGAGATACATGAAGAGTGTTCAGAAAATAGAATATCACGGTGAGCGAATATATGTAAAATAAATGTGTCTTGGGTATAACTCACTCCAAGAGGTTTTCTCTGCGAAATCTGCCTCATTTACGAAACTGGCATTTGGAAATTTCTGCAAAATCAGAGAAAATGCTTCAAACTGTCAATATGTCTTGTATTGGGATGGAAGTTCTTAAAGCCACATGCAAACAAACCTGATGTGAATAATTGTAGAAAGCCTATGCATGTAGCGTGATCGTATGACGGAAATTTCCGGAGATGGAATCTATTTAAATTTCATGTCTATTGGGTAGATCTCGCTCCAAAAATTTTTTCCAGAGAAAACGGCCTGATTTTCGAAAAACTGGCATTAGGAATAGGCTGCAGATTCAGAGTTAATGTTTCTAGGTTTAAATATTCCATGCATGGTGGATGAAAGTTCTGTAATACACATGTACATAGCTCATAAAAATGTTTGTCAAATCCGTGAAGTATGTAGCGTGTTCGGAAATTGGAATGTCACTGTGAGGGAAACTATGTAAATTACATTTCTATTGGGAAGTACTTGCTCCATGAGAATTTTTTGCGAATCTGCCTCATTGTCAAAACTGGCATTAGGAAAATCTTTTGAAATATGGGAAAGTGCTTCAAAGTGTCAATATGGCATTTATGGTGGATGAATGTTCCTTAATCGTTATGTTACCAACTCTGTAGTGAATGTTTGTCGAATCCATGATGCATGAAACGTGTTCAGAACACGAAATATCACGGTGAGTAAAACTAGGTAAAGTACATATCTTTTGTGTATAACTCGCTCCAGAGAATTTTTCTGCCAAATCTGCCTCATTTTCCAAACTGGCGTTAAAACTAAACTGTGAAATCTGAGAAACTTCTTCAAAGTGTCAGTAAGCCTTGTATGGTGTATGAAAGTGCTGTAATCCACATGCTAACAACTATGTAGTGAATATTTGTCGAATCCGAGATGCATGTAGCGTGTTCAGAACACGGAATTTCACGGTGAGCGAATCCATGTAAATTACATATCTATAGGTTAGTACCTGCTCCAAGAGGTTTTTGCCGTGAAATCTGCCTCATTTCCAAAACTGGCGTTTGGAAAGCTCTGTGAAATCAGAGTAAATGCTTCTAAGTATCAATATGCCTTCTATTGTGATGAAAGTCCTGTCATCCTCATGCAAACAACCCTATAGTTTATTTTTGTCGAAACTTTTCTGCATGTAGTGTGTTCGAAACACGTAATTTCACAGGGGGGGAATCTATGTAATTTACGTATCTATTGGGTAGAACACGCTCCAACAGTTTTTTCCTTTGAAAACTGCCTGAATTTCGAAACTGCTATTAGGAAAAAGCTGCAAACTCACAGTTAATGTTTCTATGTGTCAATATGCCTTGTATGTTGGATGAAAGTTCTGTAATACACATGTACATAACTCATTAAAAATGTTTCTCAAATCCTTGATGTATGTAGCCTGTTCGGAACACGGTCTTTCTCGGTGAGGGAAGCTATGTAAATTACATATCTATTGGTTAGAACCCTCTCCAGGAGAGTTTTACTGAAAAATCTCCCTCAGTTTCGAAACTGGTGTTATGAAAACACTGTGAAATCAGAGTAAATGCTTTAAGGTGACAATATGTCTTCAATGGTTTATTAAAGATTGGTAATTCACATGCTAACAACTCAGCAGTGAATATTTGTTGAATCCTTGGTGCATGAACCGTTTTTTAGGAACACGGAATGTTACGGTGATGGTATCTATGAAAATGAGATGTCTATTGGATGGAACCTGCAACAATAGGATTTTTCGGCGAAAACTGCCTGATTCGAAACTGACGTTAGGAAAATTCTGCGAAATGTGAGTAAATGTTTCTAGGTGAAAACATGTCTTGTAAGGTGGATCAAAATTTGATAATCCACATGCTCACAATCATTAAAGAATGACTGTCGAATCCTTGATGCATTTAACATGTTCAGAACACGGAAAGTCACGGTGAGTGAACTAGTAAATTACATATCTTTTGGTTAGATCTGGCTCCAAGAACATTTTCTGTGAAATCAGCCTCATTTTCCAAACTGGCGTTAGGAAAAACCTGAGAAATCTGAGAAAATGCTTCTAAGTGTGAATATGCCTTGAATGGGGAATTTAAGTCCGGTAATCCACGTAACCAACTATGAAGGGAATACTTTTCGAACCCGTGACTTATTTAGCGTGTTTGAAACACAGAAATTCACGGCAATGTAACTATGTAAATTAAAATTCTATTGGGTAGAACTAGCTTGAATAGAATTTTTCTGTGCAAAATTCATGATTTTCGATTTTGACATTTGGATAAAACTGTGAAATGAGAGTAAATACTTGTAGGTGTATATATGCCTTGTATGGTGGATGTAGGATTGGTAATCCAAATGCTAACATCTCTGTAGTTAATATTTGTCGAATCCGAGATACATGAAATGTGTTCAGAACACAAAGTATCATGATGAGCTCATCTATGTAAATTACATGTCTATTGGGTAGAACTCGCTCCAAGAGCATTTTTCTGCAAAATCTGCCTCTTTTTCAAATCTGGCGTTAGGAAAAATCTTCGAAATATGAGAAAATGCTTCTAAGTGTCAATATGACTTGATTGGTGGATGAAAGTCCGGTAATCCACATGTTAACAAGAGTGTAGTAAATATTTTTCAAACCGTGATTCATGTAGCGCGTACGGAAAACAGAATTTCACGGTAATGAAACTATGTAAATTAGAATTCTATTGGGTAGAACTAGCTAGAATAGAATATTTCTGCGAAAATTGCTTGATTCTCGAATGGGATGTTTGCATAAAGCTGCGAAATGAGAGATAGTCTTTGTAGGTGTAAAGATGCCTTAATGTTGGAAGAAAGTTCAGTAATCCATATTTTCACAACATATTAAAGAATCTTTTTTTTATCCGTGATGCATGTACCATGTTCGGAACGTGGAATTTCACGGTGATTGAAACAATGTAAACTACTTGCCTATTAGGTAGAACAAACTCCAAGAGAATTTTTCTGCGAAAACTGCATCATTTTTGAAACTAGCCCTTGGAAAACGCTGCAAAATCTGAGAAAATACTTCTAAGTATCAATATTCAAAGTTTTGTGATGAAAGATCGGTAATCCACTTGCTAACAAATCTGTAGTGAATATTTGTCGAATCCGTTATGCATGTAGCATGTTCGGAACATGGAATTTCACGGCGAGGAAATTTATGTAAATTACATTTCCCTAGGTTAGAAATCTCTCCAAGAGTTTTTTCCTGAGATAACAGCCTGATTTTTGAAACTGCCGTTAGGAATATGCTGCGAACTCAGATTAATCAATTGTAGGTGTAAATATGCCTTGTATGGTGGATGAAAGTTCGGCTATCCCCATACTAACACCTCTGTAGAGAATACATGTCGAATCTGAGATACATGAAGAGTGTTCAGAAAATAGAATATCACGGTGAGCGAATATATGTAAAATAAATGTGTCTTGGGTATAACTCACTCCAAGAGGTTTTCTCTGCGAAATCTGCCTCATTTACGAAACTGGCATTTGGAAATTTCTGCAAAATCAGAGAAAATGCTTCAAACTGTCAATATGTCTTGTATTGGGATGGAAGTTCTTAAAGCCACATGCAAACAAACCTGATGTGAATAATTGTAGAAAGCCTATGCATGTAGCGTGATCGTATGACGGAAATTTCCGGAGATGGAATCTATGTAAATTTCATGTCTATTGGGTAGATCTCGCTCCAAAAATTTTTTCCAGAGAAAACGGCCTGATTTTCGAAAAACTGGCATTAGGAATAGGCTGCAGATTCAGAGTTAATGTTTCTAGGTTTAAATATTCCATGCATGGTGGATGAAAGTTCTGTAATACACATGTACATAGCTCATAAAAATGTTTGTCAAATCCGTGAAGTATGTAGCGTGTTCGGAAATTGGAATGTCACTGTGAGGGAAACTATGTAAATTACATTTCTATTGGGAAGTACTTGCTCCATGAGAATTTTTTGCGAATCTGCCTCATTGCCAAAACTGGCATTAGGAAAATCTTTTGAAATATGGGAAAGTGCTTCAAAGTGTCAATATGGCATTTATGGTGGATGAATGTTCCTTAATCGTTATGTTACCAACTCTGTAGTGAATGTTTGTCGAATCCATGATGCATGAAACGTGTTCAGAACACGAAATATCACGGTGAGTAAAACTAGGTAAAGTACATATCTTTTGTGTATAACTCGCTCCAGAGAATTTTTCTGCCAAATCTGCCTCATTTTCCAAACTGGCGTTAAAACTAAACTGTGAAATCTGAGAAACTTCTTCAAAGTGTCAGTAAGCCTTGTATGGTGTATGAAAGTGCTGTAATCCACATGCTAACAACTATGTAGTGAATATTTGTCGAATCCGAGATGCATGTAGCGTGTTCAGAACACGGAATTTCACGGTGAGCGAATCCATGTAAATTACATATCTATAGGTTAGTACCTGCTCCAAGAGGTTTTTGCCGTGAAATCTGCCTCATTTTCAAAACTGGCGTTTGGAAAGCTCTGTGAAATCAGAGTAAATGCTTCTAAGTATCAATATGCCTTCTATTGTGATGAAAGTCCTGTCATCCTCATGCAAACAACCCTATAGTTTATTTTTGTCGAAACTTTTCTGCATGTAGTGTGTTCGAAACACGTAATTTCACAGTGGGGGAATCTATGTAATTTACGTATCTATTGGGTAGAACACGCTCCAACAGTTTTTTCCTTTGAAAACTGCCTGAATTTTGAAACTGCTATTAGGAAAAAGCTGCGAACTCACAGTTAATGTTTCTATGTGTCAATATGCCTTGTATGTTGGATGAAAGTTCTGTAATACACATGTACATAACTCATTAAAAATGTTTCTCAAATCCTTGATGTATGTAGCCTGTTCGGAACACGGTCTTTCTCGGTGAGGGAAGCTATGTAAATTACATATCTATTGGTTAGAACCCTCTCCAGGAGAGTTTTACTGAAAAATCTCCCTCAGTTTCGAAACTGGTGTTATGAAAACACTGTGAAATCAGAGTAAATGCTTTAAGGTGACAATATGTCTTCAATGGTTTATTAAAGATTGGTAATTCACATGCTAACAACTCAGCAGTGAATATTTGTTGAATCCTTGGTGCATGAACCGTTTTTTAGGAACACGGAATGTTACGGTGATGGTATCTATGAAAATGAGATGTCTATTGGATGGAACCTGCAACAATAGGATTTTTCTGCGAAAACTGCCTGATTTTCGAAACTGACGTTAGGAAAATTCTGCGAAATGTGAGTAAATGTTTCTAGGTGAAAACATGTCTTGTAAGGTGGATCAAAATTTGATAATCCACATGCTCACACTCATTAAAGAATGACTGTCGAATCCTTGATGCATTTAATATTTTCAGAACACGGAAAGTCACGGTGAGTCAACTAGTAAATTACATATCTTTTGGTTAGATCTGGCTCCAAGAACATTTTCTGTGAAATCAGCCTCATTTTCCAAACTGGCGTTAGGAAAAACCTGAGAAATCTGAGAAAATGCTTCTAAGTGTGAATATGCCTTGAATGGGGAATTTAAGTCCGGTAATCCATGTAACCAACTATGAAGGGAATACTTTTCGAACCCGTGACTTATTTAGCGTGTTTGGAACACAGAAATTCACGGCAATGTAACTATGTAAATTAAAATTCTATTGGGTAGAACTAGCTTGAATAGAATTTTTCTGTGCAAAATTCATGATTTTCGATTTTGACATTTGGATAAAACTGTGAAATGAGAGTAAATACTTGTAGGTGTATATATGCCTTGTATGGTGGATGTAGGATTGGTAATCCAAATGCTAACATCTCTGTAGTTAATATTTGTCGAATCCGAGATACATGAAATGTGTTCAGAACACAAAGTATCATGATGAGCTCATCTATGTAAATTACATGTCTATTGGGTAGAACTCGCTCCAAGAGCATTTTTCTGCAAAATCTGCCTCTTTTTCAAATCTGGCGTTAGGAAAAATCTTCGAAATATGAGAAAATGCTTCTAAGTGTCAATATGACTTGATTGGTGGATGAAAGTCCTGTAATCCACATGTTAACAAGAGTGTAGTAAATATTTTTCAAACCTTGATTCATGTAGCGCGTACGGAAAACAGAATTTCACGGTAATGAAACTATGTAAATTAGAATTCTATTGGGTAGAACTAGCTAGAATAGAATATTTCTGCGAAAATTGCTTGATTCTCGAATGGGATGTTTGCATAAAGCTGCGAAATGAGAGATAATCTTTGTAGGTGTAAAGATGCCTTTATGTTGGAAGAAAGTTCAGTAATCCATATTTTCACAACATATTAAAGAATCTTTTTTTTATCCGTGATGCATGTACCATGTTCGGAACGTGGAATTTCACGGTGATTGAAACAATGTAAACTACTTGCCTATTAGGTAGAACAAACTCCAAGAGAATTTTTCTGCGAAAACTGCATCATTTTTGAAACTAGCCCTTGGAAAACGCTGCAAAATCTGAGAAAATACTTCTAAGTATCAATATTCAAAGTTTTGTGATGAAAGTTCGGTAATCCACTTGCTAACAAATCTGTAGTGAATATTTGTCGAATCCGTTATGCATGTAGCATGTTCGGAACATGGAATTTCACGGCGAGGAAATTTATGTAAATTACATTTCCCTATGTTAGAAATCTCTCCAAGAGTTTTTTCCTGAGATAACAGCCTGATTTTTGAAACTGGCGTTAGGAATATGCTGCGAACTCAGATTAATCAATTGTAGGTGTAAATATGCCTTGTATGGTGGATGAAAGTTCGGCTATCCCCATACTAACAACTCTGTAGAGAATATATTTCGAATCCGAGATACATGAAGAGTGTTCAGAAAATAGAATATCACGGTGAGCGAATCTATGTAAAATAAATGTGTCTTGGGTATAACTGACTCCAAGAGGTTTTCTCTGCGAAATCTGCCTCATTTACGAAACTGGCATTTGGAAATTTCTGCAAAATCAGAGAAAATGCTTCAAACTGTCAATATTTCTTGTATTGGGATGGAAGTTCTTAAAGCCACATGCAAACAAACCTGATGTGAATAATTGTAGAAAGCCTATGCATGTAGCGTGATCGTATGACGGAAATTTCCGGAGATGGAATCTATGAAAATTTCATGTCTATTGGGGATATCTCGCTCCAAAAATTTTTTCCGGAGAACACGGCCTGATTTTCAAAAAACTGGCATTAGGAATAGGCTGCAGATTCAGAGTTAATGTTTCTAGGTTTAAATATTCCTTGTATGGTGGATGAAAGTTCTGTAATACACATGTACATAACTCATAAAAATGTTTGTCAAATCCGTGAAGTATGTAGCGTGTTCGGAAATTGGAATGTCACTGTGAGGGAAACTATGTAAATTACATTTCTATTGGGAAGTACTTGCTCCACGAGAATTTTTTGCGAATCTGCCTCATTTTCAAAACTGGCATTAGGAAAATCTTTTGAAATATGGGAAAGTGCTTCAAAGTGTCAATATGGCATTTATGGTGGATGAATGTTCCGTAATCGTTATGTTACCAACTCTGTAGTGAATGTTTGTCGAATCCATGATGCATGAAACGTGTTCAGAACACGGAATATCACGGTGAGTAAAACTAGGTAAAGTACATATCTTTTGTGTATAACTCGCTCCAGAGAATTTTTCTGCCAAATCTGCCTCATTTTCCAAACTGGCGTTAAAACTAAACTGTGAAATCTGAGAAACTTCTTCAAAGTGTCAGTAAGCCTTGTATGGTGTATGAAAGTGCTGTAATCCACATGCTAACAACTATGTACTGAATATTTGTCGAATCCGAGATGCATGTAGCGTGTTCAGAACACGGAATTTCACGGTGAGCGAATCCATGTAAATTACATATCTATAGGTTAGTACCTGCTCCAAGAGGTTTTTGCCGTGAAATCTGCCTCATTTTCAAAACTGGCGTTTGGAAAGCTCTGTGAAATCAGAGTAAATGCTTCTAAGTATCAATATGCCTTCTATTGTGATGAAAGTCCTGTCATCCTCATGCAAACAACTCTATAGTTTATTTTTGTCGAATCTTTTCTGCATGTAGTGTGTTCGAAACACGGAATTTCACAGCGGGGGAATCTATGTAATTTACGTATCTATTGGGTAGAACACGCTCCAACAGTTTTTTCCTTTGAAAACTGCCTGAATTTCGAAACTGCTATTAGGAAAAAGCTGCGAACTCACAGTTAATGTTTCTATCTGTCAATATGCCTTGTATGTTGGATGAAAGTTCTGTAATACACATGTACATAACTCATTAAAAATGTTTCTCAAATCCTTGATGTATGTAGCCTGTTCGGAACACGGTCTTTCTCGGTGAGGGAAGCTATGTAAATTACATATCTATTGGTTAGAACCCTCTCCAGGAGAGTTTTACTGAAAAATCTCCCTCAGTTTCGAAACTGGTGTTATGAAAACACTGTGAAATCAGAGTAAATGCTTTAAGGTGACAATATGTCTTCAATGGTTTATTAAAGATTGGTAATTCACATGCTAACAACTCAGCAGTGAATATTTGTTGAATCCTTGGTGCATGAACCGTTTTTTAGGAACACGGAATGTTACGGTGATGGTATCTATGAAAATGAGATGTCTATTGGATGGAACCTGCAACAATAGGATTTTTCTGCGAAAACTGCCTGATTTTCGAAACTGACGTTAGGAAAATTCTGCGAAATGTGAGTAAATGTTTCTAGGTGAAAACATGTCTTGTAAGGTGGATCAAAATTTGATAATCCACATGCTCACACTCATTAAAGAATGACTGTCGAATCCTTGATGCATTTAACATGTTCAGAACAAGGAAAGTCACGGTGAGTGAACTAGTAAATTACATATCTTTTGGTTACATCTGGCTCCAAGAACATTTTCTGTGAAATCAGCCTCATTTTCCAAACTGGCGTTAGGAAAAACCTGAGAAATCTGAGAAAATGCTTCTAAGTGTGAATATGCCTTGAATGGGGAATTTAAGTCCGGTAATCCACGTAACCAACTATGAAGGGAATACTTTTCGAACCCGTGAATTATTTAGCGTGTTTGGAACACGGAAATTCACGGCAATGTAACTATGTAAATTAAAATTCTATTGGGTAGAACTAGCTTGAATAGAATTTTTCTGTGCAAAATTCATGATTTTCGAATTTGACGTTTGGATAAAACTGTGAAATGAGAGTAAATACTTGTAGGTGTATATATGCCTTGTATGGTGGATGTAGGATTGGTAATCCAAATGCTAACATCTCTGTAGTTAATATTTGTCGAATCCGAGATACATGAAATGTGTTCAGAACACAAAGTATCATGATGAGCACATCTATGTAAATTACATGTCTATTGGGTAGAACTCGCTCCAAGAGCATTTTTCTGCAAAATCTGCCCCTTTTTCAAATCTGGCGTTAGGAAAAATCTTCGAAATATGAGAAAATGCTTCTAAGTGTCAATATGACTGGATTGGTGGATGAAAGTCCGGTAATCCACATGTTAACAAGAGTGTAGTAAATATTTTTCAAACCGTGATTCATGTAGCGCGTACGGAAAACAGAATTTCACGGTAATGAAACTATGTAAATTAGAATTCTATTGGGTAGAACTAGCTAGAAGAAAATATTTCTGCGAAAATTGCTTGATTCTCGAATGGGATGTTTGGATAAAGCTGCGAAATGAGAGATAATATTTGTAGGTGTAAAGATGCCTTTATGTTGGAAGAAATTTCAGTAATCCATATTTTCACAACATATTAAAGAATCTTTTTTTTATCCGTGATGCATGTACCATGTTCGGAACGTGGAATTTCACGGTGATTTAAACAATGTAAACTACTTGCCTATTAGGTAGAACAAACTCCAAGAGAATTTTTCTGCGAAAACTGCATCATTTTTGAAACTAGCCCTTGGAAAACGCTGCAAAATCTGAGAAAATACTTCTAAGTATCAATATTCAATGTTTTGTGATGAAAGTTCGGTAATCCACATGCTAACAAATCTGTAGTGAATATTTGTCGAATCCGTTATGCATGTAGCATGTTCGGAACATGGAATTTCACGGCGAGGAAATTTATGTAAATTACATTTCCCTAGGTTAGAAATCTCTCCAAGAGTTTTTTCCTGAGATAACAGCCTGATTTTTGAAACTGGCGTTAGGAATATGCTGCGAACTCAGATTAATCAATTGTAGGTGTAAATATGCCTTGTATGGTGGATGAAAGTTCGGCTATCCCCATACTAATAACTCTGTAGAGAATATATGTCGAATCCGAGATACATGAAGAGTGTTCAGAAAATAGAATATCACGGTGAGCGAATCTATGTAAAATAAATGTGTCTTGGGTATAACTAATTCCAAGAGGTTTTCTCTGTGAAATCTGCCTCATTTACAAAACTGGCATTTGGAAATTTCTGCCAAATCAGAGAAAATGCTTCAAACTGTCAATATGTCTTTTATTGGGATGGAAGTTCTTAAAGCCACATGCAAACAAACCTGATGTGAATAACTGTAGAAAGCCTATGCATGTAGCGTGATCGTATGACGGAAATTTCCGAAGATGGAATCTATGTAAATTTCATGTCTATTGGGTAGATCTCGCTCCAAATATTTTTTCCGGAGAAAACGACCTGATTTTCGAAAATCTGGCATTAGGAATAGGCTGCAGATTCAGAGTTAATGTTTCTAGGTTTAAATATTCCTTGTATGGTGGATGAAAGTTCTGTAATACACATGTTCATAGCTCATAAAAATGTTTGTCAAATCCGTGAAGTATGTAGCGTGTTCGGAAATTGGAATGTCACTGTGAGGGAAACTATGTAACTTACATTTCTATTGGGAAGTACTTGCTACACGAGAATTTTTTGCGAATCTGCCTCATTTTCAAAACTGGCATTAGGAAAATCTTTTGAAATATGGGAAAGTGCTTCAAAGTGTCAATATGGCATTTATGGTGGATGAATGTTCCGTAATCGTTATGTTACCAACTCTGTAGTGAATGTTTGTCGAATCCATGATGCATGAAACGTGTTCAGAACATGGAATATCACGGTGAGTAAAACTAGGTAAAGTCCATATCTTTTGTGTATAACTCGCTCCAGAGAATTTTTCTGCCAAATCTGCCTCATTTTCCAAACTGGCGTTAAAACTAAACTGTGAAATTTGAGAAACTTCTTCAAAGTGTCAGTAAGCCTTGTATGGTGTATGAAAGTGCTGTAATACACATGCTAACAACTATGTAGTGAATATTTGTCGAATCCGAGATGCATGTAGCGTGTTCAGAACACGGAATTTCACGGTGAGCGAATCCATGTAAATTACATATCTATAGGTTAGTACCTGCTCCAAGAGGTTTTTGCCGTGAAATCTGCCTCATTTTTAAAACTGGCGTTTGGAAAGATCTGTGAAATCAGAGTAAATGCTTCTAAGTATCAATATGCCTTCTATTGTGATGAAGTCCTGTCATCCTCATGCAAACAACTCTATAGTTTATTTTTGTCGAAACTTTTCTGCATGTAGTGTGTTCGAAACACGTAATTTCACAGCGGGGGAATCTATGTAATTTACGTATCTATTGGGTAGAACACGCTCCAACAGTTTTTTCCTTTGAAAACTGCCTGAATTTCGAAACTGCTATTAGGAAAAAGCTGCGAACTCACAGTTAATGTTTCTATGTGTCAATATGCCTTGTATGTTGGATGAAAGTTCTGTAATACACATGTACATAACTCATTAAAAATGTTTCTCAAATCCTTGATGTATGTAGCCTGTTCGGAACACGGTCTTTCTCGGTGAGGGAAGCTATGTAAATTACATATCTATTGGTTAGAACCCTCTCCAGGAGAGTTTTACTGAAAAATCTCCCTCAGTTTCGAAACTGGTGTTATGAAAACACTGTGAAATCAGAGTAAATGCTTTAAGGTGACAATATGTCTTCAATGGTTTATTAAAGATTGGTAATTCACATGCTAACAACTCAGCAGTGAATATTTGTTGAATCCTTGGTGCATGAACCGTTTTTTAGGAACACGGAATGTTACGGTGATGGTATCTATGAAAATGAGATGTCTATTGGATGGAACCTGCAACAATAGGATTTTTCTGCGAAAACTGCCTGATTTTCGAAACTGACGTTAGGAAAATTCTGCGAAATGTGAGTAAATGTTTCTAGGTGAAAACATGTCTTGTAAGGTGGATCAAAATTTGATAATCCACATGCTCACACTCATTAAAGAATGACTGTCGAATCCTTGATGCATTTAACATGTTCAGAACAAGGAAAGTCACGGTGAGTGAACTAGTAAATTACATATCTTTTGGTTACATCTGGCTCCAAGAACATTTTCTGTGAAATCAGCCTCATTTTCCAAACTGGCGTTAGGAAAAACCTGAGAAATCTGAGAAAATGCTTCTAAGTGAGAATATGCCTTGAATGGGGAATTTAAGTCCGGTAATCCACGTAACCAACTATGAAGGGAATACTTTTCGAACCCGTGACTTATTTAGCGTGTTTGGAACACGGAAATTCACGGCAATGTAACTATGTAAATTAAAATTCTATTGGGTAGAACTAGCTTGAATAGAATTTTTCTGTGCAAAATTCATGATTTTCGAATTTGACGTTTGGATAAAACTGTGAAATGAGAGTAAATACTTGTAGGTGTATATATGCCTTGTATGGTGGATGTAGGATTGGTAATCCAAATGCTAACATCTCTGTAGTTAATATATGTCGAATCCGAGATACATGAAATGTGTTCAGAACACAAAGTATCATGATGAGCACATCTATGTAAATTACATGTCTATTGGGTAGAACTCGCTCCAAGAGCATTTTTCTGCAAAATCTGCCCCTTTTTCAAATCTGGCATTAGGAAAAATCTTCGAAATATGAGAAAATGCTTCTAAGTGTCAATATGACTTGATTGGTGGATGAAAGTCCGGTAATCCACATGTTAACAAGAGTGTAGTAAATATTTTTCAAACCGTGATTCATGTAGCGCGTACGAAAAACAGAATTTCACGGTAATGAAACTATGTAAATTAGAATTCTATTGGGTAGAAGTAGCTAGAATAGTATATTTCTGCGAAAATTGCTTGATTCTCGAATGGGATTTTTGGATAAAGCTGCGAAATGAGAGATAATATTTGTAGGTGTAAAGATGCCTTTATGTTGGAAGAAAGTTCAGTAATCCATATTTTCACAACATATTAAAGAATCTTTTTTTTATCCGTGATGCATATACCATGTTCGGAACGTGGAATTTCACGGTGATTGAAACAATGTAAACTACTTGCCTATTAGGTAGAACAAACTCCAAGAGAATTTTTCTGCGAAAACTGCATCATTTTTGAAACTAGCCCTTGGAAAACGCTGCAAAATCTGAGAAAATACTTCTAAGTATCAATATTCAATGTTTTGTGATGAAAGTTCGGTAATCCACATGCTAACAAATCTGTAGTGAATATTTGTCGAATCCGTTATGCATGTAGCATGTTCGGAACATGGAATTTCACGGCGAGGAAATTTATGTAAATTACATTTCCCTATGTTAGAAATCTCTCCAAGAGTTTTTTCCTGAGATAACAGCCTGATTTTTGAAATTGGCGTTAGGAATATGCTGCGAACTCAGATTAGTCAATTGTAGGTGTAAATATGCCTTGTATGGTGGATGAAAGTTCGGCTATCCACATACTAATAACTCTGTAGAGAATATATGTCGAATCCGAGATACATGAAGAGTGTTCAGAAAATAGAATATCACGGTGAGCGAATCTATGTAAAATAAATGTGTCTTGGGTATAACTCACTCCAAGAGATTTTCTCTACGAAATCTGCCTCATTTACGAAACTGGCATTTGGAAATTTCTGCCAAATCAGAGAAAATGCTTCAAACTGTCAATATGTCTTGTATTGGGATGGAAGTTCTTAAAGCCACATGCAAACAAACCTGATGTGAATAATTGTAGAAAGCCTATGCATGTAGCGTGATCGTATGACGGAAATTTCCGGAGATGGAATCTATGAAAATTTCATGTCTATTGGGTAGATCTCGCTCCAAAAATTTTTTCCGGAGAACACGGCCTGATTTTCAAAAAACTGGCATTAGGAATAGGCTGCAAATTCAGAGTTAATGTTTCTAGGTTTAAATATTCCTTGTATGGTGGATGAAAGTTCTGTAATACACATGTACATAGCTCATAAAAATGTTTGTCAAATCCGTGAAGTATGTAGCGTGTTCGGAAATTGGAATGTCACTGTGAGGGAAACTATGTAAATTACATTTCTATTGGGAAGTACTTGCTCCACGAGAATTTTTTGCGAATCTGCCTCATTTTCAAAACTGGCATTAGGAAAATCTTTTGAAATATGGGAAAGTGCTTCAAAGTGTCAATATGGCATTTATGGTGGATGAATGTTCCGTAATCGTTATGTTACCAACTCTGTAGTGAATGTTTGTCGAATCCATGATGCATGAAACGTGTTCAGAACACGGAATATCACGGTGAGTAAAACTAGGTAAAGTACATATCTTTTGTGTATAACTCGCTCCAGAGAATTTTTCTGCCAAATCTGCCTCATTTTCCAAACTGGCGTTAAAACTAAACTGTGAAATCTGAGAAACTTCTTCAAAGTGTCAGTAAGCCTTGTATGGTGTATGAAAGTGCTGTAATCCACATGCTAACAACTATGTAGTGAATATTTGTCGAATCCGAGATGCATGGAGCGTGTTCAGAACACGGAATTTCACGGTGAGCGAATCCATGTAAATTACATATCTATAGGTTAGTACCTGCTCCAAGAGGTTTTTGCCGTGAAATCTGCCTCATTTTCAAAACTGGCGTTTGGAAAGCTCTGTGAAATCAGAGTAAATGCTTCTAAGTATCAATATGCCTTCTATTGTGATGAAAGTCCTGTCATCCTCATGCAAACAACTCTATAGTTTATTTTTGTCGAAACTTTTCTGCATGTAGTGTGTTCGAAACACGTAATTTCACAGCGGGGGAATCTATGTAATTTACGTATCTATTGGGTAGAACACGCTCCAACAGTTTTTTCCTTTGAAAACTGCCTGAATTTCGAAACTGCTATTAGGAAAAAGCTGCGAACTCACAGTTAATGTTTCTATGTGACAATATGCCTTGTATGTTGGATGAAAGTTCTGTAATACACATGTACATAACTCATTAAAAATGTTTCTCAAATCCTTGATGTATGTAGCCTGTTCGGAACACGGTATTTCTCGGTGAGGGAAGCTATGTAAATTACATATCTATTGGTTAGAACCCTCTCCAGGAGAGTTTTACTGAAAAATCTCCCTCAGTTTTGAAACTGGTGTTATGAAAACACTGTGAAATCAGAGTAAATGCTTTAAGGTGACAATATGTCTTCAATGGTTTATTAAAGATTGGTAATTCACATGCTAACAACTCAGCAGTGAATATTTGTTGAATCCTTGGTGCATGAACCGTTTTTTAGGAACACGGAATGTTACGGTGATGGTATCTATGAAAATGAGATGTCTATTGGATGGAACATGCAACAATAGGATTTTTCCTCGTAAACTGCCAGATTTTCGAAACTGACGTTAGGAAAATTCTGCGAAATGTGAGTAAATGTTTCTAGGTGAAAACATGTCTTGTAAGGTGGATCAAAATTTGATAATCCACATGCTCACACTCATTAAAGAATGACTGTCGAATCCTTGATGCATTTAACATGTTCATAACACGGAAAGTCACGGTGAGTGAACTAGTAAATTACATATCTTTTGGGTAGATCTGGCTCCAAGAACATTTTCTGTGAAATCAGCCTCATTTTCCAAACTGGCGTTAGGAAAAACCTGAGAAATCTGAGAAAATGCTTCTAAGTGTGAATATGCCTTGAATGGGGAATTTAAGTCCGGTAATCCACGTAACCAACTATGAAGGGAATACTTTTCGAACCCGTGACTTATTTAGCGTGTTTGGAACACGGAAATTCACGGCAATGTAACTATGTAAATTAAAATTCTATTGGGTAGAACTAGCTTGAATAGAATTTTTCTGTGCAAAATTCATGATTTTCGAATTTGACGTTTGGATAAAACTGTGAAATGAGAGTAAATACTTGTAGGTGTATATATGCCTTGTATGGTGGATGTAGGATTGGTAATCCAAATGCTAACATCTCTGTAGTTAATATTTGTCGAATCCGAGATACATGATATGTGTTCAGAACACAAAGTATCTGATGAGCACATCTATGTAAATTACATGTCTATTGGGTAGAACTCGCTCCAAGAGCATTTTTCTGCAAAATCTGCCCCTTTTTTAAAATCTGGCGTTAGGAAAAGTCTTCGAAATATGAGAAAATGCTTCTAAGTGTCAATATGACTTGATTGGTGGATGAAAGTCCGGTAATCCACATGTTAACAAGAGTGTAGTAAATATTTTTCAAACCGTGATTCATGTAGCGTGTATGGAAAACAGAATTTCACGGTAATGAAACTATGTAAATTAGAATTCTCTTGGGTAGAACTAGCTAGAATAGTATATTTCTGCGAAAATTGCTTGATTCTCGAATGGGATGTTTGGATAAAGCTGCGAAATGAGAGATAATATTTGTAGGTGTAAAGATGCCTTTATGTTGGAAGAAAGTTCAGTAATCCATATTTTCACAACATATTAAAGAATCTTTTTTTTTTATCCGTGATGCATGTACCATTTTCGGAACGTGGAATTTCACGGTGATTGAAACAATGTAAACTACTTGCCTATTAGGTAGAACAAACTCCAAGAGAATTTTTCTGTGAAAACTGCATCATTTTTGAAACTAGCCCTTGGAAAACGCTGCAAAATCTGAGAAAATACTTCTAAGTATCAATATTCAACGTTTTGTGATGAAAGTTCGGTAATCCACATGCTAACAAATCTGTAGTGAATATTTGTCGAATCCGTTATGCATGTAGCATGTTCGGAACATGGAATTTCACGGCGAGGAAATTTATGTAAATTACATTTCCCTAGGTTAGAAATCTCTCCAAGAGTTTTTTCCTGAGATAACAGCCTGATTTTTGAAACTGGCGTTAGGAATATGCTGCGAACTCAGATTAATCAATTGTAGGTGTAAATATGCCTTGTATGGTGGATGAAAGTTCGGCTATCCACATACTAACAACTCTGTAGAGAATATATGTCGAATCCGAGATACATGAAGAGTGTTCAAAAAATAGAATATCACGGTGAGCGAATCTATGTAAAATAAATGTGTCTTGGGTATAACTGACTCCAAGAGATTTTCTCTGCGAAATCTGCCTCATTTACGAAACTGGCATTTTGAAATTTCTGCAAAATCAGAGAAAATGCTTCAAACTGTCAATATGTCTTGTATTGGGATGGAAGTTCTTAAAGCCACATGCAAACAAACCTGATGAGAATAATTGTAGAAAGCCTATGCATGTAGCGTGATCGTATGACGGAAATTTCCGGAGATGGAATCTATGTAAATTTCATGTCTATTGGGTAGATCTCGCTCCAAAAATTTTTCTGGAGAAAACGGCCTGATTTTCGAAAAACTGGCATTAGGAATAGGCTGCAAATTCAGAGTTAATGTTTCTAGGTTTAATATTCCTTGTATGGTGGATGAAAGTTCTGTAATACACATGTTCATAGCTCATAAAAATGTTTGTCAAATCCGTGAAGTATGTAGCGTGTTCGGAAATTGGAATGTCACTGTGAGGGAAACTATGTAAATTACATTTCTATTGGGAAGTACTTGCTCCACGAGAATTTTTTGCGAATCTGCCTCATTTTCAATACTGGCATTAGGAAAATCTTTAAAATATGGGAAAGTGCTTCAAAGTGTCAATATGGCATTTATGGTGGATGAATGTTCCGTAATCGTTATGTTACCAACTCTGTATTGAATGTTTGTCGAATCCATGATGCATGAAACGTGTTCAGAACACGGAATATCACGGTGAGTAAAATTAGGTAAAGTACATATCTTTTGTGTATAACTCGCTCCAGAGAATTTTTCTGCCAAATCTGCCTCATTTTCCAAACTGGCGTTAAAACTAAACTGTGAAATCTGAGAAACTTCTTCAAAGTGTCAGTAAGCCTTGTATGGTGTATGAAAGTGCTGTAATCCACATGATAACAACTATGTAGTGAATATTTGTCGAATCCGAGATGCATGTAGCGTGTTCAGAACACGGAATTTCACGGTGAGCGAATCCATGTAAATTACATATCTATAGGTTAGTACCTGCACCAAGAGGTTTTTGCCGTGAAATCTGCCTCAATTCCAAAACTGGCATTTGGAAAGCTCAGTGAAATCAGAGTAAATGCTTCTAAGTATCAATATGCCTTCTATTGTGATGAAAGTCCTGTCATCCTCATGCAAACAACTCTATAGTTTATTTTTGTCGAAACTTTTCTGCATGTAGTGTGTTCGAAACACGTAATTTCACAGCGGGGGAATCTATGTTATTTACGTATCTAATGGGTAGAACACGCTCCAACAGTTTTTTCCTTTGAAAACTGCCTGAATTTCGAAACTGCTATTAGGAAAAAGCTGCGAACTCACAGTTAATGTTTCTATGTGTCAATATGCCTTGTATGTTGGATGAAATTTCTGTAATACACATGTACATAACTCATTAAAAATGTTTCTCAAATCCTTGATGTATGTAGCCTGTTCGGAACACGGTATTTCTCGGTGAGGGAAGCTATGTAAATTACATATCTATTGGTTAGAACACTCTCCAGGAGAGTTTTACTGAAAAATCTCCCTCAGTTTCGAAACTGGTGTTATGAAAACACTGTGAAATCAGAGTAAATGCTTTAAGGTGACAATATGTCTTCAATGGTTTATTAAAGATTGGTAATTCACATGCTAACAACTCAGCAGTGAATATTTGTTGAATCCTTGGTGCATGAACCGTTTTTTAGGAACACGGAATGTTACGGTGATGGTATCTATGAAAATGAGATATCTATTGGATGGAACCTGCAACAATAGGAATTTTCTGCGAAAACTGCCTGATTTTCGAAACTGACGTTAGGAAAATTCTGCGAAATGTGAGTAAATGTTTCTAGGTGAAAACATGTCTGGTAAGGTGGATCAAAATTTGATAATCCACATGCTCACACTCATTAAAGAATGACTGTCGAATCCTTGATGCATTTAACATGTTCAGAACACGGAAAGTCACGGTGAGTGAACTAGTAAATTACATATCTTTTGGTTAGATCTGGCTCCAAGAACATTTTCTGTGAAATCAGCCTCATATTCCAAACTGGCGTTAGGAAAAACCTGAGAAAACTGAGAAAATGCTTCTAAGTGTGAATATGCCTTGAATGGGGAATTTAAGTCCGGTAATCCACGTAACCAACTATGAAGGGAATACTTTTCGAACCCGTGACTTATTTAGCGTGTTTGGAACACGGAAATTCACGGCAATGTAACTATGTAAATTAAAATTCTATTGGGTAGAACTAGCTTGAATAGAATTTTTCCGTGCAAAATTCATGATTTTCGAATTTGACGTTTGGATAAAACTGTGAAATGAGAGTAAATACTTGTAGGTGTATATATGCCTTGTATGGTGGATGTAGGATTGGTAATCCAAATGCTAACATCTCTGTAGTTAATATTTGTCGAATCCGAGATACATGAAATGTGTTCAGAACACAAAGTATCATGATGAGCACATCTATGTAAATTACATGTCTATTGGGTAGAACTCGCTCCAAGAGCATTTTTCTGCAAAATCTGCCTCTTTTTCAAATCTGGCGTTAGGAAAAATCTTCGAAATATGAGAAAATGCTTCTAAGTGTCAATATGACTTGATTGGTGGATGAAAGTCCGGTAATCCACATGTTAACAAGAGTGTAGTAAATATTTTTCAAACCGTGATTCATGTAGCGCGTACGGAAAACAGAATTTTACGGTAATGAAACTATGTAAATTAGAATTCTATTGGGTAGAACTAGCTAGAATAGTATATTTCAGCGAAAATTGCTTGATTCTCGAATGGGATGTTTGGTAAAGCTGCGAAATGAGAGATAATATTTGTAGGTGTAAAGATGCCTTTATGTTGGAAGAAAGTTCAGTAATCCATATTTTCACAACATATTAAAGAATCTTTTTTTTTATCCGTGATGCATGTACCATGTTCGGAACGTGGAATTTCACGGTGATTGAAACAATGTAAACTACTTGCCTATTAGGTAGAACAAACTCCAAGAGAATTTTTCTGCGAAAACTGCATCATTTTTGAAACTAGCCCTTGGAAAACGCTGCAAAATCTGAGAAAATACTTCTAAGTATCAATATTCAATGTTTTGTGATGAAAGTTCGGTAATCCACATGCTAACAAATCTGTAGTGAATATTTGTCGAATCCGTTATGCATGTAGCATGTTCGGAACATGGAATTTCACGGCGAGGAAATTTATGTAAATTACATTTCCCTATGTTAGAAATCTCTCCAAGAGTTTTTTTTGAGATAACAGCCTGATATTTGAAACTGGCGTTTGGAATATGCTGCAAACTGAGATTAATCAATTGTAGGTGTAAATATGCCTTGTATGGTGGATGAAAGTTCGGCTATCCCCATACTAACAACTCTGTAGAGAATATATTTCGAATCCGAGATACATGAAGAGTGTTCAGAAAATAGAATATCACGGTGAGCGAATCTATGTAAAATAAATGTGTCTTGGGTATAACTGACTCCAAGAGGTTTTCTCTGCGAAATCTGCCTCATTTACGAAACTGGCATTTGGAAATTTCTGCAAAATCAGAGAAAATGCTTCAAACTGTCAATATTTCTTGTATTGGGATGGAAGTTCTTAAAGCCACATGCAAACAAACCTGATGTGAATAATTGTAGAAAGCCTATGCATGTAGCGTGATCGTATGACAGAAATTTCCGGAGATGGAATCTATGAAAATTTCATGTCTATTGGGGATATCTCGCTCCAAAAATTTTTTCCGGAGAACACGGCCTGATTTTCAAAAAACTGGCATTAGGAATAGGCTGCAGATTCAGAGTTAATGTTTCTAGGTTTAAATATTCCTTGTATGGTGGATGAAAGTTCTGTAATACACATGTACATAACTCATAAAAATGTTTGTCAAATCCGTGAAGTATGTAGCGTGTTCGGAAATTGGAATGTCACTGTGAGGGAAACTATGTAAATTACATTTCTATTGGGAAGTACTTGCTCCACGAGAATTTTTTGCGAATCTGCCTCATTTTCAAAACTGGCATTAGGAAAATCTTTTGAAATATGGGAAAGTGCTTCAAAGTGTCAATATGGCATTTATGGTGGATGAATGTTCCGTAATCGTTATGTTACCAACTCTGTAGTGAATGTTTGTCGAATCCATGATGCATGAAACGTGTTCAGAACACGGAATATCACGGTGAGTAAAACTAGGTAAAGTACATATCTTTTGTGTATAACTCGCTCCAGAGAATTTTTCTGCCAAATCTGCCTCATTTTCCAAACTGGCGTTAAAACTAAACTGTGAAATCTGAGAAACTTCTTCAAAGTGTCAGTAAGCCTTGTATGGTGTATGAAAGTGCTGTAATCCACATGCTAACAACTATGTACTGAATATTTGTCGAATCCGAGATGCATGGAGCGTGTTCAGAACACGGAATTTCACGGTGAGCGAATCCATGTAAATTACATATCTATAGGTTAGTACCTGCTCCAAGAGGTTTTTGCCGTGAAATCTGCCTCATTTTCAAAACTGGCGTTTGGAAAGCTCTGTGAAATCAGAGTAAATGCTTCTAAGTATCAATATGCCTTCTATTGTGATGAAAGTCCTGTCATCCTCATGCAAACAACTCTATAGTTTATTTTTGTCGAATCTTTTCTGCATGTAGTGTGTTCGAAACACGGAATTTCACAGCGGGGGAATCTATGTAATTTACGTATCTATTGGGTAGAACACGCTCCAACAGTTTTTTCCTTTGAAAACTGCCTGAATTTCGAAACTGCTATTAGGAAAAAGCTGCGAACTCACAGTTAATGTTTCTATGTGTCAATATGCCTTGTATGTTGGATGAAAGTTCTGTAATACACATGTACATAACTCATTAAAAATGTTTCTCAAATCCTTGATGTATGTAGCCTGTTCGGAACACGGTCTTTCTCGGTGAGGGAAGCTATGTAAATTACATATCTATTGGTTAGAACCCTCTCCAGGAGAGTTTTACTGAAAAATCTCCCTCAGTTTCGAAACTGGTGTTATGAAAACACTGTGAAATCAGAGTAAATGCTTTAAGGTGACAATATGTCTTCAATGGTTTATTAAAGATTGGTAATTCACATGCTAACAACTCAGCAGTGAATATTTGTTGAATCCTTGGTGCATGAACCGTTTTTTAGGAACACGGAATGTTACGGTGATGGTATCTATGAAAATGAGATGTCTATTGGATGGAACCTGCAACAATAGGATTTTTCTGCGAAAACTGCCTGATTTTCGAAACTGACGTTAGGAAAATTCTGCGAAATGTGAGTAAAAGTTTCTAGGTGAAAACATGTCTTGTAAGGTGGATCAAAATTTGATAATCCACATGCTCACACTCATTAAAGAATGACTGTCGAATCCTTGATGCATTTAACATGTTCAGAACAAGGAAAGTCACGGTGAGTGAAATAGTAAATTACATATCTTTTGGTTACATCTGGCTCCAAGAACATTTTCTGTGAAATCAGCCTCATTTTCCAAACTGGCGTTAGGAAAAACCTGAGAAATCTGAGAAAATGCTTCTAAGTGAGAATATGCCTTGAATGGGGAATTTAAGTCCGGTAATCCACGTAACCAACTATGAAGGGAATACTTTTCGAACCCGTGACTTATTTAGCGTGTTTGGAACACGGAAATTCACGGCAATGTAACTATGTAAATTAAAATTCTATTGGGTAGAACTAGCTTGAATAGAATTTTTCTGTGCAAAATTCATGATTTTCGAATTTGACGTTTGGATAAAACTGTGAAATGAGAGTAAATACTTGTAGGTGTATATATGCCTTGTATGGTGGATGTAGGATTGGTAATCCAAATGCTAACATCTCTGTAGTTAATATATGTCGAATCCGAGATACATGAAATGTGTTCAGAACACAAAGTATCATGATGAGCACATCTATGTAAATTACATGTCTATTGGGTAGAACTCGCTCCAAGAGCATTTTTCTGCAAAATCTGCCCCTTTTTCAAATCTGGCATTAGGAAAAATCTTCGAAATATGAGAAAATGCTTCTAAGTGTCAATATGACTTGATTGGTGGATGAAAGTCCGGTAATCCACATGTTAACAAGAGTGTAGTAAATATTTTTCAAACCGTGATTCATGTAGCGCGTACGAAAAACAGAATTTCACGGTAATGAAACTATGTAAATTAGAATTCTATTGGGTAGAAGTAGCTAGAATAGTATATTTCTGCGAAAATTGCTTGATTCTCGAATGGGATGTTTGGATAAAGCTGCGAAATGAGAGATAATATTTGTAGGTGTAAAGATGCCTTTATGTTGGAAGAAAGTTCAGTAATCCATATTTTCACAACATATTAAAGAATCTTTTTTTTATCCGTGATGCATATACCATGTTCGGAACGTGGAATTTCACGGTGATTGAAACAATGTAAACTACTTGCCTATTAGGTAGAACAAACTCCAAGAGAATTTTTCTGCGAAAACTGCATCATTTTTGAAACTAGCCCTTGGAAAACGCTGCAAAATCTGAGAAAATACTTCTAAGTATCAATATTCAATGTTTTGTGATGAAAGTTCGGTAATCCACATGCTAACAAATCTGTAGTGAATATTTGTCGAATCCGTTATGCATGTAGCATGTTCGGAACATGGAATTTCACGGCGAGGAAATTTATGTAAATTACATTTCCCTAGGTTAGAAATCTCTCCAAGAGTTTTTTCCTGAGATAACAGCCTGATTTTTGAAACTGGCGTTAGGAATATGCTGCGAACTCAGATTAGTCAATTGTAGGTGTAAATATGCCTTGTATGGTGGATGAAAGTTCGGCTATCCACATACTAATAACTCTGTAGAGAATATATGTCGAATCCGAGATACATGAAGAGTGTTCAGAAAATAGAATATCACGGTGAGCGAATCTATGTAAAATAAATGTGTCTTGGGTATAACTCACTCCAAGAGATTTTCTCTGCGAAATCTGCCTCATTTACGAAACTGGCATTTGGAAATTTCTGCCAAATCAGAGAAAATGCTTCAAACTGTCAATATGTCTTGTATTGGGATGGAAGTTCTTAAAGCCACATGCAAACAAACCTGATGTGAATAATTGTAGAAAGCCTATGCATGTAGCGTGATCGTATGACGGAAATTTCCGGAGATGGAATCTATGAAAATTTCATGTCTATTGGGTAGATCTCGCTCCAAAAATTTTTTCCGGAGAACACGGCCTGATTTTCAAAAAACTGGCATTAGGAATAGGCTGCAAATTCAGAGTTAATGTTTCTAGGTTTAAATATTCCTTGTATGGTGGATGAAAGTTCTGTAATACACATGTACATAGCTCATAAAAATGTTTGTCAAATCCGTGAAGTATGTAGCGTGTTTGGAAATTGGAATGTCACTGTGAGGGAAACTATGTAAATTACATTTCTATTGGGAAGTACTTGCTCCACGAGAATTTTTTGCGAATCTGCCTCATTTTCAAAACTGGCATTAGGAAAATCTTTTGAAATATGGGAAAGTGCTTCAAAGTGTCAATATGGCATTTATGGTGGATGAATGTTCCGTAATCGTTATGTTACCAACTCTGTAGTGAATGTTTGTCGAATCCATGATGCATGAAACGTGTTCAGAACACGGAATATCACGGTGAGTAAAACTAGGTAAAGTACATATCTTTTGTGTATAACTCGCTCCAGAGAATTTTTCTGCCAAATCTGCCTCATTTTCCAAACTGGCGTTAAAACTAAACTGTGAAATCTGAGAAACTTCTTCAAAGTGTCAGTAAGCCTTGTATGGTGTATGAAAGTGCTGTAATACACATGCTAACAACTATGTAGTGAATATTTGTCGAATCCGAGATGCATGTAGCTTGTTCAGAACACGGAATTTCACGGTGAGCGAATCCATGTAAATTACATATCTATAGGTTAGTACCTGCTCCAAGAGGTTTTTGCCGTGAAATCTGCCTCATTTTCAAAACTGGCGTTTGGAAAGCTCTGTGAAATCAGAGTAAATGCTTCTAAGTATCAATATGCCTTCTATTGTGATGAAAGTCCTGTCATCCTCATGCAAACAACTCTATAGTTTATTTTTGTCGAATCTTTTCTGCATGTAGTGTGTTCGAAACACGGAATTTCACAGCGGGGGAATCTATGTAATTTACGTATCTATTGGGTAGAACACGCTCCAACAGTTTTTTCCTTTGAAAACTGCCTGAATTTCGAAACTGCTATTAGGAAAAAGCTGCGAACTCACAGTTAATGTTTCTATGTGTCAATATGCCTTGTATGTTGGATGAAAGTTCTGTAATACACATGTACATAACTCATTAAAAATGTTTCTCAAATCCTTGATGTATGTAGCCTGTTCGGAACACGGTATTTCTCGGTGAGGGAAGCTATGTAAATTACATATCTATTGGTTAGAACCCTCTCCAGGAGAGTTTTACTGAAAAATCTCCCTCAGTTTCGAAACTGGTGTTATGAAAACACTGTGAAATCAGAGTAAATGCTTTAAGGTGACAATATGTCTTCAATGGTTTATTAAAGATTGGTAATTCACATGCTAACAACTCAGCAGTGAATATTTGTTGAATCCTTGGTGCATGAACCGTTTTTTAGGAACACGGAATGTTACGGTGATGGTATCTATGAAAATGAGATGTCTATTGGATGGAACATGCAACAATAGAATTTTTCTGCGAAAACTGCCTGATTTTCGAAACTGACTTTAGGAAATTTCTGCGAAATGTGAGTAAATGTTTCTAGGTGAAAACATGTCTTGTAAGGTGGATCAAAATTTGATAATCCACATGCTCACACTCATTAAAGAATGACTGTCGAATCCTTGATGCATTTAACATGTTCAGAACACGGAAAGTCATGGTGAGTCAACTAGTAAATTACATATCTTTTGGTTAGATCTGGCTCCAAGAACATTTTCTGTGATATCAGCCTCATTTTCCAAACTGGCGTTAGGAAAAACCTGAGAAATCTGAGAAAATGCTTCTAAGTGTGAATATGCCTTGAATGGGGAATTTAAGTCCAGTAATCCACGTAACCAACTATGAAGGGAATACTTTTCGAACCCGTGAATTATTTAGCGTGTTTGGAACACGGAAATTCACGGCAATGTAACTATGTAAATTAAAATTCTATTGGGTAGAACTAGCTTGAATAGAATTTTTCTGTGCAAAATTCATGATTTTCGAATTTGAAGTTTGGATAAAACTGTGAAATGAGAGTAAATACTTGTAGGTGTATATATGCCTTGTATGGTGGATGTAGGATTGGTAATCCAAATGCTAACATCTCTGTAGTTAATATTTGTCGAATCCGAGATACATGAAATGTGTTCAGAACACAAAGTATCATGATGAGCACATCTATGTAAATTACATGTCTATTGGGTAGAACTCGCTCCAAGAGCATTTTTCTGCAAAATCTGCCTCTTTTTCAAATCTGGCGTTAGGAAAAATCTTTGAAATATGAGAAAATGCTTCTAAGTGTCAATATGACTTGATTGGTGGATGAAAGTCCGGTAATCCACATGTTAACAAGAGTGTAGTAAATATTTTTCAAACCGTGATTCATGTAGCACGTACGGAAAACAGAATTTCACGGTAATGAAACTATGTAAATTAGAATTCTATTGGGTAGAACTAGCTAGAATAGAATATTTCTGTGAAAATTGCTTGATTCTCGAATGGGATGTTTGGATAAAGCTGCGAAATGAGAGATAATATTTGTAGGTGTAAAGATGCCTTTATGTTGGAAGAAAGTTCAGTAATCCATATTTTCACAACATATTAAAGAATCTTTTTTTATCCGTGATGCATGTACCATGTTCGGAACGTGGAATTTCACGGTGATTGAAACAATGTAAACTACTTGCCTATTAGGTAGAACAAACTCCAAGAGAATTTTTCTGCGAAAACTGCATCATTTTTGAAACTAGCCCTTGGAAAACGCTGCAAAATCTGAGAAAATACTTCTAAGTATCAATATTCAATATTTTGTGATGAAAGTTCGGTAATCCACATGCTAACAAATCTGTAGTGAATATTTGTCGAATCCGTTATGCATGTATCATGTTCGGAACATGGAATTTCACGGCGAGGAAATTTATGTAAATTACATTTCCCTAGGTTAGAAATCTCTCCAAGAGTTTTTTCCTGAGATAACAGCCTGATTTTTGAAACTGGCGTTAGGAATATGCTGCGAACTCAGATTAATCAATTGTAGGTGTAAATATGCCTTGTATGGTGGATGAAAGTTCGGCTATCCCCATACTAATAACTCTGTAGAGAATATATGTCGAATCCGAGATACATGAAGAGTGTTCAGAAAATAGAATATCACGGTGAGCGAATCTATGTAAAATAAATGTGTCTTGGGTATAACTCACTCCAAGAGGTTTTCTCTGCGAAATCTGCCTCATTTACGAAACTGGCATTTGGAAATTTCTGCCAAATCAGAGAAAATGCTTCAAACTGTCAATATGTCGTGTATTGGGATGGAAGTTCTTAAAGCCACATGCAAACAAACCTGATGTGAATAATTGTAGAAAGCCTATGCATGTAGCGTGATCATATGACGGAAATTTCAGGAGAAGGAATCTATGTAAATTTCATGTCTATTGGGTAGATCTCGCTCCAAAAATTTTTTCCGGAGAACACGGCCTGATATTCGAAAAACTGGCATTAGGAATAGGCTGCAGATTCAGAGTTAATGTTTCTAGGTTTAAATATTCCTTGTATGGTGGATGAAAGTTCTGTAATACACATGTACATAACTCATAAAAATGTTTGTCAAATCCGTGAAGTATGTAGCGTGTTCGGAAATTGGAATGTCACTGTGAGGGAAACTATGTAAATTACATTTCTATTGGGAAGTACTTGCTCCACGAGAATTTTTTGCGAATCTGCCTCATTTTCAAAACTGGCATTAGGAAAATCTTTTGAAATATGGGAAAGTGCTTCAAAGTGTCAATATGGCATTTATGGTGGATGAATGTTCCGTAATCGTTATGTTACCAACTCTGTAGTGAATGTTTGTCAAATCCATGATGCATGAAACGTGTTCAGAACACGGAATATCACGGTGAGTAAAACTAGGTAAAGTACATATCTTTTGTATATAACACGCTCCAGAGAATTTTTCTGCCAAATCTGCCTCATTTTCCAAACTGGCGTTAAAACTAAACTGTGAAATCTGAGAAACTTCTTCAAAGTGTCAGTAAGCCTTGTATGGTGTATGAAAGTGCTGTAATCCACATGCTAACAACTATGTAGTGAATATTTGTCGAATCCGAGATGCATGGAGCGTGTTCAGAACACGGAATTTCACGGTGAGCGAATCCATGTAAATTACATATCTATAGGTTAGTACCTGCTCCAAGAGGTTTTTGCCGTGAAATCTGCCTCATTTTCAAAACTGGCGTTTGGAAAGATCTGTGAAATCAGAGTAAATGCTTCTAAGTATCAATATGCCTTCTATTGTGATGAAAGTCCTGTCATCCTCATGCAAACAACTCTATAGTTTATTTTTGTCGAAACTTTTCTGCATGTAGTGTGTTCGAAACACGTAATTTCTCAGCGGGGGAATCTATGTAATTTACGTATCTATTGGGTAGAACACGCTCCAACAGTTTTTTCCTTTGAAAACTGCCTGAATTTCGAAACTGCTATTAGGAAAAAGCTGCGAACTCACAGTTAATGTTTCTATGTGTCAATATGCCTTGTATGTTGGATGAAAGTTCTGTAATACACATGTACATAACTCATTAAAAATGTTTCTCAAATCCTTGATGTATGTAGCCTGTTCGGAACACGGTATTTCTCGGTGAGGGAAGCTATGTAAATTACATATCTATTGGTTAGAACCCTCTCCAGGAGAGTTTTACTGAAAAATCTCCCTCAGTTTTGAAACTGGTGTTATGAAAACACTGTGAAATCAGAGTAAATGCTTTAAGGTGACAATATGTCTTCAATGGTTTATTAAAGATTGGTAATTCACATGCTAACAACTCAGCAGTGAATATTTGTTGAATCCTTGGTGCATGAACCGTTTTTTAGGAACACGGAATGTTACGGTGATGGTATCTATGAAAATGAGATGTCTATTGGATGGAACATGCAACAATAGGATTTTTCCTCGTAAACTGCCAGATTTTCGAAACTGACGTTAGGAAAATTCTGCGAAATGTGAGTAAATGTTTCTAGGTGAAAACATGTCTTGTAAGGTGGATCAAAATTTGATAATCCACATGCTCACACTCATTAAAGAATGACTGTCGAATCCTTGATGCATTTAACATGTTCAGAACACGGAAAGTCACGGTGAGTGAACTAGTAAATTACATATCTTTTGGGTAGATCTGGCTCCAAGAACATTTTCTGTGAAATCAGCCTCATTTTCCAAACTGGCGTTAGGAAAAACCTGAGAAATCTGAGAAAATGCTTCTAAGTGTGAATATGCCTTGAATGGGGAATTTAAGTCCGGTAATCCACGTAACCAACTATGAAGGGAATACTTTTCGAACGCGTGACTTATTTAGCGTGTTTGGAACACGGAAATTCACGGCAATGTAACTATGTAAATTAAAATTCTATTGGGTAGAACTAGCTTGAATAGAATTTTTCTGTGCAAAATTCATGATTTTCGAATTTGACGTTTGGATAAAACTGTGAAATGAGAGTAAATACTTGTAGGTGTATATATGCCTTGTATGGTGGATGTAGGATTGGTAATCCAAATGCTAACATCTCTGTAGTTAATATTTGTCGAATCCGAGATACATGATATGTGTTCAGAACACAAAGTATCTGATGAGCACATCTATGTAAATTACATGTCTATTGGGTAGAACTCGCTCCAAGAGCATTTTTCTGCAAAATCTGCCCCTTTTTTAAAATCTGGCGTTAGGAAAAGTCTTCGAAATATGAGAAAATGCTTCTAAGTGTCAATATGACTTGATTGGTGGATGAAAGTCCGGTAATCCACATGTTAACAAGAGTGTAGTAAATATTTTTCAAACCGTGATTCATGTAGCGCGTATGGAAAACAGAATTTCACGGTAATGAAACTATGTAAATTAGAATTCTCTTGGGTAGAACTAGCTAGAATAGTATATTTCTGCGAAAATTGCTTGATTCTCGAATGGGATGTTTGGATAAAGCTGCGAAATGAGAGATAATATTTGTAGGTGTAAAGATGCCTTTATGTTGGAAGAAAGTTCAGTAATCCATATTTTCACAACATATTAAAGAATCTTTTTTTTTTATCCGTGATGCATGTACCATTTTCGGAACGTGGAATTTCACGGTGATTGAAACAATGTAAACTACTTGCCTATTAGGTAGAACAAACTCCAAGAGAATTTTTCTGCGAAAACTGCATCATTTTTGAAACTAGCCCTTGGAAAACGCTGCAAAATCTGAGAAAATACTTCTAAGTATCAATATTCAACGTTTTGTGATGAAAGTTCGGTAATCCACATGCTAACAAATCTGTAGTGAATATTTGTCGAATCCGTTATGCATGTAGCATGTTCGGAACATGGAATTTCACGGCGAGGAAATTTATGTAAATTACATTTCCCTAGGTTAGAAATCTCTCCAAGAGTTTTTTCCTGAGATAACAGCCTGATTTTTGAAACTGGCGTTAGGAATATGCTGCGAACTCAGATTAATCAATTGTAGGTGTAAATATGCCTTGTATGGTGGATGAAAGTTCGGCTATCCACATACTAACAACTCTGTAGAGAATATATGTCGAATCCGAGATACATGAAGAGTGTTCAAAAAATAGAATATCACGGTGAGCGAATCTATGTAAAATAAATGTGTCTTGGGTATAACTGACTCCAAGAGATTTTCTCTGCGAAATCTGCCTCATTTACGAAACTGGCATTTTGAAATTTCTGCAAAATCAGAGAAAATGCTTCAAACTGTCAATATTTCTTGTATTGGGATGGAAGTTCTTAAAGCCACATGCAAACAAACCTGATGTGAATAATTTTAGAAAGCCTATGCATGTAGCGTGATCGTATGACGGAAATTTCCGGAGATGGAATCTATGTAAATTTCATGTCTATTGGGTAGATCTCGCTCCAAAAATTTTTTCCGGAGAACACGGCCTGATTTTCGAAAAACTGGCATTAGGGATAGGCTGCAGATTCAGAGTTAATGTTTCTAGGTTTAAATATTCCTTGTATGGTGGATGAAAGTTCTGTAATACACATGTACATAGCTCATAAAAATGTTTGTCAAATCCGTGAAGTATGTAGCGTGTTCGGAAATTGGAATGTCACTGTGAGGGAAACTATGTAAATTACATTTCTATTGGGAAGTACTTGCTCCACGAGAATTTTTTGCGAATCTGCCTCATTTTCAAAACTGGCATAAGGAAAATCTTTTGAAATATGGGAAAGTGCTTCAAAGTGTCAATATGGCATTTATGGTGGATGAATGTTCCGTAATAGTTATGTTACCAACTCTGTAGTGAATGTTTGTCGAATCCATGATGCATGAAACGTGTTCAGAACACGGAATATCACGGTGAGTAAAACTAGGTAAAGTACATATCTTTTGTGTATAACTCGCTCCAGAGAATTTTTCTGCCAAATCTGCCTCATTTTCCAAACTGGCGTTAAAACTAAACTGTGAAATCTGAGAAACTTCTTCAAAGTGTCAGTAAGCCTTGTATGGTGTATGAAAGTGCTGTAATCCACATGCTAACAACTATGTAGTGAATATTTGTCGAATCCGAGATGCATGGAGCGTGTTCAGAACACGGAATTTCACGGTGAGCGAATCCATGTAAATTACATATCTATAGGTTAGTACCTGCTCCAAGAGGTTTTTGCCGTGAAATCTGCCTCATTTTCAAAACTGGCGTTTGGAAAGATCTGTGAAATCAGAGTAAATGCTTCTAAGTATCAATATGCCTTCTATTGTGATGAAAGTCCTGTCATCCTCATGCAAACAACTCTATAGTTTATTTTTGTCGAAACTTTTCTGCATGTAGTGTGTTCGAAACACGTAATTTCACAGCGGGGGAATCTATGTAATTTACGTATCTATTGGGTAGAACACGCTCCAACAGTTTTTTCCTTTGAAAACTGCCTGAATTTCGAAACTGCTATTAGGAAAAAGCTGCGAACTCACAGTTAATGTTTCTATGTGTCAATATGCCTTGTATGTTGGATGAAAGTTCTGTAATACACATGTACATAACTCATTAAAAATGTTTCTCAAATCCTTGATGTATGTAGCCTGTTCGGAACACGGTATTTCTCGGTGAGGGAAGCTATGTAAATTACATATCTATTGGTTAGAACACTCTCCAGGAGAGTTTTACTGAAAAATCTCCCTCAGTTTTGAAACTGGTGTTATGAAAACACTGTGAAATCAGAGTAAATGCTTTAAGGTGACAATATGTCTTCAATGGTTTATTAAAGATTGGTAATTCACATGCTAACAACTCAGCAGTGAATATTTGTTGAATCCTTGGTGCATGAACCGTTTTTTAGGAACACGGAATGTTACGGTGATGGTATCTATGAAAATGAGATGTCTATTGGATGGAACATGCAACAATAGGATTTTTCCTCGTAAACTGCCAGATTTTCGAAACTGACGTTAGGAAAATTCTGCGAAATGTGAGTAAATGTTTCTAGGTGAAAACATGTCTTGTAAGGTGGATCAAAATTTGATAATCCACATGCTCACACTCATTAAAGAATGACTGTCGAATCCTTGATGCATTTAACATGTTCAGAACACGGAAAGTCACGGTGAGTGAACTAGTAAATTACATATCTTTTGGGTAGATCTGGCTCCAAGAACATTTTCTGTGAAATCAGCCTCATTTTCCAAACTGGCGTTAGGAAAAACCTGAGAAATCTGAGAAAATGCTTCTAAGTGTGAATATGCCTTGAATGGGGAATTTAAGTCCGGTAATCCACGTAACCAACTATGAAGGGAATACTTTTCGAACGCGTGACTTATTTAGCGTGTTTGGAACACGGAAATTCACGGCAATGTAACTATGTAAATTAAAATTCTATTGGGTAGAACTAGCTTGAATAGAATTTTTCTGTGCAAAATTCATGATTTTCGAATTTGACGTTTGGATAAAACTGTGAAATGAGAGTAAATACTTGTAGGTGTATATATGCCTTGTATGGTGGATGTAGGATTGGTAATCCAAATGCTAACATCTCTGTAGTTAATATTTGTCGAATCCGAGATACATGATATGTGTTCAGAACACAAAGTATCTGATGAGCACATCTATGTAAATTACATGTCTATTGGGTAGAACTCGCTCCAAGAGCATTTTTCTGCAAAATCTGCCCCTTTTTTAAAATCTGGCGTTAGGAAAAGTCTTCGAAATATGAGAAAATGCTTCTAAGTGTCAATATGACTTGATTGGTGGATGAAAGTCCGGTAATCCACATGTTAACAAGAGTGTAGTAAATATTTTTCAAACCGTGATTCATGTAGCGCGTATGGAAAACAGAATTTCACGGTAATGAAACTATGTAAATTAGAATTCTCTTGGGTAGAACTAGCTAGAATAGTATATTTCTGCGAAAATTGCTTGATTCTCGAATGGGATGTTTGGATAAAGCTGCGAAATGAGAGATAATATTTGTAGGTGTAAAGATGCCTTTATGTTGGAAGAAAGTTCAGTAATCCATATTTTCACAACATATTAAAGAATCTTTTTTTTTTATCCGTGATGCATGTACCATTTTCGGAACGTGGAATTTCACGGTGATTGAAACAATGTAAACTACTTGCCTATTAGGTAGAACAAACTCCAAGAGAATTTTTCTGCGAAAACTGCATCATTTTTGAAACTAGCCCTTGGAAAACGCTGCAAAATCTGAGAAAATACTTCTAAGTATCAATATTCAACGTTTTGTGATGAAAGTTCGGTAATCCACATGCTAACAAATCTGTAGTGAATATTTGTCGAATCCGTTATGCATCTAGCATGTTCGGAACATGGAATTTCACGGCGAGGAAATTTATGTAAATTACATTTCCCTAGGTTAGAAATCTCTCCAAGAGTTTTTTCCTGAGATAACAGCCTGATTTTTGAAACTGGCGTTAGGAATATGCTGCGAACTCAGATTAATCAATTGTAGGTGTAAATATGCCTTGTATGGTGGATGAAAGTTCGGCTATCCACATACTAACAACTCTGTAGAGAATATATGTCGAATCCGAGATACATGAAGAGTGTTCAAAAAATAGAATATCACGGTGAGCGAATCTATGTAAAATAAATGTGTCTTGGGTATAACTGACTCCAAGAGATTTTCTCTGCGAAATCTGCCTCATTTACGAAACTGGCATTTTGAAATTTCTGCAAAATCAGAGAAAATGCTTCAAACTGTCAATATTTCTTGTATTGGGATGGAAGTTCTTAAAGCCACATGCAAACAAACCTGATGTGAATAATTTTAGAAAGCCTATGCATGTAGCGTGATCGTATGACGGAAATTTCCGGAGATGGAATCTATGTAAATTTCATGTCTATTGGGTAGATCTCGCTCCAAAAATTTTTTCCGGAGAACACGGCCTGATTTTCGAAAAACTGGCATTAGGGATAGGCTGCAGATTCAGAGTTAATGTTTCTAGGTTTAAATATTCCTTGTATGGTGGATGAAAGTTCTGTAATACACATGTACATAGCTCATAAAAATGTTTGTCAAATCCGTGAAGTATGTAGCGTGTTCGGAAATTGGAATGTCACTGTGAGGGAAACTATGTAAATTACATTTCTATTGGGAAGTACTTGCTCCACGAGAATTTTTTGCGAATCTGCCTCATTTTCAAAACTGGCATAAGGAAAATCTTTTGAAATATGGGAAAGTGCTTCAAAGTGTCAATATGGCATTTATGGTGGATGAATGTTCCGTAATCGTTATGTTACCAACTCTGTAGTGAATGTTTGTCGAATCCATGATGCATGAAACGTGTTCAGAACACGGAATATCACGGTGAGTAAAACTAGGTAAAGTACATATCTTTTGTGTATAACTCGCTCCAGAGAATTTTTCTGCCAAATCTGCCTCATTTTCCAAACTGGCGTTAAAACTAAACTGTGAAATCTGAGAAACTTCTTCAAAGTGTCAGTAAGCCTTGTATGGTGTATGAAAGTGCTGTAATACACATGCTAACAACTATGTAGTGAATATTTGTCGAATCCGAGATGCATGTAGCTTGTTCAGAACACGGAATTTCACGGTGAGCGAATCCATGTAAATTACATATCTATAGGTTAGTACCTGCTCCAAGAGGTTTTTGCCGTGAAATCTGCCTCATTTTCAAAACTGGCGTTTGGAAAGCTCTGTGAAATCAGAGTAAATGCTTCTAAGTATCAATATGCCTTCTATTGTGATGAAAGTCCTGTCATCCTCATGCAAACAACTCTATAGTTTATTTTTGTCGAATCTTTTCTGCATGTAGTGTGTTCGAAACACGGAATTTCACAGCGGGGGAATCTATGTAATTTACGTATCTATTGGGTAGAACACGCTCCAACAGTTTTTTCCTTTGAAAACTGCCTGAATTTCGAAACTGCTATTAGGAAAAAGCTGCGAACTCACAGTTAATGTTTCTATGTGTCAATATGCCTTGTATGTTGGATGAAAGTTCTGTAATACACATGTACATAACTCATTAAAAATGTTTCTCAAATCCTTGATGTATGTAGCCTGTTCGGAACACGGTATTTCTCGGTGAGGGAAGCTATGTAAATTACATATCTATTGGTTAGAACCCTCTCCAGGAGAGTTTTACTGAAAAATCTCCCTCAGTTTCGAAACTGGTGTTATGAAAACACTGTGAAATCAGAGTAAATGCTTTAAGGTGACAATATGTCTTCAATGGTTTATTAAAGATTGGTAATTCACATGCTAACAACTCAGCAGTGAATATTTGTTGAATCCTTGGTGCATGAACCGTTTTTTAGGAACACGGAATGTTACGGTGATGGTATCTATGAAAATGAGATGTCTATTGGATGGAACATGCAACAATAGAATTTTTCTGCGAAAACTGCCTGATTTTCGAAACTGACTTTAGGAAATTTCTGCGAAATGTGAGTAAATGTTTCTAGGTGAAAACATGTCTTGTAAGGTGGATCAAAATTTGATAATCCACATGCTCACACTCATTAAAGAATGACTGTCGAATCCTTGATGCATTTAACATGTTCAGAACACGGAAAGTCATGGTGAGTCAACTAGTAAATTACATATCTTTTGGTTAGATCTGGCTCCAAGAACATTTTCTGTGATATCAGCCTCATTTTCCAAACTGGCGTTAGGAAAAACCTGAGAAATCTGAGAAAATGCTTCTAAGTGTGAATATGCCTTGAATGGGGAATTTAAGTCCGGTAATCCACGTAACCAACTATGAAGGGAATACTTTTCGAACCCGTGACTTCTTTAGCGTGTTTGGAACACGGAAATTCACGGCAATGTAACTATGTAAATTAAAATTCTATTGGGTAGAACTAGCTTGAATAGAATTTTTCTGTGCAAAATTCATGATTTTCGAATTTGACGTTTGGATAAAACTGTGAAATGAGAGTAAATACTTGTAGGTGTATATATGCCTTGTATGGTGGATGTAGGATTGGTAATCCAAATGCTAACATCTCTGTAGTTAATATTTGTCGAATCCGAGATACATGAAATGTGTTCAGAACACAAAGTATCATGATGAGCACATCTATGTAAATTACATGTCTATTGGGTAGAACTCGCTCCAAGAGCATTTTTCTGCAAAATCTGCCTCTTTTTCAAATCTGGCGTTAGGAAAAATCTTTGAAATATGAGAAATTGCTTCTAAGTGTCAATATGACTTGATTGGTGGATGAAAGTCCGGTAATCCACATGTTAACAAGAGTGTAGTAAATATTTTTCAAACCGTGATTCATGTAGCACGTACGGAAAACAGAATTTCACGGTAATGAAACTATGTAAATTAGAATTCTATTGGGTAGAACTAGCTAGAATAGAATATTTCTGTGAAAATTGCTTGATTCTCGAATGGGATGTTTGGATAAAGCTGCGAAATGAGAGATAACATTTGTAGGTGTAAAGATGCCTTTATGTTGGAAGAAAGTTCAGTAATCCATATTTTCACAACATATTAAAGAATCTTTTTTTTATCCGTGATGCATGTACCATGTTCGGAACGTGGAATTTCACGGTGATTGAAACAATGTAAACTACTTGCCTATTAGGTAGAACAAACTCCAAGAGAATTTTTCTGCGAAAACTGCATCATTTTTGAAACTAGCCCTTGGAAAACGCTGCAAAATCTGAGAAAATACTTCTAAGTATCAATATTCAATGTTTTGTGATGAAAGTTCGGTAATCCACATGCTAACAAATCTGTAGTGAATATTTGTCGAATCCGTTATGCATGTAGCATGTTCGGAACATGGAATTTCACGGCGAGGAAATTTATGTAAATTACATTTCCCTAGGTTAGAAATCTCTCCAAGAGTTTTTTCCTGAGATAACAGCCTGATTTTTGAAACTGGCATTAGGAATATGCTGCGAACTCAGATTAATCAATTGTAGGTGTAAATATGCCTTGTATGGTGGATGAAAGTTCGGCTATCCCCATACTAATAACTCTGTAGAGAATATATGTCGAATCCGAGATACATGAAGAGTGTTCAGAAAATAGAATATCACGGTGAGCGAATCTATGTAAAATAAATGTGTCTTGGGTATAACTCACTCCAAGAGGTTTTCTCTGCGAAATCTGCCTCATTTACGAAACTGGCATTTGGAAATTTCTGCCAAATCAGAGAAAATGCTTCAAACTGTCAATATGTTTTGTATTGGGATGGAAGTTCTTAAAGCCACATGCAAACAAACCTGATGTGAATAATTGTAGAAAGCCTATGCATGTAGCGTGATCGTATGACGGAAATTTCAGGAGAAGGAATCTATGTAAATTTCATGTCTATTGGGTAGATCTCGCTCCAAAAATTTTTTCCGGAGAACACGGCCTGATTTTCGAAAAACTGGCATTAGGAATAGGCTGCAGATTCAGAGTTAATGTTTCTAGGTTTAAATATTCCTTGTATGGTGGATGAAAGTTCTGTAATACACATGTACATAACTCATAAAAATGTTTGTCAAATCCGTGAAGTATGTAGCGTGTTCGGAAATTGGAATGTCACTGTGAGGGAAACTATGTAAATTACATTTCTATTGGGAAGTACTTGCTCCACGAGAATATTTTGCGAATCTGCCTCATTTTCAAAACTGGCATTAGGAAAATCTTTTGAAATATGGGAAAGTGCTTCAAAGTGTCAATATGGCATTTATGGTGGATGAATGTTCCGTAATCGTTATGTTACCAACTCTGTAGTGAATGTTTGTCAAATCCATGATGCATGAAACGTGTTCAGAACACGGAATATCACGGTGAGTAAAACTAGGTAAAGTACATATCTTTTGTATATAACACGCTCCAGAGAATTTTTCTGCCAAATCTGCCTCATTTTCCAAACTGGCGTTAAAACTAAACTGTGAAATCTGAGAAACTTCTTCAAAGTGTCAGTAAGCCTTGTATGGTGTATGAAAGTGCTGTAATCCACATGCTAACAACTATGTAGTGAATATTTGTCGAATCCGAGATGCATGGAGCGTGTTCAGAACACGGAATTTCACGGTGAGCGAATCCATGTAAATTACATATCTATAGGTTAGTACCTGCTCCAAGAGGTTTTTGCCGTGAAATCTGCCTCATTTTCAAAACTGGCGTTTGGAAAGATCTGTGAAATCAGAGTAAATGCTTCTAAGTATCAATATGCCTTCTATTGTGATGAAAGTCCTGTCATCCTCATGCAAACAACTCTATAGTTTATTTTTGTCGAAACTTTTCTGCATGTAGTGTGTTCGAAACACGTAATTTCACAGCGGGGGAATCTATGTAATTTACGTATCTATTGGGTAGAACACGCTCCAACAGTTTTTTCCTTTGAAAACTGCCTGAATTTCGAAACTGCTATTAGGAAAAAGCTGCGAACTCACAGTTAATGTTTCTATGTGTCAATATGCCTTGTATGTTGGATGAAAGTTCTGTAATACACATATACATAACTCATTAAAAATGTTTCTCAAATCCTTGATGTATGTAGCCTGTTCGGAACATGGTATTTCTCGGTGAGGGAAGCTATGTAAATTACATATCTATTGGTTAGAACCCTCTCCAGGAGAGTTTTAATGAAAAATCTCCCTCAGTTTTGAAACTGGTGTTATGAAAACACTGTGAAATCAGATTAAATGCTTTAAGGTGACAATATGTCTTCAATGGTTTATTAAAGATTGGTAATTCACATGCTAACAACTCAGCAGTGAATATTTGTTGAATCCTTGGTGCATGAACCGTTTTTTAGGAACACGGAATGTTACGGTGATGGTATCTATGAAAATGAGATGTCTATTGGATGGAACATGCAACAATAGGATTTTTCCTCGTAAACTGCCAGATTTTCGAAACTGACGTTAGGAAAATTCTGCGAAATGTGAGTAAATGTTTCTAGGTGAAAACATGTCTTGTAAGGTGGATCAAAATTTGATAATCCACATGCTCACACTCATTAAAGAATGACTGTCGAATCCTTGATGCATTTAACATGTTCAGAACACGGAAAGTCACGGTGAGTGAACTAGTAAATTACATATCTTTTGGGTAGATCTGGCTCCAAGAACATTTTCTGTGAAATCAGCCTCATTTTCCAAACTGGCGTTAGGAAAAACCTGAGAAATCTGAGAAAATGCTTCTAAGTGTGAATATGCCTTGAATGGGGAATTTAAGTCCGGTAATCCACGTAACCAACTATGAAGGGAATACTTTTCGAACGTGTGACTTATTTAGCGTGTTTGGAACACGGAAATTCACGGCAATGTAACTATGTAAATTAAAATTCTATTGGGTAGAACTAGCTTGAATAGAATTTTTCTGTGCAAAATTCATGATTTTCGAATTTGACGTTTGGATAAAACTGTGAAATGAGAGTAAATACTTGTAGGTGTATATATGCCTTGTATGGTGGATGTAGGATTGGTAATCCAAATGCTAACATCTCTGTAGTTAATATTTGTCGAATCCGAGATACATGATATGTGTTCAGAACACAAAGTATCTGATGAGCACATCTATGTAAATTACATGTCTATTGGGTAGAACTCGCTCCAAGAGCATTTTTCTGCAAAATCTGCCCCTTTTTTAAAATCTGGCGTTAGGAAAAGTCTTCGAAATATGAGAAAATGCTTCTAAGTGTCAATATGACTTGATTGGTGGATGAAAGTCCGGTAATCCACATGTTAACAAGAGTGTAGTAAATATTTTTCAAACCGTGATTCATGTAGCGCGTATGGAAAACAGAATTTCACGGTAATGAAACTATGTAAATTAGAATTCTCTTGGGTAGAACTAGCTAGAATAGTATATTTCTGCGAAAATTGCTTGATTCTCGAATGGGATGTTTGGATAAAGCTGCGAAATGAGAGATAATATTTGTAGGTGTAAAGATGCCTTTATGTTGGAAGAAAGTTCAGTAATCCATATTTTCACAACATATTAAAGAATCTTTTTTTTTTATCCGTGATGCATGTACCATTTTCGGAACGTGGAATTTCACGGTGATTGAAACAATGTAAACTACTTGCCTATTAGGTAGAACAAACTCCAAGAGAATTTTTCTGCGAAAACTGCATCATTTTTGAAACTAGCCCTTGGAAAACGCTGCAAAATCTGAGAAAATACTTCTAAGTATCAATATTCAACGTTTTGTGATGAAAGTTCGGTAATCCACATGCTAACAAATCTGTAGTGAATATTTGTCGAATCCGTTATGCATGTAGCATGTTCGGAACATGGAATTTCACGGCGAGGAAATTTATGTAAATTACATTTCCCTAGGTTAGAAATCTCTCCAAGAGTTTTTTCCTGAGATAACAGCCTGATTTTTGAAACTGCCGTTAGGAATATGCTGCAAACTCAGATTAATCAATTGTAGGTGTATATATGCCTTGTATGGTGGATGAAAGTTCGGCTATCCACATACTAATAACTCTGTAGAGAATATATGTCGAATCCGAGATACATGAAGAGTGTTCAAAAAATAGAATATCACGGTGAGCGATTCTATGTAAAATAAATGTGTCTTGGGTATAACTCACTCCAAGAGATTTTCTCTGCGAAATCTGCCTCATTTACGAAACTGGCATTTTGAAATTTCTGCAAAATCAGAGAAAATGCTTCAAACTGTCAATATTTCTTGTATTGGGATGGAAGTTCTTAAAGCCACATGCAAACAAACCTGATGTGAATAATTGTAGAAAGCCTATGCATGTAGCGTGATCGTATGACGGAAATTTCCGGAGATGGAATCTATGTAAATTTCATGTCTATTGGGTAGATCTCGCTCCAAAAATATTTTCCAGAGAAAACGGCCTGATTTTCGAAAAACTGGCATTAGGAATAGGCTGCAGATTCAGAGTTAATGTTTCTAGGTTTAAATATTCCTTGTATGGTGGATGAAAGTTCTGTAATACACATGTACATAGCTCATAAAAATGTTTGTCAAATCCGTGAAGTATGTAGCGTGTTCGGAAATTGGAATGTCACTGTGAGGGAAACTATGTAAATTACATTTCTATTGGGAAGTACTTGCTCCACGAGAATTTTTTACGAATATGCCTCATTTTCAAAACTGGCATTAGGAAAATCTTTTGAAATATGGGAAAGTGCTTCAAAGTGTCAATATGGCATTTATGGTGGATGATAGTTCCGTAATCGTTATGTTACGAACTCTGTAGTGAATGTTTGTCGAATCCATGATGCATGAAACGTGTTCAGAACACGGAATATCACGGTGAGTAAAACAAGGTAAAGTACATATCTTTTGTGTATAACTCGCTACAGAGAATTTTTCTGCCAAATCTGCCTCATTTTCCAATCTGGCGTTAAAACTAAACTGTGAAATATGAGAAACTTCTTCAAAGGGTCAGTAAGCCTTGTATGGTGTATGAAAGTGCTGTAATCCACATGCTAACAACTATGTAGTGAATATTTGTCGAATCCGAGATGCATGGAGCGTGTTCAGAACACGGAATTTCAAGGTGAGCGAATCCATGTAAATTACATATCTATAGGTTAGTACCTGCTCCAAGAGGTTTTTGCCGTGAAATCTGCCTCATTTTCAAAACTGGCGTTTGGAAAGCTCTGTGAAATCAGAGTAAATGCTTCTAAGTATCAATATGCCTTCTATTGTGATGAAAGTCCTGTCATCCTCATGCAAACAACTCTATAGTTTATTTTTGTCGAAACTTTTCTGCATGTAGTGTGTTCGAAACACGTAATTTCACAGCGGGGGAATCTATGTAATTTACGTATCTATTGGGTAGAACACGCTCCAAAAGTTTTTTCCTTTGAAAACTGCCTGAATTTCGAAACTGCTATTAGGAAAAAGCTGCGAACTCACAGTTAATGTTTCTATGTGTCAATATGCCTTGTATGTTGGATGAAAGTTCTGTAATACACATGTACATAACTCATTAAAAATGTTTCTCAAATCTTTGATGTATGTAGCCTGTTCGGAACACGGTATTTCTCGGTGAGGGAAGCTATGTAAATTACATATCTATTGGTTAGAACCCTCTCCAGGAGAGTTTTACTGAAAAATCTCCCTCAGTTTCGAAACTGGTGTTATGAAAACACTGTGAAATCAGAGTAAATGCTTTAAGGTGACAATATGTCTTCAATGGTTTATTAAAGATTGGTAATTCACATGCTAACAACTCAGCAGTGAATATTTGTTGAATCCTTGGTGCAAGAACCGTTTATTAGGAACACGGAATGTTACGGTGATGGTATCTATGAAAATGAGATGTCTATTGGATGGAACATGCAACAATAGGATTTTTCTGCGAAAACTGCCTGATTTTCAAAACTGACATTAGGAAAATTCTGCGAAATGTGAGTAAATGTTTCTAGGTGAAAACATGTCTTGTAAGGTGGATCAAAATTTGATAATCCACATGCTCACACTCATTAAAGAATGACTGTCGAATCCTTGATGCATTTAACATGTTCAGAACACGGAAAGTCACGGTGAGTGAACTAGTAAATTACATATCTTTTGGTTAGATCTGGCTCCAAGAACATTTTCTGTGAAATCAGCCTCATTTCCAAACTGGCGTTAGGAAAAACCTGAGAAATCTGAGAAAATGCTTCTAAGTGAGAATATGCCTTGAATGGGGAATTTAAGTCCGGTAATCCACGTAACCAACTAAGAAGGGAATACTTTTCTTACCCGTGACTTATTTAGCGTGTTTGGAACACGGAAATTCACGGCAATGTAACTATATAAATTAAAATTCTATTGGGTAGAACTAGCTTGAATAGAATTTTTCTGTACAAAATTCATGATTTTCGAATTTGACGTTTGGATAAAACTGTGAAATGAGAGTAAATACTTGTAGGTGTATATATGCCTTGTATGGTGGATGTAGTATTGGTAATCCAAATGCTAACATCTCTGTAGTTAATATTTGTCGAATCCGAGATACATGAAATGTGTTCAGAACACAAAGTATCATGATGAGCACATCTATGTAAATTACATGTCTATTGGGTAGAACTCCCTCCAAGAGCATTTTTCTGCAAAATCTGCCTCTTTTTCAAATCTGGCGTTAGGAAAAATCTTCGAAATATGAGAAAATGCTTCTAAGTGTCAATATGACTTGATTGGTGGATGAAAGTCCGGTAATCCACATGTTAACAAGAGTTTAGTAAATATTTTTCAAACCGTGATTCATTTAGCGCGTACGGAAAACAGAATTTCACGGTAATGAATCTATGTAAATTAGAATTCTATTGGGTAGAACTAGCTAGAATAGTATATTTCTGCGAAAATTGCTTCAATCTCGAATGGGATGTTTGGATAAAGCTGCGAAATGAGAGATAATATTTGTAGGTGTAAAGATGCCTTTATGTTGGAAGAAAGTTCAGTAATCCATATTTTCACAACATATTAAAGAATCTTTTTTTTATCCGTGATGCATGTACCATGTTCGGAACGTGGAATTTCACGGTGATTGAAACAATGTAAACTACTTGCCTATTAGGTAGAACAAACTCCAAGAGAATTTTTCTGCGAAAACTGCATCATTTTTGAAACTAGCCCTTGGAAAATGCTGCAAAATCTGAGAAAATACTTCTAAGTATCAATATTCAATGTTTTGTGATGAAAGTTCGGTAATCCACATGCTAACAAATCTGTAGTGAATATTTGTCGAATCCGTTATGCATGTAGCATGTTCGGAACATGGAATTTCACGGCGAGGAAATTTATGTAAATTACATTTCCCTAGGTTAGAAATCTCTCCAAGAGTTTTTTCCTGAGATAACAGCCTGATTTTTGAAACTGGCGTTAGGAATATGCTGCGAACTCAGATTAATCAATTGTAGGTGTAAATATGCCTTGTATGGTGGATGAAAGTTCGGCTATCCCCATACTAATAACTCTGTAGAGAATATATGTCGAATCCGAGATACATGAAGAGTGTTCAGAAAATAGAATATCACGGTGAGCGAATCTATGTAAAATAAATGTGTCTTGGGTATAACTGACTCCAAGAGATTTTCTCTGCGAAATCTGCCTCATTTACGATACTGGCATTTGGAAATTTCTGCCAAATCAGAGAAAATGCTTCAAACTGTCAATATGTCTTGTATTGGGATGGAAGTTCTTAAAGCCACATGCAAACAAACCTGATGTGAATAATTGTAGAAAGCCTATGCATGTAGCGTGATCGTATGACGGAAATTTCCGGAGATGGAATCTATGTAAATTTCATGTCTATTGGGTAGATCTCGCTCCAAAAATATTTTCCGGAGAACACGGCCTGATTTTCGAAAAACTGGCATTAGGAATAGGCTGCAAATTCAGAGTTAATGTTTCTAGGTTTAAATATTCCTTGTATGGTGGATGAAAGTTCTGTAATACACATGTACATAGCTCATAAAAATGTTTGTCAAATCCGTGAAGTATGTAGCGTGTTCGGAAATTGGAATGTCACTGTGAGGGAAACTATGTAAATTACATTTCTATTGGGAAGTACTTGCTCCACGAGAATTTTTTGCGAATCTGCCTCATTTTCAAAACTGGCATTAGGAAAATCTTTTGAAATATGGGAAAGTGCTTCAAAGTGTCAATATGGCATTTATGGTGGATGAATGTTCCGTAATCGTTATGTTACCAACTCTGTAGTGAATGTTGGTCGAATCCATGATGCATGAAACGTGTTCAGAACACGGAATATCACGGTGAGTAAAACTATGTAAAGTACATATCTTTTGTGTATAACTCGCTCCAGAGAATTTTTCTGCCAAATCTGCCTCATTTTCCAAACTGGCGTTAAAACTAAACTGTGAAATCTGAGAAACTTCTTCAAAGTGTCAGTAAGCCTTGTATGGTGTATGAAAGTGCTGTAATCCACATGCTAACAACTATGTAGTGAATATTTGTCGAATCCGAGATGCATGTAGCGTGTTCAGAACACGGAATTTCACGGTGAGCGAATCCATGTAAATTACATATCTATAGGTTAGTACCTGCTCCAAGAGGTTTTTGCCGTGAAATCTGCCTCATTTTCAAAACTGGCGTTTGGAAAGCTCTGTGAAATCAGAGTAAATGCTTCTAAGTATCAATATGCCTTCTATTGTGATGAAAGTCCTGTCATCCTCATGCAAACAACTCTATAGTTTATTTTTGTCAAAACTTTTCTGCATGTAGTGTGTTCGAAACACGGAATTTCACAGCGGGGGAATCTATGTAATTTACGTATCTATTGGGTAGAACACGCTCCAACAGTTTTTTCCTTTGAAAACTGCCTGAATTTCGAAACTGCTATTAGGAAAAAGCTGCGAACTCACAGTTAATGTTTCTATGTGTCAATATGCCTTGTATGTTGGATGAAAGTTCTGTAATACACATGTACATAACTCATTAAAAATGTTTCTCAAATCCTTGATGTATGTAGCCTGTTCGGAACACGGTATTTCTCGGTGAGGGAAGCTATGTAAATTACATATCTATTGGTTAGAACCCTCTCCAGGAGAGTTTTACTGAAAAATCTCCCTCAGTTTCGAAACTGGTGTTATGAAAACACTGTGAAATCAGAGTAAATGCTTTAAGGTGACAATATGTCTTCAATGGTATATTAAAGATTGGTAATTCACATGCTAACAACTCAGCAGTGGATATTTGTTGAATCCTTGTTTCATGAACCGTTTTTTAGGAACACGGAATGTTACGGTGATGGTATCTATGAAAATGAGATGTCTATTGGATGGAACCTGCAACAATAGGATTTTTCTGTGAAAACTGCCTGATTTTCAAAACTGACGTTAGGAAAATTCTGCGAAATGTGAGTAAATGTTTCTAGGTGAAAACATGTCTTGTAAGGTGGATCAAAATTTGATAATCCACATGCTCACACTCATTAAAGAATGACTGTCGAATCCTTGATGCATTTAACATGTTCAGAACACGGAATGTCACGGTGAGTGAACTAGTATATTACATATCTTTTGGTTAGATCTGGCTCCAAGAACATTTTCTGTGAAATCAGCCTCATTTTCCAAACTGGCGTTAGGAAAAATCTGAGAAATCTGAGAAAATGCTTCTAAGTGTGAATATGCCTTGAATGGGGAATTTAAGTCCGGTAATCCACGTAACCAACTATGAAGGGAATACTTTTCGAACCCGTGACTTATTTAGCGTGTTTGGAACACGGAAATTCACGGCAATGTAACTATATTAATTAAAATTCTATTGGGTAGAACTAGCTTGAATAGAATTTTTCTGTGCAAAATTCATGATTTTCGAATTTGACGTTTGGATAAAACTGTGAAATGAGAGTAAATACTTGTAGGTGTATATATGCCTTGTATGGTGGATGTAGGATTGGTAATACAAATGCTAACATCTCTGTAGTTAATATTTGTCGAATCCGAGATACATGAAATGTGTTCAGAACATAAAGTATCATGATGAGCACATCTATGTAAATTACATGTCTATTGGGTAGAACTCGCTCCAAGAGCATTTTTCTGCAAAATCTGCCCCTTTTTCAAATCTGGCGTTAGGAAAAATCTTCGAAATATGAGAAAATGCTTCTAAGTGTCAATATGAGTTTATTGGTGGATGAAAGTCCGGTAATCCACATGTTAACAAGAGTGTAGTAAATATTTTTCAAACCGTGATTCATGTAGCGCGTACAGAAAACAAAATTTCACGGTAATGAAACTATGTAAATTAGAATTCTATTGGGTAGAACTAGCTAGAATAGAATATTTCTGCGAAAATTGCTTGATTCTCGAATGGGATGTTTGGATAAAGCTGCGAAATGAGAGATAATATTTGTAGGTGTAAAGATGTCTTTATGTTGGAAGAAAGTTCAGTAATCCATATTTTCACAACATATTAAAGAATCTTTATTTTTATCCGTGATGCATATAACATGTTCGGAACGTGGAATTTCACGGTGATTGAAACAATGTAAACTACTTGCCTATTAGGTAGAACAAACTCCAAGAGAATTTTTCTGCGAAAACTGCATCATTTTTGAGACTAGCCCTTGGAAAACGCTGCAAAATCTGAGAAAATACTTCTAAGTATCAATATTCAATGTTTTGTGATGAAAGTTCGGTAATCCACATGCTAACAAATCTGTAGTGAATATTTGTCGAATCCGTTATGCATGTAGCATGTCCGGAACATGGAATTTCACGGCGAGGAAATTTATGTAAGTTACATTTCCCTAGGTTAGAAATCTCTCCAAGAGATTTTTCCTGAGATAACAGCCTGATTTTTGAAACTGGCGTTAGGAATATGCTGCAAACTCAGATTAATCAATTGTAGGTGTAAATATGCCTTGTATGGTGGGTGAAAGTTCGGGTATCCCCATACTAACAACTCTGTAGAGAATATATGTCGAATCCGAGATACATGAAGAGTGTTCAGAAAATAGAATATCACGGTGAGCGAATCTATGTAAAATAAATCTGTCTTGGGTATAACTCACTCCAAGAGGTTTTCTCTGCGAAATCTGCCTCATTTACGAAACTGGCATTTGGAAATTTCTGCCAAATCAGAGAAAATGCTTCAAACTGTCAATATGTCTTGTATTGGGATGGAAGTTCTTAAAGCCACATGCAAACAAACCTGATGTGAATAATTGTAGAAAGCCTATGCATGTAGCGTGATCGTATGACGGAAATTTCCGGAGATGGAATCTATGTAAATTTCATGTCTATTGGGTAGATCTCGCTCCAAAAATTTTTTCCGGAGAACACGGCCTGATTTTCGAAAAACTGGCATTAGGAATAGGCTGCAGATTCAGAGTTAATGTTTCTAGGTTTAAATATTCCTTGTATGGTGGATGAAAGTTCTGTAATACACATGTACATAGCTCATAAAAATGTTTGTCAAATCCGTGAAGTATGTAGCGTGTTCGGAAATTGGAATGTCACTGTGAGGGAAACTATGTAAATTACATTTCTATTGGGAAGTACTTGCTCCACGAGAATTTTTTGCGAATCTGCCTCATTTTCAAAACTGGCATTAGGAAAATCTTTTGAAATATGGGAAAGTGCTTCAAAGTGTCAATATGGCATTTATGGTGGATGAATGTTCCGTAATCGTTATGTTACCAACTCTGTAGTGAATGTTGGTCGAATCCATGATGCATGAAACGTGTTCAGAACACGGAATATCACGGTGAGTAAAACTAGGTAAAGTACATATCTTTTGTGTATAACTCGCTCCAGAGAATTTTTCTGCCAAATCTGCCTCATTTTCCAAACTGGCGTTAAAACTAAACTGTGAAATCGGAGAAACTTCTTCAAAGTGTCAGTAAGCCTTGTATGGTGTATGAAAGTGCTGTAATCCACATGCTAACAACTATGTAGTGAATATTTGTCGAATCCGAGATGCATGTAGCGTGTTCAGAACACGGAATTTCACGGTGAGCGAATCCATGTAAATTACATATCTATAGGTTAGTACCTGCTCCAAGAGGTTTTTGCCGTGAAATCTGCCTCATTTTCAAAACTGGCGTTTGGAAAGCTCTGTGAAATCAGAGTAAATGCTTCTAAGTATCAATATACCTTCTATTTTGATGAAAGTCCTGTCATCCTCATGCAAACAACTCTATAGTTTATTTTTGTCAAAACTTTTCTGCATGTAGTGTGTTCGAAACACGGAATTTCACAGCGGGGGAATCTATGTAATTTACGTATCTATTGGGTAGAACACGCTCCAACAGTTTTTTCCTTTGAAAACTGCCTGAATTTCGAAACTGCTATTAGGAAAAAGCTGCGAACTCACAGTTAATGTTTCTATGTGTCAATATGCCTTGTATGTTGGATGAAAGTTCTGTAATACACATGTACATAACTCATTAAAAATGTTTCTCAAATCCTTGATGAATGTAGCCTGTTCGGAACACGGTATTTCTCGGTGAGGGAAGCTATGTAAATTACATATCTATTGGTTAGAACCCTCTCCAGGAGAGTTTTACTGAAAAATCACCCTCAGTTTCGAAACTGGTGTTATGAAAACACTGTGAAATCAGAGTAAATGTTTTAAGGTGACAATATGTCTTCAATGGTATATTAAAGATTGGTAATTCACATGCTAACAACTCAGCAGTGAATATTTGTTGAATCCTTGGTGCATGAACCGTTTTTTAGGAACACGGAATGTTACGGTGATGGTATCTATGAAAATGAGATGTCTATTGGATGGAACCTTCAACAATAGGATTTTTCTGCGAAAACTGCCTGATTTTCAAAACTGACATTAGGAAAATTCTGCGAAATGTGAGTAAATGTTTCTAGGTGAAAACATGTCTTGTAAGGTGGATCAAAATTTGATAATCCACATGCTCACACTCATTAAAGAATGACTGTCGAATCCTTGATGCATTTAACATGTTCAGAACACGGAATGTCACGGTGAGTGAACTAGTAAATTACATATCTTTTGGTTAGATCTGGCTCCAAGAACATTTTCTGTGAAATCAGCCTCATTTTCCAAACTGGCGTTAGGAAAAACCTGAGAAATCTGAGAAAATGCTTCTAAGTGTGAATATGCCTTGAATGGGGAATTTAAGTCCGGTAATCCACGTAACCAACTATGAAGGGAATACTTTTCGAACCCGTGACTTATTTAGCGTGTTTGGAACACGAAAATTCACGGCAATATATCTATGTAAATTAAAATTCTATTGGGTAGAACTAGCTTGAATAGAATTTTTCTGTGCAAAATCCATGATTTTCGAATTTGACGTTTGGATAAAACTGTGAAATGAGAGTAAATACTTGTAGGTGTATATATGCCTTGTATGGTGGATGTAGGATTGGTAATCCAAATGCTAACATCTCTGTAGTTAATATTTGTCGAATCCGAGATACATGAAATGTGTTCAGAACACAAAGTATCATGATGAGCACATCTATGTAAATTACATGTCTATTGGGTAGAACTCGCTCCAAGAGCATTTTTCTGCAAAATCTGCCCCTTTTTCAAATCTGGCGTTAGGAAAAATCTTCGAAATATGAGAAAATGCTTCTAAGTGTCAATATGAGTTTATTGGTGGATGAAAGTCCGGTAATCCACATGTTAACAAGAGTGTAGTAAATATTTTTCAAACCGTGATTCATGTAGCGCGTACAGAAAACAAAATTTCACGGTAATGAAACTATGTAAATTAGAATTCTATTGGGTAGAACTAGCTAGAATAGAATATTTCTGCGAAAATTGCTTGATTCTCGAATGGGATGTTTGGATAAAGCTGCGAAATGAGAGATAATATTTGTAGGTGTAAAGATGTCTTTATGTTGGAAGAAAGTTCAGTAATCCATATTTTCACAACATATTAAAGAATCTTTATTTTTATCCATGATGCATATAACATGTTCGGAACGTGGAATTTCACGGTGATTGAAACAATGTAAACTACTTGCCTATTAGGTAGAACAAACTCCAAGAGAATTTTTCTGCGAAAACTGCATCATTTTTGAGACTAGCCCTTGGAAAACGCTGCAAAATCTGAGAAAATACTTCTAAGTATCAATATTCAATGTTTTGTGATGAAAGTTCGGTAATCCACATGCTAACAAATCTGTAGTGAATATTTGTCGAATCCGTTATGCATGTAGCATGTTCGGAACATGGAATTTCAAGGCGAGGAAATTTATGTAAATTACATTTCCCTAGGTTAGAAATCTCTCCAAGAGTTTTTTCCTGAGATAACAGCCTGATTTTTGAAACTGCCGTTAGGAATATGCTGCAAACTCAGATTAATCAATTGTAGGAGTAAATATGCCTTGTATGGTGGATGAAAGTTTGGCTATAACCATACTAACAACTCTGTAGAGAATATATGTCGAATCCGAGATACGTGAAGAGTGTTCAGAAAATAGAATATCACGGTGAGCGAATCTATGTAAAATAAATGTGTCTTGGGTATAACTCACTCCAAGAGGTTTTCTCTGCGAAATCTGCCTCATTTACGAAACTGGCATTTGGAAATTTCTGCCAAATCAGAGAAAATGCTTCAAACTGTCAATATGTCTTGTATTGGGATGGAAGTTCTTAAAGCCACATGCAAACAAACCTGATGTGAATAATTGTAGAAAGCCTATGCATGTAGCGTGATCGTATGACGGAAATTTCCGGAGATGGAATCTATGTAAATTTCATATCTATTTGGTAGATCTCGCTCAAAAATTTTTCTGGAGAAAACGGCCTGATTTTCGAAAAACTGGCATTAGGAATAGGCTGCAAATTCAGAGTTAATGTTTCTAGGTTTAAATATTCCTTGTATGGTGGATGAAAGTTCTGTAATACACATGTACATAGCTCATAAAAATGTTTGTCAAATCCGTGAAGTATGTAGCGTGTTCGGAAATTGGAATGTCACTGTGAGGGAAACTATGTAAATTACATTTCTATTGGGAAGTACTTGCTCCACGAGAATTTTTTGCGAATCTGCCTCATTTTCAAAACTGGCATTAGGAAAATCTTTTGAAATATGGGAAAGTGCTTCAAAGTGTCAATATGGCATTTATGGTGGATGAATGTTCCGTAATCGTTATGTTACCAACTCTGTAGTGAATGTTGGTCGAATCTATGATGCATGAAACGTGTTCAGAACACGGAATATCACGGTGAGTAAAACTAGGTAAAGTATATATCTTTTGTGTATAACTCGCTCCAGAGAATTTTTCTGCCAAATCTGCCTCATTTTCCAAACTGGCGTTAAAACTAAACTGTGAAATCTGAGAAACTTCTTCAAAGTGTCAGTAAGCCTTGTATGGTGTATGAAAGTGCTGTAATCCACATGCTAACAACTATGTAGTGAATATTTGTCGAATCCGAGATGCATGTAGCGTGTTCAGAACACGGAATTTCACGGTGAGCGAATCCATGTAAATTACATATCTATAGGTTAGTACCTGCTCCAAGAGGTTTTTGCCGTGAAATCTGCCTCATTTTCAAAACTGGCGTTTGGAAAGCTCTGTGAAATCAGAGTAAATGCTTCTAAGTATCAATATGCCTTCTATTGTGATGAAAGTCCTGTCATCCTCATGCAAACAACTCTATAGTTTATTTTTGTCAAAACTTTTCTGCATGTAGTGTGTTCGAAACACGGAATTTCACAGCGGGGGAATCTATGTAATTTACGTATCTATTGGGTAGAACACGCTCCAACAGTTTTTTCCTTTGAAAACTGCCTGAATTTCGAAACTGCTATTAGGAAAAAGCTGCGAACTCACAGTTAATGTTTCTATGTGTCAATATGCCTTGTATGTTGGATGAAAGTTCTGTAATACACATGTACATAACTCATTAAAAATGTTTCTCAAATCCTTGATGTATGTAGCCTGTTCGGAACACGGTATTTCTCGGTGAGGGAAGCTATGTAAATTACATATCTATTGGTTAGAACCCTCTCCAGGAGAGTTTTACTGAAAAATCTCCCTCAGTTTCGAAACTGGTGTTATGAAAACACTGTGAAATCAGAGTAAATGCTTTAAGGTGACAATATGTCTTCAATGGTATATTAAAGATTGGTAATTCACATGCTAACAACTCAGCAGTGGATATTTGTTGAATCCTTGGTGCATGAACCGTTTTTTAGGAACACGGAATGTTACGGTGATGGTATCTATGAAAATGAGATGTCTATTGGATGGAACCTGCAACAATAGGATTTTTCTGCGAAAACTGCCTGATTTTCAAAACTGACGTTAAGAAAATTCTGCGAAATGTGAGTAAATGTTTCTAGGTGAAAACATGTCTTGTAAGGTGGATCAAAATTTGATAATCCACATGCTCACACTCATTAAAGAATGACTGTCGAATCCTTGATGCATTTAACATGTTCAGAACACGGAAAGTCACGGTGAGTGAACTAGTATATTACATATCTTTTGGTTAGATCTGGCTCCAAGAACATTTTCTGTGAAATCAGCCTCATTTTCCAAACTGGCGTTAGGAAAAACCTGAGAAATCTGAGAAAATGCTTCTAAGTGTGAATATGCCTTGAATGGGGAATTTAAGTCCGGTAATCCACGTAACCAACTATGAAGGGAATACTTTTCGAACGCGTGACTTATTTAGCGTGTTTGGAACACGGAAATTCACGGCAATGTAACTATGTAAATTAAAATTCTATTGGGTAGAACTAGCTTGAATAGAATTTTTCTGTGCAAAATTCATGATTTTCGAATTTGACGTTTGGATAAAACTGTGAAATGAGAGTAAATACTTGTAGGTGTATATATGCCTTGTATGGTGGATGTAGGATTGGTAATCCAAATGCTAACATCTCTGTAGTTAATATTTGTCGAATCCGAGATACATGAAATGTGTTCAGAACACAAATTATCATGATGAGCACATCTATGTAAATTACATGTCTATTGGGTAGAACTCGCTCCAAGAGCATTTTTCTGCAAAATCTGCCCCTTTTTCAAATCTGGCGTTAGGAAAAATCTTCGAAATATGAGAAAATGCTTCTAAGTGTCAATATGAGTTTATTGGTGGATGAAAGTCCGGTAATCCACATGTTAACAAGAGTGTAGTAAATATTTTTCAAACCGTGATTCATGTTGCGCGTACAGAAAACAAAATTTCACGGTAATGAAACTATGTAAATTAGAGTTCTATTGGGTAGAACTAGCTAGAATAGAATATTTCTGCGAAAATTGCTTGATTCTCGAATGGGATGTTTGGATAAAGCTGCGAAATGAGAGATAATATTTGTAGGTGTAAAGATGTCTTTATGTTGGAAGAAAGTTCAGTAATCCATATTTTCACAACATATTAAAGAATCTTTATTTTTATCCGTGATGCATATAACATGTTCGGAACGTGGAATTTCACGGTGATTGAAACAATGTAAACTACTTGCCTATTAGGTAGAACAAACTCCAAGAGAATTTTTCTGCGAAAACTGCATCATTTTTGAGACTAGCCCTTGGAAAACGCTGCAAAATCTGAGAAAATACTTCTAAGTATCAATATTCAATGTTTTGTGATGAAAGTTCGGTAATCCACATGCTAACAAATCTGTAGTGAATATTTGTCGAATCCGTTATGCATGTAGCATGTTCGGAACATGGAATTTCACGGCGAGGAAATTTATGTAAATTACATTTCCCTAGGTTAGAAATCTCTCCAAGAGTTTTTTCCTGAGATAACAGCCTGATTTTTGAAACTGGCGTTAGGAATATGCTGCAAACTCAGATGAATCAATTGTAGGTGTAAATATGCCTTGTATGGTGGATGAAAGTTCGGCTATCCCCATACTAACAACTCTGTAGAGAATATATGTCGAATCCGAGATACATGAAGAGTGTTCAGAAAATAGAATATCACGGTGAGCGAATCTATGTAAAATAAATGTGTCTTGGGTATAACTCACTCCAAGAGGTTTTCTCTGCGAAATCTGCCTCATTTACGAAACTGGCATTTGGAAATTTCTGCCAAATCAGAGAAAATGCTTCAAACTGTCAATATGTCTTGTATTGGGATGGAAGTTCTTAAAGCCACATGCAAACAAACCTGATGTGAATAATTGTAGAAAGCCTATGCATGTAGCGTGATCGTATGACGGAAATTTCCGGAGATGGAATCTATGTAAATTTCATGTCTATTGGGTAGATCTCGCTCCAAAAATTTTTTCCGGAGAACACGGCCTGATTTTCGAAAAACTGGCATTAGGAATAGGCTGCAAATTCAGAGTTAATGTTTCTAGGTTTAAATATTCCTTGTATGGTGGATGAAAGTTCTGTAATACACATGTACATAGCTCATAAAAATGTTTGTCAAATCCGTGAAGTATGTAGCGTGTTCGGAAATTGGAATGTCACTGTGAGGGAAACTATGTAAATTACATTTCCATTGGGAAGTACTTGCTCCACGAGAATTTTTTGCGAATCTGCCTCATTTTCAAAACTGGCATTAGGAAAATCTTTTGAAATATGGGAAAGTGCTTCAAAGTGTCAATATGGCATTTATGGTGGATGAATGTTCCGTAATCGTTATGTTACCAACTCTGTAGTGAATGTTGGTCGAATCCATGATGCATGAAACGTGTTCAGAACACGGAATATCACGGTGAGTTAAACTAGGTAAAGTACATATCTTTTGTGTATAACTCGCTCCAGAGAATTTTTCTGCCAAATCTGCCTCATTTTCCAAACTGGCGTTAAAACTAAACTGTGAAATCTGAGAAACTTCTTCAAAGTGTCAGTAAGCCTTGTATGGTGTATGAAAGTGCTGTAATCCACATGCTAACAACTATGTAGTGAATATTTGTCGAATCCGAGATGCATGGAGCGTGTTCAGAACACGGAATTTCACGGTGAGCGAATCCATGTAAATTACATATCTATAGGTTAGTACCTGCTCCAAGAGGTTTTTGCCGTGAAATCTGCCTCATTTTCAAAACTGGCGTTTGGAAAGCTCTGTGAAATCAGAGTAAATGCTTCTAAGTATCAATATACCTTCTATTTTGATGAAAGTCCTGTCATCCTCATGCAAACAACTCTATAGTTTATTTTTGTCAAAACTTTTCTGCATGTAGTGTGTTCGAAACACGGAATTTCACAGCGGGGGAATCTATGTAATTTACGTATCTATTGGGTAGAACACGCTCCAACAGTTTTTTCCTTTGAAAACTGCCTGAATTTCGAAACTGCTATTAGGAAAAAGCTGCGAACTCACAGTTAATGTTTCTATGTGTCAATATGCCTTGTATGTTGGATGAAAGTTCTGTAATACACATGTACATAACTCATTAAAAATGTTTCTCAAATCCTTGATGAATGTAGCCTGTTCGGAACACGGTATTTCTCGGTGAGGGAAGCTATGTAAATTACATATCTATTGGTTAGAACCCTCTCCAGGAGAGTTTTACTGAAAAATCACCCTCAGTTTCGAAACTGGTGTTATGAAAACACTGTGAAATCAGAGTAAATGTTTTAAGGTGACAATATGTCTTCAATGGTATATTAAAGATTGGTAATTCACATGCTAACAACTCAGCAGTGAATATTTGTTGAATCCTTGGTGCATGAACCGTTTTTTAGGAACACGGAATGTTACGGTGATGGTATCTATGAAAATGAGATGTCTATTGGATGGAACCTTCAACAATAGGATTTTTCTGCGAAAACTGCCTGATTTTCAAAACTGACATTAGGAAAATTCTGCGAAATGTGAGTAAATGTTTCTAGGTGAAAACATGTCTTGTAAGGTGGATCAAAATTTGATAATCCACATGCTCACACTCATTAAAGAATGACTGTCGAATCCTTGATGCATTTAACATGTTCAGAACACGGAATGTCACGGTGAGTGAACTAGTAAATTACATATCTTTTGGTTAGATCTGGCTCCAAGAACATTTTCTGTGAAATCAGCCTCATTTTCCAAACTGGCGTTAGGAAAAACCTGAGAAATCTGAGAAAATGCTTCTAAGTGTGAATATGCCTTGAATGGGGAATTTAAGTCCGGTAATCCACGTAACCAACTATGAAGGGAATACTTTTCGAACCCGTGACTTATTTAGCGTGTTTGGAACACGAAAATTCACGGCAATATATCTATGTAAATTAAAATTCTATTGGGTAGAACTAGCTTGAATAGAATTTTTCTGTGCAAAATCCATGATTTTCGAATTTGACGTTTGGATAAAACTGTGAAATGAGAGTAAATACTTGTAGGTGTATATATGCCTTGTATGGTGGATGTAGGATTGGTAATCCAAATGCTAACATCTCTGTAGTTAATATTTGTCGAATCCGAGATACATGAAATGTGTTCAGAACACAAAGTATCATGATGAGCACATCTATGTAAATTACATGTCTATTGGGTAGAACTCGCTCCAAGAGCATTTTTCTGCAAAATCTGCCCCTTTTTCAAATCTGGCGTTAGGAAAAATCTTCGAAATATGAGAAAATGCTTCTAAGTGTCAATATGAGTTTATTGGTGGATGAAAGTCCGGTAATCCACATGTTAACAAGAGTGTAGTAAATATTTTTCAAACCGTGATTCATGTAGCGCGTACAGAAAACAAAATTTCACGGTAATGAAACTATGTAAATTAGAATTCTATTGGGTAGAACTAGCTAGAATAGAATATTTCTGCGAAAATTGCTTGATTCTCGAATGGGATGTTTGGATAAAGCTGCGAAATGAGAGATAATATTTGTAGGTGTAAAGATGTCTTTATGTTGGAAGAAAGTTCAGTAATCCATATTTTCACAACATATTAAAGAATCTTTATTTTTATCCATGATGCATATAACATGTTCGGAACGTGGAATTTCACGGTGATTGAAACAATGTAAACTACTTGCCTATTAGGTAGAACAAACTCCAAGAGAATTTTTCTGCGAAAACTGCATCATTTTTGAGACTAGCCCTTGGAAAACGCTGCAAAATCTGAGAAAATACTTCTAAGTATCAATATTCAATGTTTTGTGATGAAAGTTCGGTAATCCACATGCTAACAAATCTGTAGTGAATATTTGTCGAATCCGTTATGCATGTAGCATGTTCGGAACATGGAATTTCAAGGCGAGGAAATTTATGTAAATTACATTTCCCTAGGTTAGAAATCTCTCCAAGAGTTTTTTCCTGAGATAACAGCCTGATTTTTGAAACTGCCGTTAGGAATATGCTGCAAACTCAGATTAATCAATTGTAGGAGTAAATATGCCTTGTATGGTGGATGAAAGTTTGGCTATAACCATACTAACAACTCTGTAGAGAATATATGTCGAATCCGAGATACGTGAAGAGTGTTCAGAAAATAGAATATCACGGTGAGCGAATCTATGTAAAATAAATGTGTCTTGGGTATAACTCACTCCAAGAGGTTTTCTCTGCGAAATCTGCCTCATTTACGAAACTGGCATTTGGAAATTTCTGCCAAATCAGAGAAAATGCTTCAAACTGTCAATATGTCTTGTATTGGGATGGAAGTTCTTAAAGCCACATGCAAACAAACCTGATGTGAATAATTGTAGAAAGCCTATGCATGTAGCGTGATCGTATGACGGAAATTTCCGGAGATGGAATCTATGTAAATTTCATATCTATTGGGTAGATCTCGCTCAAAAATTTTTCTGGAGAAAACGGCCTGATTTTCGAAAAACTGGCATTAGGAATAGGCTGCAAATTCAGAGTTAATGTTTCTAGGTTTAAATATTCCTTGTATGGTGGATGAAAGTTCTGTAATACACATGTACATAGCTCATAAAAATGTTTGTCAAATCCGTGAAGTATGTAGCGTGTTCGGAAATTGGAATGTCACTGTGAGGGAAACTATGTAAATTACATTTCTATTGGGAAGTACTTGCTCCACGAGAATTTTTTGCGAATCTGCCTCATTTTCAAAACTGGCATTAGGAAAATCTTTTGAAATATGGGAAAGTGCTTCAAAGTGTCAATATGGCATTTATGGTGGATGAATGTTCCGTAATCGTTATGTTACCAACTCTGTAGTGAATGTTGGTCGAATCTATGATGCATGAAACGTGTTCAGAACACGGAATATCACGGTGAGTAAAACTAGGTAAAGTATATATCTTTTGTGTATAACTCGCTCCAGAGAATTTTTCTGCCAAATCTGCCTCATTTTCCAAACTGGCGTTAAAACTAAACTGTGAAATCTGAGAAACTTCTTCAAAGTGTCAGTAAGCCTTGTATGGTGTATGAAAGTGCTGTAATCCACATGCTAACAACTATGTAGTGAATATTTGTCGAATCCGAGATGCATGTAGCGTGTTCAGAACACGGAATTTCACGGTGAGCGAATCCATGTAAATTACATATCTATAGGTTAGTACCTGCTCCAAGAGGTTTTTGCCGTGAAATCTGCCTCATTTTCAAAACTGGCGTTTGGAAAGCTCTGTGAAATCAGAGTAAATGCTTCTAAGTATCAATATGCCTTCTATTGTGATGAAAGTCCTGTCATCCTCATGCAAACAACTCTATAGTTTATTTTTGTCAAAACTTTTCTGCATGTAGTGTGTTCGAAACACGGAATTTCACAGCGGGGGAATCTATGTAATTTACGTATCTATTGGGTAGAACACGCTCCAACAGTTTTTTCCTTTGAAAACTGCCTGAATTTCGAAACTGCTATTAGGAAAAAGCTGCGAACTCACAGTTAATGTTTCTATGTGTCAATATGCCTTGTATGTTGGATGAAAGTTCTGTAATACACATGTACATAACTCATTAAAAATGTTTCTCAAATCCTTGATGTATGTAGCCTGTTCGGAACACGGTATTTCTCGGTGAGGGAAGCTATGTAAATTACATATCTATTGGTTAGAACCCTCTCCAGGAGAGTTTTACTGAAAAATCTCCCTCAGTTTCGAAACTGGTGTTATGAAAACACTGTGAAATCAGAGTAAATGCTTTAAGGTGACAATATGTCTTCAATGGTATATTAAAGATTGGTAATTCACATGCTAACAACTCAGCAGTTGATATTTGTTGAATCCTTGGTGCATGAACCGTTTTTTAGGAACACGGAATGTTACGGTGATGGTATCTATGAAAATGAGATGTCTATTGGATGGAACCTGCAACAATAGGATTTTTCTGCGAAAACTGCCTGATTTTCAAAACTGACGTTAAGAAAATTCTGCGAAATGTGAGTAAATGTTTCTAGGTGAAAACATGTCTTGTAAGGTGGATCAAAATTTGATAATCCACATGCTCACACTCATTAAAGAATGACTGTCGAATCCTTGATGCATTTAACATGTTCAGAACACGGAAAGTCACGGTGAGTGAACTAGTATATTACATATCTTTTGGTTAGATCTGGCTCCAAGAACATTTTCTGTGAAATCAGCCTCATTTTCCAAACTGGCGTTAGGAAAAACCTGAGAAATCTGAGAAAATGCTTCTAAGTGTGAATATGCCTTGAATGGGGAATTTAAGTCCGGTAATCCACGTAACCAACTATGAAGGGAATACTTTTCGAACGCGTGACTTATTTAGCGTGTTTGGAACACGGAAATTCACGGCAATGTAACTATGTAAATTAAAATTCTATTGGGTAGAACTAGCTTGAATAGAATTTTTCTGTGCAAAATTCATGATTTTCGAATTTGACGTTTGGATAAAACTGTGAAATGAGAGTAAATACTTGTAGGTGTATATATGCCTTGTATGGTGGATGTAGGATTGGTAATCCAAATGCTAACATCTCTGTAGTTAATATTTGTCGAATCCGAGATACATGAAATGTGTTCAGAACACAAATTATCATGATGAGCACATCTATGTAAATTACATGTCTATTGGGTAGAACTCGCTCCAAGAGCATTTTTCTGCAAAATCTGCCCCTTTTTCAAATCTGGCGTTAGGAAAAATCTTCGAAATATGAGAAAATGCTTCTAAGTGTCAATATGAGTTTATTGGTGGATGAAAGTCCGGTAATCCACATGTTAACAAGAGTGTAGTAAATATTTTTCAAACCGTGATTCATGTTGCGCGTACAGAAAACAAAATTTCACGGTAATGAAACTATGTAAATTAGAGTTCTATTGGGTAGAACTAGCTAGAATAGAATATTTCTGCGAAAATTGCTTGATTCTCGAATGGGATGTTTGGATAAAGCTGCGAAATGAGAGATAATATTTGTAGGTGTAAAGATGTCTTTATGTTGGAAGAAAGTTCAGTAATCCATATTTTCACAACATATTAAAGAATCTTTATTTTTATCCGTGATGCATATAACATGTTCGGAACGTGGAATTTCACGGTGATTGAAACAATGTAAACTACTTGCCTATTAGGTAGAACAAACTCCAAGAGAATTTTTCTGCGAAAACTGCATCATTTTTGAGACTAGCCCTTGGAAAACGCTGCAAAATCTGAGAAAATAATTCTAAGTATCAATATTCAATGTTTTGTGATGAAAGTTCGGTAATCCACATGCTAACAAATCTGTAGTGAATATTTGTCGAATCCGTTATGCATGTAGCATGTTCGGAACATGGAATTTCACGGCGAGGAAATTTATGTAAATTACATTTCCCTAGGTTAGAAATCTCTCCAAGAGTTTTTTCCTGAGATAACAGCCTGATTTTTGAAACTGGCGTTAGGAATATGCTGCAAACTCAGATGAATCAATTGTAGGTGTAAATATGCCTTGTATGGTGGATGAAAGTTCGGCTATCCCCATACTAACAACTCTGTAGAGAATATATGTCGAATCCGAGATACATGAAGAGTGTTCAGAAAATAGAATATCACGGTGAGCGAATCTATGTAAAATAAATGTGTCTTGGGTATAACTCACTCCAAGAGGTTTTCTCTGCGAAATCTGCCTCATTTACGAAACTGGCATTTGGAAATTTCTGCCAAATCAGAGAAAATGCTTCAAACTGTCAATATGTCTTGTATTGGGATGGAAGTTCTTAAAGCCACATGCAAACAAACCTGATGTGAATAATTGTAGAAAGCCTATGCATGTAGCGTGATCGTATGACGGAAATTTCCGGAGATGGAATCTATGTAAATTTCATGTCTATTGGGTAGATCTCGCTCCAAAAATTTTTTCCGGAGAACACGGCCTGATTTTCGAAAAACTGGCATTAGGAATAGGCTGCAAATTCAGAGTTAATGTTTCTAGGTTTAAATATTCCTTGTATGGTGGATGAAAGTTCTGTAATACACATGTACATAGCTCATAAAAATGTTTGTCAAATCCGTGAAGTATGTAGCGTGTTCGGAAATTGGAATGTCACTGTGAGGGAAACTATGTAAATTACATTTCCATTGGGAAGTACTTGCTCCACGAGAATTTTTTGCGAATCTGCCTCATTTTCAAAACTGGCATTAGGAAAATCTTTTGAAATATGGGAAAGTGCTTCAAAGTGTTAATATGGCATTTATGGTGGATGAATGTTCCGTAATCGTTATGTTACCAACTCTGTAGTGAATGTTGGTCGAATCCATGATGCATGAAACGTGTTCAGAACACGGAATATCACGGTGAGTAAAACTAGGTAAAGTACATATCTTTTGTGTATAACTCGCTCCAGAGAATTTTTCTGCCAAATCTGCCTCATTTTCCAAACTGGCGTTAAAACTAAACTGTGAAATCTGAGAAACTTCTTCAAAGTGTCAGTAAGCCTTGTATGGTGTATGAAAGTGCTGTAATCCACATGCTAACAACTATGTAGTGAATATTTGTCGAATCCGAGATGCATGTAGCGTGTTCAGAACATGGAATTTCACGGTGAGCGAATCCATGTAAATTACATATCTATAGGTTAGTACCTGCTCCAAGAGGTTTTTGCCGTGAAATCTGCCTCATTTTCAAAACTGGCGTTTGGAAAGCTCTGTGAAATCAGAGTAAATGCTTCTAAGTATCAATATGCCTTCTATTGTGATGAAAGTCCTGTCATCCTCATGCAAACAACTCTATAGTTTATTTTTGTCAAAACTTTTCTGCATGTAGTGTGTTCGAAACACGTAATTTCACAGCGGGGGAATCTATGTAATTTACGTATCTATTGGGTAGAACACGCTCCAACAGTTTTTTCCTTTGAAAACTGCCTGAATTTCGAAACTGCTATTAGGAAAAAGCTGCGAACTCACAGTTAATGTTTCTATGTGTCAATATGCCTTGTATGTTGGATGAAAGTTCTGTAATACACATGTACATAACTCATTAAAAATGTTTCTCAAATCCTTGATGTATGTAGCCTGTTCGGAACACGGTATTTCTCGGTGAGGGAAGCTATGTAAATTACATATCTATTGGTTAGAACCCTCTCCAGGAGAGTTTTACTGAAAAATCTGCCTCAGTTTCGAAACTGGTGGTATGAAAACACTGTGAAATCAGAGTAAATGCTTTAAGGTGACAATATGTCTTCAATGGTTTATTAAAGATTGGTAATTCAAATGCTAACAACTCAGCAGTGGATATTTGTTGAATCCTTGGTGCATGAACCGTTTTTTAGGAACACGGAATGTTACGGTGATGGTATCTATGAAAATGAGATGTCTATTGGATGGAACCTGCAACAATAGTATTTTTCTGCGAAAAATGCCTGATTTTCAAAACTGACGTTAGGAAAATTTTGCAAAATGTGAGTAAATGTTTCTAGGTGAAAACATGTCTTGTAAGGTGGATCAAAATTTGATAATCCACATGCTCACACTCATTAAAGAATGACTGTCGAATCCTTGATGCATTTAACATGTTCAGAACACGGAAAGTCACGGTGAGTGAACTAGTAAATTACATATCTTTTGGTTAGATCTGGCTCCAAGAACATTTTCTGTGAAATCAGCCTCATTTTCCAAACTGGCGTTAGGAAAAACCTGAGAAATCTGAGAAAATGCTTCTAAGTGTGAATATGCCTTGAATGGGGAATTTAAGTCCGGTAATCCACGTAACCAACTATGAAGGGAATACTTTTCAAACCCGTGACTTATTTAGCGTGTTTGGAACACGGAAATTCACGGCAATGTAACTATGTAAATTAAAATTCTATTGGGTAGAACTAGCTTGAATAGAATTTTTCTGTGCAAAATTCATGATTTTCGAATTTGACGTTTGGATAAAACTGTGAAATGAGAGTAAATACTTGTAGGTGTATATATGCCTTGTATGGTGGATGTAGGATTGGTAATACAAATGCTAACATCTCTGTAGTTAATATTTGTCGAATCCGAGATACATGAAATGTGTTCAGAACACAAAGTATCATGATGAGCACATCTATGTAAATTACATGTCTATTGGGTAGAACTCGCTCCAAGAGCATTTTTCTGCAAAATCTGCCTCTTTTTCAAATCTGGCGTTAGGAAAAATCTTCGAAATATGAGAAAATGCTTCTAAGTGTCAATATGAGTTTATTGGTGGATGAAAGTCCGGTAATCCACATGTTAACAAGAGTGTAGTAAATATTTTTCAAACCGTGATTCATGTTGCGCGTACAGAAAACAAAATTTCACGGTAATGAAACTATGTAAATTAGAGTTCTATTGGGTAGAACTAGCTAGAATAGAATATTTCTGCGAAAATTGCTTGATTCTCGAATGGGATGTTTGGATAAAGCTGCGAAATGAGAGATAATATTTGTAGGTGTAAAGATGTCTTTATGTTGGAAGAAAGTTCAGTAATCCATATTTTCACAACATATTAAAGAATCTTTATTTTTATCCGTGATGCATATAACATGTTCGGAACGTGGAATTTCACGGTGATTGAAACAATGTAAACTACTTGCCTATTAGGTAGAACAAACTCCAAGAGAATTTTTCTGCGAAAACTGCATCATTTTTGAGACTAGCCCTTGGAAAACGCTGCAAAATCTGAGAAAATACTTCTAAGTATCAATATTCAATGTTTTGTGATGAAAGTTCGGTAATCCACATGCTAACAAATCTGTAGTGAATATTTGTCGAATCCGTTATGCATGTAGCATGTTCGGAACATGGAATTTCACGGCGAGGAAATTTATGTAAATTACATTTCCCTAGGTTAGAAATCTCTCCAAGAGTTTTTTCCTGAGATAACAGCCTGATTTTTGAAACTGCCGTTAGGAATATGCTGCAAACTCAGATTAATCAATTGTAGGTGTAAATATGCCTTGTATGGTGGATGAAAGTTCGGCTATCCCCATACTAACAACTCTGTAGAGAATATATGTCGAATCCGAGATACATGAAGAGTGTTCAGAAAATAGAATATCACGGTGAGCGAATCTATGTAAAATAAATGTGTCTTGGGTATAACTCACTCCAAGAGGTTTTCTCTGCGAAATCTGCCTCATTTACGAAACTGGCATTTGGAAATTTCTGCCAAATCAGAGAAAATGCTTCAAACTGTCAATATGTCTTGTATTGGGATGGAAGTTCTTAAAGCCACATGCAAACAAACCTGATGTGAATAATTGTAGAAAGCCTATGCATGTAGCGTGATCGTATGACGGAAATTTCCGGAGATGGAATCTATGTAAATTTCATGTCTATTGGGTAGATCTCGCTCCAAAAATTTTTTCCGGAGAACACGGCCTGATTTTCGAAAAACTGGCATTAGGAATAGGCTGCAAATTCAGAGTTAATGTTTCTAGGTTTAAATATTCCTTGTATGGTGGATGAAAGTTCTGTAATACACATGTACATAGCTCATAAAAATGTTTGTCAAATCCGTGAAGTATGTAGCGTGTTCGGAAATTGGAATGTCACTGTGAGGGAAACTATGTAAATTACATTTCTATTGGGAAGTACTTGCTCCACGAGAATTTTTTGCGAATCTGCCTCATTTTCAAAACTGGCATTAGGAAAATCTTTTGAAATATGGGAAAGTGCTTCAAAGTGTCAATATGGCATTTATGGTGGATGAATGTTCCGTAATCGTTATGTTACCAACTCTGTAGTGAATGTTGGTCGAATCCATGATGCATGAAACGTGTTCAGAACACGGAATATCACGGTGAGTAAAACTAGGTAAAGTACATATCTTTTGTGTATAACTCGCTCCAGAGAATTTTTCTGCCAAATCTGCCTCATTTTCCAAACTGGCGTTAAAACTAAACTGTGAAATCTGAGAAACTTCTTCAAAGTGTCAGTAAGCCTTGTATGGTGTATGAAAGTGCTGTAATCCACATGCTAACAACTATGTAGTGAATATTTGTCGAATCCGAGATGCATGTAGCGTGTTCAGAACACGGAATTTCACGGTGAGCGAATCCATGTAAATTACATATCTATAGGTTAGTACCTGCTCCAAGAGGTTTTTGCCGTGAAATCTGCCTCATTTTCAAAACTGGCATTTGGAAAGCTCTGTGAAATCAGAGTAAATGCTTCTAAGTATCAATATGCCTTCCATTGTGATGAAAGTCCTGTCATCCTCATGCAAACAACTCTATAGTTTATTTTTGTCAAAACTTTTCTGCATGTAGTGTGTTCGAAACACGGAATTTCACAGCGGGGGAATCTATGTAATTTTCGTATCTATTGGGTAGAACACGCTCCAACAGTTTTTTCCTTTGAAAACTGCCTGAATTTCGAAACTGCTATTAGGAAAAAGCTGCGAACTCACAGTTAATGTTTCTATGTGTCAATATGCCTTGTATGTTGGATGAAAGTTCTGTAATACACATGTACATAACTCATTAAAAATGTTTCTCAAATCCTTGATGTATGTAGCCTGTTCGGAACACGGTATTTCTCGGTGAGGGAAGCTATGTAAATTACATATCTATTGGTTAGAACCCTCTCCAGGAGAGTTTTACTGAAAAATCACCCTCAGTTTCGAAACTGGTGTTATGAAAACACTGTGAAATCAGAGTAAATGTTTTAAGGTGACAATATGTCTTCAATGGTATATTAAAGATTGGTAATTCACATGCTAACAACTCAGCAGTGAATATTTGTTGAATCCTTGGTGCATGAACCGTTTTTTAGGAACACGGAATGTTACGGTGATGGTATCTATGAAAATGAGATGTCTATTGGATGGAACCTGCAACAATAGGATTTTTCTGCGAAAACTGCCTGATTTTCAAAACTGACGTTAGGAAAATTCTGCGAAATGTGAGTAAATGTTTCTAGGTGAAAACATGTCTTGTAAGGTGGATCAAAATTTGATAATCCACATGCTCACACTCATTAAAGTATGACTGTTGAATCCTTGATGCATTTAACATGTTCAGTACACGGAAAGTCACGGTGAGTGAACTAGTAAATTACATATCTTTTGGGGAGATCTGGCTCCAAGAACATTTTCTGTGAAATCAGCCTCATTTTCCAAACTGGCGTTAGGAAAAACCTGAGAAATCTGAGAAAATGCTTCTAAGTGTGAATATGCCTTGAATGGGGAATTTAAGTCCGGTAATCCACGTAACCAACTATGAAGGGAATACTTTTCGAACCCGTGACTTATTTAGCGTGTTTGGAACACGGAAATTCACGGCAATGTAACTATGTAAATTAAAATTCTATTGGGTAGAACTAGCTTGAATAGAATTTTTCTGTGCAAAATTCATGATTTTCGAATTTGACGTTTGGATAAAACTGTGAAATGAGAGTAAATACTTGTAGGTGTATATATGCCTTGTATGGTGGATGTAGGATTGGTAATACAAATGCTAACATCTCTGTAGTTAATATTTGTCGAATCCGAGATACATGAAATGTGTTCAGAACACAAAGTATCATGATGAGCACATCTATGTAAATTACATGTCTATTGGGTAGAACTCGCTCCAAGAGCATTTTTCTGCAAAATCTGCCTCTTTTTCAAATCTGGCGTTAGGAAAAATCTTCGAAATATGAGAAAATGCTTCTAAGTGTCAATATGAGTTTATTGGTGGATGAAAGTCCGGTAATCCACATGTTAACAAGAGTGTAGTAAATATTTTTCAAACCGTGATTCATGTAGCGCGTACAGAAAACAAAATTTCACGGTAATGAAACTATGTAAATTAGAGTTCTATTGGGTAGAACTAGCTAGAATAGAATATTTCTGCGAAAATTGCTTGATTCTCGAATGGGATGTTTGGATAAAGCTGCGAAATGAGAGATAATATTTGTAGGTGTAAAGATGTCTTTATGTTGGAAGAAAGTTCAGTAATCCATATTTTCACAACATATTAAAGAATCTTTTTTTATCCGTGATGCATGTACCATGTTCGGAACGTGGAATTTCACGGTGATTGAAACAATGTAAACTACTTGCCTATTAGGTAGAACAAACTCCAAGAGAATTTTTCTGCGAAAACTGCATCATTTTTGAAACTAGCCCTTGGAAAACGCTGCAAAATCTGAGAAAATACTTCTAAGTATCAATATTCAATGTTTTGTGATGAAAGTTCGTTAATCCACATGCTAACAAATCTGTAGTGAATATTTGTCGAATCCGTTATGCATGTAGCATGTTCGGAACATGGAATTTCACGGCGAGGAAATTTATGTAAATTACATTTCCCTAGGTTAGAAATCTCTCCAAGAGTTTTTTCCTGAGATAACAGCCTGATTTTTGAAACTGCCGTTAGGAATATGCTGCAAACTCAGATTAATCAATTGTAGGTGTAAATATGCCTTGTATGGTGGATGAAAGTTCGGCTATCCCCATACTAATAACTCTGTAGAGAATATATGTCGAATCCGAGATACATGAAGAGTGTTCAGAAAATAGAATATCACGGTGAGCGAATCTATGTAAAATAAATGTGTCTTGGGTATAACTCACTCCAAGAGGTTTTCTCTGCGAAATCTGCCTCATTTACGAAACTGGCATTTGGAAATTTCTGCCAAATCAGAGAAAATGCTTCAAACTGTCAATATGTCTTGTATTGGGATGGAAGTTCTTAAAGCCACATGCAAACAAACCTGATGTGAATAATTGTAGAAAGCCTATGCATGTAGCGTGATCGTATGACGGAAAATTCCGGAGATGGAATCTATGTAAATTTCATGTCTATTGGGTAGATCTCGCTCCAAAAATTTTTTCCGGAGAACACGGCCTGATTTTCAAAAAACTGGCATTAGGAATAGGCTGCAGATTCAGAGTTAATGTTTCTAGGTTTAAATATTCCTTGTATGGTGGATGAAAGTTCTGTAATACACATGTACATAACTCATAAAATTGTTTGTCAAATCCGTGAAGTATGTAGCGTTTTCGGAAATTGGAATGTCACTGTGAGGGAAACTATGTAAATTACATTTCTATTGGGAAGTACTTGCTCCATGAGAATTTTTTGCGAATCTGCCTCATTTTCAAAACTGGCATTAGGAAAATCTTTTGAAATATGGGAAAGTGCTTCAAAGTGTCAATATGGCATTTATGGTGGATGAATGTTCCGTAATCGTTATGTTACCAACTCTGTAGTGAATGTTTGTCGAATCCATGATGCATGAAACGTGTTCAGAACACGGAATATCACGGTGAGTAAAACTAGGTAAAGTACATATCTTTTGTGTATAACTCGCTCCAGAGAATTTTTCTGCCAAATCTGCCTCATTTTCCAAACTGGCGTTAAAACTAAACTGTGAAATCTGAGAAACTTCTTCAAAGTGTCAGTAAGCCTTGTATGGTGTATGAAAGTGCTGTAATCCACATGCTAACAACTATGTAGTGAATATTTGTCGAATCCGAGATGCATGTAGCGTGTTCAGAACACGGAATTTCACGGTGAGCGAATCCATGTAAATTACATATCTATAGGTTAGTACCTGCTCCAAGAGGTTTTTGCCGTGAAATCTGCCTCATTTCTAAAACTGGCGTTTGGAAAGCTCTGTGAAATCAGAGTAAATGCTTCTAAGTATCAATATGCCTTCTATTGTGATGAAAGTCCTGTCATCCTCATGCAAACAACTCTATAGTTTATTTTTGTCAAAACTTTTGTGCATGTATTGTGTTCGAAACACGTAATTTCACAGTGGGGGAATCTATTTAATTTACCTATCTATTGGGTAGAACACGCTCCAACAGTTTTTTCCTTTGAAAACTGCCTGAATTTCGAAACTGCTATTAGGAAAAAGCTGCGAACTCACAGTTAATGTTTCTATGTGTCAATATGCCTTGTATGTTGGATGAAAGTTCTGTAATACACATGTACATAACTCATTAAAAATGTTTCTCAAATCCTTGATGTATGTAGCCTGTTCGGAACACGGTATTTCTCGGTGAGGGAAGCTATGTAAATTACATATCTATTGGTTAGAACCCTCTCCAGGAGAGTTTTACTGAAAAATCTGCCTCAGTTTCGAAACTGGTGGTATGAAAACACTGTGAAATCAGAGTAAATGCTTTAAGGTGACAATATGTCTTCAATGGTTTATTAAAGATTGGTAATTCACATGCTAACAACTCAGCAGTGAATATTTGTTGAATCCTTGGTGCATGAACCGTTTTTTAGGAACACGGAATGTTACGGTGATGGTATCTATGAAAATGAGATGTCTATTGGATGGAACCTGCAACAATAGGATTTTTCTGCGAAAACTGCCTGATTTTCGAAACTGACGTTAGGAAAATTCTGCGAAATGTGAGTAAATGTTTCTAGGTGAAAACATGTCTTGTAAGGTGGATCAAAATTTGATAATCCACATGCTCACACTCATTAAAGTATGACTGTCGAATCCTTGATGCATTTAACATGTTCAGAACACGGAAAGTCACAGTGAGTGACCTAGTAAATTACATATCTTTTGGTTAGATCTGGCTCCAAGAACATTTTCTGTGAAATCAGCCTCATTTTCCAAACTGGCGTTAGGAAAAACCTGAGAAATCTGAGAAAATGCTTCTAAGTGTGAATATGCCTTGAATGGGGAATTTAAGTCCGGTAATCCACGTAACCAACTATGAAGGGAATACTTTTCGAACCCGTGACTTATTTAGCGTGTTTGGAACACGGAAATTCACGGCAATTTAACTATGTAAATTAAAATTCTATTGGGTAGAACTAGCTTGAATAGAATTTTTCTGTGCAAAATTCATGATTTTCGAATTTGACGTTTGGATAAAACTGTGAAATGAGAGTAAATACTTGTAGGTGTATATATGCCTTGTATGGTGGATGTAGGATTGGTAATCCAAATGCTAACATCTCTGTAGTTAATATTTGTCGAATCCGAGATACATGAAATGTGTTCAGAACACAAAGTATCATGATGAGCACATCTATGTAAATTACATGTCTATTGGGTAGAACTCGCTCCAAGAGCATTTTTCTGCAAAATCTGCCTCTTTTTCAAATCTGGCGTTAGGAAAAATCTTCGAAATATGAGAAAATGCTTCTAAGTGTCAATATGACTTGATTGGTGGATGAAAGTCCGGTAATCCACATGTTAACAAGAGTGTAGTAAATATTTTTCAAACCGTGATTCATGTAGCGCGTACGGAAAACAGAATTTCACGGTAATGAAACTATGTAAATTAGAATTCTATTGGGTAGAACTAGCTAGAATAGTATATTTCTGCGAAAATTGCTTGATCCTCGAATGGGATGTTTGGAGAAAGCTGCGAAATGAGAGATAACATTTGTAGGTGTAAAGATGCCTTTATGTTGGAAGAAAGTTCAGTAATCCATATTTTCACAACATATTAAAGAATCTTTTTTTTATCCGTGATGCATGTACCATGTTCGGAACGTGGAATTTCACGGTGATTGAAACAATGTAAACTACTTGCCTATTAGGTAGAACAAACTCCAAGAGAATTTTTCTGCGAAAACTGCATCATTTTTGAAACTAGCCCTTGGAAAACGCTGCAAAATCTGAGAAAATACTTCTAAGTATCAATATTCAATGTTTTGTGATGAAAGTTCGGTAATCCACATGCTAACAAATCTGTAGTGAATATTTGTCGAATCCGTTATGCATGTAGCATGTTCGGAACATGGAATTTCACGGCGAGGAAATTTATGTAAATTACATTTCCCTAGGTTAGAAATCTCTCCAAGAGTTTTTTCCTGAGATAACAGCCTGATTTTTGAAACTGCCGTTAGGAATATGCTGCAAACTCAGATTAATCAATTGTAGGTGTAAATATGCCTTGTATGGTGGATGAAAGTTCGGCTATCCCCATACTAACAACTCTGTAGAGAATATATGTCGAATCCGAGATACATGAAGAGTGTTCAGAAAATAGAATATCACGGTGAGCGAATCTATGTAAAATAAATGTGTCTTGGGTATAACTCACTCCAAGAGGTTTTCTCTGCGAAATCTGCCTCATTTACGAAACTGGCATTTGGAAATTTCTGCCAATTAAGGGAAAATGCTTCAAACTGTCAATATGTCTTGTATTGGGATGGAAGTTCTTAAAGCCACATGCAAACAAACCTGATGTGAATAATTGTAGAAAGCCTATGCATGTAGCGTGATCGTATGACGGAAAATTCCGGAGATGGAATCTATGTAAATTTCATGTCTATTGGGTAGATCTCGCTCCAAAAATTTTTTCCGGAGAACACGGCCTGATTTTCGAAAAACTGGCATTAGGAATAGGCTGCAGATTCAGAGTTAATGTTTCTAGGTTTAAATATTCCTTGTATGGTGGATGAAAGTTCTGTAATACACATGTACATAACTCATAAAAATGTTTGTCAAATCCGTGAAGTATGTAGCGTTTTCGGAAATTGGAATGTCACTGTGAGGGAAACTATGTAAATTACATTTCTATTGGGAAGTACTTGCTCCATGAGAATTTTTTGCGAATCTGCCTCATTTTCAAAACTGGCATTAGGAAAATTTTTGAAATATGGGAAAGTGCTTCAAAGTGTCAATATGGCATTTATGGTGGATGAATGTTCCGTAATCGTTATGTTACCAACTCTGTAGTGAATGTTGGTCGAATCCATGATGCATGAAACGTGTTCAGAACACGGAATATCACGGTGAGTAAAACTAGGTAAAGTACATATCTTTTGTGTATAACTCGCTCCAGAGAATTTTTCTGCCAAATCTGCCTCATTTTCCAAACTGGCGTTAAAACTAAACTGTGAAATCTGAGAAACTTCTTCAAAGTGTCAGTAAGCCTTGTATGGTGTATGAAAGTGCTGTAATCCACATGCTAACAACTATGTAGTGAATATTTGTCGAATCCGAGATGCATGTAGCGTGTTCAGAACACGGAATTTCACGGTGAGCGAATCCATGTAAATTACATATCTATAGGTTAGTACCTGCTCCAAGAGGTTTTTGCCGTGAAATCTGCCTCATTTTCAAAACTGGCGTTTGGAAAGCTCTGTGAAATCAGAGTAAATGCTTCTAAGTATCAATATGCCTTCTATTGTGATGAAAGTCCTGTCATCCTCATGCAAACAACTCTATAGTTTATTTTTGTCAAAACTTTTCTGCATGTAGTGTGTTCGAAACACGTAATTTCACAGCGGGGGAATCTATGTAATTTACGTATCTATTGGGTGGAACACGCTCCAACAGTTTTTTCCTTTGAAAACTGCCTGAATTTCGAAACTGCTATTAGGAAAAAGCTGCGAACTCACAGTTAATGTTTCTATGTGTCAATATGCCTTGTATGTTGGATGAAAGTTCTGTAATACACATGTACATAACTCATTAAAAATGTTTCTCAAATCTTTGATGTATGTAGCCTGTTCGGAACACGGTATTTCTCGGTGAGGGAAGCTATGTAAATTACATATCTATTGGTTAGAACCCTCTCCAGGAGAGTTTTACTGAAAAATCTCCCTCAGTTTCGAAACTGGTGTTATGAAAACACTGTGAAATCAGAGTAAATGCTTTAAGGTGACAATATGTCTTCAATGGTTTATTAAAGATTGGTAATTCACATGCTAACAACTCAGCAGTGGATATTTGTTGAATCCTTGGTGCATGAACCGTTTTTTAGGAACACGGAATGTTACGGTGATGGTATCTATGAAAATGAGATATCTATTGGATAGAACCTGCAACAATAGTATTTTTCTGCGAAAAATGCCTGATTTTCAAAACTGACGTTAGGAAAATTCTGCGAAATGTGAGTAAATGTTTCTAGGTGAAAACATGTCTTGTAAGGTGGATCAAAATTTGATAATCCACATGCTCACACTCATTAAAGAATGACTGTCGAATCCTTGATGCATTTAACATGTTCAGAACACGGAAAGTCACGGTGAGTGAACTAGTAAATTACATATCTTTTGTTTAGATCTGGCTCCAAGAACATTTTCTGTGAAATCAGCCTCATTTTCCAAACTGGCGTTAGGAAAAACCTGAGAAATCTGAGAAAATGCTTCTAAGTGTGAATATGCCTTGAATGGGGAATTTAAGTCCGGTAATCCACGTAACCAACTATGAAGGGAATACTTTTCGAAACCGTGACTTATTTAGCGTGTTTGGAACACGGAAATTCACGGCAATGTAACTATGTAAATTAAAATTCTATTGGGTAGAACTAGCTTGAATAGAATTTTTCTGTGCAAAATTCATGATTTTCGAATTTGACGTTTGGATAAAACTGTGAAATGAGAGTAAATACTTGTAGGTGTATATATGCCTTGTATGGTGGATGTAGGATTGGTAATCCAAATGCTAACATCTCTGTAGTTAATATTTGTCGAATCCGAGATACATGAAATGTGTTCAGAACACAAAGTATCATGATGAGCACATCTATGTAAATTACATGTCTATTGGGTAGAACTCGCTCCAAGAGCATTTTTCTGCAAAATCTGCCCCTTTTTCAAATCTGGCGTTAGGAAAAATCTTCAAAATATGAGAAAATGCTTCTAAGTGTCAATATGACTTGATTGGTGAATGAAAGTCCGGTAATCCACATGTTAACAAGAGTGTAGTAAATATTTTTCAAACCGTGATTCATGTAGCGCGTACGGAAAACAGAATTTCACGGTAATGAAACTATGTAAATTAGAATTCTATTGGGTAGAACTAGCTAGAATAGTATATTTCTGCGAAAATTGCTTGATCCTCGAATGGGATGTTTGGATAAAGCTGCGAAATGAGAGATAATATTTGTAGGTGTAAAGATGCCTTTATGTTGGAAGAAAGTTCAGTAATCCATATTTTCACAACATATTAAAGAATCTTTTTTTTATCCGTGATGCATGTACCATGTTCGGAACGTGGAATTTCACGGTGATTGAAACAATGTAAACTACTTGCCTATTAGGTAGAACAAACTCCAAGAGAATTTTTCTGCGAAAACTGCATCATTTTTGAAACTAGCCCTTGGAAAACGCTGCAAAATCTGAGAAAATACTTCTAAGTATCAATATTCAATGTTTTGTGATGAAAGTTCGGTAATCCACATGCTAACAAATCTGTAGTGAATATTTGTCGAATCCGTTATGCATGTAGCATGTTCGGAACATGGAATTTCACGGCGAGGAAATTTATGTAAATTACATTTCCCTAGGTTAGAAATCTCTCCAAGAGTTTTTTCCTGAGATAACAGCCTGATTTTTGAAACTGCCGTTAGGAATATGCTGCAAACTCAGATTAATCAATTGTAGGTGTAAATATGCCTTGTATGGTGGATGAAAGTTCGGCTATCCCCATACTAATAACTCTGTAGAGAATATATGTCGAATCCGAGATACATGAAGAGATTTCAGAAAATAGAATATCACGGTGAGCGAATCTATGTAAAATAAATGTGTCTTGGGTATAACTCACTCCAAGAGGTTTTCTCTGCGAAATCTGCCTCATTTATGAAACTGGCATTTGGAAATTTCTGCCAAATCAGAGAAAATGCTTCAAACTGTCAATATGTCTTGTAATGGGATGGAAGTTCTTAAAGCCACATGCAAACAAACCTGATGTGAATAATTGTAGAAAGCCTATGCATGTAGCGTGATCGTATGACGGAAAATTCCGGAGATGGAATCTATGTAAATTTCATGTCTATTGGGTAGATCTCGCTCCAAAAATTTTTTCCGGAGAACACGGCCTGATTTTCAAAAAACTGGCATTAGGAATAGGCTGCAGATTCAGAGTTAATGTTTCTAGGTTTAAATATTCCTTGTATGGTGGATGAAAGTTCTGTAATACACATGTACATAACTCATAAAAATGTTTGTCAAATCCGTGAAGTATGTAGCGTTTTCGGAAATTGGAATGTCACTGTGAGGGAAACTATGTAAATTACATTTCTATTGGGAAGTACTTGCTCCATGAGAATTTTTTGCGAATCTGCCTCATTTTCAAAACTGGCATTAGGAAAATCTTTTGAAATATGGGAAAGTGCTTCAAAGTGTCAATATGGCATTTATGGTGGATGAATGTTCCGTAATCGTTATGTTACCAACTCTGTAGTGAATGTTTGTCGAATCCATGATGCATGAAACGTGTTCAGAACACGGAATATCACGGTGAGTAAAACTAGGTAAAGTACATATCTTTTGTGTATAACTCGCTCCAGAGAATTTTTCTGCCAAATCTGCCTCATTTTCCAAACTGGCGTTAAAACTAAACTGTGAAATCTGAGAAACTTCTTCAAAGTGTCAGTAAGCCTTGTATGGTGTATGAAAGTGCTGTAATCCACATGCTAACAACTATGTAGTGAATATTTGTCGAATCCGAGATGCATGTAGCGTGTTCAGAACACGGAATTTCACGGTGAGCGAATCCATGTAAATTACATATCTATAGGTTAGTACCTGCTCCAAGAGGTTTTTGCCATGAAATCTGCCTCATTTCTAAAACTGGCGTTTGGAAAGCTCTGTGAAATCAGAGTAAATGCTTCTAAGTATCAATATGCCTTCTATTGTGATGAAAGTCCTGTCATCCTCATGCAAACAACTCTATAGTTTATTTTTGTCAAAACTTTTGTGCATGTATTGTGTTCGAAACACGTAATTTCACAGTGGGGGAATCTATTTAATTTACCTATCTATTGGGTAGAACACGCTCCAACAGTTTTTTCCTTTGAAAACTGCCTGAATTTCGAAACTGCTATTAGGAAAAAGCTGCGAACTCACAGTTAATGTTTCTATGTGTCAATATGCCTTGTATGTTGGATGAAAGTTCTGTAATACACATGTACATAACTCATTAAAAATGTTTCTCAAATCCTTGATGTATGTAGCCTGTTCGGAACACGGTATTTCTCGGTGAGGGAAGCTATGTAAATTACATATCTATTGGTTAGAACCCTCTCCAGGAGAGTTTTACTGAAAAATTTGCCTCAGTTTCGAAACTGGTGGTATGAAAACACTGTGAAATCAGAGTAAATGCTTTAAGGTGACAATATGTCTTCAATGGTTTATTAAAGATTGGTAATTCACATGCTAACAACTCAGCAGTGAATATTTGTTGAATCCTTGGTGCATGAACCGTTTTTTAGGAACACGGAATGTTACGGTGATGGTATCTATGAAAATGAGATGTCTATTGGATGGAACATGCAACAATAGGATTTTTCTGCGAAAACTGCCTGATTTTCGAAACTGACGTTAGGAAAATTCTGCGAAATGTGAGTAAATGTTTCTAGGTGAAAACATGTCTTGTAAGGTGGATCAAAATTTGATAATCCACATGCTCACACTCATTAAAGTATGACTGTCGAATCCTTGATGCATTTAACATGTTCAGAACACGGAAAGTCACAGTGAGTGACCTAGTAAATTACATATCTTTTGGTTAGATCTGGCTCCAAGAACATTTTCTGTGAAATCAGCCTCATTTTCCAAACTGGCGTTAGGAAAAACCTGAGAAATCTGAGAAAATGCTTCTAAGTGTGAATATGCCTTGAATGGGGAATTTAAGCCCGGTAATCCACGTAACCAACTATGAAGGGAATACTTTTCGAACCCGTGACTTATTTAGCGTGTTTGGAACACGGAAATTCACGGCAATGTAACTATGTAAATTAAAATTCTATTGGGTAGAACTAGCTTGAATAGAATTTTTCTGTGCAAAATTCATGATTTTCGAATTTGACGTTTGGATAAAACTGTGAAATGAGAGTAAATACTTGTAGGTGTATATATGCCTTGTATGGTGGATGTAGGATTGGTAATCCAAATGCTAACATCTCTGTAGTTAATATTTGTCGAATCCGAGATACATGAAATGTGTTCAGAACACAAAGTATCATGATGAGCACATCTATGTAAATTACATGTCTATTGGGTAGAACTCGCTCCAAGAGCATTTTTCTGCAAAATCTGCCTCTTTTTCAAATCTGGCGTTAGGAAAAATCTTCGAAATATGAGAAAATGCTTCTAAGTGTCAATATGACTTGATTGGTGGATGAAAGTCCGGTAATCCACATGTTAACAAGAGTGTAGTAAATATTTTTCAAACCGTGATTCATGTAGCGCGTACGGAAAACAGAATTTCACGGTAATGAAACTATGTAAATTAGAATTCTATTGGGTAGAACTAGCTAGAATAGTATATTTCTGCGAAAATTGCTTGATCCTCGAATGGGATGTTTGGATAAAGCTGCGAAATGAGAGATAATATTTGTAGGTGTAAAGATGCTTTTATGTTGGAAGAAAGTTCAGTAATCCATATTTTCACAACATATTAAAGAATCTTTTTTTTTATCCGTGATGCATATAACATGTTCGGAACGTGGAATTTCACGGTGATTGAAACAATGTAAACTACTTGCCTATTAGGTAGAACAAACTCCAAGAGAATTTTTCTGCGAAAACTGCATCATTTTTGAAACTAGCCCTTGGAAAACGCTGCAAAATCTGAGAAAATACTTCTAAGTATCAATATTCAATGTTTTGTGATGAAAGTTCGGTAATCCACATGCTAACAAATCTGTAGTGAATATTTGTCGAATCCGTTATGCATGTAGCATGTTCGGATCATGGAATTTCACGGCGAGGAAATTTATGTAAATTACATTTCCCTAGGTTAGAAATCTCTCCAAGAGTTTTTTCCTGAGATAACAGCCTGATTTTTGAAACTGCCGTTAGGAATATGCTGCAAACTCAGATTAATCAATTGTAGGTGTAAATATGCCTTGTATGGTGGATGAAAGTTCGGCTATCCCCATACTAACAACTCTGTAGAGAATATATGTCGAATCCGAGATACATGAAGAGTGTTCAGAAAATAGAATATCACGGTGAGCGAATCTATGTAAAATAAATGTGTCTTGGGTATAACTCACTCCAAGAGGTTTTCTCTGCGAAATCTGCCTCATTTACGAAACTGGCATTTGGAAATTTCTGCCAATTCAGGGAAAATGCTTCAAACTGTCAATATGTCTTGTATTGGGATGGAAGTTCTTAAAGCCACATGCAAACAAACCTGATGTGAATAATTGTAGAAAGCCTATGCATGTAGCGTGATCGTATGACGGAAAATTCCGGAGATGGAATCTATGTAAATTTCATGTCTATTGGGTAGATCTCGCTCCAAAAATTTTTTCCGGAGAACACGGCCTGATTTTCGAAAAACTGGCATTAGGAATAGGCTGCAGATTCAGAGTTAATGTTTCTAGGTTTAAATATTCCTTGTATGGTGGATGAAAGTTCTGTAATACACATGTACATAACTCATAAAAATGTTTGTCAAACCCGTGATCTATGTAGCGTTTTCGGAAATTGGAATGTCACTGTGAGGGAAACTATGTAAATTACATTTCTATTGGGAAGTACTTGCTCCATGAGAATTTTTTGCGAATCTGCCTCATTTTCAAAACTGGCATTAAGAAAATCTTTTGAAATATGGGAAAGTGCTTCAAAGTGTCAATATGGCATTTATGGTGGATGAATGTTCCGTAATCGTTATGTTACCAACTCTGTAGTGAATGTTTGTCGAATCCATGATGCATGAAACGTGTTCAGAACACGGAATATCACGGTGAGTAAAACTAGGTAAAGTACATATCTTTTGTGTATAACTCGCTCCAGAGAATTTTTCTGCCAAATCTGCCTCATTTTCCAAACTGGCGTTAAAACTAAACTGTGAAATCTGAGAAACTTCTTCAAAGAGTCAGTAAGCCTTGTATGGTGTATGAAAGTGCTGTAATCCACATGCTAACAACTATGTACTGAATATTTGTCGAATCCGAGATGCATGTAGCGTGTTCAGAACACGGAATTTCACGGTGAGCGAATCCATGTAAATTACATATCTATAGGTTAGTACCTGCTAAAAGAGGTTTTTGCCGTGAAATCTGCCTCATTTTCAAAACTGGCGTTTGGAAAGCTCTGTGAAATCAGAGTAAATGCTTCTAAGTATCAATATGCCTTCTATTGTGATGAAAGTCCTGTCATCCTCATGCAAACAACTCTATAGTTTATTTTTATCGAAACTTTTGTGCATGTATTGTGTTCGAAACACGTAATTTCACAGCGGGGGAATCTATGTAATTTACGTATCTATTGGGTAGAACACGCTCCAACAGTTTTTTCCTTTGAAAACTGCCTGAATTTCGAAACTGCTATTAGGAAAAGCTGCGAACTCACAGTTAATGTTTCTATGTGTCAATATGCCTTGTATGTTGGATGAAAGTTCTGTAATACACATGTACATAACTCATTAAAAATGTTTCTCAAATCCTTGATGTATGTAGCCTGTTTGGAACACGGTATTTCTCGGTGAAGGAAGCTATGTAAATTACATATCTATTGGTTAGAACCCTCTCCAGGCGAGTTTTACTGAAAAATCTCCCTCAGTTTCGAAACTGGTGTTATGAAAACACTGTGAAATCAGAGTAAATGCTTTAAGGTGACAATATGTCTTCAATGGTTTATTAAAGATTGGTAATTCACATGCTAACAACTCAGAAGTGAATATTTGTTGAATCCTTGGTGCATGAACCGTTTTTTAGGAACACGGAATGTTACGGTGATGGTATCTATGAAAACGAGATGTCTATTGGATGGAACCTGCAACAATAGGATTTTTCTGCGAAAACTGCCTGATTTTCGAAACTGACGTTAGGAAAATTCTGCGAAATGTGAGTAAATGTTTCTAGGTGAAAACATGTCTTGTAAGGTGGATCAAAATTTGATAATCCACATGCTCACACTCATTAAAGAATGACTGTCGAATCCTTGATGCATTTAACATGTTCAGAACACGGAATGTCACGGTGAGTGAACTAGTATATTACATATCTTTTGGTTAGATCTGGCTCCAAGAACATTTTCTGTGAAATCAGCCTCATTTTCCAAACTGGCGTTAGGAAAAACCTGAGAAATCTGAGAAAATGCTTCTAAGTGTGAATATGCCTTGAATGGGGAATTTAAGTCCGGTAATCCACGTAACCAACTATGAAGGGAATAATTTTCGAACGCGTGACTTATTTAGCGTGTTTGGAACACGGAAATTCACGGCAATGTAACTATGTAAATTAAAATTCTATTGGGTAGAACTAGCTTGAATAGAATTTTTCTGTGCAAAATTCATGATTTTCGAATTTGACGTTTGGATAAAACTGTGAAATGAGAGTAAATACTTGTAGGTGTATATATGCCTTGTATGGTGGATGTAGGTTTGGTAATACAAATGCTAACATCTCTGTAGTTAATATTTGTCGAATCCGAGATACATGAAATGTGTTCAGAACACAAAGTATCATGATGAGCACATCTATGTAAATTACATGTCTATTGGGTAGAACTCGCTCCAAGAACATTTTTCTGCAAAATCTGCCTCTTTTTCAAATCTGGCGTTAGGAAAAGTCTTCGAAATATGAGAAAATGCTTCTAAGTGTCAATATGACTTGATTGGTGGATGAAAGTCTGGTAATCCACATGTTTACAAAAGTGTAGTAAATATTTTTCAAATCGTGATTCATGTAGCGTGTACGGAAAACAGAATTTCACGGTAATGAAACTATGTAAATTAGAATTCTATTGGGTAGAACTAGCTAGAATAGTATATTTCTGCGAAAATTGCTTGATTCTCGAATGGGATGTTTGGATAAAGCTGCGAAATGAGAGATAATATTTGTAGGTGTAAAGATGCCTTTATGTTGGAAGAAAGTTCAGTAATCCATATTTTCACAACATATAAAAGAATCTTTTTTTTTATCCGTGTTGCATGTACCATGTTCAGAACGTGGAATTTCATGGAGATTGGAACAATGTAAACTACTTGCCTATTATGTAGAACAAACTCCAAGTGAATTTTTCTGCTAAAACTGCATCTTTTTTGAAACTAGCCCTTGGAAAACGGTGAAAAATCTGAGAAAATACTTCTAAGTATCAATATTCAATGTTTTGTGATGAAATATCGGTAATCCACATGCTAACAAATCTGTAGTGAATATTTGTCGAAACCGTTATGCATGTAGCATGTTCGGAACATGGAATTTCACGGCGAGGAATTTTATGTAAATTACATTTCCCTAGGTTAGAAATCTCTCCAAGAGTTTTTTCCTGAGATAACAGCCTGATTTTTGAAACTGGCGTTAGGAATATGCTGCGAACTCAGATTAATCAATTGTAGGTGTAAATATGCCTTGTATGGTGGATGAAAGGTCGTCTATCCCCATACTAACAACTCTGTAGAGAATATATGTCGAATCCGAGATACATGAAGAGTGTTCAGAAAATAGGATATCACGGTGAGCGAATCTATGTAAAATAAATGTGTCTTGGGTATAACTCACTCCAAGAGGTTTTCTCTGCGAAATCTGCCTCATTTACGAAACTGTCATTTGGAAATTTCTGCCAAATCAGAGAAAATGCTTCAAACTGTCAATATGTCTTGTATTGGGATGGAAGTTCTTAAAGCCACATGCAAACAAACCTGATGTGAATAATTGTAGAAAGCCTATGCATGTAGCGTGATCATATCACGGAAATTTCCGGAGATGGAATCTATGTAAATTTCATGTCTATTGGGTAGATCTCACTCCAAAAATTTTTTCCGGAGAAAACGGCCTGATTTTTGAATAAACTGGCATTAGGAATAGGCTGCAAATTCAGAGTTAATGTTTCTAGGTTTAAATATTCCTTGTATGGTGGATGAAATTTCTGTAATACACATGTACATAACTCATAAAAATGTTTGTCAAATCCGTGAAGTATGTAGCGTGTTCGGAAATTGGAATGTCACTGTGAGGGAAACTATGTAAATTACATTTCTATTGGGAAGTACTTGCTCCACGAGGATTTTTTGCGAATCTGCCTCATTTCAAAAACTATCATTAGGAAAGTCTTTTGAAATATGGGAAAGTGCTTCAAAGTGTCAATATGGCATTTATGGAGGATGAATGTTCTGTAATCGTTATGTTACCAACTCTGTAGTGAATGTTTGTCGAATCCATGATGCATGAAACATGTTCAGAACACGGAATATCACGGTGAGTAAAACTAGGTAAAGTACATATCTTTTGTGTATAACTCGCTCCAGAGAATTTTTCTGCCAAATCTGCCTCATTTTCCAAACTGGCGTTAAAACTAAACTGTGAAATCTGAGAAACTTCTTCAAAGTGTCAGTAAGCCTTGTATGGTGTATGAAAGTGCTGTAATCCACATGCTAACAACTATGTAGTGAATATTTGTCGAATCCGAGATGCATGTAGCGTGTTCAGAACATGGAATTTCACGGTGAGCGAATCCATGTAAATTACATATCTATAGGTTAGTACCTGCTCCAAGAGGTTTTTGCCGTGAAATCTGCCTCATTTTCAAAACTGGCGTTTGGAAAGCTCTGTGAAATCAGAGTAAATGCTTCTAAGTATCAAAATGCCTTCTATTGTGATGAAAGTCCTGTCATCCTCATGCAAACAACGCTATAGTTTATTTTTGTCGAAACTTTTGTGCATGTATTGTGTTCGAAACACGTAATTTCACAGCGGGGGAATCTATGTAATTTACGTATCTATTGGGTAGAACACGCTCCAACAGTTTTTTCCTTTGAAAACTGCCTGAATTTCGAAACTGCTATTAGGAAAAAGCTGCGAACTCACAGTTAATGTTTCTATGTGTCAATATGCCTTGTATGTTGGATGAAAGTTCTGTAATACACATGTACATAACTCATTAAAAATGTTTCTCAAATCCTTGATGTATGTAGCCTGTTCGGAACACGGTATTTCTCGGTGAGGTAAGCTATGTAAATTACATATCTATTGGTTAGAACCCTCTCCAGGAGAGTTTTACTGAAAAATCTCCCTCAGTTTCGAAACTGGTGTTATGAAAACACTGTGAAATCAGAGTAAATGCTTTAAGGTGACAATATGTCTTCAATGGTTTATTAAAGATTGGTAATTCACATGCTAACAACTCAGCAGTGAATATTTGTTGAATCCTTGGTGCATGAACCGTTTTTTAGGAACACGGAATGTTACGGTGATGGTATGTATGAAAACGAGATGTCTATTGGATGGAACCTGCAACAATAGGATTTTTCTGCGAAAACTGCCTGATTTTCGAAACTGACGTTAGGAAAATTCTGCGAAATGTGAGTAAATGTTTCTAGGTGAAAACATGTCTTGTAAGGTGGATCAAAATTTGATAATCCACATGCTCACACTCATTAAAGTATGACTGTCGAATCCTTGATGCATTTAACATGTTCAGAACACGGAAAGTCACGGTGAGTGAACTAGTAAATTACATATCTTTTGGGTAGATCTGGCTCCAAGAACATTTTCTGTGAAATCAGCCTCATTTTCCAAACTGGCGTTAGGAAAAACCTGAGAAATCTGAGAAAATGCTTCTAAGTGTGAATATGCCTTGAATGGGGAATTTAAGTCCGGTAATCCACGTAACCAAATATGAAGGGAATACTTTTCGAACCCGTGACTTATTTAGCATGTTTGGAACACGGAAATTCACGGCAATGTAACTATGTAAATTAAAATTCTATTGGGTAGAACTAGCTTGAATAGAATTTTTCTGAACAAATTGCATGATTTTCGAATTTGACATTTGGATAAAACTGTGAAATGAGAGTAAATACTTGTAGGTGTTTATATGCCTTGTATGGTGGATGTAGGATTGGTAATCCAAATGCTAACATCTCTGTAGTTAATATTTGTCGAATCCGAGATACATGAAATGTGTTCAGAACACAAAGTATCATGATGAGCACATCTATGTAAATTACATGTCTATTGGGTAGAACTCGCTCCAAGAGCATTTTTCTGCAAAATCTTCCTCTTTTTCAAATCTGGCGTTAGGAAAAATCTTTGAAATATGAGAAAATGCTTCTAAGTGTCAATATGACTTGATTGGTGGATGAAAGTCCGGTAATCCAAATGTTATCAAGTGTGTAGTAAATATTTTTCAAACCGTGATTCATGTAGCACATACGGAAAACAGAATTTCACGGTAATGAATCTATGTAAATTAGAATTCTATTGGGTAGAACTAGCTAGAATAGAATATTTCTGCGAAAATTGCTTGACTCTCGAATGGGATTTTTGCATAAAGCTGCGAAATGAGAGATAATATTTGTAGGTGTAAAGATGCCTTTATGTTGGAAGAAAGTACAGTAATTCATATTTTCACAACATATTAAAGAATCTTTTTTTTTATCCGTGATGCATATAACATGTTCGGAACGTGGAATTTCACGGTGATTGAAATAATGTAAACTACTTGCCTATTAGGTAGAACAAACTCCAAGAGTATTTTTCTGCGAAAACTGCATCATTTTTGAAACTAGCCCTTGGAAAACGCTGCAAAATCTGAGAAAATACTTCTAAGTATTAATATTCAATGTTTTATGATGAAATTTCCGTAATCCACATGCTAACAAATCTGTTGTGAATATTTGTCGAATCCATTATGCATGTAGCATGTTCGGAACATGGAATTTCACGGCGAGGAAATTTATGTAAATTACATTTCCCTAGGTTAGAAATCTCTCCAAGAGTTTTTTCCTGAGATAACAGCCTGATTTTTGAAACTGGCATTAGGAATAAGCTGCGAACTCTGATTAATCAATTGTAGGTGTAAATATGCCTTGTATGGTGGATGAAAGTCCGGCTATCCGCATACTAACAACTCTGTTGAGAATATATGTCGAATCCGAGATACATGAAATATGATCAGATAATAGAATATCACGGTGAGCGAATCTATGTAAAATAAATGTGTCTTGGGTATAACTCACACCAAGAGATTTTTTCTGCGAAATCTGCCTCATTTACGAAACTGGCATTTGGAAATTTCTGCAAAATCAGAGAAAATGCTTCAAACTGTCAATATGTCTTGTATTGGGATGGAAGTTCTTAAAGCCACATGCAAACAAACCTGATGTGAATAATTGTAGAAAGCCTATGCATGTAGCTTGATCGTATGACGGAAATTTCCGGAGATGGAATCTATGTAAATTTCATGTCTATTGGGTAGATCTCGCTCCAAAAATTTTTTCCGGAGTAAACGGCCTGATTTTCGAAAAACTGGCATTAGGAATAGGCTGCAAATTCAGATTTAATGTTTCTAGGTTTAAATATTCCTTGTATGGTGGATGAAAGTTCTGTAATACACATGTACATAGCTCATAAAAATGTTTGTCAAATCCGTGAAGTATGTAGCGTGTTCGGAAATTGGAATGTCACTGTGAGGGAAACTATGTAAATTACATTTCTATTGGGAAGTACTTGCTCCACGAGAATTTTTTGCGAATCTGCCTCATTTTCAAAACTGGCATTAGGAAAATCTTTTGAAATATGGGAATGTGCTTCAAAGTGTCAGTATGGCATATATGGTGGATGAATGTTCCGTAATCGTTATGTTACCAACTCTGTAGTGAATGTTTGTCGAATCCATGATGCATGAAACGTGTTCAGAACACGGAATATCACGGTGAGTAAAACTAGGTAAAGTACATATCTTTTGTGTATAACTCGCTCCAGAGAATTTTTCTGCCAAATCTGCCTCATTTTCCAAACTGGCGTTAAAACTAAACTGTGAAATCTGAGAAACTTCTTCAAAGTGTCAGTAAGCCTTGTATGGTGTATGAAAGTGCTGTAATCCACATGTTAACAACTATGTACTGAATATTTTTCGAATCCGAGATGCATGTAGCGTGTTCAGTACACGGAATTTCACGGTGAGCGAATCCATGTAAATTACATATCTATAGGTTAGTACCTGCTCCAAGAGGTTTTTGCCTTGAAATCTGCCTCATTTTCGAAACTGGCGTTTGGAAAGCTCTGTGAAATCAGAGTAAATGCTTCTAAGTATCAATATGCCTTCTATTGTGATGAAAGTCCTGTCATCCTCATGGAAACAACTCTATAGTTTATTTTTGTCGAAACTTTTCTGCATGTAGTGTGTTCGAAACACGTAATTTCACAGCGGGGGAATCTATGTAATTTACGTATCTATTGGGTAGAACACGCTCCAACAGTTTTTTCCTTTGAAAACTGCCTGAATTTCGAAACTGCTATTAGGAAAAAGCTGCGAACTCACAGTTAATGTTTCTATGTGTCAATATGCCTTGTATGTTGGATTAAAGTTCTGTAATACACATGTACATAACTCATTAAAAATGTTTCTCAAATCCTTGATGTATGTAGCCTGTTCGGAACACGGTATTTCTCGGTGAGGGAAGCTATGTAAATTACATATCTATTGGTTAGAACCCTCTCCAGGAGAGTTTTACTGAAAAATCTCCCTCAGTTTCGAAACTGGTGTTATGAAAACACTGTGAAATCAGAGTAAATGCTTTAAGGTGACAATATGTCTTCAATGGTTTATTAAAGATTGGTAATTCACATGCTAACAACTCAGCAGTGAATATTTGTTGAATCCTTGGTGCATGAACCGTTTTTTAGGAACACAGAATGTTACGGTGATGGTATCTATGAAAATGAGATGTCTATTGGATGGAACCTGCAACAATAGGATTTTTCTGCGAAAACTGCCTGATTTTCGAAACTGACGTTAGGAAAATTCTGCGAAATGTGAGTAAATGTTTCTAGGTGAAAACATGTCTTGTAAGGTGGATCAAAATTTGATAATCCACATGCTCACACTCATTAAAGAATGACTGTCGAATCCTTGATGCATTTAACATGTTCAGAACACGGAAAGTCACGGTGAGTGCACTAGTAAATTACATATCTTTTGGTTAGATCTGGCTCCAAGATCATTTTCTCTGAAATCAGCCTCATTTCCCAAACTGGCGTTAGGAAAAACCTGAGAAATCTGAGAAAATGCTTCTAAGTGTGAATATGCCTTGAATGGGGAATTTAAGTCCGGTAATCCACGTAACCAACTATGAAGGGAATACTTTTCGAACCCGTGACTTATTTAGTGTGTTTGGAACACGGAAATTCACGGCAATGTAACTATGTAAATTAAAATTCTATTGGGTAGAACTAGCTTGAATAGAATTTTTCTGTGCAAAATTCATGATTTTTGAATTTGACGTTTGGATAAAACTGTGAAATGAGAGTAAATACTTGTAGGTGTATATATGCCTTGTATGGTGGATGTAGGATTGGTAATACAAATGCTAACATCTCTGTAGTTAATATTTGTCGAATCCGAGATACATGAAATGTGTTCAGAACACAAAGTATCATGATGAGCACATCTATGTAAATTACATGTCTATTGGGTAGAACTCGCTCCAAGAGCATTTTTCTGCAAAATCTGCCCCTTTTTCAAATCTGGCGTTAGGAAAAATCTTCGAAACATGAGAAAATGCTTCTAAGTGTCAATATGACTTGATTGGTGGATGAAAGTCTGGTAATCCACATGTTTACAAAAGTGTAGTAAATATTTTTCAAATCGTGATTCATGTAGCGTGTACGGAAAACAGAATTTCACGGTAATGAAACTATGTAAATTAGAATTCTATTGGGTAGAACTAGCTAGAATAGTACATTTCTGCGAAAATTGCTTGATTCTCGAATGGGATGTTTGCATAAAGCTGCGAAATGAGAGATAATATTTGTAGGTGTAAAGATGCCTTTATGTTGGAAGAAAGTTCAGTAATCCATATTTTCACAACATATTAAAGAATCTTTTTTTTATCCGTGTTGCATGTACCATGTTCAGAACGTGGAATTTCACGGAGATTGGAAAAATGTAAACTACTTGCCTATTATGTAGAACAAACTCCAAGTGAATTTTTCTGCTAAAACTGCATCTTTTTTGAAACTAGCCCTTGGAAAACGGTGCAAAATCTGAGAAAATACTTCTAAGTATCAATATTCAATGTTTTGTGATGAAAGATCGGTAATCCACATGCTAACAAATCTGTAGTGAATATTTGTCGAAACCGTTATGCATGTAGCATGTTCGGAACATGGAATTTCACGGCGAGGAATTTTATGTAAATTACATTTCCCTAGGTTAGAAATCTCTCCAAGAGTTTTTTCCTGAGATAACAGCCTGATTTTTGAAACTGGCATTAGGAATAAGCTGCGAACTCTGATTAATCAATTGTAGGTGTAAATATGCCTTGTATGGTGGATGAAAGTCCGGCTATCCGCATACTAACAACTCTGTTGAGAATATATGTCGAATCCGAGATACATGAAATATGATCAGAAAATAGAATATCACGGTGAGCGAATCTATGTAAAATAAATGTCTCTTGGGTATAACTCACACCAAGAGATTTTTTCTGCGAAATCTGCCTCATTTACGAAACTGGCATTTGGAAATTTCTGCAAAATCAGAGAAAATGCTTCAAACTGTCAATATGTCTTGTATTGGGATGGAAATTCTTAAAGCCACATGCAAACAAACCTGATGTGAATAATTGTAGAAAGCCTATGCATGTAGCTTGATCGTATGACGGAAATTTCCGGAGATGGAATCTATGTAAATTTCATGTCTATTGGGTAGAACTCGCTCCAAAAAATTTTTCCGGAGAACACGGCCTGATTTTCGAAAAACTGGCATTAGGAATAGGCTGCAAATTCAGATTTAATGTTTCTAGGTTTAAATATTCCTTGTATGGTGGATGAAAGTTCTGTAATACACATTTACATAGCTCATAAAAATGTTTGTCAAATCCGTGAAGTATGTAGCGTGTTCGGAATTTGGAATGTCACTGTGAGGGAAACTATGTAAATTACATTTCTATTGGGAAGTACTTGCTCCACGAGAATTTTTTGCGAATCTGCCTCATTTTCAAAACTGGCATTAGGAAAATCTTTTGAAATATGGGAATGTGCTTCAAAGTGTCAGTATGGCATATATGGTGGATGAATGTTCCGTAATCGTTATGTTACCAACTCTGTAGTGAATGTTTGTCGAATCCATGATGCATGAAACGTGTTCAGAACACGGAATATCACGGTGAGTAAAACTAGGTAAAGTACATATCTTTTGTGTATAACTCGCTCCAGAGAATTTTTCTGCCAAATCTGCCTCATTTTCCAAACTGGCGTTAAAACTAAACTGTGAAATCTGAGAAACTTCTTCAAAGTGTCAGTAAGCCTTGTATGGTGTATGAAAGTGCTGTAATCCACATGTTAACAACTATGTACTGAATATTTTTCGAATCCGAGATGCATGTAGCGTGTTCAGTACACGGAATTTCACGGTGAGCGAATCCATGTAAATTACATATCTATAGGTTAGTACCTGCTCCAAGAGGTTTTTGCCTTGAAATCTGCCTCATTTTCGAAACTGGCGTTTGGAAAGCTCTGTGAAATCAGAGTAAATGCTTCTAAGTATCAATATGCCTTCTATTGTGATGAAAGTCCTGTCATCCTCATGGAAACAACTCTATAGTTTATTTTTGTCGAAACTTTTCTGCATGTAGTGTGTTCGAAACACGTAATTTCACAGCGGGGGAATCTATGTAATTTACGTATCTATTGGGTAGAACACGCTCCAACAGTTTTTTCCTTTGAAAACTGCCTGAATTTCGAAACTGCTATTAGGAAAAAGCTGCGAACTCACAGTTAATGTTTCTATGTGTCAATATGCCTTGTATGTTGGATTAAAGTTCTGTAATACACATGTACATAACTCATTAAAAATGTTTCTCAAATCCTTGATGTATGTAGCCTGTTCGGAACACGGTATTTCTCGGTGAGGGAAGCTATGTAAATTACATATCTATTGGTTAGAACCCTCTCCAGGAGAGTTTTACTGAAAAATCTCCCTCAGTTTCGAAACTGGTGTTATGAAAACACTGTGAAATCAGAGTAAATGCTTTAAGGTGACAATATGTCTTCAATGGTTTATTAAAGATTGGTAATTCACATGCTAACAACTCAGCAGTGAATATTTGTTGAATCCTTGGTGCATGAACCGTTTTTTAGGAACACAGAATGTTACGGTGATGGTATCTATGAAAATGAGATGTCTATTGGATGGAACCTTCAACAATAGGATTTTTCTGCGAAAACTGCCTGATTTTCGAAACTGACGTTAGGAAAATTCTGCGAAATGTGAGTAAATGTTTCTAGGTGAAAACATGTCTTGTAAGGTGGATCAAAATTTGATAATCCACATGCTCACACTCATTAAAGAATGACTGTCGAATCCTTGATGCATTTAACATGTTCAGAACACGGAAAGTCACGGTGAGTGCACTAGTAAATTACATATCTTTTGGTTAGATCTGGCTCCAAGATCATTTTCTCTGAAATCAGCCTCATTTCCCAAACTGGCGTTAGGAAAAACCTGAGAAATCTGAGAAAATGCTTCTAAGTGTGAATATGCCTTGAATGGGGAATTTAAGTCCGGTAATCCACGTAACCAACTATGAAGGGAATACTTTTCGAACCCGTGACTTATTTAGCGTGTTTGGAACACGGAAATTCACGGCAATGTAACTATGTAAATTAAAATTCTATTGGGTAGAACTAGCTTGAATAGAATTTTTCTGTGCAAAATTCATGATTTTCGAATTTGAAGTTTGGATAAAACTGTGAAATGAGAGTAAATACTTGTAGGTGTATATATGCCTTGTATGGTGGATGTAGGATTGGTAATACAAATGCTAACATCTCTGTAGTTAATATTTGTCGAATCCGAGATACATGAAATGTGTTCAGAACACAAAGTATCATGATGAGCACATCTATGTAAATTACATGTCTATTGGGTAGAACTCGCTCCAAGAGCATTTTTCTGCAAAATCTGCCCCTTTTTCAAATCTGGCGTTAGGAAAAATCTTCGAAATATGAGAAAATGCTTCTAAGTGTCAATATGACTTGATTGGTGGATGAAAGTCTGGTAATCCACATGTTTACAAAAGTGTAGTAAATATTTTTCAAATCGTGATTCATGTAGCGTGTACGGAAAACAGAATTTCACGGTAATGAAACTATGTAAATTAGAATTCTATTGGGTAGAACTAGCTAGAATAGTACATTTCTGCGAAAATTGCTTGATTCTCGAATGGGATGTTTGCATAAAGCTGCGAAATGAGAGATAATATTTGTAGGTGTAAAGATGCCTTTATGTTGGAAGAAAGTTCAGTAATCCATATTTTCACAACATATTAAAGAATCTTTTTTTTATCCGTGTTGCATGTACCATGTTCAGAACGTGGAATTTCACGGAGATTGGAAAAATGTAAACTACTTGCCTATTATGTAGAACAAACTCCAAGTGAATTTTTCTGCTAAAACTGCATCTTTTTTGAAACTAGCCCTTGGAAAACGGTGCAAAATCTGAGAAAATACTTCTAAGTATCAATATTCAATGTTTTGTGATGAAAGATCGGTAATCCACATGCTAACAAATCTGTAGTGGATATTTGTCGAAACCGTTATGCATGTAGCATGTTCGGAACATGGAATTTCACGGCGAGGAATTTTATGTAAATTACATTTCCCTAGGTTAGAAATCTCTCCAAGAGTTTTTTCCTGAGATAACAGCCTGATTTTTGAAACTGGCATTAGGAATAAGCTGCGAACTCAGATTAATCAATTGTAGGTGTAAATATGCCTTGTATGGTGGATGAAAGTCCGGCTATCCGCATACTAACAACTCTGTTGAGAATATATGTCGAATCCGAGATACATGAAATATGATCAGAAAATAGAATATCACGGTGAGCGAATCTATGTAAAATAAATGTCTCTTGGGTATAACTCACACCAAGAGATTTTTTCTGCGAAATCTGCCTCATTTACGAAACTGGCATTTGGAAATTTCTGCAAAATCAGAGAAAATGCTTCAAACTGTCAATATGTCTTGTATTGGGATGGAAATTCTTAAAGCCACATGCAAACAAACCTGATGTGAATAATTGTAGAAAGCCTATGCATGTAGCTTGATCGTATGACGGAAATTTCCGGAGATGGAATCTATGTAAATTTCATGTCTATTGGGTAGAACTCGCTCCAAAAAATTTTTCCGGAGAACACGGCCTGATTTTCGAAAAACTGGCATTAGGAATAGGCTGCAAATTCAGATTTAATGTTTCTAGGTTTAAATATTCCTTGTATGGTGGATGAAAGTTCTGTAATACACATTTACATAGCTCATAAAAATGTTTGTCAAATCCGTGAAGTATGTAGCGTGTTCGGAATTTGGAATGTCACTGTGAGGGAAACTATGTAAATTACATTTCTATTGGGAAGTACTTGCTCCACGAGAATTTTTTGCGAATCTGCCTCATTTTCAAAACTGGCATTAGGAAAATCTTTTGAAATATGGGAATGTGCTTCAAAGTGTCAGTATGGCATATATGGTGGATGAATGTTCCGTAATCGTTATGTTACCAACTCTGTAGTGAATGTTTGTCGAATCCATGATGCATGAAACGTGTTCAGAACACGGAATATCACGGTGAGTAAAACTAGGTAAAGTACATATCTTTTGTGTATAACTCGCTCCAGAGAATTTTTCTGCCAAATCTGCCTCATTTTCCAAACTGGCATTAAAACTAAACTGTGAAATCTGAGAAACTTCTTCAAAGTGTCAGTAAGCCTTGTATGGTGTATGAAAGTGCTGTAATCCACATGTTAACAACTATGTACTGAATATTTGTCGAATCCGAGATGCATGTAGCGTGTTCAGTACACGGAATTTCACGGTGAGCGAATCCATGTAAATTACATATCTATAGGTTAGTACCTGCTCCAAGAGGTTTTTGCCGTGAAATCTGCCTCATTTTCGAAACTGGCGTTTGGAAAGCTCTGTGAAATCAGAGTAAATGCTTCTAAGTATCAATATGCCTTCTATTGTGATGAAAGTCCTGTCATCCTCATGGAAACAACTCTATAGTTTATTTTTGTCGAAACTTTTCTGCATGTAGTGTGTTCGAAACACGTAATTTCACAGCGGGGGAATCTATGTAATTTACGTATCTATTGGGTAGAACACGCTCCAACAGTTTTTTCCTTTGAAAACTGCCTAAATTTCGAAACTGCTATTAGGAAAAAGCTGCGAACTCACAGTTAATGTTTCTATGTGTCAATATGCCTTGTATGTTGGATGAAAGTTCTGTAATACACATGTACATAACTCATTAAAAATGTTTCTCAAATCCTTGATGTATGTAGCCTGTTCGGAACACGGTATTTCTCGGTGAGGTAAGCTATGTAAATTACATATCTATTGGTTAGAACCCTCTCCAGGAGAGTTTTACTGAAAAATCTCCCTCAGTTTCGAAACTGGTGTTATGAAAACACTGTGAAATCAGAGTAAATGCTTTAAGGTGACAATATGTCTTCAATGGTTTATTAAAGATTGGTAATTCACATGCTAACAACTCAGCAGTGAATATTTGTTGAATCCTTGGTGCATGAACCGTTTTTTAGGAACACAGAATGTTACGGTGATGGTATCTATGAAAATGAGATGTCTATTGGATGGAACCTGCAACAATAGGATTTTTCTGCGAAAACTGCCTGATTTTCGAAACTGACGTTAGGAAAATTCTGCGAAATGTGAGTAAATGTTTCTAGGTGAAAACATGTCTTGTAAGGTGGATCAAAATTTGATAATCCACATGCTCACACTCATTAAAGAATGACTGTCGAATCCTTGATGCATTTAACATGTTCAGAACACGGAAAGTCACGGTGAGTGCAATAGTAAATTACATATCTTTTGGTTAGATCTGGCTCCAAGATCATTTTCTCTGAAATCAGCCTCATTTCCCAAACTGGCTTTAGGAAAAACCTGAGAAATCTGAGAAAATGCTTCTAAGTGTGAATATGCCTTGAATGGGGAATTTAAGTCAGGTAATCCACGTAACCAACTATGAAGGGAATACTTTTCGAACCCGTGACTTATTTAGCGTGTTTGGAACACGGAAATTCACGGCAATGTAACTATGTAAATTAAAATTCTATTGGGTATAACTAGCTTGAATAGAATTTTTCTGTGCAAAATTCATGATTTTCGAATTTGAAGTTTGGATAAAACTGTGAAATGAGAGTAAATACTTGTAGGTGTATATATGCCTTGTATGGTGGATGTAGGATTGGTCATCCAAATGCTAACATCTCTGTAGTTAATATTTGTCGAATCCGAGATACATGAAATGTGTTCAGAACACAAAGTATCATGATGAGCACATCTATGTAAATTACATGTCTATTGGGTAGAACTCGCTCCAAGAGCATTTTTCTGCAAAATCTGCCCCTTTTTCAAATCTGGCGTTAGGAAAAATCTTCGAAATATGAGAAAATGCTTCTAAGTGTCAATATGACTTGATTGGTGGATGAAAGTCTGGTAATCCACATGTTTACAAAAGTGTAGTAAATATTTTTCAAATCGTGATTCATGTAGCGTGTACGGAAAACAGAATTTCACGGTAATGAAACTATGTAAATTAGAATTCTATTGGGTACAACTAGCTAGAATAGTACATTTCTGCGAAAATTGCTTGATTCTCGAATGGGATGTTTGCATAAAGCTGCGAAATGAGAGATAATATTTGTAGGTGTAAAGATGCCTTTATGTTGGAAGAAAGTTCAGTAATCCATATTTTCACAACATATTAAAGAATCTTTTTTTTATCCGTGTTGCATGTACCATGTTCAGAACGTGGAATTTCACGGAGATTGGAAAAATGTAAACTACTTGCCTATTATGTAGAACAAACTCCAAGTGAATTTTTCTGCTAAAACTGCATCTTTTTTGAAACTAGCCCTTGGAAACGGTGCAAAATCTGAGAAAATACTTCTAAGTATCAATATTCAATGTTTTGTGATGAAAGATCGGTAATCCACATGCTAACAAATCTGTAGTGAATATTTGTCGAAACCGTTATGCATGTAGCATGTTCGGAACATGGAATTTCACGGCGAGGAATTTTATGTAAATTACATTTCCCTAGGTTAGAAATCTCTCCAAGTAATTTCCTGAGATAACAGCCTGATTTTTGAAACTGCCGTTGGGAATATGCTGCGAACTCAGATTAATCAATTGTAGGTGTAAATATGCCTTGTATGGTGGATGAAAGGTCGTCTATCCCCATACTAACAACTCTGTAGAGAATATATGTCGAATCCGCGTTACATGAAGAGTGTTCAGAAAATAGGATATCTCGGTGAGCGAATCTATGTAAAATAAATGTGTCTTGGGTATAACTCACTCCAAGAGGTTTTCTCTGCGAAATCTGCCTCATTTACGAAACTGGCATTTGGAAATTTCTGCCAAATCAGAGAAAATGCTTCAGACTGTCAATATGTCTTGTATTGGGATGGAAGTTCTTAAAGCCACATGCAAACAAACCTGATGTGAATAATTGTAGAAAGCCTATGCATGTAGCGTGATCGTATGACGGAAAATTCCGGAGATGGAATCTATGTAAATTTCATGTCTATTGGGTAGATCTCGCTCCAAAAATTTTTTCCGGAGAAAACGGCCTGATTTTTGAATAAACTGGCATTAGGAATAGGCTGCAAATTCAGAGTTAATGTTTCTAGGTTTAAATATTCCTTGTATGGTGGATGAAATTTCTGTAATACACATGTACATAACTCATAAAAATGTTTGTCAAATCCGTGAAGTATGTAGCGTGTTCGGAAATTGGAATGTCACTGTGAGGGAAACTATGTAAATTACATTTCTATTGGGAAGTACTTGCTCCACGAGAATTTTTTGCGAATCTGCCTCATTTCCAAAACTGGCATTAGGAAAGTCTTTTGAAATATGGGAAAGTGCTTCAAAGTGTCAATATGGCATTTATGGTGGATGAATGTTCTGTAATCGTTATGTTACCAACTCTGTAGTGAATGTTTGTCGAATCCATGATGCATGAAACATGTTCAGAACACGGAATATCACGGTGAGTAAAACTAGGTAAAGTACATATCTTTTGTGTATAACTCGCTCCAGAGAATTTTTCTGCCAAATCTGCCTCATTTTCCAAACTGGCGTTAAAACTAAACTGTGAAATCTGAGAAACTTCTTCAAAGTGTCAGTAAGCCTTGTATGGTGTATGAAAGTGCTGTAATCCACATGCTAACAACTATGTACTGAATATTTGTCGAATCCGAGATGCATGTAGCGTGTTCAGAACACGGAATTTCACGGTGAGCGAATCCATGTAAATTACATATCTATAGGTTAGTACCTGCTCCAAGAGGTTTTTGCCGTGAAATCTGCCTCATTTTCGAAACTGGCGTTTGGAAAGCTCTGTGAAATCAGAGTAAATGCTTCTAAGTATCAATATGCCTTCTATTGTGATGAAAGTCCTGTCATCCTCATGCAAACAACTCTATAGTTTATTTTTGTCGAAACTTTTCTGCGTGTAGTGTGTTCGAAACACGTAATTTCACAGCGGGGGAATCTATGTAATTTACGTATCTATTGGGTGGAACACGCTCCAACAGTTTTTTCCTTTGAAAACTGCCTGAATTTCGAAACTGCTATTAGGAAAAAGCTGCGAACTCACAGTTAATGTTTCTATGTGTCAATATGCCTTGTATGTTGGATGAAAGTTCTGTAATACACATGTACATAACTCATTAAAAATGTTTCTCAAATCCTTGATGTATGTAGCCTGTTCGGAACACGGTATTTCTCGGTGAGGTAAGCTATGTAAATTACATATCTATTGGTTAGAACCCTCTCCAGGAGAGTTTTACTGAAAAATCTCCCTCAGTTTCGAAACTGGTGTTATGAAAACACTGTGAAATCAGAGTAAATGCTTTAAGGTGACAATATGTCTTCAATGGTTTATTAAAGATTGGTAATTCACATGCTAACAACTCAGCAGTGAATATTTGTTGAATCCTTGGTGCATGAAACGTTTTTTAGGAACACGGAATGTTACGGTGATGGTATCTATGAAAATGAGATGTCTATTGGATGGAACATGCAACAATAGGATTTTTCTGCGAAAACTGCCTGATTTTCGAAACTGACGTTAGGAAAATTCTGCGAAATGTGAGTAAATGTTTCTAGGTGAAAACATGTCTTGTAAGGTGGATCAAAATTTGATAATCCACATGCTCACACTCATTAAAGAATGACTGTCGAATCCTTGATGCATTTAAGATGTTCAGAACACGGAAAGTCACGGTGAGTGCACTAGTAAATTACATATCTTTTGGTTAGATCTGGCTCCAAGATCATTTTCTCTGAAATCAGCCTCATTTCCCAAACTGGCGTTAGGAAAAACCTGAGAAATCTGAGAAAATGCTTCTAAGTGTGAATATGCCTTGAATGGGGAATTTAAGTCCGGTAATCCACGTAACCAACTATGAAGGGAATACTTTTCGAACCCGTGACTTATTTAGCGTGTTTGGAACACGGAAATTCACGGCAATGTAACTATGTAAATTAAAATTCTATTGTGTATAACTAGCTTGAATAGAATTTTTCTGTGCAAAATTCATGATTTTCGAATTTGACGTTTGGATAAAACTGTGAAATGAGAGTAAATACTTGTAGGTGTATATATGCCTTGTATGGTGGATGTAGGATTGGTAATCCAAATGCTAACATCTCTGTAGTTAATATTTGTCGAATCCGAGATACATGAAATGTGTTCAGAACACAAAGTATCATGATGAGCACATCTATGTAAATTACATGTCTATTGGGTAGAACTCGCTCCAAGAGCATTTTTCTGCAAAATCTGCCCCTTTTTCAAATCTGGCGTTAGGAAAAATCTTCGAAATATGAGAAAATGCTTCTAAGTGTCAATATGACTTGATTGGTGGATGAAAGTCTGGTAATCCACATGTTAACAAGAGTGTAGTAAATATTTTTCAAACCGTGATTCATGTAGCGCGTACGGAAAACAGAATTTCACGGTAATGAAACTATGTAAATTAGAATTCTATTGGGTAGAACTAGCTAGAATAGAATATTTCTGCGAAAATTGCTTGATTCTCGAATGGGATGTTTGGATAAAGCTGCGAAATGAGAGATAATATTTGTAGGTGTAAAGATGCCTTTATGTTGGAAGAAAGTTCAGTAATCCATATTTTCACAACATATTAAAGAATCTTTATTGTAATCCGTGATGCATGTATCATGTTCGGAACGTGAATTTCACGGTGTTTGATATAATTTAAACTACATGCCTATTAGGTAGAACAAACTCCAAGAGAATTTTTCTGCGAAAACTGCTTCATTTTTGAAACTGACGCTTGGAAAACGCTGCAAAATTTGAGAAAATAGATCTAAGTATCATTATTCAATTTTTGTGATGAAAGTTCGTAATCCACATGCTAACAAATCTGTTGTGAATATATGTCGAATCCGTTATGCATGTAGCATGTTCGGAACATGGAATTTCACGGCGAGGAAATTTATGTAAATTACATTTCCCTAGGATAGAAATCTCTCCAAGAGATTTTTCCTGAGATAACACCCTGATTTTTGAAACTGGCATGAGGAATAATCTGCGAACTCTGATTAATCAATTGTAGGTGTAAATATGCCTTGTATGGTGGATGAAAGTCCGGCTATCCGCATACTAACAACTCTGTAGAGAATATATGTCGAATCCGAGATACATGAAATATGATCAGAAAATAGAATATCACGGTGAGCGAATCTATGTAAAATAAATGTGTCTTGGGTATAACTCACTCCAACAGTTTTTCTCTGCGAAATTTGCCTCATTTTCGAAACTGGCATTTGGAAATTCCTTCAAAATCAGAGAAAATACTTCAAACTGTCAATATGTCTTTTATTGTGATGGAAGTTCATAAAGCCACATGCAAACAAACCTGATGTGAATAATTGTAGAAAGCCTATGCATGTAGCGTGATCGTATGACGGAAATTTCCGGAGATGGAATCTATGTAAATTTCATGTCTATTGGGTAGATCTCGCTCCAAAAATTTTTTCCGGAGAAAACGGCCTGATTTTCGAAAAACTGGCATTAGGAATAGGCTGCAAATTCAGAGTTAAAGTTTCTAGGTTTAAATATTCCTTGTATGGTGGATGAAAGTTCTGTAATACACATGTACATAGCTCATAAAAATGTTTGTCAAATCCGTGAAGTATGTAGCGTGTTCGGAAATTTGGAATGTCACTGTGAGGGAAACTATGTAAATTACATTTCTATTGGGAAGTACTTGCTCCACGAGGATTTTTTGCGAATCTGCCTCATTTTCAAAACTGGCATTAGGAAAATCTTTTGAAATATGGGAAAGTGCTTCAAAGTGTCAATATGGCATTTATGGTGGATGAATATTCCGTAATCGTTATGTTACCAATTCTGTAGTGAATATTTGTCGAATCCATGATGCATGAAACATGTTCAGAACACGGAATATCACGGTGAGTTAAACTAGGTAAAGTACATATCTTTTGTGTATAACGCGCTCCAGAGAATTTTTCGGCCAAATCTGCCTCATTTTCCAAACTGGCATTAAAACTAAACTGTGAAATCTGAGAAACTTCTTCAAAGTGTCAGTAAGCCTTGTATGGTGTATGAAAGTGCTGTAATCCACATGCTAACAACTATGTACTGAATATTTGTCGAATCCGAGATGCATTTAGCGTGTTCAGAACACGGAATTTCACGGTGAGCGAATCCATGTAAATTACATATCTATAGGTTAGTACCTGCTCCAAGAGGTTTTTGCCGTGAAATCTGCCTCATTTTCGAAACTGGCGTTTGGAAAGCTCTGTGAAATCAGAGTAAATGCTTCTAAGTATCAATATGCCTTCTATTGTGATGAAAGTCCTGTCATCCTCATGCAAACAACTCTATAGTTTATTTTTGTCGAAACTTTTCTGCATGTAGTGTGTTCGAAACACGTAATTTCACAGCGGGGGAATCTATGTAATTTACGTATCTATTGGGTGGAACACGCTCCAACAGTTTTTTCCTTTGAAAACTGCCTGAATTTCGAAACTGCTATTAGGAAAAAGCTGCGAACTCACAGTTAATGTTTCTATGTGTCAATATGCCTTGTATGTTGGATGAAAGTTCTGTAATACACATGTACATAACTCATTAAAAATGTTTCTCAAATCCTTGATGTATGTAGCCTGTTCGGAACACGGTATTTCTCGGTGAGGGAAGCTATGTAAATTACATATCTATTGGTTAGAACCCTCTCCAGGAGAGTTTTACTGAAAAATCTCCCTCAGTTTCGAAACTGGTGTTATGAAAACACTGTGAAATCAGAGTAAATGCTTTAAGGTGACAATATGTCTTCAATGGTTTATTAAAGATTGGTAATTCACATGCTAACAACTCAGCAGTGAATATTTGTTGAATCCTTGGTGCATGAACCGTTTTTTAGGAACACGGAATGTTACGGTGATGGTATCTATGAAAACGAGATGTCTATTGGATGGAACCTGCAACAATAGGATTTTTCTGCGAAAACTGCCTGATTTTCGAAACTGACGTAAGGAAAATTCTGCGAAATGTGAGTAAATGTTTCTAGGTGAAAACATGTCTTGCAAGGTGGATCAAAATTTGATAATCCACATGCTCACACTCATTAAAGAATGACTGTCGAATCCTTGATGCATTTAACATGTTCAGAACACGGAAAGTCACGGTGAGTGAACTAGTAAATTACATATCTTTTGGGTAGATCTGGCTCCAAGAACATTTTCTGTGAAATCAGCCTCATTTTCCAAACTGGCGTTAGGAAAAAACTGAGAAATCTGAGAAAATGCTTCTAAGTGTGAATATGCCTTGAATGGGGAATTTAAGTCCGGTAATCCACGTAACCAAGTATGAAGGGAATATTTTTCGAACCCGTCACTTATTTAGCGTGTTTGGAACACGGAAATTCACGGCAATGTAACTATGTAAATTAAAATTCTATTGGGTAGAACTAGCTTGAATAGAATTTTTCTGTGCAAAATTCATGATTTTCGAATTTGACGTTTGGATAAAACTGTGAAATGAGAGTAAATACTTGTAGGTGTATATATGCCTTGTATGGTGGATGTAGGATTGGTAATCCAAATGCTAACATCTCTGTAGTTAATATTTGTCGAATCCGAGATACATGAATTGTGTTCTGAACACAAAGTATCATGATGAGCACATCTATGTAAATTACATGTCTATTGGGTAGAACTCGCTCCAAGAGCATTTTTCTGCAAAATCTGCCTCTTTTTCAAATCTGGCCTTAGGAAAAGTCTTCGAAATATGAGAAAATGCTTCTAAGTGTCAATATGACTTGATTGGTGGATGAAAGTCTGGTAATCCACATGTTAACAAGAGTGTAGTAAATATTTTTCAAACCGTGATTCATGTAGCGCGTACGGAAAACAGAATTTCACGGTAATGAAACTATGTAAATTAGAATTCTATTGGGTAGAACTAGCTAGAATAGAATATTTCTGCGAAAATTGCTTGATTCTCGAATGGGATGTTTGGATAAAGCTGCGAAATGAGAGATAATATTTGTAGGTGTAAAGATGCCTTTATGTTGGAAGAAAGTTCAGTAATCCATATTTTCACAACATATTAAAGAATCTTTTTTTTTATCCGTGATGCATATAACATGTTCGGAACGTGGAATTTCACGGTGTTTGAAATAATGTAAACTACTTGCCTATTAGGTAGAACAAACTCCAAGAGAATTTTTCTGCGAAAACTGCATCATTTTTGAAACTAGCCCTTGGAAAATGCTGCAAAATCTGAGAAAATACTTCTAAGTATCAATATTCAATGTTTTGTGATGAAAGTTCGGTAATCCACATGTTAACAAATCTGTAGTGAATATTTGTCGAAACTGTTATGCATGTAGCATGTTCGGAACATGGAATGTCTCGGCGAGGAAATTTATGTAAATTACATTTCCCTAGGTTAGAAATCTCTCCAAGAGTTTTTTCCTGAGATAACAGCCTGATTTTTGAAACTGGCGTTAGGAATATGCTGCGAACTCAGATTAATCAATTGTAGGTGTAATTATGCCTTGTATGGTGGATGAAAGTTCGGCAATCCGCATACTAACAACTCTGTAGGGAATATATGTCGAATCCGAGATACATGAAATATGATCAGAAAATAGAATATCACGGTGAGCGAATCTATGTAAAATAAATGTGTCTTGGGTATAACTCACTCCAACAGTTTTTCTCTGCGAAATTTGCCTCATTTTCGAAACTGGCATTTGGAAATTCCTTCAAAATCAGAGAAAATACTTCAAACTGTCAATATGTCTTTTATTGTGATGGAAGTTCATAAAGCCACATGCAAACAAACCTGATGTGAATAATTGTAGAAAGCCTATGCATGTAGCGTGATCGTATGACGGAAATTTCCGGAGATGGAATCTATGAAAATTTCATGTCTATTGGGTAGATCTCGCTCCAAAAATTTTTTCCGGAGAAAACGGCCTGATTTTCGAAAAACTGGCATTAGGAATAGGCTGCAAATTCAGAGTTAAAGTTTCTAGGTTTAAATATTCCTTGTATGGTGGATGAAAGTTCTGTAATACACATGTACATAGCTCATAAAAATGTTTGTCAAATCCGTGAAGTATGTAGCGTGTTCGGAATTTGGAATGTCACTGTGAGGGAAACTATGTAAATTACATTTCTATTGGGAAGTACTTGCTCCACGAGGATTTTTTGCGAATCTGCCTCATTTTCAAAACTGGCATTAGGAAAATCTTTTGAAATATGGGAAAGTGCTTCAAAGTGTCAATATGGCATTTATGGTGGATGAATATTCCGTAATCGTTATGTTACCAATTCTGTAGTGAATATTTGTCGAATCCATGATGCATGAAACATGTTCAGAACACGGAATATCACGGTGAGTAAAACTAGGTAAAGTACATATCTTTTGTGTATAACTCGCTCCAGAGAATTTTTCTGCCAAATCTGCCTCATTTTCCAAACTGGCATTAAAACTAAACTGTGAAATCTGAGAAATTTCTTCAAAGTGTCAGTAAGCCTTGTATGGTGTATGAAAGTGCTGTAATCCACATGCTAACAACTATGTACTGAATATTTTCGAATCCGAGATGCATGTAGCGTGTTCAGAACACGGAATTTCACGGTGAGCGAATCCATGTAAATTACATATCTATAGGTTAGTACCTGCTCCAAGAGGTTTTTGCCGTGAAATCTGCCTCATTTTCGAAACTGGCGATTGGAAATCTCTGTGAAATCAGAGTAAATGCTTCTAAGTATCAATATGCCTTCTATTGTGATGAAAGTCCTGTCATCCTCATGGAAACAACTCTATAGTTTATTTTTGTCGAAACTTTTCTGCATGTAGTGTGTTCGAAACACGTAATTTCACAGCGGGGGAATCTATGTAATTTACGTATCTATTGGGTAGAACACGCTCCAACAGTTTTTTCCTTTGAAAACTGCCTGAATTTCGAAACTGCTATTAGGAAAAAGCTGCGAACTCACAGTTAATGTTTCTATGTGTCAATATGCCTTGTATGTTGGATGAAAGTTCTGTAATACACATGTACATAACTCATTAAAAATGTTTCTCAAATCCTTGATGTATGTAGCCTGTTCGGAACACGGTATTTCTCGGTGAGGGAAGCTATGTAAATTACATATCTATTGGTTAGAACCCTCTCCAGGAGAGTTTTACTGAAAAATCTCCCTCAGTTTCGAAACTGGTGTTATGAAAACACTGTGAAATCAGAGTAAATGCTTTAAGGTGACAATATGTCTTCAATGGTTTATTAAAGATTGGTAATTCACATGCTAACAACTCAGCAGTGAATATTTGTTGAATCCTTGGTGCATGAACCGTTTTTTAGGAACACGGAATGTTACGGTGATGGTATCTATGAAAATGAGATGTCTATTGGATGGAACCTGCAACAATAGGATTTTTCTGCGAAAACTGCCTGATTTTCAAAACTGACGTAAGGAAAATTCTGCGAAATGTGAGTAAATGTTTCTAGGTGAAAACATGTCTTGTAAGGTGGATCAAAATTTGATAATCCACATGCTCACACTCATTAAAGAATGACTGTCGAATCCTTGATGCATTTAACATGTTCAGAACACGGAAAGTCACGGTGAGTGAACTAGTAAATTACATATCTTTTGGGTAGATCTGGCTCCAAGAACATTTTCTGTGAAATCATCCTCATTTTCCAAACTGGCGTTAGGAAAAAACTGAGAAATCTGAGAAAATGCTTCTAAGTGTGAATATGCCTTGAATGGGGAATTTAAGTCCGGTAATCCACGTAACCAAGTATGAAGGGAATACTTTTCGAAAACGTGACTTATTTAGCGTGTTTGGAACACGGAAATTCACGGCAATGTAACTATGTAAATTAAAATTCTATTGGGTAGAACTAGCTTGAATAGAATTTTTCTGTGCAAAATTCAAGATAATCGAATTTGACATTTGGATAAAACTGTGAAATGAGAGTAAATACTTGTAGGTGTATATATGCCTTGTATGGTGGATGTAGGATTGGTAATCCAAATGCTAACATCTCTGTAGTTAATATTTGTCGAATCTGAGATACATGAAATGTGTTCAGAACACAAAGTATCATGATGAGCACATCTATGTAAATTACATGTCTATTGGGTAGAACTCGCTCCAAGAGCATTTTTCTGCAAAATCTGCCTCTTTTTCAAATCTGGCGTTAGGAAAAGTCTTCGAAATATGAGAAAATGCTTCTAAGTGTCAATATGACTTGATTGGTGGATGAAAGTCCGGTAATCCACATGTTAACAAGAGTGTAGTAAATATTTTTCAAACCGTGATTCATGTAGCGCGTACGGAAAACAGAATTTCACGGTAATGAAACTATGTAAATTAGAATTCTATTGGGTAGAACTAGCTAGAATAGAATATTTCTGCGAAAATTGCTTGATTCTCGAATGGGATGTTTGGATAAAGCTGCGAAATGAGAGATAATATTTGTAGGTGTAAAGATGCCTTTATGTTGGAAGAAAGTTCAGTAATCCATATTTTCACAACATATTAAAGAATCTTTTTTTTTATCCGTGATGCATATAACATGTTTGGAACGTGGAATTTCACGTTGTTTGAAATAATGTAAACTACTTGCCTATTAGGTAGAACAAACTCCAAGAGAATTTTTCTGCGAAAACTGCATCATTTTTGAAACTAGCCCTTGGAAAATGCTGCAAAATCTGAGAAAATACTTCTAAGTATCAATATTCAATGTTTTGTGATGAAAGTTCTGTAATCCACATGTTAACAAATCTGTAGTGAATATTTGTCGAATCCGTTATGCATGTAGCATGTTCGGAACATGGAATGTCTCGGCGAGGAAATTTATGTAAATTACATTTCCCTAGGTTAGAAATCTCTCCAAGAGTTTTTTCCTGAGATAACAGCCTGATTTTTGAAACTGGCGTTAGGAATATGCTGCGAACTCAGATTAATCAATTGTAGGTGTAAATATGCCTTGTATGGTGGATGAAAGTCCGGCTATCCGCATACTAACAACTCTGTAGGGAATATATGTCGAATCCGAGATACATGAAATATGATCAGAAAATAGAATATCACGGTGAGCGAATCTATGTAAAATAAATGTGTCTTGGGTATAACTCACTCCAAGAGTTTTTCTCTGCGAAATTTGCCTCATTTTCGAAACTGGCATTTGGAAATTCTTTCAAAATCAGAGAAAATACTTCAAACTGTCAATATGTCTTTTATTGTGATGGAAGTTCATAAAGCCACATGCAAACAAACCTGATGTGAATAATTGTAGAAAGCCTATGCATGTAGCGTGATCGTATGATGGAAATTTCTGGAGATGGAATCTATGAAAATTTCATGTCTATTGGGTAGATCTCGCTCCAAAAATTTTTTCCGGAGAAAACGGCCTGATTTTCGAAAAACTGGCATTAGGAATAGGCTGCAAATTCAGAGTTAAAGTTTCTAGGTTTAAATATTCCTTGTATGGTGGATGAAAGTTCTGTAATACACATGTACATAGCTCATAAAAATGTTTGTCAAATCCGTGAAGTATGTAGCGTGTTCGGAATTTGGAATGTCACTGTGAGGGAAACTATGTAAATTACATTTCTATTGGGAAGTACTTGCTCCACGAGGATTTTTTGCGAATCTGCCTCATTTTCAAAACTGGCATTAGGAAAATCTTTTGAAATATGGGAAAGTGCTTCAAAGTGTCAATATGGCATTTATGGTGGATGAATATTCCGTAATCGTTATGTTACCAATTCTGTAGTGAATATTTGTCGAATCCATGATGCATGAAACATGTTCAGAACACGGAATATCACGGTGAGTAAAACTAGGTAAAGTACATATCTTTTGTGTATAACTCGCTCCAGAGAATTTTTCTGCCAAATCTGCCTCATTTTCCAAACTGGCATTAAAACTAAACTGTGAAATCTGAGAAATTTCTTCAAAGTGTCAGTAAGCCTTGTATGGTGTATGAAAGTGCTGTAATCCACATGCTAACAACTATGTACTGAATATTTGTCGAATCCGAGATGCATGTAGCGTGTTCAGAACACGGAATTTCACGGTGAGCGAATCCATGTAAATTACATATCTATAGGTTAGTACCTGCTCCAAGAGTTTTTTGCCGTGAAATCTGCCTCATTTTCGAAACTGGCGTTTGGAAAGCTCTGTGAAATCAGAGTAAATGCTTCTAAGTATCAATATGCCTTCTATTGTGATGAAAGTCCTGTCATCCTCATGGAAACAACCCTATAGTTTATTTTTGTCGAAACTTTTCTGCATGTAGTGTGTTCGAAACACGTAATTTCACAGCGGGGGAATCTATGTAATTTACGTATCTATTGGGTAGAACACGCTCCAACAGTTTTTTCCTTTGAAAACTGCCTGAATTTCGAAACTGCTATTAGGAAAAAGCTGCGAACTCACAGTTAATGTTTCTATGTGTCAATATGCCTTGTATGTTGGATGAAAGTTCTGTAATACACATGTACATAACTCATTAAAAATGTTTCTCAAATCCTTGATGTATGTAGCCTGTTCGGAACACGGTATTTCTCGGTTAGGGAAGCTATGTAAATTACATATCTATTGGTTAGAACCCTCTCCAGGAGAGTTTTACTGAAAAATCTCCCTCAGTTTCGAAACTGGTGTTATGAAAACACTGTGAAATCAGAGTAAATGCTTTAAGGTGACAATATGTCTTCAATGGTTTATTAAAGATTGGTAATTCACATGCTAACAACTCAGCAGTGAATATTTGTTGAATCCTTGGTGCATGAACCGTTTTTTAGGAACACGGAATGTTACGGTGATGGTATCTATGAAAATGAGATGTCTATTGGATGGAACCTGCAACAATAGGATTTTTCTGCGAAAACTGCCTGATTTTCGAAACTGACGTAAGGAAAATTCTGCGAAATGTGAGTAAATGTTTCTAGGTGAAAACATGTCTTGTAAGGTGGATCAAAATTTGATAATCCACATGCTCACACTCATTAAAGAATGACTGTCGAATCCTTGATGCATTTAACATGTACAGAACACGGAAAGTCACGGTGAGTGAACTAGTAAATTACATATCTTTTGGGTAGATCTGGCTCCAAGAACATTTTCTGTTAAATCAGCCTCATTTTCCATACTGGAGTTAGGAAAAAACTGAGAAATCTGAGAAAATGCTTCTAAGTGTGAATATGCCTTGAATGGGGAATTTAAGTCCGGTAATCCACGTAACCAAGTATGAAGGGAATACTTTTCGAACACGTCACTTATTTAGCGTGTTTGGAACACGGAAATTCACGGCAATGTAACTATGTAAATTAAAATTCTATTGGGTAGAACTAGCTTGAATAGAATTTTTCTGTGCAAAATTCATGATTTTTGAATTTGACGTTTGGATAAAACTGTGAAATGAGAGTAAATACTTGTAGGTGTATATATGCCTTGTATGGTGGATGTAGGATTGGTAATCCAAATGCTAACATCTCTGTAGTTAATATTTGTCGAATCCGAGATACATGAATTGTGTTCTGAACACAAAGTATCATGATGAGCACATCTATGTAAATTACATGTCTATTGGGTAGAACTCGCTCCAAGAGCATTTTTCTGCAAAATCTGCCTCTTTTTCAAATCTGGCCTTAGGAAAAGTCTTCGAAATATGAGAAAATGCTTCTAAGTGTCAATATGACTTGATTGGTGGATGAAAGTCTGGTAATCCACATGTTAACAAGAGTGTAGTAAATATTTTTCAAACCGTGATTCATGTAGCGCGTACGGAAAACAGAATTTCACGGTAATGAAACTATGTAAATTAGAATTCTATTGGGTAGAACTAGCTAGAATAGAATATTTCTGCGAAAATTGCTTGATTCTCGATTGGGATGTTTGGATAAAGCTGCGAAATGAGAGATAATATTTGTAGGTGTAAAGATGCCTTTATGTTGGAAGAAAGTTCAGTAATCCATATTTTCACAACATATTAAAGAATCTTTTTTTTTATCCGTGATGCATATAACATTTTCGGAACATTGGAATTTCACGGTGTTTGAAATAATGTAAACTACTTGCCTATTAGGTAGAACAAACTCCAAGAGAATTTTTCTGCGAAAACTGCATCATTTTTGAAACTAGCCCTTGGAAAATGCTGCAAAATCTGAGAAAATACTTCTAAGTAACAATATTCAATGTTTTGTGATGAAAGTTCGGTAATCCACATGTTAACAAATCTGTAGTGAATATTTGTCGAATCCGTTATGCATGTAGCATGTTCGGAACATGGAATGTCTCGGCGAGGAAATTTATGTAAATTACATTTCTCTAGGTTAGAAATCTCTGCAAGAGTTTTTTCCTGAGATAACAGCCTGATTTTTGAATCTGGCGTTAGGAATAAGCTGCGAACTCAGATTAATCAATTGTAGGTGTAAATATGCCTTGTATGGTGGATGAAAGTCCGGCTATCCGCATACTAACAACTCTGTAGAGAATATATGTCGAATCCGAGATACATGAAATATGATCAGAAAATAGAATATCACGGTGAGCGAATCTATGTAAAATAAATGTGTCTTGGGTATAACTAACTCCAAGAGTTTTTCTCTGTGAAATTTGCCTCATTTTCGAAACTGGCATTTGGAAATTCCTTCAAAATCAGAGAAAATACTTCAAACTGTCAATATGTCTTTTATTGTGATGGAAGTTCATAAAGCCACATGCAAACAAACCTGATGTGAATAATTGTAGAAAGCCTATGCATGTAGCGTGATCGTATGACGGAAATTTCCGGAGATGGAATCTATGAAAATTTCATGTGTATTGGGTAGAACTCGCTCCAAAAATTTTTTCCGGAGAAAACGGCCTGATTTTCGAAAAACTGGCATTAGGAATAGGCTGCAAATTCAGAATTAAAGTTTCTAGGTTTAAATATTCCTTGTATGGTGGATGAAAGTTCTGTAATACACATGTACATAGCTCATAAAAATGTTTGTCAAATCCGTGAAGTATGTAGCGTGTTCGGAAATTGGAATGTCACTGTGAGGGAAACTATGTAAATTACATTTCTATTGGGAAGTACTTGCTCCACGAGGATTTTTTGCGAATCTGCCTCATTTTCAAAACTGGCATTAGGAAAATCTTTTGAAATATGGGAAAGTGCTTCAAAGTGTCAATATGGCATTTATGGTGGATGAATATTCCGTAATCTTTATGTTACCAATTCTGTAGTGAATATTTGTCGAATCCATGATGCATGAAACATGTTCAGAACACGGAATATCACGGTGAGTAAAACTTGGTAAAGTACATATCTTTTGTGTATAACCCGCTCCAGAGAATTTTTCTGCCAAATCTGCCTCATTTTCCAAACTGGCATTAAAACTAAACTGTGAAATCTGAGAAACTTCTTCAAAGTGTCAGTAAGCCTTGTATGGTGTATGAAAGTGCTGTAATCCACATGCTAACAACTATGTACTGAATATTTGTCGAATCCGAGATGCATGTAGCGTGTTCAGAACACGGAATTTCACGGTGAGCGAATCCATGTAAATTACATATCTATAGGTTAGTACCTGCTCCAAGAGGTTTTTGCCGTGAAATCTGCCTCATTTTCATAACTGGCGTTTGGAAAGCTCTGTGAAATCAGAGTAAATGCTTCTAAGTATCAATATGCCTTCTATTGTGATGAAAGTCCTGTCATCCTCATGGAAACAACTCTATAGTTTATTTTTGTCGAAACTTTTCTGCATGTAGTGTGTTCGAAACACGTAATTTCACAGCGGGGGAATCTATGTAATTTACGTATCTATTGGGTAGAACACGCTCCAACAGTTTTTTCCTTTGAAAACTGCCTGAATTTCGAAACTGCTATTAGGAAAAAGCTGCGAACTCACAGTTAATGTTTCTATGTGTCAATATGCCTTGTATGTTGGATTAAAGTTCTGTAATACACATGTACATAACTCATTAAAAATGTTTCTCAAATCCTTGATGTATGTAGCCTGTTCGGAACACGGTATTTCTCGGTGAGGGAAGCTATGTAAATTACATATCTATTGGTTAGAACCCTCTCCAGGAGAGTTTTACTGAAAAATCTCCCTCAGTTTCGAAACTGGTGTTATGAAAACACTGTGAAATCAGAGTAAATGCTTTAAGGTGACAATATGTCTTCAATGGTTTATTAAAGATTGGTAATTCACATGCTAACAACTCAGCAGTGAATATTTGTTGAATCCTTGGTGCATGAACCGTTTTTTAGGAACACAGAATGTTACGGTGATGGTATCTATGAAAATGAGATGTCTATTGGATGGAACCTGCAACAATAGGATTTTTCTGCGAAAACTGCCTGATTTTCGAAACTGACGTTAGGAAAATTCTGCGAAATGTGAGTAAATGTTTCTAGGTGAAAACATGTCTTGTAAGGTGGATCAAAATTTGATAATCCACATGCTCACACTCATTAAAGAATGACTGTCGAATCCTTGATGCATTTAACATGTTCAGAACACGGAAAGTCACGGTGAGTGCACTAGTAAATTACATATCTTTTGGTTAGATCTGGCTCCAAGATCATTTTCTCTGAAATCAGCCTCATTTCCCAAACTGGCGTTAGGAAAAACCTGAGAAATCTGAGAAAATGCTTCTAAGTGTGAATATGCCTTGAATGGGGAATTTAAGTCCGGTAATCCACGTAACCAACTATGAAGGGAATACTTTTCGAACCCGTGACTTATTTAGCGTGTTTGGAACACGGAAATTCACGGCAATGTAACTATGTAAATTAAAATTCTATTGGGTAGAACTAGCTTGAATAGAATTTTTCTGTGCAAAATTCATGATTTTCGAATTTGAAGTTTGGATAAAACTGTGAAATGAGAGTAAATACTTGTAGGTGTATATATGCCTTGTATGGTGGATGTAGGATTGGTAATACAAATGCTAACATCTCTGTAGTTAATATTTGTCGAATCCGAGATACATGAAATGTGTTCAGAACACAAAGTATCATGATGAGCACATCTATGTAAATTACATGTCTATTGGGTAGAACTCGCTCCAAGAGCATTTTTCTGCAAAATCTGCCCCTTTTTCAAATCTGGCGTTAGGAAAAATCTTCGAAATATGAGAAAATGCTTCTAAGTGTCAATATGACTTGATTGGTGGATGAAAGTCTGGTAATCCACATGTTTACAAAAGTGTAGTAAATATTTTTCAAATCGTGATTCATGTAGCGTGTACGGAAAACAGAATTTCACGGTAATGAAACTATGTAAATTAGAATTCTATTGGGTAGAACTAGCTAGAATAGTACATTTCTGCGAAAATTGCTTGATTCTCGAATGGGATGTTTGCATAAAGCTGCGAAATGAGAGATAATATTTGTAGGTGTAAAGATGCCTTTATGTTGGAAGAAAGTTCAGTAATCCATATTTTCACAACATATTAAAGAATCTTTTTTTTATCCGTGTTGCATGTACCATGTTCAGAACGTGGAATTTCACGGAGATTGGAAAAATGTAAACTACTTGCCTATTATGTAGAACAAACTCCAAGTGAATTTTTCTGCTAAAACTGCATCTTTTTTGAAACTAGCCCTTGGAAAACGGTGCAAAATCTGAGAAAATACTTCTAAGTATCAATATTCAATGTTTTGTGATGAAAGATCGGTAATCCACATGCTAACAAATCTGTAGTGGATATTTGTCGAAACCGTTATGCATGTAGCATGTTCGGAACATGGAATTTCACGGCGAGGAATTTTATGTAAATTACATTTCCCTAGGTTAGAAATCTCTCCAAGAGTTTTTTCCTGAGATAACAGCCTGATTTTTGAAACTGGCATTAGGAATAAGCTGCGAACTCAGATTAATCAATTGTAGGTGTAAATATGCCTTGTATGGTGGATGAAAGTCCGGCTATCCGCATACTAACAACTCTGTTGAGAATATATGTCGAATCCGAGATACATGAAATATGATCAGAAAATAGAATATCACGGTGAGCGAATCTATGTAAAATAAATGTCTCTTGGGTATAACTCACACCAAGAGATTTTTTCTGCGAAATCTGCCTCATTTACGAAACTGGCATTTGGAAATTTCTGCAAAATCAGAGAAAATGCTTCAAACTGTCAATATGTCTTGTATTGGGATGGAAATTCTTAAAGCCACATGCAAACAAACCTGATGTGAATAATTGTAGAAAGCCTATGCATGTAGCTTGATCGTATGACGGAAATTTCCGGAGATGGAATCTATGTAAATTTCATGTCTATTGGGTAGAACTCGCTCCAAAAAATTTTTCCGGAGAACACGGCCTGATTTTCGAAAAACTGGCATTAGGAATAGGCTGCAAATTCAGATTTAATGTTTCTAGGTTTAAATATTCCTTGTATGGTGGATGAAAGTTCTGTAATACACATTTACATAGCTCATAAAAATGTTTGTCAAATCCGTGAAGTATGTAGCGTGTTCGGAATTTGGAATGTCACTGTGAGGGAAACTATGTAAATTACATTTCTATTGGGAAGTACTTGCTCCACGAGAATTTTTTGCGAATCTGCCTCATTTTCAAAACTGGCATTAGGAAAATCTTTTGAAATATGGGAATGTGCTTCAAAGTGTCAGTATGGCATATATGGTGGATGAATGTTCCGTAATCGTTATGTTACCAACTCTGTAGTGAATGTTTGTCGAATCCATGATGCATGAAACGTGTTCAGAACACGGAATATCACGGTGAGTAAAACTAGGTAAAGTACATATCTTTTGTGTATAACTCGCTCCAGAGAATTTTTCTGCCAAATCTGCCTCATTTTCCAAACTGGCATTAAAACTAAACTGTGAAATCTGAGAAACTTCTTCAAAGTGTCAGTAAGCCTTGTATGGTGTATGAAAGTGCTGTAATCCACATGTTAACAACTATGTACTGAATATTTGTCGAATCCGAGATGCATGTAGCGTGTTCAGTACACGGAATTTCACGGTGAGCGAATCCATGTAAATTACATATCTATAGGTTAGTACCTGCTCCAAGAGGTTTTTGCCGTGAAATCTGCCTCATTTTCGAAACTGGCGTTTGGAAAGCTCTGTGAAATCAGAGTAAATGCTTCTAAGTATCAATATGCCTTCTATTGTGATGAAAGTCCTGTCATCCTCATGGAAACAACTCTATAGTTTATTTTTGTCGAAACTTTTCTGCATGTAGTGTGTTCGAAACACGTAATTTCACAGCGGGGGAATCTATGTAATTTACGTATCTATTGGGTAGAACACGCTCCAACAGTTTTTTCCTTTGAAAACTGCCTAAATTTCGAAACTGCTATTAGGAAAAAGCTGCGAACTCACAGTTAATGTTTCTATGTGTCAATATGCCTTGTATGTTGGATGAAAGTTCTGTAATACACATGTACATAACTCATTAAAAATGTTTCTCAAATCCTTGATGTATGTAGCCTGTTCGGAACACGGTATTTCTCGGTGAGGTAAGCTATGTAAATTACATATCTATTGGTTAGAACCCTCTCCAGGAGAGTTTTACTGAAAAATCTCCCTCAGTTTCGAAACTGGTGTTATGAAAACACTGTGAAATCAGAGTAAATGCTTTAAGGTGACAATATGTCTTCAATGGTTTATTAAAGATTGGTAATTCACATGCTAACAACTCAGCAGTGAATATTTGTTGAATCCTTGGTGCATGAACCGTTTTTTAGGAACACAGAATGTTACGGTGATGGTATCTATGAAAATGAGATGTCTATTGGATGGAACCTGCAACAATAGGATTTTTCTGCGAAAACTGCCTGATTTTCGAAACTGACGTTAGGAAAATTCTGCGAAATGTGAGTAAATGTTTCTAGGTGAAAACATGTCTTGTAAGGTGGATCAAAATTTGATAATCCACATGCTCACACTCATTAAAGAATGACTGTCGAATCCTTGATGCATTTAACATGTTCAGAACACGGAAAGTCACGGTGAGTGCAATAGTAAATTACATATCTTTTGGTTAGATCTGGCTCCAAGATCATTTTCTCTGAAATCAGCCTCATTTCCCAAACTGGCTTTAGGAAAAACCTGAGAAATCTGAGAAAATGCTTCTAAGTGTGAATATGCCTTGAATGGGGAATTTAAGTCAGGTAATCCACGTAACCAACTATGAAGGGAATACTTTTCGAACCCGTGACTTATTTAGCGTGTTTGGAACACGGAAATTCACGGCAATGTAACTATGTAAATTAAAATTCTATTGGGTATAACTAGCTTGAATAGAATTTTTCTGTGCAAAATTCATGATTTTCGAATTTGAAGTTTGGATAAAACTGTGAAATGAGAGTAAATACTTGTAGGTGTATATATGCCTTGTATGGTGGATGTAGGATTGGTCATCCAAATGCTAACATCTCTGTAGTTAATATTTGTCGAATCCGAGATACATGAAATGTGTTCAGAACACAAAGTATCATGATGAGCACATCTATGTAAATTACATGTCTATTGGGTAGAACTCGCTCCAAGAGCATTTTTCTGCAAAATCTGCCCCTTTTTCAAATCTGGCGTTAGGAAAAATCTTCGAAATATGAGAAAATGCTTCTAAGTGTCAATATGACTTGATTGGTGGATGAAAGTCTGGTAATCCACATGTTTACAAAAGTGTAGTAAATATTTTTCAAATCGTGATTCATGTAGCGTGTACGGAAAACAGAATTTCACGGTAATGAAACTATGTAAATTAGAATTCTATTGGGTACAACTAGCTAGAATAGTACATTTCTGCGAAAATTGCTTGATTCTCGAATGGGATGTTTGCATAAAGCTGCGAAATGAGAGATAATATTTGTAGGTGTAAAGATGCCTTTATGTTGGAAGAAAGTTCAGTAATCCATATTTTCACAACATATTAAAGAATCTTTTTTTTATCCGTGTTGCATGTACCATGTTCAGAACGTGGAATTTCACGGAGATTGGAAAAATGTAAACTACTTGCCTATTATGTAGAACAAACTCCAAGTGAATTTTTCTGCTAAAACTGCATCTTTTTTGAAACTAGCCCTTGGAAACGGTGCAAAATCTGAGAAAATACTTCTAAGTATCAATATTCAATGTTTTGTGATGAAAGATCGGTAATCCACATGCTAACAAATCTGTAGTGAATATTTGTCGAAACCGTTATGCATGTAGCATGTTCGGAACATGGAATTTCACGGCGAGGAATTTTATGTAAATTACATTTCCCTAGGTTAGAAATCTCTCCAAGTAATTTCCTGAGATAACAGCCTGATTTTTGAAACTGCCATTGGGAATATGCTGCGAACTCAGATTAATCAATTGTAGGTGTAAATATGCCTTGTATGGTGGATGAAAGGTCGTCTATCCCCATACTAACAACTCTGTAGAGAATATATGTCGAATCCGCGTTACATGAAGAGTGTTCAGAAAATAGGATATCACGGTGAGCGAATCTATGTAAAATAAATGTGTCTTGGGTATAACTCACTCCAAGAGGTTTTCTCTGCGAAATCTGCCTCATTTACGAAACTGGCATTTGGAAATTTCTGCCAAATCAGAGAAAATGCTTCAGACTGTCAATATGTCTTGTATTGGGATGGAAGTTCTTAAAGCCACATGCAAACAAACCTGATGTGAATAATTGTAGAAAGCCTATGCATGTAGCGTGATCGTATGACGGAAAATTCCGGAGATGGAATCTATGTAAATTTCATGTCTATTGGGTAGATCTCGCTCCAAAAATTTTTTCCGGAGAAAACGGCCTGATTTTTGAATAAACTGGCATTAGGAATAGGCTGCAAATTCAGAGTTAATGTTTCTAGGTTTAAATATTCCTTGTATGGTGGATGAAATTTCTGTAATACACATGTACATAACTCATAAAAATGTTTGTCAAATCCGTGAAGTATGTAGCGTGTTCGGAAATTGGAATGTCACTGTGAGGGAAACTATGTAAATTACATTTCTATTGGGAAGTACTTGCTCCACGAGAATTTTTTGCGAATCTGCCTCATTTCCAAAACTGGCATTAGGAAAGTCTTTTGAAATATGGGAAAGTGCTTCAAAGTGTCAATATGGCATTTATGGTGGATGAATGTTCTGTAATCGTTATGTTACCAACTCTGTAGTGAATGTTTGTCGAATCCATGATGCATGAAACATGTTCAGAACACGGAATATCACGGTGAGTAAAACTAGGTAAAGTACATATCTTTTGTGTATAACTCGCTCCAGAGAATTTTTCTGCCAAATCTGCCTCATTTTCCAAACTGGCGTTAAAACTAAACTGTGAAATCTGAGAAACTTCTTCAAAGTGTCAGTAAGCCTTGTATGGTGTATGAAAGTGCTGTAATCCACATGCTAACAACTATGTACTGAATATTTGTCGAATCCGAGATGCATGTAGCGTGTTCAGAACACGGAATTTCACGGTGAGCGAATCCATGTAAATTACATATCTATAGGTTAGTACCTGCTCCAAGAGGTTTTTGCCGTGAAATCTGCCTCATTTTCGAAACTGGCGTTTGGAAAGCTCTGTGAAATCAGAGTAAATGCTTCTAAGTATCAATATGCCTTCTATTGTGATGAAAGTCCTGTCATCCTCATGCAAACAACTCTATAGTTTATTTTTGTCGAAACTTTTCTGCGTGTAGTGTGTTCGAAACACGTAATTTCACAGCGGGGGAATCTATGTAATTTACGTATCTATTGGGTGGAACACGCTCCAACAGTTTTTTCCTTTGAAAACTGCCTGAATTTCGAAACTGCTATTAGGAAAAAGCTGCGAACTCACAGTTAATGTTTCTATGTGTCAATATGCCTTGTATGTTGGATGAAAGTTCTGTAATACACATGTACATAACTCATTAAAAATGTTTCTCAAATCCTTGATGTATGTAGCCTGTTCGGAACACGGTATTTCTCGGTGAGGTAAGCTATGTAAATTACATATCTATTGGTTAGAACCCTCTCCAGGAGAGTTTTACTGAAAAATCTCCCTCAGTTTCGAAACTGGTGTTATGAAAACACTGTGAAATCAGAGTAAATGCTTTAAGGTGACAATATGTCTTCAATGGTTTATTAAAGATTGGTAATTCACATGCTAACAACTCAGCAGTGAATATTTGTTGAATCCTTGGTGCATGAAACGTTTTTTAGGAACACGGAATGTTACGGTGATGGTATCTATGAAAATGAGATGTCTATTGGATGGAACATGCAACAATAGGATTTTTCTGCGAAAACTGCCTGATTTTCGAAACTGACGTTAGGAAAATTCTGCGAAATGTGAGTAAATGTTTCTAGGTGAAAACATGTCTTGTAAGGTGGATCAAAATTTGATAATCCACATGCTCACACTCATTAAAGAATGACTGTCGAATCCTTGATGCATTTAAGATGTTCAGAACACGGAAAGTCACGGTGAGTGCACTAGTAAATTACATATCTTTTGGTTAGATCTGGCTCCAAGATCATTTTCTCTGAAATCAGCCTCATTTCCCAAACTGGCGTTAGGAAAAACCTGAGAAATCTGAGAAAATGCTTCTAAGTGTGAATATGCCTTGAATGGGGAATTTAAGTCCGGTAATCCACGTAACCAACTATGAAGGGAATACTTTTCGAACCCGTGACTTATTTAGCGTGTTTGGAACACGGAAATTCACGGCAATGTAACTATGTAAATTAAAATTCTATTGTGTATAACTAGCTTGAATAGAATTTTTCTGTGCAAAATTCATGATTTTCGAATTTGACGTTTGGATAAAACTGTGAAATGAGAGTAAATACTTGTAGGTGTATATATGCCTTGTATGGTGGATGTAGGATTGGTAATCCAAATGCTAACATCTCTGTAGTTAATATTTGTCGAATCCGAGATACATGAAATGTGTTCAGAACACAAAGTATCATGATGAGCACATCTATGTAAATTACATGTCTATTGGGTAGAACTCGCTCCAAGAGCATTTTTCTGCAAAATCTGCCCCTTTTTCAAATCTGGCGTTAGGAAAAATCTTCGAAATATGAGAAAATGCTTCTAAGTGTCAATATGACTTGATTGGTGGATGAAAGTCTGGTAATCCACATGTTAACAAGAGTGTAGTAAATATTTTTCAAACCGTGATTCATGTAGCGCGTACGGAAAACAGAATTTCACGGTAATGAAACTATGTAAATTAGAATTCTATTGGGTAGAACTAGCTAGAATAGAATATTTCTGCGAAAATTGCTTGATTCTCGAATGGGATGTTTGGATAAAGCTGCGAAATGAGAGATAATATTTGTAGGTGTAAAGATGCCTTTATGTTGGAAGAAAGTTCAGTAATCCATATTTTCACAACATATTAAAGAATCTTTATTGTAATCCGTGATGCATGTATCATGTTCGGAACGTGAATTTCACGGTGTTTGATATAATTTAAACTACATGCCTATTAGGTAGAACAAACTCCAAGAGAATTTTTCTGCGAAAACTGCTTCATTTTTGAAACTGACGCTTGGAAAACGCTGCAAAATTTGAGAAAATAGATCTAAGTATCATTATTCAATTTTTGTGATGAAAGTTCGTAATCCACATGCTAACAAATCTGTTGTGAATATATGTCGAATCCGTTATGCATGTAGCATGTTCGGAACATGGAATTTCACGGCGAGGAAATTTATGTAAATTACATTTCCCTAGGATAGAAATCTCTCCAAGAGATTTTTCCTGAGATAACACCCTGATTTTTGAAACTGGCATGAGGAATAATCTGCGAACTCTGATTAATCAATTGTAGGTGTAAATATGCCTTGTATGGTGGATGAAAGTCCGGCTATCCGCATACTAACAACTCTGTAGAGAATATATGTCGAATCCGAGATACATGAAATATGATCAGAAAATAGAATATCACGGTGAGCGAATCTATGTAAAATAAATGTGTCTTGGGTATAACTCACTCCAACAGTTTTTCTCTGCGAAATTTGCCTCATTTTCGAAACTGGCATTTGGAAATTCCTTCAAAATCAGAGAAAATACTTCAAACTGTCAATATGTCTTTTATTGTGATGGAAGTTCATAAAGCCACATGCAAACAAACCTGATGTGAATAATTGTAGAAAGCCTATGCATGTAGCGTGATCGTATGACGGAAATTTCCGGAGATGGAATCTATGTAAATTTCATGTCTATTGGGTAGATCTCGCTCCAAAAATTTTTTCCGGAGAAAACGGCCTGATTTTCGAAAAACTGGCATTAGGAATAGGCTGCAAATTCAGAGTTAAAGTTTCTAGGTTTAAATATTCCTTGTATGGTGGATGAAAGTTCTGTAATACACATGTACATAGCTCATAAAAATGTTTGTCAAATCCGTGAAGTATGTAGCGTGTTCGGAAATTTGGAATGTCACTGTGAGGGAAACTATGTAAATTACATTTCTATTGGGAAGTACTTGCTCCACGAGGATTTTTTGCGAATCTGCCTCATTTTCAAAACTGGCATTAGGAAAATCTTTTGAAATATGGGAAAGTGCTTCAAAGTGTCAATATGGCATTTATGGTGGATGAATATTCCGTAATCGTTATGTTACCAATTCTGTAGTGAATATTTGTCGAATCCATGATGCATGAAACATGTTCAGAACACGGAATATCACGGTGAGTTAAACTAGGTAAAGTACATATCTTTTGTGTATAACGCGCTCCAGAGAATTTTTCGGCCAAATCTGCCTCATTTTCCAAACTGGCATTAAAACTAAACTGTGAAATCTGAGAAACTTCTTCAAAGTGTCAGTAAGCCTTGTATGGTGTATGAAAGTGCTGTAATCCACATGCTAACAACTATGTACTGAATATTTGTCGAATCCGAGATGCATTTAGCGTGTTCAGAACACGGAATTTCACGGTGAGCGAATCCATGTAAATTACATATCTATAGGTTAGTACCTGCTCCAAGAGGTTTTTGCCGTGAAATCTGCCTCATTTTCGAAACTGGCGTTTGGAAAGCTCTGTGAAATCAGAGTAAATGCTTCTAAGTATCAATATGCCTTCTATTGTGATGAAAGTCCTGTCATCCTCATGCAAACAACTCTATAGTTTATTTTTGTCGAAACTTTTCTGCATGTAGTGTGTTCGAAACACGTAATTTCACAGCGGGGGAATCTATGTAATTTACGTATCTATTGGGTGGAACACGCTCCAACAGTTTTTTCCTTTGAAAACTGCCTGAATTTCGAAACTGCTATTAGGAAAAAGCTGCGAACTCACAGTTAATGTTTCTATGTGTCAATATGCCTTGTATGTTGGATGAAAGTTCTGTAATACACATGTACATAACTCATTAAAAATGTTTCTCAAATCCTTGATGTATGTAGCCTGTTCGGAACACGGTATTTCTCGGTGAGGGAAGCTATGTAAATTACATATCTATTGGTTAGAACCCTCTCCAGGAGAGTTTTACTGAAAAATCTCCCTCAGTTTCGAAACTGGTGTTATGAAAACACTGTGAAATCAGAGTAAATGCTTTAAGGTGACAATATGTCTTCAATGGTTTATTAAAGATTGGTAATTCACATGCTAACAACTCAGCAGTGAATATTTGTTGAATCCTTGGTGCATGAACCGTTTTTTAGGAACACGGAATGTTACGGTGATGGTATCTATGAAAACGAGATGTCTATTGGATGGAACCTGCAACAATAGGATTTTTCTGCGAAAACTGCCTGATTTTCGAAACTGACGTAAGGAAAATTCTGCGAAATGTGAGTAAATGTTTCTAGGTGAAAACATGTCTTGCAAGGTGGATCAAAATTTGATAATCCACATGCTCACACTCATTAAAGAATGACTGTCGAATCCTTGATGCATTTAACATGTTCAGAACACGGAAAGTCACGGTGAGTGAACTAGTAAATTACATATCTTTTGGGTAGATCTGGCTCCAAGAACATTTTCTGTGAAATCAGCCTCATTTTCCAAACTGGCGTTAGGAAAAAACTGAGAAATCTGAGAAAATGCTTCTAAGTGTGAATATGCCTTGAATGGGGAATTTAAGTCCGGTAATCCACGTAACCAAGTATGAAGGGAATATTTTTCGAACCCGTCACTTATTTAGCGTGTTTGGAACACGGAAATTCACGGCAATGTAACTATGTAAATTAAAATTCTATTGGGTAGAACTAGCTTGAATAGAATTTTTCTGTGCAAAATTCATGATTTTCGAATTTGACGTTTGGATAAAACTGTGAAATGAGAGTAAATACTTGTAGGTGTATATATGCCTTGTATGGTGGATGTAGGATTGGTAATCCAAATGCTAACATCTCTGTAGTTAATATTTGTCGAATCCGAGATACATGAATTGTGTTCTGAACACAAAGTATCATGATGAGCACATCTATGTAAATTACATGTCTATTGGGTAGAACTCGCTCCAAGAGCATTTTTCTGCAAAATCTGCCTCTTTTTCAAATCTGGCCTTAGGAAAAGTCTTCGAAATATGAGAAAATGCTTCTAAGTGTCAATATGACTTGATTGGTGGATGAAAGTCTGGTAATCCACATGTTAACAAGAGTGTAGTAAATATTTTTCAAACCGTGATTCATGTAGCGCGTACGGAAAACAGAATTTCACGGTAATGAAACTATGTAAATTAGAATTCTATTGGGTAGAACTAGCTAGAATAGAATATTTCTGCGAAAATTGCTTGATTCTCGAATGGGATGTTTGGATAAAGCTGCGAAATGAGAGATAATATTTGTAGGTGTAAAGATGCCTTTATGTTGGAAGAAAGTTCAGTAATCCATATTTTCACAACATATTAAAGAATCTTTTTTTTTATCCGTGATGCATATAACATGTTCGGAACGTGGAATTTCACGGTGTTTGAAATAATGTAAACTACTTGCCTATTAGGTAGAACAAACTCCAAGAGAATTTTTCTGCGAAAACTGCATCATTTTTGAAACTAGCCCTTGGAAAATGCTGCAAAATCTGAGAAAATACTTCTAAGTATCAATATTCAATGTTTTGTGATGAAAGTTCGGTAATCCACATGTTAACAAATCTGTAGTGAATATTTGTCGAAACTGTTATGCATGTAGCATGTTCGGAACATGGAATGTCTCGGCGAGGAAATTTATGTAAATTACATTTCCCTAGGTTAGAAATCTCTCCAAGAGTTTTTTCCTGAGATAACAGCCTGATTTTTGAAACTGGCGTTAGGAATATGCTGCGAACTCAGATTAATCAATTGTAGGTGTAATTATGCCTTGTATGGTGGATGAAAGTTCGGCAATCCGCATACTAACAACTCTGTAGGGAATATATGTCGAATCCGAGATACATGAAATATGATCAGAAAATAGAATATCACGGTGAGCGAATCTATGTAAAATAAATGTGTCTTGGGTATAACTCACTCCAACAGTTTTTCTCTGCGAAATTTGCCTCATTTTCGAAACTGGCATTTGGAAATTCCTTCAAAATCAGAGAAAATACTTCAAACTGTCAATATGTCTTTTATTGTGATGGAAGTTCATAAAGCCACATGCAAACAAACCTGATGTGAATAATTGTAGAAAGCCTATGCATGTAGCGTGATCGTATGACGGAAATTTCCGGAGATGGAATCTATGAAAATTTCATGTCTATTGGGTAGATCTCGCTCCAAAAATTTTTTCCGGAGAAAACGGCCTGATTTTCGAAAAACTGGCATTAGGAATAGGCTGCAAATTCAGAGTTAAAGTTTCTAGGTTTAAATATTCCTTGTATGGTGGATGAAAGTTCTGTAATACACATGTACATAGCTCATAAAAATGTTTGTCAAATCCGTGAAGTATGTAGCGTGTTCGGAATTTGGAATGTCACTGTGAGGGAAACTATGTAAATTACATTTCTATTGGGAAGTACTTGCTCCACGAGGATTTTTTGCGAATCTGCCTCATTTTCAAAACTGGCATTAGGAAAATCTTTTGAAATATGGGAAAGTGCTTCAAAGTGTCAATATGGCATTTATGGTGGATGAATATTCCGTAATCGTTATGTTACCAATTCTGTAGTGAATATTTGTCGAATCCATGATGCATGAAACATGTTCAGAACACGGAATATCACGGTGAGTAAAACTAGGTAAAGTACATATCTTTTGTGTATAACTCGCTCCAGAGAATTTTTCTGCCAAATCTGCCTCATTTTCCAAACTGGCATTAAAACTAAACTGTGAAATCTGAGAAATTTCTTCAAAGTGTCAGTAAGCCTTGTATGGTGTATGAAAGTGCTGTAATCCACATGCTAACAACTATGTACTGAATATTTTCGAATCCGAGATGCATGTAGCGTGTTCAGAACACGGAATTTCACGGTGAGCGAATCCATGTAAATTACATATCTATAGGTTAGTACCTGCTCCAAGAGGTTTTTGCCGTGAAATCTGCCTCATTTTCGAAACTGGCGATTGGAAATCTCTGTGAAATCAGAGTAAATGCTTCTAAGTATCAATATGCCTTCTATTGTGATGAAAGTCCTGTCATCCTCATGGAAACAACTCTATAGTTTATTTTTGTCGAAACTTTTCTGCATGTAGTGTGTTCGAAACACGTAATTTCACAGCGGGGGAATCTATGTAATTTACGTATCTATTGGGTAGAACACGCTCCAACAGTTTTTTCCTTTGAAAACTGCCTGAATTTCGAAACTGCTATTAGGAAAAAGCTGCGAACTCACAGTTAATGTTTCTATGTGTCAATATGCCTTGTATGTTGGATGAAAGTTCTGTAATACACATGTACATAACTCATTAAAAATGTTTCTCAAATCCTTGATGTATGTAGCCTGTTCGGAACACGGTATTTCTCGGTGAGGGAAGCTATGTAAATTACATATCTATTGGTTAGAACCCTCTCCAGGAGAGTTTTACTGAAAAATCTCCCTCAGTTTCGAAACTGGTGTTATGAAAACACTGTGAAATCAGAGTAAATGCTTTAAGGTGACAATATGTCTTCAATGGTTTATTAAAGATTGGTAATTCACATGCTAACAACTCAGCAGTGAATATTTGTTGAATCCTTGGTGCATGAACCGTTTTTTAGGAACACGGAATGTTACGGTGATGGTATCTATGAAAATGAGATGTCTATTGGATGGAACCTGCAACAATAGGATTTTTCTGCGAAAACTGCCTGATTTTCAAAACTGACGTAAGGAAAATTCTGCGAAATGTGAGTAAATGTTTCTAGGTGAAAACATGTCTTGTAAGGTGGATCAAAATTTGATAATCCACATGCTCACACTCATTAAAGAATGACTGTCGAATCCTTGATGCATTTAACATGTTCAGAACACGGAAAGTCACGGTGAGTGAACTAGTAAATTACATATCTTTTGGGTAGATCTGGCTCCAAGAACATTTTCTGTGAAATCATCCTCATTTTCCAAACTGGCGTTAGGAAAAAACTGAGAAATCTGAGAAAATGCTTCTAAGTGTGAATATGCCTTGAATGGGGAATTTAAGTCCGGTAATCCACGTAACCAAGTATGAAGGGAATACTTTTCGAAAACGTGACTTATTTAGCGTGTTTGGAACACGGAAATTCACGGCAATGTAACTATGTAAATTAAAATTCTATTGGGTAGAACTAGCTTGAATAGAATTTTTCTGTGCAAAATTCAAGATAATCGAATTTGACATTTGGATAAAACTGTGAAATGAGAGTAAATACTTGTAGGTGTATATATGCCTTGTATGGTGGATGTAGGATTGGTAATCCAAATGCTAACATCTCTGTAGTTAATATTTGTCGAATCTGAGATACATGAAATGTGTTCAGAACACAAAGTATCATGATGAGCACATCTATGTAAATTACATGTCTATTGGGTAGAACTCGCTCCAAGAGCATTTTTCTGCAAAATCTGCCTCTTTTTCAAATCTGGCGTTAGGAAAAGTCTTCGAAATATGAGAAAATGCTTCTAAGTGTCAATATGACTTGATTGGTGGATGAAAGTCCGGTAATCCACATGTTAACAAGAGTGTAGTAAATATTTTTCAAACCGTGATTCATGTAGCGCGTACGGAAAACAGAATTTCACGGTAATGAAACTATGTAAATTAGAATTCTATTGGGTAGAACTAGCTAGAATAGAATATTTCTGCGAAAATTGCTTGATTCTCGAATGGGATGTTTGGATAAAGCTGCGAAATGAGAGATAATATTTGTAGGTGTAAAGATGCCTTTATGTTGGAAGAAAGTTCAGTAATCCATATTTTCACAACATATTAAAGAATCTTTTTTTTTATCCGTGATGCATATAACATGTTTGGAACGTGGAATTTCACGTTGTTTGAAATAATGTAAACTACTTGCCTATTAGGTAGAACAAACTCCAAGAGAATTTTTCTGCGAAAACTGCATCATTTTTGAAACTAGCCCTTGGAAAATGCTGCAAAATCTGAGAAAATACTTCTAAGTATCAATATTCAATGTTTTGTGATGAAAGTTCTGTAATCCACATGTTAACAAATCTGTAGTGAATATTTGTCGAATCCGTTATGCATGTAGCATGTTCGGAACATGGAATGTCTCGGCGAGGAAATTTATGTAAATTACATTTCCCTAGGTTAGAAATCTCTCCAAGAGTTTTTTCCTGAGATAACAGCCTGATTTTTGAAACTGGCGTTAGGAATATGCTGCGAACTCAGATTAATCAATTGTAGGTGTAAATATGCCTTGTATGGTGGATGAAAGTCCGGCTATCCGCATACTAACAACTCTGTAGGGAATATATGTCGAATCCGAGATACATGAAATATGATCAGAAAATAGAATATCACGGTGAGCGAATCTATGTAAAATAAATGTGTCTTGGGTATAACTCACTCCAAGAGTTTTTCTCTGCGAAATTTGCCTCATTTTCGAAACTGGCATTTGGAAATTCTTTCAAAATCAGAGAAAATACTTCAAACTGTCAATATGTCTTTTATTGTGATGGAAGTTCATAAAGCCACATGCAAACAAACCTGATGTGAATAATTGTAGAAAGCCTATGCATGTAGCGTGATCGTATGATGGAAATTTCTGGAGATGGAATCTATGAAAATTTCATGTCTATTGGGTAGATCTCGCTCCAAAAATTTTTTCCGGAGAAAACGGCCTGATTTTCGAAAAACTGGCATTAGGAATAGGCTGCAAATTCAGAGTTAAAGTTTCTAGGTTTAAATATTCCTTGTATGGTGGATGAAAGTTCTGTAATACACATGTACATAGCTCATAAAAATGTTTGTCAAATCCGTGAAGTATGTAGCGTGTTCGGAATTTGGAATGTCACTGTGAGGGAAACTATGTAAATTACATTTCTATTGGGAAGTACTTGCTCCACGAGGATTTTTTGCGAATCTGCCTCATTTTCAAAACTGGCATTAGGAAAATCTTTTGAAATATGGGAAAGTGCTTCAAAGTGTCAATATGGCATTTATGGTGGATGAATATTCCGTAATCGTTATGTTACCAATTCTGTAGTGAATATTTGTCGAATCCATGATGCATGAAACATGTTCAGAACACGGAATATCACGGTGAGTAAAACTAGGTAAAGTACATATCTTTTGTGTATAACTCGCTCCAGAGAATTTTTCTGCCAAATCTGCCTCATTTTCCAAACTGGCATTAAAACTAAACTGTGAAATCTGAGAAATTTCTTCAAAGTGTCAGTAAGCCTTGTATGGTGTATGAAAGTGCTGTAATCCACATGCTAACAACTATGTACTGAATATTTGTCGAATCCGAGATGCATGTAGCGTGTTCAGAACACGGAATTTCACGGTGAGCGAATCCATGTAAATTACATATCTATAGGTTAGTACCTGCTCCAAGAGTTTTTTGCCGTGAAATCTGCCTCATTTTCGAAACTGGCGTTTGGAAAGCTCTGTGAAATCAGAGTAAATGCTTCTAAGTATCAATATGCCTTCTATTGTGATGAAAGTCCTGTCATCCTCATGGAAACAACCCTATAGTTTATTTTTGTCGAAACTTTTCTGCATGTAGTGTGTTCGAAACACGTAATTTCACAGCGGGGGAATCTATGTAATTTACGTATCTATTGGGTAGAACACGCTCCAACAGTTTTTTCCTTTGAAAACTGCCTGAATTTCGAAACTGCTATTAGGAAAAAGCTGCGAACTCACAGTTAATGTTTCTATGTGTCAATATGCCTTGTATGTTGGATGAAAGTTCTGTAATACACATGTACATAACTCATTAAAAATGTTTCTCAAATCCTTGATGTATGTAGCCTGTTCGGAACACGGTATTTCTCGGTTAGGGAAGCTATGTAAATTACATATCTATTGGTTAGAACCCTCTCCAGGAGAGTTTTACTGAAAAATCTCCCTCAGTTTCGAAACTGGTGTTATGAAAACACTGTGAAATCAGAGTAAATGCTTTAAGGTGACAATATGTCTTCAATGGTTTATTAAAGATTGGTAATTCACATGCTAACAACTCAGCAGTGAATATTTGTTGAATCCTTGGTGCATGAACCGTTTTTTAGGAACACGGAATGTTACGGTGATGGTATCTATGAAAATGAGATGTCTATTGGATGGAACCTGCAACAATAGGATTTTTCTGCGAAAACTGCCTGATTTTCGAAACTGACGTAAGGAAAATTCTGCGAAATGTGAGTAAATGTTTCTAGGTGAAAACATGTCTTGTAAGGTGGATCAAAATTTGATAATCCACATGCTCACACTCATTAAAGAATGACTGTCGAATCCTTGATGCATTTAACATGTACAGAACACGGAAAGTCACGGTGAGTGAACTAGTAAATTACATATCTTTTGGGTAGATCTGGCTCCAAGAACATTTTCTGTTAAATCAGCCTCATTTTCCATACTGGAGTTAGGAAAAAACTGAGAAATCTGAGAAAATGCTTCTAAGTGTGAATATGCCTTGAATGGGGAATTTAAGTCCGGTAATCCACGTAACCAAGTATGAAGGGAATACTTTTCGAACACGTCACTTATTTAGCGTGTTTGGAACACGGAAATTCACGGCAATGTAACTATGTAAATTAAAATTCTATTGGGTAGAACTAGCTTGAATAGAATTTTTCTGTGCAAAATTCATGATTTTTGAATTTGACGTTTGGATAAAACTGTGAAATGAGAGTAAATACTTGTAGGTGTATATATGCCTTGTATGGTGGATGTAGGATTGGTAATCCAAATGCTAACATCTCTGTAGTTAATATTTGTCGAATCCGAGATACATGAATTGTGTTCTGAACACAAAGTATCATGATGAGCACATCTATGTAAATTACATGTCTATTGGGTAGAACTCGCTCCAAGAGCATTTTTCTGCAAAATCTGCCTCTTTTTCAAATCTGGCCTTAGGAAAAGTCTTCGAAATATGAGAAAATGCTTCTAAGTGTCAATATGACTTGATTGGTGGATGAAAGTCTGGTAATCCACATGTTAACAAGAGTGTAGTAAATATTTTTCAAACCGTGATTCATGTAGCGCGTACGGAAAACAGAATTTCACGGTAATGAAACTATGTAAATTAGAATTCTATTGGGTAGAACTAGCTAGAATAGAATATTTCTGCGAAAATTGCTTGATTCTCGATTGGGATGTTTGGATAAAGCTGCGAAATGAGAGATAATATTTGTAGGTGTAAAGATGCCTTTATGTTGGAAGAAAGTTCAGTAATCCATATTTTCACAACATATTAAAGAATCTTTTTTTTTATCCGTGATGCATATAACATTTTCGGAACATTGGAATTTCACGGTGTTTGAAATAATGTAAACTACTTGCCTATTAGGTAGAACAAACTCCAAGAGAATTTTTCTGCGAAAACTGCATCATTTTTGAAACTAGCCCTTGGAAAATGCTGCAAAATCTGAGAAAATACTTCTAAGTAACAATATTCAATGTTTTGTGATGAAAGTTCGGTAATCCACATGTTAACAAATCTGTAGTGAATATTTGTCGAATCCGTTATGCATGTAGCATGTTCGGAACATGGAATGTCTCGGCGAGGAAATTTATGTAAATTACATTTCTCTAGGTTAGAAATCTCTGCAAGAGTTTTTTCCTGAGATAACAGCCTGATTTTTGAATCTGGCGTTAGGAATAAGCTGCGAACTCAGATTAATCAATTGTAGGTGTAAATATGCCTTGTATGGTGGATGAAAGTCCGGCTATCCGCATACTAACAACTCTGTAGAGAATATATGTCGAATCCGAGATACATGAAATATGATCAGAAAATAGAATATCACGGTGAGCGAATCTATGTAAAATAAATGTGTCTTGGGTATAACTAACTCCAAGAGTTTTTCTCTGTGAAATTTGCCTCATTTTCGAAACTGGCATTTGGAAATTCCTTCAAAATCAGAGAAAATACTTCAAACTGTCAATATGTCTTTTATTGTGATGGAAGTTCATAAAGCCACATGCAAACAAACCTGATGTGAATAATTGTAGAAAGCCTATGCATGTAGCGTGATCGTATGACGGAAATTTCCGGAGATGGAATCTATGAAAATTTCATGTGTATTGGGTAGAACTCGCTCCAAAAATTTTTTCCGGAGAAAACGGCCTGATTTTCGAAAAACTGGCATTAGGAATAGGCTGCAAATTCAGAATTAAAGTTTCTAGGTTTAAATATTCCTTGTATGGTGGATGAAAGTTCTGTAATACACATGTACATAGCTCATAAAAATGTTTGTCAAATCCGTGAAGTATGTAGCGTGTTCGGAAATTGGAATGTCACTGTGAGGGAAACTATGTAAATTACATTTCTATTGGGAAGTACTTGCTCCACGAGGATTTTTTGCGAATCTGCCTCATTTTCAAAACTGGCATTAGGAAAATCTTTTGAAATATGGGAAAGTGCTTCAAAGTGTCAATATGGCATTTATGGTGGATGAATATTCCGTAATCTTTATGTTACCAATTCTGTAGTGAATATTTGTCGAATCCATGATGCATGAAACATGTTCAGAACACGGAATATCACGGTGAGTAAAACTTGGTAAAGTACATATCTTTTGTGTATAACCCGCTCCAGAGAATTTTTCTGCCAAATCTGCCTCATTTTCCAAACTGGCATTAAAACTAAACTGTGAAATCTGAGAAACTTCTTCAAAGTGTCAGTAAGCCTTGTATGGTGTATGAAAGTGCTGTAATCCACATGCTAACAACTATGTACTGAATATTTGTCGAATCCGAGATGCATGTAGCGTGTTCAGAACACGGAATTTCACGGTGAGCGAATCCATGTAAATTACATATCTATAGGTTAGTACCTGCTCCAAGAGGTTTTTGCCGTGAAATCTGCCTCATTTTCATAACTGGCGTTTGGAAAGCTCTGTGAAATCAGAGTAAATGCTTCTAAGTATCAATATGCCTTCTATTGTGATGAAAGTCCTGTCATCCTCATGCAAACAACCCTATAGTTTATTTTTGTCGAAACTTTTCTGCATGTAGTGTGTTCGAAACACGTAATTTCACAGCAGGGGAATCTATGTAATTTACGTATCTATTGGGTAGAACACGCTCCAACAGTTTTTTCCTTTGAAAATTGCCTGAATTTCGAAACTGCTATTAGGAAAAAGCTGCGAACTCACAGTTAATGTTTCTATGTGTCAATATGCCTTGTATGTTGGATGAAAGTTCTGTAATACACATGTACATAACTCATTAAAAATGTTTCTCAAATCCTTGATGTATGTAGCCTGTTCGGAACACGGTATTTCTCGGTGAGGGAAGCTATGTAAATTACATATCTATTGGTTAGAACCCTCTCCAGGAGAGTTTTACTGAAAAATCTCCCTCAGTTTCGAAACTGGGGTTATGAAAACACTGTGAAATCAGAGTAAATGCTTTAAGGTGACAATATGTCTTCAATGGTTTATTAAAGATTGGTAATTCACATGCTAACAACTCAGCAGTGAATATTTGTTGAATCCTTGGTGCATGAACCGTTTTTTAGGAACACGGAATGTTAAGGTGATGGTATCTATGAAAATGAGATGTCTATTGGATGGAACATGCAACAATAGGATTTTTCTGCGAAAACTGCCTGATTTTCGAAACTGACGTTAGGAAAATTCTGCGAAATGTGAGTAAATGTTTCTAGGTGAAAACATGTCTTGTAAGGTGGATCAAAATTTGATAATCCACATGCTCACACTCATTAAAGAATGACTGTCGAATCCTTGATGCATTTAACATGTTCAGAACACGGAAAGTCACGGTGAGTGAACTAGTAAATTACATATCTTTTGGGTAGATCTGGCTCCAAGAACATTTTCTGTGAAATCAGCCTCATTTTCCAAACTGGCGTTAGGAAAAAACTGAGAAATCTGAGAAAATGCTTCTAAGTGTGAATATGCCTTGAATGGGGAATTTAAGTCCGGTAATCCACGTAACCAAGTATGAAGGGAATACTTTTCGAACCCGTCACTTATTTAGCGTGTTTGGAACACGGAAATTCACGGCAATGTAACTATGTAAATTAAAATTCTATTGGGTAGAACTAGCTTGAATAGAATTTTTCTGTGCAAAATTCATGATTTTCGAATTTGACGTTTGGATAAAACTGTGAAATGAGAGTAAATACTTGTAGGTGTATATATGCCTTGTATGGTGGATGTAGGATTGGTAATCCAAATGCTAACATCTCTGTAGTTAATATTTGTCGAATCCGAGATACATGAAATGTGTTCAGAACACAAAGTATCATGATGAGCACATCTATGTAAATTACATGTCTATTGGGTAGAACTCGCTCCAAGAGCATTTTTCTGCAAAATCTGCCTCTTTTTCAAATCTGGCCTTAGGAAAAGTCTTCGAAATATGAGAAAATGCTTCTAAGTGTCAATATGACTTGATTGGTGGATGAAAGTCTGGTAATCCACATGTTAACAAGAGTGTAGTAAATATTTTTCAAACCGTGATTCATGTAGCGCGTACGGAAAACAGAATTTCACGGTAATGAAACTATGTAAATTAGAATTCTATTGGGTAGAACTAGCTAGAATAGAATATTTCTGCGAAAATTGCTTGATTCTCGAATGGGATGTTTGGATAAAGCTGCGAAATGAGAGATAATATTTGTAGGTGTAAAGATGCCTTTATGTTGGAAGAAAGTTCAGTAATCCATATTTTCACAACATATTAAAGGATCTTTTTTTATCCGTGATGCATATAACATGTTCGGAACGTGGAATTTCACGGTGTTTGAAATAATGTAAACTACTTGCCTATTAGGTAGAACAAACTCCAAGAGTATTTTTCTGCGAAAACTGCATCATTTTTGAAACTAGCCCTTGGAAAATGCTGCAAAATCTGAGAAAATACTTCTAAGTAACAATATTCAATGTTTTGTGATGAAAGTTCGGTAATCCACATGTTAACAAATCTGTAGTGAATATTTGTCGAATCCGTTATGCATGTAGCATGTTCGGAACATGGAATGTCTCGGCGAGGAAATTTATGTAAATTACATTTCCCTAGGTTAGAAATCTCTCCAAGAGTTTTTTCCTGAGATAACAGCCTGATTTTTGAATCTGGCGTTAGGAATAAGCTGCGAACTCAGATTAATCAATTGTAGGTGTAAATATGCCTTGTATGGTGGATGAAAGTCCGGCTATCCGCATACTAACAACTCTGTAGAGAATATATGTCGAATCCGAGATACATGAAATATGATCAGAAAATAGAATATCACGGTGAGCGAATCTATGTAAAATAAATGTGTCTTGGGTATAACTAACTCCAAGAGTTTTTCTCTGTGAAATTTGCCTCATTTTCGAAACTGGCATTTGGAAATTCCTTCAAAATCAGAGAAAATACTTCAAACTGTCAATATGTCTTTTATTGTGATGGAAGTTCATAAAGCCACATGCAAACAAACCTGATGTGAATAATTGTAGAAAGCCTATGCATGTAGCGTGATCGTGTGACGGAAATTTCCGGAGATGGAATCTATGAAAATTTCATGTCTATTGGGTAGAACTCGCTCCAAAAATTTTTTCCAGAGAAAACGGCCTGATTTTCGAAAAACTGGCATTAGGAATAGGCTGCAAATTCAGAGTTAATGTTTCTAGGTTTAAATATTCCTTGTATGGTGGATGAAAGTTCTGTAATACACATATACATAGCTCATAAAAATGTTTGTCAAATCCGTGAAGTATGTAGCGTGTTCGGAAATTCGAATGTCACTTTGAGGGAAACTATGTAAATTACATTTCTATTGGGAAGTACTTGCTCCACGAGGATTTTTTGCGAATCTGCCTCATTTTCAAAACTGGCATTAGGAAAATCTTTTGAAATATGGGAAAGTGCTTCAAAGTGTCAATATGGCATTTATGGTGGATGAATATTCCGTAATCGTTATGTTACCAATTCTGTAGTGAATATTTGTCGAATCCATGATGCATGAAACATGTTCAGAACACGGAATATCACGGTGAGTAAAACTAGGTAAAGTACATATCTTTTGTGTATAACTCGCTGCAGAGAATTTTTCTGCCAAATCTGCCTCATTTTCCAAACTGGCATTAAAACTAAACTGTGAAATCTGAGAAACTTCTTCAAAGTGTCAGTAAGCCTTGTATGGTGTATGAAAGTGCTGTAATCCACATGCTAACAACTATGTACTGAATATTTGTCGAATCCGAGATGCATGTAGCGTGTTCAGAACACGGAATTTCACGGTGAGCGAATCCATGTAAATTACATGTCTATAGGTTAGTACCTGCTCCAAGAGGTTTTTGCCGTGAAATCTGCCTCATTTTCAAAACTGGCGTTTGGAAAGCTCTGTGAAATCAGAGTAAATGCTTCTAAGTATCAATATGCCTTCTATTGTGATGAAAGTCCTGTCATCCTCATGCAAACAACCCTATAGTTTATTTTTGTCGAAACTTTTCTGCATGTAGTGTGTTCGAAACACGTAATTTCACAGCAGGGGAATCTATGTAATTTACGTATCTATTGGGTAGAACACGCTCCAACAGTTTTTTCCTTTGAAACTGCCTGAATTTCGGAACTGCTATTAGGAAAAAGCTGCGAACTCACAGTTAATGTTTCTATGTGTCAATATGCCTTGTATGTTGGATGAAAGTTCTGTAATACACATGTACATAACTCATTAAAAATGTTTCTCAAATCCTTGATGTATGTAGCCTGTTCGGAACACGGTATTTCTCGGTGAGGGAAGCTATGTAAATTACATATCTATTGGTTAGAACCCTCTCCAGGAGAGTTTTACTGAAAAATCTCCCTCAGTTTCGAAACTGGTGTTATGAAAACACTGTGAAATCAGAGTAAATGCTTTAAGGTGACAATATGTCTTCAATGGTTTATTAAAGATTGGTAATTCACATGCTAACAACTCAGCAGTGAATATTTGTTGAATCCTTGGTGCATGAACCGTTTTTTAGGAACACGGAATGTTACGGTGATGGTATCTATGAAAACGAGATGTCTATTGGATGGAACCTGCAACAATAGGATTTTTCTGCGAAAACTGCCTGATTTTCGAAACTGACGTAAGGAAAATTCTGCGAAATGTGAGTAAATGTTTCTAGGTGAAAACATGTCTTGCAAGGTGGATCAAAATTTGATAATCCACATGCTCACACTCATTAAAGAATGACTGTCGAATCCTTGATGCATTTAACATGTTCAGAACACGGAAAGTCACGGTGAGTGAACTAGTAAATTACATATCTTTTGGGTAGATCTGGCTCCAAGAACATTTTCTGTGAAATCAGCCTTATTTTCCAAACTGGCGTTAGGAAAAAACTGAGAAATCTGAGAAAATGCTTCTAAGTGTGAATATGCCTTGAATGGGGAATTTAAGTCCGGTAATCCACGTAACCAAGTATGAAGGGAATATTTTTCGAACCCGTCACTTATTTAGCGTGTTTGGAACACGGAAATTCACGGCAATGTAACTATGTAAATTAAAATTCTATTGGGTAGAACTAGCTTGAATAGAATTTTTCTGTGCAAAATTCATGATTTTCGAATTTGACGTTTGGATAAAACTGTGAAATGAGAGTAAATACTTGTAGGTGTATATATGCCTTGTATGGTGGATGTAGGATTGGTAATCCAAATGCTAACATCTCTGTAGTTAATATTTGTCGAATCCGAGATACATGAATTGTGTTCTGAACACAAAGTATCATGATGAGCACATCTATGTAAATTACATGTCTATTGGGTAGAACTCGCTCCAAGAGCATTTTTCTGCAAAATCTGCCTCTTTTTCAAATCTGGCCTTAGGAAAAGTCTTCGAAATATGAGAAAATGCTTCTAAGTGTCAATATGACTTGATTGGTGGATGAAAGTCTGGTAATCCACATGTTAACAAGAGTGTAGTAAATATTTTTCAAACCGTGATTCATGTAGCGCGTACGGAAAACAGAATTTCACGGTAATGAAACTATGTAAATTAGAATTCTATTGGGTAGAACTAGCTAGAATAGAATATTTCTGCGAAAATTGCTTGATTCTCGAATGGGATGTTTGGATAAAGCTGCGAAATGAGAGATAATATTTGTAGGTGTAAAGATGCCTTTATGTTGGAAGAAAGTTCAGTAATCCATATTTTCACAACATATTAAAGAATCTTTTTTTTTATCCGTGATGCATATAACATGTTCGGAACGTGGAATTTCACGGTGTTTGAAATAATGTAAACTACTTGCCTATTAGGTAGAACAAACTCCAAGAGAATTTTTCTGCGAAAACTGCATCATTTTTGAAACTAGCCCTTGGAAAATGCTGCAAAATCTGAGAAAATACTTCTAAGTATCAATATTCAATGTTTTGTGATGAAAGTTCGGTAATCCACATGTTAACAAATCTGTAGTGAATATTTGTCGAAACTGTTATGCATGTAGCATGTTCGGAACATGGAATGTCTCGGCGAAGAAATTTATGTAAATTACATTTCCCTAGGTTAGAAATCTCTCCAAGAGTTTTTTCCTGAGATAACAGCCTGATTTTTGAAACTGGCGTTAGGAATATGCTGCGAACTCAGATTAATCAATTGTAGGTGTAATTATGCCTTGTATGGTGGATGAAAGTTCGGCAATCCGCATACTAACAACTCTGTAGGGAATATATGTCGAATCCGAGATACATGAAATATGATCAGAAAATAGAATATCACGGTGAGCGAATCTATGTAAAATAAATGTGTCTTGGGTATAACTCACTCCAACAGTTTTTCTCTGCGAAATTTGCCTCATTTTCGAAACTGGCATTTGGAAATTCCTTCAAAATCAGAGAAAATACTTCAAACTGTCAATATGTCTTTTATTGTGATGGAAGTTCATAAAGCCACATGCAAACAAACCTGATGTGAATAATTGTAGAAAGCCTATGCATGTAGCGTGATCGTATGACGGAAATTTCCGGAGATGGAATCTATGAAAATTTCATGTCTATTGGGTAGATCTCGCTCCAAAAATTTTTTCCGGAGAAAACGGCCTGATTTTCGAAAAACTGGCATTAGGAATAGGCTGCAAATTCAGAGTTAAAGTTTCTAGGTTTAAATATTCCTTGTATGGTGGATGAAAGTTCTGTAATACACATGTACATAGCTCATAAAAATGTTTGTCAAATCCGTGAAGTATGTAGCGTGTTCGGAATTTGGAATGTCACTGTGAGGGAAACTATGTAAATTACATTTCTATTGGGAAGTACTTGCTCCACGAGGATTTTTTGCGAATCTGCCTCATTTTCAAAACTGGCATTAGGAAAATCTTTTGAAATATGGGAAAGTGCTTCAAAGTGTCAATATGGCATTTATGGTGGATGAATATTCCGTAATCGTTATGTTACCAATTCTGTAGTGAATATTTGTCGAATCCATGATGCATGAAACATGTTCAGAACACGGAATATCACGGTGAGTAAAACTAGGTAAAGTACATATCTTTTGTGTATAACTCGCTCCAGAGAATTTTTCTGCCAAATCTGCCTCATTTTCCAAACTGGCATTAAAACTAAACTGTGAAATCTGAGAAATTTCTTCAAAGTGTCAGTAAGCCTTGTATGGTGTATGAAAGTGCTGTAATCCACATGCTAACAACTATGTACTGAATATTTTCGAATCCGAGATGCATGTAGCGTGTTCAGAACACGGAATTTCACGGTGAGCGAATCCATGTAAATTACATATCTATAGGTTAGTACCTGCTCCAAGAGGTTTTTGCCGTGAAATCTGCCTCATTTTCGAAACTGGCGATTGGAAATCTCTGTGAAATCAGAGTAAATGCTTCTAAGTATCAATATGCCTTCTATTGTGATGAAAGTCCTGTCATCCTCATGGAAACAACTCTATAGTTTATTTTTGTCGAAACTTTTCTGCATGTAGTGTGTTCGAAACACGTAATTTCACAGCGGGGGAATCTATGTAATTTACGTATCTATTGGGTAGAACACGCTCCAACAGTTTTTTCCTTTGAAAACTGCCTGAATTTCGAAACTGCTATTAGGAAAAAGCTGCGAACTCACAGTTAATGTTTCTATGTGTCAATATGCCTTGTATGTTGGATGAAAGTTCTGTAATACACATGTACATAACTCATTAAAAATGTTTCTCAAATCCTTGATGTATGTAGCCTGTTCGGAACACGGTATTTCTCGGTGAGGGAAGCTATGTAAATTACATATCTATTGGTTAGAACCCTCTCCAGGAGAGTTTTACTGAAAAATCTCCCTCAGTTTCGAAACTGGTGTTATGAAAACACTGTGAAATCAGAGTAAATGCTTTAAGGTGACAATATGTCTTCAATGGTTTATTAAAGATTGGTAATTCACATGCTAACAACTCAGCAGTGAATATTTGTTGAATCCTTGGTGCATGAACCGTTTTTTAGGAACACGGAATGTTACGGTGATGGTATCTATGAAAATGAGATGTCTATTGGATGGAACCTGCAACAATAGGATTTTTCTGCGAAAACTGCCTGATTTTCAAAACTGACGTAAGGAAAATTCTGCGAAATGTGAGTAAATGTTTCTAGGTGAAAACATGTCTTGTAAGGTGGATCAAAATTTGATAATCCACATGCTCACACTCATTAAAGAATGACTGTCGAATCCTTGATGCATTTAACATGTTCAGAACACGGAAAGTCACGGTGAGTGAACTAGTAAATTACATATCTTTTGGGTAGATCTGGCTCCAAGAACATTTTCTGTGAAATCATCCTCATTTTCCAAACTGGCGTTAGGAAAAAACTGAGAAATCTGAGAAAATGCTTCTAAGTGTGAATATGCCTTGAATGGGGAATTTAAGTCCGGTAATCCACGTAACCAAGTATGAAGGGAATACTTTTCGAAAACGTGACTTATTTAGCGTGTTTGGAACACGGAAATTCACGGCAATGTAACTATGTAAATTAAAATTCTATTGGGTAGAACTAGCTTGAATAGAATTTTTCTGTGCAAAATTCAAGATAATCGAATTTGACATTTGGATAAAACTGTGAAATGAGAGTAAATACTTGTAGGTGTATATATGCCTTGTATGGTGGATGTAGGATTGGTAATCCAAATGCTAACATCTCTGTAGTTAATATTTGTCGAATCTGAGATACATGAAATGTGTTCAGAACACAAAGTATCATGATGAGCACATCTATGTAAATTACATGTCTATTGGGTAGAACTCGCTCCAAGAGCATTTTTCTGCAAAATCTGCCTCTTTTTCAAATCTGGCGTTAGGAAAAGTCTTCGAAATATGAGAAAATGCTTCTAAGTGTCAATATGACTTGATTGGTGGATGAAAGTCCGGTAATCCACATGTTAACAAGAGTGTAGTAAATATTTTTCAAACCGTGATTCATGTAGCGCTTACGGAAAACAGAATTTCACGGTAATGAAACTATGTAAATTAGAATTCTATTGGGTAGAACTAGCTAGAATAGAATATTTCTGCGAAAATTGCTTGATTCTCGAATGGGATGTTTGGATAAAGCTGCGAAATGAGAGATAATATTTGTAGGTGTAAAGATGCCTTTATGTTGGAAGAAAGTTCAGTAATCCATATTTTCACAACATATTAAAGAATCTTTTTTTTTATCCGTGATGCATATAACATGTTTGGAACGTGGAATTTCACGTTGTTTGAAATAATGTAAACTACTTGCCTATTAGGTAGAACAAACTCCAAGAGAATTTTTCTGCGAAAACTGCATCATTTTTGAAACTAGCCCTTGGAAAATGCTGCAAAATCTGAGAAAATACTTCTAAGTATCAATATTCAATGTTTTGTGATGAAAGTTCTGTAATCCACATGTTAACAAATCTGTAGTGAATATTTGTCGAATCCGTTATGCATGTAGCATGTTCGGAACATGGAATGTCTCGGCGAGGAAATTTATGTAAATTACATTTCCCTAGGTTAGAAATCTCTCCAAGAGTTTTTTCCTGAGATAACAGCCTGATTTTTGAAACTGGCGTTAGGAATATGCTGCGAACTCAGATTAATCAATTGTAGGTGTAAATATGCCTTGTATGGTGGATGAAAGTCCGGCTATCCGCATACTAACAACTCTGTAGGGAATATATGTCGAATCCGAGATACATGAAATATGATCAGAAAATAGAATATCACGGTGAGCGAATCTATGTAAAATAAATGTGTCTTGGGTATAACTCACTCCAAGAGTTTTTCTCTGCGAAATTTGCCTCATTTTCGAAACTGGCATTTGGAAATTCTTTCAAAATCAGAGAAAATACTTCAAACTGTCAATATGTCTTTTATTGTGATGGAAGTTCATAAAGCCACATGCAAACAAACCTGATGTGAATAATTGTAGAAAGCCTATGCATGTAGCGTGATCGTATGATGGAAATTTCTGGAGATGGAATCTATGAAAATTTCATGTCTATTGGGTAGATCTCGCTCCAAAAATTTTTTCCGGAGAAAACGGCCTGATTTTCGAAAAACTGGCATTAGGAATAGGCTGCAAATTCAGAGTTAAAGTTTCTAGGTTTAAATATTCCTTGTATGGTGGATGAAAGTTCTGTAATACACATGTACATAGCTCATAAAAATGTTTGTCAAATCCGTGAAGTATGTAGCGTGTTCGGAATTTGGAATGTCACTGTGAGGGAAACTATGTAAATTACATTTCTATTGGGAAGTACTTGCTCCACGAGGATTTTTTGCGAATCTGCCTCATTTTCAAAACTGGCATTAGGAAAATCTTTTGAAATATGGGAAAGTGCTTCAAAGTGTCAATATGGCATTTATGGTGGATGAATATTCCGTAATCGTTATGTTACCAATTCTGTAGTGAATATTTGTCGAATCCATGATGCATGAAACATGTTCAGAACACGGAATATCACGGTGAGTAAAACTAGGTAAAGTACATATCTTTTGTGTATAACTCGCTCCAGAGAATTTTTCTGCCAAATCTGCCTCATTTTCCAAACTGGCATTAAAACTAAACTGTGAAATCTGAGAAATTTCTTCAAAGTGTCAGTAAGCCTTGTATGGTGTATGAAAGTGCTGTAATCCACATGCTAACAACTATGTACTGAATATTTGTCGAATCCGAGATGCATGTAGCGTGTTCAGAACACGGAATTTCACGGTGAGCGAATCCATGTAAATTACATATCTATAGGTTAGTACCTGCTCCAAGAGTTTTTTGCCGTGAAATCTGCCTCATTTTCGAAACTGGCGTTTGGAAAGCTCTGTGAAATCAGAGTAAATGCTTCTAAGTATCAATATGCCTTCTATTGTGATGAAAGTCCTGTCATCCTCATGGAAACAACCCTATAGTTTATTTTTGTCGAAACTTTTCTGCATGTAGTGTGTTCGAAACACGTAATTTCACAGCGGGGGAATCTATGTAATTTACGTATCTATTGGGTAGAACACGCTCCAACAGTTTTTTCCTTTGAAAACTGCCTGAATTTCGAAACTGCTATTAGGAAAAAGCTGCGAACTCACAGTTAATGTTTCTATGTGTCAATATGCCTTGTATGTTGGATGAAAGTTCTGTAATACACATGTACATAACTCATTAAAAATGTTTCTCAAATCCTTGATGTATGTAGCCTGTTCGGAACACGGTATTTCTCGGTTAGGGAAGCTATGTAAATTACATATCTATTGGTTAGAACCCTCTCCAGGAGAGTTTTACTGAAAAATCTCCCTCAGTTTCGAAACTGGTGTTATGAAAACACTGTGAAATCAGAGTAAATGCTTTAAGGTGACAATATGTCTTCAATGGTTTATTAAAGATTGGTAATTCACATGCTAACAACTCAGCAGTGAATATTTGTTGAATCCTTGGTGCATGAACCGTTTTTTAGGAACACGGAATGTTACGGTGATGGTATCTATGAAAATGAGATGTCTATTGGATGGAACCTGCAACAATAGGATTTTTCTGCGAAAACTGCCTGATTTTCGAAACTGACGTAAGGAAAATTCTGCGAAATGTGAGTAAATGTTTCTAGGTGAAAACATGTCTTGTAAGGTGGATCAAAATTTGATAATCCACATGCTCACACTCATTAAAGAATGACTGTCGAATCCTTGATGCATTTAACATGTACAGAACACGGAAAGTCACGGTGAGTGAACTAGTAAATTACATATCTTTTGGGTAGATCTGGCTCCAAGAACATTTTCTGTTAAATCAGCCTCATTTTCCATACTGGAGTTAGGAAAAAACTGAGAAATCTGAGAAAATGCTTCTAAGTGTGAATATGCCTTGAATGGGGAATTTAAGTCCGGTAATCCACGTAACCAAGTATGAAGGGAATACTTTTCGAACACGTCACTTATTTAGCGTGTTTGGAACACGGAAATTCACGGCAATGTAACTATGTAAATTAAAATTCTATTGGGTAGAACTAGCTTGAATAGAATTTTTCTGTGCAAAATTCATGATTTTTGAATTTGACGTTTGGATAAAACTGTGAAATGAGAGTAAATACTTGTAGGTGTATATATGCCTTGTATGGTGGATGTAGGATTGGTAATCCAAATGCTAACATCTCTGTAGTTAATATTTGTCGAATCCGAGATACATGAATTGTGTTCTGAACACAAAGTATCATGATGAGCACATCTATGTAAATTACATGTCTATTGGGTAGAACTCGCTCCAAGAGCATTTTTCTGCAAAATCTGCCTCTTTTTCAAATCTGGCCTTAGGAAAAGTCTTCGAAATATGAGAAAATGCTTCTAAGTGTCAATATGACTTGATTGGTGGATGAAAGTCTGGTAATCCACATGTTAACAAGAGTGTAGTAAATATTTTTCAAACCGTGATTCATGTAGCGCGTACGGAAAACAGAATTTCACGGTAATGAAACTATGTAAATTAGAATTCTATTGGGTAGAACTAGCTAGAATAGAATATTTCTGCGAAAATTGCTTGATTCTCGATTGGGATGTTTGGATAAAGCTGCGAAATGAGAGATAATATTTGTAGGTGTAAAGATGCCTTTATGTTGGAAGAAAGTTCAGTAATCCATATTTTCACAACATATTAAAGAATCTTTTTTTTTATCCGTGATGCATATAACATTTTCGGAACATTGGAATTTCACGGTGTTTGAAATAATGTAAACTACTTGCCTATTAGGTAGAACAAACTCCAAGAGAATTTTTCTGCGAAAACTGCATCATTTTTGAAACTAGCCCTTGGAAAATGCTGCAAAATCTGAGAAAATACTTCTAAGTAACAATATTCAATGTTTTGTGATGAAAGTTCGGTAATCCACATGTTAACAAATCTGTAGTGAATATTTGTCGAATCCGTTATGCATGTAGCATGTTCGGAACATGGAATGTCTCGGCGAGGAAATTTATGTAAATTACATTTCTCTAGGTTAGAAATCTCTGCAAGAGTTTTTTCCTGAGATAACAGCCTGATTTTTGAATCTGGCGTTAGGAATAAGCTGCGAACTCAGATTAATCAATTGTAGGTGTAAATATGCCTTGTATGGTGGATGAAAGTCCGGCTATCCGCATACTAACAACTCTGTAGAGAATATATGTCGAATCCGAGATACATGAAATATGATCAGAAAATAGAATATCACGGTGAGCGAATCTATGTAAAATAAATGTGTCTTGGGTATAACTAACTCCAAGAGTTTTTCTCTGTGAAATTTGCCTCATTTTCGAAACTGGCATTTGGAAATTCCTTCAAAATCAGAGAAAATACTTCAAACTGTCAATATGTCTTTTATTGTGATGGAAGTTCATAAAGCCACATGCAAACAAACCTGATGTGAATAATTGTAGAAAGCCTATGCATGTAGCGTGATCGTATGACGGAAATTTCCGGAGATGGAATCTATGAAAATTTCATGTGTATTGGGTAGAACTCGCTCCAAAAATTTTTTCCGGAGAAAACGGCCTGATTTTCGAAAAACTGGCATTAGGAATAGGCTGCAAATTCAGAATTAAAGTTTCTAGGTTTAAATATTCCTTGTATGGTGGATGAAAGTTCTGTAATACACATGTACATAGCTCATAAAAATGTTTGTCAAATCCGTGAAGTATGTAGCGTGTTCGGAAATTGGAATGTCACTGTGAGGGAAACTATGTAAATTACATTTCTATTGGGAAGTACTTGCTCCACGAGGATTTTTTGCGAATCTGCCTCATTTTCAAAACTGGCATTAGGAAAATCTTTTGAAATATGGGAAAGTGCTTCAAAGTGTCAATATGGCATTTATGGTGGATGAATATTCCGTAATCTTTATGTTACCAATTCTGTAGTGAATATTTGTCGAATCCATGATGCATGAAACATGTTCAGAACACGGAATATCACGGTGAGTAAAACTTGGTAAAGTACATATCTTTTGTGTATAACCCGCTCCAGAGAATTTTTCTGCCAAATCTGCCTCATTTTCCAAACTGGCATTAAAACTAAACTGTGAAATCTGAGAAACTTCTTCAAAGTGTCAGTAAGCCTTGTATGGTGTATGAAAGTGCTGTAATCCACATGCTAACAACTATGTACTGAATATTTGTCGAATCCGAGATGCATGTAGCGTGTTCAGAACACGGAATTTCACGGTGAGCGAATCCATGTAAATTACATATCTATAGGTTAGTACCTGCTCCAAGAGGTTTTTGCCGTGAAATCTGCCTCATTTTCATAACTGGCGTTTGGAAAGCTCTGTGAAATCAGAGTAAATGCTTCTAAGTATCAATATGCCTTCTATTGTGATGAAAGTCCTGTCATCCTCATGCAAACAACCCTATAGTTTATTTTTGTCGAAACTTTTCTGCATGTAGTGTGTTCGAAACACGTAATTTCACAGCTGGGGAATCTATGTAATTTACGTATCTATTGGGTAGAACACGCTCCAACAGTTTTTTCCTTTGAAAATTGCCTGAATTTCGAAACTGCTATTAGGAAAAAGCTGCGAACTCACAGTTAATGTTTCTATGTGTCAATATGCCTTGTATGTTGGATGAAAGTTCTGTAATACACATGTACATAACTCATTAAAAATGTTTCTCAAATCCTTGATGTATGTAGCCTGTTCGGAACACGGTATTTCTCGGTGAGGGAAGCTATGTAAATTACATATCTATTGGTTAGAACCCTCTCCAGGAGAGTTTTACTGAAAAATCTCCCTCAGTTTCGAAACTGGGGTTATGAAAACACTGTGAAATCAGAGTAAATGCTTTAAGGTGACAATATGTCTTCAATGGTTTATTAAAGATTGGTAATTCACATGCTAACAACTCAGCAGTGAATATTTGTTGAATCCTTGGTGCATGAACCGTTTTTTAGGAACACGGAATGTTAAGGTGATGGTATCTATGAAAATGAGATGTCTATTGGATGGAACATGCAACAATAGGATTTTTCTGCGAAAACTGCCTGATTTTCGAAACTGACGTTAGGAAAATTCTGCGAAATGTGAGTAAATGTTTCTAGGTGAAAACATGTCTTGTAAGGTGGATCAAAATTTGATAATCCACATGCTCACACTCATTAAAGAATGACTGTCGAATCCTTGATGCATTTAACATGTTCAGAACACGGAAAGTCACGGTGAGTGAACTAGTAAATTACATATCTTTTGGGTAGATCTGGCTCCAAGAACATTTTCTGTGAAATCAGCCTCATTTTCCAAACTGGCGTTAGGAAAAAACTGAGAAATCTGAGAAAATGCTTCTAAGTGTGAATATGCCTTGAATGGGGAATTTAAGTCCGGTAATCCACGTAACCAAGTATGAAGGGAATACTTTTCGAACCCGTCACTTATTTAGCGTGTTTGGAACACGGAAATTCACGGCAATGTAACTATGTAAATTAAAATTCTATTGGGTAGAACTAGCTTGAATAGAATTTTTCTGTGCAAAATTCATGATTTTCGAATTTGACGTTTGGATAAAACTGTGAAATGAGAGTAAATACTTGTAGGTGTATATATGCCTTGTATGGTGGATGTAGGATTGGTAATCCAAATGCTAACATCTCTGTAGTTAATATTTGTCGAATCCGAGATACATGAAATGTGTTCAGAACACAAAGTATCATGATGAGCACATCTATGTAAATTACATGTCTATTGGGTAGAACTCGCTCCAAGAGCATTTTTCTGCAAAATCTGCCTCTTTTTCAAATCTGGCCTTAGGAAAAGTCTTCGAAATATGAGAAAATGCTTCTAAGTGTCAATATGACTTGATTGGTGGATGAAAGTCTGGTAATCCACATGTTAACAAGAGTGTAGTAAATATTTTTCAAACCGTGATTCATGTAGCGCGTACGGAAAACAGAATTTCACGGTAATGAAACTATGTAAATTAGAATTCTATTGGGTAGAACTAGCTAGAATAGAATATTTCTGCGAAAATTGCTTGATTCTCGAATGGGATGTTTGGATAAAGCTGCGAAATGAGAGATAATATTTGTAGGTGTAAAGATGCCTTTATGTTGGAAGAAAGTTCAGTAATCCATATTTTCACAACATATTAAAGGATCTTTTTTTATCCGTGATGCATATAACATGTTCGGAACGTGGAATTTCACGGTGTTTGAAATAATGTAAACTACTTGCCTATTAGGTAGAACAAACTCCAAGAGTATTTTTCTGCGAAAACTGCATCATTTTTGAAACTAGCCCTTGGAAAATGCTGCAAAATCTGAGAAAATACTTCTAAGTAACAATATTCAATGTTTTGTGATGAAAGTTCGGTAATCCACATGTTAACAAATCTGTAGTGAATATTTGTCGAATCCGTTATGCATGTAGCATGTTCGGAACATGGAATGTCTCGGCGAGGAAATTTATGTAAATTACATTTCCCTAGGTTAGAAATCTCTCCAAGAGTTTTTTCCTGAGATAACAGCCTGATTTTTGAATCTGGCGTTAGGAATAAGCTGCGAACTCAGATTAATCAATTGTAGGTGTAAATATGCCTTGTATGGTGGATGAAAGTCCGGCTATCCGCATACTAACAACTCTGTAGAGAATATATGTCGAATCCGAGATACATGAAATATGATCAGAAAATAGAATATCACGGTGAGCGAATCTATGTAAAATAAATGTGTCTTGGGTATAACTAACTCCAAGAGTTTTTCTCTGTGAAATTTGCCTCATTTTCGAAACTGGCATTTGGAAATTCCTTCAAAATCAGAGAAAATACTTCAAACTGTCAATATGTCTTTTATTGTGATGGAAGTTCATAAAGCCACATGCAAACAAACCTGATGTGAATAATTGTAGAAAGCCTATGCATGTAGCGTGATCGTGTGACGGAAATTTCCGGAGATGGAATCTATGAAAATTTCATGTCTATTGGGTAGAACTCGCTCCAAAAATTTTTTCCAGAGAAAACGGCCTGATTTTCGAAAAACTGGCATTAGGAATAGGCTGCAAATTCAGAGTTAATGTTTCTAGGTTTAAATATTCCTTGTATGGTGGATGAAAGTTCTGTAATACACATATACATAGCTCATAAAAATGTTTGTCAAATCCGTGAAGTATGTAGCGTGTTCGGAAATTCGAATGTCACTTTGAGGGAAACTATGTAAATTACATTTCTATTGGGAAGTACTTGCTCCACGAGGATTTTTTGCGAATCTGCCTCATTTTCAAAACTGGCATTAGGAAAATCTTTTGAAATATGGGAAAGTGCTTCAAAGTGTCAATATGGCATTTATGGTGGATGAATATTCCGTAATCGTTATGTTACCAATTCTGTAGTGAATATTTGTCGAATCCATGATGCATGAAACATGTTCAGAACACGGAATATCACGGTGAGTAAAACTAGGTAAAGTACATATCTTTTGTGTATAACTCGCTGCAGAGAATTTTTCTGCCAAATCTGCCTCATTTTCCAAACTGGCATTAAAACTAAACTGTGAAATCTGAGAAACTTCTTCAAAGTGTCAGTAAGCCTTGTATGGTGTATGAAAGTGCTGTAATCCACATGCTAACAACTATGTACTGAATATTTGTCGAATCCGAGATGCATGTAGCGTGTTCAGAACACGGAATTTCACGGTGAGCGAATCCATGTAAATTACATGTCTATAGGTTAGTACCTGCTCCAAGAGGTTTTTGCCGTGAAATCTGCCTCATTTTCAAAACTGGCGTTTGGAAAGCTCTGTGAAATCAGAGTAAATGCTTCTAAGTATCAATATGCCTTCTATTGTGATGAAAGTCCTGTCATCCTCATGCAAACAACCCTATAGTTTATTTTTGTCGAAACTTTTCTGCATGTAGTGTGTTCGAAACACGTAATTTCACAGCAGGGGAATCTATGTAATTTACGTATCTATTGGGTAGAACACGCTCCAACAGTTTTTTCCTTTGAAACTGCCTGAATTTCGGAACTGCTATTAGGAAAAAGCTGCGAACTCACAGTTAATGTTTCTATGTGTCAATATGCCTTGTATGTTGGATGAAAGTTCTGTAATACACATGTACATAACTCATTAAAAATGTTTCTCAAATCCTTGATGTATGTAGCCTGTTCGGAACACGGTATTTCTCGGTGAGGGAAGCTATGTAAATTACATATCTATTAGTTAGAACCCTCTCCAGGAGAGTTTTACTGAAAAATCTCCCTCAGTTTCAAAACTGGTGTTATGAAAACACTGTGAAATCAGAGTAAATGCTTTAAGGTGACAATATGTCTTCAATGGTTTATTAAAGATTGGTAATTCACATGCTAACAACTCAGCAGTGAATATTTGTTGAATCCTTGGTGCATGAACCGTTTTTTAGGAACACGGAATGTTACGGTGATGGTATCTATGAAAATGAGATGTCTATTGGATGGAACATGCAACAATAGGATTTTTCTGCGAAAACTGCCTGATTTTCGAAACTGACGTTAGGAAAATTCTGCGAAATGTGAGTAATTGTTTCTAGGTGAAAACATGTCTTGTAAGGTGGATCAAAATTTGATAATCCACATGCTCACACTCATTAAAGAATGACTGTCGAATCCTTGATGCATTTAACATGTTCAGAACACGGAAAGTCACGGTGAGTGAACTAGTAAATTACATATCTTTTGGGGAGATCTGGCTCCAAGAACATTTTCTGTGAAATCAGCCTCATTTTCCAAACAGGCGTTAGGAAATACCTGAGAAATCTGAGAAAATGCTTCTAAGTGTGAATATGCCTTGAATGGGGAATTTAAGTCCGGTAATACACGTAACCAAGTATGAAGGGAATACTTTTCGAAACCGTGACTTATTTAGCGTGTTTGGAACACGTAAATTCACGGCAATGTAACTATGTAAATTAAAATTCTATTGGGTAGAACTAGTTTGAATAGAATTTTTCTGTGCAAAATTCATGATTTTCGAATTTGACGTTTGGATAAAACTGAAATGAGAGTAAATACTTGTAGGTGTATATATGCCTTGTATGGAAGATGTAGGATTGGTAATCCAAATGCTAATATCTCTGTAGTTAATATTTGTCGAATCTGAGATACATGAAATGTGTTCTGAACACAAAGTATCATGATGAGCACATCTATGTAAATTACATATCTATTGGGAAGAACTCGCTCCAAGAGCATTTTTCTGCAAAATCTGCCTCTTTTTCAAATCTGGCGTTAGGAAAATTCTTCGAAATATGAGAAAATGTTACTAAGTGTCAATATGACTTGATTGGTGGATGAAAGTCCTGTAATCCACAGGTTAACAAGAGTGTAGTAAATATTTTTCAAACCGTGATTCATGTAGCGCGTACGGAAAACAGAATTTCACGGTAATGAAACTATGTAAATTAGAATTCTATTGGGTAGAACTAGCTAGAATAGAATATTTCTGCGAAAATTGCTTGATTCTCGAATGGGATGTTTGGATAAAGCTGCGAAATTAGAGATAATATTTGTAGGTATAAAGATGTCTTTATGTTCGGAGAAAGTTCAGTAATCCATATTTTCACAACATATTAAAGAATCTTTTTTTTCATCCGTGATGCATATAACATGTTCGGAACGTGGAATTTCACGGTGTTTGAAATAATGTAATCTACTTGCCTATTAGGTAGAACAAACTCCAAGAGAATTTTTCTGCGAAAACTGCATCATTTTTGAAACTAGCCCTTGGAAAATGCTGCAAAATCTGAGAAAATACTTCTAAGTATTAATATTCAAAATTCTGTGATGAAAGTTCGGTAATCCACATGTTAACAAATCTGTTGTGAATATTTGTCGAATCCGTTATGCATGTAGCATGTTCAGAACATGGAATTTCACGGCGAGGAAATTTATGTAAATTACATTTCCCTAGGTTAGAAATCTCTCCAAGAGTTTTTTCCTGAGATAACAGCCTGATTTTTGAAACTGGCGTTAGGAATAAGCTGCGAACTATTATTAATCAATTGTAGGTGTAAATATGCCTTGTATGGTGGATGAAAGTCCGGCTATCCGCATACTAACAACTCTGTAGAGAATATATGTCGAATCCGAGATACATGAAGAGTGTTCAGAAAATAGAATATCACGGTGAGCGAATCTATGTAAAATAAATGTGTCTTGGGTAGAACTCACTCCAAGAGTTTTTCTCTGCGAAATTTGCCTCATTTTCGACACTGGCATTTGGAAATTCCTTCAAAATCAGAGAAAATACTTCAAACTGTCAATATGTCTTTTATTGTGATGGAAGTTCATAAAGCCACATGCAAACAAACCTGATGTGAATAATTGTAGAAAGCCTATGCATGTAGCGTGATCGTATGAAGGAAATTTCCGGAGATGGAATCTATGAAAATTTCATGTCTATTGGGTAGAACTCACTCCAAAAAATTTTTCGGAGAAAACGGCCTGATTTTCGAGAAACTGGCATTAGGAATAGGCTGCAAATTCAGAGTTAATGTTTCTAGGTTTAAATACTCCTTGTATGGTGGATGAAAGTTCTGTAATACACATGTACATAACTCAAAAAATGTTTGTCAAACCCGTGATGTATGTAGCGTGTTCGGAAATTGGAATGTCACTGTGAGGGAAACTATGTAAATTACATTTCTATTGGGAAGTACTTGCTCCACGAGAATTTTTTGCGAATCTGCCTCATTTTCAAAACTGGCATTAGGAAAATCTTTTGAAATATGGGAAAGTGCTTCAAAGTGTCAATATGGCATTTATGGTGGATGAATATTCCGTAATCTTTATGTTACCAATTCTGTAGTGAATATTTGTCGAATCCATGATGCATGAAACATGTTCAGAACACGGAATATCACGGTGAGTAAAACTAGGTAAAGTACATATCTTTTGTGTATAACTCGCTCCAGAGAACTTTTCTGCCAAATCTGCCTCATTTTCCAAACTGGCATTAAAACTAAACTGTGAAATCTGAGAAACTTCTTCAAAGTGTCAGTAAGCCTTGTATGGTGTATGAAAGTGCTGTAATCCACATGCTAACAACTATGTACTGAATATTTGTCGAATCCGAGATGCATGTAGCGTGTTCAGAACACGGAAATTCACGGTGAGCGAATCCATGTAAATTACATATCTATAGGTTAGTACCTGCTCCAAGAGGTTTTTGCCGTGAAATCTGCCTCATTTTCAAAACTGGCGTTTGGAAAGCTCTGTGAAAACAGAGTAAATGCTTCTAAGTATCAATATGCCTTCTATTGTGATGAAAGTCCTGTCATCCTCATGCAAACAACCCTATAGTTTATTTTTGTCGAAACTTTTCTGCATGTAGTGTGTTCGAAACACGTAATTTCACAGCGGGGGAATCTATGTAATTTACGTATCTATTGGGTAGAACACGCTCCAACAGTTTTTTCCTTTGAAAACTGCCTGAATTTCGGAACTGCTATTAGGAAAAAGCTGCGAACTCACAGTTAATGTTTCTATGTGTCAATATGCCTTGTATGTTGGATGAAAGTTCTGTAATACACATGTACATAACTCATTAAAAATGTTTCTCAAATCCTTGATGTATGTAGCCTGTTCGGAACACGGTATTTCTCGGTGAGGGAAGCTATGTAAATTACATATCTATTGGTTAGAACCCTCTCCAGGAGAGTTTTACTGAAAAATCTCCCTCAGTTTCAAAACTGGTGTTATGAAAACACTGTGAAATCAGAGTAAATGCTTTAAGGTGACAATATGTCTTCAATGGTTTATTAAAGATTGGTAATTCACATGCTAACAACTCAGCAGTGAATATTTGTTGAATCCTTGGTGCATGAACCGTTTTTTAGGAACACGGAATGTTAAGGTGATGGTATCTATGAAAATGAGATGTCTATTGGATGGAACATGCAACAATAGGATTTTTCTGCGAAAACTGCCTGATTTTCGAAACTGACGTTAGGAATATTCTGCGAAATGTGAGTAAATGTTTCTAGGTGAAAACATGTCTTGTAAGGTGGATCAAAATTTGATAATCCACATGCTCACACTCATTAAAAATGACTGTCGAATCCTTGATGCATTTAACATGTTCAGAACACGGAAAGTCACGGTGAGTGAACTAGTAAATTACATATCTTTTGGGGAGATCTGGCTCCAAGAACATTTTCTGTGAAATCAGCCTCATTTTCCAAACTGGCGTTAGGAAAAAACTGAGAAATCTGAGAAAATGCTTCTAAGTGTGAATATGCCTTGAATGGGGAATTTAAGTCCGGTAATCCACGTAACCAAGTATGAAGGGAATACTTTTCGAACCCGTCACTTATTTAGCGTGTTTGGAACACGGAAATTCACGGCAATGTAACTATGTAAATTAAAATTCTATTGGGTAGAACTAGCTTGAATAGAATTTTTCTGTGCAAAATTCATGATTTTCGAATTTGACGTTTGGATAAAACTGTGAAATGAGAGTAAATACTTGTAGGTGTATATATGCCTTGTATGGTGGATGTAGGATTGGTAATCCAAATGCTAACATCTCTGTAGTTAATATTTGTCGAATCCGAGATACATGAAATGTGTTCTGAACACAAAGTATCATGATGGGCACATCTATGTAAATTACATGTCTATTGGGTAGAACTCGCTCCAAGAGCATTTTTCTGCAAAATCTGCCTCTTTTTCAAATCTGGCATTAGGAAAAGTCTTCGAAATATGAGAAAATGCTTCTAAGTGTCAATATGACTTGATTGGTGGATGAAAGTCTGGTAATCAACATGTTAACAAGAGTGCAGTAAATATTTTTCAAACCGTGATTCATGTAGCGCGTACGGAAAACAGAAATTCACGGTAATGAAACTGTAAATTAGAATTCTATTGGGTAGAACTAGCTAGAATAGAATATTTCTGCGAAAATTGCTTGATTCTCGAATGGGATGTTTGGATAAAGCTGCGAAATGAGAGATAATATTTGTAGGTGTAAAGATGCCTTTATGTTGGAAGAAAGTTCAGTAATCCATATTTTCACAACATATTAAAGAATCTTTTTTTATCCGTGATGCATATAACATGTTCGGAACGTGGAATTTCACGGTGTTTGAAATAATGTAAACTACTTGCCTATTAGGTAGAACAAACTCCAAGAGAATTTTTCTGCGAAAACTGCATCATTTTTGAAACTAGCCCTTGGAAAATGCTGCAAAATCTGAGAAAATACTTCTAAGTAACAATATTCAATGTTTTGTGATGAAAGTTCGGTAATCCACATGTTAACAAATCTGTAGTGAATATTTGTCGAATCCGTTATGCATGTAGCATGTTCGGAACATGGAATGTCTCGGCGAGGAAATTTATGTAAATTACATTTCCCTAGGTTAGAAATCTCTCCAAGAGTTTTTTCCTGAGATAACAGCCTGATTTTTGAATCTGGCGTTAGGAATAAGCTGCGAACTCAGATTAATCAATTGTAGGTGTAAATATGCCTTGTATGGTGGATGAAAGTCCGGCTATCCGCATACTAACAACTCTGTAGAGAATATATGTCGAATCCGAGATACATGAAATATGATCAGAAAATAGAATATCACGGTGAGCGAATCTATGTAAAATAAATGTGTCTTGGGTATAACTAACTCCAAGAGTTTTTCTCTGTGAAATTTGCCTCATTTTCGAAACTGGCATTTGGAAATTCCTTCAAAATCAGAGAAAATACTTCAAACTGTCAATATGTCTTTTATTGTGATGGAAGTTCATAAAGCCACATGCAAACAAACCTGATGTGAATAATTGTAGAAAGCCTATGCATGTAGCGTGATCGTATGACGGAAATTCCCGGAGATGGAATCTATGAAAATTTCATGTCTATTGGGTAGAACTCGCTCCAAAAATTTTTTCCGGAGAAAACGGCCTGATTTTCGAAAAACTGGCATTAGGAATAGGCTGCAAATTCAGAGTTAATGTTTCTAGGTTTAAATATTCCTTGTATGGTGGATGAAAGTTCTGTAATACACATATACATAGCTCATAAAAATGTTTGTCAAATCCGTGAAGTATGTAGCGTGTTCGGAAATTGGAATGTCACTGTGAGGGAAACTATGTAAATTACATTTCTATTGGGAAGTACTTGCTCCACGAGGATTTTTTGCGAATCTGCCTCATTTTCAAAACTGGCATTAGGAAAATCTTTTGAAATATGGGAAAGTGCTTCAAAGTGTCAATATGGCATTTATGGTGGATGAATATTCCGTAATCGTTATGTTACCAATTCTGTAGTGAATATTTCTCGAATCCATGATGCATGAAACATGTTCAGAACACGGAATATCACGGTGAGTAAAACTAGGTAAAGTACATATCTTTTGTGTATAACTCGCTCCAGAGAATTTTTCTGCTAAATCTGCCTCATTTTCCAAACTGGCATTAAAACTAAACTGTGAAATCTGAGAAACATCTTCAAAGTGTCAGTAAGCCTTGTATGGTGTATGAAAGTGCTGTAATCCACATGCTAACAACTATGTACTGAATATTTGTCGAATCCGAGATGCATGTAGCGTGTTCAGAACACGGAATTTCACGGTGAGCGAATCCATGTAAATTACATATCTATAGGTTAGTACCTGCTCCAAGAGTTTTTTGCCGTGAAATCAGCCTCATTTCCAAAACTGGCCTTTGGAAAGCTCTGTGAAATCAGAGTAAATGCTTCTAAGTATCAATATGCCTTCTATTGTGATGAAAGTCCTGTCATCCTCATGCAAACAACTCTATAGTTTATTTTTGTCGAAACTTTTCTGCATGTAGTGTGTTCGAAACACGTAATTTCACAGCGGGGGAATCTATGTAATTTACGTACCTATTGGGTAGAACACGCTCCAACAGTTTTTTCCTTTGAAAACTGCCTGAATTTCGAAACTGCTATTAGGAAAAAGCTGCGAACTCACAGTTAATGTTTCTATGTGTCAATATGCCTTGTATGTTGGATGAAAGTTCTGTAATACACATGTACATAACTCATTAAAAATGTTTCTCAAATCCTTGATGTATGTAGCCTGTTCGGAACACGGTATTTCTCGGTGAGGGAAGCTATGTAAATTACATATCTATTGGTTAGAACCCTCTCCAGGAGAGTTTTACTGAAAAATCTCCCTCAGTTTCAAAACTGGTGTTATGAAAACACTGTGAAATCAGAGTAAATGATTTAAGGTGACAATATGTCTTCAATGGTTTATTAAAGATTGGTAATTCACATGCTAACAACTCAGCAGTGAATATTTGTTGAATCCTTGGTGCATGAACCGTTTTTTAGGAACACGGAATGTTAAGGTGATGGTATCTATGAAAATGAGATGTCTATTGGATGGAACATGCAACAATAGGATTTTTCTGCGAAAACTGCCTGATTTTCGAAACTGACGTTAGGAAAATTCTGCGAAATGTGAGTAAATGTTTCTAGGTGAAAACATGTCTTGTAAGGTGGATCAAAATTTGATAATCCACATGCTCACACTCATTAAAGAATGACTGTCGAATCCTTGATGCATTTAACATGTTCAGAACACGGAAAGTCACGGTGAGTGAACTAGTAAATTACATACCTTTTGGGGAGATCTGGCTCCAAGAACATTTTCTGTGAAATCAGCCTCATTTTCCAAACTGGCGTTAGGAAAAAACTGAGAAATCTGAGAAAATGCTTCTAAGTGTGAATATGCCTTGAATGGGGAATTTAAGTCCGGTAATCCACGTAACCAAGTATGGAGGGAATACTTTTCGAACCCTTGAATTATTTAGCGTGTTTGGAACACGGAAATTCACGGCAATGTAACTATGTAAATTAAAATTCTATTGGGTAGAACTAGCTTGAATAGAATTTTTCTGTGCAAAATTCATGATTTTCGAATTTGACATTTGGATAAAACTGTGAAATGAGAGTAAATACTTGTAGGTGTATATATGCCTTGTATGGTGGATGTAGGATTGGTAATCCAAATGCTAACATCTCTGTAGTTAATATTTGTCGAATCCGAGATACATGAAATGTGTTCTGAACACAAAGTATCATGATGAGCACATCTATGTAAATTATATGTCTATTGGGTAGAACTCGCTCAAAGAACATTTTTCTGCAAAATATGCCTCTTTTTCAAATCTGGCCTTAGGAAAAGTCTTCGAAATATGAGAAAATGCTTCTAAGTGTCAATATGACTTGATTGGTGGATGAAAGTCTGGTAATCCACATGTTAACAAGAGTGTAGTAAATATTTTTCAAACCGTGATTCATGTAGCGCGTACGGAAAACAGAATTTCACGGTAATGAAACTATGTAAATTAGAATTCTATTGGGTAGAACTAGCTAGAATAGAATATTTCTGCGAAAATTGCTTGATTCTCGAATGGGATGTTTGGATAAAGCTGCGAAATGAGAGATAATATTTGTAGGTGTAAAGATGCCTTTATGTTGGAAGAAAGTTCAGTAATCCATATTTTCACAACATATTAAAGAATCTTTTTTTATCCGTGATGCATATAACATGTTCGGAACGTGGAATTTCACGGTGTTTGAAATAATGTAAACTACTTGCCTATTAGGTAGAACAAACTCCAAGAGAATTTTTCTGCGAAAACTGCATCATTTTTGAAACTAGCCCTTGGAAAATGCTGCAAAATCTGAGAAAATACTTCTAAGTAACAATATTCAATGTTTTGTGATGAAAGTTCGGTAATCCACATGTTAACAAATCTGTAGTGAATATTTGTCGAATCCGTTATGCATGTAGCATGTTCGGAACATGGAATGTCTCGGCGAGGAAATTTATGTAAATTACATTTCCCTAGGTTAGAAATCTCTCCAAGAGTTTTTTCCTGAGATAACAGCCTGATTTTTGAATCTGGCGTTAGGAATATGCTGCGAACTCAGATTAATCAATTGTAGGTGTAAATATGCCTTGTATGGTGGATGAAAGTCCGGCTATCCGCATACTAACAACTCTGTAGAGAATATATGTCGAATCCGAGATACATGAAATATGATCAGAAAATAGAATATCACGGTGAGCGAATCTATGTAAAATAAATGTGTCTTGGGTATAACTAACTCCAAGAGTTTTTCTCTGTGAAATTTGCCTCATTTTCGAAACTGGCATTTGGAAATTCCTTCAAAATCAGAGAAAATACTTCAAACTGTCAATATGTCTTTCATTGTGATGGAAGTTCATAAAGCCACATGCAAACAAACCTGATGTGAATAATTGTAGAAAGCCTATGCATGTAGCGTGATCGTATGACGGAAATTTCCGGAGATGGAATCTATGAAAATTTCATGTCTATTGGGTAGATCTCGCTCCAAAAATTTTTTCCGGAGAAAACGGCCTGATTTTCGAAAAACTGGCATTAGGAATAGGCTGCAAATTCAGAGTTAATGTTTCTAGGTTTAAATATTCCTTGTATGGTGGATGAAAGTTCTGTAATACACATATACATAGCTCATAAAAATGTTTGTCAAATCCGTGAAGTATGTAGCGTGTTCGGAAATTGGAATGTCACTGTGAGGGAAACTATGTAAATTACATTTCTATTGGGAAGTACTTGCTCCACGAGGATTTTTTGCGAATATGCCTTATTTTCAAATCTGGCATTAGGAAAATCTTTTGAAATATGGGAAAGTGCTTCAAAGTGTCAATATGGCATTTATGGTGGATGAATATTCCGTAATCTTTATGTTACCAATTCTGTAGTGAATATTTGTCGAATCCATGATGCATGAAACATGTTCAGAACACGGAATATCACGGTGAGTAAAACTAAGTAAAGTACATATCTTTTGTGTATAACTCGCTCCAGAGAATTTTTCTGCCAAATCTGCCTCATTTTCCAAACTGGCATTAAAACTAAACTGTGAAATCTGAGAAACTTCTTCAAAGTGTCAGTAAGCCTTGTATGGTGTATGAAAGTGCTGTAATCCACATGCTAACAACTATGTAGTGAATATTTGTCGAATCCGAGATGCATGTAGCGTGTTCAGAACACGGAATTTCACGGTGAGCGAATCCATGTAAATTACATATCTATAGGTTAGTACCTGCTCAAAGAGGTTTTTGCCGTGAAATCTGCCTCATTTTCAAAACTGGCGTTTGGAAAGCTCTGTGAAATCAGAGTAAATGCTTCTAAGTATCAATATGCCTTCTATTGTGATGAAAGACCTGTCATCCTCATGCAAACAACCCTATAGTTTATTTTTGTCGAAACTTTTCTGCATGTAGTGTGTTCGAAACACGTAATTTCACAGCGGGGGAATCTATGTAATTTACGTATCTATTGGGTAGAACACGCTCCAACAGTTTTTTCCTTTGAAAACTGCCTGAATTTCGAAACTGCTATTAGGAAAAAGCTGCGAACTCACAGTTAATGTTTCTATGTGTCAATATGCCTTGTATGTTGGATGAAAGTTCTGTAATACACATGTACATAACTCATTAAAAATGTTTCTCAAATCCTTGATGTATGTAGCCTGTTCGGAACACGGTATTTCTCGGTGAGGGAAGCAAAGTTAATTACATATATATTGGTTAGAACCCTCTCCAGGAGAGTTTTACTGAAAAATCTCCCTCAGTTTCGAAACTGGTGTTATGAAAACACTGTGAAATCAGAGTAAATGCTTTAAGGTGACAATATGTCTTCAATGGTTTATTAAAGATTGGTAATTCACATGCTAACAACTCAGCAGTGAATATTTGTTGAATCCTTGGTGCATGAACCGTTTTTTAGGAACACGGAATGTTACGGTGATGGTATCTATGAAAATGAGATGTCTATTGGATGGAACATGCAACAATAGGATTTTTCTGCGAAAACTGCCTGATTTTCGAAACTGACGTTAGGAAAATTCTGCGAAATGTGAGTAATTGTTTCTAGGTGAAAACATGTCTTGTAAGGTGGATCAAAATTTGATAATCCACATGCTCACACTCATTAAAGAATGACTGTCGAATCCTTGATGCATTTAACATGTTCAGAACACGGAAAGTCACGGTGAGTGAACTAGTAAATTACATATCTTTTGGGGAGATCTGGCTCCAAGAACATTTTCTGAGAAATCAGCCGCATTTTCCTAGAAAGGCGTTAGGAAAAACCTGAGAAATCTGAGAAAATGCTTCTAAGTGTGAATATGCCTTAAATGGGGAATTTATCTCTGGTAATCCACGTAACTAACTAAGAAGGGATTTCTTTTCGAATCCGTGACTTATTTATCGTGTTTGGAACACGGAAATTCACGGTAATGAAACTATGTAAATTAAAATTCTATTGGGTAGAACTAGCTTGAATAGAATTTTTATGCGCAAATTGCATGAATATCGAATTTGACGTTTGCATAAAACTGCGAAAAGAGAGTAAATACTTGTAGGTGTAAATATGCCTTGTATGGTGGATGTAAGATTGGTAATCCAAATGCTAACATCTCTGTAGTTAATATTTGTCGAATCCGAGATACATGAAATGTGTTCAGAACACAAAGTATCATGATGAGCACATCTATGTAAATTACATGTCTATTGGGTAGAACTCGCTCCAAGAGCATTTTTCTGCAGAATCTGCCTCTTTTTCAAATCTGGCGTTAGGAAAAATCTTCGAAATATGAGAAAATGCTTCTAAGTGTCAATATGACTTGATTGGTGGATGAAAGTCCGGTAATCCACATGTTAACAAGAGTGTAGTAAATATTTTTCAAACCGTGATTCATGTAGCGCGTACGGAAAACAGAATTTCACGGTAATGAAACTATGTAAATTAGAATTCTATTGGGTAGAACTAGCTAGAAGAGAATATTTCTGCGAAAATTGCTTGATTCTCGAATGGGATGTTTGCATAAAGCTGCGAAATGAGAGATAATATTTGTAGGTGTAAAGATGTCTTTATGTTCGGAGAAAGTTCAGTAATCCATATTTTTACAACATATTAAAGAATCTTATTTCTTATCGGTGATGCATATAACATTTTCGGAACGTGGAATTTCACGGTGTTTGAATTAATGTAAACTAATTGACTATTAGGTAGAACAAACTCCAAGAGAATTTTTCTGCGAAAACTGCATCATTTTTGAATCTAGCCCTTGGAGAATGCTGCAAAATCTGAGAAAATACTTCTAAGTATCAATATTCAATGTTTTGTGATGAAAGTTTGGTAATCCGCATGCTATGAAATCTGTAGTGAATATTTGTCGAATCCGTTATGCATGTAGCATGTTCGGAACATGGAATGTCTCGGCGAGGAAATTTATGTAAATTACATTTCCCTAGGTTAGAAATCTCTCCAAGAGTTTTTTCCTGAGATAACAGCCTGATTTTTGAAACTGGCGTTAGGAATAAGCTGCGAACTATGATTAATCAATTGTAGGTGTAAATATGCCTTGTATGGTGGATGAAAGTCCGGCTATCCGCATACTAACAACTCTGTAGAGAATATATGTCGAATCCGAGATACATGAAGAGTGTTCAGAAAATAGAATATCACGGTGAGCGAATCTATGTAAAATAAATGTGTCTTGGGTAGAACTCACTCCAAGAGTTTTTCTCTGCGAAATTTGCCTCATTTTCGAAACTGGCATTTGGAAATTCCTTCAAAATCAGAGAAAATACTTCAAACTGTCAATATGTCTTTTATTGTGATGGAAGTTCATAAAGCCACATGCAAACAAACCTGATGTGAATAATTGTAGAAAGCCTATGCATGTAGCGTGATCGTATGACAGAAATTTCCGGAGATGGAATCTATGAAAATTTCATGTCTATTGGGTAGAACTCGCTCCAAAAATTTTTTCCGGAGAATACGGCCTGATTTTCGAGAAACTGGCATTAGGAATAGGCTGCAATTCAGAGTTAATGTTTCTAGGTTTAAATACTCCTTGTATGGTGGATGAAAGTTCTGTAATACACATGTACATAACTCATAAAAATGTTTGTCAAACCCGTGATGTATGTAGCGTGTTCGGAAATTGGAATGTCACTGTGAGGGAAACTATGTAAATTACATTTCTATTGGGAAGTACTTGCTCCACGAGGATTTTTTGCGAATCTGCCTCATTTTCAAAACTGGCATTAGGAAAATCTTTTGAAATATGGGAAAGTGCTTCAAAGTGTCAATATGGCATTTATGGTGGATGAATGTTCCGTAATCGTTATGTTACCAACTCTGTAGTGAATGTTTGTCGAATCCATGATGCATGAAATGTGTTCTGAACACGGAATATCACGGTGAGTAATACTAGGTAAAGTACATATCATTTGTGTATAACTCGCTCCAGAGAATTTTTCTGCCAAATCTGCCTCATTTTCCAAACTGGCGTTAAAACTAAACTGTGAAATCTGAGAAACTTCTTCAAAGTGTCAGTAAGCCTTGTATGGTGTATGAAAGTGCTGTAATCCACATGCTAACAACTATGTACTGAATAGTTGTCGAATCCGAGATGCATGTAGCGTGTTCAGAACATGGAATTTCACGGTGAGCGAATCCATGTAAATTACATGTCTATAGGTTAGAACCTGCTCCAAGAGGTTTTTGCCGTGAAATCTGCCTCATTTTCAAAACTGGCGTTTGGAAAGCTCTGTGAAATCAGAGAAAATGCTTCTAAGTATCAATATGCTTTCTATTGTGATGAAAGTCCTGTCATCCTCATGCAAACAACACTATAGTTTATTTTTGTCGAAACTTTTCTGCATGTAGTGTGTTCGAAACACGGAATTTCACAGCTGGGGAATCTATGTAATTTACGTACCTATTGGGTAGAACACGCTCCAACAGTTTTTTCCTTTGAAAACTGCCTGAATTTCGAAACTGCTATTAGGAAAAAGCTGCGAACTCACAGTTAATACTTCTATGTGTCAATATGCCTTGAATGTTGGATGAAAGTTCTGTAATACACATGTACATAACTCATTAAAAATGTTTCTCAAATCCTTGATGTATGTAGCCTGTTTGGAACAAGGTATTTCTCGGTGAGGGAAGCAAAGTTAATTACATATATATTGGTTAGAACCCTCTCCAGGAGAGTTTTACTGAAAAATCTGACTCAGTTTCGAGACTGGTTTTATGAAAAGGCTGTGAAATCATATTAAATGCTTTAAGGTGACAATATGTCTTCAATGGTTTATTAAAGATCGGTAATTCACATGCTAACAACTCAGCAGTGATATTTGTTGAATCCTTGGTGCATGAACCATTTTTTAGGAACACGGAATGTTCGGTGATGGTATCTATGAAAATGAGATGTCTATAGGATGGAACATGCAACAAGAGGATTTTTCTTCGAAAACTGCCTAATTTTCGAAACTGACGTTAGGAAAATTCTGCGAAATGTGAGTAAATGTTTCTAGGTGAAAACATGTCTTGTAAGGTGGATGAAAATTTGATAATCCACATGCTCACACTCATTAAAGCATGATTGTCGAAACCTTGATGCATGTAACATGTTCAGAACACGGAATGTCACGGTGAGAGAAATACTTAAATTATATATCTTTTTGGTAGAACTAGCTCCAAGAACATTTTCTGTGAAATCAGCCGCATTTTCCTAGAAAGGCGTTAGGAAAAACCTGAGAAATCTGAGAAAATGCTTCTAAGTGTGAATATGCCTTGAATGGGGAATTTAACTCTGGTAATCCACGTAACCAACTATGAAGGGATTTCTTTTCGAATCCGTGACTTATTTAGCGTGTTTGGAACACGGAAATTCACGGTAATGAAACTATGTAAATTAAAATTCTATTGGGTAAAACTAGCTTGAATAGAATTTTTATGCGCAAATTGCATGAATATCGAATTTGACGATTGCATAAAACTGCGAAAAGAGAGTAAATACTTGTAGGTGTAAATATGCCTTGTATGGTGGATGTAAGATTGGTAATCCAAATGCTAACATCTCTGTAGTTAATATTTGTCGAATCCGAGATACATGAAATGTGTTCAGAACACAAAGTATCATGATGAGCACATCTATGTAAATTACATGTCTATTGGGTAGAACTCGCTCCAAGAGCATTTTTCTGCAGAATCTGCCTCTTTTTCAAATCTGGCGTTAGGAAAAATCTTCGAAATATGAGAAAATGCTTCTAAGTGTCAATATGACTTGATTGGTGGATGAAAGTCCGGTAATCCACATGTTAACAAGAGTGTAGTAAATATTTTTCAAACCGTGATTCATGTAGCGCGTACGGAAAACAGAATTTCACGGTAATGAAACTATGTAAATTAGAATTCTATTGGGTAGAACTAGCTAGAAGAGAATATTTCTGCGAAAATTGCTTGATTCTCGAATGGGATGTTTGCATAAAGCTGCGAAATGAGAGATAATATTTGTAGGTGTAAAGATGTCTTTATGTTCGGAGAAAGTTCAGTAATCCATATTTTCACAACATATTAAAGAATCTTTTTTTTTATCCGTGATGCATATAACATGTTCGGAACGTGGAATTTCACGGTGTTTGAAATAATGTAAACTACTTGCCTATTAGGTAGAACAAACTCCAAGAGAATTTTTCTGCGAAAACTGCATCATTTTTGAAACTAGCCCTTGGAAAATGCTGCAAAATCTGAGAAAATACTTCTAAGTATCAATATTCAATGTTTTGTGATGAAAGTTCGGTAATCCACATGCTAACAAATCTGTAGTGAATATTTGTCGAATCCGTTATGCATGTAGCATGTTCGGAACATGGAATGTCTCGGCGAGGAAATTTATGTAAATTACATTTCCCTAGGTTAGAAATCTCTCCAAGAGTTTTTTCCTGAGATAACAGCCTGATTTTTGAAACTGGCATTAGGAATAAGCTGCGAACTATGATTAATCAATTGTAGGTGTAAATATGCCTTGTATGGTGGATGAAAGTCCGGCTATCCGCATACTAACAACTCTGTAGAGAATATATGTCGAATCCGAGATACATGAAGAGTGTTCAGAAAATAGAATATCACGGTGAGCGAATCTATGTAAAATAAATGTGTCTTGGGTAGAACTCACTCCAAGAGTTTTTCTCTGTGAAATTTGCCTCATTTTCGAAACTGGCATTTGGAAATTCCTTCAAAATCAGAGAAAATACTTCAAACTGTCAATATGTCTTTTATTGTGATGGAAGTTCATAAAGCCACATGCAAACAAACCTGATGTGAATAATTGTAGAAAGCCTATGCATGTAGCGTGATCGTATGACAGAAATTTCCGGAGATGGAATCTATGAAAATTTCATGTCTATTGGGTAGAACTCGCTCCAAAAATTTTTTCCGGAGAATACGGCCTGATTTTCGAGAAACTGGCATTAGGAATAGGCTGCAAATTCAGAGTTAATGTTTCTAGGTTTAAATACTCCTTGTATGGTGGATGAAAGTTCTGTAATACACATGTACATAACTCATAAAAATGTTTGTCAAACCCGTGATGTATGTAGCGTGTTCGGAAATTGGAATGTCACTGTGAGGGAAACTATGTAAATTACATTTCTATTGGGAAGTACTTGCTCCACGAGAATTTTTTGCGAATCTGCCTCATTTTCAAAACTGGCATTAGGAAAATCTTTTGAAATATGGGAAAGTGCTTCAAAGTGTCAATATGGCATTTATGGTGGATGAATGTTCCGTAATCGTTATGTTACCAACTCTGTAGTGAATGTTTGTCGAATCCATGATGCATGAAATGTGTTCTGAACACGGAATATCACGGTGAGTAATACTAGGTAAAGTACATATCATTTGTGTATAACTCGCTCCAGAGAATTTTTCTGCCAAATCTGCCTCATTTTCCAAACTGGCGTTAAAACTAAACTGTGAAATCTGAGAAACTTCTTCAAAGTGTCAGTAAGCCTTGTATGGTGTATGAAAGTGCTGTAATCCACATGCTAACAACTATGTACTGAATAGTTGTCGAATCCGAGATGCATGTAGCGTGTTCAGAACATGGAATTTCACGGTGAGCGAATCCATGTAAATTACATGTCTATAGGTTAGAACCTGCTCCAAGAGTTTTTTGCCGTGAAATCTGCCTCATTTTCAAAACTGGCGTTTGGAAAGCTCTGTGAAATCAGAGAAAATGCTTCTAAGTATCAATATGCTTTCTATTGTGATGAAAGTCCTGTCATCCTCATGCAAACAACTCTAAAGTTTATTTTTGTCGAAACTTTTCTGCATGTAGTGTGTTCGAAACACGGAATTTTACAGCTGGGGAATCTATGTAATTTACGTACCTATTGGGTAGAACACGCTCCAACAGTTTTTTCCTTTGAAAACTGCCTGAATTTCGAAACTGCTATTAGGAAAAAGCTGCGAACTCACAGTTAATACTTCTATGTGTCAATATGCCTTGAATGTTGGATGAAAGTTCTGTAATACACATGTACATAACTCATTAAAAATGTTTCTCAAATCCTTGATGTATGTAGCCTGTTTGGAACAAGGTATTTCTCGGTGAGGGAAGCAAAGTTAATTACATATATATTGGTTAGAACCCTCTCCAGGAGAGTTTTACTGAAAAATCTGACTCAGTTTCGAGACTGGTTTTATGAAAAGGCTGTGAAATCATATTAAATGCTTTAAGGTGACAATATGTCTTCAATGGTTTATTAAAGATCGGTAATTCACATGCTAACAACTCAGCAGTGATATTTGTTGAATCCTTGGTGCATGAACCATTTTTTAGGAACACGGAATGTTACGGTGATGGTATCTATGAAAATGAGATGTCTATAGGATGGAACATGCAACAGGAGGATTTTTCTTCGAAAACTGCCTAATTTTCGAAACTGACGTTAGGAAAATTCTGCGAAATGTGAGTAAATGTTTCTAGGTGAAAACATGTCTTGTAAGGTGGATGAAAATTTGATAATCCACATGCTCACACTCATTAAAGCATGATTGTCGAAACCTTGATGCATGTAACATGTTCAGAACACGGAATGTCACGGTGAGAGAAATACTTAAATTATATATCTTTTTGGTAGAACTAGCTCCAAGAACATTTTCTGTGAAATCAGCCGCATTTTCCTAGAAAGGCGTTAGGAAAAACCTGAGAAATCTGAGAAAATGCTTCTAAGTGTGAATATGCCTTGAATGGGGAATTTAACTCTGGTAATCCACGTAACCAACTATGAAGGGATTTCTTTTCGAATCCGTGACTTATTTAGCGTGTTTGGAACACGGAAATTCATGGTAATGAAACTATGTAAATTAAAATTCTATTGGGTAAAACTAGCTTGAATAGAATTTTTATGCGCAAATTGCATGAATATCGAATTTGACGATTGCATAAAACTGCGAAAAGAGAGTAAATACTTGTAGGTGTAAATATGCCTTGTATGGTGGATGTAAGATTGGTAATCCAAATGCTAACATCTCTGTAGTTAATATTTGTCGAATCCGAGATACATGAAATGTGTTCAGAACACAAAGTATCATGATGAGCACATCTATGTAAATTACATGTCTATTGGGTAGAACTCGCTCCAAGAGCATTTTTCTGCAGAATCTGCCTCTTTTTCAAATCTGGCGTTAGGAAAAATCTTCGAAATATGAGAAAATGCTTCTAAGTGTCAATATGACTTGATTGGTGGATGAAAGTCCGGTAATCCACATGTTAACAAGAGTGTAGTAAATATTTTTCAAACCGTGATTCATGTAGCGCGTACGGAAAACAGAATTTCACGGTAATGAAACTATGTAAATTAGAATTCTATTGGGTAGAACTAGCTAGAAGAGAATATTTCTGCGAAAATTGCTTGATTCTCGAATGGGATGTTTGCATAAAGCTGCGAAATGAGAGATAATATTTGTAGGTGTAAAGATGTCTTTATGTTCGGAGAAAGTTCAGTAATCCATATTTTCACAACATATTAAAGAATCTTTTTTTTATCCGTGATGCATATAACATGTTCGGAACGTGGAATTTCACGGTGTTTGAAATAATGTAAACTACTTGCCTATTAGGTAGAACAAACTCCAAGAGAATTTTTCTGCGAAAACTGCATCATTTTTGAAACTAGCCTTTGGAAAATGCTGCAAAATCTGAGAAAATACTTCTAAGTATCAACATTCAATGTTTTGTGATGAAAGTTCGGTAATCCACATGCTAACAAATCTGTAGTGAATATTTGTCGAATCCGTTATGCATGTAGCATGTTCGGAACATGGAATGTCTCGGCGAGGAAAATTATGTAAATTACATTTCCCTAGGTTAGAAATCTCTCCAAGAGTTTTTTCCTGAGATAACAGCCTGATTTTTGAAACTGGCGTTAGGAATAAGCTGCGAACTATGATTAATCAATTGTAGGTGTAAATATGCCTTGTATGGTGGATGAAAGTCCGGCTATCCGCATACTAACAACTCTGTAGAGAATATATGTCGAATCCGAGATACATGAAGAGTGTTCAGAAAATAGAATATCACGGTGAGCGAATCTATGTAAAATAAATGTGTCTTGGGTAGAACTCACTCCAAGAGTTTTTCTCTGTGAAATTTGCCTCATTTTCGAAACTGGCATTTGGAAATTCCTTCAAAATCAGAGAAAATACTTCAAACTGTCAATATGTCTTTTATTGTGATGGAAGTTCATAAAGCCACATGCAAACAAACCTGATGTGAATAATTGTAGAAAGCCTATGCATGTAGCGTGATCGTATGACAGAAATTTCCGGAGATGGAATCTATGAAAATTTCATGTCTATTGGGTAGAACTCGCTCCAAAAATTTTTTCCGGAGAATACGGCCTGATTTTCGAGAAACTGGCATTAGGAATAGGCTGCAACTCAGAGTTAATGTTTCTAGGTTTAAATACTCCTTGTATGGTGGATGAAAGTTCTGTAATACACATGTACATAACTCATAAAAATGTTTGTCAAACCCGTGATGTATGTAGCGTGTTCGGAAATTGGAATGTCACTGTGAGGGAAACTATGTAAATTACATTTCTATTGGGAAGTACTTGCTCCACGAGAATTTTTTGCGAATCTGCCTCATTTTCAAAACTGGCATTAGGAAAATCTTTTGAAATATGGGAAAGTGCTTCAAAGTGTCAATATGGCATTTATGGTGGATGAATGTTCCGTAATCGTTATGTTACCAACTCTGTAGTGAATGTTTGTCGAATCCATGATGCATGAAATGTGTTCTGAACACGGAATATCACGGTGAGTAATACTAGGTAAAGTACATATCATTTGTGTATAACTCGCTCCAGAGAATTTTTCTGCCAAATCTGCCTCATTTTCCAAACTGGCGTTAAAACTAAACTGTGAAATCTGAGAAACTTCTTCAAAGTGTCAGTAAGCCTTGTATGGTGTATGAAAGTGCTGTAATCCACATGCTAACAACTATGTAGTGAATATTTGTCGAATCCGAGATGCATGTAGCGTGTTCAGAACATGGAATTTCACGGTGAGCGAATCCATGTAAATTACATGTCTATAGGTTAGAACCTGCTCCAAGAGTTTTTTGCCGTGAAATCTGCCTCATTTTCAAAACTGGCGTTTGGAAAGCTCTGTGAAATCAGAGAAAATGCTTCTAAGTATCAATATGCTTTCTATTGTGATGAAAGTCCTGTCATCCTCATGCAAACAACTCTAAAGTTTATTTTTGTCGAAACTTTTCTGCATGTAGTGTGTTCGAAACACGGAATTTCACAGCTGGGGAATCTATGTAATTTACGTACCTATTGGGTAGAACACGCTCCAACAGTTTTTTCCTTTGAAAACTGCCTGAATTTCGAAACTGCTATTAGGAAAAAGCTGCGAACTCACAGTTAATACTTCTATGTGTCAATATGCCTTGAATGTTGGATGAAAGTTCTGTAATACACATGTACATAACTCATTAAAAATGTTTCTCAAATCCTTGATGTATGTAGCCTGTTTGGAACAAGGTATTTCTCGGTGAGGGAAGCAAAGTTAATTACATATATATTGGTTAGAACCCTCTCCAGGAGAGTTTTACTGAAAAATCTGACTCAGTTTTGAGACTGGTTTTATGAAAAGGCTGTGAAATCATATTAAATGCTTTAAGGTGACAATATGTCTTCAATGGTTTATTAAAGATCGGTAATTCACATGCTAACAACTCAGCAGTGATATTTGTTGAATCCTTGGTGCATGAACCATTTTTTAGGAACACGGAATGTTACGGTGATGGTATCTATGAAAATGAGATGTCTATAGGATGGAACATGCAACAAGAGGATTTTTCTTCGAAAACTGCCTAATTTTCGAAACTGACGTTAGGAAAATTCTGCGAAATGTGAGTAAATGTTTCTAGGTGAAAACATGTCTTGTAAGGTGGATGAAAATTTGATAATCCACATGCTCACACTCATTAAAGCATGATTGTCGAAACCTTGATGCGTGTAACATGTTCAGAACACGGAATGTCACGGTGAGAGAAATACTTAAATTATATATCTTTTTGGTAGAACTAGCTCCAAGAACATTTTCTGTGAAATCAGCCGCATTTTCCTAGAAAGGCGTTAGGAAAAACCTGAGAAATCTGAGAAAATGCTTCTAAGTGTGAATATGCCTTGAATGGGGAATTTAACTCTGGTAATCCACGTAACCAACTATGAAGGGATTTCTTTTCGAATCCGTGACTTATTTAGCGTGTTTGGAACACGGAAATTCACGGTAATGAAACTATGTAAATTAAAATTCTATTGGGTAAAACTAGCTTGAATAGAATTTTTATGCGCAAATTGCATGAATATCGAATTTGACGATTGCATAAAACTGCGAAAAGAGAGTAAATACTTGTAGGTGTAAATATGCCTTGTATGGTGGATGTAAGATTGGTAATCCAAATGCTAACATCTCTGTAGTTAATATTTGTCGAATCCGAGATACATGAAATGTGTTCAGAACACAAAGTATCATGATGAGCACATCTATGTAAATTACATGTCTATTGGGTGGAACTCGCTCCAAGAGCATTTTTCTGCAGAATCTGCCTCTTTTTCAAATCTGGCGTTAGGAAAAATATTCGAAATATGAGAAAATGCTTCTAAGTGTCAATATGACTTGATTGGTGGATGAAAGTCCGGTAATCCACATGTTAACAAGAGTGTAGTAAATATTTTTCAAACCGTGATTCATGTAGCGCGTACGGAAAACAGAATTTCACGGTAATGAAACTATGTAAATTAGAATTCTATTGGGTAGAACTAGCTAGAAGAGAATATTTCTGCGAAAATTGCTTGATTCTCGAATGGGATGTTTGCATAAAGCTGCGAAATGAGAGATAATATTTGTAGGTGTAAAGATGTCTTTATGTTCGGAGAAAGTTCAGTAATCCATATTTTCACAACATATTAAAGAATCTTTTTTTTTATCCGTGATGCATATAACATGTTCGGAACGTGGAATTTCACGGTGTTTGAAATAATGTAAACTACTTGCCTATTAGGTAGAACAAACTCCAAGAGAATTTTTCTGCGAAAACTGCATCATTTTTGAATCTAGCCCTTGGAAAATGCTGCAAAATCTGAGAAAATACTTCTAAGTATCAATATTCAATGTTTTGTGATGAAAGTTCGGTAATCCACATGCTAACAAATCTGTAGTGAATATTTGTCGAATCCGTTATGCATGTAGCATGTTCGGAACATGGAATGTCTCGGCGAGGAAATTTATGTAAATTACATTTCCCTAGGTTAGAAATCTCTCCAAGAGTTTTTTCCTGAGATAACAGCCTGATTTTTGAAACTGGCATTAGGAATAAGCTGCGAACTATGATTAATCAATTGTAGGTGTAAATATGCCTTGTATGGTGGATGAAAGTCCGGCTATCCGCATACTAACAACTCTGTAGAGAATATATGTCGAATCCGAGATACATGAAGAGTGTTCAGAAAATAGAATATCACGGTGAGCGAATCTATGTAAAATAAATGTGTCTTGGGTAGAACTCACTCCAAGAGTTTTTCTCTGTGAAATTTGCCTCATTTTCGAAACTGGCATTTGGAAATTCCTTCAAAATCAGAGAAAATACTTCAAACTGTCAATATGTCTTTTATTGTGATGGAAGTTCATAAAGCCACATGCAAACAAACCTGATGTGAATAATTGTAGAAAGCCTATGCATGTAGCGTGATCGTATGACAGAAATTTCCGGAGATGGAATCTATGAAAATTTCATGTCTATTGGGTAGAACTCGCTCCAAAAATTTTTTCCGGAGAATACGGCCTGATTTTCGAGAAACTGGCATTAGGAATAGGCTGCAAATTCAGAGTTAATGTTTCTAGGTTTAAATACTCCTTGTATGGTGGATGAAAGTTCTGTAATACACATGTACATAACTCATAAAAATGTTTGTCAAACCCGTGATGTATGTAGCGTGTTCGGAAATTGGAATGTCACTGTGAGGGAAACTATGTAAATTACATTTCTATTGGGAAGTACTTGCTCCACGAGAATTTTTTGCGAATCTGCCTCATTTTCAAAACTGGCATTAGGAAAATCTTTTGAAATATGGGAAAGTGCTTCAAAGTGTCAATATGGCATTTATGGTGGATGAATGTTCCGTAATCGTTATGTTACCAACTCTGTAGTGAATGTTTGTCGAATCCATGATGCATGAAATGTGTTCTGAACACGGAATATCACGGTGAGTAATACTAGGTAAAGTACATATCATTTGTGTATAACTCGCTCCAGAGAATTTTTCTGCCAAATCTGCCTCATTTTCCAAACTGGCGTTAAAACTAAACTGTGAAATCTGAGAAACTTCTTCAAAGTGTCAGTAAGCCTTGTATGGTGTATGAAAGTGCTGTAATCCACATGCTAACAACTATGTAGTGAATATTTGTCGAATCCGAGATGCATGTAGCGTGTTCAGAACATGGAATTTCACGGTGAGCGAATCCATGTAAATTACATGTCTATAGGTTAGAACCTGCTCCAAGAGTTTTTTGCCGTGAAATCTGCCTCATTTTCAAAACTGGCGTTTGGAAAGCTCTGTGAAATCAGAGAAAATGCTTCTAAGTATCAATATGCCTTCTATTGTGATGAAAGTCCTGTCATCCTCATGCAAACAACTCTATAGTTTATTTTTGTCGAAACTTTTCTGCATGTAGTGTGTTCGAAACACGGAATTTCACAGCTGGGGAATCTATGTAATTTACGTACCTATTGGGTAGAACACGCTCCAACAGTTTTTTCCTTTGAAAACTGCCTGAATTTCGAAACTGCTATTAGGAAAAAGCTGCGAACTCACAGTTAATACTTCTATGTGTCAATATGCCTTGAATGTTGGATGAAAGTTCTGTAATACACATGTACATAACTCATTAAAAATGTTTCTCAAATCCTTGATGTATGTAGCCTGTTTGGAACAAGGTATTTCTCGGTGAGGGAAGCAAAGTTAATTACATATATATTGGTTAGAACCCTCTCCAGGAGAGTTTTACTGAAAAATCTGACTCAGTTTCGAGACTGGTTTTATGAAAAGGCTGTGAAATCATATTAAATGCTTTAAGGTGACAATATGTCTTCAATGGTTTATTAAAGATCGGTAATTCACATGCTAACAACTCAGCAGTGATATTTGTTGAATCCTTGGTGCATGAACCATTTTTTAGGAACACGGAATGTTACGGTGATGGTATCTATGAAAATGAGATGTCTATTGGATGGAACATGCAACAGGAGGATTTTTCTTCGAAAACTGCCTAATTTTCGAAACTGACGTTAGGAAAATTCTGCGAAATGTGAGTAAATGTTTCTAGGTGAAAACATGTCTTGTAAGGTGGATGAAAATTTGATAATCCACATGCTCACACTCATTAAAGCATGATTGTCGAAACCTTGATGCATGTAACATGTTCAGAACACGGAATGTCACGGTGAGAGAAATACTTAAATTATATATCTTTTTGGTAGAACTAGCTCCAAGAACATTTTCTGTGAAATCAGCCGCATTTTCCTAGAAAGGCGTTAGGAAAAACCTGAGAAATCTGAGAAAATGCTTCTAAGTGTGAATATGCCTTGAATGGGGAATTTAACTCTGGTAATCCACGTAACCAACTATGAAGGGATTTCTTTTCGAATCCGTGACTTATTTAGCGTGTTTGGAACACGGAAATTCACGGTAATGAAACTATGTAAATTAAAATTCTATTGGGTAAAACTAGCTTGAATAGAATTTTTATGCGCAAATTGCATGAATATCGAATTTGACGATTGCATAAAACTGCGAAAAGAGAGTAAATACTTGTAGGTGTAAATATGCCTTGTATGGTGGATGTAAGATTGGTAATCCAAATGCTAACATCTCTGTAGTTAATATTTGTCGAATCCGAGATACATGAAATGTGTTCAGAACACAAAGTATCATGATGAGCACATCTATGTAAATTACATGTCTATTGGGTAGAACTCGCTCCAAGAGCATTTTTCTGCAGAATCTGCCTCTTTTTCAAATCTGGCGTTAGGAAAAATCTTCGAAATATGAGAAAATGCTTCTAAGTGTCAATATGACTTGATTGGTGGATGAAAGTCCGGTAATCCACATGTTAACAAGAGTGTAGTAAATATTTTTCAAACCGTGATTCATGTAGCGCGTACGGAAAACAGAATTTCACGGTAATGAAACTATGTAAATTAGAATTCTATTGGGTAGAACTAGCTAGAAGAGAATATTTCTGCGAAAATTGCTTGATTCTCGAAAGGGATGTTTGCATAAAGCTGCGAAATGAGAGATAATATTTGTAGGTGTAAAGATGTCTTTATGTTCGGAGAAAGTTCAGTAATCCATATTTTCACAACATATTAAAGAATCTTTTTTTTTATCCGTGATGCATATAACATGTTCGGAACGTGGAATTTCACGGTGTTTGAAATAATGTAAACTACTTGCCTATTAGGTAGAACAAACTCCAAGAGAATTTTTCTGCGAAAACTGCATCATTTTTGAAACTAGCCCTTGGAAAATGCTGCAAAATCTGAGAAAATACTTCTAAGTATCAATATTCAATGTTTTGTGATGAAAGTTCGGTAATCCACATGCTAACAAATCTGTAGTGAATATTTGTCGAATCCGTTATGCATGTAGCATGTTCGGAACATGGAATGTCTCGGCGAGGAAATTTATGTAAATTACATTTCCCTAGGTTAGAAATCTCTCCAAGAGTTTTTTCCTGAGATAACAGCCTGATTTTTGAAACTGGCATTAGGAATAAGCTGCGAACTATGATTAATCAATTGTAGGTGTAAATATGCCTTGTATGGTGGATGAAAGTCCGGCTATCCGCATACTAACAACTCTGTAGAGAATATATGTCGAATCCGAGATACATGAAGAGTGTTCAGAAAATAGAATATCACGGTGAGCGAATCTATGTAAAATAAATGTGTCTTGGGTAGAACTCACTCCAAGAGTTTTTCTCTGTGAAATTTGCCTCATTTTCGAAACTGGCATTTGGAAATTCCTTCAAAATCAGAGAAAATACTTCAAACTGTCAATATGTCTTTTATTGTGATGGAAGTTCATAAAGCCACATGCAAACAAACCTGATGTGAATAATTGTAGAAAGCCTATGCATGTAGCGTGATCGTATGACAGAAATTTCCGGAGATGGAATCTATGAAAATTTCATGTCTATTGGGTAGAACTCGCTCCAAAAATTTTTTCCGGAGAATACGGCCTGATTTTCGAGAAACTGGCATTAGGAATAGGCTGCAAATTCAGAGTTAATGTTTCTAGGTTTAAATACTCCTTGTATGGTGGATGAAAGTTCTGTAATACACATGTACATAACTCATAAAAATGTTTGTCAAACCCGTGATGTATGTAGCGTGTTCGGAAATTGGAATGTCACTGTGAGGGAAACTATGTAAATTACATTTCTATTGGGAAGTACTTGCTCCACGAGAATTTTTTGCGAATCTGCCTCATTTTCAAAACTGGCATTAGGAAAATCTTTTGAAATATGGGAAAGTGCTTCAAAGTGTCAATATGGCATTTATGGTGGATGAATGTTCCGTAATCGTTATGTTACCAACTCTGTAGTGAATGTTTGTCGAATCCATGATGCATGAAATGTGTTCTGAACACGGAATATCACGGTGAGTAATACTAGGTAAAGTACATATCATTTGTGTATAACTCGCTCCAGAGAATTTTTCTGCCAAATCTGCCTCATTTTCCAAACTGGCGTTAAAACTAAACTGTGAAATCTGAGAAACTTCTTCAAAGTGTCAGTAAGCCTTGTATGGTGTATGAAAGTGCTGTAATCCACATGCTAACAACTATGTAGTGAATATTTGTCGAATCCGAGATGCATGTAGCGTGTTCAGAACATGGAATTTCACGGTGAGCGAATCCATGTAAATTACATGTCTATAGGTTAGAACCTGCTCCAAGAGTTTTTTGCCGTGAAATCTGCCTCATTTTCAAAACTGGCGTTTGGAAAGCTCTGTGAAATCAGAGAAAATGCTTCTAAGTATCAATATGCCTTCTATTGTGATGAAAGTCCTGTCATCCTCATGCAAACAACTCTATAGTTTATTTTTGTCGAAACTTTTCTGCATGTAGTGTGTTCGAAACACGGAATTTCACAGCTGGGGAATCTATGTAATTTACGTACCTATTGGGTAGAACACGCTCCAACAGTTTTTTCCTTTGAAAACTGCCTGAATTTCGAAACTGCTATTAGGAAAAAGCTGCGAACTCACAGTTAATACTTCTATGTGTCAATATGCCTTGAATGTTGGATGAAAGTTCTGTAATACACATGTACATAACTCATTAAAAATGTTTCTCAAATCCTTGATGTATGTAGCCTGTTTGGAACAAGGTATTTCTCGGTGAGGGAAGCAAAGTTAATTACATATATATTGGTTAGAACCCTCTCCAGGAGAGTTTTACTGAAAAATCTGACTCAGTTTTGAGACTGGTTTTATGAAAAGGCTGTGAAATCATATTAAATGCTTTAAGGTGACAATATGTCTTCAATGGTTTATTAAAGATCGGTAATTCACATGCTAACAACTCAGCAGTGATATTTGTTGAATCCTTGGTGCATGAACCATTTTTTAGGAACACGGAATGTTACGGTGATGGTATCTATGAAAATGAGATGTCTATTGGATGGAACATGCAACAGGAGGATTTTTCTTCGAAAACTGCCTAATTTTCGAAACTGACGTTAGGAAAATTCTGCGAAATGTGAGTAAATGTTTCTAGGTGAAAACATGTCTTGTAAGGTGGATGAAAATTTGATAATCCACATGCTCACACTCATTAAAGCATGATTGTCGAAACCTTGATGCATGTAACATGTTCAGAACACGGAATGTCACGGTGAGAGAAATACTTAAATTATATATCTTTTTGGTAGAACTAGCTCCAAGAACATTTTCTGTGAAATCAGCCGCATTTTCCTAGAAAGGCGTTAGGAAAAACCTGAGAAATCTGAGAAAATGCTTCTAAGTGTGAATATGCCTTGAATGGGGAATTTAACTCTGGTAATCCACGTAACCAACTATGAAGGGATTTCTTTTCGAATCCGTGACTTATTTAGCGTGTTTGGAACACGGAAATTCACGGTAATGAAACTATGTAAATTAAAATTCTATTGGGTAAAACTAGCTTGAATAGAATTTTTATGCGCAAATTGCATGAATATCGAATTTGACGATTGCATAAAACTGCGAAAAGAGAGTAAATACTTGTAGGTGTAAATATGCCTTGTATGGTGGATGTAAGATTGGTAATCCAAATGCTAACATCTCTGTAGTTAATATTTGTCGAATCCGAGATACATGAAATGTGTTCAGAACACAAAGTATCATGATGAGCACATCTATGTAAATTACATGTCTATTGGGTAGAACTCGCTCCAAGAGCATTTTTCTGCAGAATCTGCCCCTTTTTCAAATCTGGCGTTAGGAAAAATCTTCGAAATATGAGAAAATGCTTCTAAGTGTCAATATGACTTGATTGGTGGATGAAAGTCCGGTAATCCACATGTTAACAAGAGTGTAGTAAATATTTTTCAAACCGTGATTCATGTAGCGCGTACGGAAAACAGAATTTCACGGTAATGAAACTATGTAAATTAGAATTCTATTGGGTAGAACTAGCTAGAAGAGAATATTTCTGCGAAAATTGCTTGATTCTCGAATGGGATGTTTGCATAAAGCTGCGAAATGAGAGATAATATTTGTAGGTGTAAAGATGTCTTTATGTTCGGAGAAAGTTCAGTAATCCATATTTTCACAACATATTAAAGAATCTTTTTTTTTATCCGTGATGCATATAACATGTTCGGAACGTGGAATTTCACGGTGTTTGAAATAATGTAAACTACTTGCCTATTAGGTAGAACAAACTCCAAGAGAATTTTTCTGCGAAAACTGCATCATTTTTGAAACTAGCCCTTGGAAAATGCTGCAAAATCTGAGAAAATACTTCTAAGTATCAATATTCAATGTTTTGTGATGAAAGTTCGGTAATCCACATGCTAACAAATCTGTAGTGAATATTTGTCGAATCCGTTATGCATGTAGCATGTTCAGAACATGGAATGTCTCGGCGAGGAAATTTATGTAAATTACATTTCCCTAGGTTAGAAATCTCTCCAAGAGTTTTTTCCTGAGATAACAGCCTGATTTTTGAAACTGGCATTAGGAATAAGCTGCGAACTATGATTAATCAATTGTAGGTGTAAATATGCCTTGTATGGTGGATGAAAGTCCGGCTATCCGCATACTAACAACTCTGTAGAGAATATATGTCGAATCCGAGATACATGAAGAGTGTTCAGAAAATAGAATATCACGGTGAGCGAATCTATGTAAAATAAATGTGTCTTGGGTAGAACTCACTCCAAGAGTTTTTCTCTGTGAAATTTGCCTCATTTTCGAAACTGGCATTTGGAAATTCCTTCAAAATCAGAGAAAATACTTCAAACTGTCAATATGTCTTTTATTGTGATGGAAGTTCATAAAGCCACATGCAAACAAACCTGATGTGAATAATTGTAGAAAGCCTATGCATGTAGCGTGATCGTATGACAGAAATTTCCGGAGATGGAATCTATGAAAATTTCATGTCTATTGGGTAGAACTCGCTCCAAAAATTTTTTCCGGAGAATACGGCCTGATTTTCGAGAAACTGGCATTAGGAATAGGCTGCAAATTCAGAGTTAATGTTTCTAGGTTTAAATACTCCTTGTATGGTGGATGAAAGTTCTGTAATACACATGTACATAACTCATAAAAATGTTTGTCAAACCCGTGATGTATGTAGCGTGTTCGGAAATTGGAATGTCACTGTGAGGGAAACTATGTAAATTACATTTCTATTGGGAAGTACTTGCTCCACGAGAATTTTTTGCGAATCTGCCTCATTTTCAAAACTGGCATTAGGAAAATCTTTTGAAATATGGGAAAGTGCTTCAAAGTGTCAATATGGCATTTATGGTGGATGAATGTTCCGTAATCGTTATGTTACCAACTCTGTAGTGAATGTTTGTCGAATCCATGATGCATGAAATGTGTTCTGAACACGGAATATCACGGTGAGTAATACTAGGTAAAGTACATATCATTTGTGTATAACTCGCTCCAGAGAATTTTTCTGCCAAATCTGCCTCATTTTCCAAACTGGCGTTAAAACTAAACTGTGAAATCTGAGAAACTTCTTCAAAGTGTCAGTAAGCCTTGTATGGTGTATGAAAGTGCTGTAATCCACATGCTAACAACTATGTAGTGAATATTTGTCGAATCCGAGATGCATGTAGCGTGTTCAGAACATGGAATTTCACGGTGAGCGAATCCATGTAAATTACATGTCTATAGGTTAGAACCTGCTCCAAGAGTTTTTTGCCGTGAAATCTGCCTCATTTTCAAAACTGGCGTTTGGAAAGCTCTGTGAAATCAGAGAAAATGCTTCTAAGTATCAATATGCCTTCTATTGTGATGAAAGTCCTGTCATCCTCATGCAAACAACTCTATAGTTTATTTTTGTCGAAACTTTTCTGCATGTAGTGTGTTCGAAACACGGAATTTCACAGCTGGGGAATCTATGTAATTTACGTACCTATTGGGTAGAACACGCTCCAACAGTTTTTTCCTTTGAAAACTGCCTGAATTTCGAAACTGCTATTAGGAAAAAGCTGCGAACTCACAGTTAATACTTCTATGTGTCAATATGCCTTGAATGTTGGATGAAAGTTCTGTAATACACATGTACATAACTCATTAAAAATGTTTCTCAAATCCTTGATGTATGTAGCCTGTTTGGAACAAGGTATTTCTCGGTGAGGGAAGCAAAGTTAATTACATATATATTGGTTAGAACCCTCTCCAGGAGAGTTTTACTGAAAAATCTGACTCAGTTTCGAGACTGGTTTTATGAAAAGGCTGTGAAATCATATTAAATGCTTTAAGGTGACAATATGTCTTCAATGGTTTATTAAAGATCGGTAATTCACATGCTAACAACTCAGCAGTGATATTTGTTGAATCCTTGGTGCATGAACCATTTTTTAGGAACACGGAATGTTACGGTGATGGTATCTATGAAAATGAGATGTCTATTGGATGGAACATGCAACAGGAGGATTTTTCTTCGAAAACTGCCTAATTTTCGAAACTGACGTTAGGAAAATTCTGCGAAATGTGAGTAAATGTTTCTAGGTGAAAACATGTCTTGTAAGGTGGATGAAAATTTGATAATCCACATGCTCACACTCATTAAAGCATGATTGTCGAAACCTTGATGCATGTAACATGTTCAGAACACGGAATGTCACGGTGAGAGAAATACTTAAATTATATATCTTTTTGGTAGAACTAGCTCCAAGAACATTTTCTGTGAAATCAGCCGCATTTTCCTAGAAAGGCGTTAGGAAAAACCTGAGAAATCTGAGAAAATGCTTCTAAGTGTGAATATGCCTTGAATGGGGAATTTAACTCTGGTAATCCACGTAACCAACTATGAAGGGATTTCTTTTCGAATCCGTGACTTATTTAGCGTGTTTGGAACACGGAAATTCACGGTAATGAAACTATGTAAATTAAAATTCTATTGGGTAAAACTAGCTTGAATAGAATTTTTATGCGCAAATTGCATGAATATCGAATTTGACGATTGCATAAAACTGCGAAAAGAGAGTAAATACTTGTAGGTGTAAATATGCCTTGTATGGTGGATGTAAGATTGGTAATCCAAATGCTAACATCTCTGTAGTTAATATTTGTCGAATCCGAGATACATGAAATGTGTTCAGAACACAAAGTATCATGATGAGCACATCTATGTAAATTACATGTCTATTGGGTGGAACTCGCTCCAAGAGCATTTTTCTGCAGAATCTGCCCCTTTTTCAAATCTGGCGTTAGGAAAAATCTTCGAAATATGAGAAAATGCTTCTAAGTGTCAATATGACTTGATTGGTGGATGAAAGTCCGGTAATCCACATGTTAACAAGAGTGTAGTAAATATTTTTCAAACCGTGATTCATGTAGCGCGTACGGAAAACAGAATTTCACGGTAATGAAACTATGTAAATTAGAATTCTATTGGGTAGAACTAGCTAGAAGAGAATATTTCTGCGAAAATTGCTTGATTCTCGAATGGGATGTTTGCATAAAGCTGCGAAATGAGAGATAATATTTGTAGGTGTAAAGATGTCTTTATGTTCGGAGAAAGTTCAGTAATCCATATTTTCACAACATATTAAAGAATCTTTTTTTTTTATCCGTGATGCATATAACATGTTCGGAACGTGGAATTTCACGGTGTTTGAAATAATGTAAACTACTTGCCTATTAGGTAGAACAAACTCCAAGAGAATTTTTCTGCGAAAACTGCATCATTTTTGAAACTAGCCCTTGGAAAATGCTGCAAAATCTGAGAAAATACTTCTAAGTATCAATATTCAATGTTTTGTGATGAAAGTTCGGTAATCCACATGCTAACAAATCTGTAGTGAATATTTGTCGAATCCGTTATGCATGTAGCATGTTCGGAACATGGAATGTCTCGGCGAGGAAATTTATGTAAATTACATTTCCCTAGGTTAGAAATCTCTCCAAGAGTTTTTTCCTGAGATAACAGCCTGATTTTTGAAACTGGCATTAGGAATAAGCTGCGAACTATGATTAATCAATTGTAGGTGTAAATATGCCTTGTATGGTGGATGAAAGTCCGGCTATCCGCATACTAACAACTCTGTAGAGAATATATGTCGAATCCGAGATACATGAAGAGTGTTCAGAAAATAGAATATCACGGTGAGCGAATCTATGTAAAATAAATGTGTCTTGGGTAGAACTCACTCCAAGAGTTTTTCTCTGTGAAATTTGCCTCATTTTCGAAACTGGCATTTGGAAATTCCTTCAAAATCAGAGAAAATACTTCAAACTGTCAATATGTCTTTTATTGTGATGGAAGTTCATAAAGCCACATGCAAACAAACCTGATGTGAATAATTGTAGAAAGCCTATGCATGTAGCGTGATCGTATGACAGAAATTTCCGGAGATGGAATCTATGAAAATTTCATGTCTATTGGGTAGAACTCGCTCCAAAAATTTTTTCCGGAGAATACGGCCTGATTTTCGAGAAACTGGCATTAGGAATAGGCTGCAAATTCAGAGTTAATGTTTCTAGGTTTAAATACTCCTTGTATGGTGGATGAAAGTTCTGTAATACACATGTACATAACTCATAAAAATGTTTGTCAAACCCGTGATGTATGTAGCGTGTTCGGAAATTGGAATGTCACTGTGAGGGAAACTATGTAAATTACATTTCTATTGGGAAGTACTTGCTCCACGAGAATTTTTTGCGAATCTGCCTCATTTTCAAAACTGGCATTAGGAAAATCTTTTGAAATATGGGAAAGTGCTTCAAAGTGTCAATATGGCATTTATGGTGGATGAATGTTCCGTAATCGTTATGTTACCAACTCTGTAGTGAATGTTTGTCGAATCCATGATGCATGAAATGTGTTCTGAACACGGAATATCACGGTGAGTAATACTAGGTAAAGTACATATCATTTGTGTATAACTCGCTCCAGAGAATTTTTCTGCCAAATCTGCCTCATTTTCCAAACTGGCGTTAAAACTAAACTGTGAAATCTGAGAAACTTCTTCAAAGTGTCAGTAAGCCTTGTATGGTGTATGAAAGTGCTGTAATCCACATGCTAACAACTATGTAGTGAATATTTGTCGAATCCGAGATGCATGTAGCGTGTTCAGAACATGGAATTTCACGGTGAGCGAATCCATGTAAATTACATGTCTATAGGTTAGAACCTGCTCCAAGAGTTTTTTGCCGTGAAATCTGCCTCATTTTCAAAACTGGCGTTTGGAAAGCTCTGTGAAATCAGAGAAAATGCTTCTAAGTATCAATATGCCTTCTATTGTGATGAAAGTCCTGTCATCCTCATGCAAACAACTCTATAGTTTATTTTTGTCGAAACTTTTCTGCATGTAGTGTGTTCGAAACACGGAATTTCACAGCTGGGGAATCTATGTAATTTACGTACCTATTGGGTAGAACACGCTCCAACAGTTTTTTCCTTTGAAAACTGCCTGAATTTCGAAACTGCTATTAGGAAAAAGCTGCGAACTCACAGTTAATACTTCTATGTGTCAATATGCCTTGAATGTTGGATGAAAGTTCTGTAATACACATGTACATAACTCATTAAAAATGTTTCTCAAATCCTTGATGTATGTAGCCTGTTTGGAACAAGGTATTTCTCGGTGAGGGAAGCAAAGTTAATTACATATATATTGGTTAGAACCCTCTCCAGGAGAGTTTTACTGAAAAATCTGACTCAGTTTCGAGACTGGTTTTATGAAAAGGCTGTGAAATCATATTAAATGCTTTAAGGTGACAATATGTCTTCAATGGTTTATTAAAGATCGGTAATTCACATGCTAACAACTCAGCAGTGATATTTGTTGAATCCTTGGTGCATGAACCATTTTTTAGGAACACGGAATGTTACGGTGATGGTATCTATGAAAATGAGATGTCTATTGGATGGAACATGCAACAGGAGGATTTTTCTTCGAAAACTGCCTAATTTTCGAAACTGACGTTAGGAAAATTCTGCGAAATGTGAGTAAATGTTTCTAGGTGAAAACATGTCTTGTAAGGTGGATGAAAATTTGATAATCCACATGCTCACACTCATTAAAGCATGATTGTCGAAACCTTGATGCATGTAACATGTTCAGAACACGGAATGTCACGGTGAGAGAAATACTTAAATTATATATCTTTTTGGTAGAACTAGCTCCAAGAACATTTTCTGTGAAATCAGCCGCATTTTCCTAGAAAGGCGTTAGGAAAAACCTGAGAAATCTGAGAAAATGCTTCTAAGTGTGAATATGCCTTGAATGGGGAATTTAACTCTGGTAATCCACGTAACCAACTATGAAGGGATTTCTTTTCGAATCCGTGACTTATTTAGCGTGTTTGGAACACGGAAATTCACGGTAATGAAACTATGTAAATTAAAATTCTATTGGGTAAAACTAGCTTGAATAGAATTTTTATGCGCAAATTGCATGAATATCGAATTTGACGATTGCATAAAACTGCGAAAAGAGAGTAAATACTTGTAGGTGTAAATATGCCTTGTATGGTGGATGTAAGATTGGTAATCCAAATGCTAACATCTCTGTAGTTAATATTTGTCGAATCCGAGATACATGAAATGTGTTCAGAACACAAAGTATCATGATGAGCACATCTATGTAAATTACATGTCTATTGGGTAGAACTCGCTCCAAGAGCATTTTTCTGCAGAATCTGCCCCTTTTTCAAATCTGGCGTTAGGAAAAATCTTCGAAATATGAGAAAATGCTTCTAAGTGTCAATATGACTTGATTGGTGGATGAAAGTCCGGTAATCCACATGTTAACAAGAGTGTAGTAAATATTTTTCAAACCGTGATTCATGTAGCGCGTACGGAAAACAGAATTTCACGGTAATGAAACTATGTAAATTAGAATTCTATTGGGTAGAACTAGCTAGAAGAGAATATTTCTGCGAAAATTGCTTGATTCTCGAATGGGATGTTTGCATAAAGCTGCGAAATGAGAGATAATATTTGTAGGTGTAAAGATGTCTTTATGTTCGGAGAAAGTTCAGTAATCCATATTTTCACAACATATTAAAGAATCTTTTTTTTTATCCGTGATGCATATAACATGTTCGGAACGTGGAATTTCACGGTGTTTGAAATAATGTAAACTACTTGCCTATTAGGTAGAACAAACTCCAAGAGAATTTTTCTGCGAAAACTGCATCATTTTTGAAACTAGCCCTTGGAAAATGCTGCAAAATCTGAGAAAATACTTCTAAGTATCAATATTCAATGTTTTGTGATGAAAGTTCGGTAATCCACATGCTAACAAATCTGTAGTGAATATTTGTCGAATCCGTTATGCATGTAGCATGTTCGGAACATGGAATGTCTCGGCGAGGAAATTTATGTAAATTACATTTCCCTAGGTTAGAAATCTCTCCAAGAGTTTTTTCCTGAGATAACAGCCTGATTTTTGAAACTGGCATTAGGAATAAGCTGCGAACTATGATTAATCAATTGTAGGTGTAAATATGCCTTGTATGGTGGATGAAAGTCCGGCTATCCGCATACTAACAACTCTGTAGAGAATATATGTCGAATCCGAGATACATGAAGAGTGTTCAGAAAATAGAATATCACGGTGAGCGAATCTATGTAAAATAAATGTGTCTTGGGTAGAACTCACTCCAAGAGTTTTTCTCTGTGAAATTTGCCTCATTTTCGAAACTGGCATTTGGAAATTCCTTCAAAATCAGAGAAAATACTTCAAACTGTCAATATGTCTTTTATTGTGATGGAAGTTCATAAAGCCACATGCAAACAAACCTGATGTGAATAATTGTAGAAAGCCTATGCATGTAGCGTGATCGTATGACAGAAATTTCCGGAGATGGAATCTATGAAAATTTCATGTCTATTGGGTAGAACTCGCTCCAAAAATTTTTTCCGGAGAATACGGCCTGATTTTCGAGAAACTGGCATTAGGAATAGGCTGCAAATTCAGAGTTAATGTTTCTAGGTTTAAATACTCCTTGTATGGTGGATGAAAGTTCTGTAATACACATGTACATAACTCATAAAAATGTTTGTCAAACCCGTGATGTATGTAGCGTGTTCGGAAATTGGAATGTCACTGTGAGGGAAACTATGTAAATTACATTTCTATTGGGAAGTACTTGCTCCACGAGAATTTTTTGCGAATCTGCCTCATTTTCAAAACTGGCATTAGGAAAATCTTTTGAAATATGGGAAAGTGCTTCAAAGTGTCAATATGGCATTTATGGTGGATGAATGTTCCGTAATCGTTATGTTACCAACTCTGTAGTGAATGTTTGTCGAATCCATGATGCATGAAATGTGTTCTGAACACGGAATATCACGGTGAGTAATACTAGGTAAAGTACATATCATTTGTGTATAACTCGCTCCAGAGAATTTTTCTGCCAAATCTGCCTCATTTTCCAAACTGGCGTTAAAACTAAACTGTGAAATCTGAGAAACTTCTTCAAAGTGTCAGTAAGCCTTGTATGGTGTATGAAAGTGCTGTAATCCACATGCTAACAACTATGTAGTGAATATTTGTCGAATCCGAGATGCATGTAGCGTGTTCAGAACATGGAATTTCACGGTGAGCGAATCCATGTAAATTACATGTCTATAGGTTAGAACCTGCTCCAAGAGTTTTTTGCCGTGAAATCTGCCTCATTTTCAAAACTGGCGTTTGGAAAGCTCTGTGAAATCAGAGAAAATGCTTCTAAGTATCAATATGCCTTCTATTGTGATGAAAGTCCTGTCATCCTCATGCAAACAACTCTATAGTTTATTTTTGTCGAAACTTTTCTGCATGTAGTGTGTTCGAAACACGGAATTTCACAGCTGGGGAATCTATGTAATTTACGTACCTATTGGGTAGAACACGCTCCAACAGTTTTTTCCTTTGAAAACTGCCTGAATTTCGAAACTGCTATTAGGAAAAAGCTGCGAACTCACAGTTAATACTTCTATGTGTCAATATGCCTTGAATGTTGGATGAAAGTTCTGTAATACACATGTACATAACTCATTAAAAATGTTTCTCAAATCCTTGATGTATGTAGCCTGTTTGGAACAAGGTATTTCTCGGTGAGGGAAGCAAAGTTAATTACATATATATTGGTTAGAACCCTCTCCAGGAGAGTTTTACTGAAAAATCTGACTCAGTTTCGAGACTGGTTTTATGAAAAGGCTGTGAAATCATATTAAATGCTTTAAGGTGACAATATGTCTTCAATGGTTTATTAAAGATCGGTAATTCACATGCTAACAACTCAGCAGTGATATTTGTTGAATCCTTGGTGCATGAACCATTTTTTAGGAACACGGAATGTTACGGTGATGGTATCTATGAAAATGAGATGTCTATTGGATGGAACATGCAACAGGAGGATTTTTCTTCGAAAACTGCCTAATTTTCGAAACTGACGTTAGGAAAATTCTGCGAAATGTGAGTAAATGTTTCTAGGTGAAAACATGTCTTGTAAGGTGGATGAAAATTTGATAATCCACATGCTCACACTCATTAAAGCATGATTGTCGAAACCTTGATGCATGTAACATGTTCAGAACACGGAATGTCACGGTGAGAGAAATACTTAAATTATATATCTTTTTGGTAGAACTAGCTCCAAGAACATTTTCTGTGAAATCAGCCGCATTTTCCTAGAAAGGCGTTAGGAAAAACCTGAGAAATCTGAGAAAATGCTTCTAAGTGTGAATATGCCTTGAATGGGGAATTTAACTCTGGTAATCCACGTAACCAACTATGAAGGGATTTCTTTTCGAATCCGTGACTTATTTAGCGTGTTTGGAACACGGAAATTCACGGTAATGAAACTATGTAAATTAAAATTCTATTGGGTAAAACTAGCTTGAATAGAATTTTTATGCGCAAATTGCATGAATATCGAATTTGACGATTGCATAAAACTGCGAAAAGAGAGTAAATACTTGTAGGTGTAAATATGCCTTGTATGGTGGATGTAAGATTGGTAATCCAAATGCTAACATCTCTGTAGTTAATATTTGTCGAATCCGAGATACATGAAATGTGTTCAGAACACAAAGTATCATGATGAGCACATCTATGTAAATTACATGTCTATTGGGTGGAACTCGCTCCAAGAGCATTTTTCTGCAGAATCTGCCCCTTTTTCAAATCTGGCGTTAGGAAAAATCTTCGAAATATGAGAAAATGCTTCTAAGTGTCAATATGACTTGATTGGTGGATGAAAGTCCGGTAATCCACATGTTAACAAGAGTGTAGTAAATATTTTTCAAACCGTGATTCATGTAGCGCGTACGGAAAACAGAATTTCACGGTAATGAAACTATGTAAATTAGAATTCTATTGGGTAGAACTAGCTAGAAGAGAATATTTCTGCGAAAATTGCTTGATTCTCGAATGGGATGTTTGCATAAAGCTGCGAAATGAGAGATAATATTTGTAGGTGTAAAGATGTCTTTATGTTCGGAGAAAGTTCAGTAATCCATATTTTCACAACATATTAAAGAATCTTTTTTTTTATCCGTGATGCATATAACATGTTCGGAACGTGGAATTTCACGGTGTTTGAAATAATGTAAACTACTTGCCTATTAGGTAGAACAAACTCCAAGAGAATTTTTCTGCGAAAACTGCATCATTTTTGAAACTAGCCCTTGGAAAATGCTGCAAAATCTGAGAAAATACTTCTAAGTATCAATATTCAATGTTTTGTGATGAAAGTTCGGTAATCCACATGCTAACAAATCTGTAGTGAATATTTGTCGAATCCGTTATGCATGTAGCATGTTCGGAACATGGAATGTCTCGGCGAGGAAATTTATGTAAATTACATTTCCCTAGGTTAGAAATCTCTCCAAGAGTTTTTTCCTGAGATAACAGCCTGATTTTTGAAACTGGCATTAGGAATAAGCTGCGAACTATGATTAATCAATTGTAGGTGTAAATATGCCTTGTATGGTGGATGAAAGTCCGGCTATCCGCATACTAACAACTCTGTAGAGAATATATGTCGAATCCGAGATACATGAAGAGTGTTCAGAAAATAGAATATCACGGTGAGCGAATCTATGTAAAATAAATGTGTCTTGGGTAGAACTCACTCCAAGAGTTTTTCTCTGTGAAATTTGCCTCATTTTCGAAACTGGCATTTGGAAATTCCTTCAAAATCAGAGAAAATACTTCAAACTGTCAATATGTCTTTTATTGTGATGGAAGTTCATAAAGCCACATGCAAACAAACCTGATGTGAATAATTGTAGAAAGCCTATGCATGTAGCGTGATCGTATGACAGAAATTTCCGGAGATGGAATCTATGAAAATTTCATGTCTATTGGGTAGAACTCGCTCCAAAAATTTTTTCCGGAGAATACGGCCTGATTTTCGAGAAACTGGCATTAGGAATAGGCTGCAAATTCAGAGTTAATGTTTCTAGGTTTAAATACTCCTTGTATGGTGGATGAAAGTTCTGTAATACACATGTACATAACTCATAAAAATGTTTGTCAAACCCGTGATGTATGTAGCGTGTTCGGAAATTGGAATGTCACTGTGAGGGAAACTATGTAAATTACATTTCTATTGGGAAGTACTTGCTCCACGAGAATTTTTTGCGAATCTGCCTCATTTTCAAAACTGGCATTAGGAAAATCTTTTGAAATATGGGAAAGTGCTTCAAAGTGTCAATATGGCATTTATGGTGGATGAATGTTCCGTAATCGTTATGTTACCAACTCTGTAGTGAATGTTTGTCGAATCCATGATGCATGAAATGTGTTCTGAACACGGAATATCACGGTGAGTAATACTAGGTAAAGTACATATCATTTGTGTATAACTCGCTCCAGAGAATTTTTCTGCCAAATCTGCCTCATTTTCCAAACTGGCGTTAAAACTAAACTGTGAAATCTGAGAAACTTCTTCAAAGTGTCAGTAAGCCTTGTATGGTGTATGAAAGTGCTGTAATCCACATGCTAACAACTATGTAGTGAATATTTGTCGAATCCGAGATGCATGTAGCGTGTTCAGAACATGGAATTTCACGGTGAGCGAATCCATGTAAATTACATGTCTATAGGTTAGAACCTGCTCCAAGAGTTTTTTGCCGTGAAATCTGCCTCATTTTCAAAACTGGCGTTTGGAAAGCTCTGTGAAATCAGAGAAAATGCTTCTAAGTATCAATATGCCTTCTATTGTGATGAAAGTCCTGTCATCCTCATGCAAACAACTCTATAGTTTATTTTTGTCGAAACTTTTCTGCATGTAGTGTGTTCGAAACACGGAATTTCACAGCTGGGGAATCTATGTAATTTACGTACCTATTGGGTAGAACACGCTCCAACAGTTTTTTCCTTTGAAAACTGCCTGAATTTCGAAACTGCTATTAGGAAAAAGCTGCGAACTCACAGTTAATACTTCTATGTGTCAATATGCCTTGAATGTTGGATGAAAGTTCTGTAATACACATGTACATAACTCATTAAAAATGTTTCTCAAATCCTTGATGTATGTAGCCTGTTTGGAACAAGGTATTTCTCGGTGAGGGAAGCAAAGTTAATTACATATATATTGGTTAGAACCCTCTCCAGGAGAGTTTTACTGAAAAATCTGACTCAGTTTCGAGACTGGTTTTATGAAAAGGCTGTGAAATCATATTAAATGCTTTAAGGTGACAATATGTCTTCAATGGTTTATTAAAGATCGGTAATTCACATGCTAACAACTCAGCAGTGATATTTGTTGAATCCTTGGTGCATGAACCATTTTTTAGGAACACGGAATGTTACGGTGATGGTATCTATGAAAATGAGATGTCTATTGGATGGAACATGCAACAGGAGGATTTTTCTTCGAAAACTGCCTAATTTTCGAAACTGACGTTAGGAAAATTCTGCGAAATGTGAGTAAATGTTTCTAGGTGAAAACATGTCTTGTAAGGTGGATGAAAATTTGATAATCCACATGCTCACACTCATTAAAGCATGATTGTCGAAACCTTGATGCATGTAACATGTTCAGAACACGGAATGTCACGGTGAGAGAAATACTTAAATTATATATCTTTTTGGTAGAACTAGCTCCAAGAACATTTTCTGTGAAATCAGCCGCATTTTCCTAGAAAGGCGTTAGGAAAAACCTGAGAAATCTGAGAAAATGCTTCTAAGTGTGAATATGCCTTGAATGGGGAATTTAACTCTGGTAATCCACGTAACCAACTATGAAGGGATTTCTTTTCGAATCCGTGACTTATTTAGCGTGTTTGGAACACGGAAATTCACGGTAATGAAACTATGTAAATTAAAATTCTATTGGGTAAAACTAGCTTGAATAGAATTTTTATGCGCAAATTGCATGAATATCGAATTTGACGATTGCATAAAACTGCGAAAAGAGAGTAAATACTTGTAGGTGTAAATATGCCTTGTATGGTGGATGTAAGATTGGTAATCCAAATGCTAACATCTCTGTAGTTAATATTTGTCGAATCCGAGATACATGAAATGTGTTCAGAACACAAAGTATCATGATGAGCACATCTATGTAAATTACATGTCTATTGGGTGGAACTCGCTCCAAGAGCATTTTTCTGCAGAATCTGCCCCTTTTTCAAATCTGGCGTTAGGAAAAATCTTCGAAATATGAGAAAATGCTTCTAAGTGTCAATATGACTTGATTGGTGGATGAAAGTCCGGTAATCCACATGTTAACAAGAGTGTAGTAAATATTTTTCAAACCGTGATTCATGTAGCGCGTACGGAAAACAGAATTTCACGGTAATGAAACTATGTAAATTAGAATTCTATTGGGTAGAACTAGCTAGAAGAGAATATTTCTGCGAAAATTGCTTGATTCTCGAATGGGATGTTTGCATAAAGCTGCGAAATGAGAGATAATATTTGTAGGTGTAAAGATGTCTTTATGTTCGGAGAAAGTTCAGTAATCCATATTTTCACAACATATTAAAGAATCTTTTTTTTTATCCGTGATGCATATAACATGTTCGGAACGTGGAATTTCACGGTGTTTGAAATAATGTAAACTACTTGCCTATTAGGTAGAACAAACTCCAAGAGAATTTTTCTGCGAAAACTGCATCATTTTTGAAACTAGCCCTTGGAAAATGCTGCAAAATCTGAGAAAATACTTCTAAGTATCAATATTCAATGTTTTGTGATGAAAGTTCGGTAATCCACATGCTAACAAATCTGTAGTGAATATTTGTCGAATCCGTTATGCATGTAGCATGTTCGGAACATGGAATGTCTCGGCGAGGAAATTTATGTAAATTACATTTCCCTAGGTTAGAAATCTCTCCAAGAGTTTTTTCCTGAGATAACAGCCTGATTTTTGAAACTGGCATTAGGAATAAGCTGCGAACTATGATTAATCAATTGTAGGTGTAAATATGCCTTGTATGGTGGATGAAAGTCCGGCTATCCGCATACTAACAACTCTGTAGAGAATATATGTCGAATCCGAGATACATGAAGAGTGTTCAGAAAATAGAATATCACGGTGAGCGAATCTATGTAAAATAAATGTGTCTTGGGTAGAACTCACTCCAAGAGTTTTTCTCTGTGAAATTTGCCTCATTTTCGAAACTGGCATTTGGAAATTCCTTCAAAATCAGAGAAAATACTTCAAACTGTCAATATGTCTTTTATTGTGATGGAAGTTCATAAAGCCACATGCAAACAAACCTGATGTGAATAATTGTAGAAAGCCTATGCATGTAGCGTGATCGTATGACAGAAATTTCCGGAGATGGAATCTATGAAAATTTCATGTCTATTGGGTAGAACTCGCTCCAAAAATTTTTTCCGGAGAATACGGCCTGATTTTCGAGAAACTGGCATTAGGAATAGGCTGCAAATTCAGAGTTAATGTTTCTAGGTTTAAATACTCCTTGTATGGTGGATGAAAGTTCTGTAATACACATGTACATAACTCATAAAAATGTTTGTCAAACCCGTGATGTATGTAGCGTGTTCGGAAATTGGAATGTCACTGTGAGGGAAACTATGTAAATTACATTTCTATTGGGAAGTACTTGCTCCACGAGAATTTTTTGCGAATCTGCCTCATTTTCAAAACTGGCATTAGGAAAATCTTTTGAAATATGGGAAAGTGCTTCAAAGTGTCAATATGGCATTTATGGTGGATGAATGTTCCGTAATCGTTATGTTACCAACTCTGTAGTGAATGTTTGTCGAATCCATGATGCATGAAATGTGTTCTGAACACGGAATATCACGGTGAGTAATACTAGGTAAAGTACATATCATTTGTGTATAACTCGCTCCAGAGAATTTTTCTGCCAAATCTGCCTCATTTTCCAAACTGGCGTTAAAACTAAACTGTGAAATCTGAGAAACTTCTTCAAAGTGTCAGTAAGCCTTGTATGGTGTATGAAAGTGCTGTAATCCACATGCTAACAACTATGTAGTGAATATTTGTCGAATCCGAGATGCATGTAGCGTGTTCAGAACATGGAATTTCACGGTGAGCGAATCCATGTAAATTACATGTCTATAGGTTAGAACCTGCTCCAAGAGTTTTTTGCCGTGAAATCTGCCTCATTTTCAAAACTGGCGTTTGGAAAGCTCTGTGAAATCAGAGAAAATGCTTCTAAGTATCAATATGCCTTCTATTGTGATGAAAGTCCTGTCATCCTCATGCAAACAACTCTATAGTTTATTTTTGTCGAAACTTTTCTGCATGTAGTGTGTTCGAAACACGGAATTTCACAGCTGGGGAATCTATGTAATTTACGTACCTATTGGGTAGAACACGCTCCAACAGTTTTTTCCTTTGAAAACTGCCTGAATTTCGAAACTGCTATTAGGAAAAAGCTGCGAACTCACAGTTAATACTTCTATGTGTCAATATGCCTTGAATGTTGGATGAAAGTTCTGTAATACACATGTACATAACTCATTAAAAATGTTTCTCAAATCCTTGATGTATGTAGCCTGTTTGGAACAAGGTATTTCTCGGTGAGGGAAGCAAAGTTAATTACATATATATTGGTTAGAACCCTCTCCAGGAGAGTTTTACTGAAAAATCTGACTCAGTTTCGAGACTGGTTTTATGAAAAGGCTGTGAAATCATATTAAATGCTTTAAGGTGACAATATGTCTTCAATGGTTTATTAAAGATCGGTAATTCACATGCTAACAACTCAGCAGTGATATTTGTTGAATCCTTGGTGCATGAACCATTTTTTAGGAACACGGAATGTTACGGTGATGGTATCTATGAAAATGAGATGTCTATTGGATGGAACATGCAACAGGAGGATTTTTCTTCGAAAACTGCCTAATTTTCGAAACTGACGTTAGGAAAATTCTGCGAAATGTGAGTAAATGTTTCTAGGTGAAAACATGTCTTGTAAGGTGGATGAAAATTTGATAATCCACATGCTCACACTCATTAAAGCATGATTGTCGAAACCTTGATGCATGTAACATGTTCAGAACACGGAATGTCACGGTGAGAGAAATACTTAAATTATATATCTTTTTGGTAGAACTAGCTCCAAGAACATTTTCTGTGAAATCAGCCGCATTTTCCTAGAAAGGCGTTAGGAAAAACCTGAGAAATCTGAGAAAATGCTTCTAAGTGTGAATATGCCTTGAATGGGGAATTTAACTCTGGTAATCCACGTAACCAACTATGAAGGGATTTCTTTTCGAATCCGTGACTTATTTAGCGTGTTTGGAACACGGAAATTCACGGTAATGAAACTATGTAAATTAAAATTCTATTGGGTAAAACTAGCTTGAACAGAATTTTTATGCGCAAATTGCATGAATATCGAATTTGACGATTGCATAAAACTGCGAAAAGAGAGTAAATACTTGTAGGTGTAAATATGCCTTGTATGGTGGATGTAAGATTGGTAATCCAAATGCTAACATCTCTGTAGTTAATATTTGTCGAATCCGAGATACATGAAATGTGTTCAGAACACAAAGTATCATGATGAGCACATCTATGTAAATTACATGTCTATTGGGTAGAACTCGCTCCAAGAGCATTTTTCTGCAGAATCTGCCTCTTTTTCAAATCTGGCGTTAGGAAAAATCTTCGAAATATGAGAAAATGCTTCTAAGTGTCAATATGACTTGATTGGTGGATGAAAGTCCGGTAATCCACATGTTAACAAGAGTGTAGTAAATATTTTTCAAACCGTGATTCATGTAGCGCGTACGGAAAACAGAATTTCACGGTAATGAAACTATGTAAATTAGAATTCTATTGGGTAGAACTAGCTAGAAGAGAATATTTCTGCGAAAATTGCTTGATTCTCGAATGGGATGTTTGCATAAAGCTGCGAAATGAGAGATAATATTTGTAGGTGTAAAGATGTCTTTATGTTCGGAGAAAGTTCAGTAATCCATATTTTCACAACATATTAAAGAATCTTTTTTTTTATCCGTGATGCATATAACATGTTCGGAACGTGGAATTTCACGGTGTTTGAAATAATGTAAACTACTTGCCTATTAGGTAGAACAAACTCCAAGAGAATTTTTCTGCGAAAACTGCATCATTTTTGAAACTAGCCCTTGGAAAATGCTGCAAAATCTGAGAAAATACTTCTAAGTATCAATATTCAATGTTTTGTGATGAAAGTTCGGTAATCCACATGCTAACAAATCTGTAGTGAATATTTGTCGAATCCGTTATGCATGTAGCATGTTCGGAACATGGAATGTCTCGGCGAGGAAATTTATGTAAATTACATTTCCCTAGGTTAGAAATCTCTCCAAGAGTTTTTTCCTGAGATAACAGCCTGATTTTTGAAACTGGCATTAGGAATAAGCTGCGAACTATGATTAATCAATTGTAGGTGTAAATATGCCTTGTATGGTGGATGAAAGTCCGGCTATCCGCATACTAACAACTCTGTAGAGAATATATGTCGAATCCGAGATACATGAAGAGTGTTCAGAAAATAGAATATGACGGTGAGCGAATCTATGTAAAATAAATGTGTCTTGGGTAGAACTCACTCCAAGAGTTTTTCTCTGTGAAATTTGCCTCATTTTCGAAACTGGCATTTGGAAATTCCTTCAAAATCAGAGAAAATACTTCAAACTGTCAATATGTCTTTTATTGTGATGGAAGTTCATAAAGCCACATGCAAACAAACCTGATGTGAATAATTGTAGAAAGCCTATGCATGTAGCGTGATCGTATGACAGAAATTTCCGGAGATGGAATCTATGAAAATTTCATGTCTATTGGGTAGAACTCGCTCCAAAAATTTTTTCCGGAGAATACGGCCTGATTTTCGAGAAACTGGCATTAGGAATAGGCTGCAAATTCAGAGTTAATGTTTCTAGGTTTAAATACTCCTTGTATGGTGGATGAAAGTTCTGTAATACACATGTACATAACTCATAAAAATGTTTGTCAAACCCGTGATGTATGTAGCGTGTTCGGAAATTGGAATGTCACTGTGAGGGAAACTATGTAAATTACATTTCTATTGGGAAGTACTTGCTCCACGAGAATTTTTTGCGAATCTGCCTCATTTTCAAAACTGGCATTAGGAAAATCTTTTGAAATATGGGAAAGTGCTTCAAAGTGTCAATATGGCATTTATGGTGGATGAATGTTCCGTAATCGTTATGTTACCAACTCTGTAGTGAATGTTTGTCGAATCCATGATGCATGAAATGTGTTCTGAACACGGAATATCACGGTGAGTAATACTAGGTAAAGTACATATCATTTGTGTATAACTCGCTCCAGAGAATTTTTCTGCCAAATCTGCCTCATTTTCCAAACTGGCGTTAAAACTAAACTGTGAAATCTGAGAAACTTCTTCAAAGTGTCAGTAAGCCTTGTATGGTGTATGAAAGTGCTGTAATCCACATGCTAACAACTATGTAGTGAATATTTGTCGAATCCGAGATGCATGTAGCGTGTTCAGAACATGGAATTTCACGGTGAGCGAATCCATGTAAATTACATGTCTATAGGTTAGAACCTGCTCCAAGAGTTTTTTGCCGTGAAATCTGCCTCATTTTCAAAACTGGCGTTTGGAAAGCTCTGTGAAATCAGAGAAAATGCTTCTAAGTATCAATATGCCTTCTATTGTGATGAAAGTCCTGTCATCCTCATGCAAACAACTCTATAGTTTATTTTTGTCGAAACTTTTCTGCATGTAGTGTGTTCGAAACACGGAATTTCACAGCTGGGGAATCTATGTAATTTACGTACCTATTGGGTAGAACACGCTCCAACAGTTTTTTCCTTTGAAAACTGCCTGAATTTCGAAACTGCTATTAGGAAAAAGCTGCGAACTCACAGTTAATACTTCTATGTGTCAATATGCCTTGAATGTTGGATGAAAGTTCTGTAATACACATGTACATAACTCATTAAAAATGTTTCTCAAATCCTTGATGTATGTAGCCTGTTTGGAACAAGGTATTTCTCGGTGAGGGAAGCAAAGTTAATTACATATATATTGGTTAGAACCCTCTCCAGGAGAGTTTTACTGAAAAATCTGACTCAGTTTCGAGACTGGTTTTATGAAAAGGCTGTGAAATCATATTAAATGCTTTAAGGTGACAATATGTCTTCAATGGTTTATTAAAGATCGGTAATTCACATGCTAACAACTCAGCAGTGATATTTGTTGAATCCTTGGTGCATGAACCATTTTTTAGGAACACGGAATGTTACGGTGATGGTATCTATGAAAATGAGATGTCTATTGGATGGAACATGCAACAGGAGGATTTTTCTTCGAAAACTGCCTAATTTTCGAAACTGACGTTAGGAAAATTCTGCGAAATGTGAGTAAATGTTTCTAGGTGAAAACATGTCTTGTAAGGTGGATGAAAATTTGATAATCCACATGCTCACACTCATTAAAGCATGATTGTCGAAACCTTGATGCATGTAACATGTTCAGAACACGGAATGTCACGGTGAGAGAAATACTTAAATTATATATCTTTTTGGTAGAACTAGCTCCAAGAACATTTTCTGTGAAATCAGCCGCATTTTCCTAGAAAGGCGTTAGGAAAAACCTGAGAAATCTGAGAAAATGCTTCTAAGTGTGAATATGCCTTGAATGGGGAATTTAACTCTGGTAATCCACGTAACCAACTATGAAGGGATTTCTTTTCGAATCCGTGACTTATTTAGCGTGTTTGGAACACGGAAATTCACGGTAATGAAACTATGTAAATTAAAATTCTATTGGGTAAAACTAGCTTGAATAGAATTTTTATGCGCAAATTGCATGAATATCGAATTTGACGATTGCATAAAACTGCGAAAAGAGAGTAAATACTTGTAGGTGTAAATATGCCTTGTATGGTGGATGTAAGATTGGTAATCCAAATGCTAACATCTCTGTAGTTAATATTTGTCGAATCCGAGATACATGAAATGTGTTCAGAACACAAAGTATCATGATGAGCACATCTATGTAAATTACATGTCTATTGGGTAGAACTCGCTCCAAGAGCATTTTTCTGCAGAATCTGCCCCTTTTTCAAATCTGGCGTTAGGAAAAATCTTCGAAATATGAGAAAATGCTTCTAAGTGTCAATATGACTTGATTGGTGGATGAAAGTCCGGTAATCCACATGTTAACAAGAGTGTAGTAAATATTTTTCAAACCGTGATTCATGTAGCGCGTACGGAAAACAGAATTTCACGGTAATGAAACTATGTAAATTAGAATTCTATTGGGTAGAACTAGCTAGAAGAGAATATTTCTGCGAAAATTGCTTGATTCTCGAATGGGATGTTTGCATAAAGCTGCGAAATGAGAGATAATATTTGTAGGTGTAAAGATGTCTTTATGTTCGGAGAAAGTTCAGTAATCCATATTTTCACAACATATTAAAGAATCTTTTTTTTTATCCGTGATGCATATAACATGTTCGGAACGTGGAATTTCACGGTGTTTGAAATAATGTAAACTACTTGCCTATTAGGTAGAACAAACTCCAAGAGAATTTTTCTGCGAAAACTGCATCATTTTTGAAACTAGCCCTTGGAAAATGCTGCAAAATCTGAGAAAATACTTCTAAGTATCAATATTCAATGTTTTGTGATGAAAGTTCGGTAATCCACATGCTAACAAATCTGTAGTGAATATTTGTCGAATCCGTTATGCATGTAGCATGTTCGGAACATGGAATGTCTCGGCGAGGAAATTTATGTAAATTACATTTCCCTAGGTTAGAAATCTCTCCAAGAGTTTTTTCCTGAGATAACAGCCTGATTTTTGAAACTGGCATTAGGAATAAGCTGCGAACTATGATTAATCAATTGTAGGTGTAAATATGCCTTGTATGGTGGATGAAAGTCCGGCTATCCGCATACTAACAACTCTGTAGAGAATATATGTCGAATCCGAGATACATGAAGAGTGTTCAGAAAATAGAATATCACGGTGAGCGAATCTATGTAAAATAAATGTGTCTTGGGTAGAACTCACTCCAAGAGTTTTTCTCTGTGAAATTTGCCTCATTTTCGAAACTGGCATTTGGAAATTCCTTCAAAATCAGAGAAAATACTTCAAACTGTCAATATGTCTTTTATTGTGATGGAAGTTCATAAAGCCACATGCAAACAAACCTGATGTGAATAATTGTAGAAAGCCTATGCATGTAGCGTGATCGTATGACAGAAATTTCCGGAGATGGAATCTATGAAAATTTCATGTCTATTGGGTAGAACTCGCTCCAAAAATTTTTTCCGGAGAATACGGCCTGATTTTCGAGAAACTGGCATTAGGAATAGGCTGCAAATTCAGAGTTAATGTTTCTAGGTTTAAATACTCCTTGTATGGTGGATGAAAGTTCTGTAATACACATGTACATAACTCATAAAAATGTTTGTCAAACCCGTGATGTATGTAGCGTGTTCGGAAATTGGAATGTCACTGTGAGGGAAACTATGTAAATTACATTTCTATTTGGAAGTACTTGCTCCACGAGAATTTTTTGCGAATCTGCCTCATTTTCAAAACTGGCATTAGGAAAATCTTTTGAAATATGGGAAAGTGCTTCAAAGTGTCAATATGGCATTTATGGTGGATGAATGTTCCGTAATCGTTATGTTACCAACTCTGTAGTGAATGTTTGTCGAATCCATGATGCATGAAATGTGTTCTGAACACGGAATATCACGGTGAGTAATACTAGGTAAAGTACATATCATTTGTGTATAACTCGCTCCAGAGAATTTTTCTGCCAAATCTGCCTCATTTTCCAAACTGGCGTTAAAACTAAACTGTGAAATCTGAGAAACTTCTTCAAAGTGTCAGTAAGCCTTGTATGGTGTATGAAAGTGCTGTAATCCACATGCTAACAACTATGTAGTGAATATTTGTCGAATCCGAGATGCATGTAGCGTGTTCAGAACATGGAATTTCACGGTGAGCGAATCCATGTAAATTACATGTCTATAGGTTAGAACCTGCTCCAAGAGTTTTTTGCCGTGAAATCTGCCTCATTTTCAAAACTGGCGTTTGGAAAGCTCTGTGAAATCAGAGAAAATGCTTCTAAGTATCAATATGCCTTCTATTGTGATGAAAGTCCTGTCATCCTCATGCAAACAACTCTATAGTTTATTTTTGTCGAAACTTTTCTGCATGTAGTGTGTTCGAAACACGGAATTTCACAGCTGGGGAATCTATGTAATTTACGTACCTATTGGGTAGAACACGCTCCAACAGTTTTTTCCTTTGAAAACTGCCTGAATTTCGAAACTGCTATTAGGAAAAAGCTGCGAACTCACAGTTAATACTTCTATGTGTCAATATGCCTTGAATGTTGGATGAAAGTTCTGTAATACACATGTACATAACTCATTAAAAATGTTTCTCAAATCCTTGATGTATGTAGCCTGTTTGGAACAAGGTATTTCTCGGTGAGGGAAGCAAAGTTAATTACATATATATTGGTTAGAACCCTCTCCAGGAGAGTTTTACTGAAAAATCTGACTCAGTTTCGAGACTGGTTTTATGAAAAGGCTGTGAAATCATATTAAATGCTTTAAGGTGACAATATGTCTTCAATGGTTTATTAAAGATCGGTAATTCACATGCTAACAACTCAGCAGTGATATTTGTTGAATCCTTGGTGCATGAACCATTTTTTAGGAACACGGAATGTTACGGTGATGGTATCTATGAAAATGAGATGTCTATTGGATGGAACATGCAACAGGAGGATTTTTCTTCGAAAACTGCCTAATTTTCGAAACTGACGTTAGGAAAATTCTGCGAAATGTGAGTAAATGTTTCTAGGTGAAAACATGTCTTGTAAGGTGGATGAAAATTTGATAATCCACATGCTCACACTCATTAAAGCATGATTGTCGAAACCTTGATGCATGTAACATGTTCAGAACACGGAATGTCACGGTGAGAGAAATACTTAAATTATATATCTTTTTGGTAGAACTAGCTCCAAGAACATTTTCTGTGAAATCAGCCGCATTTTCCTAGAAAGGCGTTAGGAAAAACCTGAGAAATCTGAGAAAATGCTTCTAAGTGTGAATATGCCTTGAATGGGGAATTTAACTCTGGTAATCCACGTAACCAACTATGAAGGGATTTCTTTTCGAATCCGTGACTTATTTAGCGTGTTTGGAACACGGAAATTCACGGTAATGAAACTATGTAAATTAAAATTCTATTGGGTAAAACTAGCTTGAATAGAATTTTTATGCGCAAATTGCATGAATATCGAATTTGACGATTGCATAAAACTGCGAAAAGAGAGTAAATACTTGTAGGTGTAAATATGCCTTGTATGGTGGATGTAAGATTGGTAATCCAAATGCTAACATCTCTGTAGTTAATATTTGTCGAATCCGAGATACATGAAATGTGTTCAGAACACAAAGTATCATGATGAGCACATCTATGTAAATTACATGTCTATTGGGTGGAACTCGCTCCAAGAGCATTTTTCTGCAGAATCTGCCCCTTTTTCAAATCTGGCGTTAGGAAAAATCTTCGAAATATGAGAAAATGCTTCTAAGTGTCAATATGACTTGATTGGTGGATGAAAGTCCGGTAATCCACATGTTAACAAGAGTGTAGTAAATATTTTTCAAACCGTGATTCATGTAGCGCGTACGGAAAACAGAATTTCACGGTAATGAAACTATGTAAATTAGAATTCTATTGGGTAGAACTAGCTAGAAGAGAATATTTCTGCGAAAATTGCTTGATTCTCGAATGGGATGTTTGCATAAAGCTGCGAAATGAGAGATAATATTTGTAGGTGTAAAGATGTCTTTATGTTCGGAGAAAGTTCAGTAATCCATATTTTCACAACATATTAAAGAATCTTTTTTTTTATCCGTGATGCATATAACATGTTCGGAACGTGGAATTTCACGGTGTTTGAAATAATGTAAACTACTTGCCTATTAGGTAGAACAAACTCCAAGAGAATTTTTCTGCGAAAACTGCATCATTTTTGAAACTAGCCCTTGGAAAATGCTGCAAAATCTGAGAAAATACTTCTAAGTATCAATATTCAATGTTTTGTGATGAAAGTTCGGTAATCCACATGCTAACAAATCTGTAGTGAATATTTGTCGAATCCGTTATGCATGTAGCATGTTCGGAACATGGAATGTCTCGGCGAGGAAATTTATGTAAATTACATTTCCCTAGGTTAGAAATCTCTCCAAGAGTTTTTTCCTGAGATAACAGCCTGATTTTTGAAACTGGCATTAGGAATAAGCTGCGAACTATGATTAATCAATTGTAGGTGTAAATATGCCTTGTATGGTGGATGAAAGTCCGGCTATCCGCATACTAACAACTCTGTAGAGAATATATGTCGAATCCGAGATACATGAAGAGTGTTCAGAAAATAGAATATCACGGTGAGCGAATCTATGTAAAATAAATGTGTCTTGGGTAGAACTCACTCCAAGAGTTTTTCTCTGTGAAATTTGCCTCATTTTCGAAACTGGCATTTGGAAATTCCTTCAAAATCAGAGAAAATACTTCAAACTGTCAATATGTCTTTTATTGTGATGGAAGTTCATAAAGCCACATGCAAACAAACCTGATGTGAATAATTGTAGAAAGCCTATGCATGTAGCGTGATCGTATGACAGAAATTTCCGGAGATGGAATCTATGAAAATTTCATGTCTATTGGGTAGAACTCGCTCCAAAAATTTTTTCCGGAGAATACGGCCTGATTTTCGAGAAACTGGCATTAGGAATAGGCTGCAAATTCAGAGTTAATGTTTCTAGGTTTAAATACTCCTTGTATGGTGGATGAAAGTTCTGTAATACACATGTACATAACTCATAAAAATGTTTGTCAAACCCGTGATGTATGTAGCGTGTTCGGAAATTGGAATGTCACTGTGAGGGAAACTATGTAAATTACATTTCTATTGGGAAGTACTTGCTCCACGAGAATTTTTTGCGAATCTGCCTCATTTTCAAAACTGGCATTAGGAAAATCTTTTGAAATATGGGAAAGTGCTTCAAAGTGTCAATATGGCATTTATGGTGGATGAATGTTCCGTAATCGTTATGTTACCAACTCTGTAGTGAATGTTTGTCGAATCCATGATGCATGAAATGTGTTCTGAACACGGAATATCACGGTGAGTAATACTAGGTAAAGTACATATCATTTGTGTATAACTCGCTCCAGAGAATTTTTCTGCCAAATCTGCCTCATTTTCCAAACTGGCGTTAAAACTAAACTGTGAAATCTGAGAAACTTCTTCAAAGTGTCAGTAAGCCTTGTATGGTGTATGAAAGTGCTGTAATCCACATGCTAACAACTATGTAGTGAATATTTGTCGAATCCGAGATGCATGTAGCGTGTTCAGAACATGGAATTTCACGGTGAGCGAATCCATGTAAATTACATGTCTATAGGTTAGAACCTGCTCCAAGAGTTTTTTGCCGTGAAATCTGCCTCATTTTCAAAACTGGCGTTTGGAAAGCTCTGTGAAATCAGAGAAAATGCTTCTAAGTATCAATATGCCTTCTATTGTGATGAAAGTCCTGTCATCCTCATGCAAACAACTCTATAGTTTATTTTTGTCGAAACTTTTCTGCATGTAGTGTGTTCGAAACACGGAATTTCACAGCTGGGGAATCTATGTAATTTACGTACCTATTGGGTAGAACACGCTCCAACAGTTTTTTCCTTTGAAAACTGCCTGAATTTCGAAACTGCTATTAGGAAAAAGCTGCGAACTCACAGTTAATACTTCTATGTGTCAATATGCCTTGAATGTTGGATGAAAGTTCTGTAATACACATGTACATAACTCATTAAAAATGTTTCTCAAATCCTTGATGTATGTAGCCTGTTTGGAACAAGGTATTTCTCGGTGAGGGAAGCAAAGTTAATTACATATATATTGGTTAGAACCCTCTCCAGGAGAGTTTTACTGAAAAATCTGACTCAGTTTCGAGACTGGTTTTATGAAAAGGCTGTGAAATCATATTAAATGCTTTAAGGTGACAATATGTCTTCAATGGTTTATTAAAGATCGGTAATTCACATGCTAACAACTCAGCAGTGATATTTGTTGAATCCTTGGTGCATGAACCATTTTTTAGGAACACGGAATGTTACGGTGATGGTATCTATGAAAATGAGATGTCTATTGGATGGAACATGAAACAGGAGGATTTTTCTTCGAAAACTGCCTAATTTTCGAAACTGACGTTAGGAAAATTCTGCAAAATGTGAGTAAATGTTTCTAGGTGAAAACATGTCTTGTAAGGTGGATGAAAATTTGATAATCCACATGCTCACACTCATTAAAGCATGATTGTCGAAACCTTGATGCATGTAACATGTTCAGAACACGGAATGTCACGGTGAGAGAAATACTTAAATTATATATCTTTTTGGTAGAACTAGCTCCAAGAACATTTTCTGTGAAATCAGCCGCATTTTCCTAGAAAGGCGTTAGGAAAAACCTGAGAAATCTGAGAAAATGCTTCTAAGTGTGAATATGCCTTGAATGGGGAATTTAACTCTGGTAATCCACGTAACCAACTATGAAGGGATTTCTTTTCGAATCCGTGACTTATTTAGCGTGTTTGGAACACGGAAATTCACGGTAATGAAACTATGTAAATTAAAATTCTATTGGGTAAAACTAGCTTGAATAGAATTTTTATGCGCAAATTGCATGAATATCGAATTTGACGATTGCATAAAACTGCGAAAAGAGAGTAAATACTTGTAGGTGTAAATATGCCTTGTATGGTGGATGTAAGATTGGTAATCCAAATGCTAACATCTCTGTAGTTAATATTTGTCGAATCCGAGATACATGAAATGTGTTCAGAACACAAAGTATCATGATGAGCACATCTATGTAAATTACATGTCTATTGGGTAGAACTCGCTCCAAGAGCATTTTTCTGCAGAATCTGCCTCTTTTTCAAATCTGGCGTTAGGAAAAATCTTCGAAATATGAGAAAATGCTTCTAAGTGTCAATATGACTTGATTGGTGGATGAAAGTCCAGTAATCCACATGTTAACAAGAGTGTAGTAAATATTTTTCAAACCGTGATTCATGTAGCGCGTACGGAAAACAGAATTTCACGGTAATGAAACTATGTAAATTAGAATTCTATTGGGTAGAACTAGCTAGAAGAGAATATTTCTGCGAAAATTGCTTGATTCTCAAATGGGATGTTTGCATAAAGCTGCGAAATGAGAGATAATATTTGTAGGTGTAAAGATGTCTTTATGTTCGGAGAAAGTTCAGTAATCCATATTTTCACAACATATTAAAGAATCTTTTTTTTTATCCGTGATGCATATAACATGTTCGGAACGTGGAATTTCACGGTGTTTGAAATAATGTAAACTACTTGCCTATTAGGTAGAACAAACTCCAAGAGAATTTTTCTGCGAAAACTGCATCATTTTTGAAACTAGCCCTTGGAAAATGCTGCAAAATCTGAGAAAATACTTCTAAGTATCAATATTCAATGTTTTGTGATGAAAGTTCGGTAATCCACATGCTAACAAATCTGTAGTGAATATTTGTCGAATCCGTTATGCATGTAGCATGTTCGGAACATGGAATGTCTCGGCGAGGAAATTTATGTAAATTACATTTCCCTAGGTTAGAAATCTCTCCAAGAGTTTTTTCCTGAGATAACAGCCTGATTTTTGAAACTGGCATTAGGAATAAGCTGCGAACTATGATTAATCAATTGTAGGTGTAAATATGCCTTGTATGGTGGATGAAAGTCCGGCTATCCGCATACTAACAACTCTGTAGAGAATATATGTCGAATCCGAGATACATGAAGAGTGTTCAGAAAATAGAATATCACGGTGAGCGAATCTATGTAAAATAAATGTGTCTTGGGTAGAACTCACTCCAAGAGTTTTTCTCTGTGAAATTTGCCTCATTTTCGAAACTGGCATTTGGAAATTCCTTCAAAATCAGAGAAAATACTTCAAACTGTCAATATGTCTTTTATTGTGATGGAAGTTCATAAAGCCACATGCAAACAAACCTGATGTGAATAATTGTAGAAAGCCTATGCATGTAGCGTGATCGTATGACAGAAATTTCCGGAGATGGAATCTATGAAAATTTCATGTCTATTGGGTAGAACTCGCTCCAAAAATTTTTTCCGGAGAATACGGCCTGATTTTCGAGAAACTGGCATTAGGAATAGGCTGCAAATTCAGAGTTAATGTTTCTAGGTTTAAATACTCCTTGTATGGTGGATGAAAGTTCTGTAATACACATGTACATAACTCATAAAAATGTTTGTCAAACCCGTGATGTATGTAGCGTGTTCGGAAATTGGAATGTCACTGTGAGGGAAACTATGTAAATTACATTTCTATTGGGAAGTACTTGCTCCACGAGAATTTTTTGCGAATCTGCCTCATTTTCAAAACTGGCATTAGGAAAATCTTTTGAAATATGGGAAAGTGCTTCAAAGTGTCAATATGGCATTTATGGTGGATGAATGTTCCGTAATCGTTATGTTACCAACTCTGTAGTGAATGTTTGTCGAATCCATGATGCATGAAATGTGTTCTGAACACGGAATATCACGGTGAGTAATACTAGGTAAAGTACATATCATTTGTGTATAACTCGCTCCAGAGAATTTTTCTGCCAAATCTGCCTCATTTTCCAAACTGGCGTTAAAACTAAACTGTGAAATCTGAGAAACTTCTTCAAAGTGTCAGTAAGCCTTGTATGGTGTATGAAAGTGCTGTAATCCACATGCTAACAACTATGTAGTGAATATTTGTCGAATCCGAGATGCATGTAGCGTGTTCAGAACATGGAATTTCACGGTGAGCGAATCCATGTAAATTACATGTCTATAGGTTAGAACCTGCTCCAAGAGTTTTTTGCCGTGAAATCTGCCTCATTTTCAAAACTGGCGTTTGGAAAGCTCTGTGAAATCAGAGAAAATGCTTCTAAGTATCAATATGCCTTCTATTGTGATGAAAGTCCTGTCATCCTCATGCAAACAACTCTAAAGTTTATTTTTGTCGAAACTTTTCTGCATGTAGTGTGTTCGAAACACGGAATTTCACAGCTGGGGAATCTATGTAATTTACGTACCTTTTGGGTAGAACACGCTCCAACAGTTTTTTCCTTTGAAAACTGCCTGAATTTCGAAACTGCTATTAGGAAAAAGCTGCGAACTCACAGTTAATACTTCTATGTGTCAATATGCCTTGAATGTTGGATGAAAGTTCTGTAATACACATGTACATAACTCATTAAAAATGTTTCTCAAATCCTTGATGTATGTAGCCTGTTTGGAACAAGGTATTTCTCGGTGAGGGAAGCAAAGTTAATTACATATATATTGGTTAGAACCCTCTCCAGGAGAGTTTTACTGAAAAATCTGACTCAGTTTCGAGACTGGTTTTATGAAAAGGCTGTGAAATCATATTAAATGCTTTAAGGTGACAATATGTCTTCAATGGTTTATTAAAGATCGGTAATTCACATGCTAACAACTCAGCAGTGATATTTGTTGAATCCTTGGTGCATGAACCATTTTTTAGGAACACGGAATGTTACGGTGATGGTATCTATGAAAATGAGATGTCTATTGGATGGAACATGCAACAGGAGGATTTTTCTTCGAAAACTGCCTAATTTTCGAAACTGACGTTAGGAAAATTCTGCGAAATGTGAGTAAATGTTTCTAGGTGAAAACATGTCTTGTAAGGTGGATGAAAATTTGATAATCCACATGCTCACACTCATTAAAGCATGATTGTCGAAACCTTGATGCATGTAACATGTTCAGAACACGGAATGTCACGGTGAGAGAAATACTTAAATTATATATCTTTTTGGTAGAACTAGCTCCAAGAACATTTTCTGTGAAATCAGCCGCATTTTCCTAGAAAGGCGTTAGGAAAAACCTGAGAAATCTGAGAAAATGCTTCTAAGTGTGAATATGCCTTAAATGGGGAATTTAACTCTGGTAATCCACGTAACCAACTATGAAGGGATTTCTTTTCGAATCCGTGACTTATTTAGCGTGTTTGGAACACGGAAATTCACGGTAATGAAACTATGTAAATTAAAATTCTATTGGGTAAAACTAGCTTGAATAGAATTTTTATGCGCAAATTGCATGAATATCGAATTTGACGTTTGCATAAAACTGCGAAAAGAGAGTAAATACTTGTAGGTGTAAATATGCCTTGTATGGTGGATGTAAGATTGGTAATCCAAATGCTAACATCTCTGTAGTTAATATTTGTCGAATCCGAGATACATGAAATGTGTTCAGAACACAAAGTATCATGATGAGCACATCTATGTAAATTACATGTCTATTGGGTAGAACTCGCTCCAAGAGCATTTTTCTGCAGAATCTGCCTCTTTTTCAAATCTGGCGTTAGGAAAAATCTTCGAAATATGAGAAAATGCTTCTAAGTGTCAATATGACTTGATTGGTGGATGAAAGTCCGGTAATCCACATGTTAACAAGAGTGTAGTAAATATTTTTCAAACCGTGATTCATGTAGCGCGTACGGAAAACAGAATTTCACGGTAATGAAACTATGTAAATTAGAATTCTATTGGGTAGAACTAGCTAGAAGAGAATATTTCTGCGAAAATTGCTTGATTCTCGAATGGGATGTTTGCATAAAGCTGCGAAATGAGAGATAATATTTGTAGGTGTAAAGATGTCTTTATGTTCGGAGAAAGTTCAGTAATCCATATTTTCACAACATATTAAAGAATCTTTTTTTTTATCCGTGATGCATATAACATGTTCGGAACGTGGAATTTCACGGTGTTTGAAATAATGTAAACTACTTGCCTATTAGGTAGAACAAACTCCAAGAGAATTTTTCTGCGAAAACTGCATCATTTTTGAAACTAGCCCTTGGAAAATGCTGCAAAATCTGAGAAAATACTTCTAAGTATCAATATTCAATGTTTTGTGATGAAAGTTCGGTAATCCACATGCTAACAAATCTGTAGTGAATATTTGTCGAATCCGTTATGCATGTAGCATGTTCGGAACATGGAATGTCTCGGCGAGGAAATTTATGTAAATTACATTTCCCTAGGTTAGAAATCTCTCCAAGAGTTTTTTCCTGAGATAACAGCCTGATTTTTGAAACTGGCATTAGGAATAAGCTGCGAACTATGATTAATCAATTGTAGGTGTAAATATGCCTTGTATGGTGGATGAAAGTCCGGCTATCCGCATACTAACAACTCTGTAGAGAATATATGTCGAATCCGAGATACATGAAGAGTGTTCAGAAAATAGAATATGACGGTGAGCGAATCTATGTAAAATAAATGTGTCTTGGGTATAACTCACTCCAAGAGTTTTTCTCTGCGAAATTTGCCTCATTTTCGAAACTGGCATTTGGAAATTCCTTCAAAATCAGAGAAAATACTTCAAACTGTCAATATGTCTTTTATTGTGATGGAAGTTCATAAAGCCACATGCAAACAAACCTGATGTGAATAATTGTAGAAAGCCTATGCATGTAGCGTGATCGTATGACAGAAATTTCCGGAGTTGGAATCTATGAAAATTTCATGTCTATTGGGTAGAACTCGCTCCAAAAATTTTTTCCGGAGAATACGGCCTGATTTTCGAGAAACTGGCATTAGGAATAGGCTGCAATTCAGAGTTAATGTTTCTAGGTTTAAATACTCCTTGTATGGTGGATGAAAGTTCTGTAATACACATGTACATAACTCATAAAAATGTTTGTCAAACCCGTGATGTATGTAGCGTGTTCGGAAATTGGAATGTCACTGTGAGGGAAACTATGTAAATTACATTTCTATTGGGAAGTACTTGCTCCACGAGAATTTTTTGCGAATCTGCCTCATTTTCAAAACTGGCATTAGGAAAATCTTTTGAAATATGGGAAAGTGCTTCAAAGTGTCAATATGGCATTTATGGTGGATGAATGTTCCGTAATCGTTATGTTACCAACTCTGTAGTGAATGTTTGTCGAATCCATGATGCATGAAATGTGTTCTGAACACGGAATATCACGGTGAGTAATACTAGGTAAAGTACATATCATTTGTGTATAACTCGCTCCAGAGAATTTTTCTGCCAAATCTGCCTCATTTTCCAAACTGGCATTAAAACTAAACTGTGAAATCTGAGAAACTTCTTCAAAGTGTCAGTAAGCCTTGTATGGTGTATGAAAGTGCTGTAATCCACATGCTAACAACTATGTAGTGAATATTTGTCGAATCCGAGATGCATGTAGCGTGTTCAGAACATGGAATTTCACGGTGAGCGAATCCATGTAAATTACATGTCTATGGGTTAGAACCTGCTCCAAGAGTTTTTTGCCGTGAAATCTGCCTCATTTTCAAAACTGGTGTTTGGAAAGCTCTGTGAAATCAGAGAAAATGCTTCTAAGTATCAATATGCTTTCTATTGTGATGAAAGTCCTGTCATCCTCATGCAAACAACTCTATAGTTTATTTTTGTCGAAACTTTTCTGCATGTAGTGTGTTCGAAACACGGAATTTCACAGCTGGGGAATCTATGTAATTTACGTACCTATTGGGTAGAACACGCTCCAACAGTTTTTTCCTTTGAAAACTGCCTGAATTTCGAAACTGCTATTAGGAAAAAGCTGCGAACTCACAGTTAATACTTCTATGTGTCAATATGCCTTGAATGTTGGATGAAAGTTCTGTAATACACATGTACATAACTCATTAAAAATGTTTCTCAAATCCTTGATGTATGTAGCCTGTTTGGAACAAGGTATTTCTTGGTGAGGGAAGCAAAGTTAATTACATATATATTGGTTAGAACCCTCTCCAGGAGAGTTTTACTGAAAAATCTGACTCAGTTTCGAGACTGGTTTTATGAAAAGGCTGTGAAATCATATTAAATGCTTTAAGGTGACAATATGTCTTCAATGGTTTATTAAAGATCGGTAATTCACATGCTAACAACTCAGCAGTGATATTTGTTGAATCCTTGGTGCATGAACCATTTTTTAGGAACACGGAATGTTACGGTGATGGTATCTATGAAAATGAGATGTCTATTGGATGGAACATGCAACAGGAGGATTTTTCTTCGAAAACTGCCTAATTTTCGAAACTGACGTTAGGAAAATTCTGCGAAATGTGAGTAAATGTTTCTAGGTGAAAACATGTCTTGTAAGGTGGATGAAAATTTGATAATCCACATGCTCACACTCATTAAAGCATGATTGTCGAAACCTTGATGCATGTAACATGTTCAGAACACGGAATGTCACGGTGAGAGAAATACTTAAATTATATATCTTTTTGGTAGAACTAGCTCCAAGAACATTTTCTGTGAAATCAGCCGCATTTTCCTAGAAAGGCGTTAGGAAAAACCTGAGAAATCTGAGAAAATGCTTCTAAGTGTGAATATGCCTTGAATGGGGAATTTAACTCTGGTAATCCACGTAACCAACTATGAAGGGATTTCTTTTCGAATCCGTGACTTATTTAGCGTGTTTGGAACACGGAAATTCACGGTAATGAAACTATGTAAATTAAAATTCTATTGGGTAAAACTAGCTTGAATAGAATTTTTATGCGCAAATTGCATGAATATCGAATTTGACGTTTGCATAAAACTGCGAAAAGAGAGTAAATACTTGTAGGTGTAAATATGCCTTGTATGGTGGATGTAAGATTGGTAATCCAAATGCTAACATCTCTGTAGTTAATATTTGTCGAATCCGAGATACATGAAATGTGTTCAGAACACAAAGTATCATGATGAGCACATCTATGTAAATTACATGTCTATTGGGTAGAACTCGCTCCAAGAGCATTTTTCTGCAGAATCTGCCTCTTTTTCAAATCTGGCGTTAGGAAAAATCTTCGAAATATGAGAAAATGCTTCTAAGTGTCAATATGACTTGATTGGTGGATGAAAGTCCGGTAATCCACATGTTAACAAGAGTGTAGTAAATATTTTTCAAACCGTGATTCATGTAGCGCGTACGGAAAACAGAATTTCACGGTAATGAAACTATGTAAATTAGAATTCTATTGGGTAGAACTAGCTAGAAGAGAATATTTCTGCGAAAATTGCTTGATTCTCGAATGGGATGTTTGCATAAAGCTGCGAAATGAGAGATAATATTTGTAGGTGTAAAGATGTCTTTATGTTCGGAGAAAGTTCAGTAATCCATATTTTCACAACATATTAAAGAATCTTTTTTTTTATCCGTGATGCATATAACATGTTCGGAACGTGGAATTTCACGGTGTTTGAAATAATGTAAACTACTTGCCTATTAGGTAGAACAAACTCCAAGAGAATTTTTCTGCGAAAACTGCATCATTTTTGAAACTAGCCCTTGGAAAATGCTGCAAAATCTGAGAAAATACTTCTAAGTATCAATATTCAATGTTTTGTGATGAAAGTTCGGTAATCCACATGCTAACAAATCTGTAGTGAATATTTGTCGAATCCGTTATGCATGTAGCATGTTCGGAACATGGAATGTCTCGGCGAGGAAATTTATGTAAATTACATTTCCCTAGGTTAGAAATCTCTCCAAGAGTTTTTTCCTGAGATAACAGCCTGATTTTTGAAACTGGCATTAGGAATAAGCTGCGAACTATGATTAATCAATTGTAGGTGTAAATATGCCTTGTATGGTGGATGAAAGTCCGGCTATCCGCATACTAACAACTCTGTAGAGAATATATGTCGAATCCGAGATACATGAAGAGTGTTCAGAAAATAGAATATGACGGTGAGCGAATCTATGTAAAATAAATGTGTCTTGGGTATAACTCACTCCAAGAGTTTTTCTCTGCGAAATTTGCCTCATTTTCGAAACTGGCATTTGGAAATTCCTTCAAAATCAGAGAAAATACTTCAAACTGTCAATATGTCTTTTATTGTGATGGAAGTTCATAAAGCCACATGCAAACAAACCTGATGTGAATAATTGTAGAAAGCCTATGCATGTAGCGTGATCGTATGACAGAAATTTCCGGAGTTGGAATCTATGAAAATTTCATGTCTATTGGGTAGAACTCGCTCCAAAAATTTTTTCCGGAGAATACGGCCTGATTTTCGAGAAACTGGCATTAGGAATAGGCTGCAATTCAGAGTTAATGTTTCTAGGTTTAAATACTCCTTGTATGGTGGATGAAAGTTCTGTAATACACATGTACATAACTCATAAAAATGTTTGTCAAACCCGTGATGTATGTAGCGTGTTCGGAAATTGGAATGTCACTGTGAGGGAAACTATGTAAATTACATTTCTATTGGGAAGTACTTGCTCCACGAGAATTTTTTGCGAATCTGCCTCATTTTCAAAACTGGCATTAGGAAAATCTTTTGAAATATGGGAAAGTGCTTCAAAGTGTCAATATGGCATTTATGGTGGATGAATGTTCCGTAATCGTTATGTTACCAACTCTGTAGTGAATGTTTGTCGAATCCATGATGCATGAAATGTGTTCTGAACACGGAATATCACGGTGAGTAATACTAGGTAAAGTACATATCATTTGTGTATAACTCGCTCCAGAGAATTTTTCTGCCAAATCTGCCTCATTTTCCAAACTGGCGTTAAAACTAAACTGTGAAATCTGAGAAACTTCTTCAAAGTGTCAGTAAGCCTTGTATGGTGTATGAAAGTGCTGTAATCCACATGCTAACAACTATGTAGTGAATATTTGTCGAATCCGAGATGCATGTAGCGTGTTCAGAACATGGAATTTCACGGTGAGCGAATCCATGTAAATTACATGTCTATAGGTTAGAACCTGCTCCAAGAGTTTTTTGCCGTGAAATCTGCCTCATTTTCAAAACTGGTGTTTGGAAAGCTCTGTGAAATCAGAGAAAATGCTTCTAAGTATCAATATGCTTTCTATTGTGATGAAAGTCCTGTCATCCTCATGCAAACAACTCTATAGTTTATTTTTGTCGAAACTTTTCTGCATGTAGTGTGTTCGAAACACGGAATTTCACAGCTGGGGAATCTATGTAATTTACGTACCTATTGGGTAGAACACGCTCCAACAGTTTTTTCCTTTGAAAACTGCCTGAATTTCGAAACTGCTATTAGGAAAAAGCTGCGAACTCACAGTTAATACTTCTATGTGTCAATATGCCTTGAATGTTGGATGAAAGTTCTGTAATACACATGTACATAACTCATTAAAAATGTTTCTCAAATCCTTGATGTATGTAGCCTGTTTGGAACAAGGTATTTCTTGGTGAGGGAAGCAAAGTTAATTACATATATATTGGTTAGAACCCTCTCCAGGAGAGTTTTACTGAAAAATCTCCCTCAGTTTCGAGACTGGTTTTATGAAAAGGCTGTGAAATCATATTAAATGCTTTAAGGTGACAATATGTCTTCAATGGTTTATTAAAGATCGGTAATTCACATGCTAACAACTCAGCAGTGATATTTGTTGAATCCTTGGTGCATGAACCATTTTTTAGGAACACGGAATGTTACGGTGATGGTATCTATGAAAATGAGATGTCTATAGGATGGAACATGCAACAAGAGGATTTTTCTTCGAAAACTGCCTAATTTTCGAAACTGACGTTAGGAAAATTCTGCGAAATGTGAGTAAATGTTTCTAGGTGAAAACATGTCTTGTAAGGTGGATGAAAATTTGATAATCCACATGCTCACACTCATTAAAGCATGATTGTCGAAACCTTGATGCATGTAACATGTTCAGAACACGGAATGTCACGGTGAGAGAAATACTTAAATTATATATCTTTTTGGTAGAACTAGCTCCAAGAACATTTTCTGTGAAATCAGCCGCATTTTCCTAGAAAGGCGTTAGGAAAAACCTGAGAAATCTGAGAAAATGCTTCTAAGTGTGAATATGCCTTGAATGGGGAATTTAACTCTGGTAATCCACGTAACCAACTATGAAGGGATTTCTTTTCGAATCCGTGACTTATTTAGCGTGTTTGGAACACGGAAATTCACGGTAATGAAACTATGTAAATTAAAATTCTATTGGGTAAAACTAGCTTGAATAGAATTTTTATGCGCAAATTGCATGAATATCGAATTTGACGATTGCATAAAACTGCGAAAAGAGAGTAAATACTTGTAGGTGTAAATATGCCTTGTATGGTGGATGTAAGATTGGTAATCCAAATGCTAACATCTCTGTAGTTAATATTTGTCAAATCCGAGATACATGAAATGTGTTCAGAACACAAAGTATCATGATGAGCACATCTATGTTAATTACATGTCTATTGGGTAGAACTCGCTCCAAGAGCATTTTTCTGCAGAATCTGCCTCTTTTTCAAATCTGGCGTTAGGAAAAATCTTCGAAATATGAGAAAATGCTTCTAAGTGTCAATATGACTTGATTGGTGGATGAAAGTCCGGTAATCCACATGTTAACAAGAGTGTAGTAAATATTTTTCAAACCGTGATTCATGTAGCGCGTACGGAAAACAGAATTTCACGGTAATGAAACTATGTAAATTAGAATTCTATTGGGTAGAACTAGCTAGAAGAGAATATTTCTGCGAAAATTGCTTGATTCTCGAATGGGATGTTTGCATAAAGCTGCGAAATGAGAGATAATATTTGTAGGTGTAAAGATGTCTTTATGTTCGGAGAAAGTTCAGTAATCCATATTTTCACAACATATTAAAGAATCTTTTTTTTTATCCGTGATGCATATAACATGTTCGGAACGTGGAATTTCACGGTGTTTGAAATAATGTAAACTACTTGCCTATTAGGTAGAACAAACTCCAAGAGAATTTTTCTGCGAAAACTGCATCATTTTTGAAACTAGCCCTTGGAAAATGCTGCAAAATCTGAGAAAATACTTCTAAGTATCAATATTCAATGTTTTGTGATGAAAGTTCGGTAATCCACATGCTAACAAATCTGTAGTGAATATTTGTCGAATCCGTTATGCATGTAGCATGTTCGGAACATGGAATGTCTCGGCGAGGAAATTTATGTAAATTACATTTCCCTAGGTTAGAAATCTCTCCAAGAGTTTTTTCCTGAGATAACAGCCTGATTTTTGAAACTGGCATTAGGAATAAGCTGCGAACTATGATTAATCAATTGTAGGTGTAAATATGCCTTGTATGGTGGATGAAAGTCCGGCTATCCGCATACTAACAACTCTGTAGAGAATATATGTCGAATCCGAGATACATGAAGAGTGTTCAGAAAATAGAATATGACGGTGAGCGAATCTATGTAAAATAAATGTGTCTTGGGTAGAACTCACTCCAAGAGTTTTTCTCTGTGAAATTTGCCTCATTTTCGAAACTGGCATTTGGAAATTCCTTCAAAATCAGAGAAAATACTTCAAACTGTCAATATGTCTTTTATTGTGATGGAAGTTCATAAAGCCACATGCAAACAAACCTGATGTGAATAATTGTAGAAAGCCTATGCATGTAGCGTGATCGTATGACAGAAATTTCCGGAGATGGAATCTATGAAAATTTCATGTCTATTGGGTAGAACTCGCTCCAAAAATTTTTTCCGGAGAATACGGCCTGATTTTCGAGAAACTGGCATTAGGAATAGGCTGCAAATTCAGAGTTAATGTTTCTAGGTTTAAATACTCCTTGTATGGTGGATGAAAGTTCTGTAATACACATGTACATAACTCATAAAAATGTTTGTCAAACCCGTGATGTATGTAGCGTGTTCGGAAATTGGAATGTCACTGTGAGGGAAACTATGTAAATTACATTTCTATTGGGAAGTACTTGCTCCACGAGAATTTTTTGCGAATCTGCCTCATTTTCAAAACTGGCATTAGGAAAATCTTTTGAAATATGGGAAAGTGCTTCAAAGTGTCAATATGGCATTTATGGTGGATGAATGTTCCGTAATCGTTATGTTACCAACTCTGTAGTGAATGTTTGTCGAATCCATGATGCATGAAATGTGTTCTGAACACGGAATATCACGGTGAGTAATACTAGGTAAAGTACATATCATTTGTGTATAACTCGCTCCAGAGAATTTTTCTGCCAAATCTGCCTCATTTTCCAAACTGGCGTTAAAACTAAACTGTGAAATCTGAGAAACTTCTTCAAAGTGTCAGTAAGCCTTGTATGGTGTATGAAAGTGCTGTAATCCACATGCTAACAACTATGTAGTGAATATTTGTCGAATCCGAGATGCATGTAGCGTGTTCAGAACATGGAATTTCACGGTGAGCGAATCCATGTAAATTACATGTCTATAGGTTAGAACCTGCTCCAAGAGTTTTTTGCCGTGAAATCTGCCTCATTTTCAAAACTGGCGTTTGGAAAGCTCTGTGAAATCAGAGAAAATGCTTCTAAGTATCAATATGCCTTCTATTGTGATGAAAGTCCTGTCATCCTCATGCAAACAACTCTATAGTTTATTTTTGTCGAAACTTTTCTGCATGTAGTGTGTTCGAAACACGGAATTTCACAGCTGGGGAATCTATGTAATTTACGTACCTATTGGGTAGAACACGCTCCAACAGTTTTTTCCTTTGAAAACTGCCTGAATTTCGAAACTGCTATTAGGAAAAAGCTGCGAACTCACAGTTAATACTTCTATGTGTCAATATGCCTTGAATGTTGGATGAAAGTTCTGTAATACACATGTACATAACTCATTAAAAATGTTTCTCAAATCCTTGATGTATGTAGCCTGTTTGGAACAAGGTATTTCTCGGTGAGGGAAGCAAAGTTAATTACATATATATTGGTTAGAACCCTCTCCATGAGAGTTTTACTGAAAAATCTGACTCAGTTTCGAGACTGGTTTTATGAAAAGGCTGTGAAATCATATTAAATGCTTTAAGGTGACAATATGTCTTCAATGGTTTATTAAAGATCGGTAATTCACATGCTAACAACTCAGCAGTGATATTTGTTGAATCCTTGGTGCATGAACCATTTTTTAGGAACACGGAATGTTACGGTGATGGTATCTATGAAAATGAGATGTCTATTGGATGGAACATGCAACAGGAGGATTTTTCTTCGAAAACTGCCTAATTTTCGAAACTGACGTTAGGAAAATTCTGCGAAATGTGAGTAAATGTTTCTAGGTGAAAACATGTCTTGTAAGTTGGATGAAAATTTGATAATCCACATGCTCACACTCATTAAAGCATGATTGTCGAAACCTTGATGCATGTAACATGTTCAGAACACGGAATGTCACGGTGAGAGAAATACTTAAATTATATATCTTTTTGGTAGAACTAGCTCCAAGAACATTTTCTGTAAAATCAGCCGCATTTTCCTAGAAAGGCGTTAGGAAAAACCTGAGAAATCTGAGAAAATGCTTCTAAGTGTGAATATGCCTTGAATGGGGAATTTAACTCTGGTAATCCACGTAACCAACTATGAAGGGATTTCTTTTCGAATCCGTGACTTATTTAGCGTGTTTGGAACACGGAAATTCACGGTAATGAAACTATGTAAATTAAAATTCTATTGGGTAAAACTAGCTTGAATAGAATTTTTATGCGCAAATTGCATGAATATCGAATTTGATGATTGCATAAAACTGCGAAAAGAGAGTAAATACTTGTAGGTGTAAATATGCCTTGTATGGTGGATGTAAGATTGGTAATCCAAATGCTAACATCTCTGTAGTTAATATTTGTCAAATCCGAGATACATGAAATGTGTTCAGAACACAAAGTATCATGATGAGCACATCTATGTAAATTACATGTCTATTGGGTAGAACTCGCTCCAAGAGCATTTTTCTGCAGAATCTGCCCCTTTTTCAAATCTGGCGTTAGGAAAAATCTTCGAAATATGAGAAAATGCTTCTAAGTGTCAATATGACTTGATTGGTGGATGAAAGTCCGGTAATCCACATGTTAACAAGAGTGTAGTAAATATTTTTCAAACCGTGATTCATGTAGCGCGTACGGAAAACAGAATTTCACGGTAATGAAACTATGTAAATTAGAATTCTATTGGGTAGAACTAGCTAGAAGAGAATATTTCTGCGAAAATTGCTTGATTCTCGAATGGGATGTTTGCATAAAGCTGCGAAATGAGAGATAATATTTGTAGGTGTAAAGATGTCTTTATGTTCGGAGAAAGTTCAGTAATCCATATTTTCACAACATATTAAAGAATCTTTTTTTTTATCCGTGATGCATATAACATGTTCGGAACGTGGAATTTCACGGTGTTTGAAATAATGTAAACTACTTGCCTATTAGGTAGAACAAACTCCAAGAGAATTTTTCTGCGAAAACTGCATCATTTTTGAAACTAGCCCTTGGAAAATGCTGCAAAATCTGAGAAAATACTTCTAAGTATCAATATTCAATGTTTTGTGATGAAAGTTCGGTAATCCACATGCTAACAAATCTGTAGTGAATATTTGTCGAATCCGTTATGCATGTAGCATGTTCGGAACATGGAATGTCTCGGCGAGGAAATTTATGTAAATTACATTTCCCTAGGTTAGAAATCTCTCCAAGAGTTTTTTCCTGAGATAACAGCCTGATTTTTGAAACTGGCATTAGGAATAAGCTGCGAACTATGATTAATCAATTGTAGGTGTAAATATGCCTTGTATGGTGGATGAAAGTCCGGCTATCCGCATACTAACAACTCTGTAGAGAATATATGTCGAATCCGAGATACATGAAGAGTGTTCAGAAAATAGAATATCACGGTGAGCGAATCTATGTAAAATAAATGTGTCTTGGGTAGAACTCACTCCAAGAGTTTTTCTCTGTGAAATTTGCCTCATTTTCGAAACTGGCATTTGGAAATTCCTTCAAAATCAGAGAAAATACTTCAAACTGTCAATATGTCTTTTATTGTGATGGAAGTTCATAAAGCCACATGCAAACAAACCTGATGTGAATAATTGTAGAAAGCCTATGCATGTAGCGTGATCGTATGACAGAAATTTCCGGAGATGGAATCTATGAAAATTTCATGTCTATTGGGTAGAACTCGCTCCAAAAATTTTTTCCGGAGAATACGGCCTGATTTTCGAGAAACTGGCATTAGGAATAGGCTGCAAATTCAGAGTTAATGTTTCTAGGTTTAAATACTCCTTGTATGGTGGATGAAAGTTCTGTAATACACATGTACATAACTCATAAAAATGTTTGTCAAACCCGTGATGTATGTAGCGTGTTCGGAAATTGGAATGTCACTGTGAGGGAAACTATGTAAATTACATTTCTATTGGGAAGTACTTGCTCCACGAGAATTTTTTGCGAATCTGCCTCATTTTCAAAACTGGCATTAGGAAAATCTTTTGAAATATGGGAAAGTGCTTCAAAGTGTCAATATGGCATTTATGGTGGATGAATGTTCCGTAATCGTTATGTTACCAACTCTGTAGTGAATGTTTGTCGAATCCATGATGCATGAAATGTGTTCTGAACACGGAATATCACGGTGAGTAATACTAGGTAAAGTACATATCATTTGTGTATAACTCGCTCCAGAGAATTTTTCTGCCAAATCTGCCTCATTTTCCAAACTGGCGTTAAAACTAAACTGTGAAATCTGAGAAACTTCTTCAAAGTGTCAGTAAGCCTTGTATGGTGTATGAAAGTGCTGTAATCCACATGCTAACAACTATGTAGTGAATATTTGTCGAATCCGAGATGCATGTAGCGTGTTCAGAACATGGAATTTCACGGTGAGCGAATCCATGTAAATTACATGTCTATAGGTTAGAACCTGCTCCAAGAGATTTTTGCCGTGAAATCTGCCTCATTTTCAAAACTGGCGTTTGGAAAGCTCTGTGAAATCAGAGAAAATGCTTCTAAGTATCAATATGCCTTCTATTGTGATGAAAGTCCTGTCATCCTCATGCAAACAACTCTAAAGTTTATTTTTGTCGAAACTTTTCTGCATGTAGTGTGTTCGAAACACGGAATTTCACAGCTGGGGAATCTATGTAATTTACGTACCTTTTGGGTAGAACACGCTCCAACAGTTTTTTCCTTTGAAAACTGCCTGAATTTCGAAACTGCTATTAGGAAAAAGCTGCGAACTCACAGTTAATACTTCTATGTGTCAATATGCCTTGAATGTTGGATGAAAGTTCTGTAATACACATGTACATAACTCATTAAAAATGTTTCTCAAATCCTTGATGTATGTAGCCTGTTTGGAACAAGGTATTTCTCGGTGAGGGAAGCAAAGTTAATTACATATATATTGGTTAGAACCCTCTCCAGGAGAGTTTTACTGAAAAATCTGACTCAGTTTCGAGACTGGTTTTATGAAAAGGCTGTGAAATCATATTAAATGCTTTAAGGTGACAATATGTCTTCAATGGTTTATTAAAGATCGGTAATTCACATGCTAACAACTCAGCAGTGATATTTGTTGAATCCTTGGTGCATGAACCATTTTTTAGGAACACGGAATGTTACAGTGATGGTATCTATGAAAATGAGATGTCTATAGGATGGAACATGCAACAAGAGGATTTTTCTTCGAAAACTGCCTAATTTTCGAAACTGACGTTAGGAAAATTCTGCGAAATGTGAGTAAATGTTTCTAGGTGAAAACATGTCTTGTAAGGTGGATGAAAATTTGATAATCCACATGCTCACACTCATTAAAGCATGATTGTCGAAACCTTGATGCATGTAACATGTTCAGAACACGGAATGTCACGGTGAGAGAAATACTTAAATTATATATCTTTTTGGTAGAACTAGCTCCAAGAACATTTTCTGTGAAATCAGCCGCATTTTCCTAGAAAGGCGTTAGGAAAAACCTGAGAAATCTGAGAAAATGCTTCTAAGTGTGAATATGCCTTAAATGGGGAATTTAACTCTGGTAATCCACGTAACCAACTATGAAGGGATTTCTTTTCGAATCCGTGACTTATTTAGCGTGTTTGGAACACGGAAATTCACGGTAATGAAACTATGTAAATTAAAATTCTATTGGGTAAAACTAGCTTGAATAGAATTTTTATGCGCAAATTGCATGAATATCGAATTTGACGATTGCATAAAACTGCGAAAAGAGAGTAAATACTTGTAGGTGTAAATATGCCTTGTATGGTGGATGTAAGATTGGTAATCCAAATGCTAACATCTCTGTAGTTAATATTTGTCAAATCCGAGATACATGAAATGTGTTCAGAACACAAAGTATCATGATGAGCACATCTATGTAAATTACATGTCTATTGGGTAGAACTCGCTCCAAGAGCATTTTTCTGCAGAATCTGCCCCTTTTTCAAATCTGGCGTTAGGAAAAATCTTCGAAATATGAGAAAATGCTTCTAAGTGTCAATATGACTTGATTGGTGGATGAAAGTCCAGTAATCCACATGTTAACAAGAGTGTAGTAAATATTTTTCAAACCGTGATTCATGTAGCGCGTACGGAAAACAGAATTTCACGGTAATGAAACTATGTAAATTAGAATTCTATTGGGTAGAACTAGCTAGAAGAGAATATTTCTGCGAAAATTGCTTGATTCTCGAATGGGATGTTTGCATAAAGCTGCGAAATGAGAGATAATATTTGTAGGTGTAAAGATGTCTTTATGTTTGGAGAAAGTTCAGTAATCCATATTTTCACAACATATTAAAGAATCTTTTTTTTTATCCGTGATGCATATAACATGTTCGGAACGTGGAATTTCACGGTGTTTGAAATAATGTAAACTACTTGCCTATTAGGTAGAACAAACTCCAAGAGAATTTTTCTGCGAAAACTGCATCATTTTTGAATCTAGCCCTTGGAAAATGCTGCAAAATCTGAGAAAATACTTCTAAGTATCAATATTCAATGTTTTGTGATGAAAGTTCGGTAATCCACATGCTAACAAATCTGTAGTGAATATTTGTCGAATCCGTTATGCATGTAGCATGTTCGGAACATGGAATGTCTCGGCGAGGAAATTTATGTAAATTACATTTCCCTAGGTTAGAAATCTCTCCAAGAGTTTTTTCCTGAGATAACAGCCTGATTTTTGAAACTGGCATTAGGAATAAGCTGCGAACTATGATTAATCAATTGTAGGTGTAAATATGCCTTGTATGGTGGATGAAAGTCCGGCTATCCGCATACTAACAACTCTGTAGAGAATATATGTCGAATCCGAGATACATGAAGAGTGTTCAGAAAATAGAATATCACGGTGAGCGAATCTATGTAAAATAAATGTGTCTTGGGTAGAACTCACTCCAAGAGTTTTTCTCTGTGAAATTTGCCTCATTTTCGAAACTGGCATTTGGAAATTCCTTCAAAATCAGAGAAAATACTTCAAACTGTCAATATGTCTTTTATTGTGATGGAAGTTCATAAAGCCACATGCAAACAAACCTGATGTGAATAATTGTAGAAAGCCTATGCATGTAGCGTGATCGTATGACAGAAATTTCCGGAGATGGAATCTATGAAAATTTCATGTCTATTGGGTAGAACTCGCTCCAAAAATTTTTTCCGGAGAATACGGCCTGATTTTCGAGAAACTGGCATTAGGAATAGGCTGCAAATTCAGAGTTAATGTTTCTAGGTTTAAATACTCCTTGTATGGTGGATGAAAGTTCTGTAATACACATGTACATAACTCATAAAAATGTTTGTCAAACCCGTGATGTATGTAGCGTGTTCGGAAATTGGAATGTCACTGTGAGGGAAACTATGTAAATTACATTTCTATTGGGAAGTACTTGCTCCACGAGAATTTTTTGCGAATCTGCCTCATTTTCAAAACTGGCATTAGGAAAATCTTTTGAAATATGGGAAAGTGCTTCAAAGTGTCAATATGGCATTTATGGTGGATGAATGTTCCGTAATCGTTATGTTACCAACTCTGTAGTGAATGTTTGTCGAATCCATGATGCATGAAATGTGTTCTGAACACGGAATATCACGGTGAGTAATACTAGGTAAAGTACATATCATTTGTGTATAACTCGCTCCAGAGAATTTTTCTGCCAAATCTGCCTCATTTTCCAAACTGGCGTTAAAACTAAACTGTGAAATCTGAGAAACTTCTTCAAAGTGTCAGTAAGCCTTGTATGGTGTATGAAAGTGCTGTAATCCACATGCTAACAACTATGTAGTGAATATTTGTCGAATCCGAGATGCATGTAGTGTGTTCAGAACATGGAATTTCACGGTGAGCGAATCCATGTAAATTACATGTCTATAGGTTAGAACCTGCTCCAAGAGATTTTTGCCGTGAAATCTGCCTCATTTTCAAAACTGGCGTTTGGAAAGCTCTGTGAAATCAGAGAAAATGCTTCTAAGTATCAATATGCCTTCTATTGTGATGAAAGTCCTGTCATCCTCATGCAAACAACTCTAAAGTTTATTTTTGTCGAAACTTTTCTGCATGTAGTGTGTTCGAAACACGGAATTTCACAGCTGGGGAATCTATGTAATTTACGTACCTTTTGGGTAGAACACGCTCCAACAGTTTTTTCCTTTGAAAACTGCCTGAATTTCGAAACTGCTATTAGGAAAAAGCTGCGAACTCACAGTTAATACTTCTATGTGTCAATATGCCTTGAATGTTGGATGAAAGTTCTGTAATACACATGTACATAACTCATTAAAAATGTTTCTCAAATCCTTGATGTATGTAGCCTGTTTGGAACAAGGTATTTCTCGGTGAGGGAAGCAAAGTTAATTACATATATATTGGTTAGAACCCTCTCCAGGAGAGTTTTACTGAAAAATCTGACTCAGTTTCGAGACTGGTTTTATGAAAAGGCTGTGAAATCATATTAAATGCTTTAAGGTGACAATATGTCTTCAATGGTTTATTAAAGATCGGTAATTCACATGCTAACAACTCAGCAGTGATATTTGTTGAATCCTTGGTGCATGAACCATTTTTTAGGAACACGGAATGTTACAGTGATGGTATCTATGAAAATGAGATGTCTATAGGATGGAACATGCAACAAGAGGATTTTTCTTCGAAAACTGCATAATTTTCGAAACTGACGTTAGGAAAATTCTGCGAAATGTGAGTAAATGTTTCTAGGTGAAAACATGTCTTGTAAGGTGGATGAAAATTTGATAATCCACATGCTCACACTCATTAAAGCATGATTGTCGAAACCTTGATGCATGTAACATGTTCAGAACACGGAAAGTCACGGTGAGTGAACTAGTAAATTACATATCTTTTGGGTAGATCTGGCTCCAAGAACATTTTCTGTGAATTCAGCCTCATTTTCCAAACTGGCATTAGGAAAAACCTGAGAAATCTGAGAAAATGCTTCTAAGTGTGAATATGCCTTGAATGGGGAATTTAAGTCCGGTAATACACGTAACCAAGTATGAATGGAATACTTTTTGAACCCGTGACTTATTTAGCGTGTTTGGAACACGGAAATTCACGGCAATGTAACTATGTAAATTAAAATTCTATTGGATAGAACTAGCTTGAATAGAATTTTTCTGTGCAAAATTCATGATTTTCGAATTTGACGTTTGGATAAAACTGTGAAATGAGAGTAAATACTTGTAGGTGTATATATGCCTTGTATGGTGGATGTAGGATTGGTAATCCAAATGCTAACATCTCTGTAGTTAATATTTGTCGAATCCGAGATACATGAAATGTGTTCAGAACACAAAGTATCATGATGAGCACATCTATGTAAATTACATGTCTATTGGGTAGAACTCGCTCCAAGAGCATTTTTCTGCAAAATCTGCCTCTTTTTCAAATCTGGCGTTAGGAAAAATCTTCGAAATATGAGAAAATGCTTCTAAGTGTCAATATGACTTGATTGGTGGATGAAAGTCCGGTAATCCACAGGTTAACAAGAGTGTAGTAAATATTTTTCAAACCGTGATTCATGTAGCGCGTACGGAAAACAGTATTTCACGGTAATGAAACTATGTAAATTAGAATTCTATTGGGTAGAACAAGCTAGAAGAGAATATTTCTGCGAAAATTGCTTGATTCTCGAATGGGATGTTTGGATAAAGCTGCGAAATGAGAGATAATATTTGTAGGTGTAAAGATGCCTTTATGTTGGAAGAAAGTTCAGTAATCCATATTTTCACAACATATTAAAGAATCTTTTTTTTTTATCCGTGATGCATATACCATGTTCGGAACGTGGAGTTTCACGGTGTTTGAAATAATGTAAACTACTTGCCTATTAGGTAGAACAAACTCCAAGAGAATTTTTCGGCGAACACTGCATCATTTTTGAATCTAGCCCTTGGAAAATGCTGCAAAATCTGAGAAAATACTTCTAAGTATCAATATTCAATGTTTTGTGATGAAAGTTCGGTAATCCACATGTTAACAAATCTGTAGTGAATATTTGTCGAATCCGTTATGCATGTAGCATGTTCGAACCATGGAATTTCACGGCGAGGAAATTTATGTAAATTACATTTCCCTAGGTTAGAAATCTCTCCAAGAGTTTTTTCCTGAGATAACAGCCTGATTTTTGAAACTGGCGTTAGGAATAAGCTGCGAACTAAGATTAATCAATTGTAGGTGTAAATATGCCTTGTATGGTGGATGAAAGTCCGGCTATCCGCATACTAACAACTCTGTAGAGAATATATGTCGAATCCGAGATACATGAAGAGTGTTCAGAAAATAGAATATCACGGTGAGCGAATCTATGTAAAATAAATGTGTCTTGGGTAGAACTCACTCCAAGAGTTTTTCTCTACGAAATTTGCCTCATTTTCGAAACTGGCATTTGGAAATTCCTTCAAAATCAGAGAAAATACTTCAAACTGTCAATATGTCTTTTATTGTGATGGAAGTTCATAAAGCCACATGCAAACAAACCTGATGTGAATAATTGTAGAAAGCCTATGCATGTAGCGAGATCGTATGACGGAAATTTCCGGAGATGGAATCTATGGAAAGTTCATGTCTATTGGGTAGAACTCGCACCAAAAATTTTTTCCGGAGAAAACGGCCTGATTTTCGAAAAACTGGCATTAGGAATAGGCTGCAAATTCAGAGTTAATGTTTCTAGGTTTAAATATTCCTTGTATGGTGGATGAAAGTTCTGTAATACACATGTACATAGCTCATAAAAATGTTTGTCAAATCCGTGAAGTATGTAGCGTGTTCGGAAATTGGAATGTCACTGTGAGGGAAACTATGTAAATTACATTTCTATTTGGAAGTACTTGCTCCACGAGAATTTTTTGCGAATCTGCCTCATTTTCAAAACTGGCATTAGGAAAATCTTTTGAAATATGGGAAAGTGCTTCAAAGTGTCAATATGGCATTTATGGTGGATGAATGTTCCGTAATCGTTATGTTACCAAATCTGTAGTGAATGTTTGTCGAATCCATGATGCATGAAACGTGTTCAGAACACGGAATATCACGGTGAGTAAAACTAGGTAAAGTACATATCTTTTGTGTATAACTCGCTCCAGAGAATGTTTCTGCCAAATCTGCCTCATTTTCCAAACTGGCGTTAAAACTAAACTGTGAAATCTGAGAAACTTCTTCAAAGTGTCAGTAAGCCTTGTATGGTGTATGAAAGTGCTGTAATCCACATGCTAACAGCTATGTAGTGAATATTTGTCAAATCCGAGATGCATGTAGCGTGTTCAGAACATGGAATTTCACGGTGAGCGAATCCATGTAAATTACATATCTATAGGTTAGTACCTGCTCCAAGAGGTTTTTGCCGTGAAATCTGCCTCATTTTCAAAACAGGCGTTTGGAAAGCTCTGTGAAATCAGAGTAAATGCTTCTAAGTATCAATATGCCTTCTATTGTGATGAAAGTCCTGTCATCCTCATGGAAACAACTCTATAGTTTATTTTTGTCGAAACTTTTCTGCATGTAGTGTGTTCGAAACACGTAATTTCACAGCGGGGGAATCTATGTAATTTACGTATCTATTGGGTAGAACACGCTCCAACAGTTTTTTCCTTTGAAAACTGCCTGAATTTCGAAACTGCTATTAGGAAAAAGCTGCGAACTCACAGTTAATGTTTCTATGTGTCAATATGCCTTGTATGTTGGATGAAAGTTCTGTAATACACATGTACATAACTCATAAAAATGTTTCTCAAATCCTTGATGTATGTAGCCTGTTCGGAACACGGTATTTCTCGGTGAGGGAAGCTATGTAAATTACATATCTATTGGTTAGAACCCTCTCCAGGAGGGTTTTACTGAAAAATCTCCCTCAGTTTCGAAACTGGTGTTATGAAAACACTGTGAAATCAGAGTAAATGCTTTAAGGTGACAATATGTCTTCAATGGTTTATTAAAGATTGGTAATTCACATGCTAACATCTCAGCAGTGAATATTTGTTGAATCCTTGGTCCATGAACCGTTTTTTAGGAACACAGAATGTTACGGTGATGGTATCTATGAAAATGAGATGTCTATTGGATGGAACATGCAACAAGAGGATTTTTCTGCGAAAACTGCCTGATTTTCGAAACTGACGTTAGGAAAATTCAGCGAAATGTGAGTAAATGTTTCTAGGTGAAAACATGTCTTGTAAGGTGGATCAAAATTTGATAATCCACATGCTCACACTCATTAAAGAATGACTGTCGAATCCTTGATGCATTTAACATGTTCAGAACACGGAAAGCCACGGTGAGTGAACTAGTATATTACATATCTTTTGGGTAGATCTGGCTCCAAGAACATTTTCTGTGAATTCAGCATCATTTTCCAAACTGGCATTAGGAAAAACCTGAGAAATCTGAGAAAATGCTTCTAAGTGTGAATATGCCTTGAATGGGGAATTTAAGTCCGGTAATACACGTAACCAAGTATGAATGGAATACTTTTTGAACCCGTGACTTATTTAGCGTGTTTGGAACATGGAAATTCACGGCAATGTAACTATGTAAATTAAAATTCTATTGGATAGAACTAGCTTGAATAGAATTTTTCTGTGCAAAATTCATGATTTTCGAATTTGACATTTGGATAAAACTGTGAAATGAGAGTAAATACTTGTAGGTGTAAATATGCCTTATATGGTGGATGTAGGATTGGTAATCCAAATGCTAACATCTCTGTAGTTAATATTTGTCGAATCCGAGATACATGAAATGTGTTCAGAACACAAAGTATCATGATGAGCACATCTATGTAAATTACATGTTTATTGGGTAGAACTCGCTCCAAGAGCATTTTTCTGCAGAATCTGCCTCTTTTTCAAATCTGGCGTTAGGAAAAATCTTCGAAATATGAGAAAATGCTTCTAAGTTTCAAAATGACTTGATTGGTGGATGAAAGTCCGGTAATCCACAGGTTAACAAGAGTGTAGTAAATATTTTTCAAACCGTGATTCATGTAGCGCGTACGGAAAACAAAATTTCACGGTAATGAAACTATGTAAATTAGAATTCTATTGGGTACAACTAGCTAGAATAGAATATTTCTGTGAAAATTGCTTTATTCTCGAATGGGATGTTTGGATAAAGCTGCGAAATGAGAGATAATATTTGTAGGTGTAAAGATGCCTTTATGATGGAAGAAAGTTCAGTAATCCATATTTTCACAACATATTAAAGAATCTTTTTTTTTATCCGTAATGCATATACCATGTTCGGAACGTGGAGTTTCACGGTGTTTGAAATAATGTAAACTACTTGCCTATTAGGTAGAACAAACTCCAAGAGAATTTTTCTGCGAAAACTGCATCATTTTTGAAACTAGCCCTTGGAAAATGCTGCAAAATCTGAGAAAATACTTCTAAGTATCAATATTCAATGTTTTGTGATGAAAGTTCGGTAATCCACATGTGAACAAATCTGTAGTGAATATTTGTCGAATCCGTTATGCATGTAGCATGTTCGAAACATGGAATTTCACGGCGAGGAAATTTATGTAAATTACATTTCCCTAGGTTAGAAATCTCTCGAAGAGTTTTTTCCTGATATAACAGCCTGATTTTTGAAACTGGCATTAGGAATGAGCTGCGAAATCAGATTAATCAATTGTAGGTGTAAATATGCCTTGTATGGTGGATGAAAGTCCGGCTATCCGCATACTAACAACTCTGTAGAGAATATATGTCGAATCCGAGATACATGAAGAGTGTTCAGAAAATAGAATATCACGGTGAGCGAATCTATGTAAAATAAATGTGTCTTGGGTAGAACTCACTCCAAGAGTTTTTCTCTGCGAAATTTGCCTCATTTTCGAAACTGGCATTTGGAAATTCCTTCAAAATCAGAGAAAATACTTCAAACTGTCAATATGTCTTTTATTGTGATGGAAGTTCATAAAGCCACATGCAAACAAACCTGATGTGAATAATTGTAGAAAGCCTATGCATGTAGCGAGATCGTATGACGGAAATTACCGGAGATGGAATCTATGGAAAGTTCATGTCTATTGGGTAGAACTCGCACCAAAAATTTTTTCCGGAGAAAACGGCCTGATTTTCGAAAAACTGGCATTAGGAATAGGCTGCAAATTCAGAGTTAATGTTTCTAGGTTTAAATACTCCTTGTATGGTGGATGAAAGTTCTGTAATACACATGTACATAGCTCATAAAAATGTTTGTCAAATCCGTGAAGTATGTAGCGTGTTCGGAAATTGGAATGTCACTGTGAGGGAAACTATGTAAATTACATTTCTATTGGGAAGTACTTGCTCCACGAGAATTTTTTGCGAATCTGCCTCATTTTCAAAACTGGCATTAGGAAAATCTTTTGAAATATGGGAAAGTGCTTCAAAGTGTCAATATGGCATTTATGGTGGATGAATGTTCCGTAATCATTATGTTACCAACTCTGTAGTGAATGTTTGTCGAATCCATGATGCATGAAACGTGTTCAGAACACGGAATATCACGGTGAGTAAAACTAGGTAAAGTACATATCTTTTGAGTATACCTCGCTCCAGAGAATGTTTCTGCCAAATCTGCCTCATTTTCCAAACTGGCGTTAAAACTAAACTGTGAAATCTGAGAAACTTCTTCAAAGTGTCAGTAAGCCTTGTATGGTGTATGAAAGTGCTGTAATCCACATGCTAACAACTATGTAGTGAATATTTGTCGAATCCGAGATGCATGTAGCGTGTTCAGAACATGGAATTTCACGGTGAGCGAATCCATGTAAATTACATATCTATAGGTTAGTACCTGCTCCAAGAGGTTTTTGCCGTGAAATCTGCCTCATTTTCGAAACTGGCGTTTGGAAAGCTCTGTGAAATCAGAGTAAATGCTTCTAAGTATCAATATGCCTTCTATTGTGATGAAAGTCCTGTCATCCTCATGGAAACAACTCTATAGTTTATTTTTGTCGAAACTTTTCTGCATGTAGTGTGTTCGAAACACGTAATATCACAGCGGGGGAATCTATGTAATTTACGTATCTATTGGGTAGAACACGCTCCAACAGTTTTTTCCTTTGAAAACTGCCTGAATTTCGAAACTGCTATTAGGAAAAAGCTGCGAACTCACAGTTAATGTTTCTATGTGTCAATATGCCTTGTATGTTGGATGAAAGTTCTGTAATACACATGTACATAACTCATTAAAAATGTTTCTCAAATCCTTGATGTATGTAGCCTGTTCGGAACACGGTATTTCTCGGTGAGGGAAGCTATGTAAATTACATATCTATTGGTTAGAACCCTCTCCAGGAGAGTTTTACTGAAAAATCTCCCTCAGTTTCGAAACTGGTGTTATGAAAACACTGTGAAATCATAGTAAATGCTTTAAGGTGACAATATGTCTTCAATGGTTTATTAAAGATTGGTAATTCACATGCTAACAACTCAGCAGTGAATATTTGTTGAATCCTTGGTGCATGAACCGTTTTTTAGGAACACAGAATGTTACGGTGATGGTATCTATGAAAATGAGATGTCTATTGGATGGAACATGCAACAAGAGGATTTTTCTGCGAAAACTGCCTGATTTTCGAAACTGACGTTAGGAAAATTCTGCGAAATGTGAGTAAATGTTTCTAGGTGAAAACATGTCTTGTAAGGTGGATCAAAATTTGATAATCCACATGCTCACACTCATTAAAGAATGACTGTCGAATCCTTGATGCATTTAACATGTTCAGAACACGGAAAGTCACGGTGAGTGAACTAGTAAATTACATATCTTTTGGGTAGATCTGGCTCCAAGAACATTTTCTGTGAATTTAGCCTCATTTTCCAAACTGGCATTAGGAAAAACCTGAGAAATCTGAGAAAATGCTTCTAAGGGTGAATATGCCATGAATGGGGAATTTAAGTCCGGTAATACACGTAACGAAGTATGAATGGAATACTTTTTGAACCCGTGACTTATTTAGCGTGTTTGGAACACGGAAATTCATGGCAATGTAACTATGTAAATTAAAATTCTATTGGATAGAACTAGCTTGAATAGAATTTTTCTGTGCAAAATTCATGATTTTCGAATTTGACGTTTGGATAAAACTGTGAAATGAGAGTAAATACTTGTAGGTGTATATATGCCTTGTATGGTGGATGTAGGATTGGTAATCCAAATGCTAACATCTCTGTAGTTAATATTTGTCGAATCCGAGATACATGAAATGTGTTCAGAACACAAAGTATCATGATGAGCACATCTATGTAAATTACATGTCTATTGGGTAGAACTCGCTCCAAGAGCATTTTTCTGCAAAATCTGCCTCTTTTTCAAATCTGGCGTTAGGAAAAATCTTCGAAATATGAGAAAATGCTTCTAAGTGCCAAAATGACTTGATTGGTGGATGAAAGTCCGGTAATCCACATGTTAACAAGAGTGTAGTAAATATTTTTCAAACCGTGATTCATGTAGCGCGTACGGAAAACAGTATTTCACGGTAATGAAACTATGTAAATTAGAATTCTATTGGGTAGAACTAGCTAGAATAGAATATTTCTGCGAAAATTGCTTGATTCTCGAATGGGATGTTTGGATAAAGCTGCGAAATGAGAGATAATATTTGTAGGTGTAAAGATGCCTTTATGTTGGAAGAAAGTTCAGTAATCCATATTTTCACAACATATTAAAGAATCTTTTTTTTTATCCGTGATGCATATACCATGTTCGGAACGTGGAGTTTCACGGTGTTTGAAATAATGTAAACTACTTGCCTATTAGGTAGAACAAACTCCAAGAGAATTTTTCTGCGAAAACTGCATCATTTTTAAATCTAGCCCTTGGAAAATGCTGCAAAATCTGAGAAAATACTTCTAAGTATCAATATTCAATGTTTTGTGATGAAAGTTCGGTAATCCACATGTTAACAAATCTGTAGTGAATATTTGTCGAATCCGTTATGCATGTAGCATGTTCGAAACATGGAATTTCACGGCGAAAAAATTTATGTAAATTACATTTCCCTAGGTTAGAAGTCTCTCCAAGAGTTTTTTCCTGAGATAACAGCCTGATTTTTGAAACTGGCGTTAGGAATAAGCTGCGAACTAAGATTAATCAATTGTAGGTGTAAATATGCCTTGTATGGTGGATGAAAGTCCGGCTATCCGCATACTAACAACTCTGTAGAGAATATATGTCGAATCCGAGATACATGAAGAGTGTTCAGAAAATAGAATATCACGGTGAGTGAATCTATGTAAAATAAATGTGTCTTGGGTAGAACTCACTCCAAGAGTTTTTCTCTGCGAAATTTGCCTCATTTTCGAAACTGGCATTTGGAAATTTCTGCAAAATCAGAGAAAATACTTCAAACTGTCAATATGTCTTTTATTGTGATGGAAGTTCATAAAGCCACATGCAAACAAACCTGATGTGAATAATTGTAGAAAGCCTATGCATGTAGCGAGATCGTATGACGGAAATTTCCGGAGATGGAATCTATGGAAAGTTCATGTCTATTGGGTAGAACTCGCACCAAAATTTTTTTCCGGAGAAAACGGCCTGATTTTCGAAATACTGGCATTAGGAATACGCTGCAAATTCAGAGTTAATGTTTCTAGGTTTAAATACTCCTTGTATGGTGGATGAAAGTTCTGTAATACACATGTACATAGCTCATAAAAATGTTTGTCAAATCCGTGATGTATGTAGCGTGTTCGGAAATTGGAATGTCACTGTGAGGGAAACTATGTAAATTACATTTCTATTGGGAAGTACTTGCTCCACGAGAATTTTTTGCGAATCTGCCTCATTTTCAAAACTGGCATTAGGAAAATCTTTTGAAATATGGGAAAGTGCTTCAAAGTGTCAATATGGCATTTATGGTGGATGAATGTTCCGTAATCGTTATGTTACCAACTCTGTAGTGAATGTTTGTCGAATCCATGATGCATGAAACGTGTTCAGAACACGGAATATCACGGTGAGTAAAACTAGGTAAAGTACATAACTTTTGTGTATAACTCGCTCCAGAGAATTTTTCTGCCAAATCTGCCTCATTTTCCAAACTGGCGTTAAAACTAAACTGTGAAATCTGAGAAACTTCTTCAAAGTGTCAGTAAGCCTTGTATGGTGTATGAAAGTGCTGTAATCCACATGCTAACAACTATGTAGTGAATATTTGTCGAATCCGAGATGCATGTAGCGTGTTCAGAACATGGAATTTCACGGTGAGCGAATCCATGTAAATTACATATCTATAGGTTAGTACCTGCTCCAAGAGGTTTTTGCCGTGAAATCTGCCTCATTTTCGAAACTGGCGTTTGGAAAGCTCTGTGAAATCAGAGTAAATGCTTCTAAGTATCAATATGCCTTCTATTGTGATGAAAGTCCTGTCATCCTCATGGAAACAACTCTATAGGTTATTTTTGTCGAAACTTTTTTGCATGTAGTGTGTTCGAAACACGGAATTTCACAGCTGGGAATCTATGTAATTTACGTATCTATTGGGTAGAACACGCTCCAACAGTTTTTTCCTTTGAAAACTGCCTGAATTTCCAAACTGCTATTAGGAAATAGCTGCGAACTCACAGTTAATGTTTCTATGTGTCAATATGCCTTGTATGTTGGATGAAAGTTCTGTAATACACATGTACATAACTCATTAATAATGTTTCTCAAATCCTTGATGTATGTAGCCTGTTCGGAACACGGTATTTCTCGGTGAGGGAAGCTATGTAAATTACATATCTATTGGTTAGAACCCTCTCCAGGAGAGTTTTACTGAAAAATCTCCCTCAGTTTCGAAACTGGTGTTATGAAAACACTGTGAAATCAGAGTAAATGCTTTAAGGTGACAATATGTCTTCAATGGTTTATTAAAGATTGGTAATTCACATGCTAACAACTCAGCAGTCAATATTTGTTGAATCCTTGGTGCATGAACCGTTTTTTAGGAACACGGAATGTTATGGTGATGGTATCTATGAAAATGAGATGTCTATTGGATGAAACATGCAACAAGAGGATTTTTCTGCGAAAACTGCCTGATTTTCGAAACTGACGTAAGGAAAATTCTGTGAAATGTGAGTAAATGTTTCTAGTTGAAAACATGTCTTGTAAGGTGGATCAAAATTTAATACTCCACATGCTCACACTCATTAAAGAATGACTGTCGAATCCTTGATGCATTTAACATGTTCAGAACACGGAAAGTCACGGTGAGTGAACTAGTAAAATACATATCTTTTGGGTAGATCTGGCTCCAAGAACATTTTCTGTGAAATCAGCCTCATTTTCCAAACTGGTGTTAGGAAAAACCTGAGAAATCTGAGAAAATGCTTCTAAGGATGAATGTGCCTTGAATGGGGAATTTAAGTCCGGTAATTCACATAACCAACTATGAAGGGAATAGTTTTTGAACCCGTGACTTATTTAGCGTGTTTGGAACACGGAAATTCACGGCAATGTAACTATGTAAATTAAAATTCTATTGGGTAGAACTAGCTTGAATAGAATTTTTCTGTGCAAAATTCATGATTTTCGAATTTGATGTTTGGATAAAACTGTGAAATGAGACTAAATACTTGTAGGTGTATATATGCCTTGTATGGTGGATGTAGGATTGGTAATCCAAATGCTAACATCTCTGTAGTTAATATTTGTCGAATCCGAGATACATGAAATGTGTTCAGAACACAAAGTATCATGATGAGCACATCTATGTAAATTACATGTCTATTGGGTAGAACTCGCTCCAAGAGCATTTTTCTGCAAAATCTGCCTTTTTTTCAAATCTGGCGTTAGGAAAAATCTTCGAAACATGAGAAAATGCTTCTAAGTGTCAAAATGACTTGATTGGTGGATGAAAGTCCGGTAATCCACATGTTAACAAGAGTGTAGTAAATATTTTTCAAACCGTGATTCATGTAGCGCGTACGGAAAACAGAATTTCACGGTAATGAACCTATGTAAATTAGAATTCTATTGGATAGAACTAGCTAGAATAGAATATTTCTTCGAAAATTGCTTGATTCTCGAATGGGATGTTTGGATAAAGCTGCGAAATGAGAGATAATATTTGTAGGTGTAAAGATGCCTTTATGATGGAAGAAAGTTCAGTAATCCATATTTTCACAGCATATTAAAGAATCTTTTTTTTTATCCGTGATGCATATACCATGTTCGGAACGTGGAGTTTCACGGTGTTTGAAATAATGTAAACTACTTGCCTATTAGGTAGAACAAACTCCAAGAGAATTTTTCTGCGAAAACTGCATCATTTTTGAAACTAGCCCTTGGAAAATGCTGCAAAATCTGAGAAAATACTTCTAAGTATCAATATTCAATGTTTTGTGATGAAAGTTCGGTAATCCACATATTAACAAATCTGTAGTGAATATTTGTCGAATCCGTTATGCATGTAGCATGTTTGAAACATGGAATTTCACGGCGAGGAAATTTATGTAAATTACATTTCCCTAGGTTAGAAATCTCTCCAAGAGTTTTTTCCTGAGATAACAGCCTGATTTTTGAAACCGGAATTAGGAATGAGCTGCGAACTCAGATTAATCAATTGTAGGTGTAAATATGCCTTGTATGGTGGATGAAAGTCCGGCTATCCGCATACTAACAACTCTGTAGAGAATATATGTCGAATCCGAGATACATGAAGAGTGTTCAGAAAATAGAATATCACGGTGAGCGAATCTATGTAAATTAAATATGTCTTGGGTATAACTCACTCCAAGAGTTTTTCTCTGCGAAATTTGCCTCATTTTCGAAACTGGCATTTGGAAATTCCTTCAAAATCAGAGAAAAGACTTCAAACTGTCAATATGTCTTTTATTGTGATGGAAGTTCATAAAGCCACATGCAAACAAACCTGATGTGAATAATTGTAGAAAGCCTATGCATGTAGCGTGATGGTATGATGGAAATTTCCGGAGATGGAATCTATGGAAAGTTCATGTCTATTGGGTAGATCTAGCTCCAAATAATTTTTCCGGAGAAAACGGCCTGATTTTCGAAAAACTGGCATTAGGAATAGGCTGCAAATTCAGAGTTAATGTTTCTAGGTTTAAATATTCCTTGTATGGTGGATGAAAGTTCTGTAATACACATGTACATAGCTCTTAAAAATGTTTGTCAAATCCGTGAAGTATGTAGCGTGTTCGGAAATTGGAATGTCACTGTGAGGGAAACTATGTAAATTACATTTCTATTGGGAAGTACTTGCTCCACGAGAATTTTTTGCGAATCTGCCTCATTTTCAAAACTGGCATTAGGAAAATCTTTTGAAATATGGGAAAGTGCTTCAAAGTGTCAATATGGCATTTATGGTGGATGAATGTTCCGTAATCGTTATGTTACCAAATCTGTAGTGAATGTTTGTCGAATCCATGATGCATGAAACGTGTTCAGAACACGGAATATCACGGTGAGTAAAACTAGGTAAAGTACATATCTTTTGTGTATAACTCGCTCCAGAGAATTTTTCTGCCAAATCTGCCTCATTTTCCAAACTGGCGTTAAAACTAAACTGTGAAATCTGAGAAACTTCTTCAAAGTGTCAGTAAGCCTTGTATGGTGTATGAAAGTGCTGTAATCCACATGCTAACAACTATGTAGTGAATATTTGTCGAATCCGAGATGCATGTAGCGTGTTCAGAACATGGAATTTCACGGTGAGCGAATCCATGTAAATTACATATCTATAGGTTAGTACCTGCTCCTAGAGGTTTTTGCCGTGAAATCTGCCTCATTTTCGAAACTGGCGTTTGGAAAGCTCTGTGAAATCAGAGAAAATGCTTCTAAGTATCAATATGCCTTCTATTGTGATGAAAGTCCTGTCATCCTCATGGAAACAACTCTATAGTTTATTTTTGTCGAAACTTTTCTGCATGTAGTGTGTTCGAAACATGGAATTTCACATCGGGGGAATCTATGTAATTTATGTATCTATTGGGTAGAACACGCTCCAACAGTTTTTTCCTTTGAAAACTGCCTGAATTTCGAAACTGCTATTAGGAAAAAGCTGCGAACTCACAGTTAATGTTTCTATGTGTCAATATGCCTTGTATGTTGGATGAAAGTTCTGTAATACACATGTACATAACTCATTAATAATGTTTCTCAAATCCTTGATGTATGTAGCCTGTTCGGAACACGGTATTTCTCGGTGAGGGAAGCTATGTTAATTACATATCTATTGGTTAGAACCCTCTCCAGGAGAGTTTTACTGAAAAATCTCCCTCAGTTTCGAAACTGGTGTTATGAAAACACTGTGAAATCAGAGTAAATGCTTTAAGGTGACAATATGTCTTCAATGGTTTATTAAAGATTGGTAATTCACATGCTAACAACTCAGCAGTGAATATTTGTTGAATCCTTGGTGCATGAACCGTTTTTTAGGAACACGGAATGTTACGGTGATGGTATCTATGAAAATGAGATGTCTATTGGATGGAACATGCAACAAGAGGATTTTTCTGCGAAAACTGCCTGATTTTCGAAACTGACGTTAGGAAAATTCTGCGAAATGTGAATAAATGTTTCTAGTTGAAAACATGTCTTGTAAGGTGGATCAAAATTTGATAATCCACATGCTCACACTCATTAAAGAATGACTGTCGAATCCTTGATGCATTTAACATGTTCAGAACACGGAAAGTCACGGTGAGTGAACTAGTAAATTACATATCTTTAGGGTAGATCTGGCTCCAAGAACATTTTCTGTGAAATCAGCCTCATTTTCCAAACTGGCGTTAGGAAAAACCTGAGAAATCTGAGAAAATGCTTCTAAGTGTGAATATGACTTGAATGGGGAATTTAAGTCCGGTAATACACGTAACCAAGTATGAATGGAATACTTTTTGAACCCGTAACTTATTTAGCGTGTTTGGAACACGGAAATTCACGGCAATGTAACTATGTAAATTAAAATTCTATTGGGTAGAACTAGCTTGAATAGAATTTTTATGTGCAAAATTCATGATTTTCGAATTTGACGTTTGGATAAAACTGTGAAATGAGACTAAATACTTGTAGGTGTATATATGCCTTGTATCGTGGATGTAGGATTGTTAATCCAAACGCTAACATCTCTGTAGTTAATATTTGTCGAATCCGAGATACATGAAATGTGTTCAGAACACAAAGTATCATGATGAGCACATCTATGTAAATTACATGTCTATTGGGTAGAACTCGCTCCAAGAGCATTTTTCTGCAAAATCTGCCTCTTTTTCAAATCTGGCGTTAGGAAAAATCTTCGAAATATAAGAAAATGCTTCTAAGTTTCAAAATGAATTGATTGGTGAATGAAAGTCCGGTAATCCACATGTTATCAAGAGTGTAGTAAATATTTTTCAAACCGTGATTCATGTAGCGCGTACGGAAAACAGAATTTCACGGTAATGAAACTATGTAAATTAGAATTCTATTGGGTAGAACTAGCTAGAATAGAATATTTCTGCGAAAATTGCTTGATTCTCGAATGGGATGTTTGGATAAAGGTGCGAAATGAGAGATAATATTTGTAGGTGTAAAGATGCCTTTATGTTGGAAGAAAGTTCAGTAATCCATATTTTCACAACATATTAAAGAATCTTTTTTTTTATCCGTGATGCATATAACATGTTCGGAACGTGGAGTTTCACGGTGTTTGAAATAATGTAAACTACTTGCCTATTAGGTAGAACAAACTCCAAGAGAATTTTTCTGCGAAAACTGCATCATTTTTGAAACTAGCCCTTGGAAAATGCTGCAAAATCTGAGAAAATACTTCTAAGTATCAATATTCAATGTTTTGTGATGAAAGTTCGGTAATCCACATGTTAACAAATCTGTAGTGAATATTTGTCGAATCTGTTATGCATGTAGCGTATTCGGAACATGGAATTTCACGGCGAGGAATTTTATGTAAATTACATTTCCCTAGGTTAGAAATCTCTCCAAGAGTTTTTTCCTGAGATAACACCCTGATTTTTGAAACTGGCGTTAGGAATAAGCTGCGAACACAGATTAATCAATTGTAGGTGTAAATATGCCTTGTATGGTGGATGAAAGTCCGGCTATCCACATACTAACAACTCTGTAGAGAATATATGTCGAATCCGATATACATGAAAAGTGTTCAGAAAATAGAATATCACGGTGAGCGAATCTATGTAAAATAAATGTGTTGTGGGTATAACTCACTCCAAGAGGTTTTCTCTGCGAAATTTGCCTCATTTTGGAAACTGGCATTTGGAAATTCCTTCAAAATCAGAGAAAATACTTCAAACTGTCAATATGTCTTTTATTGTGATGGAAGTTCATAAAGCCACATGCAAACAAACCTGATGTGAATAATTGTAGAAAGCCTATGCATGAAGCTTGATAGTATGACGGAAATTTCCGGAGATGGAATCTATGTAAATTTCATGTCTATTGGGTAGAAAACGCTCCAAAAATTTTTTCTGGAAAAAAGGCCTGATATTCCAAACTGGCATTAGGAAAAGGCTGCAAATTCAGAGTTAATGTTTCTAGGTTTAAATATGCCATGTATGGTGGATTAAAGTTCTGTAATACACATGTACATAACTCATTAAAAATGTTTGTCAAATCCGATAGGTATGTAGTGTGTTCGGAAATTGGAATGTCACTGTGAGGGAAACTATGTAAATTACATTTCTATGGGAAGTACTTGTTCCACGAGGAATTTTTGTGAATCTGCCTCATTTTCAAAGCTGGCATTAGGAAAATATTTTGAAATATGGGAAAGTGATTCAAAGTGTCAATATGGCATTTATGGTGGGTGAATGTTCGGTAATCCTTATGCTACCAACTCTGTAGTGAATGTTTGTCGAATCCGTGATGCATGAAACGTGTTCAGAACACGGAATATCACGGTGAGTATAACTAGGTAAATTACGTATCTTTTGTGTATAACTCGCTCCAAGAGCATTCTTCTGACAAATCTGCCTCATTTTCTAATCTGTCATTAAAACTAACCTGTGAAATCTGAGAAACTTCTTCAAAGTTTCAGTAAGCTGTGTATGGTGGAAGAAAGTGCTGTAATTCACATGCTAAAAACTTTGTAGTGAATATTTGTCTTATCCGAGATGCATGTATCGTGTTCAGAACACGGAATTTCATGGAGAGCGAATCCATGTTAATTACATGTCTATAGGTTAGACCCAGCTCCAAGATGTTATTGCCATGAAATTTGCCTCATTTTCGAAACTGGCTTTTGGAAAGTTCTGTGAAATCAGAGAAAATGCTTCTAAGCATCAATATCCGTTGTATTGTGATGAAAGTCCTGTCATCCTCATGCAAACAAATATATAGTTTATTTTTGTCGAAACGTTTCTGCATGTCGTGTGTTCGAAAAACGTAATTTCACAGCGGGGGAATCTATGTAATTTACGTACCTATTGGGTAGAACATGCTCCAACAGATTTTCCTTTGGTAACTGCCTTATTTTCGAAATTGGTATTAGGAAAATGCTGTGAAATCAGAGTTAATGTTTCTATGTGTCAATATGCCTTGTATGGTGGATGAATGATCTGTAATACACATGTACATAACACATTAAAAAGTTTCTAAAATCCTTGATGAAGTTAGCCTGTACGAAACACGGTCTTTCTCGGTGAGGGAAGCTATGTATATTATATTTCTATTGGTTAGAACCCTCTCTAGGAGAGTTTTACTGAAATATCTGCCTCAGTTTCAAAACTGGTGTTATGAAAACGCTGTGAAATCAGAGTAAATGCTTTAAGGTGACAATATGACTTCAATGGTATATTAAAGATCGGTAAGTCACATGCTAACAACTCAGCAGTGAATATTTGTTGAATCCCTTGTGCAAGAAATGTTTTTTAGGAACATGGAATGTTACGGTGATGGTATCTATGAAAATGAGATGTCTATTGGATGGAACATGCAACAAGAGGATTTTTCTGGGAAAACAGCCTGATTTTTGAAACTGAAGTAAGGAAAATTCTGCAAAATGAGAGTAAATGTTTCTAGGTGAAAACATGTCTTGTAAGGTGGATGAAAATTTGATAATCCACATGCTCACACTCATTAAAGGATGATTATCGAATCCTTGATGCATGTAACATGTTCAGAACACGGAATGTCACGGTGAGTGAACTAGTTAAATTACATATCTTTTGTGTAGAACTGGCTCCAAGAACATTTTCTGTGAAATCAGCCTCATTTTCCAAACTGGCGTTAGGAAAATCCTGAGAAATCTGAGAAAATGCTTCTAAGTGTGAATATGCCTTGAATGGGGAATTTAAGTCCGGTAATCCACGTAACCAACTACGAAGGGAATTGTTTTCGAATCCGTGACTTAATTATCGTGTTTGGAACACGGAAATTCACAGTAATGTAACTATGTAAATTAAAATTCTATTCGGTATAACTCGCTTGAATAGAATTTTTCTGCGCAAATTGCATGATTTTAGAATTTGACTTTTGGATAAAACTGTGAAATGAGAGTAAATACTTGTAGGTGTATATATGCCTTGTATGGTGGATGTAGGATTGGTAATCCAAATGCTAACATCTCTGTAGTTAATATTTGTCGAATCCGAGATCCATGAAATGTGTTCGGAACACAAAATATCATGATGAGCACATCTATGTAAATTACCTGTCTATTGGGTAGAACTCGCTCCAAGAGCATTTTTCTGCAAAATCTGCCTCATTTTCAAATGTGGCGTTAGGAAAAACCTTCAAAATATGAGAAAATGCTTCTAAGTGTCAATATGACTTGATTGGTGGATGAAAGTCCGGTAATCCACATGTTAACAAGAGTGTAGTAAATATTTTTCAAACCGTGATTCATGTAGCGCGTACGGAAAACAGAATTTCACGGTAATGAAACTATGTAAATTAGAATTCTATTGGGTAGAACTAGCTAGAATAGAATATTTCAGGGAAAATTGCTTTATTCTCGAATGTGATGTTTGCATAAAGCTGCGAAATGAGAGAAAATATTTGTAGGTGTAAAGATGCCTTTATGTTGGAAGAAAGTTCGGTAATCCACAATTTCACAACATATTAAAGAATCTTTTTTCTAATCCGTGATGTATGTACCATGTTCGGAACTTGTAATTTCATGGTGATTGAAACAATGTAAACTACTTGTCTATTCGGTAGAACTCACTTCAAGAGAATATTTCTGTGAAAACAGCTTCATTTTTGAAACTGGCACTAAGAAAACGCTGCAAAATCTGAGAAAATACTTCTAAGTATCAATATTCAATGTTTTGTGATGAAAGTTTGGTAATCCACAAGCTAACAAATCTGTAGTGTATATTTGTCAAATCCGTTATGCATGTAGAATGTTTGGAACACGGAATGTCACGGCGAGGAAATTTATGTAAATTACATTTCCCTAGGTTAGAAATCGCTCCAAGAGATTTTTCCTGTGATAACACCCTAAATTTTGAAACTGGCGTTAGGAATAAGCTGCGAACTCAGATTAATCTATTGTAGGTGTAAATATGCCTTGTATGGTGGATGAAAGTTCGGCAATCCGCATACTAACAACTCTGTAGAGAATATTTGTCAAATCCGAGATAAATGAAGAGTGTTCAGAACATAGAATATCACGGTGAGCGAATCTATGTAAAATACATGTCTCTTGGGTAGAACTCACTCCAAAAGTTTTTTTTGCAAAATCTGCCTCATTTTCGTAAGTGGCATTTGAAAAATCCTTCAAAATCAGAGAAAATTCTTCAAAGTGTCAATATGCATTGTATTGTGATGGAAGTTCATAAAGCCACATGCAAACAAACCTGATGTGAATAATTGTAGAAAGCTTATGCATGAAGCTTGATCGTATGATGGAAATTTCCGGAGATGGAATCTATGTAAATTTCATGTCTATTTGGTAGAAATCGCTCCAAAAATTTTTTCAGGAGAAGACGGCCTGATATTCCAAACCGGCATTAGGAAAAGGCTGCAAATTCAGATTTAATGTTTCTAGGTTTAAATATGCCTTGTATGGTGGATGAAAGTTCTTTAATACACATGTACATAACTCATTAAAAATGTTTGTCAAATCCGTGAAGTATGTAGCGTGTTCGGAAATTGGAATGTCACTGTGAGGGAAACTATGAAAATTACATTTCTATGGGAAGTACATGTTCCACGAGAAATTTTTGTGAATCTGCCTCATTTTCAAAACTGGCATTAGGAAAATCTTTTGAAATATGGGAAAGTGCTTCAAAGTGTCAATATGGCATTTATGGTGGGTGAATGTTCGGTAATCCTTATGTTACCAACTCTGTAGTGAATGTTTGTCGAATCTGTGATGCATGTAACGTGTTCAGAACACGGAATATCACGGTGAGTAAAACTAGGTAAATTACATATCTTTTGTGTATAACTCACTCCAAGAGCATTTTTCTGTGAAATCTGCCTCATTTTCTAATCTGGCATTAAAACTAACCTGTGAAATTTGAGAAAATTCTTCAAACAGTCAGTAAGCATTTATAGTGGGTGAAAGTGCTGTAATCCACATGCTAACAACTATGTAGTGAATATTTGTCGAATCCGAGATGCATGTAGCGTGTTCAGAACATGGAATTTCACGGAGAGCGAATCGATTTTAATTACATGTCTATAGGTTAGAACCAGCTCCAAGAGGTTTTTGCCGTGAAATCTGCCTCATTTTCGAAACTGGCGTTTGGAAAGCTCTGTGAAATCAGAGAAAATGCTTATAAGCATCAATATCCCTTGTATTGTTATGAAAGACCTGTCATCCTCATGCAAACAAATATATAGTTTATTTTTGTCGAAACTCTTCTCCATGTATTGTGTTCGAAACACGTAATTTCACTGCGGGGTAATCTATGTAATTTACGTACCTATTGGGTAGAACACGCTCCAACAGTTTTTTCCTTTGATAACTGCCTGATTTTCGAAACTGCTATTAGGAAAAAGCTGCGAACTCATAGTTAATATTTCTATGTGTCAATATGTCTTGTATGGTGGATGAAAGATGTGTAATACACATGTACATAACTCATTAAAATGTTTCTCAAATCCTTGATGTATTTAGCCTTTCCGGAACACGGTCTTTCTCGGTGAGGGAAGCTATGTATATTACATATGTATTGGTTAGAAACCCCTTCAGGACAATTTTACTGAAAAATCTGCCTCAGTTTCAAAACTGGTGTTATGTAAACGCTGTGAAATCAGAGTAAATGCTTTAAGGTGACAATATGACTTCAATGGTATATTAAAGTTCGGTAAGTCACATGCTAACAACTCAGCAGTGAATATTTGTTGAATCGCTGGTGCACGAACCGTGTTTTAGGAACACGGAATATTACGGTGATGGTATCTATGAAATTGAGATATCTATTGGATGGAACATGCAACAAGAGGATTTTTCTGGGAAAACTGCCTGATTTTCGAAAGTGAAGTTAGGAAAATTCTGCGAAATGTGAGTAAATGTTTCTAGGTGAAAACATGTCTTTTAAGTTGGATGAAAATTTGATAATCCACATGCTCACACTCATTAAAGGATGATTGTCGAATCCTTGACGCATGTAACATGTTCAGAACACGGAATATCACGGTGAGTGAACTACTTAAATTACATATATTTTGGGTAGAACTGGCTCCAAGAACATTTTCTGTGAAATCAGCCTCATTTTCCAAACTGGCATTAGGAAAATCCTGAGAAATCTGAGAAAATGCTTCTAAGTGTGAATATGCCTTGAATGGGGAATTTAAGTCCGGTAATCCACATAACCAACTATGAAGGAAATAGTTTTCGAAACCGTGACTTATTTAGCGTGTTTGGAAAATGGAAATTCACGGTAATGAATCTATATAAATTAAAATTCTATTGGGTAGAACTCGCTTGAATAGAATTTTTCTGCACAAATTGCATGATTTTCGAATTTCACGTTTGGATAAAACTGCGAAATGAGAGTAAATACTTGTAGGTGTAAATATGCCTTGTATGGTGTATGTAAGATTGGTAATCCAAATGCTAACACCTCTGTAGTGAATATTTGTCGAATCCGAGATCTATGAAAAGTTTTCGGAACACAAAATGTCATGATGAGCACATCTATGTAAATTACCTGTTTATTGGGTAGAACTCGCTCCAAGAGCATTTTTCTGCAAAATCTGCCTCTTTAACAAATGTGGCGTTAGGAAAAATTTTCGAAATATGAGAAAATGCATCTAAGTGTCAATATGACTTGATTGGTGGATGAAAGTCCGCTAATCCACATGTTAAAAAGAGTGTAGTAAATATTTTTCAAACCGTGATTCATGTAGCGCGTACGGAAAACAGAATTTCACGGTAATGAAACTATGTAAATTAGAATTCTATTGGGTAGAACCAGCTAGAATAGAATATTTCTGCGAAAATTGCTTGATTCTCGAATGTGATGTTTGGATAAAGCTGCGAAATGAGAGAAAATATTTGTAGGTGTAAAGAAGCCTTTAAGTTTGAAGAAAGTTCGGTAATCTACAATTTCACAACATATTAAAGAATCTTTTTTCTAATCCGTGATGCATGTACCATGTAAGGAACGTGGCATTTCACGGTGATTGATACAATATAAACTACTTGTCTATTCGGTAGAACTCACTTCAAGAGAATTTTTCTGTGAAAACTGCTTCATTTTTGAAACTGGCACTAGGAAAATGCTGCAAAATCTGAGAAAATACTTCTAAGTATCAATATTCAATGTTTTGTGATGAAAGTTTGGTAATCCGCATGCTATGAAATCTGTAGTGAATATTTGTCAAATCGGTTATGCATGTAGAATGTTTGGAACACGGAATGTCACGGCGAGGAAATTTATGTAAATTACATTTCCCTATGTTAGAAATCGCTCCAAGAGATTTTTACTGAGATAACAGCCTGATTTTTGAAACTGGCGTTAGGAATAAGCTGCGAACTCTGATTAATCAATTGTAGGTGTAAATATGCCTTGTATGGTGGATGAAAGTTCGGCAATCCGCATACTAACAACTCCGTAGAGAATATTTGTCGAATCCGATATACATGAATAGTTTTCGGAACACAAATTATCACGGTGAGCGAATCTATTTAAAATACATGTCTCTTGGGTAGAACTCACTAAAAGAGTTTTTTTCTGCGAAATCTGCTTCATTATCATAACTGGCATTTGGAAATTCCTTCAAAATCAGAGAAAATATTTCAAAGTGTCAATATGCATTGTATTGTGATGGAAGTTCATAAAGCCACCTGCAAACAAACCTGATGTGAATAATTGTAGAAAGCCTATGCATGTAGCGTGATTGTATGACGGAAAATTCCGGAGATTGAATCTATGTAAATTTCATGTCTATTGGGTAGAAATCGCTCCAAAAATTTTTCCTGGAGGAAACGGCCTGATTTTCGGAACTGGCATGAGGAAAAGTCTGCATATTCAGAGTTAATGTTTCTAGGTTTAAATATTCCTTGTACGGTGGATGAAAGTTCTGTAATACACATGTACATAACTCATTAAAAATGTTTGTCAAAGCCGTGAAGTATGTAGCGTGTTCGGAAATTGGAATGTCACTGTGAGGTAAACTATGTAAATTACATTTCTATGGGATGTACTTGTTCCACAAGAAATTTTTGTGAATCTGCCTCATTTTCAAAACTGGCATTAGGAAAATCATTTGAAATATGTGAAAGTGCTTCAAAGTGTCAATATGGCATATATGGTGGGTGAATGTTCGGTAATCCTTATTCTACCAACTCTGCAATGAATAATTTTTGAATCAGTGATGCGTGTAGCTATTTTGGAACACGGAATTTCACGATGATGGGTTCTATGTAAATTGCATGTCTATTGGATAGAGTCACTCCAAGAGTTTTTCTCTGTGAAAACTGCATGATTTTAGAAGCTGAGATTAGGAGAAATCTACTAAATCATAATAAAACATTCTATGTATATATATACATTGTAAGGAAAATGAAAGTTTCTATAATACAAATGTTCACAACTCATTAAAGATTGTTTGTCAAATATGTGATGCATGTAACGTGTTCAGATCTTGGAATGTCACGGTGAGTAAAATTCGGTAAATTACATATCTTTTGTGTATAACTCGCCCCAAGAGCATTTCTCGGCCAAATCTGCCTCACTTTCAAAACTGGTATTAAAAATAACCTGTGAAATCTAAAAAAATTCTTCAAAGTGTCAGTAAGCCTTGTATGATGGATGAAAGTGCTGTAATCCACATGCTAAGAACTATGTACTGTATATTTGTCGAATACAAGATGCATGTAGCATGTTCAGAACACGGAAATTCACGAAGAGCGAATCCATGTAAATTACATGTCTATAGGTTAGAACCGGCTCCAAGAGGTTTTTGCCGTGAAATCTGCCTCAATTTCTAAACTGGCATTTGCAAAGTTCTGTGAAATCAGAGAAAATGCTTCTAAGCATCAATATGCCTTGTATTGTGATGAGAGTCCTGTCATCCTCATGCAAACAAATATACAGTTTATTTTGGCGAATATTTTCTGCATGTAGCTTATTCGAAACATGTAACTTCACAGCGGAGGATTTTATTTAATTTACCTATCTATTGGGTAGAACACACTCCAACAGTTTTTCCTTTGAAAACTGCCTGATTTTCAAAAATACTATTAGGAAAATGCTGCAAACTGAGAGTTAAAATTTCTATGTGTCAATATGCCTTGTATGGTGGATTAAAGATCTGTAATACACATGTACATAACTCATTAAAAATGTTTCTCAAAACCTTGATGTATGTAGCCTGTTCGGAACACGGTCTTTCTCGGTGAGGGAAGCATTCTAAATTACATATCTATTGGTTAGAACACTCTCCAGGAGTGTTTTACTGAAAAATCTGCCTCAGTTTCGAAACTGGAGTTATGAAAACGCTGTGAAATCAGAATAAATGCTTTAAGGTGACAATATGTCTTCAATGGTTTATTAAAGATCGGTAATTCACATGCTAAAACTCAGCAGTGAATATTTGTTGAATCCTTTGTGCATGAACCGTTTTATAGGAACACGGAATTTTACGGTGACGGTATCTATGGAAATGGGATGTCTATTGGATCGAACATGCAGCAAGAGAATTTTTCTGCGAAAACTGCCTGATTTTCGTAACTGACGTTAGGAAAAATCTGCGAAATCTAAGTAAATATTTCTAGGTGTAAATATGCCTTGTATTGTGGTTGAAACATCGGTAAAACACATGCTCACTTTAATTAAATAAAGTTTGTCGAAGCCATGATCAATGTAATGTTTTCGGAACACGGAATGTCTCGGTGAGTGCAACTCAGAAAATAACAATTCTACTGGATAGAACAGGCTTGAATTGAATATTTCTGCGAAAATTTCATGATTTTCGAAACTGGATGTTAGGAAAAACCTGTGAAATCAGGATAACTACATCTAGGTGTAAATATGCCATGTATGTTGGATGAAAGTTTGGTAATCCACATGCTCACACTCATTACAGTATGATTGTCGAATTAGTGATGCATGGAACTTGTTCAGAATACGGAATGTCATATTGAAGGGAACAATGTAAATTACATGTCTATTGGGTAGAACTCGCTTGAAGAGACTTTTTCTGCGAAATGTGCCTCATTTTCAAAACTGCCATTAAGAGAACCCTGTGAAATCTGAGAAAATGCTTTTAAGTGTTAAAATGCCTTAATGGTGAATGAAAGTCCGGTAATCCACATGTTAATAACAGTGTAGTTATTAATTTTCAAAATGTGATTCATGTAGCGTTTTTGGAAAATGGAATTTCACCGTAATGAAACAATGTAAATTAAAATTATATTGGTTAGAACTAGCTAGAATAGAATTTTTCTGCGAAAATTGCATGATTATCGAATCTGAAGTTTGGAGAAAGTTTCAAAATGAGAGTAAATATTTCTAGGTATAAATATGCCTTTATGTTGGAAGAAAGTTCGGTAATCCATATTTTCACAACATATAAAAGAATCTTTTTCTAATCCGTGTTGCATATATCGTGTTCAGAACGTGGAAATTCACGGTGATTGAAACAAATTAAATTACTTCTCTATTGGGTAGAACTCTCTCCAAGGGAATTTTTCTGTGAAAACTGCTTCATTTTTGAAACTGGCTTTTGGAAAACGCTGCAAAATATAAAAAAAATACTTCTAAGTATCAATATTCAATCTATTGTTATGAAAGTTTTGTAATCCACATGCTAACAATTCTGTAGTGAGTATTTTTCGAATCCATTCTGCATGTAGCCTGTTTGGAACAAGGAATTTCATGGCCAGGGAGTTTATGTAAATAACATTTCTCATGTTTAGAAATCACTCCAACAGATTTTTCCTGAGAAATCTGACTGATTTTTGAAACTGGCGTCAGGAAAACACTGCGAACTCACATGAATAGATTCTCGGTGTAAATATGACTTGTAGGGTGGATGAAAGTTCGGAAATCCGCATGATAACATCTCTCTAGTGAATATTTGTCAAATCCGAGATACATGAATCATGTTTGGAACACAGAATATCACGGTGAACGAATGTATGTAAAATAAATATCTCTTGGGTAGAACTCGCTCCAAGAGCTTTTTCTGCGAATTCTGCCTCATTTAAAAAACTGGCATTAGGAAAAACTTTCGAAATATGAGAAAATGTTTCAAAGTGTCAATATGGCTATTATGGTGGATGAAAGTTCAGTAATCCTTATGCTAACATGTCTGAAGGGAATATTTGTCAAATCCTTGATGCATGTAGCTTTTTCGGAACACGGAATTTCACGATGTCGAGTTCTATGTAAATTGCATGTCTATTGGGTAGAACTCGCTCCAAGAGGATTTTTCTGTGAAAACTGCATGATTTAAATACTGACATTAGGAGAAATATAATAAATCAAAAAAAAATTTCTATGTATTAATATGCATTGTAAGATGGATGAAAGTTCGGTAATACACATGTTCACAACTCTTAAAGGATGTTTGTCGAAACTGTGATGCCTGTAACGTGTTCAGAACACGGAATGTCACGGTGTGTTAAACTGGGTAAATTACATATCTTTTGGTTAGAACTCGCTCCAAGAGCATTTTCCTGCCAAATCTGCCTCATTTTCAAACCTGACATTAAAACTAAACTGTGAAATCTGACAAAAGTCTTCAAAGTTTCAGTAAGCCATGTATGGTGAATGAAAGTGTTGTAATCCACTTGCTAACAACTCTGTTGTGAATATTTGTCGAATCCGAGATGCATGTAGCATGTTCGGAACATGGAATTTCACGGTGAGCAAATCCATGTAAATTACATGTCTATTGTTTTGAACCCGCTCCAAGAGTATTTTGCCGTGAAATCTGCCTCAGTTTCGCAACTGGCGTTTGGTAAGCTCTATGAAATCAGAGAAAATGCTTCTAAGCATCAATATGCCTTTTATTGAGATGAGAAACCTGTAATACACATGCAAACAACACTGTAGTGTATATTTTTCGAATCCTATCTGCATGTAGCGTGTTCGAAACACGGAATTTCACAGCGGGAGAATCTATGTAATTTACGTATCTATTTGGTAGGACACGCTCAAAAAGTTTTTTCCTTAGGAAACTGCCTGATATTTGAAACTGCTTTTAGGAAAAAGCTGCAAACTCAGAATTAATGTTTCTAGGTGTAAATATGCCTTGTATGGTGGATGAAAGTTCTGTAATACACATGTACACAACTCATTAAAAATGTATCTCAAATCCGTGATATATGTAGTGTGTTCCGTACACGGAATGTCACGTTGAAGGAAACTATGTAAATTACATATCTATTGCTGAGAATCCGCTCCAGGAGCATTTTACTGTAAAATCTACCTCTGTTTGGAAACTGGTGTTATGAAAACGCTGCAAAATCTAAGCAAATGCTTTAAGGTGACAATATGTCTTCAATGGTTTATTAAAGATGTGTAATTCACATTCTAACAACTCAGAAGTGAATATTTGTTGAATCCATGGTGCATGTACCTTTTTCGGAACACGGAATGTTACGGTGACGGTATCTATGAAAATGGGATGTCTATTGGTTCGAACATGCAGCAAGAGAATTTTACTGCGAAAACTGCCTGATTTTCGTAATTGACGTTAGGAAAAACCTGCGAAATCTAAGTAAATATTTCTAGGTGAAATATCCCTTGTATTGTGGTTGAAACCTCGGTAATCCACATGCTCACGTTCATTAAATAATGTTTGTCGAAGCCGTGATTAATGTAACGTTTTCGGAACACGGAATGTCTCGGTGAGTGAAACTCGGAAAATAACAATTCTACTGGATAGAACTGGCTTGAATTGAATTTTTCTGCGAAAATTTCATGTTTTTCGAAACTGGATGTTAGGAAAAACGTGCGAAATCAGAAAAACTACTTCTAGGTGTAAATATGCTTGTATGGTGGATGAAAGTTCGGTAATCCACTTGCTCACTCTCATTAAATAATGTTTGTCGAATTCGTGATGCATGTAACGTGTTCGGATTACGGAATGTCATATTGAAGGAAACAATGTAAATTACATGTCTATTGGATAGAACTCGCTTGAAGAGAATTTTTCTGCGAAAAGTGCCTCATTTTCAAAACTGCCATTAGGAGAACCACGTGAAATCTGAGAAAATGCTTCTAAGTGTCAATATGCCTTGAATGGTGAATGAAAGTCTGGTAATCCACATGTTAATAACAGTGTAGTAATTATTTTTCAAACCGTGATTCATGTAGCACTTTGGAAAATGGAATTTCACCGTAATGAAACAATGTAAATTACAATTCTATTGGGTAGAACTAGGTAGAATAGTATTTTTCAGCGAAAATTGCATGATTATCGAATCTGAAGTTTGGAGAAAGCTTCAAAATGAGAGTAAATATTTCTAGGTGTAAATATGCCTTTATGTTGGAAGAAAGTTCGGTAATCCACATTTTCACAACATATTAAAGAATCTTTTTCTAATCCGTGATGCATATACCGTGTTCGGAACGTGGAAATTCACGGTGACTGAAACAATTTTAAGTACTTATCTATTGGGTAGAACTCGCTCCAAGAGAATTTTTCTGTGAAAACTGCTTCATTTTTGATACTGGCGTTTGGAAAACACTGCAAAATCTGAGAAAATACTTCTAAGTATCAATATTCAAACTATTGTGATGAAAGTTCGGTAATCCACATGCTAACAAATATGTAGTGAGTATTTTTCGAATCCATTGTGCATGTAGCATGTTCGGAACACGGAATTTCATGGCCAGGGAGTTAATGTAAATTACATTTCTCTTGGTTAGAAATCACTCCAACAGATTTTTCCTGAGAAATCTGCCTGATTTTCGAACCTGGGGTTAGGAAAACTCTGCGAACTAATATTTATAGATTCTCGGTGTAAATATGCCTTGTAGGGTGGATGAAAGTTCGGTAATCCGCATGCTAACAACTCTGTAGTCATTATTTGTCGAATCCGAGATACATGAATCATGTTTGGAACACAGAATATCACGGTGAACGAATGTATGTAAAATAAATATCTCTTGGGTAGAACTCGCTCCAAGAGCATTTTCTGCGAATTCTGCCTCATTTAAAAAACTGGCATTAGGAAAAACTTTCGAAATATGAGAAAATGTTTCAAAGTGTCAATATGGCTATTATGGTGGATGAAAGTTCAGTAATCCTTATGCTAACATGTCTGAAGGGAATATTTGTCAAATCCTTGATGCATGTAGCTTTTTCGGAACACGGAATTTCACGATGTCGAGTTCTATGTAAATTGCATGTCTATTGGGTAGAACTCGCTCCAAGAGGATTTTTCTGTGAAAACTGCATGATTTAAATACTGACATTAGGAGAAATATAATAAATCAAAAAAAAATTTCTATGTATTAATATGCATTGTAAGATGGATGAAAGTTCGGTAATACACATGTTCACAACTCTTAAAGGATGTTTGTCGAAACTGTGATGCCTGTAACGTGTTCAGAACACGGAATGTCACGGTGTGTTAAACTGGGTAAATTACATATCTTTTGGTTAGAACTCGCTCCAAGAGCATTTTCCTGCCAAATCTGCCTCATTTTCAAACCTGACATTAAAACTAAACTGTGAAATCTGGCAAAAGTCTTCAAAGTTTCAGTAAGCCATGTATGGTGAATGAAAGTGTTGTAATCCACTTGCTAACAACTCTGTTGTGAATATTTGTCGAATCCGAGATGCATGTAGCATGTTCGGAACATGGAATTTCACGGTGAGCAAATCCATGTAAATTACATGTCTATTGTTTTGAACCCGCTCCAAGAGTATTTTGCCGTGAAATCTGCCTCAGTTTCGCAACTGGCGTTTGGTAAGCTCTATGAAATCAGAGAAAATGCTTCTAAGCATCAATATGCCTTTTATTGAGATGAGAAACCTGTAATACACATGCAAACAACACTGTAGTGTATATTTTTCGAATCCTATCTGCATGTAGCGTGTTCGAAACACGGAATTTCACAGCGGGAGAATCTATGTAATTTACGTATCTATTTGGTAGGACACGCTCAAAAAGTTTTTTCCTTAGGAAACTGCCTGATATTTGAAACTGCTTTTAGGAAAAAGCTGCAAACTCAGAATTAATGTTTCTAGGTGTAAATATGCCTTGTATGGTGGATGAAAGTTCTGTAATACACATGTACACAACTCATTAAAAATGTATCTCAAATCCGTGATATATGTAGTGTGTTCCGTACACGGAATGTCACGTTGAAGGAAACTATGTAAATTACATATCTATTGCTGAGAATCCGCTCCAGGAGCATTTTACTGTAAAATCTACCTCTGTTTGGAAACTGGTGTTATGAAAACGCTGCAAAATCTAAGCAAATGCTTTAAGGTGACAATATGTCTTCAATGGTTTATTAAAGATGTGTAATTCACATTCTAACAACTCAGAAGTGAATATTTGTTGAATCCATGGTGCATGTACCTTTTTCGGAACACGGAATGTTACGGTGACGGTATCTATGAAAATGGGATGTCTATTGGTTCGAACATGCAGCAAGAGAATTTTACTGCGAAAACTGCCTGATTTTCGTAATTGACGTTAGGAAAAACCTGCGAAATCTAAGTAAATATTTCTAGGTGAAATATCCCTTGTATTGTGGTTGAAACCTCGGTAATCCACATGCTCACGTTCATTAAATAATGTTTGTCGAAGCCGTGATTAATGTAACGTTTTCGGAACACGGAATGTCTCGGTGAGTGAAACTCGGAAAATAACAATTCTACTGGATAGAATTAGCTTGAATTGAATTTTTCTGCGAAAATTTCATGTTTTTCGAAACTGGATGTTAGGAAAAACGTGCGAAATCAGAAAAACTACTTCTAGGTGTAAATATGCTTGTATGGTGGATGAAAGTTCGGTAATCCACTTGCTCACTCTCATTAAATAATGTTTGTCGAATTCGTGATGCATGTAACGTGTTCGGATTACGGAATGTCATATTGAAGGAAGCAATGTAAATTACATGTCTATTGGATAGAACTCGCTTGAAGAGAATTTTTCTGCGAAAAGTGCCTCATTTTCAAAACTGCCATTAGGAGAACCACGTGAAATCTGAGAAAATGCTTCTAAGTGTCAATATGCCTTGAATGGTGAATGAAAGTCTGGTAATCCACATGTTAATAACAGTGTAGTAATTATTTTTCAAACCGTGATTCATGTAGCACTTTGGAAAATGGAATTTCACCGTAATGAAACAATGTAAATTACAATTCTATTGGGTAGAACTAGGTAGAATAGTATTTTTCAGCGAAAATTGCATGATTATCGAATCTGAAGTTTGGAGAAAGCTTCAAAATGAGAGTAAATATTTCTAGGTGTAAATATGCCTTTATGTTGGAAGAAAGTTCGGTAATCCACATTTTCACAACATATTAAAGAATCTTTTTCTAATCCGTGATGCATATACCGTGTTCGGAACGTGGAAATTCACGGTGACTGAAACAATTTTAAGTACTTATCTATTGGGTAGAACTCGCTCCAAGAGAATTTTTCTGTGAAAACTGCTTCATTTTTGATACTGGCGTTTGGAAAACACTGCAAAATCTGAGAAAATACTTCTAAGTATCAATATTCAAACTATTGTGATGAAAGTTCGGTAATCCACATGCTAACAAATATGTAGTGAGTATTTTTCGAATCCATTGTGCATGTAGCATGTTCGGAACACGGAATTTCATGGCCAGGGAGTTAATGTAAATTACATTTCTCTTGGTTAGAAATCACTCCAACAGATTTTTCCTGAGAAATCTGCCTGATTTTCGAACCTGGGGTTAGGAAAACTCTGCGAACTAATATTTATAGATTCTCGGTGTAAATATGCCTTGTAGGGTGGATGAAAGTTCGGTAATCCGCATGCTAACAACTCTGTAGTCATTATTTGTCGAATCCGAGTTACATGAAGTGTGTTCGGAACACAGAATATCACGGAGAGCGAATCTATGTAAAATACATATCTCTTCGGTAGAATTCGCTCCAAGAGCTTTTTCTGCGAATTCTGCCTCATTTTCAAACCTCGCATTAGGAAAAACTTTCAAAATATGAGAAAATGCTTCAAAGTGTCAATATGACTTTTATGGTGGATGAAAGTTCAGTAATCCTTATGCTATCAATTCTGTAGTGAATATTTGTCGAATCCGTGATGCATGTAGCTTTTTCGGAACAAGGAATTTCACGATGACGGGTTCTATGTAAATTGCATGTCTATTGGGTAAAACTCACTGCAAGAGGATTTTTCTGCAAAACCTGCATGATTGATAAACTGACATTAGGAGAAATCTACTAAATCAGAGAAAACTTTCTATGTACAAATAGGTATTGTAAGGTGGATGAAAGTTCGGTAATACACATATTCACAACTCATTAAAGAATATTTGTGGAATCCGTGATGCATGTAACGTGTTCCGAACACGTAATATCACGGTGAGTGAAACTAGTTAAATTACATATCTTTTGGTTAGAACTCGCTCCAAGAGCATTTTCCAGCCAAATCTGCCTCATTATAAAACCGGGCATTAAAACTAACCTGTGAAATCTGAGAAAAGTCTTCAAAGTCTCAGTAAGCGTTGTATGGTGGATGAAAGTTCTGTAATACACATGTACACAACTCATTAAAAATGTTTCTCAAATCCGTGATATATGTACTTTGTTCAGAACATGGAATGTCACGTTGAAGGAAACTATGTAAATTACATACCTATAGGTTCGAACTTGTTCCAGGAACATTTTACTGTAAATCTACCTCTGTTTGGAAACTGGTGTTATGAAAACACTGCAAAATCTGAGGAAATGCTTTAAGGTGACTATATGACTTCAATGGGTTCTAAAGATGTGTAATTCAGATTCCAACAACTCAGCAGTTAATAATTGTTGAATCCATGGTGCATGTACCTTTTTCGGTACACGGAATGTTCTGGTGACTGTATCTATGAAACTGGGATGTCTATTGGATCGAACATTCAGCAAGAGAATTTTTCTGTGAAAACTGCCTGATTTTCGTAATTGATGTTTGGAAAAACCTGAGAAATCTAAGTAAATATTTCTAGGTGAAATATCCCTTGTATTGTGGTTGAAACCTCTGTAATCCACATGCTCACGGTCTTTAAATAATGTTTGTCAAAGCCGTGATTAATGTAACGTTTTCGGAACACGGAATGTCTCGGTGAGTGAAACTCAGAAAATAACAATTCTACTGGCTAGAACTAGTTTGAATTGAATTTTTCTGCGAAAATTTCATGATTTTCGAAACTGGATGTTAGGAAAAACGTGCGAAATCAGAATAACTACTTCTAGGTGTAAATATGCCTTGTATGGTGGATGAAAGTTCGGTTATCCACACGCTCACACTCATTAAAGAGTGTTTGTTGAATTCGTGATGCATGTAACGTGTTCGGATTACGGAATGTCATATTGAAGGAAACAATGTAAATTACATATCTATTGGGTAGAACTCGCTTCAAGAGACATTTTCTGTGATATCTGCCTCATTTCGAAAACTGGCATTAGGAAAAACCTGAGAAGACTGGGAAAATGCTTTTAAGTGTGAATATGCCTTGAATGGTGAATGAAATTCCAGTAATCCACATGTTATAAACTATGATGTGAATATTTTTCGGAACCTTGTATTATAGAGGGTGTTCGGAACACGAAATTATACCATAATGAAAAAATTTAAATTAAAATTCTATTGGGTAGAACTAGCTAGAATAGAATTTTTCTGAGAAAATTGCATGATTATCGAAACTGACGTTTGGAGAAAGCTTCAAAATGAGAGTAAATATTTCTAGGTGTAAATATGCCTTTATGTTGGAAGAAAGTTCGGTAATCCACATTTTCACAACATATTAAAGAATCTTTTTGTAATCCATGGTGCATGTACCGTGTTCGGAACGTGGAATTTCACGGTGAGTGAAACAATGTAAATTACTTCTCTATTGGATAGAACTCGCTCCAAGAGAATTTTTCTGTGAAAACTGCTTCATTTTTGAAACTGGCGTTTGTAAAACGCTGCAAAATCTGAGAAAATACTTCTAAGTATCAATATTCAATCTATTGTGATGAAAGTTCGGTAATCCACATGCTAACAAATCTGTAGTGAATATTTGTCGAATCCATTATGCATGTAGCCTGTTTGGAACAAGGAATTTCATGGCCAGGGAGTTTATGTAAATAACATTTCTCTTGGTTAGAAATCACTCCAAGAAATTTTTCCTGAGAAATCTGCCTAATTTTCGAAACTGGCGTCAGGAAAAAACTGCGAACTCACATGAATAGATTCTCGGTGTAAATATGCCTTGTAGGGTGGATGAAAGTTCGGAAATCCGCATGCTAACAACTCTGTAGTCATTATTTGTCGAATCCGAGATACATGAAACATGTTTGGAACACAGAATATCACGGTGAACGAATGTATGTAAAATAAATATCTCTTGGGTAGAACTCGCTCCAAGAGCATTTTCTGCGAATTCTGCCTCATTTAAAAAACTGGCATTAGGAAAAACTTTCGAAATATGAGAAAATGTTTCAAAGTGTCAATATGGCTATTATGGTGGATGAAAGTTCAGTAATCCTTATGCTAACATGTCTGAAGGGAATATTTGTCAAATCCTTGATGCATGTAGCTTTTTCGGAACACGGAATTTCACGATGTCGAGTTCTATGTAAATTGCATGTCTATTGGGTAGAACTCGCTCCAAGAGGATTTTTCTGTGAAAACTGCATGATTTAAATACTGACATTAGGAGAAATATAATAAATCAAAAAAAAATTTCTATGTATTAATATGCATTGTAAGATGGATGAAAGTTCGGTAATACACATGTTCACAACTCTTAAAGGATGTTTGTCGAAACTGTGATGCCTGTAACGTGTTCAGAACACGGAATGTCACGGTGTGTTAAACTGGGTAAATTACATATCTTTTGGTTAGAACTCGCTCCAAGAGCATTTTCCTGCCAAATCTGCCTCATTTTCAAACCTGACATTAAAACTAAACTGTGAAATCTGACAAAAGTCTTCAAAGTTTCAGTAAGCCATGTATGGTGAATGAAAGTGTTGTAATCCACTTGCTAACAACTCTGTTGTGAATATTTGTCGAATCCGAGATGCATGTAGCATGTTCGGAACATGGAATTTCACGGTGAGCAAATCCATGTAAATTACATGTCTATTGTTTTGAACCCGCTCCAAGAGTATTTTGCCGTGAAATCTGCCTCAGTTTCGCAACTGGCGTTTGGTAAGCTCTATGAAATCAGAGAAAATGCTTCTAAGCATCAATATGCCTTTTATTGAGATGAAAAACCTGTAATACACATGCAAACAACACTGTAGTGTATATTTTTCGAATCCTATCTGCATGTAGCGTGTTCGAAACACGGAATTTCACAGCGGGAGAATCTATGTAATTTAAGTATCTATTTGGTAGGACACGCTCAAAAAGTTTTTTCCTTAGGAAACTGCCTGATATTTGAAACTGCTTTTAGGAAAAAGCTGCAAACTCAGAATTAATGTTTCTAGGTGTAAATATGCCTTGTATGGTGGATGAAAGTTCTGTAATACACATGTACACAACTCATTAAAAATGTATCTCAAATCCGTGATATATGTAGTGTGTTCCGTACACGGAATGTCACGTTGAAGGAAACTATGTAAATTACATATCTATTGCTGAGAACCCGCTCCAGGAGCATTTTACTGTAAAATCTACCTCTGTTTGGAAACTGGTGTTATGAAAACGCTGCAAAATCTAAGCAAATGTTTAAGGTGACAATATGTCTTCAATGGTTTATTAAAGATGTGTAATTCACATTCTAACAACTCAGAAGTGAATATTTGTTGAATCCATGGTGCATGTACCTTTTTCGGAACACGGAATGTTACGGTGACGGTATCTATGAAAATGGGATGTCTATTGGTTCGAACATGCAGCAAGAGAATTTTACTGCGAAAACTGCCTGATTTTCGTAATTGACGTTAGGAAAAACCTGCGAAATCTAAGTAAATATTTCTAGGTGAAATATCCCTTGTATTGTGGTTGAAACCTCGGTAATCCACATGCTCACGTTCATTAAATAATGTTTGTCGAAGCCGTGATTAATGTAACGTTTTCGGAACACGGAATGTCTCGGTGAGTGAAACTCGGAAAATAACAATTCTACTGGATAGAATTAGCTTGAATTGAATTTTTCTGCGAAAATTTCATGTTTTTCGAAACTGGATGTTAGGAAAAACGTGCGAAATCAGAAAAACTACTTCTAGGTGTAAATATGCTTGTATGGTGGATGAAAGTTCGGTAATCCACTTGCTCACTCTCATTAAATAATGTTTGTCGAATTCGTGATGCATGTAACGTGTTCGGATTACGGAATGTCATATTGAAGGAAGCAATGTAAATTACATGTCTATTGGATAGAACTCGCTTGAAGAGAATTTTTCTGCGAAAAGTGCCTCATTTTCAAAACTGCCATTAGGAGAACCACGTGAAATCTGAGAAAATGCTTCTAAGTGTCAATATGCCTTGAATGGTGAATGAAAGTCTGGTAATCCACATGTTAATAACAGTGTAGTAATTATTTTTCAAACCGTGATTCATGTAGCACTTTGGAAAATGGAATTTCACCGTAATGAAACAATGTAAATTACAATTCTATTGGGTAGAACTAGGTAGAATAGTATTTTTCAGCGAAAATTGCATGATTATCGAATCTGAAGTTTGGAGAAAGCTTCAAAATGAGAGTAAATATTTCTAGGTGTAAATATGCCTTTATGTTGGAAGAAAGTTCGGTAATCCACATTTTCACAACATATTAAAGAATCTTTTTCTAATCCGTGATGCATATACCGTGTTCGGAACGTGGAAATTCACGGTGACTGAAACAATTTTAAGTACTTATCTATTGGGTAGAACTCGCTCCAAGAGAATTTTTCTGTGAAAACTGCTTCATTTTTGATACTGGCGTTTGGAAAACACTGCAAAATCTGAGAAAATACTTCTAAGTATCAATATTCAAACTATTGTGATGAAAGTTCGGTAATCCACATGCTAACAAATATGTAGTGAGTATTTTTCGAATCCATTGTGCATGTAGCATGTTCGGAACACGGAATTTCATGGCCAGGGAGTTAATGTAAATTACATTTCTCTTGGTTAGAAATCACTCCAACAGATTTTTCCTGAGAAATCTGCCTGATTTTCGAACCTGGGGTTAGGAAAACTCTGCGAACTAATATTTATAGATTCTCGGTGTAAATATGCCTTGTAGGGTGGATGAAAGTTCGGTAATCCGCATGCTAACAACTCTGTAGTCATTATTTGTCGAATCCGAGTTACATGAAGTGTGTTCGGAACACAGAATATCACGGAGAGCGAATCTATGTAAAATACATATCTCTTCGGTAGAATTCGCTCCAAGAGCTTTTTCTGCGAATTCTGCCTCATTTTCAAACCTCGCATTAGGAAAAACTTTCAAAATATGAGAAAATGCTTCAAAGTGTCAATATGACTTTTATGGTGGATGAAAGTTCAGTAATCCTTATGCTATCAATTCTGTAGTGAATATTTGTCGAATCCGTGATGCATGTAGCTTTTTCGGAACAAGGAATTTCACGATGACGGGTTCTATGTAAATTGCATGTCTATTGGGTAAAACTCACTGCAAGAGGATTTTTCTGCGAAACCTGCATGATTGATAAACTGACATTAGGAGAAATCTACTAAATCAGAGAAAACTTTCTATGTACAAATAGGTATTGTAAGGTGGATGAAAGTTCGGTAATACACATATTCACAACTCATTAAAGAATATTTGTGGAATCCGTGATGCATGTAACGTGTTCCGAACACGTAATATCACGGTGAGTGAAACTAGTTAAATTACATATCTTTTGGTTAGAACTCGCTCCAAGAGCATTTTCCAGCCAAATCTGCCTCATTATAAAACCGGGCATTAAAACTAACCTGTGAAATCTGAGAAAAGTCTTCAAAGTCTCAGTAAGCGTTGTATGGTGGATGAAAGTTCTGTAATACACATGTACACAACTCATTAAAAATGTTTCTCAAATCCGTGATATATGTACTTTGTTCAGAACATGGAATGTCACGTTGAAGGAAACTATGTAAATTACATACCTATAGGTTCGAACTTGTTCCAGGAACATTTTACTGTAAATCTACCTCTGTTTGGAAACTGGTGTTATGAAAACACTGCAAAATCTGAGGAAATGCTTTAAGGTGACTATATGACTTCAATGGGTTCTAAAGATGTGTAATTCAGATTCCAACAACTCAGCAGTTAATAATTGTTGAATCCATGGTGCATGTACCTTTTTCGGTACACGGAATGTTCTGGTGACTGTATCTATGAAACTGGGATGTCTATTGGATCGAACATTCAGCAAGAGAATTTTTCTGTGAAAACTGCCTGATTTTCGTAATTGATGTTTGGAAAAACCTGAGAAATCTAAGTAAATATTTCTAGGTGAAATATCCCTTGTATTGTGGTTGAAACCTCTGTAATCCACATGCTCACGGTCTTTAAATAATGTTTGTCAAAGCCGTGATTAATGTAACGTTTTCGGAACACGGAATGTCTCGGTGAGTGAAACTCAGAAAATAACAATTCTACTGGCTAGAACTAGTTTGAATTGAATTTTTCTGCGAAAATTTCATGATTTTCGAAACTGGATGTTAGGAAAAACGTGCGAAATCAGAATAACTACTTCTAGGTGTAAATATGCCTTGTATGGTGGATGAAAGTTCGGTTATCCACACGCTCACACTCATTAAAGAGTGTTTGTTGAATTCGTGATGCATGTAACGTGTTCGGATTACGGAATGTCATATTGAAGGAAACAATGTAAATTACATATCTATTGGGTAGAACTCGCTTCAAGAGACATTTTCTGTGATATCTGCCTCATTTCGAAAACTGGCATTAGGAAAAACCTGAGAAGACTGGGAAAATGCTTTTAAGTGTGAATATGCCTTGAATGGTGAATGAAATTCCAGTAATCCACATGTTATAAACTATGATGTGAATATTTTTCGGAACCTTGTATTATAGAGGGTGTTCGGAACACGAAATTATACCATAATGAAAAAATTTAAATTAAAATTCTATTGGGTAGAACTAGCTAGAATAGAATTTTTCTGAGAAAATTGCATGATTATCGAAACTGACGTTTGGAGAAAGCTTCAAAATGAGAGTAAATATTTCTAGGTGTAAATATGCCTTTATGTTGGAAGAAAGTTCGGTAATCCACATTTTCACAACATATTAAAGAATCTTTTTGTAATCCATGGTGCATGTACCGTGTTCGGAACGTGGAATTTCACGGTGAGTGAAACAATGTAAATTACTTCTCTATTGGATAGAACTCGCTCCAAGAGAATTTTTCTGTGAAAACTGCTTCATTTTTGAAACTGGCGTTTGTAAAACGCTGCAAAATCTGAGAAAATACTTCTAAGTATCAATATTCAATCTATTGTGATGAAAGTTCGGTAATCCACATGCTAACAAATCTGTAGTGAATATTTGTCGAATCCATTATGCATGTAGCCTGTTTGGAACAAGGAATTTCATGGCCAGGGAGTTTATGTAAATAACATTTCTCTTGGTTAGAAATCACTCCAAGAAATTTTTCCTAAGAAATCTGCCTAATTTTCGAAACTGGCGTCAGGAAAAAACTGCGAACTCACATGAATAGATTCTCGGTGTAAATATGACTTGTAGGGTGGATGAAAGTTCGGAAATCCGCATGCTAACAACTCTGTAGTCATTATTTGTCGAATCCGAGATACATGAAACATGTTTGGAACACAGAATATCACGGTGAACGAATGTATGTAAAATAAATATCTCTTGGGTAGAACTCGCTCCAAGAGCATTTTCTGCGAATTCTGCCTCATTTAAAAAACTGGCATTAGGAAAAACTTTCGAAATATGAGAAAATGTTTCAAAGTGTCAATATGGCTATTATGGTGGATGAAAGTTCAGTAATCCTTATGCTAACATGTCTGAAGGGAATATTTGTCAAATCCTTGATGCATGTAGCTTTTTCGGAACACGGAATTTCACGATGTCGAGTTCTATGTAAATTGCATGTCTATTGGGTAGAACTCGCTCCAAGAGGATTTTTCTGTGAAAACTGCATGATTTAAATACTGACATTAGGAGAAATATAATAAATCAAAAAAAAATTTCTATGTATTAATATGCATTGTAAGATGGATGAAAGTTCGGTAATACACATGTTCACAACTCTTAAAGGATGTTTGTCGAAACTGTGATGCCTGTAACGTGTTCAGAACACGGAATGTCACGGTGTGTTAAACTGGGTAAATTACATATCTTTTGGTTAGAACTCGCTCCAAGAGCATTTTCCTGCCAAATCTGCCTCATTTTCAAACCTGACATTAAAACTAAACTGTGAAATCTGACAAAAGTCTTCAAAGTTTCAGTAAGCCATGTATGGTGAATGAAAGTGTTGTAATCCACTTGCTAACAACTCTGTTGTGAATATTTGTCGAATCCGAGATGCATGTAGCATGTTCGGAACATGGAATTTCACGGTGAGCAAATCCATGTAAATTACATGTCTATTGTTTTGAACCCGCTCCAAGAGTATTTTGCCGTGAAATCTGCCTCAGTTTCGCAACTGGCGTTTGGTAAGCTCTATGAAATCAGAGAAAATGCTTCTAAGCATCAATATGCCTTTTATTGAGATGAAAAACCTGTAATACACATGCAAACAACACTGTAGTGTATATTTTTCGAATCCTATCTGCATGTAGCGTGTTCGAAACACGGAATTTCACAGCGGGAGAATCTATGTAATTTAAGTATCTATTTGGTAGGACACGCTCAAAAAGTTTTTTCCTTAGGAAACTGCCTGATATTTGAAACTGCTTTTAGGAAAAAGCTGCAAACTCAGAATTAATGTTTCTAGGTGTAAATATGCCTTGTATGGTGGATGAAAGTTCTGTAATACACATGTACACAACTCATTAAAAATGTATCTCAAATCCGTGATATATGTAGTGTGTTCCGTACACGGAATGTCACGTTGAAGGAAACTATGTAAATTACATATCTATTGCTGAGAACCCGCTCCAGGAGCATTTTACTGTAAAATCTACCTCTGTTTGGAAACTGGTGTTATGAAAACGCTGCAAAATCTAAGCAAATGTTTAAGGTGACAATATGTCTTCAATGGTTTATTAAAGATGTGTAATTCACATTCTAACAACTCAGAAGTGAATATTTGTTGAATCCATGGTGCATGTACCTTTTTCGGAACACGGAATGTTACGGTGACGGTATCTATGAAAATGGGATGTCTATTGGTTCGAACATGCAGCAAGAGAATTTTACTGCGAAAACTGCCTGATTTTCGTAATTGACGTTAGGAAAAACCTGCGAAATCTAAGTAAATATTTCTAGGTGAAATATCCCTTGTATTGTGGTTGAAACCTCGGTAATCCACATGCTCACGTTCATTAAATAATGTTTGTCGAAGCCGTGATTAATGTAACGTTTTCGGAACACGGAATGTCTCGGTGAGTGAAACTCGGAAAATAACAATTCTACTGGATAGAATTAGCTTGAATTGAATTTTTCTGCGAAAATTTCATGTTTTTCGAAACTGGATGTTAGGAAAAACGTGCGAAATCAGAAAAACTACTTCTAGGTGTAAATATGCTTGTATGGTGGATGAAAGTTCGGTAATCCACTTGCTCACTCTCATTAAATAATGTTTGTCGAATTCGTGATGCATGTAACGTGTTCGGATTACGGAATGTCATATTGAAGGAAGCAATGTAAATTACATGTCTATTGGATAGAACTCGCTTGAAGAGAATTTTTCTGCGAAAAGTGCCTCATTTTCAAAACTGCCATTAGGAGAACCACGTGAAATCTGAGAAAATGCTTCTAAGTGTCAATATGCCTTGAATGGTGAATGAAAGTCTGGTAATCCACATGTTAATAACAGTGTAGTAATTATTTTTCAAACCGTGATTCATGTAGCACTTTGGAAAATGGAATTTCACCGTAATGAAACAATGTAAATTACAATTCTATTGGGTAGAACTAGGTAGAATAGTATTTTTCAGCGAAAATTGCATGATTATCGAATCTGAAGTTTGGAGAAAGCTTCAAAATGAGAGTAAATATTTCTAGGTGTAAATATGCCTTTATGTTGGAAGAAAGTTCGGTAATCCACATTTTCACAACATATTAAAGAATCTTTTTCTAATCCGTGATGCATATACCGTGTTCGGAACGTGGAAATTCACGGTGACTGAAACAATTTTAAGTACTTATCTATTGGGTAGAACTCGCTCCAAGAGAATTTTTCTGTGAAAACTGCTTCATTTTTGATACTGGCGTTTGGAAAACACTGCAAAATCTGAGAAAATACTTCTAAGTATCAATATTCAAACTATTGTGATGAAAGTTCGGTAATCCACATGCTAACAAATATGTAGTGAGTATTTTTCGAATCCATTGTGCATGTAGCATGTTCGGAACACGGAATTTCATGGCCAGGGAGTTAATGTAAATTACATTTCTCTTGGTTAGAAATCACTCCAACAGATTTTTCCTGAGAAATCTGCCTGATTTTCGAACCTGGGGTTAGGAAAACTCTGCGAACTAATATTTATAGATTCTCGGTGTAAATATGCCTTGTAGGGTGGATGAAAGTTCGGTAATCCGCATGCTAACAACTCTGTAGTCATTATTTGTCGAATCCGAGTTACATGAAGTGTGTTCGGAACACAGAATATCACGGAGAGCGAATCTATGTAAAATACATGTCTCTTCGGTAGAACTCGCTCCAAGAGCTTTTTCTGCGAATTCTGCCTCATTTTCAAACCTCGCATTAGGAAAAACTTTCAAAATATGAGAAAATGCTTCAAAGTGTCAATATGACTTTTATGGTGGATGAAAGTTCAGTAATCCTTATGCTATCAATTCTGTAGTGAATATTTGTCGAATCCGTGATGCATGTAGCTTTTTCGGAACAAGGAATTTCACGATGACGGGTTCTATGTAAATTGCACATCTATTGGGTAAAACTCACTGCAAGAGGATTTTTCTGCGAAACCTGCATGATTGATAAACTGACATTAGGAGAAATCTACTAAATCAGAGAAAACTTTCTATGTACAAATAGGTATTGTAAGGTGGATGAAAGTTCGGTAATACACATATTCACAACTCATTAAAGAATATTTGTCGAATCCGTGATGCATGTAACGTGTTCCGAACACGTAATATCACGGTGAGTGAAACTAGTTAAATTACATATCTTTTGGTTAGAACTCGCTCCAAGAGCATTTTCCGGCCAAATCTGCCTCATTATAAAACCTGGCATTAAAACTAACCTGTGAAATCTGAGAAAAGTCTTCAAAGTCTCAGTAAGCCTTGTATGGTGGATGAAAGTTCTGTAATACACATGTACACAACTCATTAAAAATGTTTCTCAAATCCGTGATATATGTACTTTGTTCGGAACACGGAATGTCACGTTGAAGGAAACTATGTAAATTACATACCTATAGGTTCGAACTTGTTCCAGGAACATTTTACTGTAAATCTACCTCTGTTTGGAAACTGGTGTTATGAAAACACTGCAAAATCTGAGGAAATGCTTTAAGGTGACTATATGACTTCAATGGTTTCTAAAGATGTGTAATTCAGATTCCAACAACTCAGCAGTTAATAATTGTTGAATCCATGGTGCATGTACCTTTTTCGGTACACGGAATGTTCCGGTGACTGTATCTATGAAACTGGGATGTCTATTGGATCGAACATTCAGCAAGAGAATTTTTCTGTGAAAACTGCCTGATTTTCGTAATTGATGTTTGGAAAAACCTGAGAAATCTAAGTAAATATTTCTAGGTGAAATATCCCTTGTATTGTGGTTGAAACCTCTGTAATCCACATGCTCACGGTCATTAAATAATGTTTGTCGAAGCCGTGATTAATGTAACGTTTTCGGAACACGGAATGTCTCGGTGAGTGAAACTCAGAAAATAACAATTCTACTGGCTAGAACTAGTTTGAATTGAATTTTTCTGCGAAAATTTCATGATTTTCGAAACTGGATGTTAGGAAAAACCTGCGAAATCAGAATAACTACTTCTAGGTGTAAATATGCCTTGTATGGTGGATGAAAGTTCGGTTATCCACACGCTCACACTCATTAAAGAGTGTTTGTTGAATTCGTGATGCATGTAACGTGTTCGGATTACGGAATGTCATATTGAAGGAAACAATGTAAATTACATATCTATTGGGTAGAACTCGCTTCAAGAGACATTTTCTGTGATATCTGCCTCATTTCGAAAACTGGCGTTAGGAAAAACCTGAGAAGACTGGGAAAATGCTTTTAAGTGTGAATATGCCTTGAATGGTGAATGAAATTCCAGTAATCCACATGTTATAAACTATGATGTGAATATTTTTCGGAACCTTGTATTATAGAGGGTGTTCGGAACACGAAATTATACCATAATGAAAAAATTTAAATTAAAATTCTATTGGGTAGAACTAGCTAGAATAGAATTTTTCTGAGAAAATTGCATGATTATCGAAACTGACGTTTGGAGAAAGCTTCAAAATGAGAGTAAATATTTCTAGGTGTAAATATGCCTTTATGTTGGAAGAAAGTTCGGTAATCCACATTTTCACAACATATTAAAGAATCTTTTTGTAATCCATGGTGCATGTACCGTGTTCGGAACGTGGAATTTCACGGTGAGTGAAACAATGTAAATTACTTCTCTATTGGATAGAACTCGCTCCAAGAGAATTTTTCTGTGAAAACTGCTTCATTTTTGAAACTGGCGTTTGTAAAACGCTGCAAAATCTGAGAAAATACTTCTAAGTATCAATATTCAATCTATTGTGATGAAAGTTCGGTAATCCACATGCTAACAAATCTGTAGTGAATATTTGTCGAATCCATTATGCATGTAGCCTGTTTGGAACAAGGAATTTCATGGCCAGGGAGTTTATGTAAATAACATTTCTCTTGGTTAGAAATCACTCCAAGAAATTTTTCCTGAGAAATCTGCCTGATTTTCGAAACTGGCGTCAGGAAAACACTGCGAACTCACATGAATAGATTCTCGGTGTAAATATGACTTGTAGGGTGGATGAAAGTTCGGAAATCCGCATGCTAACAACTCTGTAGTCATTATTTGTCGAATCCGAGATACATGAAACATGTTTGGAACACAGAATATCACGGTGAACGAATGTATGTAAAATAAATATCTCTTGGGTAGAACTCGCTCCAAGAGCATTTTCTGCGAATTCTGCCTCATTTAAAAAACTGGCATTAGGAAAAACTTTCGAAATATGAGAAAATGTTTCAAAGTGTCAATATGGCTATTATGGTGGATGAAAGTTCAGTAATCCTTATGCTAACATGTCTGAAGGGAATATTTGTCAAATCCTTGATGCATGTAGCTTTTTCGGAACACGGAATTTCACGATGTCGAGTTCTATGTAAATTGCATGTCTATTGGGTAGAACTCGCTCCAAGAGGATTTTTCTGTGAAAACTGCATGATTTAAATACTGACATTAGGAGAAATATAATAAATCAAAAAAAAATTTCTATGTATTAATATGCATTGTAAGATGGATGAAAGTTCGGTAATACACATGTTCACAACTCTTAAAGGATGTTTGTCGAAACTGTGATGCCTGTAACGTGTTCAGAACACGGAATGTCACGGTGTGTTAAACTGGGTAAATTACATATCTTTTGGTTAGAACTCGCTCCAAGAGCATTTTCCTGCCAAATCTGCCTCATTTTCAAACCTGACATTAAAACTAAACTGTGAAATCTGACAAAAGTCTTCAAAGTTTCAGTAAGCCATGTATGGTGAATGAAAGTGTTGTAATCCACTTGCTAACAACTCTGTTGTGAATATTTGTCGAATCCGAGATGCATGTAGCATGTTCGGAACATGGAATTTCACGGTGAGCAAATCCATGTAAATTACATGTCTATTGTTTTGAACCCGCTCCAAGAGTATTTTGCCGTGAAATCTGCCTCAGTTTCGCAACTGGCGTTTGGTAAGCTCTATGAAATCAGAGAAAATGCTTCTAAGCATCAATATGCCTTTTATTGAGATGAAAAACCTGTAATACACATGCAAACAACACTGTAGTGTATATTTTTCGAATCCTATCTGCATGTAGCGTGTTCGAAACACGGAATTTCACAGCGGGAGAATCTATGTAATTTAAGTATCTATTTGGTAGGACACGCTCAAAAAGTTTTTTCCTTAGGAAACTGCCTGATATTTGAAACTGCTTTTAGGAAAAAGCTGCAAACTCAGAATTAATGTTTCTAGGTGTAAATATGCCTTGTATGGTGGATGAAAGTTCTGTAATACACATGTACACAACTCATTAAAAATGTATCTCAAATCCGTGATATATGTAGTGTGTTCCGTACACGGAATGTCACGTTGAAGGAAACTATGTAAATTACATATCTATTGCTGAGAACCCGCTCCAGGAGCATTTTACTGTAAAATCTACCTCTGTTTGGAAACTGGTGTTATGAAAACGCTGCAAAATCTAAGCAAATGTTTAAGGTGACAATATGTCTTCAATGGTTTATTAAAGATGTGTAATTCACATTCTAACAACTCAGAAGTGAATATTTGTTGAATCCATGGTGCATGTACCTTTTTCGGAACACGGAATGTTACGGTGACGGTATCTATGAAAATGGGATGTCTATTGGTTCGAACATGCAGCAAGAGAATTTTACTGCGAAAACTGCCTGATTTTCGTAATTGACGTTAGGAAAAACCTGCGAAATCTAAGTAAATATTTCTAGGTGAAATATCCCTTGTATTGTGGTTGAAACCTCGGTAATCCACATGCTCACGTTCATTAAATAATGTTTGTCGAAGCCGTGATTAATGTAACGTTTTCGGAACACGGAATGTCTCGGTGAGTGAAACTCGGAAAATAACAATTCTACTGGATAGAATTAGCTTGAATTGAATTTTTCTGCGAAAATTTCATGTTTTTCGAAACTGGATGTTAGGAAAAACGTGCGAAATCAGAAAAACTACTTCTAGGTGTAAATATGCTTGTATGGTGGATGAAAGTTCGGTAATCCACTTGCTCACTCTCATTAAATAATGTTTGTCGAATTCGTGATGCATGAAACGTGTTCGGATTACGGAATGTCATATTGAAGGAAGCAATGTAAATTACATGTCTATTGGATAGAACTCGCTTGAAGAGAATTTTTCTGCGAAAAGTGCCTCATTTTCAAAACTGCCATTAGGAGAACCACGTGAAATCTGAGAAAATGCTTCTAAGTGTCAATATGCCTTGAATGGTGAATGAAAGTCTGGTAATCCACATGTTAATAACAGTGTAGCAATTATTTTTCAAACCGTGATTCATGTAGCACTTTGGAAAATGGAATTTCACCGTAATGAAACAATGTAAATTACAATTCTATTGGGTAGAATTAGGTAGAATAGTATTTTTCAGCGAAAATTGCATGATTATCAAATCTGAAGTTTGGAGAAAGCTTCAAAATGAGAGTAAATATTTCTAGGTGTAAATATGCCTTTATGTTGGAAGAAAGTTCGGTAATCCACATTTTCACAACATATTAAAGAATCTTTTTCTAATCCGTGATGCATATACCGTGTTCGGAACGTGGAAATTCACGGTGACTGAAACAATTTTAAGTACTTATCTATTGGGTAGAACTCGCTCCAAGAGAATTTTTCTGTGAAAACTGCTTCATTTTTGATACTGGCGTTTGGAAAACACTGCAAAATCTGAGAAAATACTTCTAAGTATCAATATTCAAACTATTGTGATGAAATTTCGGTAATCCACATGCTAACAAATATGTAGTGAGTATTTTTCGAATCCATTGTGCATGTAGCATGTTCGGAACACGGAATTTCATGGCCAGGGAGTTAATGTAAATTACATTTCTCTTGGTTAGAAATCACTCCAACAGATTTTTCCTGAGAAATCTGCCTGATTTTCGAACCTGGGGTTAGGAAAACTCTGCGAACTAATATTTATAGATTCTCGGTGTAAATATGCCTTGTAGGGTGGATGAAAGTTCGGTAATCCGCATGCTAACAACTCTGTAGTCATTATTTGTCGAATCCGAGTTACATGAAGTGTGTTCGGAACACAGAATATCACGGAGAGCGAATCTATGTAAAATACATATCTCTTCGGTAGAATTCGCTCCAAGAGCTTTTTCTGCGAATTCTGCCTCATTTTCAAACCTCGCATTAGGAAAAACTTTCAAAATATGAGAAAATGCTTCAAAGTGTCAATATGACTTTTATGGTGGATGAAAGTTCAGTAATCCTTATGCTATCAATTCTGTAGTGAATATTTGTCGAATCCGTGATGCATGTAGCTTTTTCGGAACAAGGAATTTCACGATGACGGGTTCTATGTAAATTGCACATCTATTGGGTAAAACTCACTGCAAGAGGATTTTTCTGCGAAACCTGCATGATTGATAAACTGACATTAGGAGAAATCTACTAAATCAGAGAAAACTTTCTATGTACAAATAGGTATTGTAAGGTGGATGAAAGTTCGGTAATACACATATTCACAACTCATTAAAGAATATTTGTCAAATCCGTGATGCATGTAACGTGTTCCGAACACGTAATATCACGGTGAGTGAAACTAGTTAAATTACATATCTTTTGGTTAGAACTCGCTCCAAGAGCATTTTCCGGCCAAATCTGCCTCATTATAAAACCTGGCATTAAAACTAACCTGTGAAATCTGAGAAAAGTCTTCAAAGTCTCAGTAAGCCTTGTATGGTGGATGAAAGTTCTGTAATACACATGTACACAACTCATTAAAAATGTTTCTCAAATCCGTGATATATGTACTTTGTTCGGAACACGGAATGTCACGTTGAAGGAAACTATGTAAATTACATACCTATAGGTTCGAACTTGTTCCAGGAACATTTTACTGTAAATCTACCTCTGTTTGGAAACTGGTGTTATGAAAACACTGCAAAATCTGAGGAAATGCTTTAAGGTGACTATATGCCTTCAATGGTTTCTAAAGATGTGTAATTCAGATTCCAACAACTCAGCAGTTAATAATTGTTGAATCCATGGTGCATGTACCTTTTTCGGTACACGGAATGTTCCGGTGACTGTATCTATGAAACTGGGATGTCTATTGGATCGAACATTCAGCAAGAGAATTTTTCTGTGAAAACTGCCTGATTTTCGTAATTGATGTTTGGAAAAACCTGAGAAATCTAAGTAAATATTTCTAGGTGAAATATCCCTTGTATTGTGGTTGAAACCTCGGTAATCCACATGCTCACGGTCATTAAATAATGTTTGTCAAAGCCGTGATTAATGTAACGTTTTCGGAACACGGAATGTCTCGGTGAGTGAAACTCAGAAAATAACAATTCTACTGGCTAGAACTAGTTTGAATTGAATTTTTCTGCGAAAATTTCATGATTTTCGAAACTGGATGTTAGGAAAAACCTGCGAAATCAGAATAACTACTTCTAGGTGTAAATATGCCTTGTATGGTGGATGAAAGTTCGGTTATCCACACGCTCACACTCATTAAAGAGTGTTTGTTGAATTCGTGATGCATGTAACGTGTTCGGATTACGGAATGTCATATTGAAGGAAACAATGTAAATTACATATCTATTGGGTAGAACTCGCTTCAAGAGACATTTTCTGTGATATCTGCCTCATTTCGAAAACTGGCGTTAGGAAAAACCTGAGAAGACTGGGAAAATGCTTTTAAGTGTGAATATGCCTTGAATGGTGAATGAAATTCCAGTAATCCACATGTTATAAACTATGATGTGAATATTTTTCGGAACCTTGTATTATAGAGGGTGTTCGGAACACGAAATTATACCATAATGAAAAAATTTAAATTAAAATTCTATTGGGTAGAACTAGCTAGAATAGAATTTTTCTGAGAAAATTGCATGATTATCGAAACTGACGTTTGGAGAAAGCTTCAAAATGAGAGTAAATATTTCTAGGTGTAAATACGCCTTTATGTTGGAAGAAAGTTCGGTAATCCACATTTTCACAACATATTAAAGAATCTTTTTGTAATCCATGGTGCATGTAACGTGTTCGGAACGTGGAATTTCACGGTGAGTGAAACAATGTAAATTACTTCTCTATTGGATAGAACTCGCTCCAAGAGAATTTTTCTGTGAAAACTGCATCATTTTTGAAACTGGCATTTGTAAAACGCTGCAAAATCTGAGAAAATACTTCTAAGTATCAATATTCAATCTATTGTGATGAAAGTTCGGTAATCCACATGCTAACAAATCTGTAGTGAATATTTGTCGAATCCATTATGGATGTAGCCTGTTTGGAACAAGGAATTTCATGGCCAGGGAGTTTATGTAAATAACAATTCTCTTGGTTAGAAATCACTCCAAGAAATTTTTCCTGAGAAATCTGCCTGATTTTCGAAACTGGCGTCAGGAAAACACTGCGAACTCACATGAATAGTTTATCGGTGTAAATATGACTTGTAGGGTGGATGAAAGTTCGGAAATCCGCATGCTAACATCTCTTCAGTGAATATTTGTCGAATCCGAGATACATGAAACATGCTTGGAACACAGAATATCACGGTGAACGAATGTATGTAAAATAAATATCTCTTGGGTAGAACTCGCTCCAGGAGCATTTTCTGCGAATTCTGCCTCATTTAAAAAACTGGCATTAGGAAAAACTTTCGAAATATGAGAAAATGTTTCAAAGTGTCAATATGGCTATTATGGTGGATGAAAGTTCAGTAATCCTTATGCTAACATGTCTGAAGGGAATATTTGTCAAATCCTTGATGCATGTAGCTTTTTCGGAACACGGAATTTCACGATGTCGAGTTCTATGTAAATTGCATGTCTATTGGGTAGAACTCGCTCCAAGAGGATTTTTCTGTGAAAACTGCATGATTTAAATACTGACATTAGGAGAAATATAATAAATCAAAAAAAAATTTCTATGTATTAATATGCATTGTAAGATGGATGAAAGTTCGGTAATACACATGTTCACAACTCTTAAAGGATGTTTGTCGAAACTGTGATGCCTGTAACGTGTTCAGAACACGGAATATCACGGTGTGTTAAACTGGGTAAATTACATATCTTTTGGTTAGAACTCGCTCCAAGAGCATTTTCCTGCCAAATCTGCCTCATTTTCAAACCTGACATTAAAACTAAACTGTGAAATCTGACAAAAGTCTTCAAAGTTTCAGAAAGCCATGTATGGTGGATGAAAGTGTTGTAATCCACTTGCTAACAACTCTGTAGTGAATATTTGTCGAATCCGAGATGCATGTAGCATGTTCGGAACATGGAATTTCACGGTGAGCAAATCCATGTAAATTACATGTCTATTGTTTTGAACCCGCTCCAAGAGTATTTTGCCGTGAAATCTGCCTCAGTTTCGCAACTGGCGTTTGGAAAGCTCTATGAAATCAGAGAAAATGCTTCTAAGCATCAATATGCCTTTTATTGAGATGAAAAACCTGTAATACACATGCAAACAACACTGTAGTGTATATTTTTCGAATCCTATCTGCATGTAGCGTGTTCGAAACACGGAATTTCACAGCGGGAGAATCTATGTAATTTACATATCTATTTGGTAGGACACGCTCAAAAAGTTTTTTCCTTAGGAAACTGCCTGATATTTGAAACTGCTTTTAGGAAAAAGCTGCAAACTCAGAATTAATGTTTCTAGGTGTAAATATGCCTTGTATGGTGGATGAAAGTTCTGTAATACACATGTACACAACTCATTAAAAATGTATCTCAAATCCGTGATATATGTAGTGTGTTCCGTACACGGAATGTCACGTTGAAAGAAACTATGTAAATTACATATCTATTGCTGAGAATCCGCTCCAGGAGCATTTTACTGGAAAATCTACCTCTATTTGGAAACTGGTGTTATGAAAACGCTGCAAAATCTAAGCAAATGCTTTAAGGTGACAATATGTCTTCAATGGTTTATTAAAGATGTGTAATTCACATTCTAACAACTCAGAAGTGAATATTTGTTGAATCCATGGTGCATGTACCTTTTTCGGAACATGGAATGTTACGGTGACGGTATCTATGAGAATGGGATGTCTATTGGTTCGAACATGCAGCAAGAGAATTTTACTGCGAAAACTGCCTGATTTTCGTAATTGACGTTAGGAAAAACCTGCGAAATCTAAGTAAATATTTCTAGGTGAAATATCCCTTGTATTGTGGTTGAAACCTCGGTAATCCACATGCTCACGTTCATTAAATATGTTTGTCGAAGCAGTGATTAATGTAACGTTTTCGGAACACGGAATGTCTCGGTGAGTGAAACTCGGAAAATAAAAATTCTACTGGATAGAATTAGCTTGAATTGAATTTTTCTGCGAAAATTTCATGTTTTTCGAAACTGGATGTTAGGAAAAACCTGCGAAATCAGAATTACTACTTCTAGGTGTAAATATGCTTGTATGGTGGATGAAAGATCGGTAATCCACTTGCTCACTCTCATTAAATAATGTTTGTCGAATTCGTGATGCATGTAACGTGTTCGGAATACGGAATGTCATATTGAAGGAAACAATGTAAATTACATGTCTATTGGGTAGAACTCGCTTGAAGAAAATTTTTCTGCGAAATGTGCCTCATTTTCAAAACTGCCATTAGGAGAACCACGTGAAATCTGAGAAAATGCTTCTAAGTGTCAATATGCCTTGAATGGTGAATGAAAGTCTGGTAATCCACATGTTAATAACAGTGTAGTAATTATTTTTCAAACCGTGATTCATGTAGCACTTTGGAAAATGGAATTTCACCGTAATGAAACAATGTAAATTACAATTCTATTGGGTAGAACTAGCTAGAATAGAATTTTTCAGCGAAAATTGCATGATTATCGAATCTGAAGTTTTGAGAAAGCTTCAAAATGAGAGTAAATATTTCTAGGTGTAAATATGCCTTTATGTTGGAAGAAAGTTCGGTAATCCACATTTTCACAACATATTAAAGAATCTTTTTCTAATCCGTGATGCATATACCGTGTTCGGAACGTGGAAATTCACGGTGACTGAAACAATGTTAATTACTTATCTATTAGGTAGAACTCTCTCCAAGAGAATTTTTCTGTGAAAACTGCTTCATTTTTGATACTGGCGTTTGGAAAACACTGCAAAATCTGAGAAAATACTTCTAAGTATCAATATTCAAAGTATTGTGATGAAATTTCGGTAATCCACATGCTAACAAATATGTAGTGAGTATTTTTCGAATCCATTGTGCATGTAGCATGTTCGGAACACGGAATTTCATGGCCAGGGAGTTAATGTAAATTACATTTCTCTTGGTTAGAAATCACTCCAACAGATTTTTCCTGAGAAATCTGCCTGATTTTCGAAACTGGGGTTAGGAAAACTCTGCGAACTAATATTTATAGATTCTCGGTGTAAATATGCCTTGTAGGGTGAATGAAAGTTCGGTAATCCGCATGCTAACAACTCTGTAGTCATTATTTGTCGAATCCGAGTTACATGAAGCGTGTTCGGAACACAGAATATCACGGAGAGCGAATCTATATAAAATACATATCTCTTCGGTAGAACTCGCTCCAAGAGCTTTTTCTGTGAATTCTGCCTCATTTTCAAACCTCGCATTAGGAAAAACTTTCGAAATATGAGAAAATGCTTCAAAGTGTCAATATGACTTTTATGGTGGATGAAAGTTAAGTAATCCTTATGCTATCAATTCTGTAGTGAATATTTGTCGAATCCGTGATGCATGTAGCTTTTTCGGAACAAGGAATTTCACGATGACGGGTTCTATGTAAATTGCATGTCTATTGGGTAGAACTCACTGCAAGAGGATTTTTCTGCGAAACCTGCATGATTGATAAACTGACATTAGGAGAAATCTACTAAATCAGAGAAAACTTTCTATGTACAAATAGGTATTGTAAGGTGGATGAAAGTTCGGTAATACACATATTCACAACTCATTAAAGAATATTTGTCGAATCCATGATGCATGTAATGTGTTCCGAACACGTAATATCACGGTGAGTGAAACTAGTTAAATTACATATCTTTTGGTTAGAACTCGCTCCAAGAGCATTTTCCGGCCAAATCTGCCTCATTAAAAAACCTGGCATTAAAACTAACCTGTGAAATCTGAGAAAAGTCTTCAAAGTCTCAGTAAGCCTTGTATGATGGATGAAAGTTCTGTAATACACATGTACACAACTCATTAAAAATGTTTCTCAAATCCGTGATATATGTACTTTGTTTGGAACACGGAATGTCACGTTGAAGGAAACTATGTAAATTACATACCTATAGGTTCGAACTTGTTCCAGGAACATTTTACTGTAAATCTACCTCTGTTTGGAAACTGGTGTTATGAAAACACTGCAAAATCTGAGGAAATGCTTTAAGGTGACTATATGACTTCAATGGTTTCTAAAGATGTGTAATTCAGATTCCAACAACTCAGCAGTTAATAATTGTTGAATCCATGGTGCATGTACCTTTTTCGGTACACGGAATGTTCCGGTGACTGTATCTATGAAAATGGGATGTCTATTGGATCGAACATTCAGCAAGAGAATTTTTCTGCGAAAACTGCCTGATTTTCATAACTGATGTTTGGAAAAACCTGCGAAATCTAAGTAAATATTTCTAGGTGAAATATCCCTTGTATTGTGGTTGAAACATCGGTAATCCACATGCTCACGGACATTAAATAATGTTTGTCGAAGCCGTGATTAATGTAACGTTTTCGGAACACGGAATGTCTCGGTGAGTGAAACTCGGAAAATAACAATTCTACTGGATAGAATTAGCTTGAATTCAATTTTTCTGTGAAAATTTCATGTTTTTCGAAACTGGATGTTAGGAAATACCTGCGAAATCAGAAAAACTACTTCTAGGTGTAAATATGCTTGTATGGTGGATGAAAGTTCGGTAATCCACTTGCTCACTCTCATTAAATAATGTTTGTCAAATTCGTGATGCATGTAACGTGTTCGGATTGCGGAATGTCATATTGAAGGAAACAATGTAAATTACATGTCTATTGGGTAGAACTCGTTTGAAGAGAATTTTTCTGCGAAATGTGCCTCATTTTCAAAACTGCCATTAGGAGAACCACGTGAAATCTGAGAAAATGCTTCTAAGTGTCAATATGCCTTGAATGGTGAATGAAAGTCTGGTAATCCACATGTTAATAACAGTGTAGTAATTATTTTTCAAACCGTGATTCATGTAGCACTTTGGAAAATGGAATTTCACCGTAATGAAACAATGTAAATTACAATTCTATTGGGTAGAACTAGCTAGAATAGAATTTTTCTGAGAAAATTGCATGATTATCGAATCTGAAGTTTGGAGAAAGCTTCAAAATGAGAGTAAATATTTCTAGGTGTATATATGCCTTTATGTTGGAAGAAAGTTCGGTAATCCATATTTTCACAACATATTAAAGAATCTTTTTGTAATCCATGTTGCATGTACCGTGTTCGGAATTTGGAATTTCACGGTGAGTGAAACAATGTAAATTAGTTCTCTATTGGGTAGAACTCGCTCCAAGAGTATTTTTCTGTGAAAACTGCTTCATTTTTGAAACTGGCGTTTGGAAAACGCAGCAAAATCTGAGAAAATACTTCTAAGTATCAATATTCAATCTATTGTGATGAAAGTTCGGTAATCCACATGCTAACAAATCTGTAGTGAATAATTGTCAAATCCATTATGCATGTAGCATGTTCGGAAATGGAATTTCATGGCTAGGGAGTTTATGTAAATTACATTTCTCTTGGTTAGAAATCACTCCAAGAAATTTTTCCTGAGAAATTTGCCTGATTTTCGATACTGGCTTCAGGAAAACACTGCGAACCCAGATGAATAGATTCTCGGTGTAAATATGCCTTGTAGGGTGGATGAAAGTTCGGTAATCTGCATGCTAACAACACTGTAGTGAATATTTGTCGAATCCGAGATACATGAAGAGTGTGTGGAACACAGAGTATCACGGTGAGCGAATCTATGTAAAATATATGTCACTTGTGTAGACCTTGCTCCAGAGCATTTTCTGAGAATTCTGCCTTATTTTCAAAACTGGCATTAGGAAAAACTTTCGAAATATGAGAAAATGTTTCAAAGTGTCAATATGGCTTTTATGGTGGATGAAAGATCGTTAATCCACATGCTAACAACTCTGTAGTGAATATTTGTCGAATCCAAGATACATGAAGCGTGTTCGGAACACAGAATATCACAGTAAGCGAATCTATGTAAAATACATCTCTCGGGTAGAACTCGTTCCAAGAACTTTTTCTGCAAATTCTGCCTCATTTTCAAAACTGGCATTAGGAAACACTTTCGAAATACGAGAAAATGCTTCAAAGTGTCAATATGGCTTTTATGGTGGATGAAACTCGGTAATCCTTATGCTAACAAGTCTGAAGTGAATATTTGTCGAATCCGTGATGCATGTATTTTTTCGGATCACGGAATTTCACGATGATGGGTTCTACGTAAATTGCATGTCTATTGGGTAGAACTCGCTCCAAGAGGATTTTTCTGTGTAAACTGCATGATTTAAAAACTGACATTAGGAGAAATATAATAAATCAGAAAATAATTTCCATGTATAAATATGCATTGTAAAGTGGATGAAAGTTCGGTAATATACATGTTCAAAACTCATTAAAGAATGTTTGTCGAATCCGTCATGCATGTAACGTGTTCAGAAAATGGAATGTCACGGTGAGTGAAACTAGGTAAATTACATATCTTTGGGTTAGAACACGCTCCAAGAGCATTTCCTGCCAAATCTGCCTCATTCTCAAACCTGACATTAAAACTACTCTGTGAAATCTGAGAAAAGTCTTCAAAGTTTCTGTAAGCCATGTATGGTGGATGAAAGTGCAGTAATCCACTTGCTAACAACTCTGTATTGAATATTTGTCGAATCCGAGATGCATGAAGCGTGTTCGGAACACGGAATTTCACGCTGAGCGAATACGTGTAAATTACATGTCTATTGTTTTGAACCCGCTCCAAGAGGTTTTTGCCGTGAAATCTGCCTCAGTTTCGAAACTGGCGTTTGGAAAGCTCTGTGAAATCTGAGAAAATGCTTCTAAGCATCAATATGCCTTGTATTGTGATGAAAGTCCTGTAATCCACATGCAAACAACTCTGTAGTGTATTTGTTTCGAATCCTATCTGCATGTAGCGTGTGCGAAACACGGAATTTCACAGCGGGAGAATCTATGTAATTTGCATATGTATTGCGTAAGACACGCTCAAAAAGATTTTTCCTTAGGAAACTGCCTGATTTTTAACTGCTATTAGGAAAATGCTGCAAACTCAGAGTTAATGGTTCTAGGTGTAAATATGCCTTGTATGGTGGATGAAAGATCTGTAATACACATGTACACAACTCATTAAAAATGTCTCTCAAATCCGTGATGTTTGTAGTCTGTTCTTTACACGGAATGTCACCTTGAAGGAAAATATGTAAATTACACATCTATTGGTGAGAAACCGCTCCAGGAGCATTTTACTGTAAAATCTACCTCTGTTTGGAAACTGGTGTTATGAAAACAATGCAAAACCTGAGCAAAAGCTTTAAGGTGACAATATGTCTTCAATGGTTTATTAAAGATGTGTAATTCACATTCTAACAACTCAGCAGTGAATATTTGTTGAATCCATGGTGCATGTAACTTTTTCGGAACACGGAATGTTACGGTGACAGTATCTATGTAAATGGGATGTCTATTGGATCGAACATGCAGCAAGAGAATTTTTCTGCGAAAACTGCCTGATTTTCGTAACTGACGTTAGGAAAAATCTGTGAAATCTAAGTAAATATTTCTAGGTGTGAATATGCCTTGTATTGTGGTTGAAACATCGGTAATCCACATGCTCACAGTCATTAAATAATGTTTGTCGAAGCCGTGATTAATGTAACGATTTCGGAACACGCAATGTCTCGGTGAGTGAAACTCAGAAAATAACAATTCTACTGGATAGAACTGGCTTGAATTGAATTTTTCTGCGAAAATTTCATGTTTTTCGAAATTGGATGTTAGGAAAAAACTGCGAAATCAGATTAACTACATCTAGGTGTAAATATGCCTTGTATGGTGGATGAAAGTTCGGTAATCCAGATGCTCACACTCATTAGAGCATGTTTGTCGAATTCGTGATGCATGAAACGTGTACGGAATACAGAGTGTCATATTGAAGGAAACAATGTAAATTACATGTCTATTGGGTAGAACTCGCTTGAAGGGAATTTTTCTGCGAAATGTGCCTCATTTTCAAAACTGCCATTAGGAGAACCCTGTGAAATCTGAGAAAATGCTTCTAAGTGTCAATATGCCTTGAATGGTGAATGAAATTCCGGTAATCCACATGTTAATAACAGTGTAGTAATTATTTTTCAAACCGTGATTCATGTAGCGTTTTTTGAAATGGAATTTCACCGTAATGACACAATTTAAATTAAAATTCTATTGGGTAGAACTAGCTAGAATAGAATTTTTCTGCGAAAATTGCATGATCATCGAATCTGAAGTTTGGAGAAAGCTTCAAAATGAGAGTAAATATTTCTAGGTGTAAATATGACTTTATGTGGAAGAAAGTTCTGTAATCCATATTTTCACAACATATTAAAGAATCTTTTTCTAATCCGTGATGCATATACCGTGTTTGGGACGTGGAATTTCACGGTGACTGAAACAATGTAAATTACTCCTCTATTGGGTAGATCTCGCTCCAAGAGAATTTTTCTGTGAAAACTGCATTATTTTTTAAACTGGCGTTTGGAAAACACAGCAAAATCTGAGAAAATACTTCTAAGTATCAATATTCAAACTATTGTGATGAAAGTTCGGTAATCCACATGCTAACAAATCTGTAGAGAATATTTTTCGAATTCATTATGCATGTAGCATGTTCGGAACACGGAATTTCATGGTCAGGGATTTTATGTAAATTACATTTCTCTTGGTTAGAAATCACTCCAAGAGATTTTTCCTGAGAAATCTGCCTGATTTTCGAAACTGGATTTAGGAAACACTGCGAACTCAGATGAATAGATTCTCGGTGTAAATATGCCTTGTAGGGTGGATGAAAGATCGGTAATCTGCATGCTAACAACTCTGTAGTGAATATTTGTCGAATCCGAGATACATGAAGCGTGTTTGGGACACAGAATATCACGGTGAGCGAATCTATGTAAAATGCATGTCACTTGGGTAGAACACGCTCCAAGAGCTTTTTCTGCGAATTCTGCCTCATTTTCAAAACTGGCATTAGGAAAAACTTTCCAAATATGAGAAAATGATTCAAAGTGTCAATATGGCTTTTATGGTGGATGAAAGTTCGTTAATCCTTATGCTAACAACACTATAGTGAATATTTGTCGAATCCGTGATGCATGTAGCTTTTTCGGAACACGGAATTTCACGATGACAGGTTCTATGTAAATTGAATGTCTATTGGGTAGAACTCGCTCCAAGAGGATTTTTCTGCGAAAACTGCATGATTTAAAAACTGACATTAGGTGAAACCTACTAAATCAGAAAAAACCTTCTATGTATAAATATGCATTGTAAGGTGGATGAAAGTTCGGTAATACACATGTTCACAACTCATTAAAGAATGTTTGTCGAATCCGTGATGCATGTAACGTGTTCAGAACACGGAATATCACGGTGAGTGAAACTAGGTAAATTACATATCTTTTGGTTAGAACTCGCTCCAAGAGCATTTTCCTGCCAAATCTGCCTCATTTTCAAACCTGACATTAAAACTACTCTGTGAAATCTGAGAAAAGTCTTCAAAGTGTCAGTAAGCCATGTATGGTGGATGAAAGTGCAGTAATCCACTTGCTAACAACTATGTAGTGAAAATTTTTGAATCCGAGATGCATGAAGCGTGTTCGGAACACGGAATTTCACGGTGAGCGAATCCATGTAAGTTACATGTCTATTGTTTTGAACCCGCTCCAAGAGGTTTTTGCCGTGAAAACTGCCTCAGTTTCGAAACTGGCGTTTGGAAAGCTCTGTGAAATCCGAGAAAATGCTTCTAAGTATCAATATGCCTTGTATTGTGATGAAAGTCCTGTCATCCACATGCAAACAACTCTGTAGTGTATTTGTTTCGAATCCTATCTGCATGTAGCGTGTGCGAAACACGGAATTTCACAGCGGGAGAATCTATGTAATTTACATATGTATTGCGTAAGACACGCTCAAAAAGATTTTTCCTTAGGAAACTGCCTGATTTTTAAACTGCTATTAGGAAAATGCTGCAAACTCAGATTTAATGGTTCTAGGTGTAAATATGCCTTGTATGGTGGATGAAAGATCTGTAATACACATGTACACAACTCATTAAAAATGTCTCTCAAATCCGTGATGTTTGTAGTGTGTTCTTTACACGGAATGTCACGTTGAAGAAAATATGTAAATTACACATCTATTGGTGAGAAACCGCTCCAGGAGCATTTTACTGTAAAATCTACCTCTGTTTGGAAACTGGTGTTATGAAAACAATGCAAAACCTGAGAAAAAGCTTTAAGGTGACAATATGTATTCAATGGTTTATTAAAGATGTGTAATTCACATTCTAACAACTCAGCAGTGAATATTTGTTGAATCCATGGTGCATGTAACTTTTTCGGAACACGGAATGTTACGGTGACAGTATCTATGTAAATGGGATGTCAATTGGATCGAACATGCAGCAAGAGAATTTTTTTGCGAAAACTGCCTTATTTTCGTAACTGACGTTAGGAAAAATCTGCGAAATCTAAGTAAATATTTCTAGGTGTGAATATGCCTTGTATTGTGGTTGAAACATCGGTAATCCACATGCTCACAGTCATTAAATAATGTTTGTCGAAGCCGTGATTAATGTAACGTTTTCGGAACACGCAATGTTTCGGTGAGTGAAACTCAGAAAATAACAATTCTACTGGATAGAACTGGCTTGAATTGAATTTTTCTGCAAAAATTTCATGTTTTTCGAAATTGGATGTTAGGAAAAAACTGCGAAATCAGAATAACTACATCTAGGTGTAAATATGCCTTGTATGGTGGATGAAAGTTCGGTAATCCAGTTGCTCACACTCATTAGAGCATGTTTGTCGAATTCGTGATGCATGAAACGTGTACGGAATACAGAGTGTCATATTGAAGGAAACAATGTAAATTACATGTCTATTGGGTAGAACTCGCTTGAAGGGAATTTTTCTGCGAAATGTGCCTCATTTTCAAAACTGCCATTAGGAGAACCCTGTGAAATCTGAGAAAATGCTTCTAAGTGTCAATATGCCTTGAATGGTGAATGAAAGTCCGGTAATCCACATGTTAATAACAGTGTAGTAATTATTTTTCAAACCGTGATTCATGTAGCGTTTTTTGAAATGGAATTTCACCGTAATGAAACAATTTAAATTAAAATTCTATTGGGTAGAACTAGCTAGAATAGAATTTATCTGCGAAAATTGCATGATCATCGAATCTGAAGTTTGGAGAAAGCTTCAAAATGAGAGTAAATATTTCTAGGTGTAAATATGACTTTATGTGGAAGAAAGTTCTGTAATCCACATTTTCACAACATATTAAAGAATCTTTTTCTAATCCGTGATGCATATACCGTGTTTGGGACGTGGAATTTCACGGTGACTGAAACAATGTAAATTACTCCTCTATTGGGTAGATCTCGCTCCAAGAGAATTTTTCTGTGAAAACTGCATTATTTTTTAAACTGGCGTTTGGAAAACGCAGCAAAATCTGAGAAAATACTTCTAAGTATCAATATTCAAACTATTGTGATGAAAGTTCGGTAATCCACATGCTAACAAATCTGTAGAGAATATTTTTCGAATCCATTATGCATGTAGCATGTTCGGAACACGGAATTTCATGGTCAGGGATTTTATGTAAATTACATTTCTCTTGGTTAGAAATCACTCCAAGAGATTTTTCCTGAGAAATCTGCCTGATTTTCGAAACTGGATTTAGGAAACACTGCGAACTCAGATGAATAGATTCTCGGTGTAAATATGCCTTGTAGGGTGGATGAAAGATCGGTAATCTGCATGCTAACAACTCTGTAGTGAATATTTGTCGAATCCAAGATACATGAAGCGTGTTTGGGACACAGAATATCACGGTGAGCGAATCTATGTAAAATGCATGTCACTTGGGTAGAACACGCTCCAAGAGCTTTTTCTGCGAATTCTGCCTCATTTTCAAAACTGGCATTAGGAAAAACTTTCCAAATATGAGAAAATGATTCAAAGTGTCAATATGGCTTTTATGGTGGATGAAAGTTCGTTAATCCTTATGCTAACAACACTATAGTGAATATTTGTCGAATCCGTGATGCATGTAGCTTTTTCGGAACACGGAATTTCATGATGACAGGTTCTATGTAAATTGAATGTCTATTGGGTAGAACTCGCTCCAAGAGGATTTTTCTGCGAAAACTGCATGATTTAAAAACTGACATTAGGTGAAACCTACTAAATCAGAAAAAACCTTCTATGTATAAATATGCATTGTAAGGTGGATGAAACTTCGGTAATACACATGTTCACAACTCATTAAAGAATGTTTCTCAAATCCGTGATGCATGTAACGTGTTCAGAACACGGAATATCACGGTGAGTGAAACTAGGTAAATTACATATCTTTTGGTTAGAACTCGCTCCAAGAGCATTTTCCTGCCAAATCTGCCTCATTTTCAAACCTGGCATTAAAACTACTCTGTGAAATCTGAGAAAAGTCTTCAAAGTGTCAGTAAGCCATGTATGGTGGATGAAAGTGCAGTAATCCACTTGCTAACAACTATGTAGTGAAAATTTTTGAATCCGAGATGCATGAAGCGTGTTCGGAACACGGAATTTCACGGTGAGCCAATCCATGTAAGTTACATGTCTATTGTTTTGAACCCGCTCCAAGAGGTTTTTGCCGTGAAAACTGCCTCAGTTTCGAAACTGGCGTTTGGAAAGCTCTGTGAAATCCGAGAAAATGCTTCTAAGTATCAATATGCCTTGTATTGTGATGAAAGTCCTGTCATCCACATGCAAACAACTCTGTAGTGTATTTGTTTCGAATCCTATCTGCATGTAGCGTGTGCGAAACACGGAATTTCACAGCGGGAGAATCTATGTAATTTACATATGTATTGCGTAAGACACGCTCAAAAAGATTTTTCCTTAGGAAACTGCCTGATTTTTAAACTGCTATAAGGAAAATGCTGCAAACTCAGAGTTAATGGTTCTAGGTGTAAATATGCCTTGTATGGTGGATGAAAGATCTGTAATACACATGTACACAACTCATTAAAAATGCCTCTCAAATCCGTGATGTTTGTAGTGTGTTCGGTACACGGAATGTCACGTTGAAGGAAAATATGTAAATTACACATCTATTGGTGAGAAACCGCTCCAGGAGCATTTTACTGTAAAATCTACCTCTGTTTGGAAACTGGTGTTATGAAAACAATGCAAAACCTGAGCAAAAGCTTTAAGGTGACAATATGTCTTCAATGGTTTATTAAAGATGTGTAATTCAAATTCTAACAACTCAGCAGTGAATATTTGTTGAATCCATGGTGCATGTAACTTTTTCGGAACACGGAATGTTACGGTGATGGTATCTATGTAAATGGGATGTCTATTGGATCGAACATGCAGCAAGAAAATTTTTCTGCGAAAACTGCCTGATTTTCATAACTGACGTTAGGAAAAATCTGCGAAATCTAAGTAAATATTTCTAGGTGTGAATATGCCTTTTATTGTGGTAGAAACATCGGTAATCCACATGCTCACAGTCATTAAATAATGTTTGTCGAAGCCGTGATTAATGTAACGTTTTCGGAACACGCAATGTTTCGGTGAGTGAAACTCGGAAAATAAAAATTCTACTGGATAGAACTGGCTTGAATTGAATTTTTCTGCGAAAATTTCATGTTTTTCGAAATTGGATGTTAGGAAAAAACTGCGAAATCAGAATAACTACATCTAGGTGTAAATATGCCTTGTATGGTGGATGAAAGTTCGGTAATCCAGATTCTCACACTCATTAGAGCATGATTGTCGAATTCGTGAAGCATGAAACGTGTACGGAATACAGAGTGTCATATTGAAGGAAACAATGTAAATTACATGTCTATTGGGTAGAACTCGCTTGAAGGGAATTTTTCTGCGAAATGTGCCTCATTTTCAAAACTGCCATTAGGAGAACCCTGTGAAATCTGAGAAAATGCTTCTAAGTGTCAATATGCCTTGAATGGTTAATTAAAATCCGGTAATCCACATGTTAATAACAGTGTAGTAATTATTTTTCAAACCGTGATTCATGTAGCGTTTTTTGAAATGGAATTTCACCGTAATGACACAATTTAAATTAAAATTCTATTGGGTAGAACTAGCTAGAATAGAATTTTTCTGCGAAAATTGCATGATTATCGAATCTGAAGTTTGGAGAAAGCTTCAAAATGAGAGTAAATATTTCTAGGTGTAAATATGACTTTATGTGGAAGAAAGTTCTGTAATCCATATTTTCACAACATATTAAAGAATCTTTTTCTAATCCGTGATGCATATACCGTGTTTGGGACGTGGAATTTCACGGTGACTGAAACAATGTAAATTACTCCTCTATTGGGTAGAACTCGCTCCAAGAGAATTTTTCTGTGAAAACTGCATTAATTTTTAAACTGGTGTTTGGAAAACGCAGCAAAATCTGAGAAAATACTTCTAAGTATCAATATTCAAACTATTGTGATGAAAGTTCGGTAATCCACATGCTAACAAATCTGTAGAGAATATTTTTCGAATCCATTATGCATGTAGCATGTTCGGAACACGGAATTTCATGGTCAGGGATTTTATGTAAATTACATTTCTCTTGGTTAGAAATCACTCCAAGAGATTTTTCCTGAGAAATCTGCCTGATTTTCGAAACTGGATTTAGGAAACACTGCGAACTCAGATGAATAGATTCTCGGTGTGAATATGCCTTGTAGGGTGGATGAAAGTTCGGTAATCTGCATGCTAACAACTCTGTAGTGAATATTTGTCGAATCCGAGATACATGAAGCGTGTTTGGGACACAGAATATCACGGTGAGCGAATCTATGTAAAATGCATGTCACTTGGGTAGAACACGCTCCAAGAGCTTTTTCTGCGAATTCTGCCTCATTTTCAAAACTGGCATTAGGAAAAACTTTCCAAATATGAGAAAATGATTCAAAGTGTCAATATGGCTTATATGGTGGATGAAAGTTCGTTAATCCTTATGCTAACAACACTATAGTGAATATTTGTCGAATCCGTGATGCATGTAGCTTTTTCGGAACACGGAATTTCACGATGACAGGTTCTATGTAAATTGAATGTCTATTGGGTAGAACTCGCTCCAAGAGGATTTTTCTGCGAAAACTGCATGATTTAAAAACTGACATTAGGTGAAACCTACTAAATCAGAAAAAACCTTCTATGTATAAATATGCATTGTAAGGTGGATGAAAGTTCGGTAATACACATGTTCACAACTCATTAAAGAATGTTTGTCGAATCCGTGATGCATGTAACGTGTTCAGAACACGGAATATCACGGTGAGTGAAACTAGGTAAATTACATATCTTTTGGTTAGAACTCGCTCCAAGAGCATTTTCCTGCCAAATCTGCCTGATTTTCAAACCTGACATTAAAACTACACTGTGAAATCTGAGAAAAGTCTTCAAAGTGTCAGTAAGCCATGTATGGTGGATGAAAGTGCAGTAATCCACTTGCTAACAACTGTGTAGTAAAAATTTTTGAATCCGAGATGCATGAAGCGTGTTCGGAACACGGAATTTCACGGTGAGCGAATCCATGTAATTTACATGTCTATTGTTTTGAACCCGCTCCAAGAGTTTTTTGCCGTGAAAACTGCCTCAGTTTCGAAACTGGCGTTTGGAAAGCTCTGTGAAATCCGAGAAAATGCTTCTAAGTATCAATATGCCTTGTATTGTGATGAAAGTCCTGTCATCCACATGCAAACAACTCTGTAGTGTATTTGTTTCGAATCCTATCTGCATGTAGCGTGTGCGAAACACGGAATTTCACAGCGGGAGAATCTATGTAATTTACATATGTATTGCGTAAGACACGCTCAAAAAGATTTTTCCTTAGGAAACTGCCTGATTTTTAAACTGCTATAAGGAAAATGCTGCAAACTCAGAGTTAATGGTTCTAGGTGTAAATATGCCTTGTATGGTGGATGAAAGATCTGTAATACACATGTACACAACTCATTAAAAATGCCTCTCAAATCCGTGATGTTTGTAGTGTGTTCGGTACACGGAATGTCACGTTGAAGGAAAATATGTAAATTACACATCTATTGGTGAGAAACCGCTCCAGGAGCATTTTACTGTAAAATCTACCTCTGTTTGGAAACTGGTGTTATGAAAACAATGCAAAACCTGAGCAAAAGCTTTAAGGTGACAATATGTCTTCAATGGTTTATTAAAGATGTGTAATTCAAATTCTAACAACTCAGCAGTGAATATTTGTTGAATCCATGGTGCATGTAACTTTTTCGGAACACGGAATGTTACGGTGATGGTATCTATGTAAATGGGATGTCTATTGGATCGAACATGCAGCAAGAAAATTTTTCTGCGAAAACTGCCTGATTTTCATAACTGACGTTAGGAAAAATCTGCGAAATCTAAGTAAATATTTCTAGGTGTGAATATGCCTTTTATTGTGGTAGAAACATCGGTAATCCACATGCTCACAGTCATTAAATAATGTTTGTCGAAGCCGTGATTAATGTAACGTTTTCGGAACACGCAATGTTTCGGTGAGTGAAACTCGGAAAATAAAAATTCTACTGGATAGAACTGGCTTGAATTGAATTTTTCTGCGAAAATTTCATGTTTTTCGAAATTGGATGTTAGGAAAAAACTGCGAAATCAGAATAACTACATCTAGGTGTAAATATGCCTTGTATGGTGGATGAAAGTTCGGTAATCCAGATTCTCACACTCATTAGAGCATGATTGTCGAATTCGTGAAGCATGAAACGTGTACGGAATACAGAGTGTCATATTGAAGGAAACAATGTAAATTACATGTCTATTGGGTAGAACTCGCTTGAAGGGAATTTTTCTGCGAAATGTGCCTCATTTTCAAAACTGCCATTAGGAGAACCCTGTGAAATCTGAGAAAATGCTTCTAAGTGTCAATATGCCTTGAATGGTTAATTAAAATCCGGTAATCCACATGTTAATAACAGTGTAGTAATTATTTTTCAAACCGTGATTCATGTAGCGTTTTTTGAAATGGAATTTCACCGTAATGACACAATTTAAATTAAAATTCTATTGGGTAGAACTAGCTAGAATAGAATTTTTCTGCGAAAATTGCATGATTATCGAATCTGAAGTTTGGAGAAAGCTTCAAAATGAGAGTAAATATTTCTAGGTGTAAATATGACTTTATGTGGAAGAAAGTTCTGTAATCCATATTTTCACAACATATTAAAGAATCTTTTTCTAATCCGTGATGCATATACCGTGTTTGGGACGTGGAATTTCACGGTGACTGAAACAATGTAAATTACTCCTCTATTGGGTAGAACTCGCTCCAAGAGAATTTTTCTGTGAAAACTGCATTAATTTTTAAACTGGTGTTTGGAAAACGCAGCAAAATCTGAGAAAATACTTCTAAGTATCAATATTCAAACTATTGTGATGAAAGTTCGGTAATCCACATGCTAACAAATCTGTAGAGAATATTTTTCGAATCCATTATGCATGTAGCATGTTCGGAACACGGAATTTCATGGTCAGGGATTTTATGTAAATTACATTTCTCTTGGTTAGAAATCACTCCAAGAGATTTTTCCTGAGAAATCTGCCTGATTTTCGAAACTGGATTTAGGAAACACTGCGAACTCAGATGAATAGATTCTCGGTGTGAATATGCCTTGTAGGGTGGATGAAAGTTCGGTAATCTGCATGCTAACAACTCTGTAGTGAATATTTGTCGAATCCGAGATACATGAAGCGTGTTTGGGACACAGAATATCACGGTGAGCGAATCTATGTAAAATGCATGTCACTTGGGTAGAACACGCTCCAAGAGCTTTTTCTGCGAATTCTGCCTCATTTTCAAAACTGGCATTAGGAAAAACTTTCCAAATATGAGAAAATGATTCAAAGTGTCAATATGGCTTATATGGTGGATGAAAGTTCGTTAATCCTTATGCTAACAACACTATAGTGAATATTTGTCGAATCCGTGATGCATGTAGCTTTTTCGGAACACGGAATTTCACGATGACAGGTTCTATGTAAATTGAATGTCTATTGGGTAGAACTCGCTCCAAGAGGATTTTTCTGCGAAAACTGCATGATTTAAAAACTGACATTAGGTGAAACCTACTAAATCAGAAAAAACCTTCTATGTATAAATATGCATTGTAAGGTGGATGAAAGTTCGGTAATACACATGTTCACAACTCATTAAAGAATGTTTGTCGAATCCGTGATGCATGTAACGTGTTCAGAACACGGAATATCACGGTGAGTGAAACTAGGTAAATTACATATCTTTTGGTTAGAACTCGCTCCAAGAGCATTTTCCTGCCAAATCTGCCTGATTTTCAAACCTGACATTAAAACTACACTGTGAAATCTGAGAAAAGTCTTCAAAGTGTCAGTAAGCCATGTATGGTGGATGAAAGTGCAGTAATCCACTTGCTAACAACTGTGTAGTAAAAATTTTTGAATCCGAGATGCATGAAGCGTGTTCGGAACACGGAATTTCACGGTGAGCGAATCCATGTAATTTACATGTCTATTGTTTTGAACCCGCTCCAAGAGTTTTTTGCCGTGAAAACTGCCTCAGTTTCGAAACTGGCGTTTGGAAAGCTCTGTGAAATCCGAGAAAATGCTTCTAAGTATCAATATGCCTTGTATTGTGATGAAAGTCCTGTAATCCACATGCAAACAACTCTGTAGTGTATTTGTTTCGAATCCTATCTGCATGTAGCGTGTGCGAAACACGGAATTTCACAGCGGGAGAATCTATGTAATTTACATATGTATTGCGTAAGACACGCTCAAAAAGTTTTTTCCTTAGGAAACTGCCTGATTTTTAAACTGCTATTAGGAAAATGCTGCAAACTCAGAGTTAATGGTTCTAGGTGTAAATATGCCTTGTATGGTGGATGAAAGATCTGTAATACACATGTACACAACTCATTAAAAATGCCTCTCAAATCCGTGATGTTTGTAGTGTGTTCTTTACACGGAATGTCACGTTGAAGAAAATATGTAAATTACACATCTATTGGTGAGAAACCGCTCCAGGAGCATTTTACTGTAAAATCTACCTCTGTTTGGAAACTGGTGTTATGAAAACAATGCAAAACCTGAGCAAAAGCTTTAAGGTGACAATATGTCTTCAATGGTTTATTAAAGATGTGTAATTCACATTCTAACAACTCAGGAGTGAATATTTGTTGAATCCATGGTGCATGTAACTTTTTCGGAACACGGAATGTTACGGTGACGGTATCTATGTAAATGGGATGTCTATTGGATCGAACATGCAGCAAGAAAATTTTTCTGCGAAAACTGCCTGATTTTCGTAACTGACGTTAGGAAAAATCTGCGAAATCTAAGTAAATATTTCTAGGTGTGAATATGCCTTGTATTGTGGTTGAAACATCGGTAATCCACATGCTCACAGTCATTAAATAATGTTTGTCGAAGCCGTGATTAATGTAACGTTTTCGGAACACGCAATGTTTCGGTGAGTGAAACTCGGAAAATAACAATTCTACTGGATAGAACTGGCTTGAATTGAATTTTTCTGCGAAAATTTCATGTTTTTCGAAATTGGATGTTAGGAAAAAACTGCGAAATCAGAATAACTACATCTAGGTGTAAATATGCCTTGTATGGTGGATGAAAGTTCGGTAATCCAGATTCTCACACTCATTAGAGCATGATTGTCGAATTCGTGAAGCATGAAACGTGTACGGAATACGGAGTGTCATATTGAAGGAGACAATGTAAATTACATGTCTATTGGGTAGAACTCGCTTGAAGGGTATTTTTCTGCGAAATGTGCCTCTTTTTCAAAACTGCCATTAGGAGAACCCTGTGAAATCTGAGAAAATGCTTCTAAGTGTCAATATGCCTTGAATGGTGAATGAAAGTCCGGTAATCCACACGTTAATAACAGTGTAGTAATTATTTTTCAAACCGTGATTCATGTAGCGTTTTTTGAAATGGAATTTCACCGTAATGAAACAATTTAAATTAAAATTCTATTGGGTAGAACTAGCTGGAATAGAATTTTTCTGCGAAAATTGCATGATTATCGAATCTGAAGTTTGGAGAAAGCTTCAAAATGAGAGTAAATATTTCTAGGTGTAAATATGCCTTTATGTTGGAAGAAAGTTCTGTAATCCATATTTTCACAACATATTAAAGAATCTTTTTCTAATCCGTGATGCATATACCGTGTTTGGGACGTGGAATTTCACGGTGACTGAAACAATGTAAATTACTCCTCTATTGGGTAGAACTCGCTCCAAGAGAATTTTTCTGTGAAAACTGCATTAATTTTTAAACTGGCGTTTGGAAAACGCAGCAAAATCTGAGAAAATACTTCTAAGTATCAATATTCAAACTATTGTGATGAAAGTTCGGTAATCCACATGCTAACAAATCTGTAGAGAATATTTTTCGTATCCATTATGCATGTAGCATGTTCGGAACACGGAATTTCATGGTCAGGGTTTTTATGTAAATTACATTTCTCTTGGTTAGAAATCACTCCAAGAGATTTTTCCTGAGAAATCTGCCTGATTTTCGAAACTGGATTTAGGAAACACTGCGAACTCAGATGAATAGATTCTCGGTGTAAATATGCCTTGTAGGGTGGATGAAAGTTCGGTAATCTGCATGCTAACAACTCTGTAGTGAATATTTGTCGAATCCGAGATACATGAAGCGTGTTTGGGACACAGAATATCACGGTGAGCGAATCTATGTAAAATGCATGTCACTTGGGTAGAACACGCTCCAAGAGCTTTTTCTGCGAATTCTGCCTCATTTTCAAAACTGGCATTAGGAAAAACTTTCCAAATATGAGAAAATGATTCAAAGTGTCAATATGGCTTATATGGTGGATGAAAGTTCGTTAATCCTTATGCTAACAACACTATAGTGAATATTTGTCGAATCCGTGATGCATGTAGCTTTTTCGGAACACGGAATTTCACGATGACAGGTTCTATGTAAATTGAATGTCTATTGGGTAGAACTCGCTCCAAGAGGATTTTTCTGCGAAAACTGCATGATTTAAAAACTGACATTAGGTGAAACCTACTAAATCAGAAAAAACCTTCTATGTATAAATATGCATTGTAAGGTGGATGAAAGTTCGGTAATACACATGTTCACAACTCATTAAAGAATGTTTGTCGAATCCGTGATGCATGTAACGTGTTCAGAACACGGAATATCACGGTGAGTGAAACTAGGTAAATTACATATCTTTTGGTTAGAACTCGCTCCAAGAGCATTTTCCTGCCAAATCTGCCTGATTTTCAAACCTGACATTAAAACTACACTGTGAAATCTGAGAAAAGTCTTCAAAGTGTCAGTAAGCCATGTATGGTGGATGAAAGTGCAGTAATCCACTTGCTAACAACTGTGTAGTAAAAATTTTTGAATCCGAGATGCATGAAGCGTGTTCGGAACACGGAATTTCACGGTGAGCGAATCCATGTAATTTACATGTCTATTGTTTTGAACCCGCTCCAAGAGTTTTTTGCCGTGAAAACTGCCTCAGTTTCGAAACTGGCGTTTGGAAAGCTCTGTGAAATCCGAGAAAATGCTTCTAAGTATCAATATGCCTTGTATTGTGATGAAAGTCCTGTAATCCACATGCAAACAACTCTGTAGTGTATTTGTTTCGAATCCTATCTGCATGTAGCGTGTGCGAAACACGGAATTTCACAGCGGGAGAATCTATGTAATTTACATATGTATTGCGTAAGACACGCTCAAAAAGTTTTTTCCTTAGGAAACTGCCTGATTTTTAAACTGCTATTAGGAAAATGCTGCAAACTCAGAGTTAATGGTTCTAGGTGTAAATATGCCTTGTATGGTGGATGAAAGATCTGTAATACACATGTACACAACTCATTAAAAATGCCTCTCAAATCCGTGATGTTTGTAGTGTGTTCTTTACACGGAATGTCACGTTGAAGAAAATATGTAAATTACACATCTATTGGTGAGAAACCGCTCCAGGAGCATTTTACTGTAAAATCTACCTCTGTTTGGAAACTGGTGTTATGAAAACAATGCAAAACCTGAGCAAAAGCTTTAAGGTGACAATATGTCTTCAATGGTTTATTAAAGATGTGTAATTCACATTCTAACAACTCAGGAGTGAATATTTGTTGAATCCATGGTGCATGTAACTTTTTCGGAACACGGAATGTTACGGTGACGGTATCTATGTAAATGGGATGTCTATTGGATCGAACATGCAGCAAGAAAATTTTTCTGCGAAAACTGCCTGATTTTCGTAACTGACGTTAGGAAAAATCTGCGAAATCTAAGTAAATATTTCTAGGTGTGAATATGCCTTGTATTGTGGTTGAAACATCGGTAATCCACATGCTCACAGTCATTAAATAATGTTTGTCGAAGCCGTGATTAATGTAACGTTTTCGGAACACGCAATGTTTCGGTGAGTGAAACTCAGAAAATAACAATTCTACTGGATAGAACTGGCTTGAATTGAATTTTTCTGCGAAAATTTCATGTTTTTCGAAATTGGATGTTAGGAAAAAACTGCGAAATCAGAATAACTACATCTAGGTGTAAATATGCCTTGTATGGTGGATGAAAGTTCGGTAATCCAGATTCTCACACTCATTAGAGCATGATTGTCGAATTCGTGAAGCATGAAACGTGTACGGAATACGGAGTGTCATATTGAAGGAGACAATGTAAATTACATGTCTATTGGGTAGAACTCGCTTGAAGGGAATTTTTCTGCGAAATGTGCCTCTTTTTCAAAACTGCCATTAGGAGAACCCTGTGAAATCTGAGAAAATGCTTCTAAGTGTCAATATGCCTTGAATGGTGAATGAAAGTCCGGTAATACACACGTTAATAACAGTGTAGTAATTATTTTTCAAACCGTGATTCATGTAGCGTTTTTTGAAATGGAATTTCACCGTAATGAAACAATTTAAATTAAAATTCTATTGGGTAGAACTAGCTAGAATAGAATTTTTCTGCGAAAATTGCATGATCATCGAATCTGAAGTTTGGAGAAAGCTTCAAAATGAGAGTAAATATTTCTAGGTGTAAATATGCCTTTATGTTGGAAGAAAGTTCTGTAATCCATATTTTCACAACATATTAAAGAATCTTTTTCTAATCCGTGATGCATATACCGTGTTTGGGACGTGGAATTTCACGGTGACTGAAACAATGTAAATTACTCCTCTATTGGGTAGAACTCGCTCCAAGAGAATTTTTCTGTGAAAACTGCATTAATTTTTAAACTGGCGTTTGGAAAACGCAGCAAAATCTGAGAAAATACTTCTAAGTATCAATATTCAAACTATTGTGATGAAAGTTCGGTAATCCACATGCTAACAAATCTGTAGAGAATATTTTTCGAATCCATTATGCATGTAGCATGTTCGGAACACGGAATTTCATGGTCAGGGTTTTTATGTAAATTACATTTCTCTTGGTTAGAAATCACTCCAAGAGATTTTTCCTGAGAAATCTGCCTGATTTTCGAAACTGGATTTAGGAAACACTGCGAACTCAGATGAATAGATTCTCGGTGTAAATATGCCTTGTAGGGTGGATGAAAGTTCGGTAATCTGCATGCTAACAACTCTGTAGTGAATATTTGTCGAATCCGAGATACATGAAGCGTGTTTGGGACACAGAATATCACGGTGAGCGAATCTATGTAAAATGCATGTCACTTGGGTAGAACACGCTCCAAGAGCTTTTTCTGCGAATTCTGCCTCATTTTCAAAACTGGCATTAGGAAAAACTTTCCAAATATGAGAAAATGATTCAAAGTGTCAATATGGCTTTTATGGTGGATGAAAGTTCGTTAATCCTTATGCTAACAATACTATAGTGAATATTTGTCGAATCCGTGATGCATGTAGCTTTTTCGGAACAAGGAATTTCACGATGACAGGTTCTATGTAAATTGAATGTCTATTGGGTAGAACTCGCTCCAAGAGGATTTTTCTGCGAAAACTGCATGATTTAAAAACTGACATTAGGTGAAATCTACTAAATCAGAAAAAACCTTCTATGTATAAATATGCATTGTAAGGTGGATGAAAGTTCGGTAATACACATGTTCACAACTCATTAAAGAATGTTTGTCGAATCCGTGATGCATGTAACGTGTTCAGAACACGGAATATCACGGTGAGTGAAACTAGGTAAATTACATATCTTTTGGTTAGAACTCGCTCCAAGAGCATTTTCCTGCCAAATCTGCCTCATTTTCAAACCTGACATTAAAACTACACTGTGAAATCTGAGAAAAGTCTTCAAAGTGTCAGTAAGCCATGTATGGTGGATGAAAGTGCAGTAATCCACTTGCTAACAACTATGTAGTGAAAATTTTTGAATCTGAGATGCATGAAGCGTGTTCGGAACACGGAATTTCACGGTGAGCCAATCCATGTAAGTTACATGTCTATTGTTTTGAACCCGCTCCAAGACGTTTTTGCCGTGAAAACTGCCTCAGTTTCGAAACTGGCGTTTGGAAAGCTCTGTGAAATCCGAGAAAATGCTTCTAAGTATCAATATGCCTTGTATTGTGATGAAAGTCCTGTAATCCACATGCAAACAACTCTGCAGTGTATTTGTTTCGAATCCTATCTGCATGTAGCGTGTGCGAAACACGGAATTTCACAGCGGGAGAATCTATGTAATTTACATATGTATTGCGTAAGACACGCTCAAAAAGATTTTTCCTTAGGAAACTGCCTGATTTTTAAACTGCTATTAGGAAAATGCTGCAAACTCAGAGTTAATGGTTCTAGGTGTAAATATGCCTTGTATGGTGGATGAAAGATCTGTAAAACACATGTACACAACTCATTAAAAATGTCTCTCAAATCCGTGATGTTTGTAGTGTGTTCGGTACACGGAATGTCACGTTGAAGGAAAATATGTAAATTACACATCTATTGGTGAGAAACCGCTCCAGGAGCATTTTACTGTAAAATCTACCTCTGTTTGGAAACTGGTGTTATGAAAACAATGCAAAACCTGAGCAAAAGCTTTAAGGTGACAATATGTCTTCAATGGTTTATTAAAGATGTGTAATTCAAATTCTAACAACTCAGCAGTGAATATTTGTTGAATCCATGGTGCATGTAACTTTTTCGGAACACGGAATGTTACGGTGACGGTATCTATGTAAATGGGATGTCTATTGGATCGAACATGCAGCAAGAAAATTTTTCTGCGAAAACTGCCTGATTTTCATAACTGACGTTAGGAAAAATCTGCGAAATCTAAGTAAATATTTCTAGGTGTGAATATGCCTTTTATTGTGGTAAAAACATCGGTAATCCACATGCTCACAGTCATTAAATAATGTTTGTCGAAGCCGTGATTAATGTAACGTTTTCGGAACACGCAATGTTTCGGTGAGTGAAACTCGGAAAATAACAATTCTACTGGATAGAACTGGCTTGAATTGAATTTTTCTGCGAAAATTTCATGTTTTTCGAAATTGTATGTTAGGAAAAAACTGCGAAATCAGAATAACTACATCTAGGTGTAAATATGCCTTGTATGGTGGATGAAAGTTCGGTAATCCAGATGCTCACACTCATTAGAGCCTGTTTGTCGAATTCATGATGCATAAAACGTGTACGGAATACAGAGTGTCATATTGAAGGAAACAATGTAAATTACATGTCTATTGGGTAGAACTCGCTTGAAGGGAATTTTTCTGCGAAATGTGCCTCATTTTCAAAACTGCCATTAGGAGAACCCTGTGAAATCTGAGAAAATGCTTCTAAGTGTCAATATGCCTTGAATGGTTAATTAAAATCCGGTAATCCACATGTTAATAACAGTGTAGTAATTATTTTTCAAACCGTGATTCATGTAGCGTTTTTTGAAATGGAATTTCACCGTAATGACACAATTTAAATTAAAATTCTATTGGGTAGAACTAGCTAGAATAGAATTTTTCTGCGAAAATTGCATGATTATCGAATCTGAAGTTTGGAGAAAGCTTCAAAATGAGAGTAAATATTTCTAGGTGTAAATATGACTTTATGTGGAAGAAAGTTCTGTAATCCATATTTTCACAACATATTAAAGAATCTTTTTCTAATCCGTGATGCATATACCGTGTTTGGGACGTGGAATTTCACGGTGACTGAAACAATGTAAATTACTTCTCTATTGGGTAGAACTCGCTCCAAGAGAATTTTTCTGTGAAAACTGCATTATTTTTTAAACTGGCGTTTGGAAAACGCAGCAAAATCTGAGAAAATACTTCTAAGTATCAATATTCAAACTATTGTGATGAAAGTTCGGTAATCCACATGCTAACAAATCTGTAGTGAATATTTTTCGAATCCATTATGCATGTAGCATGTTCGGAACACGGAATTTCATGGTCAGGGATTTTATGTAAATTACATTTCTCTTGGTTAGAAATCACTCCAAGAGATTTTTCCTGAGAAATCTGCCTGATTTTCGAAACTGGATTTAGGAAACACTGCGAACTCAGATGAATAGATTCTCGGTGTAAATATGCCTTGTAGGGTGGATGAAAGTTCGGTAATCTGCATGCTAACAACTCTGTAGTGAATATTTGTCGAATCCGAGATACATGAAGCGTGTTTGGGACACAGAATATCACGGTGAGCGAATCTATGTAAAATGCATGTCACTTGGGTAGAACACGCTCCAAGAGCTTTTTCTGCGAATTCTGCCTCATTTTCAAAACTGGCATTAGGAAAATCTTTTGAAATATGAGAAAATGCTTCAAAGTGTCAATATGGCTTTTACGGTGGATGAAAGTTCGGTAATCCTTATGCTAACAAGTCTGAAGTGAATATTTTTTGAAACCGTGATGCATGTAACTTTTTCGGATCATGGAATTTCACGATGACGGGTTCTACGTAAATTGCATGTCTATTGGGTAGAACTCGCTCCAAGAAGATTTTTCTGTGAAAAATGCATGATTCTAAAAACTGACGCTAGGAGAAATATACTAAATCAGAAAATAATTTCTATGTATATATATGCATTGTAAGGTGGATGAAAGTTCGGTAATACACATGTTCACATCTCATTAAAGAATGTTTGTCGAATCCGTGATGCATGTAACGTGTTCAGAACACGGAATATTACGGTGAGTGAAACTAGGTAAATTACATATCTTTTGGTTAGTACTCGCTCCAAGAGCATTTTCCTGCCAAATCTGCCTCATTTTCAAACCTGACATTAAAACTACTCTGTGAAATCTGAGAAAAGTCTTCAAAGTGTCAGTAAGCCATGTATGGTGGATGAAAGTGCAGTAATCCACTTGCTAACAACTCTGTAGTGAAAATTTTTGAATCCGAGATGCATGAAGCGTATTCGGAACACGGAATTTCACGGTGAGCGAATCCATGTAAATTACATGTCTATTGTTTAGAACACGCTCCAAGAGTTTTTTGCCGTGAAAACTGCCTCAGTTTCGAAACTGGCGTTTGGAAAGCTCTGTGAAATCAGAGAAAATGTTTCTAAGCATCAATATGCCTTGTATTGTGATGAAAGTCCTGTAATCCACATGCAAACAACTCTGTAGTGTATTTTTGTCCAATCCTATTTGCATGTAGCGTGGGCGAAACACGGAATTCACAGCACGTGAATTTATGTAATTTACATATCTATTGCATAAGACACGCTCAAAAAGATTTTTCCTTAGTAAACTGCCTGATTTTTAAAACTGCTCTTAGGAAAAAGCTGCAAACTCAGAGTTAATATTTCTAGGTGTAAATATGCCTTGTATGATGGATGAAAGTTCTGTAATACACATGTACACAACTCATTAAAAATGTTTCTCAAATCCGTGATGTATGTAGTTTGTTCGGTACACGGAATGTCACGTTGAAGGAAAATAGGTAAATTACATATCTATTGGTGAGAAACCGCTCCAGGAGCATTTTACTGTAAAATCTACCTCTGTTTGGAAACTGGTGTTATGAAAACACTGCAAAACCTGAGCAAAAGCTTTAAGGTGACAATATGTCTTCAATGGTTTATTAAAGATGTGTAATTCACATTCTAACAACTCAGCAGTGAATATTTGTTGAATCCATGGTGCATGTACCTTTTTCGGAACACGGAATGTTACGGTGACGGTATCTATGGAAATGGGATGTGTATTGGATCGAACATGCAGCAAGAGAATTTTTCTGCGAAAACTGCCTGATTTTCGTAACTGAAATTAGGAAAAATCTGTGAAATCTAAGTAAATATTTCTAGGTGTAAATATGCCTTGTATTGTGGTTGAAACATCGGAAATCCACATGCTCACGGTTAATAAATAATGTTTGTCGAAGCCGAGATTAATGTAACGTTTTTGAACACGGAATGTCTCAGAGAGTGAAACTCGGAAAATAACAATTCTACTGGATAGAACTCGCTTGAATTGAATTTTTCTGCGAAAATTTCATGATATTCGGAAGTGGATGTTAGGGAAAACCTGCGAAATCAGAATAACAACATCTAGGGATAAATATGCCTTGTATGGTGAATGAAATTTTGGTAATCCACATGCTCACACTCATTAGAGAATGTTTGTCGAATTCGTGATGCATGTAACGTGTACGGAATACAGTGTGTCATATTGAAGGAAACAATGTAAATTACATGTCTATTGGGTAGAACTCGCTTGAAGAGTATTTTTCTGCGAAATGTGCCTCATTTTCAAAACTGCCATTAGGAGAACCATGTGAAATCTGAGAAAATGCTTCTAAGTGTCAATATGCATTAAATGGTGAATGAAAGTCCGGTAATCCACATGTTAATAACAGTTTAGTAATGATTTTTCAAACCGTGATTCATGTAGCGCTTTTTGAAATGGAATTTCACCGTAATGACACAATTTAAATTAAAATTCTATTGGGTAGAACTAGCTAGAATAGAATTTTTCTGCGAAAATTGCATGATTATCGAATCTGAAATTTGGAGAATGCTTCAAAATGAGAGTAAATATTCCTAGGTGTAAATATGCCTTTATGTTGGAAGAAAGTTCAGTAATCCACATTTTCACAACATATTAAAGAAGCTTTTTCTAATCCGTGATGCATATACCGTGTTTTTAACATGGAATTTCACGGTGACTGAAACAATGTAAATTACTTCTCTATTGGGTAGAACTCTCTCCAAGAGAATTTTTCTGCAGTAAATGCTTCATTTTTGAAACTGGCGTTTGGAAAACACTGCAAAATTTGAGAACATACTTCTAACTATCAATTTTCAATCTATTGTGATGAAAGTTCGGTAATCCACATGCTAACAAATCTGTAGTGAATATTTTTCGAATTCATTATGCAAGTAGCATGTTCGGAACACGGAATTTCATGGCCAGAGAGTTTATGTAAATTACATTTCTCTTGGTTAGAAAACACTCCAAGAGATTTTTCCTGAGAAATCTGCCTGATTTTCGAAACTGGATTTAGGAAACACTGCGAACTCAGATGAATAGATTCTCGGTGTATTTATGCCTTGTATGGTGGATGAAAGATCGTTAATCCACATGCTAACAACTCTGTAGTGAATATTTGTCGAATCCGAGACACATGAAGTGTGTTCGGAACACAGAATATCAAAGTAAGCGAATCTATGTAAAATAGATCTCTCGGGTAGAACTCGTTCAAAGAACTTTTTCTGCGAATTCTGCCTCATTTTCAAAACTGGCATTAGGAAAATCTTTTGAAATATGAGAAAATGCTTCAAAGTGTCAATATGTCTTTTACGGTGGATGAAAGTTCGGTAATCTTTATGCTAACAAGTCTGAAGTGAATATTTTTCGAAACCGTGATGCATGTATCTTTTTCGGATCACGGAATTTCATGATGACGGGTTCTACGTAAATTGCATGTCTATTGGGTAGAACTCGCTCCAAGAAGATTTTTCTGTGAAAACTGCATGATTCTAAAAACTGACACTAGGAGAAATATACTAAATCAGAAAATAATTTCTATGTATATATATGCATTGTAAGGTGGATGAAAGTTCGGTAATACACATGTTCACAACTCATTAAAGAATGTTTGTCGAATCCGTGATGCATGTAACGTGTTCAGAACACGGAATATCACGGTGAGTGAAACTAGGTAAATTACATATCTTTTGGTTAGAACTCGCTCCAAGAGCATTTTCATGCCAAATCTGCCTCATTTTCAAACCTGACATTAAAACTACTCTGTGAAATCTGAGAAAAGTCTTCAAAGTGTCAGTAAGCCATGTATGGTGGATGAAAGTGCAGTAATCCACTTGCTAACAACTCTGTAGTGAAAATTTTTGAATCCGAGATGCATGAAGCGTGTTCGTAACACGGAATTTCACGGTGAGCGAATCCATGTAAATTACATGTCTATTGTTTAGAACACGCTCCAAGAGTTTGTTGCCGTGAAAACTGCCTCAGTTTCGAAACTGGCGTTTGGAAAGCTCTGTGAAATCAGAGAAAATATTTCTAAGCATCAATATGCCTTGTATTGTGATGAAAGTCCTGTAATCCACATGCAAACAACTCTGTAGTGTATTTTTGTCGAATCCTATCTGCATGTAGCGTGGGCGAAACACGGAATTTCACAGCGCGAGAATCTATGTAATTTACATATCTATTGCATAAGACACGCTCAAAAAGATTTTTCCTTAGTAAACTGCCTGATTTTTAAAACTGCTCTTAGGAAAAAGCTGCAAACTCAGAGTTAATATTTCTAGGTGTAAATATGCCTTGTATGGTGGATGAAAGATCTGTAATACACATGTACACAACTCATAAAAAATGTTTCTCAAATCCGTGATGTATGTAGTTTGTTCGGAACACGGAATGTCACGTTGAGGGAAAATAGGTAAATTACATATCTATTGGTGAGGACCCGCACCAGGAGCATTTTAATGTAAAATCTACCTCTGTTTGGAAACTGGTGTTATGAAAACACTGCAAAACCTGAGCAAAAGCATTAAGGTGACAATATGTCTTCAATGGTTTATTAAAGATGTGTAACTCACATTCTAACAACTCAGGAGTGAATATTTGTTGAATCCATGGTGCATGTACATTTTTCGGAACACGGGATGTTACGGTGACGGTATCTATGGAAATGGGATGTGTATTGGATCGAACATGCAGCAAGAGAATTTTTCTGCGAAAACTGCCTGATTTTCGTAACTGAAATTAGGAAAAATCTGTGAAATCTAAGTAAATATTTCTAGGTGTAAATATGCCTTGTATTGTGGTTGAAACATCGGTAATCCACATGCTCACGGTTAATAAATAATGTTTGTCGAAGCCGTGATTAATGTAACGTTTTTGAACACGGAATGTCTCAGTGAGTGAAACTCGGAAAATAACAATTCTACTGGATAGAACTCGCTTGATTTGAATTTGTCTGCGAAAATTTCATGATTTTCGGAAGTGGATGTTAGGGAAAACCTGCGAAATCAGAATAACTACATCTAGGGATAAATATGCCTTGTATGGTGAATGAAATTTTGGTAATCCACATGCTCACACTCATTAGAGAATGTTTGTCGAATTCGTGATGCATGTAACGTGTACGGAATACAGTGTGTCATATTGAAGGAAACAATGTAAATTACATGTCTATTGGGTAGAACTCGCTTGAAGAGTATTTTTCTGCGAAATGTGCCTCATTTTCAAAACTGCCATTAGGAGAACCCTGTGAAATCTTAGAAAATGCTTCTAAGTGTCAATATGCATTGAATGGTGAATGAAAGTCCTGTAATCCACATGTTAATAACAGTTTAGTAATGATTTTTCAAACCGTGATTCATTTAGCGCTTTTTGAAATGGAATTTCACCGTAATGACACAATTTAAATTAAAATTCTATTGGGTAGAACTAGCTAGAATAGAATTTTTCTGCGAAAATTGCATGATTATCGAATCTGAAATTTGGAGAATGCTTCAAAATGAGAGTAAATATTCCTAGGTGTAAATATGCCTTTATGTTGGAAGAAAGTTCAGTAATCCACATTTTCACAACATATTAAAGAAGCTTTTTCTAATCCGTGATGCATATACCGTGTTTTTAACATGGAATTTCACGGTGACTGAAACAATGTAAATTACTTCTCTATTGGGTAGAACTCTCTCCAAGAGAATTTTTCTGCAGTAAATGCTTCATTTTTGAAACTGGCGTTTGGAAAACACTGCAAAATTTGAGAACATACTTCTAAGTATCAATTTTCAATCTATTGTGATGAAAGTTCGGTAATCCACATGCTAACAAATCTGTAGTGAATATTTTTCGAATTCATTATGCAAGTAGCATGTTCGGAACACGGAATTTCATGGCCAGAGAGTTTATGTAAATTACATTTCTCTTGGTTAGAAAACACTCCAAGAGATTTTTCCTGAGAAATCTGCCTGATTTTCGAAACTGGAATTAGGAAACTCTGTGAACTCAGATGAATAGATTCTCGGTGTATTTATGCCTTGTATGGTGGATGAAAGATCGTTAATCCACATGCTAACAACTCTGTAGTGAATATTTGTCGAATCCGAGACACATGAAGCGTGTTCGGAACACAGAATATCACAGTAAGCGAATCTATGTAAAATAGATCTCTCGGGTAGAACTCGTTCCAAGAACTTTTTCTGCGAATTCTGCCTCATTTTCAAAACTGGCATTAGGAAAATCTTTTGAAATATGAGAAAATGCTTCAAAGTGTCAATATGGCTTTTACGGTGGATGAAAGTTCGGTAATCCTTATGCTAACAAGTCTGAAGTGAATATTTTTTGAAACCGTGATGCATGTAACTTTTTCGGATCATGGAATTTCACGATGACGGGTTCTATGTAAATTGCATGTCTATTGGGTAGAACTCGCTCCAAGAGGATTTTTCTGTGAAAACTGCATGATTCTAAAAACTGACGCTAGGAGAAATATACTAAATCAGAAAATAATTTCTATGTATATATATGCATTGTAAGGTGGATGAAAGTTCGGTAATACACATGTTCACATCTCATTAAAGAATGTTTGTCGAATCCGTGATGCATGTAACGTGTTCAGAACACGGAATATCACGGTGAGTGAAACTAGGTAAATTACATATCTTTTGGTTAGAACTCGCTCCAAGAGCATTTTCATGCCAAATCTGCCTCATTTTCAAACCTGACATTAAAACTACTCTGTGAAATCTGAGAAAAGTCTTCAAAGTGTCAGTAAGCCATGTATGGTGGATGAAAGTGCAGTAATCCACTTGCTAACAACTCTGTAGTGAAAATTTTTGAATCCGAGATGCATGAAGCGTGTTCGGAACACGGAATTTCACGGTGAGCGAATCCATGTAAATTACATGTCTATTGTTTAGAACACGCTCCAAGAGTTTTTGCCGTGAAAACTGCCTCAGTTTCAAAACTGGCGTTTGGAAAGCTCTGTGAAATCAGAGAAAATATTTCTAAGCATCAATATGCCTTGTATTGTGATGAAAGTCCTGTAATCCACATGCAAACAACTCTGTAGTGTATTTTTGTCGAATCCTATCTGCATGTAGCGTGGGCGAAACACGGAATTTCACAGCGTGAGAATCTATGTAATTTACATATCTATTGCATAAGACACGCTCAAAAAGATTTTTCCTTAGTAAACTGCCTGATTTTTAAAACTGCTCTTAGGAAAAAGCTGCAAACTCAGAGTTAATATTTCTAGGTGTAAATATGCCTTGTATGGTGGATGAAAGATCTGTAATACACATGTACACAACTCATAAAAAATGTTTCTCAAATCCGTGATGTATGTAGTTTGTTCGGTACACGGAATGTCACGTTGAGGGAAAATAGGTAAATTACATATCTATTGGTGAGGACCCGCACCAGGAGCATTTTAATGTAAAATCTACCTCTGTTTGGAAACTGGTGTTATGAAAACACTGCAAAACCTGAGCAAAAGCATTAAGGTGACAATATGTCTTCAATGGTTTATTAAAGATGTGTAACTCACATTCTAACAACTCAGGAGTGAATATTTGTTGAATCCATGGTGCATGTACATTTTTCGGAACACGGGATGTTACGGTGACGGTATCTATGGAAATGGGATGTGTATTGGATCGAACATGCAGCAAGAGAATTTTTCTGCGAAAACTGCCTGATTTTCGTAACTGAAATTAGGAAAAATCTGTGAAATCTAAGTAAATATTTCTAGGTGTAAATATGCCTTGTATTGTGGTTGAAACATCGGTAATCCACATGCTCACGGTTAATAAATAATGTTTGTCGAAGCCGTGATTAATGTAACGTTTTTGAACACGGAATGTCTCAGTGAGTGAAACTCGGAAAATAACAATTCTACTGGATAGAACTCGCTTGATTTGAATTTGTCTGCGAAAATTTCATGATTTTCGGAAGTGGATGTTAGGGAAAACCTGCGAAATCAGAATAACTACATCTAGGGATAAATATGCCTTGTATGGTGAATGAAATTTTGGTAATCCACATGCTCACACTCATTAGAGAATGTTTGTCGAATTCGTGATGCATGTAACGTGTACGGAATACAGTGTGTCATATTGAAGGAAACAATGTAAATTACATGTCTATTGGGTAGAACCCACTTGAAGAGAATTTTTCTGCGAAATGTGCCTCATTTTCAAAACTGCCATTAGGAGAACCCTGTGAAATCTTAGAAAATGCTTCTAAGTGTCAATATGCATTGAATGGTGAATGAAAGTCCGGTAATCCACATGTTAATAACAGTTTAGTAATGATTTTTCAAACCGTGATTCATTTAGCGCTTTTTGAAATGGAATTTCACCGTAATGACACAATTTAAATTAAAATTCTATTGGGTAGAACTAGCTAGAATAGAATTTTTCTGCGAAAATTGCATGATTATCGAATCTGAAATTTGGAGAATGCTTCAAAATGAGAGTAAATATTCCTAGGTGTAAATATGCCTTTATGTTGGAAGAAAGTTCAGTAATCCATATTTTCACAACATATTAAAGAAGCTTTTTCTAATCCGTGATGCATATACCGTGTTTTTAACATGGAATTTCACGGTGACTGAAACAATGTAAATTACTTCTCTATTGGGTAGAACTCTCTCCAAGAGAATTTTTCTGCAGTAAATGCTTCATTTTTGAAACTGGCGTTTGGAAAACACTGCAAAATTTGAGAACATACTTCTAAGTATCAATTTTCAATCTATTGTGATGAAAGTTCGGTAATCCACATGCTAAAAAATCTGTAGTGAATATTTTTCGAATTCATTATGCAAGTAGCATGTTCGGAACACGGAATTTCATGGCCAGAGAGTTTATGTAAATTACATTTCTCTTGGTTAGAAAACACTCCAAGAGATTTTTCCTGAGAAATCTGCCTGATTTTCGAAACTGGAATTAGGAAACACTGTGAAATCAGATGAATAGATTCTCGGTGTATTTATGCCTTGTATGGTGGATGAAAGATCATTAATCCACATGCTAACAACTCTGTAGTGAATATTTGTCGAATCCGAGACACATGAAGCGTGTTCGGAACACAGAATATCACAGTAAGCGAATCTATGTAAAATAGATCTCTCGGGTAGAACTCGTTCCAAGAACTTTTTCTGCGAATTCTGCCTCATTTTCAAAACTGGCATTAGGAAAATCTTTTGAAATATGAGAAAATGCTTCAAAGTGTCAATATGGCTTTTACGGTGGATGAAAGTTCGGTAATCCTTATGCTAACAAGTCTGAAGTGAATATTTTTTGAAACCGTGATGCATGTAACTTTTTCGGATCATGGAATTTCACGATGACGGGTTCTATGTAAATTGCATGTCTATTGGGTAGAACTCGCTCCAAGAGGATTTTTCTGTGAAAACTGCATGATTCTAAAAACTGACGCTAGGAGAAATATACTAAATCAGAAAATAATTTCTATGTATATATATGCATTGTAAGGTGGATGAAAGTTCGGTAATACACATGTTCACATCTCATTAAAGAATGTTTGTCGAATCCGTGATGCATGTAACGTGTTCAGAACACGGAATATTACGGTGAGTGAAACTAGGTAAATTACATATCTTTTGGTTAGAACTCGCTCCAAGAGCATTTTCCTGCCAAATCTGCCTCATTTTCAAACCTGACATTAAAACTACTCTGTGAAATCTGAGAAAAGTCTTCAAAGTGTCAGTAAGCCATGTATGGTGGATGAAAGTGCAGTAATCCACTTGCTAACAACTCTGTAGTGAAAATTTTTGAATCCGAGATGCATGAAGCGTATTCGGAACACGGAATTTCACGGTGAGCGAATCCATGTAAATTACATGTCTATTGTTTAGAACACGCTCCAAGAGTTTTTTGCCGTGAAAACTGCCTCAGTTTCGAAACTGGCGTTTGGAAAGCTCTGTGAAATAAGAGAAAATGTTTCTAAGCATCAATATGCCTTGTATTGTGATGAAAGTCCTGTAATCCACATGCAAACAACTCTGTAGTGTATTTTTGTCGAATCCTATCTGCATGTAGCGTGGGCGAAACACGGAATTCACAGCACGTGAATTTATGTAATTTACATATCTATTGCATAAGACACGCTCAAAAAGATTTTTCCTTAGTAAACTGCCTGATTTTTAAAACTGCTCTTAGGAAAAAGCTGCAAACTCAGAGTTAATATTTCTAGGTGTAAATATGCCTTGTATGATGGATGAAAGTTCTGTAATACACATGTACACAACTCATTAAAAATGTTTCTCAAATCCGTGATGTATGTAGTTTGTTCGGTACACGGAATGTCACGTTGAAGGAAAATAGGTAAATTACATATCTATTGGTGAGAAACCGCTCCAGGAGCATTTTACTGTAAAATCTACCTCTGTTTGGAAACTGGTGTTATGAAAACACTGCAAAACCTGAGCAAAAGCTTTAAGGTGACAATATGTCTTCAATGGTTTATTAAAGATGTGTAATTCACATTCTAACAACTCAGCAGTGAATATTTGTTGAATCCATGGTGCATGTACCTTTTTCGGAACATGGAATGTTACGGTGACGGTATCTATGGAAATGGGATGTGTATTGGATCGAACATGCATCAAGAGAATTTTTCTGCGAAAACTGCCTGATTTTCGTAACTGAAATTAGGAAAAATCTGTGAAATCTAAGTAAATATTTCTAGGTGTAAATATGCCTTGTATTGTGGTTGAAACATCGGAAATCCACATGCTCACGGTTAATAAATAATGTTTGTCGAAGCCGTGATTAATGTAACGTTTTTGAACACGGAATGTCTCAGAGAGTGAAACTCGGAAAATAACAATTCTACTGGATAGAACTCGCTTGAATTGAATTTTTCTGCGAAAATTTCATGATATTCGGAAGTGGATGTTAGGGAAAACCTGCGAAATCGGAATAACAACATCTAGGGATAAATATGCCTTGTATGGTGAATGAAATTTTGGTAATCCACATGCTCACACTCATTAGAGAATGTTTGTCGAATTCGTGATGCATGTAACGTGTACGGAATACAGTGTGTCATATTGAAGGAAACAATGTAAATTACATGTCTATTGGGTAGAACTCGCTTGAAGAGTTTTTTTCTGCGAAATGTGCCTCATTTTCAAAACTGCCATTAGGAGAACCCTGTGAAATCTTAGAAAATGCTTCTAAGTGTCAATATGCATTGAATGGTGAATGAAAGTCCGGTAATCCACATGTTAATAACAGTTTAGTAATGATTTTTCAAACCGTGATTCATGTAGCGCTTTTTGAAATGGAATTTCACCGTAATGACACAATTTAAATTAAAATTCTATTGGGTAGAACTAGCTAGAATAGAATTTTTCTGCGAAAATTGCATGATTATCGAATCTGAAATTTGGAGAATGCTTCAAAATGAGAGTAAATATTCCTAGGTGTAAATATGCCTTTATGTTGGAAGAAAGTTCAGTAATCCACATTTTCACAACATATTAAAGAAGCTTTTTCTAATCCGTGATGCATATACCGTGTTTTTAACATGGAATTTCACGGTGACTGAAACAATGTAAATTACTTCTCTATTGGGTAGAACTCTCTCCAAGAGAATTTTTCTGCAGTAAATGCTTCATTTTTGAAACTGGCATTTGGAAAACACTGCAAAATTTGAGAACATACTTCTAAGTATCAATTTTCAATCTATTGTGATGAAAGTTCGGTAATCCACATGCTAACAAATCTGTAGTGAATATTTTTCGAATTCATTATGCAAGTAGCATGTTCGGAACACGGAATTTCATGGCCAGAGAGTTTATGTAAATTACATTTCTCTTGGTTAGAAAACACTCCAAGAGATTTTTCCTGAGAAATCTGCCTGATTTTCGAAACTGGAATTAGGAAACACTGCGAACTCAGATGAATAGATTCTCGGTGTATTTATGCCTTGTATGGTGGATGAAAGATCGTTAATCCACATGCTAACAACTCTGTAGTGAATATTTGTCGAATCCGAGACACATGAAGTGTGTTCGGAACACAGAATATCAAAGTAAGCGAATCTATGTAAAATAGATCTCTCGGGTAGAACTCGTTCCAAGAACTTTTTCTGCGAATTCTGCCTCATTTTCAAAACTGGCATTAGGAAAATCTTTTGAAATATGAGAAAATGCTTCAAAGTGTCAATATGGCTTTTACGGTGGATGAAAGTTCGGTAATCCTTATGCTAACAAGTCTGAAGTGAATATTTTTTGAAACCGTGATGCATGTAACTTTTTCGGATCATGGAATTTCACGATGACGGGTTCTATGTAAATTGCATGTCTATTGGGTAGAACTCGCTCCAAGAGGATTTTTCTGTGAAAACTGCATGATTCTAAAAACTGACGCTAGGAGAAATATACTAAATCAGAAAATAATTTCTATGTATATATATGCATTGTAAGGTGGATGAAAGTTCGGTAATACACATGTTCACATCTCATTAAAGAATGTTTGTCGAATCCGTGATGCATGTAACGTGTTCAGAACACGGAATATTACGGTGAGTGAAACTAGGTAAATTACATATCTTTTGGTTAGAACTCGCTCCAAGAGCATTTTCCTGCCAAATCTGCCTCATTTTCAAACCTGACATTAAAACTACTCTGTGAAATCTGAGAAAAGTCTTCAAAGTGTCAGTAAGCCATGTATGGTGGATGAAAGTGCAGTAATCCACTTGCTAACAACTCTGTAGTGAAAATTTTTGAATCCGAGATGCATGAAGCGTATTCGGAACACGGAATTTCACGGTGAGCGAATCCATGTAAATTACATGTCTATTGTTTAGAACACGCTCCAAGAGTTTTTTGCCGTGAAAACTGCCTCAGTTTCGAAACTGGCGTTTGGAAAGCTCTGTGAAATAAGAGAAAATGTTTCTAAGCATCAATATGCCTTGTATTGTGATGAAAGTCCTGTAATCCACATGCAAACAACTCTGTAGTGTATTTTTGTCGAATCCTATCTGCATGTAGCGTGGGCGAAACACGGAATTCACAGCACGTGAATTTATGTAATTTACATATCTATTGCATAAGACACGCTCAAAAAGATTTTTCCTTAGTAAACTGCCTGATTTTTAAAACTGCTCTTAGGAAAAAGCTGCAAACTCAGAGTTAATATTTCTAGGTGTAAATATGCCTTGTATGATGGATGAAAGTTCTGTAATACACATGTACACAACTCATTAAAAATGTTTCTCAAATCCGTGATGTATGTAGTTTGTTCGGTACACGGAATGTCACGTTGAAGGAAAATAGGTAAATTACATATCTATTGGTGAGAAACCACTCCAGGAGCATTTTACTGTAAAATCTACCTCTGTTTGGAAACTGGTGTTATGAAAACACTGCAAAACCTGAGCAAAAGCTTTAAGGTGACAATATGTCTTCAATGGTTTATTAAAGATGTGTAATTCACATTCTAACAACTCAGCAGTGAATATTTGTTGAATCCATGGTGCATGTACCTTTTTCGGAATATGGAATGTTACGGTGACGGTATCTATGGAAATGGGATGTGTATTGGATCGAACATGCATCAAGAGAATTTTTCTGCGAAAACTGCCTGATTTTCGTAACTGAAATTAGGAAAAATCTGTGAAATCTAAGTAAATATTTCTAGGTGTAAATATGCCTTGTATTGTGGTTGAAACATCGGAAATCCACATGCTCACGGTTAATAAATAATGTTTGTCGAAGCCGTGATTAATGTAACGTTTTTGAACACGGAATGTCTCAGAGAGTGAAACTCGGAAAATAACAATTCTACTGGATAGAACTCGCTTGAATTGAATTTTTCTGCGAAAATTTCATGATATTCGGAAGTGGATGTTAGGGAAAACCTGCGAAATCGGAATAACAACATCTAGGGATAAATATGCCTTGTATGGTGAATGAAATTTTGGTAATCCACATGCTCACACTCATTAGAGAATGTTTGTCGAATTCGTGATGCATGTAACGTGTACGGAATACAGTGTGTCATATTGAAGGAAACAATGTAAATTACATGTCTATTGGGTAGAACTCGCTTGAAGAGTTTTTTTCTGCGAAATGTGCCTCATTTTCAAAACTGCCATTAGGAGAACCCTGTGAAATCTTAGAAAATGCTTCTAAGTGTCAATATGCATTGAATGGTGAATGAAAGTCCGGTAATCCACATGTTAATAACAGTTTAGTAATGATTTTTCAAACCGTGATTCATGTAGCGCTTTTTGAAATGGAATTTCACCGTAATGACACAATTTAAATTAAAATTCTATTGGGTAGAACTAGCTAGAATAGAATTTTTCTGCGAAAATTGCATGATTATCGAATCTGAAATTTGGAGAATGCTTCAAAATGAGAGTAAATATTCCTAGGTGTAAATATGCCTTTATGTTGGAAGAAAGTTCAGTAATCCACATTTTCACAACATATTAAAGAAGCTTTTTCTAATCCGTGATGCATATACCGTGTTTTTAACATGGAATTTCACGGTGACTGAAACAATGTAAATTACTTCTCTATTGGGTAGAACTCTCTCCAAGAGAATTTTTCTGCAGTAAATGCTTCATTTTTGAAACTGGCGTTTGGAAAACACTGCAAAATTTGAGAACATACTTCTAAGTATCAATTTTCAATCTATTGTGATGAAAGTTCGGTAATCCACATGCTAACAAATCTGTAGTGAATATTTTTCGAATTCATTATGCAAGTAGCATGTTCGGAACACGGAATTTCATGGCCAGAGAGTTTATGTAAATTACATTTCTCTTGGTTAGAAAACACTCCAAGAGATTTTTCCTGAGAAATCTGCCTGATTTTCGAAACTGGAATTAGGAAACACTGCGAACTCAGATGAATAGATTCTCGGTGTATTTATGCCTTGTATGGTGGATGAAAGATCGTTAATCCACATGCTAACAACTCTGTAGTGAATATTTGTCGAATCCGAGACACATGAAGTGTGTTCGGAACACAGAATATCAAAGTAAGCGAATCTATGTAAAATAGATCTCTCGGGTAGAACTCGTTCCAAGAACTTTTTCTGCGAATTCTGCCTCATTTTCAAAACTGGCATTAGGAAAATCTTTTGAAATATGAGAAAATGCTTCAAAGTGTCAATATGTCTTTTACGGTGGATGAAAGTTCGGTAATCTTTATGCTAACAAGTCTGAAGTGAATATTTTTCGAAACCGTGATGCATGTATCTTTTTCGGATCACGGAATTTCATGATGACGGGTTCTACGTAAATTGCATGTCTATTGGGTAGAACTCGCTCCAAGAAGATTTTTCTGTGAAAACTGCATGATTCTAAAAACTGACGCTAGGAGAAATATACTAAATCAGAAAATAATTTCTATGTATATATATGCATTGTAAGGTGGATGAAAGTTCGGTAATACACATGTTCACATCTCATTAAAGAATGTTTGTCGAATCCGTGATGCATGTAACGTGTCCAGAACACGGAATATCACGGTGAGTGAAACTAGGTAAATTACATATCTTTTGGTTAGAACTCGCTCCAAGAGCATTTTCATGCCAAATCTGCCTCATTTTCAAACCTGACATTAAAACTACTCTGTGAAATCTGAGAAAAGTCTTCAAAGTGTTAGTAAGCCATGTATGGTGGATGAAAGTGCAGTAATCCACTTCCTAACAACTCTGTAGTGAAAATTTTTGAATCCGAGATGCATGAAGCGTGTTCGGAACACGGAATTTCACGGTGAGCGAATCCATGTAAATTACATGTCTATTGTTTAGAACACGCTCCAAGAGTTTTTTGCCGTGAAAACTGCCTCAGTTTCGAAACTGGCGTTTGGAAAGCTCTTTGAAATCAGAGAAAATATTTCTAAGCATCAATATGCCTTGTATTGTGATGAAAGTCCTGTAATCCACATGCAAACAACTCTGTAGTGTATTTTTGTCGAATCCTATCTGCATGTAGCGTGGGCGAAACACGGAATTTCACAGCACGAGAATCTATGTAATTTATATATCTATTGCATAAGACACGCTCAAAAAGATTTTTCCTTAGTAAACTGCCTGATTTTTAAAACTGCTCTTAGGAAAAAGCTGCAAACTCAGAGTTAATATTTCTAGGTGTAAATATGCCTTGTATGGTGGATGATAGATCTGAAATACACATGTACACAACTCATAAAAAATGTTTCTCAAATCCGTGATGTATGTAGTTTGTTCGGTACACGGAATGTCACGTTGAAGGAAAATATGTAAATTACATATCTATTGGTGAGAACCCGCACCAGGAGCATTTTACTGTAAAATCTACCTCTGTTTGGAAACTGGTGTTATGAAAACATTGCAAAACCTGAGCAAAAGCTTTAAGGTGACAATATGTTTTCAATGGTTTATTAAAGATGTGTAACTCACATTCTAACAACTCAGGAGTGAATATTTGTTGAATCCATGGTGCATGTACATTTTTCGGAACACGGGATGTTACGGTGACGGTATCTATGGAAATGGGATGTGTATTGGATCGAACATGCATCAAGAGAATTTTTCTGCGAAAACTGCCTGATTTTCGTAACTGAAATTAGGAAAAATCTGTGAAATCTAAGTAAATATTTCTAGGTGTGAATATGCCTTGTATTGTGGTTGAAACATCGGTAATCCACATGCTCACGGTTAATAAATAATGTTTGTCGAAGCCGTGATTAATGTAACGTTTTTGAACACGGAATGTCTCAGAGAGTGAAACTCGGAAAATAACAATTCTACTGGATAGAACTCGCTTGAATTGAATTTTTCTGCGAAAATTTCATGATATTCGGAAGTGGATGTTAGGGAAAACCTGCGAAATCGGAATAACAACATCTAGGGATAAATATGCCTTGTATGGTGAATGAAATTTTGGTAATCCACATGCTCACACTCATTAGAGAATGTTTGTCGAATTCGTGATGCATGTAACGTGTACGGAATACAGTGTGTCATATTGAAGGAAACAATGTAAATTACATGTCTATTGGGTAGAACTCGCTTGAAGAGTTTTTTTCTGCGAAATGTGCCTCATTTTCAAAACTGCCATTAGGAGAACCCTGTGAAATCTTAGAAAATGCTTCTAAGTGTCAATATGCATTGAATGGTGAATGAAAGTCCGGTAATCCACATGTTAATAACAGTTTAGTAATGATTTTTCAAACCGTGATTCATGTAGCGCTTTTTGAAATGGAATTTCACCGTAATGACACAATTTAAATTAAAATTCTATTGGGTAGAACTAGCTAGAATAGAATTTTTCTGCGAAAATTGCATGATTATCGAATCTGAAATTTGGAGAATGCTTCAAAATGAGAGTAAATATTCCTAGGTGTAAATATGCCTTTATGTTGGAAGAAAGTTCAGTAATCCACATTTTCACAACATATTAAAGAAGCTTTTTCTAATCCGTGATGCATATACCGTGTTTTTAACATGGAATTTCACGGTGACTGAAACAATGTAAATTACTTCTCTATTGGGTAGAACTCTCTCCAAGAGAATTTTTCTGCAGTAAATGCTTCATTTTTGAAACTGGCATTTGGAAAACACTGCAAAATTTGAGAACATACTTCTAAGTATCAATTTTCAATCTATTGTGATGAAAGTTCGGTAATCCACATGCTAACAAATCTGTAGTGAATATTTTTCGAATTCATTATGCAAGTAGCATGTTCGGAACACGGAATTTCATGGCCAGAGAGTTTATGTAAATTACATTTCTCTTGGTTAGAAAACACTCCAAGAGATTTTTCCTGAGAAATCTGCCTGATTTTCGAAACTGGAATTAGGAAACACTGCGAACTCAGATGAATAGATTCTCGGTGTATTTATGCCTTGTATGGTGGATGAAAGATCGTTAATCCACATGCTAACAACTCTGTAGTGAATATTTGTCGAATCCGAGACACATGAAGTGTGTTCGGAACACAGAATATCAAAGTAAGCGAATCTATGTAAAATAGATCTCTCGGGTAGAACTCGTTCCAAGAACTTTTTCTGCGAATTCTGCCTCATTTTCAAAACTGGCATTAGGAAAATCTTTTGAAATATGAGAAAATGCTTCAAAGTGTCAATATGGCTTTTACGGTGGATGAAAGTTCGGTAATCCTTATGCTAACAAGTCTGAAGTGAATATTTTTTGAAACCGTGATGCATGTAACTTTTTCGGATCATGGAATTTCACGATGACGGGTTCTATGTAAATTGCATGTCTATTGGGTAGAACTCGCTCCAAGAGGATTTTTCTGTGAAAACTGCATGATTCTAAAAACTGACGCTAGGAGAAATATACTAAATCAGAAAATAATTTCTATGTATATATATGCATTGTAAGGTGGATGAAAGTTCGGTAATACACATGTTCACATCTCATTAAAGAATGTTTGTCGAATCCGTGATGCATGTAACGTGTTCAGAACACGGAATATTACGGTGAGTGAAACTAGGTAAATTACATATCTTTTGGTTAGAACTCGCTCCAAGAGCATTTTCCTGCCAAATCTGCCTCATTTTCAAACCTGACATTAAAACTACTCTGTGAAATCTGAGAAAAGTCTTCAAAGTGTCAGTAAGCCATGTATGGTGGATGAAAGTGCAGTAATCCACTTGCTAACAACTCTGTAGTGAAAATTTTTGAATCCGAGATGCATGAAGCGTATTCGGAACACGGAATTTCACGGTGAGCGAATCCATGTAAATTACATGTCTATTGTTTAGAACACGCTCCAAGAGTTTTTTGCCGTGAAAACTGCCTCAGTTTCGAAACTGGCGTTTGGAAAGCTCTGTGAAATAAGAGAAAATGTTTCTAAGCATCAATATGCCTTGTATTGTGATGAAAGTCCTGTAATCCACATGCAAACAACTCTGTAGTGTATTTTTGTCGAATCCTATCTGCATGTAGCGTGGGCGAAACACGGAATTCACAGCACGTGAATTTATGTAATTTACATATCTATTGCATAAGACACGCTCAAAAAGATTTTTCCTTAGTAAACTGCCTGATTTTTAAAACTGCTCTTAGGAAAAAGCTGCAAACTCAGAGTTAATATTTCTAGGTGTAAATATGCCTTGTATGATGGATGAAAGTTCTGTAATACACATGTACACAACTCATTAAAAATGTTTCTCAAATCCGTGATGTATGTAGTTTGTTCGGTACACGGAATGTCACGTTGAAGGAAAATAGGTAAATTACATATCTATTGGTGAGAAACCACTCCAGGAGCATTTTACTGTAAAATCTACCTCTGTTTGGAAACTGGTGTTATGAAAACACTGCAAAACCTGAGCAAAAGCTTTAAGGTGACAATATGTCTTCAATGGTTTATTAAAGATGTGTAATTCACATTCTAACAACTCAGCAGTGAATATTTGTTGAATCCATGGTGCATGTACCTTTTTCGGAATATGGAATGTTACGGTGACGGTATCTATGGAAATGGGATGTGTATTGGATCGAACATGCATCAAGAGAATTTTTCTGCGAAAACTGCCTGATTTTCGTAACTGAAATTAGGAAAAATCTGTGAAATCTAAGTAAATATTTCTAGGTGTAAATATGCCTTGTATTGTGGTTGAAACATCGGAAATCCACATGCTCACGGTTAATAAATAATGTTTGTCGAAGCCGTGATTAATGTAACGTTTTTGAACACGGAATGTCTCAGAGAGTGAAACTCGGAAAATAACAATTCTACTGGATAGAACTCGCTTGAATTGAATTTTTCTGCGAAAATTTCATGATATTCGGAAGTGGATGTTAGGGAAAACCTGCGAAATCGGAATAACAACATCTAGGGATAAATATGCCTTGTATGGTGAATGAAATTTTGGTAATCCACATGCTCACACTCATTAGAGAATGTTTGTCGAATTCGTGATGCATGTAACGTGTACGGAATACAGTGTGTCATATTGAAGGAAACAATGTAAATTACATGTCTATTGGGTAGAACTCGCTTGAAGAGTTTTTTTCTGCGAAATGTGCCTCATTTTCAAAACTGCCATTAGGAGAACCCTGTGAAATCTTAGAAAATGCTTCTAAGTGTCAATATGCATTGAATGGTGAATGAAAGTCCGGTAATCCACATGTTAATAACAGTTTAGTAATGATTTTTCAAACCGTGATTCATGTAGCGCTTTTTGAAATGGAATTTCACCGTAATGACACAATTTAAATTAAAATTCTATTGGGTAGAACTAGCTAGAATAGAATTTTTCTGCGAAAATTGCATGATTATCGAATCTGAAATTTGGAGAATGCTTCAAAATGAGAGTAAATATTCCTAGGTGTAAATATGCCTTTATGTTGGAAGAAAGTTCAGTAATCCACATTTTCACAACATATTAAAGAAGCTTTTTCTAATCCGTGATGCATATACCGTGTTTTTAACATGGAATTTCACGGTGACTGAAACAATGTAAATTACTTCTCTATTGGGTAGAACTCTCTCCAAGAGAATTTTTCTGCAGTAAATGCTTCATTTTTGAAACTGGCGTTTGGAAAACACTGCAAAATTTGAGAACATACTTCTAAGTATCAATTTTCAATCTATTGTGATGAAAGTTCGGTAATCCACATGCTAACAAATCTGTAGTGAATATTTTTCGAATTCATTATGCAAGTAGCATGTTCGGAACACGGAATTTCATGGCCAGAGAGTTTATGTAAATTACATTTCTCTTGGTTAGAAAACACTCCAAGAGATTTTTCCTGAGAAATCTGCCTGATTTTCGAAACTGGAATTAGGAAACACTGCGAACTCAGATGAATAGATTCTCGGTGTATTTATGCCTTGTATGGTGGATGAAAGATCGTTAATCCACATGCTAACAACTCTGTAGTGAATATTTGTCGAATCCGAGACACATGAAGTGTGTTCGGAACACAGAATATCAAAGTAAGCGAATCTATGTAAAATAGATCTCTCGGGTAGAACTCGTTCCAAGAACTTTTTCTGCGAATTCTGCCTCATTTTCAAAACTGGCATTAGGAAAATCTTTTGAAATATGAGAAAATGCTTCAAAGTGTCAATATGTCTTTTACGGTGGATGAAAGTTCGGTAATCTTTATGCTAACAAGTCTGAAGTGAATATTTTTCGAAACCGTGATGCATGTATCTTTTTCGGATCACGGAATTTCATGATGACGGGTTCTACGTAAATTGCATGTCTATTGGGTAGAACTCGCTCCAAGAAGATTTTTCTGTGAAAACTGCATGATTCTAAAAACTGACACAAGGAGAAATATACTAAATCAGAAAATAATTTCTATGTATATATATGCATTGTAAGGTGGATGAAAGTTCGGTAATACACATGTTCACATCTCATTAAAGAATGTTTGTCGAATCCGTGATGCATGTAACGTGTCCAGAACACGGAATATCACGGTGAGTGAAACTAGGTAAATTACATATCTTTTGGTTAGAACTCGCTCCAAGAGCATTTTCATGCCAAATCTGCCTCATTTTCAAACCTGACATTAAAACTACTCTGTGAAATCTGAGAAAAGTCTTCAAAGTGTTAGTAAGCCATGTATGGTGGATGAAAGTGCAGTAATCCACTTCCTAACAACTCTGTAGTGAAAATTTTTGAATCCGAGATGCATGAAGCGTGTTCGGAACACGGAATTTCACGGTGAGCGAATCCATGTAAATTACATGTCTATTGTTTAGAACACGCTCCAAGAGTTTTTTGCCGTGAAAACTGCCTCAGTTTCGAAACTGGCGTTTGGAAAGCTCTTTGAAATCAGAGAAAATATTTCTAAGCATCAATATGCCTTGTATTGTGATGAAAGTCCTGTAATCCACATGCAAACAACTCTGTAGTGTATTTTTGTCGAATCCTATCTGCATGTAGCGTGGGCGAAACACGGAATTTCACAGCACGAGAATCTATGTAATTTATATATCTATTGCATAAGACACGCTCAAAAAGATTTTTCCTTAGTAAACTGCCTGATTTTTAAAACTGCTCTTAGGAAAAAGCTGCAAACTCAGAGTTAATATTTCTAGGTGTAAATATGCCTTGTATGGTGGATGATAGATCTGAAATACACATGTACACAACTCATAAAAAATGTTTCTCAAATCCGTGATGTATGTAGTTTGTTCGGTACACGGAATGTCACGTTGAAGGAAAATATGTAAATTACATATCTATTGGTGAGAACCCGCACCAGGAGCATTTTACTGTAAAATCTACCTCTGTTTGGAAACTGGTGTTATGAAAACATTGCAAAACCTGAGCAAAAGCTTTAAGGTGACAATATGTTTTCAATGGTTTATTAAAGATGTGTAACTCACATTCTAACAACTCAGGAGTGAATATTTGTTGAATCCATGGTGCATGTACATTTTTCGGAACACGGGATGTTACGGTGACGGTATCTATGGAAATGGGATGTGTATTGGATCGAACATGCAGCAAGAGAATTTTTCTGCGAAAACTGCCTGATTTTCGTAACTGAATTTAGGAAAAATCTGTGAAATCTAAGTAAATATTTCTAGGTGTGAATATGCCTTGTATTGTGGTTGAAACATCGGTAATCCACATGCTCACGGTTAATAAATAATGTTTGTCGAAGCCGTGATTAATGTAACGTTTTTGAACACGGAATGTCTCAGTGAGTGAAACTCGGAAAATAACAATTCTACTGGATAGAACTCGCTTGATTTGAATTTGTCTGCGAAAATTTCATGATTTTCGGAAGTGGATGTTAGGGAAAACCTGCGAAATCAGAATAACTACATCTAGGGATAAATATGCCTTGTATGGTGAATGAAATTTTGGTAATCCACATGCTCACACTCATTAGAGAATGTTTGTCGAATTCGTGATGCATGTAACGTGTACGGAATACAGTGTGTCATATTGAAGGAAACAATGTAAATTACATGTCTATTGGGTAGAACCCACTTGAAGAGAATTTTTCTGCGAAATGTGCCTCATTTTCAAAACTGCCATTAGGAGAACCCTGTGAAATCTTAGAAAATGCTTCTAAGTGTCAATATGCATTGAATGGTGAATGAAAGTCCGGTAATCCACATGTTAATAACAGTTTAGTAATGAGTTTTCAAACCGTGATTCATGTAGCGCTTTTTGAAATGGAATTTCACCGTAATGACACAATTTAAATTAAAATTCTATTGGGTAGAACTAGCTAGAATAGAATTTTTCTGCGAAAATTGCATGATTATCGAATCTGAAATTTGGAGAATGCTTCAAAATGAGAGTAAATATTCCTAGGTGTAAATATGCCTTTATGTTGGAAGAAAGTTCAGTAATCCACATTTTCACAACATATTAAAGAAGCTTTTTCTAATCCGTGATGCATATACCGTGTTTTTAACATGGAATTTCACGGTGACTGAAACAATGTAAATTACTTCTCTATTGGGTAGAACTCGCTCCAAGAGAATTTTTCTGCAGTAAATGCTTCATTTTTGAAACTGGCGTTTGGAAAACACTGCAAAATTTGAGAAAATACTTCTAAGTATCAATTTTCAATCTATTGTGATGAAAGTTCGGTAATCCACATGCTAACAAATCTGTAGTGAATATTTTTCGAATTCATTATGCAAGTAGCATGTTCGGAACACGGAATTTCATGGCCAGAGAGTTTATGTAAATTACATTTCTCTTGGTTAGAAATCACTCCAAGAGATTTTTCCTGAGAAATCTGCCTGATTTTCGAAACTGGAATTAGGAAAAACTGCGAACTCAGATGAATAGATTCTCGGTGTATTTATGCCTTGTATGGTGGATGAAAGATCGTTAATCCACATGCTAACAACTCTGTAGTGAATATTTGTCGAATCCGAGACACATGAAGCGTGTTCGGAACACAGAATATCACAGTAAGCGAATCTATGTAAAATAGATCTCTCGGGTAGAACTCGTTCCAAGAACTTTTTCTGCTAATTCTGCCTCATTTTCAAAACTGGCATTAGGAAAATCTTTTGAAATATGAGAAAATGCTTTAAAGTGTCAATATGTCTTTTACGGTGGATGAAAGTTCGGTAATCTTTATGCTAACAAGTCTGAAGTGAATATTTTTCGAAACCGTGATGCATGTATCTTTTTCGGATCACGGAATTTCACGATGACGGGTTCTACGTAAATTGCATGTCTATTGGGTAGAACTCGCTCCAAGAGGATTTTTCTGTGAAAACTGCATGATTCTAAAAACTGACACTAGGAGAAATATACTAAATCAGAAAATAATTTCTATGTAAAAATATGCATTGTAAGGTGGATGAAAGTTCGGTAATAAACATGTTCACATCTCATTAAAGAATGTTTGTCGAATCCGTGATGCATGTAACGTGTTCAGAACACGGAATATTACGGTGAGTGAAACTAGGTAAATTACATATCTTTTGGTTAGAACTCGCTCCAAGAGCATTTTCCTGCCAAATCTGCCTCATTTTCAAACCTGACATTAAAACTACTCTGTGAAATCTGAGAAAAGTCTTCAAAGTGTCAGTAAGCCATGTATGGTGGATGAAAGTGCAGTAATCCACTTGCTAACAACTCTGTAGTGAAAATTTTTGAATCCGAGATGCATGAAGCGTGTTCGGAACACGGAATTTCACGGTGAGCGAATCCATGTAAATTACATGTCTATTGTTTAGAACACGCTCCAAGAGTTTTTTGCCGTGAAAACTGCCTCAGTTTCGAAACTGGCGTTTGGAAAGCTCTGTGAAATCAGAGAAAATGTTTCTAAGCATCAATATGCCTTGCATTGTGATGAAAGTCCTGTAATCCACATGCAAACAACTCTGTAGTGTATTTTTGTCGAATCCTATCTGTATGTAGCATGGGCGAAACACGGAATTTCACAGCGGGAGAATCTATGTAATTTACATATCTATTGCATAAGACACGCTCAAAAAGATTTCCTTAGTAAACTGCCTGATTTTTAAACTGCTATTAGGAAAATGCTGCAAACTCAGAGTTAATGGTTCTAGGTGTAAATATGCCTTGTATGGTGGATGAAAGATCTGTAATACACATGTACACAACTCATTAAAAATGTTTCTCAAATCCGTGATATATGTAGTTTGTTCGGTACACGGAATGTCACGTTGAAGGAAAATAGGTAAATTACATATCTATTGGTGAGAACCCGCTCCAGGAGTATTTTACTGTAAAATCTACCTCTGTTTGGAAACTGGTGTTATGAAAACACTGCAAAACCTGAGCAAAAGCATTAAGGTGACAATATGTATTCAATGGTTTATTAAAGATGTGTAATTCACATTCTAACAACTCAGGAGTGAATATTTGTTGAATCCATGGTGCATGTAACTTTTTCGGAACACGGAATGTTACGGTGACGGTATCCATGGAAATGGGATGTGTATTGGATCGAACATGCAGAAAGAGAATTTTTCTGCGAAAACTGCCTGATTTTCGTAACTGAATTTAGGAAAAATCTGTGAAATCTAAGTAAATATTTCTATGTGTGAATATGCCTTGTATTGTGGTTGAAAAATCGGTAATCCACATGCTCACGATTAATAAATAATGCTTGTTGAAGCCGTGATTAATGTAACGTTTTTTGAACACGGAATGTCTCAGTGAGTGAAACTCGGAAAATAACAATTCTACTGGATAGAACTCGCTTCAATTGAATTTTTGTGCGAAAATTTCATGATTTTCGGAAGTGGATGTTAAGGAAAACCTGCGAAATCAGAATAACAACATCTAGGGATAAATATGCCTTGTATGGTGAATGAAATTTTGGTAATCCACATGCTCACACTCATTAGAGAATGTTTGTCAAATTCGTGATGCTTGTAATGTGTACGGAATACAGTGTGTCATATTGAAGGAAACAATGTAAATTACATGTCTATTGGGTAGAACTCGCTTGAAGAGAAATTTTCTGCACAATGTGCCTCATTTTCAAAACTGCCATTAGGAGAACCCTGTGAAATCTTAGAAAATGCTTCTAAGTGTCAATATGCATTGAATGGTGAATGAAAGTCCGGTAATCCACATGTTAATAACAGTGTAGTAATGATTTTTCAAACCGTGATTCATGTAGTGCTTTTTGAAATGGAATTTCACCATAATGACACAATTTAAATTAAAATTCTATTGGGTAGAACTAGCTAGAATAGAATTTTTCTGCGAAAATTGCATGATTATCGAATCTGAAATTTGGAGAATGCTTCAAAATGAGAGTAAATATTCCTAGGTGTAAATATGCCTTTATGTTGGAAGAAAGTTCAGTAATCCACATTTTCACAACATATTAAAGAAGCTTTTTCTAATCCGTGATGCATATACCGTGTTTTTAACATGGAATTTCACGGTGACTGAAACAATGTAAATTACTTCTCTATTGGGTAGAACTCTCTCCAAGAGAATTTTTCTGCAGTAAATGCTTCATTTTTGAAACTGGCGTTTGGAAAACACTGCAAAATTTGAGAACATACTTCTAAGTATCAATTTTCAATCTATTGTGATGAAAGTTCGGTAATCCACATGCTAACAAATCTGTAGTGAATATTTTTCGAATTCATTATGCAAGTAGCATGTTCGGAACACGGAATTTCATGGCCAGAGAGTTTATGTAAATTACATTTCTCTTGGTTAGAAAACACTCCAAGAGATTTTTCCTGAGAAATCTGCCTGATTTTCGAAACTGGAATTAGGAAACTCTGCGAACTCAGATGAATAGATTCTCGGTGTATTTATGCCTTGTATGGTGGATGAAAGATCGTTAATCCACATGCTAACAACTCTGTAGTGAATATTTGTCGAATCCGAGACACATGAAGCGTGTTCGGAACACAGAATATCACAGTAAGCGAATCTATGTAAAATAGATCTCTCGGGTAGAACTCGTTCCAGGAACTTTTTCTGCGAATTCTGCCTCATTTTCAAAACTGGCATTAGGAAAATTTTTTGAAATATGAGAAAATGCTTCAAAGTGTCAATATGGCTTTTATGGTGGATAAAAGTTCGGTAATCTTTATGCTAACAAGTCTGAAGTGAATATTTTTTGAAACCGTGATGCATGTATCTTTTTCGGATCACGGAATTTCACGATGACGGGTTCTACATAAATTGCAAGTCTATGGGGTAGAACTCGCTCCAAGAGGATTTTTCTGTGAAAACTGCATGATTCTAAAAACTGACACTAGGAGAAATATACTAAATCAGAAAATAATTTCTATGTAAAAATATGCATTGTAAGGTGGATGAAAGTTCGGTAATACACATGTTCACAACTCATTAAAGAATGTTTGTCGAATCCGTGATGCATGTAACGTGTTCAGAACACGGAATATCACGGTGAGTGAAACTAGGTAAATTACATATCTTTTGGTTAGAACTCGCTCCAAGAGCATTTTCCTGCCAAATCTGCCTCATTTTCAAACCTGACATTAAAACTACTCTGTGAAATATGAGAAAAGTCTTCAAAGTGTCAGTAAGCCATGTATGGTGGATGAAAGTGCAGTAATCCACTTGCTAACAACTCTGTAGTGAAAATTTTTGAATCCGAGATGCATGAAGCGTGTTCGGAACACGGAATTTCACGGTGAGCGAATCCATGTAAATTACATGTCTATTGTTTAGAACACGCTCCAAGAGTTTTTTGCCGTGAAAACTGCCTCAGTTTCGAAACTGGCGTTTGGAAAGCTCTGTGAAATCAGAGAAAATGTTTCTAAGCATCAATATGCCTTGTATTGTGATGAAAGTCCTGTAATCCACATGCAAACAACTCTGTAGTGTATTTTTGTCGAATCCTATCTGTATGTAGCGTGGGCGAAACACGGAATTTCACAGCGGGAGAATCTATGTAATTTACATATCTATTGCATAAGACACGCTCAAAAAGATTTCCTTAGTAAACTGCCTGATTTTTAAACTGCTATTAGGAAAATGCTGCAAACTCAGAGTTAATGGTTCTAGGTGTAAATATGCCTTGTATGGTGGATGAAAGATCTGTAATACACATGTACACAACTCATTAAAAATGTTTCTCAAATCCGTGATATATGTAGTTTGTTCGGTACACGGAATGTCACGTTGAAGGAAAATAGGTAAATTACATATCTATTGGTGAGAACCCGCTCCAGGAGTATTTTACTGTAAAATCTACCTCTGTTTGGAAACTGGTGTTATGAAAACACTGCAAAACCTGAGCAAAAGCATTAAGGTGACAATATGTATTCAATGGTTTATTAAAGATGTGTAATTCACATTCTAACAACTCAGGAGTGAATATTTGTTGAATCCATGGTGCATGTAACTTTTTCGGAACACGGAATGTTACGGTGACGGTATCCATGGAAATGGGATGTGTATTGGATCGAACATGCAGAAAGAGAATTTTTCTGCGAAAACTGCCTGATTTTCATAACTGAATTTAGGAAAAATCTGTGAAATCTAAGTAAATATTTCTATGTGTGAATATGCCTTGTATTGTGGTTGAAAAATCGGTAATCCACATGCTCACGATTAATAAATAATGTTTGTCGAAGCCGTGATTAATGTAACGTTTTTTGAACACGGAATGTCTCAGTGAGTAAAACTCGGAAAATAACAATTCTACTGGATAGAACTCGCTTCAATTGAATTTTTCTGCGATAATTTCATGATTTTCGGAAGTGGATGTTAGGGAAATCCTGCAAAATCTGAATAACAACATCTAGGTATAAATAAGCCTTGTATGGTGAATGAAATTTTGGTAATCCACATGCTCACACTCATTAGAGAATGTTTGTCGAATTCGTGATGCATGTAACGTGTACGGAATACAGTGTGTCATATTGAAGGAAACAATGTAAATTACATGTCTATTGGGTAGAACTCGCTTGAAGAGAATTTTTCTGCGAAATGTGCCTCATTTTCAAAACTGCCATTAGGAGAACCCTGTGAAATCTTAGAAAATGCTTCTAAGTGTCAATATGCATCGAATGGTGAATGAAAGTCCGGTAATCCACTTGTTAATAACAGTGTAGTAATGATTTTTCAAACCGTGATTCATGTAGCGCTTTTTGAAATGGAATTTCACCATAATGACACAATTTAAATTAAAATTCTATTGGGTAGAACTAGCTAGAATAGAATTTTTCTGCGAAAATTGCATGATTATCGAATCTGAAATTTGGAGAATGCTTCAAAATGAGAGTAAATATTCCTATGTGTAAATATGCCTTTATGTTGGAAGAAAGTTCAGTAATCCACATTTTCACAACATATTAAAGAAGCTTTTTCTAATCCGTGATGCATATACCGTGTTTTTAACATGGAATTTCACGGTGACTGAAACAATGTAAATTACTTCTCTATTGGGTAGAACTCGCTCCAAGAGAATTTTTCTGCAGTAAATGCTTCATTTTTGAAACTGGCGTTTGGAAAACACTGCAAAATTTGAGAAAATACTTCTAAGTATCAATTTTCAAACTATTGTGATGAAAGTTCGGTAATCCACATGCTAACAAATCTGTAGTGAATATTTTTCGAATTCATTATGCCAGTAGCATGTTCGGAACACGGAATTTCATGGCCAGAGAGTTTATGTAAATTACATTTCTCTTGGTTAGAAAACACTCCAAGAGTTTTTTCCTGAGAAATCTGCCTGATTTTCGAAACTTGAATTAGGAAACACTGCGAACTCAGATGAATAGATTCTCGGTGTATTTATGCCTTGTATGGTGGATGAAAGATCGTTAATCCACATGCTAACAACTCTGTAGTGAATATTTGTCGAATCCGAGACACATGAAGCGTGTTCGGAACACAGAATAACACAGTAAGCGAATCTATGTAAAATAGATCTCTCGGGTAGAACTCGTTCCAAGAACTTTTTCTGCGAATTCTGCCTCATTTTCAAAACTGGCATTAGGAAAATCTTTTAAAATATGAGAAAATGCTTCAAAGTGTCAATATGGCTTTTATGGTGGATAAAAGTTCGGTAATCTTTATGCTAACAAGTCTGAAGTGAATATTTTTTGAAACCGTGATGCATGTATCTTTTTCGGATGACGGAATTTCACGATGACGGGTTCTACGTAAATTGCATGTCTATTGGGTAGAACTCGCTCCAAGAGTATTTTTATGTGAAAACTGCATGATTTAAAAACTGACATTAGGAGAAATATACTAAATCAGAAAATAATTTCCATGTATAAATATGCATTGTAAGGTGGATGAAAGTTCGGTAATATACATGTTCAAAACTCATTAAAGAATGTTTATCGAATACGTGATGCATGTAACGTGTTCAGAACACGCAATGTCACGGTGAGTGAAACTAGGTTAATTACATATCTCTGGGTTAGAACTCGCTCCAAGAGCATTTTCCTGCCAAATCTGCCTCATTTGCAACCTGACATTAAAACTAATCTGTGAAATCTGAGAAAAGTCTTCAAAGTTTCTGTAAGCCATGTATGGTGGATGAAAGTGCTGTAATCCACTTGCTAACAACTCTGTATTGAATATTTGTCGAATCCGTGATGCATGTAGCGTGTTCGGAACATGGAATTTCACGGTGAGCGAATCCATGTAAATTACATGTCTATTGTTTTGAACCCGCTCCAAGAGGTTTTTGCCGTGAAATCTGCCTCAGTTTCGAAACTGGCGTTTGGAAAGCTCTGTGAAATCAGAGAAAATGTTTCTAAGCATCAATATGCCTTGTATTGTGATGAAAGTCCTGTAATCCACATGCAAACAACTCTGTAGTGTATTTTTGTCGAATCCTATCTGCATGTAGCGTGGGCGAAACACGGAATTTCACAGCGGGAGAATCTATGTAATTTACATATCTATTGCATAAGACACGCTCAAAAAATTTTTCCTTAGTAAACTGCCTGATTTTTAAAACTGCTCTTAGGAAAAATCTGCAAACTCAGAGTTAATATTTCTAGGTGTAAATATGCCTTGTATGGTGGATGAAAGATCTGTAATACACATGTACACAACTCATTAAAAATGTTTCTCAAATCCGTGATGTATGTAGTTTGTTCGGTACACGGAATGTCACGTTGAAGGAAAATAGGTAAATTACATATCTATTGGTGAGAAACCACTCCAGGAGCATTTTACTGTAAAATCTACCTCTGTTTGGAAACTGGTGTTATGAAAACACTGCAAAACCTGAGCAAAAGCTTTAAGGTGACAATATGTCTTCAATGGTTTATTAAAGATGTGTAATTCACATTCTAACAACTCAGGAGTGAATATTTGTTGAATCCATGGTGCATGTACCTTTTTCGGAACATGGAATGTTACGGTGACGGTATCTATGGAAATGGGATGTGTATTGGATCGAACATGCAGGAAGAGAATTTTTCTGCGAAAACTGCCTGATTTTCATAACTGAATTTAGGAAAAATCTGTGAAATCTAAGTAAATATTTCTAGGTGTAAATATGCCTTGTATTGTGGTTGAAACATCGGTAATCCACATGCTCACGGTTAATAAATAATGTTTGTCGAAGCCGTGATTAATGTAACGTTTTTTTAACACGGAATGTCTCAGAGAGTGAAACTCGGAAAATAACAATTCTACTGGATAGAACTCGCTTGAATTGAATTTTACTGCGAAAATTTCATGAATTTTGGAAGTGGATGATAGGGAAAACCTGCGAAATCAGAATAACAACACCTAGGTATAAATATGCCTTGTATGGTGAATGAAAATTTGGTAATACAGATGCTCACACTCATTAGAGAATGTTTGTTGAATTCGTGATGCATGTAACGTGTACGGAATACAGAGTGTCATATTGATGGAAACAATGTAAATTACATGTCTATTGGGTAGAACTCGCTTGAAGAGTATTTTTCTGCGAAATGTGCCTCATTTTCAAAACTGCCATTAGGAGAACCCTGTGAAATCTTAGAAAATGCTTCTAAGTGTCAATATGCCTTGAATGGTGAATGAAAGTCCGGTAATCCACATGTTAATAACAGTGTAGTAATGATTTTTCAAACCGTGATTCATGTAGCGCTTTTTGAAATGGAATTTCACCGTAATGACACAATTTAAATTAAAATTCTATTTGGTAGAACTAGCTAGAATAGAATTTTTCTGCGAAAATTGCATGATTATCGAATCTGAAGTTTTGAGAAAGCTTCAAAATGAGAGTAAATATTTCTATGTGTAAATATGACTTTATGTTGGAAGAAAGTTCTGTAATCCACATTTTCACAACATATTAAAGGATCTTTTTCTAATCCGTGATGCATATACCATGTTTGGAACGTGAAATTTCACGGTGACTGAAACAATGTAAATTACTTCTCTATTGGGTAGAACTCGCTCCAAGAGAATTTTTCTGCAATAAATGTTTCATTTTTCAAACTGGCGTTTGGAAAACACTGCAAAATCTCAGAAAATACTTCTAAGTATCAATATTCAATCTATTGTGATGAAAGTTCGGTAATCCACATGCTAACAAATCTGTAGTGAATATTTTTCGAATCCATTATGCATGTAGCATGTTCGGAACATGTAATTTCATGGCCAGAGAATTTATGTAAATTACATTTCTCTTGGTTAGAAAACACTCCAAGAGATTTTTCCTGAGAAATATGCCTGATTTTCGAAACTGGAATTAGGAAACACTGCGAACTCAGATGAATAGATTCTCGGCGTACATATGCCTTGTATGGTGGATGAAAGTTCGGTAATCCGCATGCTAACAACTCTGTAGTAAATATTTGTCGAATTCGAGATACATGAAGCGTGTTCGGAACACAGAATATCACAGTAAGCGAATCTATGTAAAATAGATCTCTCGGGTAGAACTCGTTCCAAGAACTTTTTCTGCGAATTCTGCCTCATTTTCAAAACTGGCATTAGGAAAAACTTTCGAAATATGAGAAAATGCTTCAAAGTGTCAATATGGCTTTTATGGTGGATGAAACTTCGGTAATCTTTATGCTAACAAGTCTGAAGTGAATATTTGTCGAATCCGTGATGCATGTATTTTTTCGGATCACGGAATTTCACGATGATGGGTTCTACGTAAATTGCATGTCTATTGGGTAGAACTCGCTCCAAGAGTATTTTTATGTGAAAACTGCATGATTTAAAAACTGACATTAGGAGAAATATACTAAATCAGAAAATAATTTCCATGTATAAATATGCATTGTAAGGTGGATGAAAGTTCGGTAATATACATGTTCAAAACTCATTAAAGAATGTTTGTCGAATACGTGATGCATGTAACGTGTTCAGAACACGCAATGTCACGGTGAGTGAAACTAGGTAAATTACATATCTTTGGGTTAGAACTCGCTCCAAGAGCATTTTCCTGCCAAATCTGCCTCATTTTCAAACCTGACATTAAAACTACTCTGTGAAATCTGAGAAAAGTCTTCAAAGTTTCTCTAAGCCATGTATGGAGGATGAAAGTGCTGTAATCCACTTGCTAACAACTCTGTATTGAATATTTGTCGAATCCGAGATGCATGTAGCGTGTTCGGAACATGGAATTTCACGGTGAGCGAATCCATGTAAATTACATGTCTATGGTTTTGAACCCGCTCCAAGAGGTTTTTGCCGTGAAATCTGCCTCAGTTTCGAAACTGGCGTTTGGAAAGCTCTGTGAAATCATAGAAAATGCTTCTAAGCATCAATATGCCTTGTATTGTGATGAAAGTCCTGTAATCCACATGCAAAGAACTCTGTAGTGTATTTGTTTCGAATCCTATCTTCATGTAGCGTGTGCGAAACACGGAATTTCACAGCGGGAGAATCTATGTAATTTACATATGTATTGCATAAGACACGCTCAAAAATTTTTTTCCTTAGGAAACTGCCTGATTTTTGAAACTGCTATTAGGAAAAAGCTGCAAACTCAGAGTTAATGTTTCTAGGTGTAAATATGCCTTGTATGGTGGATGAAAGATCTGTAATACACATGTACACAACTCATTAAAAATGTTTCTCAAATCCGTGATTTTTGTAGTGTGTTCGGTACACGGAATGTCACGTTGAAGGAAAATATGTAAATTACACATCTATTGGTGAGAACCCGCTCCAGGAGCATTTTACTGTAAAATCTACCTCTGTTTGGAAACTGGTGTTATGAAAACATTGCAAAACCTGAGCAAAAGCTTTAAGGTGACAATATGTCTTCAATGGTTTATTAAAGATGTGTAATTCACATTCTAACAACTCAGGAGTGAATATTTGTTGAATCCATGGTGCATGTACCTTTTTCGGAACACGGAATGTTACGGTGACGGTATCTATGGAAATGGGATATCTATTGGATCGAACATACAGCAAGAGAATTTTTCTGCGAAAACTGCCTGATTTTCGTAACTGACATTAGGAAAAATCTGTGAAATCTAAGTAAATATTTCTAGGTGTAAATATGCCTTTTATTGTTGCTGAAATATCGGTAATCCACATGCTCACGGTTAATAAATAATGTTTGTCGAAGCCGTGATTTATGTAACGATTGCGGAACATGGAATGTCTCGGTGAGTGAAACTCGGATAATAAAAATTCTACTGGATAGAACTCGCTTGAATTGAATTTTTCTGCCAAAATTTCATGATTTTCGGAAGTGGATGTTAGGAAAAACCTGCGAAATATGAAAAACAACAACTCGGTGTAAATATGCCTTGAATGGTGAATGAAATTTTGGTAATCCAGATGCTCACACTCATTAGAGAATATTTGTCGAATTCGTGATGCATGTAACGTGTACGGAATACAGAGTGTCATATTGAAGGAAACAATGTAAATTACATGTCTATTGGGTAGAACTCGCTTGAAGAGAATTTTTCTGCGAAATGTGCCTCATTTTCAAAACTGCCATTAGGAGAACCCTGTGAAATCTGAGAAAATGCTTCTAAGTGTCAATATGCCTTGAATGGTGAATGAAAGTCCGGTAATCCACATGTTAATAACAGTGTAGTAATTATTTTTCTAACCGTGATTCATGTAGCGTTTTTTGAAATGGAATTTCACCGTATTGAAACAATTGAAATTAAAATTCTATTGGGTAGAACTAGCTAGAATAGAATTTTTCTGCGAAAATTGCATGATTATCGAATCTGAAGTTTGGAGAAAGCTTCAAAATGAGAGTAAATATTTCTAGGTGTAAATACGACTTTATGTTGGAATAAAGTACTGTAATCCACATTTTCACAACATATTAAAGGATCTTTTTCTAATCCGTGATGCATATACCGTGTTTGGAACGTGGAATTTCACGGTGACTGAAAGAATGTAAATTACTTCTCTATTGGGTAGAACTGGCTCCAAGAGAATTTTTCTGCAGTAAATGCTTCATTTTTGAAACTGGCATTTGGAAAACACTGCAAAATTTGAGAAAATACTTCTAAGTATCAATTTTCAATCTATTGTGATGAAAGTTCGGTAATCCACATGCTAACAAATCTGTAGTGAATATTTTTCGAATTCATTATGCAAGTAGCATGTTCGGAACACGGAATTTCATGGCCAGAGAGTTTATGTAAATTACATTTCTCTTGGTTAGAAAACACTCCAAGAGATTTTTCCTGAGAAATCTGCCTGATTTTCGAAACTGGAATTAGGAAACACTGCGAACTCAGATGAATAAATTCTCGGCGTACATATGCCTTGTATGGTGGATGAAAGTTCGGTAATCCGCATGCTAACAACTGTGTAGTAAATACTTGTCGAATCCGAGATACATGAAGCGTGTTCGGAACACAGAATATCACAGTAAGCGAATCTATGTAAAATAAATCTCTCGGGTAGAACTCGTTTCAAGAACTTTTTCTGCGAATTCTGCCTCATTTTCAAAACTGGCATTAGGAAAAACTTTCGAAATATGAGAAAATGCTTCAAAGTGTCAATATGGCTTTTATGGTGGATGAAACTTCGGTAATCCTTATGCTAACAAGTCTGAAGTGAATATTTGTCGAATCCGTGATGCATGTATTTTTTCGTATCACGGAATATCACGATGATGGGTTCTACATAAATTGCATGTCTATTGGGTAGAACTCGCTCCAAGAGGATTTTTATGTGAAAACTGCATGATTTAAAAACTGACATTAGGAGAAATATACTAAATCAGAAAATAATTTCCATGTATAAATATGCATTGTAAGGTGGATGAAAGTTCGGTAATATACATGTTCAAAACTCATTAAAGATTATTTGTCGAATCCGTGATGCATGTAACGTGTTCAGAACACGGAATGTCACGGTGAGTGAAACTAGGTAAATTACATATCTTTGGGTTAGAACTCGCTCCAAGAGCATTTTCATGCCAAATCTGCCTCATTGTCAAACCTGACATTAAAACAAATCTGTGAAATCTGAGAAAAGTCTTCAAAGTTTCTGTAAGCCATGTATGGTGGATGAAAGTGCTGTAATCCACTTGCTAACAACTCTGTATTGAATATTTGTCGAATCCGAGATGCATGTAGCGTGTTCGGAACATGGAATTTCATGGTGTGCCAATCCATGTAAATTACATGTCTAAGGTTTTGAACCGCCTCCAAGAGGTTTTTGCAGTGAAATCTGCCTCAGTTTTGAAACTGGCGTTTGGAAAGCTCTGTGAAATCAGAGAAAATGCTTCTAAGCATCAATATGCGTTGTATTGTGATGAAAGTCCTGTAATCCACATGCAAACAACTCTGTAGTGTATTTGTTTCGAATCCTATCTGCATGTAGTGTGGGCGAAACACGGAATTTCACAGCGGGAGAATCTATGTAATTTACATATGTATTGCATAAGACACGCTCAAAAAGATTTTTCCTTAGAAACTGCCTGATTTTTGAAACTGCTATTAGGAAAAAGCTGCAAACTCAGAGTTAATGTTTCTAGGTGTAAATATGCCTTGTATGGTGGATGAAAGATCTGTAATACACATGTACACAACTCATTAAAAATGTTTCTCAAATCCGTGATTTTTGTAGTGTGTTCGGTACACGGAATGTCACGTTGAAGGAAAATATGTAAATTACACATCTATTGGTGAGAACCCGCTCCAGGAGCATTTTACTGTAAAATCTACCTCTGTTTGGAAACTGGTGTTATGAAAACATTGCAAAACCTGAGCAAAAGCTTTAAGGTGACAATATGTCTTCAATGGTTTATTAAAGATGTGTAATTCACATTCTAACAACTCAGGAGTGAATATTTGTTGAATCCATGGTGCATGTAACTTTTTCGGAACACGGAATGTTACGGTGAAGGTATCTATGGAAATGGGATGTCTATTGGATCGAACATGCAGCAAGAGAATTTTTCTGCGAAAACTGCCTGATTTTCGTAACTGACGTTAGGAAAAATCTGCGAAATTTAAGTAAATATTTCTAGGTGTGAATATGCCTTGTATAGTGGTTGAAACATCGGTAATCCACATGCTCACAGTCATTAAATAATGTTTGTCGAAGCCGTGATTAATGTAACTTTTTCGGAACACGCAATGTTTCGGTGAGTGAAACTCGGGAAATAACAATTCTACTGGATAGAACTGGCTTGAATTGAATTTTTCTGCGAAAATTTCATCATTTTCAAAACTGGATGTTAGGAAAAAACTGCGAAATCAGAATAACTACATCTAGGTGTTAATATGCCTTGTATGGTGGATGAAAGTTCGGTAATCCAGATGCTCACACTCATTAGAGCATGTTTGTCGAATTCGTGATGCATGAAACGTGTACGGAATACAGAGTGTCATATTGAAGGAAACAATGTAAATTACATGTCTATTGTGTAGATCTCGCTTGAAGAGAATTTTTCTGCGAAATGTGCCTCATTTTCAAAACTGCCATTAGGAGAACCCTGTGAAATCTGAGAAAATGCTTCTAAGTGTCAATATGCATTGAATGGTGAATGAAAGTCCGGTAATCCACATGTTAATAACAGTTTAGTAATTATTTTTCTAACCGTGATTCATGTAGCGTTTTTTGAAATGGAATTTCACCGTATTGAAACAATTGAAATTAAAATTCTATTGGGTAGAACTAGCTAGAATAGAATTTTTCTGCGAAAATTGCATGATTATCGAATCTGAAGTTTGGAGAAAGCTTCAAAATGAGAGTAAATATTTCTAGGTGTAAATATGACTTTATGTTGGAAGAAAGTTCTGTAATCCACATTTTCACAACATATTAAAGGATCATTTTCTAATCCATGATGCATATACCGTGTTTGGAACGTGGAATTTCACGGTGACTGAAACAATGTAAATTACTTCTCTATTGGGTAGAACTCGCTCCAAGAGAATTTTTCTGCAATAAATGCTTCATTTTTGAAACTGGCGTTTGGAAAACACTGCAAAATCTGAGAAAATACTTCTAAGTATCAATATTCAATCTATTGTGATGAAAGTTCGGTAATCCACATGCTAACAAATCTGTAGTGAATATTTTTCGAATCCATTATGCATGTAGCATGTTCGGAACATGGAATTTCATGGCCAGAGATTTTATGTAAATTACATTTCTCTTGGTTAGAAAACACTCCAAGAGATTTTTCCTGAGAAATCTGCCTGATTTTCGAAACTGGAATTAGGAAACACTGCGAACTCAGATGAATAGATTCTCGATGTACATATGCCTTGTATGGTGGATGAAATTTCGGCAATCCGCATGCTAACAACTCTGTAGTAAATATATGTCGAATCCGAGATACATGAAGCGTGTTCGGAACACAGAATATCACAGTAAGCGAATCTATGTAAAATAGATCTCTCGGGTAGAACGCGTTCCAAGAACTTTTTCTGCGAATTCTGCCTCATTTTCAAAACTGGCATTAGGAAAAAATTTCAAAATATGAGAAAATGCTTCAAAGTGTCAATATGGCTTTTATGGTGGATGAAACTTCGGTAATCCTTATGCTAACAAGTCTGAAGTGAATATTTGTCGAATCCGTGATGCATGTATTTTTTCGTATCACGGAATTTCACGATGATGGGTTCTACATAAATTGCATGTCTATTGGGTAGAACTCGCTCCAAGAGGATTTTTGTGTGAAAACTGCATGATTTAAAAACTGACATTAGGAGAAATATACTAAATCAGAAAATAATTTCCATGTATAAATATGCATTGTAAGGTGGATGAAAGTTCGGTAATATACATGTTCAAAACTCATTAAAGAATGTTTGTCGAATCCGTGATGCATGTAACGTGTTCAGAACACGGAATGTCACGGTGAGTGAAACTAGGTAAATTACATATCTTTGGGTTAGAACTCGCCCCAAGAGCATTTTCCTGCCAAATCTGCCTCATTTTCAAACCTGACATTAAAACTACTCTGTGAAATCTGAGAAAAGTCTTCAAAGTGTCAGTAAGCCATGTATGGCAGATGAAAGTGCTGTAATCCACTTGCTAACAACTCTGTATTGAATATTTGTCGAATCCAAGATGCATGTAGCGTGTTCGGAACATGGAATTTCATGGTGTGCCAATCCATGTAAATTACATGTCTATGGTTTTGAACCGGCTCCAAGAGGTTTTTGCCGTGAAATCTGCCTCAGTTTCGAAACTGGCGTTTGGAAAGCTCTGTGAAATCAGAGAAAATGCTTCTAAGCATCAATATGCGTTGTATTGTGATGAAAGTCCTGTAATCCACATGCAAACAACTCTGTACTGTATTTGTTTCGAATCCTATCTGCATGTAGCGTGGGCGAAACACGGAATTTCACAGCGGGAGAATCTATGTAATTTACATATGTATTGCGTAAGACACGCTCAAAAAGATTTTTCCTTAGGAAACTGCCTGATTTTTGAAACTGCTATTAGGAAAAAGCTGCAAACTCAGAGTTAATGTTTCTAGGTGTAAATATGCCTTGTATGGTGGATGAAAGTTCAGTAATACACATGTACACAACTCATTAAAAATGTTTCTCAAATCCGTGATTTTTGTAGTGTGTTCGGTACACGGAATGTCACGTTGAAGGAAAATATGTAAATTACACATCTATTGGTGAGAACCCGATCCAGGAGCATTTTACTGTAAAATCTACCTCTGTTTGGAAACTGGTGTTATGAAAACATTGCAAAACCTGAGCAAAAGCTTTAAGGTGACAATATGTCTTCAATGGTTTATTAAAGATGTGTAATTCACATTCTAACAACTCAGGAGTGAATATTTGTTGAATCCATGGTGCATGTAACTTTTTCGGAACACGGAATGTTACGGTGAAGGTATCTATGGAAATGGGATGTCTATTGGATCGAACATGCAGCAAGAGAATTTTTCTGCGAAAACTGCCTGATTTTCGTAACTGACGTTAGGAAAAATCTGCGAAATTTAAGTAAATATTTCTAGGTGTGAATATGCCTTGTATAGTGGTTGAAACATCGGTAATCCACATGCTCACAGTCATTAAATAATGTTTGTCGAAGCCGTGATTAATGTAACTTTTTCGGAACACGCAATGTTTCGGTGAGTGAAACTCGGGAAATAACAATTCTACTGGATAGAACTGGCTTGAATTGAATTTTTCTGCGAAAATTTCATCATTTTCAAAACTGGATGTTAGGAAAAAACTGCGAAATCAGAATAACTACATCTAGGTGTTAATATGCCTTGTATGGTGGATGAAAGTTCGGTAATCCAGATGCTCACACTCATTAGAGCATGTTTGTCGAATTCGTGATGCATGAAACGTGTACGGAATACAGAGTGTCATATTGAAGGAAACAATGTAAATTACATGTCTATTGGGTAGAACTCGCTTGAAGAGAATTTTTCTGCGAAATGTGCCTCATTTTCAAAACTGCCATTAGGAGAACCCTGTGAAATCTGAGAAAATGCTTCTAAGTGTCAATATGCCTTGAATGGTGAATGAAAGTCCGGTAATCCACATGTTAATAACAGTGTAGTAATTATTTTTCTAACCGTGATTCATGTAGCGTTTTTTGAAATGGAATTTCACCGTATTGAAACAATTGAAATTAAAATTCTATTGGGTAGAACTAGCTAGAATAGAATTTTTCTGCGAAAATTGCATGATTATCGAATCTGAAGTTTGGAGAAAGCTTCAAAATGAGAGTAAATATTTCTAGGTGTAAATATGACTTTATGTTGGAAGAAAGTTCTGTAATCCACATTTTCACAACATATTAAAGGATCATTTTCTAATCCATGATGCACTTACCGTGTTTGGAACGTGGAATTTCACGGTGACTGAAACAATGTAAATTACTTCTCTATTGGGTAGAACTCGCTCCAAGAGAATTTTTCTGCAATAAATGCTTCATTTTTGAAACTGGCGTTTGGAAAACACTGCAAAATCTGAGAAAATACTTCTAAGTATCAATATTCAATCTATTGTGATGAAAGTTCGGTAATCCACATGCTAACAAATCTGTAGTGAATATTTTTCGAATCCATTATGCATGTAGCATGTTCGGAACATGGAATTTCATGGCCAGAGATTTTATGTAAATTACATTTCTCTTGGTTAGAAAACACTCCAAGAGATTTTTCCTGAGAAATCTGCCTGATTTTCGAAACTGGAATTAGGAAACACTGCGAACTCAGATGAATAGATTCTCGATGTACATATGCCTTGTATGGTGGATGAAATTTCGGCAATCCGCATGCTAACAACTCTGTAGTAAATATATGTCGAATCCGAGATACATGAAGCGTGTTCGGAACACAGAATATCACAGTAAGTGAATCTATGTAAAATAGATCTCTCGGGTAGAACTCGTTCCAAGAACTTTTTCTGCGAATTCTGCCTCATTTTCAAAACTGGCATTAGGAAAAAATTTCAAAATATGAGAAAATGCTTCAAAGTGTCATTATGGCTTTTATGGTGGATGAAACTTCGGTAATCCTTATGCTAACAAGTCTGAAGTGAATATTTGTCGAATCCGTGATGCATGTATTTTTTCGTATCACGGAATTTCACGATGATGGGTTCTACATAAATTGCATGTCTATTGGGTAGAACTCGCTCCAAGAGGATTTTTGTGTGAAAACTGCATGATTTAAAAACTGACATTAGGAGAAATATACTAAATCAGAAAATAATTTCCATGTATAAATATGCATTGTAAGGTGGATGAAAGTTCGGCAATATACATGTCCAAAACTCATTAAAGAATGTTTGTCGAATCCGTGATGCATGTAACGTGTTCAGAATACGGAATGTCACGGTGAGTGAAACTAGGTAAATTACATATCTTTGGGTTAGAACTCGCCCCAAGAGCATTTTCCTGCCAAATCTGCCTCATTTTCAAACCTGACATTAAAACTACTCTGTGAAATCTGAGAAAAGTCTTCAAAGTGTCAGTAAGCCATGTATGGCGGATGAAAGTGCTGTAATCCACTTGCTAACAACTCTGTATTGAATATTTGTCGAATCCGAGATGCATGTAGCGTGTTCGGGACATGGAATTTCATGGTGTGCCAATCCATGTAAATTACATGTCTATGGTTTTGAACCGGCTCCAAGAGGTTTTTGCCATGAAATCTGCCTCAGTTTCGAAACTGGCGTTTGGAAAGCTCTGTGAAATCAGAGAAAATGCTTCTAAGCATCAATATGCGTTGTATTGTGATGAAAGTCCTGTAATCCACATGCAAAGAACTCTGTAGTGTATTTGTTTCGAATCCTATCTTCATGTAGCGTGGGCGAAACACGGAATTTCACAGCGGGAGAATCTATGTAATTTACATATGTATTGCGTAAGACACGCTCAAAAAGATTTTTCCTTAGGAAACTGCCTGATTTTTGAAACTGCTATTAGGAAAAAGCTGCAAACTCAGAGTTAATGTTTCTAGGTGTAAATATGCCTTGTATGGTGGATGAAAGATCTGTAATACACATGTACACAACTCATTAAAAATGTTTCTCAAATCCGTGATTTTTGTAGTGTGTTCGGTACACGGAATGTCACGTTGAAGGAAAATATGTAAATTACACATCTATTGTTGAGAACCCGATCCAGGAGCATTTTACTGTAAAATCTACCTCTGTTTGGAAACTGGTGTTATGAAAACATTGCAAAACCTGAGCAAAAGTTTAAGGTGACAATATGTCTTCAATGGTTTATTAAAGATGTGTAATTCACATTCTAACAACTCAGGAGTGAATATTTGTTGAATCCATGGTGCATGTAACTTTTTCGGAACACGGAATGTTACGGTGAAGGTATCTATGGAAATGGGATGTCTATTGGATCGAACATGCAGCAAGAGAATTTTTCTGCGAAAACTGCCTGATTTTCGTAACTGACGTTAGGAAAAATCTGCGAAATTTAAGTAAATATTTCTAGGTGTGAATATGCCTTGTATAGTGGTTGAAACATCGGTAATCCACATGCTCACAGTCATTAAATAATGTTTGTCGAAGCCGTGATTAATGTAACTTTTTCGGAACACGCAATGTTTCGGTGAGTGAAACTCGGGAAATAACAATTCTACTGGATAGAACTGGCTTGAATTGAATTTTTCTGCGAAAATTTCATCATTTTCAAAACTGGATGTTAGGAAAAAACTGCGAAATCAGAATAACTACATCTAGGTGTTAATATGCCTTGTATGGTGGATGAAAGTTCGGTAATCCAGATGCTCACACTCATTAGAGCATGTTTGTCGAATTCGTGATGCATGAAACGTGTACGGAATACAGAGTGTCATATTGAAGGAAACAATGTAAATTACATGTCTATTGTGTAGATCTCGCTTGAAGAGAATTTTTCTGCGAAATGTGCCTCATTTTCAAAACTGCCATTAGGAGAACCCTGTGAAATCTGAGAAAATGCTTCTAAGTGTCAATATGCCTTGAATGGTGAATGAAAGTCCGGTAATCCACATGTTAATAACAGTGTAGTAATTATTTTTCTAACCGTGATTCATGTAGCGTTTTTTGAAATGGAATTTCACCGTATTGAAACAATTGAAATTAAAATTCTATTGGGTAGAACTAGCTAGAATAGAATTTTTCTGCGAAAATTGCATGATTATCGAATCTGAAGTTTGGAGAAAGCTTCAAAATGAGAGTAAATATTTCTAGGTGTAAATATGACTTTATGTTGGAAGAAAGTTCTGTAATCCACATTTTCACAACATATTAAAGGATCATTTTCTAATCCATGATGCATATACCGTGTTTGGAACGTGGAATTTCACGGTGACTGAAACAATGTAAATTACTTCTCTATTGGGTAGAACTCGCTCCAAGAGAATTTTTCTGCAATAAATGCTTCATTTTTGAAACTGGCGTTTGGAAAACACTGCAAAATCTGAGAAAATACTTCTAAGTATCAATATTCAATCTATTGTGATGAAAGTTCGGTAATCCACATGCTAACAAATCTGTAGTGAATATTTTTCGAATCCATTATGCATGTAGCATGTTCGGAACATGGAATTTCATGGCCAGAGATTTTATGTAAATTACATTTCTCTTGGTTAGAAAACACTCCAAGAGATTTTTCCTGAGAAATCTGCCTGATTTTCGAAACTGGAATTAGGAAACACTGCGAACTCAGATGAATAGATTCTCGATGTACATATGCCTTGTATGGTGGATGAAATTTCGGCAATCCGCATGCTAACAACTCTGTAGTAAATATATGTCGAATCCGAGATACATGAAGCGTGTTCGGAACACAGAATATCACAGTAAGTGAATCTATGTAAAATAGATCTCTCGGGTAGAACTCGTTCCAAGAACTTTTTCTGCGAATTCTGCCTCATTTTCAAAACTGGCATTAGGAAAAAATTTCAAAATATGAGAAAATGCTTCAAAGTGTCATTATGGCTTTTATGGTGGATGAAACTTCGGTAATCCTTATGCTAACAAGTCTGAAGTGAATATTTGTCGAATCCGTGATGCATGTATTTTTTCGTATCACGGAATTTCACGATGATGGGTTCTACATAAATTGCATGTCTATTGGGTAGAACTCGCTCCAAGAGGATTTTTGTGTGAAAACTGCATGATTTAAAAACTGACATTAGGAGAAATATACTAAATCAGAAAATAATTTCCATGTATAAATATGCATTGTAAGGTGGATGAAAGTTCGGCAATATACATGTCCAAAACTCATTAAAGAATGTTTGTCGAATCCGTGATGCATGTAACGTGTTCAGAATACGGAATGTCACGGTGAGTGAAACTAGGTAAATTACATATCTTTGGGTTAGAACTCGCCCCAAGAGCATTTTCCTGCCAAATCTGCCTCATTTTCAAACCTGACATTAAAACTACTCTGTGAAATCTGAGAAAAGTCTTCAAAGTGTCAGTAAGCCATGTATGGCGGATGAAAGTGCTGTAATCCACTTGCTAACAACTCTGTATTGAATATTTGTCGAATCCGAGATGCATGTAGCGTGTTCGGGACATGGAATTTCATGGTGTGCCAATCCATGTAAATTACATGTCTATGGTTTTGAACCGGCTCCAAGAGGTTTTTGCCATGAAATCTGCCTCAGTTTCGAAACTGGCGTTTGGAAAGCTCTGTGAAATCAGAGAAAATGCTTCTAAGCATCAATATGCGTTGTATTGTGATGAAAGTCCTGTAATCCACATGCAAAGAACTCTGTAGTGTATTTGTTTCGAATCCTATCTTCATGTAGCGTGGGCGAAACACGGAATTTCACAGCGGGAGAATCTATGTAATTTACATATGTATTGCGTAAGACACGCTCAAAAAGATTTTTCCTTAGGAAACTGCCTGATTTTTGAAACTGCTATTAGGAAAAAGCTGCAAACTCAGAGTTAATGTTTCTAGGTGTAAATATGCCTTGTATGGTGGATGAAAGATCTGTAATACACATGTACACAACTCATTAAAAATGTTTCTCAAATCCGTGATTTTTGTAGTGTGTTCGGTACACGGAATGTCACGTTGAAGGAAAATATGTAAATTACACATCTATTGTTGAGAACCCGATCCAGGAGCATTTTACTGTAAAATCTACCTCTGTTTGGAAACTGGTGTTATGAAAACATTGCAAAACCTGAGCAAAAGTTTAAGGTGACAATATGTCTTCAATGGTTTATTAAAGATGTGTAATTCACATTCTAACAACTCAGGAGTGAATATTTGTTGAATCCATGGTGCATGTAACTTTTTCGGAACACGGAATGTTACGGTGAAGGTATCTATGGAAATGGGATGTCTATTGGATCGAACATGCAGCAAGAGAATTTTTCTGCGAAAACTGCCTGATTTTCGTAACTGACGTTAGGAAAAATCTGCGAAATTTAAGTAAATATTTCTAGGTGTGAATATGCCTTGTATAGTGGTTGAAACATCGGTAATCCACATGCTCACAGTCATTAAATAATGTTTGTCGAAGCCGTGATTAATGTAACTTTTTCGGAACACGCAATGTTTCGGTGAGTGAAACTCGGGAAATAACAATTCTACTGGATAGAACTGGCTTGAATTGAATTTTTCTGCGAAAATTTCATCATTTTCAAAACTGGATGTTAGGAAAAAACTGCGAAATCAGAATAACTACATCTAGGTGTTAATATGCCTTGTATGGTGGATGAAAGTTCGGTAATCCAGATGCTCACACTCATTAGAGCATGTTTGTCGAATTCGTGATGCATGAAACGTGTACGGAATACAGAGTGTCATATTGAAGGAAACAATGTAAATTACATGTCTATTGTGTAGATCTCGCTTGAAGAGAATTTTTCTACGAAATGTGCCTCATTTTCAAAACTGCCATTAGGAGAACCCTGTGAAATCTGAGAAAATGCTTCTAAGTGTCAATATGCATTGAATGGTGAATGAAAGTCCGGTAATCCACATGTTAATAACAGTGTAGTAATGATTTTTCAAACCGTGATTCATGTAGCGCTTTTTGAAATGGAATTTCACCGTATTGAAACAATTGAAATTAAAATTCTATTGGGTAGAACTAGCTAGAATAGAATTTTTCTGCGAAAATTGCATGATTATCGAATCTGAAGTTTGGAGAAAGCTTCAAAATGAGAGTAAATATTTCTAGGTGTAAATATGACTTTATGTTGGAAGAAAGTTCTGTAATCCACATTTTCACAACATATTAAAGGATCATTTTCTAATCCATGATGAATATACCGTGTTTGGAACGTGGAATTTCACGGTGACTGAAACAATGTAAATTACTTCTCTATTGGGTAGAACTCGCTCCAAGAGAATTTTTCTGCAATAAATGCTTCATTTTTGAAACTGGCGTTTGGAAAACACTGCAAAATCTGAGAAAATACTTCTAAGTATCAATATTCAATCTATTGTGATGAAAGTTCGGTAATCCACATGCTAACAAATCTGTAGTGAATATTTTTCGAATCCATTATGCATGTATCATGTTCGGAACATGGAATTTCATGGCCAGAGATTTTATGTAAATTACATTTCTCTTGGTTAGAAAACACTCCAAGAGATTTTTCCTGAGAAATCTGCCTGATTTTCGAAACTGGAATTAGGAAACACTGCGAACTCAGATGAATAGATTCTCGATGTACATATGCCTTGTATGGTGGATGAAATTTCGGCAATCCGCATGCTAACAACTCTGTAGTAAATATATGTCGAATCCGAGATACATGAAGCGTGTTCGGAACACAGAATATCACAGTAAGCGAATCTATGTAAAATAGATCT